>NC_090448.1:576554944-577754944 GCF_031143425.1 Pleurodeles waltl
GTCACTGGAAAGGGTAGGGATAGGCTCCTTACTGTTAGAGAAAGTGAAGCCAATAACTACAAAGTTTTGAAAGATCCACTCTTGGATGGATTTGGCTTAACCACTGAACAATGCAGGATTAAGTTCAGAGACACCAGAAAAGAGTCTTCTGAAGACTGGACAGATTTTGTGGACTGTTCAGTGAAGGCCTTGGAAGGGTGGTTGCATGGGAGTAAAGGTTCTGACTATGAAAGCCTGTACAATCTTATTCTGAGAGAGCATATTCTTAACAAGTGTGTGTCTGACTTGTTGCACCAATACCTAGTAGACTCTGATCTGACCTCTCCCCAAGAATTGGGAAAGAAGGCAGACAAATGGGTCAGAACAAGGGTGGACAGAAAAGTTCATGCAGGGGGTGACAAGGATGGCAAGAAGGATAGTAAGTCTTCTGAGAAGGGTGGGGACAAAAGTAAACATTCTGAGTCTTCATCAGGCCCACAAAAGTCCTCTGGGGGTGGTGGGTCCAAATCCTCTTCTAATAATCAACCTAAAAAGCCTTGGTGTTATTTGTGTAAAGTCAAAGGCCATTGGGCAACTGATTCCAGTTGTCCAAAGAAAAAGACCAAACCTCCCACCACCACAACCCCTGCTGCAAATTCTAGTGCCCCTAGTAATAGCAGTGGTGGTGGGAAATCTTCTACTAATAGCCAATCCAACGGTGTAGCTGGCTCACTATTGGCAATGTAGTTTGGGGTTGGTTTTGTTAGGGAGACCACAGAGGCTATTTTACTCTCTGATGGTGGCATTGATTTTGCCACCTTGGTTGCTTGACCCCTTAATATGGATAAGTACAAGCAACTTCCCGTAATAAATGGTGTTGAGGTTCAGGCCTACAGGGACACAGGAGCCAGTGTAACTATGGTGATAGAAAAACTGGTCCACCCTGAACAACACTTACTTGGTCAGCAGTACCAAGTGACAGACGCTCAAAACAACACTCTTAGCCACCCCATGGCTGTTGTGAATCTCAACTGGGGGGGGGAGGTTACTGGTCCAAAGAAAGTTGTGGTAGCCACAGATTTACCTGTAGACTGTCTACTAGGAAATGATTTGGAGACATCAGCTTGGGCAGAAGTGGAGTTGGAGGCCCATGCAGCAATGCTGGGCATTCCTGTGCATATTTTTGCTTTAACCAGGGCTCAGGCCAAAAAGCAAAAAGGACAGGGTAACTTGGATCCTGTAACAATGGACCAAGTGCTCCCTAAAGCTAGGGGTAAGAAAGGTAAATCCCTACCCATTATCCCTCCCTCTACAGATGATTCCCCTTCTGAGGAAGAGGAATTTCCTCCCTGTGCAGAACCTACACCAGAGGAGCTGGCAGCAGACACTGCTGAGCTTTTGGGCAGAGGGGGGCCTGCCAGAGAAGAGCTGAGTGTGGCACAGAAAACCTGTCCCACATTAGAGGGTCTCAGACAGCAAGATGTCAAGTAGCAAAATTGGGATGTCAGTGACAGTCCTACAGTATACTGGGTAGACAACCTCTTGTACACAGAGTCAAGGGACCCAAAACCTGGAGCAGCCAGGAGATTGGTCATTCCCCTGCAGTACAAAGAGTTTCTTCTCACTCTAGCACATGCCATTCCTTTGGCTGGGCATTTGGGCCAGATGAAAACTTGGGAAGGACTTGTCCCCTTGTTTTACTGGCCTCATATGTCAGAGGACACCAAAGACTTTTTGTAAGTCCTGTGTGACCTGCCAAGCCAGTGGCAAGACTGGTGGCACTCCAAAGGCCCATCTAATTCCACTTCCAGTGGTTGAGGTGCCCTTTGAAAGGGTAGGGGTTGACATAGTTGGCCCCCTTGACCCTCCTACTGCCTCAGGCAATAGATTTATCTTGGTGGTAGTGGACCATGCCACAAGATATCCTGAAGCCATACCTTTAAGGATCACTACAGCTCCTGCAGTGGCAAAGGCCCTCCTGGGAATATTTTCCAGGGTGGGCTTTCCTAAAGAGATGGTATCAGACAGAGATAGCAACTTCATGTCTGCATACCTAAAAGCAATGTGGAAGGAGTGTGGTGTTACCTACAAGTTCACCACCCCTTACCATCCACAAACAAATGGTCTGGTTGAGAGGTTTAATAAAACTCTCAAAAGAAGGATAATGGGACTCCCTGAAAAACTCAGGAGGAGATGGGATGTCCTGTTACCTTGCCTCCTTTTTGCTTACAGGGAGGTACCCCAAAAAGGAGTGGGCTTCAGCTCCTTTGAACTCCTGTTTGGGCACCCTGTAAGAGGTCCACTTACTTTTGTAAAGGAGGGTGGGTAACAACCTTTAAAAGCTCTTTAACAGGACATAGTGGATTATGTACTTGGCCAAAGAACCAGAATGGCTGAGTACATGAAAAAGGCCAATAAAAACCTTCAGGCCAGCCAGGAGCTGTAAAAGCAATGGCATGACCAGAAGGCTGTTCGGATCCAGTACCAACCAGGACAGAAGGTGTGGGTATTGGAGCCTGTGGCCCCAAAAGCACTCCAAGACAAATGGAGTGGACCCCATCTAATTGTTGAGAAGAAGGGTGAGGTTACCTATTTGGTAGACCTGGGCACTGCCAGGACTCCCCTGAGGGTGATTCATGTCAACCACCCAAAACCCTACTATGACAGGTCTGATCTCACCCTGCTCATGGCAACAGATGAGGGACAGGAAGAAGAGAGTGACCCTCTCCCTGATCTCTTCTCCATCACTGAAGCAGATGCCTTAGTGGAGGGAGAAGTTTTAGCAGACTGTCTGACTGCAGAACAGAAAGACAACTGCATCAATCTCCTAAGCCAATTTTCAGACCTCTTTTCACTTGTACCAGGTACCACATCCTGGTGTGAACACACTATTGACACTGGAGACAGCCTGCCTGTCAAAAGTAAAATTTGTAGGCAGCCTGACTATGTCAGAGACTGCATTAAACAAGAGGTACAGAAAATGTTGGATTTGGGGGTGATTGACCCTTCTGAAAGCCCATGGGCTAGCCCAGTGGTGCTTGTACCAAAACCTCACACCAAAGATGGAAAGAGGGAGATGAGGTTTTGTGTAGATTACAGAGGGCTCAATCAGGTAACCAAAACTGATGCTCACCTATACCCAGGGCAGATGAGCTCACTGATACACTGGCTTCTGCCAAGTATCTTAGCACTTTTGATCTAACTGCAGGGTATTGGCAGATTAGATTGGCAGAAGATGCTAAACCAAAGACTGCATTTTCTACCATAGGAGGGTACTACCAATTCACAGTGATGCCCTTTGGTTTGAAAAATGCACCTGACACTTTTCAGAGGTTGGTGAACACAGTCCAGCAAGGGTTGGAAGCTTTCAGTGCAGCATATCTTGATGATATTGCTGTCTTTAGCTCAACCTGGGATGAGCACCTGGTCCACCTTTGGAAGGTTTTGGAGGCCTTGCAAAAGGCCGGCCTCATTATCAAAGCCTCAAAGTGCCAAATAGGGCAGGGGAAAGTGGTTTATCTGGGCCACCTGGTAGGTGGAGAACAGATTGCACCACTACAGGGGAAAATCTAAACAATCATGGATTGGGTTCCCCTTTCAACTCAGACCCAGGTGAGAACCTTTTTAGGCCTCACAGGGTATTACAAGAGATTCATCAAGAATAATGTCCCCATAGCAGCCCCTCTTAATGATCTCACTAGCAAGAAAATTCCTAAGAAGGTATTATGGACAGCTAGCTGCCAGAAAGCTTTTGAGGAGCTCAAACAGGCCATGTGCTCTGCACCTGTCCTAAAAAGCCCATGTTACTCCAAGAAATTCATTGTTCAAACTGATGCATCTGAATTAGGGGTAGGGGCAGTCTTATCACAACTGAATTCTGAGGTCCAGGATCAACCAGTTGCTTTTATCAGCATAAGGTTGACCCCTAGAGAAAAGCATAGAGAGGGAGGCCTTTGCTGTGGTCTGGGCACTGAAAAAGTTGAGGCCATACCTGTTTGGCACTCACTTTGTGGTTCAGACAGGCCACAAACCTCCACTTTGGCAAAAATAAATGAAAGGTGAAAACCCAATATTGTTGAGGTGGTCCATATCTCTACAGGGAATGGACTATACAGTGGAACATAGACCTGGGAGTACCCACTCCAATACAGATGGACTCTCCAGATATTTCCACTTAGACAATGAAGACTCATCAGGACAAGGCTAGTCTTATTGTCCTTCGTTTTGGGGGGGGGGTGTAGGAAAGTACCATCTTGCCTGGCATGTTACCCCCATTTTTACTGTATGTATGTATGTTTTAGCCCCTGTGTCACTGGGATCCTGCTAGGCAGGAACCCATTGCTCATAGTATGTGCCCTGTATGTGTTCCCTGTGTGGTGCCTAACTGTATCACTGAGGCCCTGCTAACCAGAACCTCATTGTTTATGCTCTCTCTACTTTCCAAATTTGTCACTGCAGGCTAGTGACTAAATTTACCAATTCTCATTGGCACACTGGTACACCCATATAATTCCCTTTTATGGTACTTAGGTACCCAGGGTATTGGGGTTCCAGGAGATCCCTATGGGCTGCAGCATTTCTTTTGCCACCCATAGGGAGCTCAGACAATTCTTACACAGGCCTGCCACTGCAGCCTGAGTGAAATAACGTCCACGTTATTTCACAGTCATTTTTCTCTGCACATAAGTAACTTATAAGTTACCTATGTGTCTAACCCTCACTTGGTGAAGGTTGGGTGCAAAGTTACTTAGTGTGTGGGCACCCTGGCACTAGCCAAGGTGCCCCCACATCGTTCAGGGCAAATTCCCCGGACTTTGTGAGTGAGGGGACACCAGTACACGCTTGCACTATACATGGGTCACTACCTATGTAGAGCGTCACAATGGTAACTCCGAACATGGCCATGTAACACGTCTAAGATCATGGAATTGTCACTCCTATACCATTCAGGTATTGGGGGACAAAACCATGATCCACCGGGTCTCTAGCACAAAACCCGGGTGCTGCAAAACTGTCTTTCAGGGGTGTCCACTGCAGCTGCTGCTGCTGCCAACCCCTCAGACAGGATTCTGCCCTCCTGGGGTCCAGGCAGCCCTGGCCCAGGAAGGTAGATCAAAGGATTTCCTCATTACATGTGTGCACTACATATAGGTCAATACCTATATGTAGCTTCACAATGGTAACGCCGCATATGGCCATGTAACATGTCTAACATCATGGAATTGCCCCCCCCATGTCAAATCTTGTATTGGGCTGCCAATCCCTGCATACCCGGGGCTCCACCATGAACCCCGGGTACTGCCAAACCAGCTCTCTGGGGTTTTCTCTGCAGCTACTGCTGCTGCCAACCCACATACAGGGTTCTGCCCTCCTGGGGTCTGGGCAGCCCAGTCCCAGGAAGGCAGAACAAAGAATTTCCTCTGAGAGAGGGTTGGAAATAGCCTCCCCCAGCCTCTGGAAATGCTTTGAAGGGCACAGATGCTGCCCTCCTTGCATAAGCCAGGTTACACTGGTTCAGGGAACCCCCAGTCCCTGCTCTGGCGCAAAACTGGACAAAGGAAAGTGGAGTGACCACTCTCCTGTGTGCCCAGAGCTCCTCCAGTGGTTCCCAGACCTCTGCCATCTTGAATCCAGAGGTGTGAGGGCACAGTGGAGGCCTCTGAGTGGCCAGTGCCAGCAGGCGACGTCAGAGACCCCTCCTGATAGGTGCTTAACTCGATAGGCGGCCAATCGTCCTCTTAGGGCTATTTAGGGTCTCTCCTCTGGGCTTCTCTTTAATTTCTAAATCGCGCTCCCGCCGTCGCGGGAAGCGCCGCAGCTGAGTCCTGTAGGGCAGGAGCCCTTTAAATTTGACTAGCGCTCCCGCCGTCGCGGGAAGCGCCGTGAAAGAGTCCACCGGGGCAGGAGCCCTTTAATTTCTAAATCGCGCTCCCGCCGTCGCGGGAAGCGCCGCAGCTGAGTCCTGTAGTGCAGGAGCCCTTTAAATTTGACTAGCGCTCCCGCCGTCGCGGGAAGCGCCGTGAAAGAGTCCACCGGGGCAGGAGCCCTTTAATTTCTAAATCGCGCTCCCGCCGTCGCGGGAAGAGCCGCAGCTAAGTCCTGTAGGGCAGGAGCCCTTTAAATTTGACTAGCGCTCCCACCGTCGCGGGACGCGCGCGTGCGAAGCCCGGGCCAAGGGCGGGCCCGTCCTTGCCCGTCATTGCCAGGAAGAGGTAGGGCAGGGCCACCCCTCTGACATTTCCCCCAAAAATCTCTGGACCGGAAACCTACGAACATAGGGCTGCCTGAAGGTACTGTGACGCTTGTTTGCTCTCCTTTCCTCTCAACCTTCCCTATAATTGTCGCGCTGCGTTCTGCTGAGGGGGCAGGAGCCCTCTAAATCCAACTTTCTATCTGGACTGGCCGTAAGGCCGATTGTACGAAGGAACCCTCTGTCCCTCGCCTGATATCGATGGGAAGAGGTTGGTCTGGGCCCCCCCTCTGTATTTTTGTGTTTTAAGCTGGTTCCCTAGTGATTAGAGCCCTTTTTCTCCTTTATATTAAAGGTTTTTTGCTTTAGATATACGAATACAGCTCTCCGAGTTACCGGCCACTACGCAAACTATGGGCAAAAGGAAGCACTCAAAACTAAACACCTCAACAAATTTAAAAGACAGTTCATCTATATTAAAATACATCTCTGGGGCGATGGGAATGATAGATAAGCAAATTGCTACTGTTGAAGGGAAAATGTCACTATCCAAAGAGCAATCTCGTGATTCATTAGGGTCTGTACTACCGCAGCGTAACTCCCCATCTAGTGAACCTGGGGACGGATACTCAAAAGTAAGGTTTACAAATGGTTGTATTAAAGACTCCTCAAATATAATCTATTCCATGGACGAAATATCCCCCGTTGCTAAGCGACCAAGGAAACCGGAGATGGGCCTGGTGGACAAGACCTCAAAGAAAACGCCAGTGATAGACTTAATAACCACTCCAATAAAAAAACATTCAAAAAAACTAACCCGGAAGAAACCCCCAACCTTAGCAGGAGACACTGTTCGATCACTCCTTATAAATCTCCATGAGATAGTAAACTCATTGAAATTATCTATCGGAGCCACTCTGGTCTCAATGTCGGAACGCCTAAAGAGGGTGGAGTCTAGTCTTGAGGCAGGCCTTGAAACAATAAAGTCCTTACAATGGGAAGACACGCATTCTACAAGTAAGGATCCCGGAAACACATTGCGGTCCTTAGAACACGAGAACAACACACATTCTATTCCGTCTAACAGACCAAGTAGTATACATCGAAACGTTAACTCCCAGAATGAGCCCCAACCTCACCCAAAAGCTTCTTCTATGAACCAATATAACCAACCTTCATTTTTACCTCATAATTTTTCCTCAGATAAAAAAGTTCTAAATCCCATTTTATGCAAGACAGCGAGTAGTGCTATGCGCAGGGCAGCAAATACAGATACCAATCCCTATTTAAATCCGGGGAGAAACATAAATAGCAGGCCTAGATCGCCGAATCTCGCTTATCTCCCTAGTGACTTGTTACATCTTCCCCCGGAGGCTACACCATATGTTGTGGTCTTGGCTAATGTTCCACCGATAGATGGCCAACAACGAGAAACTTGGACGGCCTTGAGAAACAAGGCCCTCAATTGGATCGGGGCCCGAATGAGCCCTGGAATGGTGAGGACTCTCTTTGATGATATAAAAATGGTCAGAAGAATTAAATGCATAGGAACCAGTAGGAAAGCGCTGATGGGACATTGTGTGGCCCTTTCTTTTGGCTCACCAAATTTAGTGAATAGGATCATTCTTGACTTAGGAGCCAGACAAGCTACTTTACAAGGAATCTCGCTATTACCCCTGGGATATTTTTATCAAAGACCAGAGGGGAACAGCTCCACCCGCTCACAGAGAGCTGTAGCACCCTCATCCAGCCCAGACCTGTCTAAAATGTGCAATAGATTCTATCCCCTTTCAACGCTGGAAAATATAGACTGACTGGACATGCAACAGTTAGCTCTCTATGATAGAGAAGTACAGATAAAACATAGATCAGGGACAGAACTACAAAAGGAAGATACACCACATACAACGGTTTCTATAAGGAATGAGATATTACCTCATCTAAGCCAGGGCAATGATGAATCTAGTAATATACCAAATACCACTATGGGCAATATCCCCCTCCTTCCCCAAAGAACCAGCCCTGCCAGTTAAAACAGAATCCTAACCAGAAACCTGAAATAGTCTTACTATTTTGGAACATTGCAGGTCTAGCAAATAAGTTAGGCAACGAGATCTGGGTTAATTTCTTAGAAGACTATCTATGTGTTTGTCTACAAGAGACATGGCTTTTAACCCCTTCCCATTTAAACGGCTACAAAACATTCCACACCCCTGCTGAGCAGTCCAGGTATGGTAGACCTAAAGGGGGACTGTGTACATATATCTCTAATAAGTTCCCCTTACAGAACTTAGTGATGCAATTTATGAGTCCATACTACCAAATGATAGAGAGTGACTTAGATCACAATACCCACCTGGTCATTATTAATTTTTATAACAACGTTCCTCCAGGAGTATTTTCCAACACTCTCGTGGAAATGGGAAATGACTTAAAAAAAATATGTGAAACAAATAACCGTGAGATCCTATTGATATGGGGTGGTGATTTTAACGTCCATCCGTGTAAAGAGAATTCAGATAAGATATGTGGATGGGACTCGGAAGGTATAGGTGCAAGCCTCCACTTCTCTCACAACACCCAAGGAGATTAAATGAATTTGCTAGCCCAAACCTATAACCTATCCTTTGTAAATGAACTACTCCTGGACGACCCACACTTCAAACCAACGTATAACGGAAGGGGCGCAAACACAGTGATTGATTACGTCCTAATGTCCACTCACTTCGCACACCATCTTACAAACTATACCTTCCACGACATTGCAATTAGTGATCACTACCCCCAGAGCATAAATCTCCTACTATCCCCTCCTTTAGCAGCTAGGGAAGACAGTATCACACTGGTAGATGACATTGAATTGGTGCCTCGCAATGGATATACTATGAAGTGGTCCCAGACAGATCCTAAGTCTTTATTAAATCAGGTAATATGCCAATGTAAACATGCTTTCGCAGACTGTTTAAGAGAGAACCCACATCCAGGACAATGTCTAAGTGCGTTTACGATGATTACTCAAACCATAAAAGAAGCCCTCACTATCAGAAGTAGTAAGATAGGGAAAAAAAGGACGTGCACTCAAGCACATAAGAGACTGAAAAAGGCCCTAAATGCCCCAAAAAGATGTGCGACTGACATACATACATACATAAACGCAGACAGGAATATAAGACAGCAATAAAGGAAAGGAAATTGACTATATAAACAAACTTGTGGGAAACCCTCCATATAGCAAGTCGTAAGAAAGATAATATACTTTTCTGGCAGACAATAAATTCCCCCGTGTTAGGGGACAGAGACATTCCTAGGATGGAAATCGCCATCTCCAAAGAAGTTTGGGTAGCACATTTCTCTAATATATATTCACTGACGAGTGATTTATTAGACCATACACATGACTACGATCACCAGGAAGGTCCGCACCTAGATATAACCCCCCAATTTAGCCTTCAGGAGGTAGAGGAAGCTATAATTTAAAGCAAATCAGGGAAAGCGCCAGGCCCTGATGGTGTTCCGATCGATATATTTAAGGCCAATATTGAGCTGTGGGGGCCTGTCCTGACGCAGACGTTGAGGGCTATCTGCACATGCGGACCCCCACCATCTTGGAGAGTCTCCAACATAATTCCAATATATAAAAAGGGTGACCGCCTTAATCCAGCCTGCTACAGGCCAATTTCCCTGCTGGACACAACAGCTAAACTAGCAGGGAGAATAATCCTGAATAGGCTGCAATCATGAGCAGAGGTAAAAAACGTTCTATCTCCGGTCCAGTATGGATTCCGGAAAGGAATCGGAACAGTGGAACAAATTTTAAATTTGAGTCTCATCATTGCAAAGTATACTAAGATTAGAACAGGCAATCTGTACCTGGCCTTTATTGACTTATCATCAGCTTTCGACTGTGTAATCCATGATAAATTGCGGGACATTTTAAATAGCATGGGGGTGGAACTAGCCTTAATTCAATTTATTCGCGAAATGTATACAGGGTGCAGAGCAGGAGTTCTCGCTCTGTTTCTGTTCTCAATGTATATAAACAATCTAGACAAAGAATTGGCCACTAGGTGTAAAGATGTACCACAAATAGATAAGCAACCTGTCCCAGCATTACTTTACGGAGACAACGCAGTATTAATGGCCAGGACCCCAATAGCTCTACAGAAACTTTTAACAACCTGCATTACATACATGACACAGCTGGGACTCACTGTCAATCGCTCCAAAACCTTCATCATGAACTGCGGAAGGAAGCGCGGCAAGACTTATAATACCACTATTTTAGACAGCAAAGTCGAAATCGCGCAAACCTTTTCATATTTGGGCATAACATTTGATAAGTTGGGTTCCTGGGCTAACTGCAGGAAGATGAAGAGAGTATATCTGATTAAAACAACGATGGCACTTCGACTCTTCTCTAAAAGGCTTGGGGGGATTACACCACCTAACATGATAAAGATCTATAAAGCCAAGTGTATTCCGGCCGTTACATACGGGGCTGGAATTTGGGGACATGCAAACTGTGATCTAGTGCAGACAGTGGAAAATGACTTCCTATGACATCTGTTGAGGGTACCAAAAGGCACCTCATCGTATGTCACACACTCGGAACTCGGGGTTCCTTACATTGCAGACTTGATAAAGATCCAGCCATTACTACTATGGCATAAAGTCTGGACTTCGGAACACACCAGTTTTAATAAGGCTATCCTGACCGACTGTACAAAATCATTATATACATCAAGGGTACCATGGTTAAAATACATTATGACCTTTTTCGAAAAAATGGGCAAGCAAGATTACTATACAAACCCAGTTTCTTTGCAGAAGATATCCAGGAAGGACCTGAGTAACTTGGCATTAAACTATCTAGAAGACATACGTTGGGAGGTAGAATAAAAAAAAACCTCAGTCATCTATAATCAAATAATGCTGAGGGCATGCAGCCGTACTTGGCAAACATGGTACTCCTTCGCCACCGTTATGACCTCACAAGATTTAGGCTAGACACATTCCATCGTCTAGTTTCATTTCCAATTATGAACGATTGGACAACTGTGTTAAAACCATGTCCCTGCGACGCAAAATCACTTCAATCCACAATCCATGTGGTTTTATTCTGTAATTTCTATGCCTATCAGAGGAAGCGTCTAGTTGTCCCGCTTCTAAGGTCAATTAATCTCCCCCAGTGTCGCACAGCCTATGTCTGTCTCCATTCACTATCTTCTTTAGAGATGTGCGGAATCTTAGCTAATTTTTTATGTTCTGTATTAAAGATAAGGAAATCTATGGGGGAGGTGATCGAATTGTAACTTATCGTGATAGGGTTCTTATTTTATTTATTGATATACTAGACTGACTTATTGTTGTGTGCTTTTACATTTTTTTATTATCTTTCATTATTTTATCTACTCGACTTTTTATTATATATTGAATTGTATGTATCATTATTGGAGATCTTTTATGACTGTTATCTCTTTTATGACTTGTTGAAAGCCGAATAAAGATTTTGTACTACTACTACTGCTGGCTTTCTCAACTGTTTCCTGGTGGTGCATGCTCTGGGGGCTGTCTGCCTTCACCCGGCACTGGAAGTCACGAAGAAATCCCCAGTGGGTCAACTGAATCTTCCCTCTGCTTCAGCATGCACCAAACTTCAGCATGACAGGTACTCTGGGACCCCTTTCATCCTGACGAGCGTGGCCCCTGGAACACAGGTGGTGGACCCAAGTGAACCTGACTGTCCAGTGGTCCAACTGTCCAAATTTGGATGAGGTAAGTCCTTGCCTCTCCTCTCCAGATAGCAATCCTGTGTACTGTGTTAACTGCAGCTGCTAGGGCTTCTGTGCACTTTTGCAAGGAATCCTTTGTGCACAGCATAGTCCAGGCCCCCAGCACTCCGTCCTGCATTGCTCAACTCGCTGAGTTGACCACCGACTTTGTGGGACCCTCTTTTGTAGTGTTGAGATGATTGCCATTCTCAGTTTTCTTGAACCCATGTTCAAGTACTTGTTTGGGTGATGCCTTCTTGTGTATGGGCTCTGTGTATTGCTGAGGGCTCCCTCTGTCCCCTCTTCCAAGTGGCAATCTACTGGTCCTTCCTGGGCCCAGGCAGCAGCCTTTTTCTTCAAACTTGACCTTTGCAGCTAGCAAGGCTTGTTTGAAGTCTTTCTCCAAAGAAACAGCTCTGCTTACTCCGTGTGACATCCTCTGCACAAAGGAGAAGTTCCTGGCACCTTTCGTTGTTGCAGAATCTACAGCTTCTTCAATCTGGAGGCAGCCATTTTGGACCTTCATCCGGGGTTTAGAGGGCTCCTGCCCCCCCTAGACACTTTTGTTACTCTTGGACTTGGTCCCCTTCCTTTACAGGTCCTTAGGTCCAGGAATCCATCTTCAGTGCTTTGCAGTCTGTTGTGGTCTTTGGAGAATCTCCTATCCCGGTTTTAGTGTGTTTCTGGGGAAGTAGGGTAACTTTACTCCTACTTTTCAGAGTCTTGGGGTGGGGTATCTTGACCACCCTTAGTGTTTTCTTACACTCCCAGTGACCCTCTACACACTACACTAGGCCAGGGGTCCCTAAGTGGTTCGCATTCCAATTTCTTAGAATATGGTTTGTGTTGCCCTTAGGCCTATTGCATCCTATTGTATTCTACAGTGTTTGCACTACTTTTCTGTTTACTTACCTGATTTTGGTTTGTGTGTATATTTTGTGTATTTTACTTACCTCCTAAGGGAGTATATCCTCTGAGATATTTTTAGCACATCGTCACTTAAATAAAGTACTTTTATTTTTAGGAACTCTGAGTATTGTGAGTCTTATGATATAGTGCTATATGATATAAGTGGTATAGTAGGAGCTTTGCATGTCTCCTAGTTCAGCCTAAGCTGCTCTGCTATAGCTATCTCTATTAGCCTAAGCTGCTAGAACACTAGTAATCTACTAATAAGAGATAACTGGACCTGGCACAAGGTGTAAGTCCCATCAGGTACCCACTATAAGCCAGGCCAGCCTCCTACATACCTTTGCTAGTGCAAGGGTGCCCTCACACTTACTAGCTTTGCACCTAACCTTCAGTAAATGAATGTTAGACATATAGGTGACTTATAAGTTACTTAAGTGCAGTGAAAATGGCTTTGAAATAGTGTGTGCACTGTTTCATGCAGGCTGCAATGGCAGGCCTGTGGAAGGGTTTGTCTTAGCTCCCTATGGGTGGCAAAAGGAATGCTGCAGCCTATAAGGGTCTCCTGGAACCCCAATGCCCTGGGTACCTAGGTACCATATACTAGGGACTTTTAAGGGGGCTCCAGTGTGCCAATTGAAATTGGTGAATGAAGTCACTAGCCTATAGTGACAAATTTAAAAGCAGAGAGAGCATACACACTGAGGTTCTTCTTAGCAGAGCCTCAGTGACACAGTCAAACATTACTGACAACACACACATTAGGCCAGAAATTATGAGCACTGGGGTTCTCACCCGCAGGATCCCAGTGAGACAGGCAAAAACATACTGACATACAGGTAAAACTGATGGTAACATACCAAGAAAGATTGTACTTTCCTACACCCCCCACCCCCAAACAAGGGACAATAAGGCTAACCTTACCCACATGAGTCTTCATTGTCGAAGTAGAAATATCTGGAGAGTCCATCTGCATTGGAGTGGGTACCCCCAGGTCTATGTTCCACTGTAAAGTCCATACCCTGTAGGGAAACGGACCACCTCAACAATTTAGGGTTTTCACCTTTCATTTGTTTAAGCGATAATAGAGGTTTAGGGTCTGATTGAGCAATGTAGTGAGTCCCAAACAAGTAGGTTCTCAGCTTCTTCAAGGCCCAGACCACAGCAAAGGCCTCCCTCTCTATGGCAGAACACCGCTTTTCTCTAGGAGTCAACCTCCTGTTGATAGAAGCAACAGGTTGATCCTAGCCCTCTGAGTTAAGTTGTGATAGTAAAGCCCCTACCCCTAATTCAGAAGCATCTGTTTGGACAATTAATTTTTTGGAGTAGTTTGGGTTCTTCAAGACGGGTGCAGAGCACATAGCCCGCTTAAGCTCCTCAAAAGCTTTCAGACAGCTAGCTGTCCACAATACCTTTTTAAGCATTTTCTGTGAAGTGAGGTCATTAAGAGGGGCAACAATGGAGCCATAGTTCTTAATGAACCTCCTGTAATACCCAGTGAGACCTAAGAAGGCTCTGACCTGGGTCTGTGTATTAGAGGACCCAGTCCATAATGGTGTGAATCTTCAACTGCAGTGGTCCAATATGTTCTCCACCTACCAGGTGGCCGAGATAAACCACTTTCTCCTACCCTATGTGGCACTTTGAAGCCTTGATAGTTAGGCCTGCCTTTTGCAGTGCCTACAAAACTTTCCAGAGGTGGGACAGGTGGTCATTCCAGGTGGAGCTAAATACAGCAATATCATCTAAGTATGCTGTACTGAAAGCTTCCAGACCTTGGAGGACTGTATTCACTAGCCTCTGAAAAGTGGAAGGTGCATTTTTCAAACCAAAGGGCATTACAGTGAATAGATAATGCCCTCCTATACTAGAAAATGCAGTTTTTGATTTAGCATCCTCTGACAATTTGATCTGCCAAAACCTGCAGTCAAATCAAAGGTGCTTAGATACTTGGCTGAGCATCAGTTTTGGTTACAGTATTAAGACCCCTATAGTCCACACAAAACTACATTTCTCTCTTTTCTTCTTTGCTATGTGGTTTGGGGACAAACACCACTGGGCTGGCTCAGGGGCTATCAGAAGCCTCAGTAACTCCTAGATCTAAAATTTTCTGGATCTCAGTTTTTATCCAATCTCTGACATGGTCAGGCTGCCTGTAAATTTTACTTTTGACAGGTAAACTGTCTCCAGTATCAATTGAATATTCACATCAGGTAGTTGTACAAGGTATGAGAGAAAAGAGGTAAGAACACTTTCCTAGGGGATTTCTTCAGTCCTCCCTCTGCTCAGCAGTAAGGCAGTCTGTAAGCACCACTCCTTCCACTAAGCCATCAGCTTCAGTGCTGGAGAAGAGGTCAGAGAGAGGGTCACTCTCTTCTTCCTGCCCCTCATCTGTGGCCATGAGCAGGGTTAAGTCAGCCCTATCATAATAAGGCTTAAGGCGATTAGCATGGAGCACCCTAACACCCTTCCACAATGAAATGGGGTCCACTCCATTTGTACTGGAGTGTTCTTGGGGCCACAGGCTCCAATACCTACACCTTCTGAACTGGGTAGTACTCTGTCAGGACAGCCTTCTGCTCATGCCATTGCATTTGGAGCTCCTACCTGGCCTGAGGGTTTGTAGTGGCCCTTTTCATGTACTCAGCCATTCTAGATCTTAGGCCAAGTACATAGTCCACAATGTTTTGCTTTGGAGGTTTTAAAGGACCTCGAGGTCTTAGAATCTTAATATTCCCTACATATGAGGATTTAGATGATGAAGCACTCAAGGATTGGGAGGACAATTTGCAGAATGCATCATTTAATATGATGCGTATTTTAATTAAACATATTGACAAAAAAGTGGCTAAACTACAAGATGATATCGAAACATTAGAAAGGGAAATCGATGGAGTTTCTCAAAAAGATTTAATAAATAAGAACTATGAGATTCTCCATAAAATAGTTGAGGACTATCAAATCTATCTTTGTGATAAAAAATTACGTAAAGTCAAGCGTGATGATCTTGACTATAAACTTGGCAGAATTTACACTTTTGCTCGCAAATACGACAATGTGAAGATTTCTGGATCACGCACCAATAGTGACAGATTCACAAATGATACTGATCTCTCCAGTGGCGGCTCTATGTCCTCTATTGATAGTAGCACCTTACAGGACAGTGAACCTTCCAAACAAGTTCCCCACAGTTCAGCTAACAGTTTTTTAGTCGAAATGGAACGACTACGTCTTGGAACCAAAACAAACCGAAGAGAAATAAGACCAGAAGGGGTGGGAAACAATGGAGAAAAAAGTTTAGAAAAACAAGGGGTTCGCACCCGCTCGAAGAAAGACTAGGACCCACCGCCCTTGACAGTAATGAACTTGGAGGAGATCTGACCATTGTCAATCTATCCGATCGTTCCTTGGATGTTACTGAATGCAATTTACTTAGTAAGGGCTTAGGCTTTTGCCCAACTCAAACTAATGATCAGGTAGAAATTTTTGTTGATCTATTTAAATTTATTCGCCTACTGAAATTAAGAAACAATTTTTCTACTCGCACTGGGGGGACTACCAATAGTGAAACCTCTATATCACCGCTCATTGACACCACTATTGTTAATACCCAGGCAGTGACTGAATCTATATCGGATTTGTACGATATACAATTGCTGATGTCTTTACAAAATGGCAGTGAGACAGACATTGAAAATATTAGGACAGATTTAGGAATTATGGAGGATCTCAACGTTACCAGTGGTCTAAGACCACGTTCTAAATTTATACCCAATATTGTACATAGTAATATTGATTTATTTGCGGACAAGGTATCATCTGACCTATATAAACTTTTGGGTGTTCCTTATACTAACTGGCGGAAAATTGACAATTTGCCATTGAAGAACAGAAGGCTCTAACTAGTCTTAGGAAAGACCGATCAATTGTTATTCGTGAGGCCGATAAAGGTGGAAATGTAGTCATTATGAACACAAGTGATTACATGCATGAAATTGATAGACAGTTAGCTGACACAACATGTTATAAATGTCTTACCAGTAACCCTATTTTTGAACTGTCTGAATTCATTAACAACAAACTATGGGGATGGCATGAACAGGGTCTTTTATCTGATCACGAATACAAATACTTACTTGTTAAATATCCAAGATATCCTTGTATCTACATTCTTCCAAAAATCCACAAAGAAGGTTCGTTTCCACAGGGTAGACCTATCATATCTGGGATTGATTCCCCTACAGAGAGAATATCGGAATTTGTGGATATCTTTCTACAAAAGTTTGTTTGTAATCTCCCTTCATATATACAGGATAGTAAGGATATCCTGAATAAATTTGAAGATTTTCCTTGGTCTGATGACCTTTTATTTGTCACAATGGACGTCAATAGTCTCTATACCTGTATTCAAAAACCATTTGGTTTGCTGGCGGTCATTTCATTTCTCAATACTCGTTCTGCAGAACATTATGACCACAATCAAATGCTTCTGGATATGATTGACATAATCCTATCTAAAAATTACTTTTTACACAATACTAAATGGTTTCAACAAATACAAGGGACAGCGATGGGTTCCAAATTTGCCCCTTCATATGCCTGTCTCTTTATGGGCTGGTTCGAAAAAATACATGCATGGGGTAAACATGCCTCTCCTTGGACTGAATTTATTGTATTCTGGGGGAGGTATATAGATGACATTATTTTAATTTGGAATGGATCCATTCAGCAACTTACTTCGTATCATGCATTTCTTAATGATAATCCTTATAATGTCAGACTTAGTCTTCATTATAGGAAGGACAGTATTGAATTTTTGGATATAAGATTTTTTATTCACAATAACTCTATTCAGAGTGTCTTGTACAGGAAATCTACGTCTTGCAATAGTCTTTTACATGCAACAAGTGCACATCCGTCTTCTACTATTAACAATATTCCTTTTGGTGAAATGATACGTATGCGCAGAAATTGCAGCACTGAAGATCTATTTTGCGAACAAATTAGACTTGTGAAACAAAGATTTATCAATAGAGGTTACAAGAACCAGATTCTTTGTACTGCAGAACAACGTATCATGAGTATATCCAGAAAGGACACGTTGTCATTAAAACCTAAAAGTAAAAAGAATTCAACTAATGAACGTCTGTCTTTTGTAACCAGATACACGGCCCACAGCCAGGGCATCTACAAAATACTTAAACGCCATTGGCATTTACTTACTGATTTACATGGACTCAGAGGGATTCTTCCCGAAACACCTCGAATAACTTATCGAAGAGGTATGACATTGAGAAACTTGCTTTGTCCCAGTTATGTATCTGTACCTAATCCTTCTACTTGGCTTCCGACCAAGCCTCTGTACTTTTACACATGTCATGAATGTAATGTTTGTAATTTTGGTTTGGATAAAACTAGTACCTTCTGTTATAATAACACAGGGGTTTTTACTATCAAACATTTTATTAATTGTAACACCAAATTTGTAATTTATATTCTAAAATGTACATGTAACAAAATCTATGTGGGAAGCACTAAAAGACAGCTCAAACATCGAATACAGGAGCATATACGAGCCATTAGGAACAACGATATTAGGTATCCATTATCATCACATATGACATCGACACACCTACGTGATAATGTAATTTCATTTCATGGGATTGATCATATCCCATTGAACCCTAGGGGGGGCAACAGAGAACTGCAACTACGCAAACAAGAAGCAGCATGGATTTGCCGTTTACGCACGGTCGAGTTGGGACACAACACTGATCACGAATTTCATCATTTCTTGTAATGGTATTGTTGTATAATATATACACTAATATTGTACGAGTGGAGTACTGAATATTAGTACTTTCTTTCAAAACAATGGCGAAAACAATAGAGGCTTAAATACTGTCTCTTCACATGTAAACTTCAACCATTGTTTTGTGACTGTACTAGGGTTTAAATTACATGTCTTGATATTACTTCCTGATAGTATATTGTCTGCATGTACATGCTCATTGGATGCTAATAGACCTATTTTTTGTAAAATTGAGATTACATTATACTAGAGGCCATTGGCCTACTCTTGTCATCTTTTTCACTGTAAGATTATTGTCTATGACATCTCTTTTTGGGTTTCTTTTTGTTACTGCTTCACTATTTTTACTTTGCACAGTTAATGGCTTGCTCCCCTGATCTTTAGTGTCTTCCCCCCACTTTTCTCTATGCCTATTTTTCCGCTTTTTCTTTTACCCTCTTTTGGTTTTTCTTCTCTGCCCTCTCAATATATTTTTTCATTACCTAATTATGGTAATTACTTTTCAAATATATAGCGTTTGTCCATTTCAATTCACCTACTATTATACCACATAATTGCTTTGTCTACTCCAAAATGGCCGCCACTTAAATTATCCGTACTATGCCGCTTTTTGGGCATAGTCCTTTTTCTGTGTTTATACTCCTCCTCACGCACGATGTTTGTCATAAATGTTCGGCAATTCTTGCCGGCATTTCCTCTAAACTTGGACGCGCTACTTACTTCACTTTACCCGACGGGTGGCAACGCGACCGGGCCCGTCTCACGATTCTCTTTTCATTTGGAAAATCCGGCCGGTTACAACTTGCAACGTATAAACAATTTGGATTTACATAATTTAGGTAAGGCTGGACCACAGCCCTTCGATTTATTTATATAGTCGCGTTAACATATTTTAATTGACTTTTGTGGGACTTTGCCCACATTATATTATTTCTTTTTGATACATGTACAGTTTTTTCAATTTTTTCAACTCTTTTTATTTTTAGCCCATTGAATCTTTGTTCGTGTTTATACTTATCTTATATATTGATTCTTGAACCTACTTTGGAACCTACTACTTGGTATGTGCTTTTTCCAAGTATATTATTCTTTTCCCTATCCCCCCCCTTCTTCCTTACACGTATTCTTATTACTTTTATCTTCACCTAGCTTTCATCTCACTACTTTTTTATTTAAGTCTTACTCAGTTTTTAGTTATTATATCTTGGTGATGGTTCACTTAACATTTTGTGATGGTGATGTTGGCACTATCATGGTGCAGGGATTACTGCAACTATCATATTCATTACAGTTTATACGGCATGTTTTCTTCGAGCACATTTTCTTGCCACTAACGCAAAAATCTTTAAAAATCACCTTTTTCGATTTTTTTGCGAATTCTTTCTTTTCTATTTTTTCCCTTGTTGGTTTTATCCACCACTTATGACTAGAGGTTGACTTGTAACCAGAATTGTGATCTATTTGATGAAACTCTCTCTCTTGCTTAAATTTAATTCGTAATTACACTTGACTAGTGTTTTTTGCTTTATATTAAATAATAACCTGCTGATTCTGCTTTATATATTTTGATCTTTGTAATACTAGGAATACCATTGTTACCTTATCATTACTTTATGGCTTTTTGTTGTTATTTTTGCAGCCCTGAAGAAGCCCAACTGTATAGGGCGAAACGCGTTGGCTGCTGCATTGTTTGTTCTCACAAATTTATTGTGACACCAAATGTCTCTGATGAAATAAACCCTTTGGGAGAAACCTATGGAAACCTTGTGTCACCATATGTTTAACAAACTGGGACTCTTCTGAACTATTATTCGTGATTGACAACTGATAGTGGTGCACAACCCATTTTCTTGTATTGAGGTTTTAAAGGTTGTTCTCAACCCTCCTTAACAAGAGCAAGGAGAACCCCTAACAGGGTGACCAAAGAGGAGCTCAAAGGGGCTATAGCCCACTCCTTTTTGGGGTACTTCTCTGTAGGCGAACATGAGGCATGGCAAGAGGACATTCCATCTCGTTCTGAGTTTCTCAGAGAGTCCCATAATCATGCCTTTGAGAGTTTTATTAAACGTCTCAACCACCAATCCATTTGTTTGTGGATGATAAAGGGTGGTCAACTTGTACGAAACACCACACTCCTTCTACACTGCCTTGAGGTATGCAGACATGAAGTTACTACCTCTGTCTGCTACAACTTCCTTAGGGTAACCCACCCTGGAAAAGATTCCCAAGAGGGCCTTTGCCACTGCAGGCGCTGTAATGGTCCTTAAAGGGATAGCTTCTGGGTATCTTGTGGCATGGTCCACTACCAGAAGAATGAACCTATTACCAGAAGCTGCAGGAGTGCCAAGGAGGCCAACAATGTCAACCCCTACCCTCTCAAAGCCCACCCCAACCACTGGCAGTGGGATTAAGGGGGCCTTTGGTTTGCCACCAGTCTTGCCACTGACTTGTCAGGTCACACAGGAGGGACAAAACTCCTTTGTGTCCTCTGACATATGAGGCCAGTGAAAGTGTGGAACAAGTGTGTCCCAGGTTTTACGTTGCCCCAAATGTCCAGCCAAGGGAATATCATGTGCCAGTGTTAGGGGGAATTCCCTATACTGTAAATGGATGACCAGACATTTAGTAGCACCAGGTTTAGGGTCCTTTGCCTCAGTATAAAGGAGATTGTTCTCCCAGTAAACTCTGTGAGAATCACTGATATCCCCATTTTGCTGTTTGTCAGCTTGCTGTCTTAGACCCTCTAGTGTGGGACAGGTCTATTGTGACATACTCATTTCCTCCCTGGGAGGCCCTCCTTCTCCCAAGAGCTCAGCTGTGTGAGCTTGAAGCTCCTCTGGTGTAGTTTCTGCACAGGGAGTTGACTCTTCATCATCAAAAGGGGAATCTACTGGAGAGGGAGGGATAGTGGAGAAAGGGTTTGCTGTTTTCACCCCTAGTTTTTGGGAGCACTTGGTCCTTTTTTCCAGGATCCAAGTTTCCCTGTCCTCTTTGCTCCTTGGCCTGAGCCCTGGTAAGAGCAAAGATATGCCCTGGAATGTCCAGCATGGCTACATGGGCCTCCAACTCCACTTCAGCCCAAGATGAAGTTTCCAAATAATTGTCTAAGAGACACTCTACAGGTAAGTCAGTGGATACCACAACCTTTTTAGGACCAGTAACCCACTCCCCCAGTTGAGATTCACAACAGCCATCGGGTGGCTAACAATGTTGTTATGGGCGTCAGTAACTTGGTACTGATGACCAAGTAGGTGTTGCTCAGGGGCAACCAGTTTCTCCATCACCATAGTGACACTGGCTCCTGTGTACCTGTAGGCCTCAACCTAAAC
This sequence comes from Pleurodeles waltl, assembly GCF_031143425.1. NCBI lineage: Eukaryota > Metazoa > Chordata > Amphibia > Caudata > Salamandridae > Pleurodeles > Pleurodeles waltl. The sequence continues at coordinate 576,576,935 of NC_090448.1, forward strand.
ACCATTTATTAGGGGTAGTTGCTTGTACTTATCCATATTAATGGGACAAGAAACTAAGGAGGCAAGGTCAATGCCACCATCAGAGACTAAAACAGCCTCAGTGGTCTCCCTAACTAGAACATCCCCCACTACATTACCAAAAGTGAACTCAGCTACACCCTTTGTTTGGCTATTAGTAGAGTTTTTCCCACCACCACTGTTATTACTAGGGGCACCAGTGGAAGCAGTGGGGGTTGTGGTGGTGGGAGGTTTGGTGTTTCTCTTGGGACAAGTGGGGTCACTTGCCCAATGGCCTTTGTTCTTACACAAATAACACCAAGGCCTTTTCTGATTATATGAAGAGGATTTGGACCCACCACCCCCATAAGATTTTTGTGGGCCTGTTAAGGACTCTGATGATTTTTTATCTCTGTCCCCACCTTTGTCATGAGACTTACCATCCTTCTTCTTGCTGTCCTTGTGACCCCCTGTATGAGCTTTTCTGCTCACCCTTGTTCTGACCCATTTGTCTGCCTTCTTTCCCAGTTCTTTTGGAGAGGTCAGATCTGAGTCCACAAGATACTGGTGCAACAAACTAGACACCCAATTGTTAAGAATATGCTCTCTCAGAATCAGATTATATAAGCTTTCAAAGTCAGTCACCTTACTGCCATTTAACCAACCTTCTAAGGCCTTCACTGAGCAGTCCCCAAAGTCTACCCAATCCTGTGAAGACTTTTTTCTAGGCTCTCTGAACTTGATTCTATATTGTTCAGTGATTAAGCCTACTCCATCCAAGAGTGCACTTTTCAGAACATGGTAGTTGTCTGAGTCATCTTCTCTGAGAATCAGGAGGCTGTCTCTCCCCTTGCCAGTGAAAGACAACCACAGGACTGCAGCCCACTGTGCTTGGGGGACCCTCTGAACTTTACAAGCCCTCTCAAGTGCAGCAAACCACTTGTAAATGTCATCCCCATCCTTGTAAGGGGTACAACTTTGTGCAGGTTTCTGGAATCAAATGTATGTTCTCTAACGCTGGGGTTCCTGAAACTACTGCTGCTGTCACCATGGGGAACTAACCCCAACGTCAACCCCGCCTTTCCCTTTCCACAGCCAGAGATTCCCTGTCTAAGACCAACTTTTGCTGCTGTAGCCTCAGTCTGGCCTCTTCCAACCTCAGCTTTCTGAGTTCCCTCTCTAGGGACTGGTCCTCAGGGTTGGATGTGTGTGACACCTCTGAGACAGAAGTGACATGGGAATTAGCAGAGGAAGATTTTTCGCTAACTTGAGTACTCTAGTTACCTGGCCTCCAGGTGTGAAGGGTACCCTACCTGTGTGTGACCCGTTCCCACTACCAGCTACACTAGGAGGTTTGTTCATGGAAAGATCTGTAGAAGGACCCTATCCTGGATCTTCAGAATGCTCTCCTGAATCTACCGGGGTTAAATCGCCCCCTACCTCCCCCTCTGACTGTACCTGACCAGTAGGAAGTCCTTGGTCATCTTGCAGGAGGAGATTCAGGAGAAATTCCGTGTTGGGGTTCTTTGCAATCCCTAAACTTCTTTCTAAGCAGAGACCCCTCAAATGTTTGAAATTCAAGCTTTCATATTTTGTCTTTACAACCCTGGGGGTAGCCTCTACAACAGACATATGGGGTTATTCTAACTTTGGAGGAGGTGTTAATCCGTCCCAAAAGTGACGGAAAAGTGACGGATTTACCACCAGCCGTATTACGAGTCCATTATATCCTATGGAACTCGTAATACGGCTGGTGGTATATCCGTCACTTTACCGTCACTTTTGGGACGGATTAACACTCCTCCAAAGTTAGAATAACCCCCATAGTGTAGGAAAGAGGTTAGGGAGAAGAAAAAAAGTTAGCAAACTATTTGGCCTAACTTTTTAGAGAAAAGAAAATACTTTTCAAAACGTTTCACAACTTTTAGAAAGTTTTAAAGAACTTTTTAGAAAGGGAAAAATTACTGCTATGTTCAATTGTATATAGCTCTAAGTATTGGAGTACAGGTTTCATTTTGAAACGGACTAGTAACAAAGTGGTAAAGCAATTGCAAGTACTTATCCCACAGCCGCATCACCAATGTAGGAGGCAGGCCTGGTTTGTAGTGGGTACCTAAGGTACTTACACCTTATACCAGGTCCAGTTATCCCTTCTTAGTGAAATGTAGGGAGTGTTCTAGCAGCTTTGGGCTGAACTAGGATACATGCAAAGCTCCTGCAATTTCACTATAGCTACACAGTACTTATACACAATAAAAGACAATACTCGGTGTTGCCAAAAATAAAGGTACTTTATTTTAGTGACAGAAGGCCAAAAATATCTTAGAGACAATACTCCTTCTGGAGGTAAGTATTATTTATAATATATACACTAGTAACCAAAATCAGGTAAGTAAACAGCCATAGAATAGTGCAAAAAGTAGAAAATACAATAAAATGCAATAGGCCTAGGGGCAAAAAAACTATACACTAAGAAAGTGGAATGCGAATCACGAATTCCACTCTAGGCAAGTGTAGTGTGTAGAGGGACACTGGGAGTGTAAGAAAACACCAAAGGTAAGTAAAATACCCCACCCCAGAGCCCAGGAAAGTAGGAGTAAAGAACCGCAAGTTTCCTCAGGACACACTACAAGTCGTGATAAGAAAGTTTGCAAGACCCAAGCAAGACTGCAATCAACAACTGGTGAATTCCTGGACCGAAAGACCTGTGACGAGAGGACACCAAGACTAGAAGTCGCAGAAGATTCTAGGAGTGACAGGGGCCCTGCTAACCTAGAAGATGGTGCAAAAGTGGATTCTCCGGAAAGAAGAAGAGTACAGAAGAGCACCAAAGAAGATGGCTGTGGGGTCCTGCATGGTGCAGGAGATGTCCCACATCGAGCTGTTGGATGCAGGCAGTATTCGGCGCTGGATTTGTCCAACAAGCCTTGGTTCAAGCGAGGTTGCGGCTTGCGTCAAAATGACGCTGCCCGGGCCTAGGAGGGACCTGGGGTCTCAACTCAGACTGAGCAGACAGAGAGGGCTCTCAGTACTTTAGAGAGCCTTCTGAAGACCATGCAGCACCCCCGGGAGTCACAGGACACAAGGACAAAGGAGGTGCAAAATGCGATTGATGCAGCACTACAAAGGAAGGTCCTACGCCATCGAAGATCAACTGAGCGAGTTGAGCGTCGCAGGATAGAGTGCTGGGGACCTGGGCCAGGCTGTGCATGAAGGAATTTCACAAAGAGTGCATAGAGGCATCAGGAGGTGAAGAAGACGGGGTGCACAGGGGTACTGTCGTACTCTGGGAAGGCAAGCTCTGACCTCCTCCAAACTGGGACAGCAGGACCTTAGAACAATATATGTTGAAGAGGTCCGCCACTTGTGTTCCAAGGAGAAAGCTTGTCGCCAGGAGAGGACTCCAAGAGAACAGGTCATCGACTTAGAAGGTGCCTGCAAGAGGAGGGAAGTGACTCCGTCACTCCACGGGAGATTTGTTTGGTCCTTCTGGTGCATGGTGAAGACAGGGAGTCCTCAGACCGCGCACACCATGGAAACTGTTGCAGTTGCTGGCTGGAGCTCAGGTTGCAGAGGGAAAGTAGTCCTTCTTGATACTTTGTTGCTGTTGCAGCGGTTCTTGTAGCAGTCTGCGGTCGATTCGAGGTCAGAGGATGACGCAATAGTTGCAGAGGATTCTTGCTGTAAACTTGCAAGTAGAATCTGAAGAAAAAACCCACAGGAGAAATCCTAAATAGCCCTGAGAGGGGGATTGGCTACCTTATCAGGTATGGACCTATCACGAGGGGTCTCTGACGTCACCTGCTGGCACTGGTCACTCAAAGGCCTCCAGAGTTTCCGGACACCTTGGAAAACAAGATGGCTGAAGTCTGGGACAAACTGGAGGAGCTCTGGGCACGACCCCTGGGGTGGTGATGGACAGGGGAGTGGTCACTCCCCTTACCTTTGTCCAGTTTCGTGCCAGAGCAGGGACTGAGGGTCCCTGAATTGGTGTAGACTGGCTTATGCAAGGAGGGCACCAGCTGTGCCCTTCAAAGCATTTCCAGAGGCTGAGGGACGCTACCCCTCCCCAGCCTGTAACACACATTTGCAATGGAGGAGGGTGTAACACCCCCCTCTCAAAGGAAATGCTTTGTTCTGCTTTCCTGTGACTGAGCTGCTCAGGCCCCAGGAGGGCAGAACCCAGCCCTCTGCAGTGCAAGCCTCAGGGAGCAGGTTTGGCAGTACTGGGGGTCCATGATGGAGCCCCCAGGATGCATGCAATTGGTTCCCCAATACTAGATTTAGAATGGGGGGACAATTCCATGATGTTAGACACCTTACATGGCCATAGTCGGAGTTACCATTGTGAAACTACATGTAGGTATTGACCTATGTGTAGTGCACGTGTGTAATGGTGTCCCCACACTCACAAAGTCCCGGGAATTGGCCCTGAACTATGTGGGGGGATCTTTGCTAGTGCAAGGGTGCCCTCACACTTAGTAACTTTGTACCTAAGCTTCAGTAAATGAAGGTTAGACATATAGGTGACTTATAAGTTACTTAAGTGCAGTGAAAATGGCTGTGAAATAGTATGTGCACTATTTCACACAGGCTGTAATGGCAGGCCTGTGGAAGGGTTTGTCTGAGCTCCTTATGGGTGCCAAAAGTAATGCTGCAGCCCATAAGGATCACCTGGAACCCCATTACCCTGGGTACCTAGGTACCATATTCTAGGGAATTTTAAGGGTGTTCCAGTGTGCCAATTACAATTGGTAAAAATGGTCACTAGCCTATAGTGACAATTTTAAAGGCAGAGAGAGCATAAGCACTGAGATTCTGATTAGCAGAGCCTCAGTGACACAGTTAGTCACTACACAGGGACACACATTCAGGCCACAAAGTATGAGCACTGGGGTCCTGGCTAGCAGTATGACCTAGGCAGTAAATCCCACCTACCGCCACGGCGACGGCCTCCAAAAGACCGCCGCCGTGGCTACCTACCGTCTGCCATATTATGACAGTAGCTGGAATTCCGCCAGAACACTGGCGCAATTCCTGATACGGTCATGGTGGCGGACGGTGGTAAGGTGGTGCTGCTGCCAGCAGCAGCGCCACGCAAGTAGAACGCTGCCGACCTTATCATAACCCGCGAGACTCCTATCAGTACCAGGGAAGAAATTCCCTGGCGCTGATACTGGAGGTCAGAATGCTGTCTTGTGACCAGCATCTGCAAATGGCCACTGGAAAATGTGGGCAACAGAGTGGCAACTTTCTAAAGTTGCTTTTTACTCAAAAGTTACATTAAATTCAATTTGGGCATCAAGTTGGTTTTAGGTTAATGATTCTTTTGATACCTTGAAGCACCAGCTTTAGTAGTCCCATTCCAGAGTTAATACAGCTGAGCTGTTAGTGTTTAATCCTGTACTTGCTAATGTGGCTACTATCCTTTTTGCAGTAAAAATGACAATTTGGGGTTTTACTGTTAGGGCATATAAAACGAATGTCCTGCTTTTCAGTGAACAGAATCCAGCAGTATGGACTGACAGGCATAACTTAGGGGTGACCTATATATATTAAAAAGGGAGCTGTGAACTTTGCAATTAGTTTAAATGGCAAGGTTTAGTTAGCAGTTTGAAACTGTTCCAAAAGTCTGCAGGGGCACGCTAGAAGACATGTTCTACTTTGTCACGCTTGTGATGACACAAAAAGTGCTGCAATCAATGAGGGACACTTTAACCTACAGGCCCTCTGTACCTCTGGTACCAGATAGTAGGACTTACAAGTAAGTTAACGTTTGCCAATTGGGAATAAAACAATTAAACATATACTTTTCAAGCTCAGAGCACTGGTACTGAGATCTGGTTAGGAGGCTTCAGTGCAATCTCCGAGTCAGTGCACCAGTACCAATAGTCAAAAGTGGGGAAAAACGTTGCATGTAAGCCTGTAATAAGCCACTTCACACATGTGAGCAAATTATGTGATGGTATGCTGTGCAGTGCACTCCCTCCCACCTTGTTTTGATTGGGTCCTTTCTGAGCTATAGGGCTGATGAGCTCATTGGGGTGCACCTGCACAGTGAAGTGGTACAGATACCTGAGAAGACTGTGAGCAGCATTGCCAGCACCCTCACATCTAAAGTGTTAATCTCTATTGAAGAAGGAATAAATCCTGAAAAACATGTCGGGAGATACACAACAGTGGCTTCACCAATAATGTTGAAAGTTAAAGACTTTCAACTAAAGTGAGTGCTGTCAAGCACTGCATCTTCCTCAAAGCATAGTTCCTATTTGGGTGCTGGTATGCCAGACAGTGTGATCCCTCCTCCCTTGTGAGACCCTATAGGCATTAACAATTGCCATTCTGTATATATTTGGTAAGTTGTGCATAATATTTAATAGTACTTAGTAGTTTGTATAATGAAGTATTATTTCTTCTTTACTAGAAATGTACTTAATAGACAGCTATCTAGTAAGTGCTGGTTTTTGTGTTGCTAAGATCTGAGTCTCTAATCGATAGCATCTTGCTTAAGTAAGGACTTAAATCCCCTGCCTCACTACCCTCAGAGTTAAGTGCTAAAATAGGATACTTTGCTTCCAGATGGTAGATGGTAAAGTCTGCAGTACTGTGGACCCACTAGCAAAAGGAGCCAGAGGTTACTGCAACCCAACTCAAATGCTAGGTAACAGATCCACCATCTGATAAGTGAAAGTATGAGTTGCCCATGCCAGCACTGAAGCAATCTCTTCAAGGGAGGAAGGGGCATCAGAACTCATAACCTCTCTTGAGTTATGGACACTCTTCAGGCTCAACAACATAAAGAGGGAAGTGAGAAAGTATATCCTTTTTCATGTCTAAATCAAGGGGCCAGCACAATTTGGCTTTATTATAGAAGGCAGAAATTAGCTTACATTATATTTTTAATGAATGTCCCAATCAAATGCCTTTCTTTTGGCTTTCGTTTCTCATAAACCTACATGCTTAGTACAGAGATGCATAATTTACAATCATGTTTTCACACTTGGTAGAAATATTCTTAGGTCTGTTGCTAGACAAGTTCTTTTACTTGCCAAAAGAAATCTGTAAATAACACATAAGTATATACGTGCATAGAGGGACTTTCATTAAGCTCTCATCTTTAATTGGTAGGCTATAGAGTTTGTCTCTGCCCACCACAACATAATACATGAGGCAGTGGGTTATAGAAATTCAGCAGTTGTTTCCCTTTTGTGCGAGTGACGCTATAATGTTAAGCCCAATGCTGTCAGTCACGGAGAAAATAGTCTCCTGTAAAAGAGTCTTGTGAGTCAATGTGCATTGCATAAAATAAGGATATTTTCCTTTATTATTCAAACTTCTTTTGATTTTGCGAGGGCCTGGCAGCTCTACAGACCGATGTTGGGGGGCCACTTTTTCTATTTGTGTTGTAGTCAGAAAATCAGATTGCTCCATCCCACGCGACAAGGACTGGCCTCGTTCGGCCAAGATGGACAGTGAGAAAAAATCCCTCTTGGCCAACCAGATATCACTGTATGTAATAAATTTGCAGTCCTACAGGACTGCCACAGGAATCGTGTGGGACCAAACATGTAGATATTACTAACATTTGAACCTTAATTTCTCAAAAATATCTGAACTGATTGTAGGAGGCTGGCCTGGCTTGTAGTGGGTACCAAAGGTACTTACACCTTGTGCCAGGTCCAGTTATCCCTTATTAGTAGAATAGAGGTGTTTCTAGCAGTTTAGGCTGATAGAAGGTAACTATGGCAAGGCAGCTTAGGCTGAACTAGGAGACATGCAAAGCTCCTACTATACCACTTATATCATATGCACAATATCATAAGAAAACACAATACACAGAGTTACTAAAAATAAAGGTAATTTATTTTTATGACAATATGCCACAAGTATCTCAGTGAGTACCCTCAGTAAGAACGTAAGTACTATACACAAGTTATATGTACACAAACCCAAAACAGGTAAGTAAGAGTCAGAAAAGTAATGCAAACATTGTAGAATTACAATAGGTTGCAATAGGCAAGCATAGGTATAGGGGCAAAACAAACCATATACTCCAAAAGTGGAATGCGAATCACGAATGGACCCCAAACCTATGTGAGCTTGCAGAGGGTCGCTGGGACTGTAAGAAAACAGTCAGGGTGTCCAAGATACCCCACCTCAAGACCCTGAAAAGTAGGAGTAAAGTACACCTACTACCCCAAGAGAGCACAATAGTCGTGATAGGGGGATTCTGCAAGAACAACAAACACCAGCAGTGCACTGACAATGGATTTCCAGACCTGAGGACCTGCAAGGCAAGGGGACCAAGTCCAATAGTCGTGACAGTGTCAGGGCCAGGCAGGAGCCCAGGAAACCCCGGATGAAGGTGCAAGGAAGCTGCCTCTGGATGGAAGAAGCTTGGAGTTCTGCAGGAAAGAAGAGGACTAGGAACTTCTTCTTTGGAAGACAGATATTCCACGTCGCGCTGAAGCTTGCAGAGGTGTTCCTACGCAGAAATACCACAAAGAAGCCTTGCTAGCTGCAAGAGTTGCAGTAGAGGTTTTTGGCTGCTGCTGAGGACCAGGAAGGAACAGGATGTCGCCACTTGGAAGAGGATACAGAGGGGGCACTCAGCAACTCAGGAAGCCCTCACAAAAGCAGGCAGCACCCGCAGAAGTACCCCAACAGGCACTTAGAAGATTAGTGAACCGGAGTCCACGCGAAGTTACAAAAGAAGGTCCCACGACGTCGGAGGCCAACTCAGAGGGTTGTGCACTGCAGGACAGAGTGCTGGGGACCCAGGCTAGGCTGTTCATGAAGGAAATCTTGGAAGAGTGCACAGAAGCTGGAGCAGCTGCAAATCACACAGTACACAGCTTTGCAGTCTAGTGTGGGGAGGCAAGGACTTACCTCCACCAAACTTGGACTGAAGAGTCACTGGACTGTGGGAGTCACTTGGACAGAGTTTTTGTGTTCCAGGGACCACGCTCGTCAGGATGAGAGGGGACCCAGAGGACCGGTGATGCAGTCTTTTGGTGCCTGCATTAGCAGGGGGAAGATTCCGTCGACCCACAGGAGATTTCTTTGGAGCTTCTGGTGTAGGGTGAAGGCAGGCTACCCCCAGAGCATGCACCACCTGGAAACAGTCGAGAAAGCTGGCAGGATTAGACGCTACAATCTTGCTGGTAGTCGTCTTGCTACTTTGTTGCAGTTTTGCAGGCGTCCTGGAGCAGTCAGCGGTCGATCCTTGGTAGAAGGCGAAGAGGGAGATGCAGAGGAACTCTGGTGAGCTCTTGCATTCGTTATCTGAAGAATTCCCCAAAGCAGAGAGCCTAAATAGCCAGAAAAGGAGGTTTGGCTACCAAGGAAGGAGGAATTGCTACCAAGAGAGGTAAGAGCCTATCAGAAGGAGCCTCTGACGTCACCTGCTGGCACTGGCCACTCAGAGCAGTCCAGTGTGCCCCCAACACCTCTGTTTCCAACATGGCAGAGGTCTGGGACACACTGGAGGAGCTCTGGGCACCTCCCCTTGGAGGTACTGGTCAGGTTCCTTTGTCCAGTTTCGCGCCAGAGCAGGGCTGGGTGATCCCTGAACCGGTGTAGACTGGCTAATGCAGAGATGAGCACCATCTGTGCCCATCAAAGCATTTCCAGAGGCTGGGGTAGGCTACTCCTCCCCAGCCCTTCACACCTATTTCCAAAGGGAGAGGGTGTAACACCCTCTCTCAGAGGAAATCCTTTGTTCTGCCTTCATGGCCAGAGCTGCCTGGACCCCAGGAGGGCAGAAATATTTCTGAGGGTTTGGCAGCAGCTGCAGTGGAAACCCCAGAAAGGCAGTTTGGCAGTACCCAGGTTCTGTGCTAGAGTCCCGGGGGATCATGGAATTGTCCCCCCAATACCAGAATGGTAATGGGGTGACAATTCCATGATCTTAGACATGTTACATGGCCATGTTCGGAGTTACCATTGTGACGCTACATAGGTAGTGACCTATGTACAGTGCACGCGTGTAATGGTGTCCCCGCACTCACAAAGTCTGGGGCATTTGCCCTGAACGATGCGGTGGCACCTTGTCTAGTGCCAGGGTGCCCACACACTAAGTAACTTGGCACCCAACCTTCACCAGATGAAGGTTAAACATATAGGTGACTTATAAGTTACTTATGTGCAGTGGTAAATGGCTGTGAAATAACGTGGATGTTATTTCATGCAGGCTGCAGTGGCAGGCCTGTGTAAGAATTGTCAGAGCTCCCTATGAGTGGCAAAAGAAATGCTGCAGCCCATAGGGATCTACTGGAACCCCAATATCCTGGGTACCTCAGTACCATATACAAGGGAATTATATGGGTGTACCAGTATGCCAATGTGAATTTGTAAATGTAGTCACTAGCCTGTTAGTGACAAATTTGGAATCAGAGAGAGCATAAACACTGAGGTTCTGGTTAGCAGAGCCTCAGTGATACAGTTAGGCACCACACAGGGAACACATACAGGGCACATACTATGGGCACTGGGGCCCTGCCTGGCAGGGTCCCAGTGACACAAAGACTAAAACAACATACATACAGTGAAATATGGGGGTAACATGCCAGGCAAGATAGTACTTTCCTACACTGATTTACACCAAATCACAAAAGCATGCTTTCTGAGTAAAGGTATAGCTTTCTACCAAAAACAGGCCATACACAATGAGGGTTGGTATTGTTACATGTGGTAATTAAATAATGTTTTCCATTAAAAAAAAACACTGAAAATAAAGAAGGTTAAAGTGAGGTTATAGTTGGGTATTCTAATAATATCCTACTTTACATAAAAAAAGCTTAGAAATTCACTGAAAAAACAAAGGTTAAAGTGATGTTATAGTTAGGTGAAAATGTCAGTTTTAACATAACATTTAAGCTAAAAATTACATCTCTCAAGACATGTGCTATGACATCATTTATAACATCACTGATGACAACAAATCATTGATGACATCATTGTTTATGGTGCTGGTATGGCTTACAGTATAGTATGACATCCCTTTAATCTTTTTTTTCCAGTGAATATAGATAGTACCTTTGTTGCATGAGCCTTGAGATAATTACGTCAGTTTCCACTACCACACACTAGCACCCACCCCGTGAGAGGAGTTAGATATCAGTGGGTGATGGATCGATGATTAGATAGATAGATAGATAGATAGATAGATAGATAGATAGATAGATAGATAGATAGATAGATAGATAGGAAATATTACTATTGTAAAATTAGAGAGCTGTTAAGCGACTGAAAAGATGGGTAAACTGAGTAAACAGAAGTAGAAAGGGGATGCTGTACTCATGCTTCAAATTACTAAGAAACAACACCTCACCTGGTATTTTAATCCTCTGTTTTCATGTTTGCATTAACATTTCAATGTTCAGGTCCTTTACACTTCTCTTCAAGATATGCTTTATATTGAACACATTATCATCCAGGAGTGCCACACTTGGGTCACACATACAGAATATTGGCAGCCTAGTTGCTAATTAGAGCTCTGTGGGAAACGGCAGTTAGCTAGGGAGTTAATTGACAGACTAGACTACTACTGTTGTTTAAAGTGCCTTTCAGTCTGCATGTCAGAATGCTTTATTAACATGGATAAGAGAGATATTAGAGAACTGATTGAAAATGTGTCCTCATTTTAGTTTTCCAGAGGACTAATCATAATTTCTATGACAACACGAATCGTTAATTTCTAAAGGAAATGCTTTATGTTTTTCAGCTTTGAGTCCATTAAGAGGGCTTCAGATGTGTCACAGGTTTGTAATGAAATACAGAACAATGGGGAATCATGGGGAATCACCTGACAGGCTACTGCTACTGTTACCAGACTTTTGCCCTCATTATGACCTAAGCAGTAAATCCCGCCTACTGCCACAGCGAAGGCCACCAAAAGACCGTCGCCGTGGCTACCTAAAGTCCTCCATTTTGTGACCGTAGCCGGAATTCCGACAGAAGGCTGGCGCAATTCCAGCTACGGTCATGGCGGCAGACAGCGGTAAGGTGGTGCTGCTGCGCCAAGCCAGTAGAACGCTGCCAACCGTATCATGACACGTGATACGGCCTGGTGGTGTTCCGCTGGTGGACACTGGTGCTGGCAGCAGCGCCCCGTCTCGTCTCCTGCCGGAGGACCCCCTGCAAGCAGGTAAGTCGGATTCTCCGACAAGGTAGGGGGGTGTTGTGTGTGTGTGAGTGGGGGTGTGTGTGACTGTTTTTGTATGCATGCATGCTGGTGTGAGGCGTGTGGAATGTGTGTGTGCAGGAATGGGTGTGAATGTACGTGTATGTTTTGTCGTATCAATGCGTGTGTGCTTGTATGTATGTCAGTGTGTGTTGCTGTGTGGGTGTATGAATGTATGCATGTGTGGGCGAATGTGGGTATGCGTGTGTGTATGAGTGTGTATGTCTATGCGTGTAGGTGTGTTTATGTCGTGGGTTAAGTGAGGGAGGTCCCTGGGGTGGGGGAGGGTGGCGGGGTAGACTCCTATCAGTGCCCGGGAAGGAATTCCCTGGCACTGATAGTGTCTACCACCATGGTTTTCGTGGCGGTAAGATTGCCACGAAAACCATGGCGGTAGGCGGGGTCATAATCCCGAGGGTAGGATTGTGACGGCCGCCTGGCTGGAGACCGAAGTCTCCAGCCCAGCGGGTGTTACCGCCCTGGCGGACAGAGTGGTACATTGGCGGTTTGACTTGTGCCAAACCGCCAATGTCATATTTTGGGGAAAGGTACCGCCAGCCTGTTGGCGGTGCCTTTCTCCAAAATAACACCGTCCGCCAGAGTCGTAATGTGGGCCTTTGTTCTCAAATGATTGAGTAAGATAGTGAGTATGTGCTCTCATAGCAACTTCTAGAACCTCTATGAGAAATCATAAAATAAAACAGTGAATTCTCAAACATGGTTCGTCAGCTCCCAGCAGAGGGTCATTATTTTTCCCAGGGTGTAATCATCTGTGAACTCACCAGAATCGATAAAAAGCTGATATGATACATAAATGCAACATGTGCCCCCCTCTCTGAGTCTTGTTAGGCCCTGAGGTACCCCATGCCCCAGGGCACCTCTCTTGAATAAAGGAGAGGGGAGCACGCATGGACCCCCCTCCAGAGGCCAATTTCAGCCAAGGTTACCCCTTACCCCACGGCCCAGTTTTATATTTAGGGGCAGGAGGACACACATCACCCCTCCCTGGGCTGACATAGGCCCTAAGAACCCCATCACCAGGGACCCAGTGTTATTTTGATGGGAGGTGTCCATGGTCACCCTCTGTGGGTCGATTAAGACTCCAAGGGCCCCATTCCTCAGGGCCTGGCAGTATTTTCAGGGGAAGGAGGTCTGTGTTCCCCCCTCCCACGTGGGTCAGTTTTTGCCCTAGGGACCCCAATCCCCAGGGCCCAGTGTTATTTTGAGGAGGTATATGTGGCACGCTTCTCTGGGCCTATTTTGGCACCCAAGGACTCCACCCCTTGGGCCTGGGAGCATTTTCAAAGGGGAAGAGGCATGAAGCCCCCTCCCAGGGCCAATTTCAGCCCCAGGGACCCCATCCCCCTAGGCCCAGCACAACAAAAGCTGGGTGCCCTGGTCCAAGAGACATGGCCCAAGGGAAAGAAAACTCCCTCAGCCAATACAAATGCTCTATTTCTTAATTATTTCTCCCACAAGAGTCTCTAAGACTCTTGCAAGCCCAAGTGCTAAAATATGCATTTATTTTTTACCCTCAATTTCTCAAAAACTCCTGAACAGATTTAGACCAAATCTCAAAAAGCACAATCTGCAGACCACAATCTAGCTTCCTGCTAGATTTGATGTAATTCTGTTCAGCAGTTTTTGCTGTAGGAATTCTTAAAGAAGTCTATGGAAAATGCATGGCTGATCACACTGAAACTTGCCATGCACAAAATAGTCAAAAAGTAGTACTTTTTTGGGAAGTTTAATGGAGATTTGTCAAAAGGCGCCAAAGTTATTAGCATCACAAAAAATGCTTTGCCAGTGAAAGTGTTACTCAAATGTGACATTACCTTAAAAACTAAAAGGCAAGAGGCATCTGGCAAAACAGGAATTTTTCATTTAAATAAACATTAAGGCCGGGAGAGAAGTCTCTCGATGTACATCAGGTCGTGGTAGGCTTTTATACATTTATCTGAAAATCATAAAGCAACAAAATACATTCCTCTCATGGTTTAGAATGCGAACAGTTGTCATGGAGTCCTAATTCCAGTTCCAGATAATGAATGGAGGTGGGCCTCGACCTTGCATGGACACAATGCGGGCCAGTGGGTACATGTTTAGATGTCCGGCCTGAGGGTCGTGTGGTTGCTGCGTTTGCTGTGTGTGCTGTGTTCTGATTGGCTAAATGTTCCTAACTACATGTGGCATCTTACTTTATGGTGTTTTTGGGAACGCACACTAACCCCGTGGCATGTGTGTTTTTATTGGAGCCAATCTCTGGGGACCTTTGTGGTGTCTCTCTGCCTGTCCATGGGATCTGATCTAAGTTTTCCTGTTTGCGTGTTTGTCTGACATCTAAGTGTTACTTCACATCTGACCTGTCAATTAGTAACCTGACTACCTACCTACGTATTGAGGTTGACGGAGAGTTTATGACGGGGGAATCTAATAATGATGATGCAACTTCTTTCATGTATATGAATGTATCGCTGGGTGCATCAATATTGATTTCTCCAATATTAACATTCCCCTCTCTAACTGAATTTTCAACTACACCATCAAACCCATGCAAGACAGCCACATTGTTGGGAGCTTGTTGTCCCACTTGCCTAGCCACTTGTATCCTACCCAATTTGAGGACTGTGTTTTTAGAGCAGAAACCACCCATTTTCAGGAAACCACCCAAAAAGAGTAACACAATGAAAATGGGCAACAATGATGTGCACAGACTGGTTAGCCACCAGGGGAGCAAGGAGAACCCATTCATGAACCACTCCTGCTCAGGGGCACACATGTCTTTCTTTAGTCGGTGCAATGCTTGAATGGCAAGAGTCAGAGTTCCATTGTCCATGTCATTGCCAAGTATGAAAGTAAAGCAAGATGCACCAAACTTCGCACATACCCCACCCTCCATTGCAGTCATCAAGTCCAACACATACTGATGTACCATCACCAGGAGGCAGATGGCTCTCAATTCTTCCTTAGTTGCATTAAGGTAAAGCTCAGTACTGTTCATAATTTTGAGAACTTCCCACCTGGTTATTGCAACTAGTGGACATTCGCTTTTGTCTGCAAGGTGAAAAAGGGTATTGACCCTCCTGCTGATATTAGGGCATTGGTGAACAGTCTAAATTCCTCTGGAATGTCCATGTACTGATCCCAGTGAAAATAATCATCAGTTCCTTTCTCTCAAGTCTTATGCAACAGTGTAGTTTTCTTCCTTGGCGGGTATTGGTACAGTTCTGACGAAGCTTCTCCAGGAATGACCAGGGTCGTGGTATATACGGTGATGAGGGAGCAGAGCAGGGTGTAAGAAAACTCACCAAATTGTCAGTGAGTGCCCATCAGCATTGAGGTGCCCTTTTGCATTTCTAGAATGTGCAGGATTGTTCCTCAGTGTTCATTTGTGCCCAGAGGAATTGTTCTTTTGCTTCTGAAACATAAACAATACAGTGTGAGTTTCCGTACAATTAGGAGTTGCCCTTTCCCTTCTATCCACGTGTACCTATCTTTCTCAGTGTCCCAGATTTCCGGACAAGGGGTATCATTTAACCCTCACCTACAAGACCCATTTCCCTTCATCTCATCTTGGGTGGATGGCCAGGTACTGAAACTCTATGTCTGCATCCACTTGTTGTTGATGAAGACAGCTCCAGAAACATTAAGGACCACCCTGTGACCACAGATGGAAGAGGGAGCAGATGTGTTTGTGCTCTGGTTAGGTGGTATAGCTACCTCCAAGAATCTCCTCTCTGGGATATTGTGGGGCCAGACAGTATCCTTCTCTTTAGCTCCCTTTCTGTGCATCCTGTTTAGCTCATTTTTGGATATCACTAGGCTCAGTGAGAAGGAACAGTGCTGTGGGGTCACATAGAAGTTCAGATTTACTAATACCCTGTGGGGCTCAACTCTTTAGGTTGTATTTTGGTCCTAAGCTGACATAGGTAACGATGGAGAAGGCATTTTTCTTTCTCTGGGGCTTCCTCTTGGGGTAAGTAAAGCCTATCGGTGCTACTGCATGTGGTATCAGCAGGCAGATGAAACCTGATCCACCTGAAGTCTGTGAACTCACGGCAGGCATGTGCTAATACCACGTGTTGTGATAAAGGGCGCTGTTTAGTTCATGTGGAATGATAGTGTTTGGTGCAGTGTAACTATAGGTGATGATAGTGAAGTCCATATGCAAGTGCTGTGGTGATTTCTGAATAGACTCCATTAGACAAGGCCGCTTATGGGAAATGCATGGATGCAGTAGCATAAACAGAGGATGTATAAATGCATAAAAACACATAACTTGTAAATCATTGTAGCTCTTGAGATGGTTCCGGCGGAGATGTCCATAATCCTCTGGTGATGGGACTTTTATTGGGTGCAAAGTCTTTGGAGCAATATTTGGGGGGTGATTCTAACCCTGGCGGTCGGTGATAAAGCGGCGGCCAAGCCGCCAACAGGCCGGCGGTCCAAAAAATGGAATTCTGACCCTGACGGGAACCGCCAACACAGCCCGCCACTTTAACACTCCAACTGCCACGGCGGGACCGACAAACAGCGCGGCGGTCACCGCCAACAGCCAGGCGGCAGACAATGTACGGCCCACACTATCACAACTCACCAATCCGCCACCTTTTCCGGGGCGGGAGCACTGCTGATAAAAACACGGCGGAAACAGACTACGAACGGGAAAACGCTCACCTCTACGCACTCCACGAGGAAGGAGGACAGCATGGAACCCGAATTAAACATCCTACCTGCTCTCGTCTACCTTCTCATCTACCACGAGTACCAAGTCCGGCGCAGACAACAACGGTGAGTACTGCACCTAAGACACACGGGAGGGGGGAGGACAAAAGGTTACGGGCACACACATATGCGACCCCCACCCCCCCTCAAGATGTACACACCAATGCAGAGCAACAACTCACAGTGACACCACCCAAACACCCGTAAAAAATACAATGACATAACCAAATTGAGAATAAATATTTATGTACAAAATAGCTGCAGAAAAATCTTATTCAACCATCAAAAAATATTTCATAAAAAAAAAGTATTTACACAGCAGTGGATAACTGAAGCAAGTAGTCCTGCACATCTTACGAATTCACCATGTCCGTGGGCCAAAGTGTAGCGAAACAAGGGCAAAGCCCACACAGGAGACCTGAGTCCTTTGGAGAGAACACTGCAGTGGCATCTGGTGACAAAACTACAGGCACCTCAGGGGGAAGGGAAGGGGGGGGCACCACAGCCACATGAGTCCACGATGCCAGATCCACGAAGGGGCCACCATGCCCACTGACATATCCTGGGGAGTGCAAAGCCACAGTCTCTCAAAGTCTCTACAGTGGGTGGCTTGCCCACTGTGCCATCCTGGGGAGTGCAAAGCCACAGTCCATCAGGTGGATAACAGAGTCGACTGGTCATGGAGGATGCATGGTTGGCACAGTGAACAGTGAACAGTGCTTGACAGGAAGGGCCCAGCAGAGCGGTGCTTGAGACGGCGGGGCCCAGCGGAGCGGTGCTTGACAGGAAGGGCCCAGCGGAGCGGTGCTTGAGACGGCGGGGCCCAGCGGAGCGGTGCTTGAGACGGCGTGGCCCAGCGGAGCGGTGCTTGACAGGAAGGGCCCAGCGGAGCGGTGCGTGAGACGGCAGGGCCCAGCGGAGCGGTGCTTGACAGGAAGGGCCCAGCGGAGCGGTGCGTGAGACGGCGGGGCCCAGCGGAGCGGTGCTTGACAGGAAGGGCCCAGCGGAGCGGTGCTTGACAGGAAGGGCCCAGCGGAGCGGTGCGTGAGACGGCAGGGCCCAGCGGAGCGGTGCTTGACAGGAAGGGCCCAGCGGAGCGGTGTTTGAGATGAAGGGCCCAGCGGAGCGGTGCTTGACAGGAAGGGCCCAGCGGAGCGGTGCTTGACAGGAAGGGCCCAGCGGAGCGGTGCGTGAGACGGCGGGGCCCAGCGGAGCGGTGCTTGACAGGAAGGGCCCAGCGGAGCGGTGCTTGACAGGAAGGGCCCAGCGGAGCGGTGCGTGAGACGGCAGGGCCCAGCGGAGCGGTGCTTGACAGGAAGGGCCCAGCGGAGCGGTGCTTGAGATGAAGGGCCCAGCGGAGCGGTGCTTGACAGGAAGGGCCCAGCGGAGCGGTGCTTGACAGGAAGGGCCCAGCGGAGCGGTGCGTGAGACGGCGGGGCCCAGCGGAGCGGTGCTTGACAGGAAGGGCCCAGCGGAGCGGTGCTTGAGACGGCGGGGCCCAGCGGAGCGGTGCTTGACAGGAAGGGCCCAGCGGAGCGGTGCTTGAGACGGCGATGCCCAGCGGAGCGGTGCTTGAGATGAAGGGCCCAGCGGAGCGGTGCTTGAGATGAAGGGCCCAGCGGAGCGGTGCTTGAGACGGCGGGGCCCTGTTCAGCAGTGCTCTCCTGCACGGCGGGGCCCTGTTCAGCGGTGCTCTTCTGCACGGCGAGGCCCTGTTCAGCGGGGCTTTTCTTCATGCCGGGGCCCTGTTCAGCGGTGCTCTTCTGCACGGAGGGGCCCTGTTCAACGGTGCTCTTCTGCACAGCGGGGCCCTGTTCAGCGGTGCTCTTCTGCACGGCGGGGCCCTGTTCAGCGGTGCTCTCCTGCACGGCGGGGCCCTGTTCAGCGGTGCTCTTCTGCACGGCGGGGCCCTGTTCAGCGGTGCTTTTCTTCATGGCGGGGCCCTGTTCAGCGGTGCTCTTCTGCACGGCGGGGCCCTGTTCAGCGGTGCTCTTCTGCACGGCGGGGCCCTGTTCAGCGGTGCTCTTCTGCATGGCGGGGCCCTGTTCAGCGGTGCTCTTCTGCACGGCGGGCCCTGTTCAGCGGTGCTTTTCTTCATGGCGGGGCCCTGTTCAGCGGTGCTCTTCTGCACGGCGGGGCCCTGTTCAGCGGTGCTCTTCTGCACGGCGGGGCCCTGTTCAGCGGTGCTCTTCTGCACGGCGGGGCCCTGTTCAGCGGTGCTCTTCCAGTCAGTGTAGGGAGTCAGACCTGGCCTTGACAACCTGCTCACTTGCCCTCCGAACGTGCAGTGTCAGGCCCCTTCGGAGACGGAGTCCTGGGCCCTTTGGTGTCGTCCATTGCAGGCGGGATGGGGCGTGTGGGGCCCTCCTGCTCCGCGCTCCTGCTGGCTGGCCTCTCCGCCCTGCTGCCCTTCCGCTCCTTAGATGGGGCTCTCGGGCCCTTGCCTCCCCTGGCTGTTGTGACAGGTGAAGTGGCCGGAGTTACCTCCTTGGGGGCAGCCGTCTCAGTCCGCTCACGGCGGTCCTTCACTTTCCGGGTCCTCTTGCCTGGGGGGGGCTGGCAGTCCTCTTGCTGCTCAGTGAAGTGTCACTGCCGCCAAAGGGTGGGCTTCATAATCCATGCACCACTTGTACCTTAGCAGCTGGGCTGGTGGTGGCTGAGGTGCCTTTGGGACTTTTCCCAGATGGAGGGGGTGGGTTAGGGGAGGGAAATAGGTCAACATTGGAGAGGTAATACTTCTTTGGACCAAGGTAAAGGGTAGGAGTAGTGGTGATAGAAGTGGAGGAAGAGGATGTGGTTGTAGGAGAGTCAGGTGTGCTGTCCTTGGGTGCAGGTGACTGGGACGTAGGCTGTCGTGAGGTGGTTGGCTGTTGCTTGGGTGGCTGCCTGCGTTTATGTGTCTTGGAAGAGGGGGTGACAGACACAGTGGGAGAGGACACAGGGGACGTGTAGATGGCAGTGGGGGTGGTGACTGCACGTGTGAGGACTGTAGTGGAGGGTGTGCTGGTGATGGAAGAACTGGCTGATGTTGGTGTGCACGCAGGTGTGAGTGTAGACGTCACAGGGAGGGAGGAGGGAGACGAGGAGGTGGGGGACACAGAGGTGGGAGTGAATGTTGGTATGTCTGCATCTGGGTGTTGCTTGGGTGAATGCTTGTGTGTTCTGTGGTGCTTATGTTTGGATGAGCTGGCCTTGGGTGTTGAGGTGTGTGCAGGCTGGTCTGATGGTGTGGATGGGATAGGCTGAGGAACAGGAGACAGAGAAAGGGTGGAGGCAGTCAGAAGAGGGAGACTGGAGACAGGGACAATGGCTGCCGTCAGTGCTGAGGCCAGAGAAGTGAACGCTCGTTGATGGGCAGCCTGACCCGAATGAATGCCCTCCAGGTAGGCATTGCTCTGTTGCACCTCCCTTTGCACCCCCTGGATGGCATTCAAAAGGGTGGTCTGCCCAACAATGAGCGTCCTCACCAGGTCAATGAGCTCCGCACTGAGGGCAGCAGGGGTAACAGAGGCAGGGGCTGAGGTGCCTGGGGCGAAGGAGACGCGCGCCTTCCTGGGCGAACGGGCACGGAGCGAAGACTGAGGGGCTGCTGGGAGGGCGGTGCTGGTGCGCTGGGTGGCGGCTGTACCTGTTGTTGCGGGGGGCACAGATGTTGCCACCCCCGCTAGGGAGCTCCCAAAGGAGGACGTGTCCGTGTCGCTGGTGTCTCCACCGGCCCCCGTTGTGGTGCTCCCCTCGCCCTCCGGATCACTGGTGCCCTCGGTGTCTGTGTCAGTGCCCACCGGGGCCTGGTGACCTGCAGCTCCCTCGTGCTCCGACGCCAATTCTCCTCCGCCTGATGATGCTAATGCACAAGAAAACAAAGAATAAGGGGGGGGGGGAGAAATAAAACAACGTTGAGTGTATGCCTTGTCAAAACCCTTGGCGGAGAGGACAGACACAGGTGCCTCGTGCACTAAGCCGCAAACTTGGGGTATACTACTCAGTACTTCTGACTAGGCCAACAGGTCTAGGGACAACAGACGCGCACATGGGTGATGGAGGACCATGGATAGCTGCACTTGGCACCGTACAGAGCTGGGTGGTGGGGGCACAGGGCCATGTCTAAGGGAGGGGACTACACTACGGAAAGCGCCCTGGCCTACTGTCACACACAGGCCTCCTCCCCCACCCAGACACCTCAACTGCGCGTAAGGATAGCAGAATGTGCTGATACTCACCCCCTTGTGTCTGCTGTGCTGTCCTCAAGCGCCCATCCAACTCAGGGTGGGCCACCGCCAGGATCCAGGACATCAGGGGGGTCAGGGTACGACTGGCACCCCTCCTAGGTCGGGAGGCCATCCCCAGCAGGGTCTCTGCGGTCTTACGGGTTCCGCGGCGGATGTCCTCCCACCTCTTCCGACAGTGGGTGCCCCGTCTGGTGTAGACCCCAGGGCCCGGACTTCCTTGGTGATGGCACGCCAAATATCGATTTTCTGATGGGCGCTCACCTGTTTGACATGTACAGGGTGGGAAAGAGAAAACGTCACATTTCTGCATGTATGGAGTAAATGCCCCCCCCTTCCCAACCTTGCCATGTGGCCCATTCTCACATCTGTTGTGCGTTGCACTCCTCATTTTCTCCCCACCCCACCAACTGACAGCCACCCCACTCCACACAGGCATAGACCATTCAAGGAGCACTCAGTGTACTCACCTGTTGGTCTGGAGTAGCGCATACTGGGGGATGACCCCATCCACAAGTTTCTCCAACTCTTCAGACGTGAAGGCAGGGGCCCTTTCCCCAGTCGCAGCAGCCATTGTCACTTCCAGACCGAGTTCACAGCAGCACTTGCAGTATAGGTCCTCTCCTGTGGATGATCAGGTCTCGAGTGATTAATCAGATAGAAAATGGCGGTCACGCCCGCGGCGGTGCGTACCGCGGCGGTGCGTACCGCGACCGCCGGCGCACATCGTCATTGGCTCCTGAATCCCATAGGGTTCAATGTTAACCAATACGACTTCGTACAGCGGTCTTCGACCGCCTACCGCCACGGTGTGCCACGCCAGCGCATTGACCTCACATCCCATTGTCCCACTTCACAGGTCAGGCAGCCGCCATTTCAAGGACCCACATGGCTTAAATTTGACTGCGTCACACAGGCCTAGGCCTTGCATTGCCACACATACACGCCTTTCAATGCATTGCGATTCTTTAACTGTGCAAGCTGTGTGAACGTACCTGTGGTTTGCCTGACTCGGTGCTCCATGTTGTCCTTCCTAGGCACCGTCCGCTGGGACTTCCGAGGAGAAGGATGAACCCTCGCGTGTACCGTCCGCTGGTGGACCTGTCGACAATGGAAGAACGCCATATAATACTACGCTACAGACTTGACTGTGCCACTATACATGAACTGTGTGCCCAGCTGGAGCCAGCCCGGATGTCCCCCATCCGCCAACCCACAGGCATTCCCCCTCTGGTGCAGGTTCTGTCAGTCCTCCATTTTTTGGCAAGTGGGTCATTCCAGACAACAGTGGCCATGTCATCTGGAATGTCTCAGCCTATGTTTTCCAAGATTTTGTCCAGAGTGTTGTCTGCCCTGATGAAACTCATGCGGAGCTACATCATTTTCCCAGAGGAGGGTGATTTGCCTACAGTGAAGGGTGATTTCTATGCCCTTGGACATATCCCCAACATCATTGGTGCCATTGATGGGACCCATGTGGCTTTGGTGCCCCCAAAAGACGATGAGCAGGTGTACAGAAACAGGAAAAATTATCATTCGATGAATGTCCAGGTGGTCTGTTTGGCTGACCAGTACATATCCCATGTAAATGCCAAGTTCCCTGGGTCAGTGCATGACGCGTATGTTATGCGAAATAGCAGCATCCCTTATGTGATGGAGCAGCTACAGAGACAACGTGGGTGGCTAATAGGTGACTCTGGTTACCCCAACCTGCCTTGGCTACTGACCCCAGTGAGGAATCCCCGGACAAGGGCAGAGGAATGGTACAATGAGGCCCATAGGCGAACTAGGAGGATCATAGAAAGGACCTTTGGCCTCCTGAAGGCCAGGTTTAGGTGCCTGCATATGACAGGGGGATCCCTGATGTACTCACCAAAGAAGGTGTGCCATATCATCGTGGCCTGCTGTATGCTTCACAATCTGGCATTGCGACGTCAGGTTCCTTTCCTGCAGGAGGATGGTGCAGATGGTAATGTTGAAGCAGCTGTGGAGCCTGCGGAGAGTGAAGAGGAGGAAGACTCAGAAGACGACACAGACAACAGGGACAGAGTAATAGAACAGTATTTTCAGTAGCACACAGGTAAGAATCACCCATGCCATTTTACATTTCCTGAAAGCCTCCTGCATCTCAACTTTGTCTATTTCCCCCCAGAACTTTACAACTGATGTTTGATTTTCCGTTCCCTTTTCAGTGCTGTATGACCCACTGCGTGACTTCTGCTTGGTTAGCCCATGGACTAATGCTAAGTGACCTCGGTATGTGTTCAGCACAAAGTTAACAGAACGTAATTGATATGTAATGTGTTATACATTTGTAAATAATACAGGCTGAGTCCTGATTGATTTCAGTGCAATGAGTGATTTATTTTTAGTGCAAGATGATGGTACATTCTAGTCAAACGGTGATGGGTGGGGGTGAAGTGATGTCCATGGCGGAGTCCAGTTCTCAGTCTCACAGGTGCATTGTCCATATGCCTGTGGAAGGATGGAGCAGGGGCAGTTCAAGGTTTGACAGGGTGGCAATGTGGGACAGTGGGAGGACTTCAGGGGGTATCTGATGCTGGCGGGGGTCTTGACATCCTACTCTGTAAATTTTTTTGATCTCAGGCTCCTCTTGCGGCGTGGTTGTTGTTCAGCAGGAGGTGGGGTTCTGGTGGCCTGTCGTTGTGGTGGGGCCTCCTGTCCACTAGCGCCGGCGGAGGTGGTAGGCTGTTCCTGTTCCGGGCTAGTGACAGGGGCCCTGTGTGATGCCACATGGTCCCGAAACGTGTCCTCTATACGGTTGAGGGCCTGGACTATGCTCCCCATAGATTAGATATGTTGGTTAGTTGTTCGCTGAACCCCATGTAGCGTTCCTCCTGCTGTGCCTGGATCTCCTGGAACCTGGCCAGTACCGTCGCCATCGTCTCTTGTGAGTGGTGGTAGGCTGCCATGATGGTGGTGAGGGCCTCTTGGAGAGTGGGTTCCCTGGGCCTGTCCTCCCCCCCCTGTCGCACAGCAGCCCTCCGAGTTGCCCGGTTTCCCCCGGCCTCTGTCCCCTGGACGGTGTGCCCACTACCACTGCCCCCAGGTCCCTGTTGTTGTTGGGGTGGTGGGTTACCCTGGGTGCCCTGTAGTGGCAGACACACCGCTGATTGACCTGTCCTAGAGACAGAGGCATGGGCCTGCTGGGTGGGAGCTGTGCTGTTGTTCCCAGAGGGGGTTGGGTCTGCAGTGGCCTGTGGCTGCCTGAGGGGAACCGACTGTCCAGAGGTCCCCGATGGTCCGGGCTGGTCATCAGGTTCCAGGTCGACAGAGCTGCTGTCATCACTAGGGGCCTCTTCCGGGGGTGGGATGGACATTTCTGGTCCCTCCTGACCGGTGTGTTGTCGTTCGGGTCCTGCATGGGGTAAGAGAGTATGGTTATTGTTTCTGTGTGTGCAATTGCGTGCGATTTATGGGTGCCCTTGTCCCCCAGTGCTGGCATTCCCTTGGGGGAGGTGTTGTGAGGGTGTTTTGTGGGGGGGGTATGTGCAGTGGTCATGCTTAGGTGATGGGTGTCCATAGTTTGTGGTGGCATGCAGGGGTTGGTGTTGGGTGGGTTGTGCTGGAGAGACATTCTCAGGGAGGATGTGTGATGGGGGTTGGGGGTGAGGGTGGGGGTGGTGGTTAGCATGCTGGGGGGGGGTGAAGTAGTTGAGCTTGTACTTACCAGAGTCCATTCCTCTGGATACTCCAGCGAGGCCCTCAGGATGCAGGATGTTTAGTACCTCTTGCTCTCATGCTGTGAATTCGGGTGGTGTGGGTGGTGGTCCCCCGCCAGTCTTCTGCACTGCGATGTTGTGTCGCGAGACCATCGAGCGCACCTTCCCCCGTAGGTCGTTCCAGCGTTTGCGGATGTCGTCCCTATTTCTGGGATGCTGTCCCACCGCGTTGACCCTGTCCACGATCCGCTGCCATAGCTCCGCCTTCCTGGCTATGGTGGTGTGCTGCACCTGTGAGCCGAAGAGCTGCGGTTCAACTCTTATAATTTCCTCCACCGTGACCCGGAGTTCTTGGTCCGAAAAGCGTGGGTGCCTTTGGGGTGCCATGGGGTGGTGTGTATGAGGTGTGGGGTGTTGTATGTGGTGATGTGTGTGTTGGTGTGTGGTGCTTTGTGCTTCTATGTGGTGTGTGTGATGGTGTAGTGTGCCTCTGTGTGATGTAGCTCTCTATTCTGTGATGTTTCTCTCTCTCCTTCGTCTCTGATTTTTGTTAGTAGGGGTTTGTGGGTGATGTGGGTGTGTCTTTTATATTGTATTGGGTGTGTGGGTGTGGTGTGTGTATGTGTTTCAGGTGTGTGCCTTTCACATTGTCCAATGTGGTTGAGTTTTGTAAAGGTGTGTGTATTTTGACCGCGGCGGTGTGTACCGCCAATGGACTACCGCGTTTGAAAGACCGCCGCGTGGATTTGCGGGTCGTAATGGCATGGGCGTATTCCTGTTGGCGTGGCGGTGGAGGTTTGGTCATCTCCAGTTTACCACTGCCCGCTGATGTGGCGGACTGCAGTGGAGGTCGGATTTTTGGAGGTTTTGCAGTTGTGGGTCAGAATGTCCGTAGCGGCTAACCGCGGCCGCGGCGGTATTGTGGTGGCCTTCTGACCGGCGGTAAACGGCTTTTACTGCCGAGGTCACAATGACCCCCTTGGTTTGGTATCTCATTGGGGGTATTGATGTGGAAAGGTCTTGG
Organism: Pleurodeles waltl; assembly: GCF_031143425.1. NCBI lineage: Eukaryota > Metazoa > Chordata > Amphibia > Caudata > Salamandridae > Pleurodeles > Pleurodeles waltl. Next base: position 576,602,774 of record NC_090448.1, read on the forward strand.
AGCAGCTTGTGCCTCTTGATCCTTTTGGATGTGAAAGTTTTTGGAGCAGTTTTTGGCTCTTGATCCAGTTGGGGTACTGCTACGGCTGCTGAGAACGTGATTACCTGCAGTAGAGGTGGTGCACTTAGCGACTCAACTACAGATCTGCTGAATGAGAGCAACATTTTGTTGTTGTAAAAGAAAAAGAACATTACATCATTGCATATCACCAATTATTCCATAGGAATTCATGTGCTTTCCATGATTTTAATAGGGTGCCTGAAGGTGGCCTCGCTCAGGATACCTAGTTTGGAAAAAATGGTGTGCATGGGGTTGCCATCGATGTGGGTGGTATTTTCAACCTACACGTGTGCGGGGATGTGTAAAAGAAGAGGCATGTCTCACTGAATGTTGGTCGTTGATCGCAACATGCCCTGAGGTCACATGTACCCTTCTAGTCCCGACATGTGGCATCGAACGTGACCTTCCCAAGTGGCACCAAGTGTCTTGACTATGCCCTTTTCTAGAGTTTTTTTTTGGGCTAGCTTTGGGTTTCTTTTATTTGGTCTTTCAAAATTCTTGTGAGCCAGAGGGGGTTAGAGAGTTGTTCCACAGCCCCCATGTGCCTCTGATTTGTGGTGTTCAAAATTGTATTGTTGTTCCCTTCAGTCAGTGTGTGCAAGGCCTTGTGAGTTAGCTGGATGCTAGGCCTCATGCATGACCTAATGTGGGGGTGAGCATATTACTGTGATATATTCTGTTAGGAGCTATGATGGTTCTGTCTGTCTCCCTTTTTCCCCGGCATCTCCCTCTCCTTCGGACCTCATCTTATTTGGACCTGTGGTTTCCAGCTACTTCTTAGGAAACTTTGAGGGAAAGGAAGAGGTAACAATATCACTGTTTGTAGAGCCTGGAGCAACAACAAGAGCTTGTAGAAGTTTGCTCAAACTATGGGAACAGACTAGGAAGACTGGATGTTTCAAATCTATTGGAACTCACGCTTGTACTGAGGGGGTTATGAGGTCTTCTCTATCCCAACTCTGCGGGGAGCCTGGCTACTGACACTGAAGGACAGCTTCGTTTTGGAACCAAAGAGGGGTCCTCCATTTGGCTGGAGGTCGTTAACTTTCTGGGGGTACTACTACTGCTGCTGGGGGTACTACTGCTGCAGGGAGTACACAACAAAGACATTTCGGTCCCAGGTGGGTGCCTGAGAATGGAGACCATTTACTTGGCCATTGGCACTCTCCCCAATTTTGCCTGTGGGTGTGAGGACTTGGGGTCCCGACTTTTTAAGCACAGGTTAGGGAGCTGCCCAGCTCTCTTTCATCAGACTGCCCTCCCGCTGGAGTGTGGCCAACTGATCCCGCCCCTGGGAAATCAGCAGCAAAGTATGGCCTAGGCTCCCACTGCATCCTGAGTGGCAAACTCTAGTGAGGATACCCGGCCATATAGCAGCCCTGAATGGTGGACTCTAGTGAGGATATCTGATTGACAGCAACACAGCACCCCTGAATTCCCCAAATTTAAGTAAAGGTTTACATCTTTAATGTTAAGTTGCTCATAGTTTAGTACAGTGAATTTTGAGGTATGTGCGAAATGGATGGTTTCAATTGAGGGTATTTATGTTTACTGTGCATTTGGGTTCTGTGTCTGTTTGAAGACATTACTTACCCAAACAGTTACCCCTCCCTGCCAGGGTTGTGGCCCTGGTCCTTGTTGGGCTGGGTTCCGTGCCTGTGGTTGCTGTTGCCATGTATTATTCCAACTACCTGAACCCGGTTGTGGCGGTGGAGCAATGGATTCACTTCCCTATTGCTGAATATAAGGTGCAGTCAGGTTTCCATAGGCTTGGTGTTGCGGTTGGAAATTATGCGGGGCTGGCCTTGGCTCATTGACTTCTGCTTTTGATGTGCCTTCAGTCGGGATCTGTTGACCATGTGCCCCATTCTGTAGCAATAGTAGCATTGTATGTGGTTTGGCTGCTGCCAACCTCCCTGGTTTCTGTCATTATAGTTATATTGAAACCCTATAGGGTTTTGTGGTGGAGTACCCTTCAGAACTGGTGCCATTTGCACACTTACGGCCAATGTGGCCCCTTCGAGGGGAGTTTTCCTGAGTTTGTGTTGGACTAATTTAGCGGTGTCTCTCTGGGCTTGCTCTTTATTTTCCATGTCCTTTTCATATGTATGCTTGCATCTTCTGCTAGAGTTTAGTGTCCAGACCTACTACGCTGTCCAAACCACTTTGTAATTCCGTGGGTAGTCCCTTCTTGAGGATATTGCAAAATAAAGCGACCGGAGTCCATGTTGGTATATGGCTGTCCGGTCTCCTGTCCCCACTGTTCTCTCATCCTGTCTAGAAAATCTGTTATGGTTTCCCCAAGTTTTGTGGTCTCTGCCATCAACCCTCCTATTACTGGGCAGTTAGGAAACATTTCCCACTGGGCTGTCCATATTTGGTGCTGCATGAATTGAATGCAGCCCCGTCATGCTCCGTGTTTGTCAGCGTGATTGCTAAGATGTGGGCTCTGGTGAACACTGCGTTAGTCTGCTCACCGATAATGCTATATAGCAGACTTTTAACATTGCCTGTCACTATGGGTATTCCTGCGGTGTTCTTCTCAAATCATAGGATCCATTTCCCTGCCCCGTTCAACAACAGTGGAAAATTGGGTCCCTGATGTGCCCTTCTGTAGTAGTGGGCTACTTATTTGCATTTTGGGCACCTCCATTGGTTTCTCCTCAACATAGAGTTCCCATCTCCTTTGACAATCCTGCATGTAGGTGAAGTTCCACTGGGGACCTCCCCCTCCATTCTGGATGCAGCCTTCCACAACAGCTATGTCTTCTGGTTTGAAGGATCCCTTCTCCGGCCAGTGTTTATCACTTCCTTCGGTCTAATGGGTTAGCAGGTGACAAAAGGGTCAGGCAAAGATCTCATCTTCCTCCTGAGCTACTATCTCCCTTGGGGTTGGTCTATTTGTTCTACGTGTTTGGGAGGATCAGGGAGCGTCTTCATTGCTGCTCTCCTCGTGCACACACAAAGGTGCAATCTTGGTTCTATTGTGCCTAAGCTGAGTTTGCACCAGGCTACCCTGGTCCCTGATTTCCTGGCCTGCCTATCTCCTTCATTGGCACTGTGTTGAGGTACACACTAAGGCACACACATTTCCCTGAGCAAAAAAGGGAGCCTTTGACACCAACATAATTGAACACACAAGAACATACATACAAACAAAATACACAGGCCCAAAGAAGGATAAAGGAGAGGTATTACTAGAATTATGGGCCATCTTTGAGGAAGCCCAGGCCAATGACACTAACCCACAACCCGTAGGCAAGGCAATACTGCTGGTCAAATGCTATATATGTGCCATGCGATTTTATCATGCATTACTAAATACCAGGTCTCTAATGTGTTGCCCCAACCCCCGGTCTGCAAAACCACTACTGACTTGCCTAAAGATACTTCGAATCCAGAAGATGCATAACAACCTCCCAATAACAAAAGTGCACTCTGTGTAAATATTTTTAAACTCATCCACCCATTTTTTTTATATGATTAAAAACAAACTTTGAAACATACCCAAGCATATAAATCTTGGGCATCATTCACAAAGATAAACGGACCAAAAGTCTAAACTTAGACCAAAAGACTAACTTTACTAAGAAAAAAGTTAGACTTTTGTTCTAAGTTGAGTTCAGAGTTTTGGTCTAAGTTTAGATCCAAAGACTAAATTTAGACCAAAAGTCTAATTTTGAAACCAAAAGTCTAACTTTATTACGAGTAAAGTTAGACTTTATCTATATCTATATATCTATCATATATGTATGTATATATATATATATATATATATATATATATATATATGTATATACGTATATACATATATATATATATATATATATATATATAAATTCACTGAAAAAATCTAAGGTTACAGGGTCGTTATAGTTAAGTTCTGAATTTACTCGCACAAAATAGTTAAGTTCTGAATTTACTCACACAAAACCTTAGAAATTCAGCAGTTATAGTTAGAGTTATTTCAAATACCTATAACTCTAGCCCTAAGGTAACTATAACTCGCACCCTCACCATGCACAGTTTTCTGATCAATAATTTTTTTGTAACTGTTTCAGTGATAGTATGAAATATGCCATAGAAGGTGTCATCAGTGATATAAAATGTGGAGTAATTAGCTGCGCATGGTGAAGGAGCAAGTTATAGTTACCTTATGGGCGTGAGTTATAGGTATTTGAAATAGCTCTAATTATAACTGTTGAATTTCTAAGGTTTTCTGTGAATAAATTCAGAGCATAATGTCCCTGTAACATTTGTTGTTTTCAGTGAATTTCTATGTTTTTTGCATGCACAGATGTGAATATAAGCTACGCCACACACAGCCAAAGGCCATGCACAGTGGGGTTTGGCCACTGGACCTGGTCCGGCGGCCAACCCTCCTGCATGCACACAAAGCCAAGCCATATATTTGGATACAGTGGGTATTTTTATTTAATTTTCACTGGATTCGTAAGTGGATTAGCGATTCCAGGATCCGTGGATTCAACCGTGGATCCACAGGTCCACGAATCGGATAAAAAAATAATAATTGGGAAATCATTGCCCATGAAGGGTCCCTAAGGGTCCCCTCCATGTGTCCTATGGGGTCAGGGTACCTGTTACCTGACCGCTTATGTTTTTTTCTCTCCTCTTTTCCCACCAACGAGCCGAAGCAACAAACAAAATAGCAGCCGCCACTTTTCTGTCAGGTTGCGGCCAGAAAATCAGATTCCTCTTGTGGCACGTGGATCCATGGATCGACCCGCAATGGAGCCGCAGACGATCCACGTCCCTATATATCTATATCTTTTGGCCTTCAATTACTCCAAAACTACTAAATGGATTTACACCAAATCACAAAAAGCATGACTTGCTAATCAGAATCTATCTTCGTGCCAAAGTTTGTGTAATTCTGTTCAGTTGTTCGGGCTGTAGGCGTGTCTGAAGATCCTATGGAAACATTAATAGGGAAAAAGTGTTTTGGGACCCCCCCTTTTTCTCGGCCCCCGCTTCACAGATCACTCCGAAACCTTTAAGACAGAAGCAGAGCTTAGCAAATTATAAGCTTTGAAAATGTTGTGAAGATTCATCAAAGGGCACCAAAGTTATTAGAAAAACAAAAAATACTTTTTCTATAGAACCTAGGTCCTAACTATAACTACCCTTTTTGTTTTGGTGTAAATTCTTTCAGTAGTTTTTGAGAAAATAAGGGGAAAACAAATTTGTATTCATACAGATGTGAAAGATTTGCAACCCCTCCCAATCTCATGCTGAGATCTGATTGGCTGACTGTAGGAGGCTGGCCTGGTTTGTAGTGGGTACCAAAGGTACTTACACCTTATACCAGGTCCAATTATCCCTTATTATTGAAATGTAGTAAGTGTCTAGAAGCCAGGCTGTCTAGGGGTAGCTGTAGCTGAGCAGTCAAGGCTTAACCAGGAGGCATGCAAAGCTCTTGCAATATCACTGTAGTCACAAAGTACTCACACACATGAAAGAAAATACTCAGTGTTACAAAAATAAAGGTACTTTATTTTGGTGACACAAATGCCAAAAGTACCTTAGAGACTAAGGGCCAGATGTAGCATTATCCGAATTTGCGATTCGGAAATTTGCGAATCGGTGCGACTCGCAATTTCCGAATCGCAAATTCGGATGCAGAATGGTGTCTCAGACACCGTTTGCGAGTCACTATGGGGTCGTCAAAGACCCACCTCATTAATATTAATGAGGTGGGTCGCATTTTGCGACCCCATAGCGAGTCCCTGCACTCACAGGGATGGTGGCCTGCACTCTCAGTGCCAGGGAAGGAATTCCGTGGCACTGATGGTGCCTACCGCCATAGATTTCATGGCAGTTCCAAACCACGCAGAATCCATGGCGGTATGCAGGGTCCATCCCAGCGGTCGTCACCACCCTGGCGGTCGGAGTGCAGAAGTGGCGGATTACCGCCATGGTCATAATTCCACTTTTTTTCCGCCGGCCTGTTGGCGGTATTACCGCCACTTTTCCCCTGTCCGCCAGGGTTGTAATGAGGGCCTAAATATTACTTTGTTACTCCTTTCAGATCAGAATCTACCACTCAAACAGCATATGAGGGTGGCCCTAATGTTAGCCTATGAAAGGAGCAGGTCTCACAGCAGTGTAAAACGAATTTAGAAGTTTTACACTACCAGGACATATAAACTACACAGATACATGTCCTGCCTTTTCCCTACATGGCACCCTGCCCTATGGGTTACCTAGGGCCTACCTTAGGGGTGACTTATATGTAGAAAAAAGGGGAGTTTAAGGCTTGGCAAGTACTTTTGAATGCCAATTCGAATTGGCAGTGAAATTGCACACACAGGCCTTGCAATGGCAGGCCTGAGACATGGTTAGGGGGCTATTTATGTAGGAGGCACAATCAGTGCTGCAGGCCCACTAGTAGCATTTAATCTACAGGCCCTGGGCACATGTATTGAACTTTTACTAGGGATTTATAAGTAACTTAAATAAGCCAAGTGGGTAAGAGCCAATGTCACCATGTTTTAAGAGAGAGAACATATGCACTTTAGCCCTGGTTAGCAGTGGTAAAGTGCACAGAGTCCTAAAACCAGCAAAAACAGTGTCAAAAAGTGGAGGGAGGCAGGCAAAAAGTTGAGGGTGACCACCCTAAGGCTGTCAGGTCTAAAAAGGACACACATCACAGTGGCTCAATGACTACAGCCCTTTAATACTACATATGTGGAATACCAAAACGGGCATACAATTTCTTTTTTTTTTGTTATGTCACCTCCTAAAGCTAAAAAAATTATATGATTTAATTATGGGAAGAGAGATCTGCTGAACAATCTTTAACTAGAAGGCTACATGGATTTAGCCTTCAAATGCTATCTATGAGGCATGTGACCGTTTTATCTCCTCAAGTTTACATGCAAAGTCTTGTGCCATTATGTGGCCTATTTTAGGATTAGCATGCTCCTGAAGTAGAGTTTTTGAAAAGTTTGCCAGAAATTGGATATGTTGCTTTCTTTAAGCCAGGGAGGAAAAACATTTCAGAAATGAATCTGTTGAACACATACTACACCAACGTTTAGCACCGTATGAAGTAGTTCAATTTTATTCCTACGGAAATTATGATGTTAAGGATGCTAACACTTGGAAAATGTTATTTTGATGGAGTGGACGACTGATTAATATGTCATTCCAAACCTAAACTAATTAAGCTCTGAAAGCCTACATATGACAATAGTGCTAAAAAATAAATGTACTTTTGTGGCACTTTTACAGCTTTTTAAACCATGACAAAAAGATGAAGTATTGCTTGAAATATCACTATCATATTAAAAAGCGTTTTATGCATACAAAACCCACATTACTATACCAGAGTTCAAGATTTATAATGAAATCTTGAACCAAGTAATTTCTTGGGGAAGAATATAATCTGAAATACTATGCAAGAATGCAAGTACCAATAACTCTTCAAATATTACACCTGCAGTCACACTATGACACTCATAAATTGCTAATGAAGATACTTTCACTATGGGTGAAGTAGAAATTGCTAATGGCGAAATGCAGAGAGATGGCGAGAACGTAGATGACTTTATATCAAAATTAAATACTAAACAACTTAAAATATTTCAACATATTCGAACAACTGTAGATTATTACTTTCAACATGAACATGGTTTATGTATATGTTCAAGTTTTAAGCCTCTTTCACAATATATATCAGGCAAGGCTGGTAGAGGTAAAAGTTTCCTCATAAATGTTATAACTGCTTACATTCAGAAAGTTTCTAATACCAACTTATCATGTGTTGTTACACCTCTAACTGGATTAACCTACACATAATATGAAATGGATTACATTACACCACCTACTACTGGTACTAGTGGAACATGTTAACATAATAGAATATTTGAAATTAAATTGTGATACCTCTGTTTGTTGAGTTCTTCAAAAATACACATTTTGATTATAGATGAGATTAGTATAATTGCTATCTTAAAAATGGCTTTTCTTCACTTACGTAAGACAGAAATATGATAGTCTGCTTGGAGGAAAACGTGTTATAGTTTTGGGGATCCGTTTAAACTTGCTCCTGTAAAAGGGGAGCCAATTTTTAAAACACTATCAAAAAAGGAAAGTAAAACTTCCTTAGGAAGTATAGGTAATATTATTATTTGGCTACATTTCTCATATAGTGAACTCACACAAAAATGAGGCAAGTAAATGATGAGGAACATGGCAAAATATTAAAAGATATTAGGCTAGGAATTATAACCAAATAGGCAAGAATATGCTTAAAACCAGAACGATATCTAGTAGAAGTTATGTTTTATCTTCTTTTGAAGACACTACCCATTGTTAGTTTGATGCCAACCATAAAAGAGTGCTCTAATTTAAATATGGAAAAGTAATCTATGGAAAATTAAAAAATATATACATCTACCATGTAAAGATTGCTTTGACACTCACTGAGAAAATATTCCAATAACTAAATGATTATCTACAATATAGTCAGGATGAAAAAATCTGTGTCACAGTCTGCCTGATTAGAGAAAGACTTATGTGTTTGTAAAAAGTATAGTACAATTTTGTTTTTAAATTTGGAAGTTGAATATGGACTTCTGAAAGGAGCAATAAGGCATATACGGCATCATGTTAAATATAATATTAATAAATACATTGAATTTCTTATTGTTAAATTTAACAATGTAATGAACCTAAACAAATTTCCTGAGCAAATGCAAGATATTTACTTATTAAAGACATATATTAGGAGAAAACAATTTCCTCTATGTTTGTCTTATGCAGTAACAATACATAGCTCCCAAGGTTTAAGCTTGGATTAAGCATCAATATTGGTTCTACTCTTTTGAAAGAGGGTATGGAATATATTGCTTTAACTCATGTGAAACATTAAAAGGACTATGGCCCTCATTCTGACCCTGGCGGTTTGTAACCGCCAGGGCAGAGGGCAGAGGAAGCACCGCCAACAGGCTGGCGGTGCTTCTGGGGCAATTCTGACCGCGGCGGTAATTTTCCCCTGCCCCAGGGAATCCTCCATGGTGGCGCTGCATGCAGCGCCGCCATGGGGATTCCGACCCCCTTTCCGCCAGCCTGTTCCTGGTGGTGTAAGGCTGGCGGGAACGGGTGTCGTGGGGCCCCTGGGGGCCCCTGCAGTGCCCATGCCACTAGCATGGGCACTGCAGGGGCCCCCTAACAGGGCCCCATTAAGATTTTCAGTGTCTGCTTTGCAGACACTGAAAATCGCGACGGGTGCCACTGCACCCGTCACACCCCAGCAAATCCGCCGGCTCCATTCGGAGCCGGCTTCATCTTTGCTGGGGCTTTCCCGCTGGACCGTCGGGCGATCTGCTTGAGATCGCCCGCCGGCCCAGCGGGAAAGTTGTGATCACCGCCGCGGTCATTTGACCGCGGTGCGGTGTTTGGGCGATTTCCGCCCGGCGGGCGGCGCCCGCCGCCCCCCGGGGCCGGAATGACCCCCTATATATCAAAGGCCTCGATTACACAAAAACTAATATAGACACTTCTTGTATACATGAATACAATAATTTGCAAATAATATATACTGCTTCTCTTGGAGAATATCCAGTTGTGTCTAAACCTAAAATACATATTAAAGCAAAGGAAATGTTCACAAACAAGGAGGGCCTGATTCAGAAAGGTAAACTTACACTTTTGTGTAAGTTTACAATTGTTTGCTATTCACAAAGGGATTTAAGAGTAGTATTTTTACAAATGTGAAGTCTCCGCACATAAAAAGACCTATCTTTTTATGTGCTGAGACTTCACACTCGTAAAGAAACTACTCTTAAATCCATTTGAAAATAGAATGCAATCATAAACATACACAAAAGTATAAGATTAATTCTTGTCAACAGTCACAGAAGAATTAGAAAGATTTGTATACCTTCCTCTTCTTGATTATAAATCTATATCATTTAAATTTTTTAAATATCAAGCTGTGTACTCTATTTTATGTCCATTTGTTCAAACAGTGCATCAAAGGTTGTGTTAGCACTTTGGTTAACTTTGGTAAACAAATATTTAGTCCTAATAATAAAAAGAAGAAATTCAGAAAATATCAAAATTGATACTTTAATTATTGATCTCAGTACTAGCCAAATTTATATTTCTGGGTGCACTTTTAGTTGTACTGCCATTATTTTCCATCATGGAGAGAACACTACTTCAGGACATCCTACAATATATTTAAGAAACAATACAGGAAGGACTGATTGTGAGGACCGTAAATTAACCTTTAAGCACAGATTGCCAAAAAATGTCCTAAACTCTCGACTGCTTATTCTAACTTCTTGGTTGAAGTGTTGGAAGCAAAGACAAGATGGGTAGGATTTGAGAAGCCTTCACGCCTATAGATATACAAATTTGGTTTTCCTTTACTTTCTCTTAAACGACTGAACAGATTTACACCAAATAGCAAAAAGCATGATCTGTGTACTGAAAGCTACCTTTCTGCTTAATTTGGCTTAATTCTGTGCAGTGGTTCCGGCTGTGGTAAAAACTCTTATGGGAATTAAAATGGGAAATGCACTTTTTTTAATCCCACTTTTTCTCGGCCCCTGCTTGAGGGATCACCCTGACATTGCCCATGTATGACAAGATTTTCAGGATCACTTCTGTAGAATTTGATGAAGATTCCTCAAACGATGCCAAAGATATAGGCAAGTGAAAAAATGCTTTTTCTAGCTATAACTACCTACTGGCGACTGCCAGTAGGTATTGTGAGAAAGTAGCCTCTTTCTAGCATGGTTACTCCCACTTTTGGTCTGTTTGTGAGTGTGTGTCAGTGTGTTTTGCCTGTCTCACTGGGATCCTGCAAGCCAGGACCCAAGTGCTCATAGTTTGTGGCCTATGTGTGTGTTGTCAGTAGTGCCTAACTGTGTCACTGAAGTTCTGCTAACCAGAACTTCAGTGCTTATGCTCTCTCTACTTCTACATTAGTCACTATAGTTTAGTGACTTAATTTACCAATTCCAATTGGCACAATGGATCCCCCTTATAAGTCCCTAGTATATGGTGCCTAGGTACCCAGGGCATTGGGGTTCCAGGAGATCCTTATGGACTGCAGCATTTATTTTGCTCAGACAAACCCTTTTACAGGACTACCAATGCAGCCTGTGTGAAATAGTGCACACACTATTTCACAGCCCTTTTCACTGCACTTTAGTAACTAATAAGTCACCTATATCTCTAACCTTCATTTACTGAAGGCTAGGTGCAAAGTTACTAAGTGTGAGGGCACCCTTGCACTAGCAACGGTGCCCCCACATAGTTCAGGGCCAATTCCTGGGACTTTGTGAGTGCGCAGACACCATTACATGTGTGCACTACATATAGGTCAATACCTATATGTAGCTTTACAATGGTAACTCCAAATGTTGCCATTTAAGGTGTCTAAGATCATGGAATTGTCCCCCCATTCCAAATCTGGTATTGGGGAGTCAATTCCATGCATCCTGGGGGCCCCACCATGGACCCCCAGTACTGTCAAACCAGCTCTCTGAGGCTTGCACTACAGCTACAGCTGCTGCCACCTCACAGACAGGGGTCTGCCCTACTGGGGTCTGAGCAGCTCGGTCCTAGGAAGGCAGAACAAGGCATTTCCTTTGGAAGGAGGGTGGTACACCCTCTCCCTTTGGAAATAGGTGTTACAGGCTGGGGAGGGGTAGCCTCCCCCAGCCTCTGGAAATGCTTTGAAGGGCACAGATGGTGCCCTCCTTGCATAAACCAGTCTAAACTGGTTCAGGGACCCCCAGTCCCTGCTCTGGCGCGAAACTGGACAAAGGAAAGGGGAGTGACCAGTCCCCTGTCCACCACCACCCCAGGGGTGGTGCCCAGAGCTCCTCCACTGTGTCTTCAGCCGTCTTGGAATATCCAGGAAAATGCTCCTGGACGATGTGGGGCACCTCTGCTAGTGCAGGGGTGTCCTCACACACAGGTACTTTGCACCCAGCCTTAAGGGTTTGAAGGCCTGACATATAGGTGAGTTATAAGTGACCTGGTGCAGTGAAAATGGCTGTGAAAGGGTGCATGCACCATTTCACGCAGGCTGCAATGGCAGTTCTGCTGACGTCTTTAGATGGGCTCCCAATGAGTGGCAAAAGTAATGCTGCAGCCAATAGGGATCCCCTGGAGCCCCAATGCCCTGGGTACCTAAGTACCATATACTAGGGACTTATAAGGGGTGACCAGTATGCCAATTTGCACTATAAGCACTGGGGTCCTGGATTGCAGGATCCCAGTGACACAGTCAAAATACACTGACATCAGGCAGAAATTGGTGATAACATGCCAAAAGGAGGGTACTTTCCTACAACTGAGTACTGGATGGATATATTAGAGGCCCTTGAGAGAGGTGTCTGAGAAGCACACCTGAAGTTTTGGCTTTTTAAAGTGATTCACGATTGGTACTGGACCCCGGTGAAATTGCACAGAATGGGTCTTTTACCCCACGGCAACTGCTGGCGCTATCCGGAGACCCAATGTGATTTGATCCACGTCCTATGCGAAAGCCCGTTGATCCGGATCTTCTGGGAGGTTGTAGGCTCCACCCTTAGCACTTCCATGACACTCTGGACTCTGCTCTCTTCTCCCTCCATGCTCTCACACAATGGGAGAGATACCCCTGAGCTTACCCGGCCGCAATGTCACTTACTACATACGGCCCGGTCGGTGGCCAATATCTGTATCCTCCACCTCTGGGGGTCCCCTGCCTCTCCCCACGCCAGAAGAGTGGATGGTGGCAATGATCCGGACCGACACGCATGAACGCGTTATCTACCAAATGCAAGACCAAACTACCCAGTATAAGCAGACATGGGCACCCTTTCTCACAGAAGACTCGTGGCATACTCCTCGTCCAACCACTCTAACTCTAAATAACTATCGCCACCTCCTCACCCTAGGCAGGAATCCTCACAGCCTCCCCCATCTGGTCTCTGCTCTCCCCTCTTCCACCCACTCACCTCCCCTCCTCCGGCCTGCCTTCCTCCCACCTCCAAGCCCTTTCGGAATGCACTGGATGCTGGGTGCTCCCCTTCCTCCTTCTTCCTCTTTCGTTGTAAACCTATCTCATCCTCTCCCACCCTATTTTGCCTTACCTCCTTCTCCCCTACACACCCCTCCTCCTCGTTTTATTTTACTATACTGTACCCTGTCCGTCGTCACTCATCCATCCTTAACTTTACTTTACCCCTTAGTTAACCCATCCTACCTTATCCAATCATGCACTGGTGCCTAGCCTTACCTCTGAGCCCACCACACTGCCCCCTCACATAGGCATATGGTGTTTCCCACATCCTTGCTTTCGCAGCCCCCACTACTATACCATGGTATGGACACACAGTCCAGCAGCCATAGAATAACGTCCCACAGTCCCAAGACCTATCGGATAATGCACCTCCCTGTGCCCCTCCCTACCCAGACCTCACTACCGCATACTCACCTCCCATCCTTTTCCCCATTGCAGTATGGTGCTCGGATCGACCGATGGTGAGTTTATTGCCCTCGGCGACCAATGGCTGCTGGGCACGACCCTGGAAATGGTTCAGGGAACGGGACCATACAATACCTAGGTTAACATGCATCCATCCTGTACCAAGACCCCAGTGGCCCTGCAGTGACTTGTCCCCCGCCGACAGTTGCACACTTGTAAAGTGGATCATCCTCACCATTACCCTCTGCCTTCACTGTTTAAAACTCAATTGATAGTCTTTTATGTTCTGTTCTTTTTATGTATTGATCCACGACAGACTACATTGTGTATCTGTATACAGTCTTGTTTCACCAATAAAAATAAAATTACAACACAAGAAACAAAGAAAGTATTATGAAAACATAGGGTTCAAATTAGAGGAGAACAGTACAGGAGCATCAGCAAAATAAAAGTTGGATGTCCCTTCTGCACTCCTCGGTGTTCTATTACAAAATATTGAGGGGGCGGGAGATTTCATTGGTGATGATGGAATGCTTTGGGGACCACTATAGGGAACACCTCTTTTGCGACCAATATACAGACAGAAATTACAACATTAAGGGTGGATCGTCCAACACCATTTTTATTTGCATAATTCTATGATAAAGTTAAGGGGGCATGATACAAAGGTGTGGAGTCAGAGGAGAATAATTGAGCAGCATCTATGTGAATCTATATGGGGCAAGTAGGATGCCAGTACCAACCATTTTTTCCAAAGAAACTCTGCCATTCCTGCAGTAGTCGCTTTGTGGCAAATAACCACACCTCAAAGGCCTACTGATCCAAATAAAAAATGTGTCCAAAACTTGTGTGTAAGAATCAAAACCTCTATTAAACCTGATGTTTGGCAGAACGACAAACTTTAAAAGCGCATAGTAGCAGCACTGGATCAAGCTAACATACAAATAAATGTACCTTTGGAATAGTGAATCCTCTGAACTGTGTGTCTTTTATCACTGAATGGATGACACCCATTGGGAGCAGGTCACTATATCGTTGAATTTCATGGATTACTGCTTCCATGTAGGGCATGTTTTTTCTGTCCTCAATATTTGGGCAGCGGTTCCGGCCAATCACAACATCTATCTCCTCTTGCAACTTTTCTGTTCACAGAAAAATAGTTTCCCCATTTTAAAATGCCGTCACTATACAAAACATCATATAATATTGAAAGCAGATTGACGATCAGTGTGGTTATACAATATGAATGCAGGAGTACGAAAAATATTTGCATTTTCACTTGGGATGCTTAACCATATTTGTTGGTGGTAAAACAGGCTCAAATACAATTCTGCCTGTTCTAATAGCAATGTTTAGTAGGAGTCTAGGTAGGACTGATATTGTGTCAGATTTTAGCATTGACATTTATCATCAGGATAGCCATGGCGGTTAAGCTCCAATACTAAAAATTAATAATGCGGTACTTGCATGCACAAATTGGTACAAAAACCTGTCTTATTAGACCATCGTTTATCAATAGAATGTTTGGTAGTCAAAAATACCTCCAGTGCATTTATTATTTGCCAATTTTACTATGCATTAAACCAAACTGGCCTAATATATAACGTATCCTCTAGTGGCAGTTCATGTATAGCGCAGAAATAAGGAACAGGAAATTCTGTTCATCGAGACAGTATCAGGTCATACAGTTCAGGTAGATTTCTGTAGCTTTGTGTTAGATGCATAATAGTTGTTAATTAAAAATACAGTTAACATTAGACAGATTAGACAGATTAGACAGCTTAGTGTGCATGTCAACAATATTCTCATCCATGTCTGAGAGTATAATTGTAGACCCTAGGAGTGCAAACGTGAGTTTGTAATAATTAGTTGCGACCATTTTAAAGCATAAGTTGGTGACATTTATGGATGGATAGTAGAGAAATAAAACATTGAGCGCAGGCTCACAATTGTGTTTTCTTACTGGGAGTGTAAGAAAACACAATTGGTGTTTTCTTACACTCCCAGCGCCCCTCTACACCCTTCACTTGAATAGGTGGGAAACTGTCATTCGCATTCCACTATTTTAGTATATGGTTTGTGTTCCCCCTAGGCCCATTGCAACCTATTGTGATTTTCACTATTTGCAATACTTTATGACTGTTTACTTACCTGATTTTGGTGACTAGTGTATATTTTTTGTATACTACTTACCTCCTCAGGGAGTATAGCCTATTATGTATTTGCCATTGTGTCACTAAAATAAAGTACCTTTATTTTTGGTAACACTGATTATTGTATTTCATCTGTGTGAGTACTGTGGGACTACAGTGGTATTCCAAGAGCTTTGCATGTCTCCTAGTTCAGCCTTGGCTGCTCTGCCTACAGCTACCTCTAGACAGCCTGGCTTCTACACACTGACTACCTTTCACTGATAAGCGATAACTGGACCTGGTATAAGGTGTAAGTACCTGTGGTACCCACTACAAACCAGGCCAGCCTCTTACAGTGGCATTCCCAGTCGCAAAACACTCCTACATAGCAGTGCAACTCGTTACAAAGAAGGGACAATCTTAGCATGCTCCTTCCTGATAGCGAGTCACAAAACCCTTTTTCGCGAGTTGGTATTAGGTTACCGACTCGCAAAATAAGGTTGGTACATGCCAAAAAGCATTTTACCTGTTATCAACAGTCCGAGGGGCCGTTTGCGATGTGTAAAAGGCTTCATACATCTGGCACTTATTGCTTTAAAACAAGAGAACTACTAGCTTGCAAATTGTTCCTTTTTGGAAGGTAACCAGACCATAATGAGGATAATAGGACATTGAAGTTTGCTTAGGAAGATTATTAAGGATTATTATCGCAAAATGTGTAATTTGTACCTTGGGAGGAATGAGTACTGACAAGAAATCCAAATTTCTCTGAACGATTGAACACAGTGGAGTATCAGCTGTACAAAAGGGTGTGTTGGTGCAGATTTGAATCTCAATGGAAGCTTGTGATGAATTTCATTGTTTTACACCAGCAAGCAATTCGCAAAGAGATAACTGGCAGGTGTAACTCCACTTGTATGTGTGGAGATTTCCGACACAAGTATTTAGTTTGTCGAATCCATAAGCCTACACAATGGGTGAGACCTTTTGTGTTCCAAAGCATTGCAGGGCATTGCTAGCCTAGAAGGTGTGTGAACATCCACATGCAAGTATGATTGTGAGCATTCACAAACGTGTCTCTTTCCACTTTCCAACCTAGAAATTGTAAGATTTTTATTGCAGCCAAAATATGGCTTAAATCCTTTTTCAAGGTCGGATGAGAAAAGAATCACCCTCATATTTGGCGAGGAAGTAGAGGAAGGGGTTTCTCCATGGGTAAAAATATTTTCCCCAAGTGTGCAGCTTTCCAAGCATAACCCTGGGAAAGTTTTAAAAAGGCATTTACATCCAAGAGGAGATGGCCCTCTCTGCCCTTTATTTTCAGACTGTTTTGAGAGTCGGCCCACTACTGGGTTGAAATACACACCAATGTTTTTGTCTCAAGGGTGGGGAATAAGAATGTCAGGGGGAAGCAGAACAGGAATTGCAAGAATTGTGGAATCTCATTTTGAAGAACAGTGAACAATTTCTGATTTGTTTAAGATGTGCGTAAGTGAAACTAGCCATCCAGTGACAAGTGGCTGTGAGGCAGTAGGCGATTTGTGTATGTCACCTGCATAAAGATGAAGTTGAATAACAAGATGATATTGTGTAGGGTTGTAGTTTAAAGAGTGATAAGCAAAGGTTCCAGAACTGAATACTGAGGGCCACCAAGTACCACATGGGATCAGTTACAGTGAAGTATAGAATTTTAAAGCCATTGTAAAAAGGAATTAACATTTGCATTGTAGTCTGATGCAGAGACTAGAGCTGTTCAAAGTTGTAATTAGGTGTGTGTGAAATTAAACCTGGACATTTACCGTGCCTACATTAGTGATGCAAAATGTGTCATACCAACCACACCGGCATGTTTTGGACTTAAAACATATAAATAAACATAATACATAAATGAATAAATAAATAAATACATAAATAAATTAATTAAAAACCAGATAATTTCCTTAAAGTGACAGTATTCAGAATTACGAGGAGGCCTGAAAGGGCCAGGGAGGGCTCAATTGAAACTCCAAGCCCAGTCAGGAGTCCAGGAGGCTGAATACAACCTCTCAAATGTCCCTCTCTGTCTCTCGCTGTACACAGAACATAAGACAGGGTTGTGCTCTGGTGAGCCCAGGGGTCTGCACACTGACCTTAAATGTCCCCAAAGACATATAACTGGGTGCTGTAGTCTTGGAGTGGCCCCCCTGCTTGGGCAGGTGGAGATGCTGTGACTGGGCCCTGCGTAAGAGCTCTGGGTGACCCCAGTATTGAAGCACCCGTCCCTGGGCTTCATATCTGTGTATTGTGTTTTCTTATGATATTGTGCATATGACACCAGTGGTATAGTGGGAGTTTTGCATGTCTCCTAGTTCAGCCTAAGCTGCTCTGCTATAGCTACCTTCTATCAGCCTAAGCTGCTAGAAACACCTCTTCTACACTAATAAGGGATAACTGGACCTGGTACAGAGTATAAGTACCCCTTGGTACCCACTACAAGCCAGGCCAGCCTCCTACACCCCAGTATTGAAGCACCCATCCCTGGGCTTCATTATACATTCCACTGTGTCACAGTGTGGCCGATACAGTTCAAACTGGGTCCTAGATCAGACCTCGAACAGTGTTGGAAGCCCACGACCATGGGATCCATTCTCTGTCCGCCCATGTCTCAAAGCACCAGGATGGGTCCTGCAGACCCAGGAAAATCTCCACTGTTTAGCTAGCTTAAATTGCTTTGATTGGTTCCCAGGTCTGACCCATGGCTGAACCTGGGGTGGAAGCCCCCAGTCCCTGGCTCTATTCTGTGGTCTGTAATGTCTCATAGTGTGGGAGACGGGATCTCACTGACTGAGGGAGCTCTCCCCTGCTTGGCTGGGTTAAGAAGCTCTGACCAAACCCCAGTTCAGAGCTCTAGATAGCCCTGCAGTGGAAGCCCGTTGCCCTGGACTTCATTCTCTAGCCCACCATGTGACTTAGAGAAAGGTGACTGTCTTGTCATTAAATTTAGAAACCCACAGTTGATTGACTTCTTACTTCACAGACTAAAATGGAATGCGACATTACAGAAGAATATCAAGGGAACCCCTCCAGGATATTCTTATAGGCCTAGCAATGTTTTGGTTTCCAGATTCACTGCATCATTAATGGCAATGTTTAAGCCACCCTCCATTGTGACTCATAAATGATTCAACCCATTAGAGCACGTTGACTGACTTATAAGCAAAAAGAGTCTACTGACATGGAGTTAAGTGCCTTTATCCTATGATTATAAGACCATGGTACCAACCAGTGCCCAGTGGCTGTGGAAAGGAAGTCCCCAATTAAGGTCCCTTTTAGGACTTTGGCGGTGTGACAGTTGAACCACCAACCCTGAGGGAATGAGGCTGCCATCAAGCCGGCGGCCTCACTGTAGGAAAGTCCTCCTTTTTGCACTAGTCACCCCCAAACTTTTTGGACAGATACTGGTGGTTACCGACTCTTGACTGTGCCCTGGGTACTGCTAATCAGTCCCAGTGCCAGTGCTCTATGTAAAGTGGATATGCAAATTAGGCTAATTATAATTGGCAGCTTGCTGCTTTTAAATTAAAGTTACCTACAAATTCGACTGTAAGACTTTGAAAGTACATTTAATTCCAAAGTACCTGATTTTGACATATAAGTCACCCCTAAGGTGTGACCTAGGTGCCCCCAGGGTTGGGTACAGTGTAACTATAAGCAAGGATCTTATAAAAGATGTTTTATAAGCCCTGATGAGGAAAAATAGCCAAATGTGTTTTTCCCTCTTCATAGTGAATAGGCTCCACAGGTTAAAATGGGGAGATTTTGTTTTAATAAAGTTTCAAAAGGAGCTACATATTTCAAGTTTGGTACTAAACTGATTGTTGTAATACATCCAACAACTTGCCATTGCTGAATTTAATATAACTAGTTCAAGGAAATAATTTTAAAACTCTACCTGAAAGGTGCCAACTTCAGCTCTGTAGTTCCCTTCTCTGATTGGCCCGCCTCTGGCAGGCTGGACATGCTGCCTTGTGATGTGTGAAGTGGCCTGAGCTGAAGACAACAGAAGTGCCTGGGAGAGCATATCTGCCTCAGCAGATGGTGAAACAGGATAAGGGAGAGCAGTCAAACTGGTCTTCAAAAGAGGGAAGGACATTTGGAGCAGCTCAGGACCTTCCTCATTTCCTGCACACCCAGACAACCAGGTTACCCTTTGATTAGATTAGGAAAGGGCAGGAAAGGGGTGTTTTAGGGAATTTTAGACACACAAGTGGGTGGACTCAGGCAGATCTAACTTCCAAAATACAGATTCTGCCATTTTGGATTTTTAAAGAATGTTGCTCCATGGGGTTGATTTTTGGCACACTTCCAAGGAAGTGGTCATCCAAGAGGGTGGTGGCCTGCCTGTGATTGGGCAGTTGCCCCCCCGCGCTCCGCCCAGGAGCAA
Organism: Pleurodeles waltl; assembly: GCF_031143425.1. Classification (NCBI taxonomy): domain Eukaryota; kingdom Metazoa; phylum Chordata; class Amphibia; order Caudata; family Salamandridae; genus Pleurodeles; species Pleurodeles waltl. Next base: position 576,622,845 of record NC_090448.1, read on the forward strand.
GGATATATATGGCAGGGCTGCACCCACACCTCAGATCCCTACCAGGAACAAAACAAGAAGAAGAAGGACTGCCCTGCTGGACCCCTGACCAGCAACTGGGCCCTATACTCTGAAGGACTGCACCAGCTTCACACTTGGGCTTCACCACAAAAAGTACTTTGCCTGGCTTCAACTTGTTCAAGAAGGGACTCCCTGTTTGCTACAGGTAGACAATAGCTAACCAGAGTCCCCTGCATCAAATCCTGAAGAAACTGACCAGCTGCCCACTGTCCAGTGGTCATTTTTATGTTTGAGCAAGGTACATTCTGGGAGTTGGAGTCCTAACCCTCAAGGAGCATCTCTGGAACCTTAGAGTGAGCTGTGGACTCCCAAAGAACCTTCAAAGACCTTCTGGAACAAGGTCCAGAAGTTTGGAGAAGATTGGAGAACTTTTTTGTAAAAAGCTCCATAAAGGGACCGACCCGATGTTGTGAGTCAAACCGGCTTACATCAACCGCGACCCAGCTTGACTTGCAGGTTCGTCTCGCTGAAAAGCTCCTGAGCCCCAGAATTCCACGATTTCACTGGAGGCTCCTAGAAAGGCAATCCAACGCAAAATAGGCTTGCAGTGGAGGGTCGTCAGACGCAGGAGAGAAAAAGCTCCCAAAAACTGACAAGGTCCGAATGTAAAAAGTTGATCGGGACTTCCCGCAGAGCATATCCAAGAAGGGCTCCAGGGACGTCGCATCCAATTTCAACTTCTGCCACGACGAAGATTTCCATCCCAAAAAATCATCTAAGTCTGAAGGTAGAATTCTTCACCGAGGACTCTTGTGACGTGAATCCGATCCAGAGAAGTTTGATCGGATTGGTGACTTCCTCCCGGTGAGAAAAATCTTCAAGAAAAAGGCCAAGTTCGAAGGTGAACTTTTGACCGAGGCCTCCCTCTTGCTGGAGCTGACCAGGGTTCCAGGGCGATTGGCTTCAAATTTTGACTTTGCCCCTGTCGAGGTGCAACCAGTTTCCTGAGTGGCGCTTTTAGTTTCTATGCCCTAAAAACGTACATTACAAGTTTGGCGGTCTTTTGGCAAGACCCCCGTCCCGGCGGCTGCCAAAACACCACCAGCGTGATGGTGGTAAAGTGACTGCCGTATTACAAGTCACAAACTGAAGACCGCTCAAATACACACACAAATCCCAAACCGCCAGGCCGAACGGGAGAGTGAAGCTCCCACCACCAGCACCACCATGCCGACAACACCCCGCCCTCCATATTACGACCCACAAATCAGCGTGGCGGTCATTGCACAGCAGAAAACCATTGGCAGTGCGAATTGCCGCGGTCTAAAAATCACCTACACCAGAACCCAACACTACATTGGATAGTCTGAATACTCCACACCTGATACACACCTGCTCACTGCACGATAAAACACACCCAGGGATGTGGAATTCCTATCGCCTGACACATATTGTAGGAGGCTGGCCTGGTTTGTAGTGGGTACCTTGGGTACTTACACCATACACCAGGTACAGTTATCCCTTGTTAGTGAATGTAGTAGTGTTCTAGCAGCTTAGGCTGATAGAGGTAGCTATTGCAGAGCAGCTTAGGCTGAACTAGGAGACATGCAAAGCTCATGCAATACCACTTATAATTACACATTACTTATCCACAAGTAAAGACAATACTCAGTGTTACCAAAAATAAAGGTACTGTTTTGGGTGACACAGTACAAAAAATATCTAAGAGACAATACTCCTTCTGGAGGTAAGTATTATACAGAATATATACACTAGACACCAAAATTAGACAAGTAAATAGTCATAGAACAATGCAAACAGTAGGAAATCCTATAGAATGCAATGAGAGAAAATAGTTCTAGGGGCAACACAAACCATATACTAAAAAAGTGGAATGTGAATCACGAATTCCCCCCCAGACAAGTGCAGTGTGTACAGAATCGCTGGGAGAGTAAGAATACAGTAAAGGTAAGTAAATTACCCCACCCATTAGCCCAGAAAAGCAGGAGTAAAGTACTGCACGTTCCCTTAGGACACACTACACCTCGTTTTTGGGATTTTGCAGCAGCCAACCAAGTCTGCAAAGAACAACTGCTGGATTATTGGACCTGAAGACCTGCAAAGGAAGGAGACCAAGTCCAGAAGTTGAAGAAGGACAGGAGCCCCTGCCAACCCAACAGAGGGTGCAAAAGAAGAGTCCCTGGTTAGTTGAAGACTGCAGAAATGCACCCTAGGAAGATGCCAGCGGGTTCCTGCATGATGCAAAAGATGTCCCATGGCGTGAAGATTGTTGCAGATGAGGTTTTGTGTTGGAAGGCGCCAACAAGCCTTGGCTATGGCAAAAGTGCATTCTTCATCAAAGTGGCGCTGGATGGACCCAGGAGGGACCAGGGGACCTCAACACTGTGTGAGGAGGAAGAGGGGCTCTCAGCACTTTAGAGAGCCCTCAGGATGCCAGCCAGCACCCCCAGAAGCGGCAGGATCCAGGTTCAAAGAAGGTGCAAAATGCAGTTGATGCAGCACAACAAAAGAAGGTCCCACGTCGGCGGAGAACAACTCAGCGAGTTGAGCGTCACAGGGAGGAGTGCTGGGGACCTGGGCCAGGCTGTGCATGAAAGAATTTTGCAAAGAGTGCACAGAGGCCTCAGGAGGCGAAGAAGACACAAAACACAGGGGTACTGTCGTTCTTGGCGAAGGCAAGGTCTTTCCTCCTCCAAATTGCGTCAGCAGTACCTCAGGATAGTCTATGTCGATGATGTCCACTCTCTGTGTCCTTAGGAGCATGCTCGTCACCGTGAGAGGAGTCCCAGGGTACCAGACGTCGCCTTGGAAGGTGCCTGCTTGGAGCAGGGGAGCGACTCTGTCACTCCACGGGAAATTTCTTCGGTCCTTCTGGTGCAGGATGAAGACAGGGAGCATGCACACCATGGAAACTGTTGCAGTTGCTGACTTGGAGCTAAAGTTGCTGAAGAAAAGTGTCTCTTGTAGACACTTTGTTACAGTTACAGCGTTTCTTGGAGCAGGCTGCGGTTGATCCGATGTCAGAGGATGCTGAAGTTGTTTCAGAGGATTCCTGAAGGAAACTTGCAATCAGAATCTGAAGAGAACCCACAGGAGAGACCCTAAATAGCCCTGAGAGGGGGATTGGCTAACGTATCAGGTATGGACCTATCAGGAGGGGTCTCTGACGTCACATGCTGGCACTGGCAACTCAGATCCTTCCAGAGTGCTCCCACACCTTGCAAAGCAAGATGGATGAAGTCTGGGACACACTGGAGGAGCTCTGAGCACCACCCCTGGGGTGGTGATGGACAGGGGAGTTGTCACTCCCCTTTCCTTTGTCTAGTTTCCTGCCAGAGCAGGGGAGAAGGGGTCCCTGAACCGGTGTAGACTGGTTTATGCAAGGAGGGCACCATCTGTGCCCGTCAAAGCATTTCCAGAGACTGGGGGAGGCTACCCCTCCCTAGCCTGTAACACCTATTTCCAAAGGGAGAGGGTGTAAAACCCTTCTCTTGGAGGAAATGCTTTGTTCTGCCTTCCTGGGACTGGGCTGCCCAGACCCCAGGGGGGCAGAACCCTGTCTGTGAGGTGGCAGCAGCTGTAGCAGCAGTGCAAGCCTCAGAGAGCTGGTTTGGAAGTACCGGGAGTCCATGGTGCAGCCCCCAGGATGCATTGAATAGGCTCCCCAATACCAGATTAGGAATGGGGGGACAATTCCATGATCTTAGACATGTTACATGGCCATATTCGGAGTTACCGTTTTTAAGCTACATATAGGTATTGACCTATATGAAGTGCACACGTTTAATGGTGTCCCCGCACTCACAAAGTCTGGGGAAATAGCCTTGAACTAGGTGGGGGCACCTTTGCTAGTGCAAGGGTGCCCTCACACTTAGTAACTTTGCACCTAACCTTCAGCAAGTGAAGGTTAGCATATAGGTGACTTATAAGTTACTTAAGTGCAGTGAAAATGGCTGTGAATTAACGTGTGCGTTATTTCACGCAGGCTGCAGTGGCAGTCCTGTGTAAGGGTTTGTCTGAGCTCCCTATGGGTGGCAAAAGAAATGCTGCAGCCCATATGGATCTCATGGAACCCCAATGCGCTGGGTACCTAGGTACCATCTACTAGGGACTTATAAGTGGGGTCCAGTGTGCCAATTGAAATTGGTAAATGAAGTCACAGTGACAAATTTAAAAGCTGAGAGAGCATAAGCACTGAGGTTCTTATTAGCAGAGCCTCAGTGACACAGTTAGGCAGTACACAGGCATACGCATTAGGCCACAAACTATGAGCACTGGCATATAGGTTTTTATCTATGAAATCCTGGCTAGCAGGATCCCAGTGACACAGTAAAAACACACTGACATGCACTCACAAACAGGCCAAAAGTGGGGTTAACTATGCTAGAAAGAGCAACAACATTTGTGTTTATTTTGTCCTTAGGAGGAGTAGGCCCAACCCCCTGCAGCACAAGCCCTTTGTTGCCATTTTAAAGAGAATGGAACTATCTGCATGTGAGGTAATATGTGTAGGAAAGTACCATCTTGCCTTGCATGTTACCCCCACATTTCAATGTATATATATTGTTTTAGTCTATGTGTCACTGGGACCCTGCCAAGCAGGGCCTCAGTGCTCCTAAGTATGTGCCCTGTATGTGTTCCCTGTGTGATGCCTAACTGTCTCACTGAGGCTCTGCTAACCAGAACCTCAGTGGTTATGCTCTCTCTGCTTTCCAAAATTGTCACTAACAGGCTAGTGACTAATTTTACCAATTCACATTGGCATTCTGGTACACCCATATAATTCCCTAGTATGTGGTACTGAGGTACCCAAGGTATTGGGGTTCCAGGAGATCCCTATGGGCTGCAGCATTTCTTTTGCCACCCATAGGGAGCTCTGACAATTCTTACACAGGCCTGCCATTGCAGCCTGCGTGAAATAACGTCCACGTTATTTCACAGCCATTTACCACTGCACATAAGTAACTTATAAGTCACCTATATGTCTAACCTTCACCTGGCACTAGCCAAGGTGCCCCCACATTGTTCAGGGCAAATTCCCCGGACTTTGTGAGTGCGGGGACACCATTACACATGTGCACTACATATAGGTCACTACCTATATGTAGCGTCACAATAGTAACTCCGAACATGGCCATGTAACATGTCTAAGATCATGGAATTGTCACCCCAATACCATTCTGGTATTGGGGGGACAATTCCATGATCCCCCGGGTCTCTAGCACAGAACCCGGGTACTGCCAAACTGCCTTTTCAGGGTTTGCACTGCAGCTGCTGCTGCTGCCAACCCCTCAGACAGGTTTCTCCCCCCCTGGGGTCCAGGCAGCCCTGGCCCAGGAAGGCAGAACAAAGGATTTCCTCTGAGAGAGGGTGTTACACCCTCTCCCTTTGGAAATAGGTGTGATGGGCTGGGGAGGAGTAGCCTCCCCCAGCCTCTGGAAATGCTTTGATGGGCACAGATGGTGCCCATCTCTGCATAAGCCAGTCTACACTGGTTCAGGGATCCCCCAGCCCTGCTCTGGCGCGAAACTGGACAAAGGAAAGGGGAGTGACCACTCCCCTGACCTGCACCTCCCAGGGGAGGTGCCCAGAGCTCCTCCAGTGTGCCCCAGACCTCTGCCATCTTGGATTCAGATGTGTTGCTGGCACACTGGACTGCTCTGAGTGGCCAGTGCCAGCAGGTGACGTCAGAGACTCCTTCTGATAGGCTCTTACCTGTCTTGGTAGCCAATCCTCCTTTGTTGGTAGCCAAACCTCCTTTTCTGGCTATTTAGGGTCTCTGCTTTGGGGAATTCTTCAGATAACGAATGCAAGAGCTCACCAGAGTTCCTCTGCATCTCCCTCTTCACCTTCTACCAAGGATCGACAGCTGACTGCTCCAGGACGCCTGCAAAACCGCAACAAAGTAGCAAGAAGACTACCAGCAACATTGTAGCGCCTAATCCTGCCGGCTTTCTCGACTGTTTCCTGGTGGTGCATGCTCTGGGGGTAGCCTGCCTTCACCCTGCACCAGAAGCTCAGAAGAAATCTCCCGTGGGTCGACTGAATCTTCCCCCTGCTAACGCAGGCACCAAAAGACTGCATCACTGGTCCTCTGGGTCCCCTCTCAGCACGACGAGCGTGGTCGCTGGAACTCAGTAACTCTGTCCAAGTGACTCCCACAGTCCAGTGACTCTTCAGTCCAAGTTTGGTGGAGGTAAGTCCTTGCCTCCCCACGCTGGACTGCATTGCTGGATACCGCGTGATTTGCAGCTGCTCCGGCTCCTGTGCACTCTTCCAGGATTTCCTTTGTGCACAGCCAAGCCTGGGTCCCCGACACTCTAACCTGCAGTGCGCAACCTTCTGAGTTGTCCTCCGGCGTCGTGGGACTCCCTTTTGTGACTTCGGATGGACTCCGGTTCACTCTTTTTCCAAGTGCCTGTTCACGTACTTCTGTGGGTGCTGCCTGCTTCTGTGAGGGCTCCCTACGTTGCTGGGTGCTCCCTCTGTCTCCTCATCCAAGTGGCGACATCCTGGTCCCTCCTGGGCCACAGCAGCACCCAAAAACCCTAACCGCAACCCTTGCAGCTAGCAAGGCTTGTTTGTGGTCTTTCTGCATGGGAACACCTCTGCAAGCTTCTTAACGACATAGGACATCCATCCTCCAAAGGGGAAGTTCCTAGTCCTCTTCTTTCTTGCAGAACTCCAAGCTTCTTCCAACCGGTGGCAGCTTCCTTGCACCCTCAGCTGGTATTTCCCGGGCTCCTGCCCACTCTCGACACTGTCGCGACTATTGGACTTGGTCCCCTTATCTTACAGGTACTCAGGTCCAGAAATCCACTGTTGTTGCATTGCTGGTGTTTGTTCTTACTGCAGAGTCCCCCTATCACGACTTCTGTGCTCTCTGGGGGTAGTAGGTGCACTTTACACCTACCTTTCAGGGTCTTGTGGGGGGCTATTTTTCTAACCCTCACTGTTTTCTTATAGTCCCAGCGACCCTCTACAAGCTCACATAGGTTTGGGGTCCATTCGTGGTTCGCATTCCACTTTTGGAGTATATGGTTTGTGTTGCCCCTATACCTATGTGCTACTATTGCAATTGACTGTCACTTTACATTGCTTGCATTACTTCCTTTTGCTATTACCTGCATAATTTTGGTTTGTGTACATATATCTTGTGTATATATCTTATCCTCATAATGAGGGTACTCACTGAGATAATTTTGGCATATTGTCATAAGAATAAAGTACCTTTATTTTTAGTAACTCTGTGTATTGTGTTTCCTTATGATATTGTGCATATGACACCAGGGGTATAGTAGGAGCTTTACATGTCTCCTAGTTCAGCCTAAGCTGCTTTGCCATAGCTACCTTCTATCAGCCTAAGCTGCTAGAAACACCTCTTCTACACTAATAAGGGACAACTGGACCTGGCACAAGGTGTAAGTAGCTCTGGTACCAACTACAAGCCAGGCCAACCTCTTACAATATGTCCATGTGTTAAAGCTGTTTGAACTTGTCTTTATGGTTCATGAATGTAAAGCCTTCATTATTAGGGTGAGCGCTGTAAATAAACATTTTATGGTCGCACTCCACTACTGACAGAGGTTAAAGTAATAAAAAAAAAAGTGTACATACATGTTTAAAAAGCTTAACAATATGAGGATAAGTATAATGCTCCCAGAATGCTCTCTGATTAGATGCAAATGCTTGCAGAAGCTTGTAAGCAAGAGTGATGCGTCTTTGCTTTCAAAATAAAATGTTCAGAAAAAAATGCAAGTAAGAAAAAAAAGTTTCTCTACTATGAAATCTTAGGTGCTATTTCTTCGAAGCATCATTTAGTAAAATGTGTTGATGTATGCTAGTATTTTTCCCAAAAATATTCCTAATGGAAAATCAGTTAAACATTTTCAACAAGATTATGGGAAGCGTGAAAATAAACAAGCACTGGCAAATGCAACCGCTCCAAAAAAGTTTGTGAGTCTTATGGTTTCGCCAATGCTTGTGTTGTTTTGACATGGCTTTTGTAACCCTTTGTTGTTGTGAGAGCTGTGAGGCCCTCACCATTGTAACAAACATTGGCAAAAAGCAAAAACACATTTTTTGGTCTTGAAAAGCACACATTGCCACTAGTGGTGTAACAAGGGCCCTGCAGCCCCACTCCAGGGGACCCACTCAGCACAGCACCTGCCCTGCGGAAGTCTGGTGGGTGGGGGTCCCTCCAGGTTCTTTGCAGGGGGGCCACCTCCAGTTTCGTTACACCACTGATTGCCACAGTAGTTCCTGGCACTGAATAAAACTACTTTGTGTGCCAATGTGCTCCTTGTAGAAACACCGAATGTGATCACTCACAGTAAAGCCAGCCTATAGATAGAGAAATAGAAGTTTAATAAAGACAAAATGTCTTTGTTAATGCCAGACCTAATTAGGGACCGAATTCTTAAAGAAAGTCACAAAAGTGCACCCATGGTATATGTATTTGAATTAGTGGCTTTCATGAATTCACAAGAACTTACAGAAGTAGATCAGGAAATCGTACTCCTACAAAATATTTGTGAACTGTATTTTAGCACGAACAAATATGCATGTGTAGATTTGCTCATGTGAAAATCTGTTGAGCGTTTACAAGTTAACTTTCCTTCCATCCACTTTTTTCTCATCCCTGGAAGAACTTCTACTTCTGCCATTGTCATGAGTAAATTTCCAGCCTTTCTCTTTATGGGAAAAGATTAGAGAAGAGCTGGGGAAAATCCTTAAAACATGCAAATTAGTAGGTTTGAAGACTCAATGGCATTCCAGCCCTGGAACTATTGCTTACTGCTTCCTCCATCCCCAGTATTTAGATCTGCGGAAAGGTGGCAAAATAAGGAAATTGCTACAGTAGGGATTGAAATTGCAAGTATTCAAGCCCTACTATTGTAGGTGCCCTGGCATAATCAGAGAGGCCATTATCAGAGCTCTTACATAATGAGATTGCTCCCATAATTTGTTGCTGCATGACATGGCACCAAAGGGACAAGTAGATTTTTTTACAGGACAAGTAGATTTAAGAAGAAACCTGTCCCATGGACCAGTAGATATTTTATTAAATTCCACACCCCTGCACACCCCCACAATCCTTTGCAACCATATCTACTAACAGAGGCATCGAGGAGCACACCAACGGAGGACACTACACGTCGATACCATAAGCACCAGCGCACTTCCAACGCATCACACACCACACAACTGCACCAGCAACACAATACACAGATCACCACTGCACACATACACCAGATACCACCAACACACACAACCAAACACCCCCACCCCACCAAACACCCTACACTGCACTGACACCCACAACATAACCACCATGTCCATCAGAAGCACCCACGTTTCACAGATGATGAGTTGAGGGTCATGGTAGTTGAAATCATATAGGTAGAGCCACAACTGTTTGGAGTTGAGGTCCAGCAAACCTGGATAGCCAGGAAACTGGAGTTGTGGTGGAGGATTGTTGACAGGGTCAACTCAGTGGACAACCATCCACACACAAGGGAAGACATCAGGAAGAGGTGGAACGACCTACGGGGGAAGGTGCGTTCCATGGCATCATGTCACCAGATTACCATCAACAAGACTGGCGGTGGGCCTCCACCTCCTCCCCGAGTTCATATCGTGGGAGGACAAGGTCTTGGACATCATGCATCCTGAGGGCCTGACTGGAATTATCGGCGGACTCAACTCTGATAAGTTAATAACACTCCCCAGGCACCAACCACTCCTGTCCAGCATTTGTCCCCACCACCCATCACTCCCTAATCCAGCCCATATCACACTTCTTTACCCCCCCAATAACCCCACACCCTCTTCCTGCATGCCACCCCACCCCACTGCCACTACCCCCACACAGTCCCTCCCTAATGCACAGATACCAATCGTATGCCAAGCACCACAACTCCCACAATGCATCAGATCCTACACATCAAAAGTTCACAGTCCCACTTCACAGTGGAACACCTGCGCAAAAAGCCATAGCACATGCCACACCAACTGGATGCTTTAACTGCATTCCAAAACATGGCAATGACAGCCATCCACAATCCTCAACCCACAATGGAAAATGGAAACAATGCCACAATATTTCACCCGCAAGCAATGTCTGCAGTGCTGCAGCTGTCATTGCCATCACGGGGAAGTAAGTCAAGCTACTCCATGCATCAGACGATGATACGAACAGGTACATCTCCACAATGTAACTCCCTCCCTTTCCATGCACAGGTTCCGCTGCCACTTCCATCCCGCAGCTGTTGTCAGAGACAGACAGCCCTCCCAGGATGAAGGCCCCAGTGGATGTCTGGATATTGACTACTTGCCTGGGCCATTTGGGACAAATGGTCAGTCTACCACCACCAGCCCCACCCTGGACACATCAAAGTCCTCCACCCATGTGGCAACTACAGCACAGCCAGGCTTGTGTCCACATTGGTATCAATCAATATGATGCTAATGTTGCAGTAAGTGCTTGTAAATATGGGCCCCTATTAAAACAGTGAGGCCACTTATAGCTGATGTTATGCATGAAGGTGTCCAGTTTTGCACAACACCAACCATTCCCACTACACAGTCACCCTTGTTACATTATTGTGTCCCCATGTGACCATTTGCATGCATTCAGTGTGTCCTATGTGCCTTCCCCTTCTGCCATTTGTTATTTTCAAGAATCCCCCACACTGCAACCTACCCTGCTGGTAGTTCTTGGAAATCTGCACTGTCTTGTCCTGAGACTCCAGTAACCAGCTCCTCCAGGATGACCACTGCCATCATCTCCTCTAGGTCATCAAGGTCCTCCTGGGGTGTGTGACTTTCACCTCCAATCTGCAGTGCTGCTTTTCGGTTCCTGGCCAATTTCTCTTTAGTTCTGCACTTGCAATCGTGCCAGCTCTTCTTACAATCAGTGACAGTCCTTTCACCTCTGCCACACTGTTGACTTTATTGACAATTGACTGCCATATGGCCTCCTTCCTACCTATTGGCAATTTGGAGGTGACAAAGAGCTGGTGTTGGTGTTCCATCGCCTCTCTGACCAAGATGTTATTCTCCTCCTCACTGAAGCAACACTTCCTAAACCTTTTCTCCTTCTCCTGTGATTATGTTTGTCCATCCTGGCGTGTACTGGGCTGATTAGGGTCTCTCTGGGTTCTCTCCTGACCTGCATTGTCCATCTTCGGTCCTTGACGCTTGTTTCGCATTGTCACAGGATTTTTTTAAAATGCTTTTGAGTCAAAAATGGCGTCTGCACAATTAGCGTACAAAAGTGCCTCTAATCATGCTAACTCCACTTTTGCAGCATTAGTGTAATTTTTCTTCACAACGTGTCGTAATGGTTAGCATAATTTTTTTTACGCTTACCTTTCCTTAGCGCCATGGTGCATCATTTTCTAAATACGATGCACAGATCGTGCAAGGAAATGTTGTTAGGCAGCATTCATTTTTTTTATGTGTGTCATTCTTCTTACATTTTGGCCTTTGTTTGCTAGTTTTCTTGTTATATACATGTGTGAGACGAGAATAAACAAGAAGAGCATTTAGCATCACAAAGACCCATCTTGGGCTTACGCAGTTGGCACGTGGTAGTAAGCAGATTCTTTGTTGAGGAAGGCCTTTGCTTGTGGCCTTTTACAAGATAACCTTTTCATACTCAACATAGGATCCAAACCATCCTTGATCACCCTGCATAGTCCCTTGTAGCCATTACTTCTTTGAGCTCGCATAATATAAGGATGGCCTTAAGGTAATTTGTGGTCATTGTGTAGAGATTGCAGCTGCAGTACTATTTATATAAAAGTAGCTATTGGTGTTTTTGTTGATTCTACAAAATGACGCATTTGTTTTGAACTCCCTCTAGCGAAAAGATGAGAATGTTCAGGGTATATATTTGATTTGTAAAGATAAAAAAAAATGTATTTCACAATATATCCCTATCTTACATTTACTGCTTTAATCTCTTTCATTTCAACAAACACCTTGGTCCTATTGGCATCCAAAATAAGGAAACATTTAAAATGATTTAAAATATAAATTTGGGATTTTTTGGACATTTAAAGAACAAGCCCTTCCATTGTCCATGCCATCCTCATTCTCATTTGTTTTCTCGCTTTCTTCCCATTGACAATTTATACATTTTGTTGTCTCCAGGAAAAAAGCATCTTTTAACTCTGAATAACTAAAAATGCCCTGCACTCAACCTCGTGATCATCCTGGATTAATTTACATATATTATACTATACTTTTTAATATTTACAAATATTTTTTGTTTCCAAGAAAATACATTTTAATTTAAGATAAATAGAAATACATATATGATATAGTAGTCTTTTTGTCACCTTTGTTTGTAGTTCTACAATTTTTTTTAACATGTTATACAGCGATTTGTCATGAACAATACTCCTTATATTACCTATATTTTTTTAACATTTTTATATTCAAAGGGTCTTGAAAAATGTGTTATATTGCATCAGTATTTAAAATATCTTTCTATGTGAAACGTTTGTGTACATTTTCTTACAAAAGGTAAACATTTTTACAATGTTAACATCTTCTTCAGTATTTTGTAGACTTCAATAAATAAAATACATTTTTTACATTGATTTGCATGTGCTGGAATTTGTTTTAAAAAAATAATTTTACTACTATTTCCTATGTGTCTTTGATTTTGTAGACTTCCCACGTTATTTTGGGCGGTTCACTGAGCTTGCAATCACAGTTTTCTGTCATGTAAGACTATTTCAAACTTTTTTAAATTAGGGTTTAGTGTTGGGGAGAGGTGTTTACTCTTTGTTATGGTAGTCTATTTCATTGGATTTCTTTAGTGCAGTGTGCATTAGTAAAAATGTTGTGGTATGCCGTACTGTGAAATATAATGTTAGTTGTATTTCATATTGATTTTTATGCTTTTTGTTGCGCATTGCAATTTACTAGGGTTGCTTTTGGACTTTATTTTTAACCTGTATTTTTAAAATCTTTGTCCATGGGAAAAGACTTGGTTATCTTTTAACCAAAATTACTGTTCACTTTGCTGTTGATATTTGTGTTTTCTTTGGCGGTTTATATATTTTGTACATTTGGGTATTTTCCTTGGATTATTAAATTCATAATAGTTGTTCTATTGTTCTTTGTTTTTTTCACATTAGTGGGGAGTTTCTTTTTTTGTATTGTATGTTGTGGATCGTCATTTGACCTACCAGGACTTCAGCTATGAAATTATGTGTTATCCTATTTTATGTGTGTATGTATGTATGTTATTTTTCTTTTATTGTCTATATATATATATATATATATATATATATATACACATATATATATATAGATAGATATGTAGTTTTATAGGGTGATAGCATATTGTTGATTGATGGTAGAAAGATACTTTAGTTTGAAAAAAAAGTTGGTTGTTTTTCCCTGTATATTTATATAGTTTTACATATTTATGATAAACTTTTCATTATAAGTCTACATTTTTTTCTTTTGAACTACTTTTTGTTGATGTTGGTATTTCAAATTTGCTTTAATAATATTTAGAAATAACTAGTCATAAAGTAAGAGGATTTGCGTGTTAAGCAGGTTAAATTATTTTATTATGTAGTGTGATTTTGTTTTTCAGTAGGGTTCTTGCTGTTGTGTCTAGCTATGGTACACCTGGGTTGTTAGTAAAGAGACTTACATTGAGTGCTAGGGTTTCATGCATTTGTTTAGTTCGTTTGGAGACTTTTGGTTCAAGATGGGTTAGGGATTGTTCAATTCTCACTGTTGTTGATCTTTGAAGTATTTCAATGAATTAGTAGAGTGTCTTCTTTCAAGTGTTCCTTTGAAGGAATGGTCCCACTTTTTCTATGCATTATTTGTCTTTGCTTCAGAGGAATTTCATAATGGAATGTGATGCTGCAGGAGGTGTTTGTTGCTTGATTATTGCAGCTGACCAACTCAAGTATCCTCAAAATAATCCATTAGTGGAGTAAGTGTGGTTTCATTGTTGGTAAATGGGGGATTGAAGTATGATGCCATAATATATAGTGACTTCTGCTACAATGACATATGCTAAAGCTATTAGCTTTTTTATTTTGTGTGTAATTCTAGGTTAGTTACATAGTCTATGCTCAAGGTAGATTTTGTGGAGGTGCCTCCATTTGCTCTGGTTGAAGCGGTAGTACCAACCCTAAACTTGCTTCTCTGTAGTACTGTTGAAATCATTGCTTTAAAAAAAATCTAGGATGATTGTTTATGGGTTATACTTGTTAGTTTATTGTTTTATATGTGTTAGCATTATAAGTTACACTTTCTTAGGTAAAAGTGTGCACTAATGGGATGTTTGTATTTTGATATGATCATGTATTATGTGTATTTGACTGAATGATGTAAGGGACAACTTACAAGTGCCATCTACCATCCAAGTGTTTCACTGAGTTAATGCTAGTACGATGTTACTGGTAGCATAACTAATGATTTTGTGTTATTATTGTAGTTGTCATATATTGAAAATGTGTCTTTTAATGCATGATTAGTAATGTACATATTATTTGGTCCTACTGGTATTTCTCTGGTTGTTATATGTGTTTTTAGGATTAGTATGCAGGGAGTTAGGGCCCAATTTGGACTGCCAATACAGCGTTTGGGAACACGCCGGCAGCCTCCTGACCACTATATTAGGATGTTTCCGCTGGGCTAGATGGTGCAGACAGTGCAGCAGCATTGGCTTGGGCTCTAAGGCAGACCCGAGGCCAATGCCATTGTACTGTCAGCGCTACCAGCACAGCCAAAATATACACTGTTGCCATTGAAGTTTCATTCTGACTGTGCTGACAGGGAGGCCACTACACTGCCCATGACAAGGGCAATGCAGGGGCCCCTCCGTGGCCTCTTCTTTGGCTTTCTGCCAACCTTTTCATGGTGGTGTCCCCGCCATGAAAAGGTTAGCGGAAAAGCAAGTTGTGATCAGCACGCCGGTGCCAACATTGGCACCGCCGTGCTTGACCACGGCTTTTCGAAGAGATCCCGTGGTTGCAGCATTTTAGTGGTGTTCCAACTGCCATCATTCAAATCTGGCAATCGGACAGATGAGGATGCTACGATCGGACGCCACTGCAGGTACAGTTGTCCTGGGACCGCAGTACTCGGAATCGGGCCCTTACTTTGTTACTTGTTGAGGAACATTCTTAAGTATTACTCCTGTTAACTCTTATGAGCTCGCACTACCCTCCTTTAGTTCCTATAAAATATTTCTGAATCATATTTCAGTAATTTTTAGGGCGGTTATGTTCCCTAACACTTTCAATAACTTTATTTAGTGGTAGCCCTGTGTAGGAATTTACCATCTTGCCTGGCATGTTACCTCCATTTTTCACATGTATGTAAGTTTGTTTTTGCCTGTCTCACTGGGATCCTGCTACCCAAGACCCCAGCGCTCATAGTTTGTTGCCTGAATGTGCGTATCTGTGTAGTGACTAACTGTGTCACTGAGGCTCTGCTAACCTGGATTTAAGTGCTTATGCTCTCTCTGCCTTTAAAATTGTCACTATAGGCTACTGACCATTTTCACCAATTCTAATTGGCACACTGGAACACCCTTATAATTCCCTAGTATATGGTACCTAGGTACCCAGGGTATTGGGGTTCCAGGAGATCCCTGTGGGCTGCAGCATTTCTTTTGCCACCCATCGGGAGCTCAGACAAATCTTACACAGGACTGCCACTGCGGCTTGAGTGAAATAACGCACACGTTATTTCACAGCCATTTTACATGGCACTTAAGAAACTTATAAGTCACCTATATGTCTAACCTTCACTTAGGGAAGGTTAGGTGCAAAGTTACTAAGTGTGAGGGCACACTTGCACTAGAAAAGCTGCCCCCATCCTGTCCAGGGCCAATTGCCCAGACTTCGTGGGTGCGGGGATACCATTACACATGTGCACTACTTATAGGTCAATACCAATATGTAGCTTCACAATGGTAACTCCGAATATGGCCATGTAAGGTGTCTAAGATCATGGGATTGCCCCCCCCCATTTCAAATCTGGTATTGGGGGGCCAATCCAATGCATCCTGCTTTAAATGGAACCCCAGTACTGCCAAACCAGCTCTCTGAGGCTTGCACAGCTGATACAGTTGCTGCCACTTCACAGACAGGGATCTGCCCTCCTGGGGTCTGAGCAGCTCAGTCCCAGGAAGGCAGAACAAAGCATTTTGTTTGGGAGGAGGGTGTTACACCCTCTCCCTTTGGAAATAGGTGTTACAGACTTGGGAGGGGTAGGCTCCCAGGGCCTCTGGAAATGCTTTGAAGGGCACAGATGGTGCCCTCCTTGCATAAGCCAGTCTACACTGGTTCAGGGACCCCCAGTGACCACTCCCCTGTCCATCACCATCCCAGGGCTGGTGCCCAGAGCTCCTCCAGTGTGTCCCTGGCGTTAGCCATCTTGTTTTCCAAGGTGTGGGGACACTCTGGAGACCTCTGAGTGGCCAGTGCCAGCAGGTGACGTCAGAGACCCCTCCTGATAGGTGCATACCTGGTTAGGTAGCCAATCCCCCTCTGAGGGCTATTTAGGGGCTCTCCTGTGGGTTCCTCTTCAGATTCAGCTTGCAACTTTCCACCAGGAATCCTCTGCAACTCCTGCTTCATCCTCTGACCATCGGATCAACCGCAGACCTCTCCAGGAACCGCTGTAACTGCAACAAAGTATCCAGAAAGGCTACTGCGACTCTGCAACTTCAGCTCCAGTCAGCAACTGCAACAGTTTCGAAGGTGTGCACGCTTTGAGGGCTCCCTGTCTTCACCCTGCACCAGAAGGACCGAAGAAATCTCCCATGGAGTGACAGAGTTCATCTGCATTGGAGTGGTTACTCCCAGGTCTATGTTCCACTGTAAAGTCCATCCCCTGTAGGGAAATGGACCACCTCAATAATTTAGGGTTTTCACCTTTCATCTGTTTTAACCATAAGAGAGGTTTGTGGTCTGTCTGAACAATGAGAATGGTCTCAACTTCTTCAGGGCCCAGACCACAGCAAAGGCCTTGCAGGAGGCTGGCCTGGCTCATAGTGGGTACCTTGTGGTACTTACACCTTGTGCCAGGTCCAGTTATCCCTTATTAGTAAAATAGAGGTGTCCTAGCAGCTTAGGCTGATAGAGGTAGCTATAGCAGAGCAGCTTAGGCTGAACTAGGAGACATGCAAAGCTCCTACTATACCACTTATATCACATAGCACTATATCATAAGAAAACACAATTCTCAGAGTTACTAAAAATAAAGGTACTTTATTTTAGTGACAATATGCCAAAAGTATCTCAGAGGATACACTCCCTTAGGAGGTAAGTAATATACACAAAATATATTCACAGAAACCAAAATCGGGTAAGTAACAGTTAGAAAAGTAGTGCAAACACTGTAGAACACAATAGATTGCAATAGGAGACAATAGGCCTAGCGGCAACACAAACCATTTACTCCAAAAGTGGAATGCGAACCACGAATGGACCCCAGGCCTAGTGTAGTGTGTAGAGGGTCGCTGGGAGTGTAATAACACACTAAGGGTGTCCAAGATACCCCACCCCAAGACCCTGAAAAGTAGGAGTAAAGTTACCCTACTACCCCAGAATGACAGTAAAGACGAGATAGGGGATTCTGCAAGGACAACAACTGACTGCAAAACAATGAAGACGGATTCCTGGACCTGAGTACTTGTAAAGGAAGGGGACCAAGTCCAAGAGTCACGCAAGTGTCCAGGGGGGGCAGGAGCCCACTAAACCCCGGATGAAGGTGCAAAAGGGCTGCCTCCGGGTGGAAGAAGCCTAAGATTCTGCAACAACAGAAGGTGCCAGGAGCTTCTCCTTTGGTCAGAAGATGTCCCACGGCGAGCTGGGGGATGCAGAGTTGTTTTCACGCAGAAAGACCACAAACAAGCCTTGCTACCTGCAAGAGTCACAGTTGAAGATTTTGGGGGCTGCCAGGGCCCAGGAAGGACCAGGAGGTTGCCCCTTGGAAGAGGAGACAGAGGGGGCGCTCGGCAACACGGAGAGCCCATGCAGAAGCAGGCAGCACCCACAGAAGAACCTGAACAGGCACTTAGAAGATCTGAGGATGACGGTCAACTCAGAACAACAAAAGAGGGTCCCACGACGTCGGAGTCCAACTCAGCAAGTTGGGCAATGTAGGACAGAGCGCTGGGGATCTGGGCTAGGCTGTGCACAAAGGAAGTCTTGCAAAAGTGCACAGAAGCCCGAACAGCTGCAGTTCACGCAGTACACAGGATTACTGTCTGGCGTGTGGAGGCAAGGACTTACCTCCACCAAATTTGGACAGAAGGGCCACTGGACTGTCGAAGACACTTGGACCCAGCTCCTGTGTTCCAGGGACCATGCTCGTCAGGATGAGAGGGGACCCAGAGGATCAGTGATGCAGAAGTTTGGTGCCTGCGTTGGCAGGGGGAAGATCCGTCGACCCACAGGAGATTTCTTCTTGGCTTCCAGTGCAGGGTGAAGGCAGACAGCCCTCAGAGCATGCAACACCAGGAAACAGTCGAGAAAGCCGGCAGGATGAGGCGCTACAATGTTGCTGGTAGTCTTCTTGCTACTTTGTTGCGGTTATGCAGGCGTCCTGGAGCAGTCAGCGGTCGATCCTTGGCGAAAGTCGAAGAGGGAAGTGCAGAGGAAGTCTGGTGAGCTCTTGCGTTCGTTATCGGGTGAGATACCCACAGGAGAGACCCTAAATAGCCCTCAGAGGAGGATTGGCTACAGAAAAAGGTAAGCACCTCTCAGGAGGGGTCTCTGACGTCACCTGCTGGCACTGGCCACTCAGAGCTGTCCATTGAGCCCTCACACCTCTGCATCCAAGATGGCAGAGGTCTGGGACACACTAGAGGAGCTCTGAGAACCTCCCCTAGGAGGTGCTGGTCAGGGGAGTGGTCACTCCCCTTTCCTTTGTCCAGTTTTGCGCCAGAGCAGGGCTGGGGAGGATCCCTGAACCGGTATAGACTGGCTTATGCAAGGAGGGCACCATCTGTGCCCTTCAAAGCATTTCCAGAGGCTGGGGGAGGCTGCTCCTCCCCAGCCCTTCACCACTATTTCCAAAGGGAGAGGGTGTAACACCCTCTATCAGAGGAAATCCTTTGTTCTGCCTTCCTGGGACTGGGCTGCCCAGACCCCAGGAGGGCAGAAACCTGTCTGAGGGGTTGGCATCAGCAGCAGCTGCAGTGGAAACCCTGGAAAGGCAGTTTGGCAGTACCCGGGTTCTGTGCTAGAGACCCGGGGGATCATGGAATTGTCCCCCAATACCAAAATGGTATTGGGGGGACAATTCCATGATCTTAGACATGTTACATGGCCATGTTCGGAGTTACCATTGTGACGCTACACATAGGTAGTGACCTATGTGTAGTGCACGCGTGTAATGGTGTCCCCGCACACACAGAGTTCGGGGAATTTGCCCTGAACAATGTGGGGGCACCCTGGCTAGGGCCTGGGTGCCCACACACTAAGTAACTTGGCACCTAACCTTCACTAAGTGAGGCTTAGACATATAGGTGACCTATAAGTTACTTATGTGCAGTGAAAATGGCTGTGAAATAACGTGGACGTTATTTTACTCAGGCTGCAGTGGCAGTCCTGTGTAAGAATTGTCTGAGCTCCCTATGGGTGGCAAAAGAAATGCTGTAGCCCATAGGGATCTCCTGTAACCCCAATACCCCGGGTACCTAGGTACCATATACAAGGGAATTATATGGGTGTACCAGTGTGCCAATGAGAATTGGTAAAATTAGTCACTAGCCTACAGTGACAATTTTAGAAAGCAGAGAGAGCATAAACACTGATGTTCTGGTTAGCAGAGCCTCAGTGATACAGTTAGGCACCACACAGGGAACACATACAGGGCATACATTATGAGCACTGGGGTCCTGCCTAGCAGGATCCCAGTGACACATGGGCAAAAACAAACATACATACAGTGAAAATGGGGGTAACATGCCAGGCAAGATGGTACTTTCCTACACAACCCCCACCCCCCCCAAACGAGGGACAATAAAGCTAACCTTGCCCAGATGAGTCTTCATTGTCTAAGTGGAAATATCTGGAGAGTCCATCTGCATTGGAGTCGGTACTCCCAGGTCTATGTTCAACTGTATAGTCCATTCCCTGTAGGGATATGGACCACCTCAACAATTTAGGGGTTTCACCTTTCATTTGTTTTAGCCAAAGTAGAGGTTTGTGGTCTGTCTGAACAATAAAGTGAGTACCAAACAGGTATGGTCTCAACTTTTTCAGTGCCCAGACCACAGCAAAGGCCTCCCTTTCTATGGCAGACCAACGCTTTTCTCTAGGGGTCAACCTTCTGCTGATAAAATCAACTGGTTGATCCTGGCCCTAAGAATTCAGTTGTGATAGTACTGCCCCTACCCCTAATTCAGATGCATCAGTTTGAACTATGAATTTCTTGGAGTAACAAGGGCTTTTTAGGACGGGTGCAGAGCACATGGCCTGTTTGAGCTCCTCAAAAGCTTTCTGACAGCTGGCTGTCCACAATACCTTCTTAGGCATTTTCTTGCTGGTGAGATCATTAAGAGGGGCTGCTATGGAGCCATCATTCTTTATGGATCTCCTATGGTACCCTGTGAGGCCTAGAAAGGCTCTCACCTGGGTTTGAGTTGTAGGGGGAACTCAATCCATGACAGTTTGGATTTTCCCCTGTAGTGGTGCAATCTGTTCTCCACCAACCAGGTGGCCCAGATAAACCACTTTCCCCTGCTCTATCTGGCACTTGATAGTGAGGCCTTCCTTTTGCAGGGCCTCCAAAACTTTCCATAGGTGGACCAGGTGATCATCCCACGTTGAGCTAAAGACAGCAACATCATCTAGATATGCTGCACTGAAAGCTTCCAACCCTTGCAGGACTGTGTTCACCAACCTCTGAAAAGTGGCAGGTGCATTTTTCAAACCAAAGGGCATTACTGTGAATTGGTAGTGCCCTCCAATGGTAGAAAATGCAGTCTTGGGTTTAGCATCTTCAGATAATCTAATCTGCCAATACCCTGCAGTTAGATCAAAACTGCTAAAATACTTGGCAGAAACCAGTGTATCAATGAGCTCATCTGCCCTGGGTATAGGGTAAGCATCAGTTTTGGTTACCTGATTGAGCCCTCTGTAATCTACACAAAACCTCATCTCCCTCTTTCCATCTTTGGTGTGAGGTTTTGGTACAAGCACAACTGGGCTAGCCCAGGGGCTTTCAGAAGGTTCAATCACCCCTAAGTCCAACATTTTCTGCACCTCTTGTTTAATGCAGTCCCTGACATGGTCAGGCTGCCTATAAATTTTACTTTTGACAGGCAGGCTGTCTCCAGTGTCAATTGTATGTTCACACCAGGAAGTTGTACCTGGTACAAGTGAAAAGAGGTCTGAAAACTGACTTAAGAGATTGATGCAGTTATCTTTCTGTTCTGCAGTAAGATAATCTGCTAAGACTACTCCCTCCACTAAGGCGTCAGCTTCAGTGGTGGAGAAGAGATCAGGGAGAGGGTCACTCTCTTCTTCCTGTCCCTCATCTGTTGCCATGAGCAGGGCGAGATCAGCCCTGTCATAGTAGGGTTTTAGGCGATTGACATGGATCACCCTAAGGGGACTCCTGGCAGTGCCTAGGTCTACCAAATAGGTAACCTCACCCTTCTTTTCAACAATGAGATGGGGTCCACTCCGTTTGTCCCGGAGTGCTCTTGGGGCCACAGGCTCCAATACCCACACCTTCTGTCCTGGGTGGTACTGAGTCAGGACAGCCTTCTGGTCATGCCATTGCTTTTGCAGCTCCTGGCTGGCCTGAAGGTTTTTACTGGCCTTTTTCATATACTCAGCCATTCTGGATCTTAGGCCAAGTACATAGTGCACTATGTCCTGTTTAGGAGCTTTTAAAGGTTGTTCCCAACCCTCCTTCACAAGAGCAAGTGGACCTCTTACAGGGTGGCCAAAGAGGAGTTCAAAGGGGCTGAAGCCCACTCCTTTTTGGGGTACCTCCCTGTAAGCAAAAAGGAGGCAAGGTAACAGGACATCCCATCTCCTCCTGAGTTTTTCAGGGAGTCCCATTATCATACCTTTGAGAGTTTTATTAAACCTCTCAACCAGACGGTTTGTTTGTGGATGGTAAGGGGTGGTGAACTTGTAGGTTATACCACACTCCTTCCACATTGCTTTGAGGTATGCAGACATGAAGTTACTACCTCTGTCTGACACCACTTCCTTAGGGAAACCCACTCTGGAAAAGATTCCCAGGAGGGCCTTTGCCACTGCAGGAGCTGTAGTGGTCCTTAAGGGGATTGCTTCAGGATACCTAGTGGCATGGTCCGCTACCACAAGGATAAACCTATTGCCTGAAGCTGTTGAAAGGTTAAGCGGGCCAACTATGTCAACCCCTACCCTTTCAAAGGGCACCCCAACCACAGGAAGTGGAATTAAGAGGGCCTTTGGTGTGACACCAGTCTTGTCACTGGCTTGGCAGGTAACACAAGAGCGACAAAACTCTTTGGTGTCCTCTGACATATGAGGCCAGTGAAACAAGGGAACAAACCTGTCCCAAGTTTTACTTTGGCCCAAATGCCCAGCCAAAGGAATGTCATGTGCCAAGATTAGGAGAAACTCCCTATACTGCAAAGGGATGACCAATCTCCTGGCAGCTCCAGGTTTAGGGTCCCTTGACTCAGTATACAAGAGGTTGTCTTCCCAATACACCTTATGGCTATCACTGACATCCCCATTCTGCTGTTTGACAGCTTGCTGTCTCAAACCCTCTAGTGTGGGACAGGTCTGCTGTGCCACACTCAGCTCTTCCCTAGCAGGCCCCCCTGCACCCAAAAGCTCAGCAGTGTCTGCTGCCAGCTCATCTGGTATAGATTCTGCACAGGGAGAGGATTCCTCTTCCTCAAAAGGGGAATCTTCTGGAGAGGGAGGGATAGTGGGCAAGGGTTTACCCTTAATACCCTTAGCTTTTGGGAGCACTTGGTCCATTGTCCCAGGATCCAAGTTTCCCTGTCCTTTTTGCTCTTTGGCCTGAGCCCTTGTCAAAGCAAAAATATGCCCAGGAATGCCCAGCATTGCTGCATGAGCCTCCAACTCCACTTCAGCCCAAGCTGATGTCTCCAAATCATTGCCTAGTAAGCAATCTACATGTAATTCAGTGGCTACCACAACTTTCTTTGGACCAGTAACCCCCCCCCCCCCAGTAGAGATTCACAACAGCCACGGGGTGGCTAAGTGTGTTATTGTGAGCATCAGTCACTTGGTACTGCTAACCAAGTAGGTGTTGATCAGGGTGAACCAGTTTCTCTATAACCATAGTTACACTGGCTCCTGTGTCCCTGTAGGCCTCAACCTCAACGCCATTTATTATTGGAAGTTGCTTGTACTTACCCATATTAAGGGGACAAGCAACCAAGGTGGCAAAGTCAATGCCACCATCAGAGACTAAAACAGCCTCTGTGTTCTCCCTTACAAGACCAACCCCAACTACACTGTCAATGGTGATCCCAGCTACACCCTTGGATTGGCTATTTGTAGTAGACTTCCCACCACCACTGCTATTACTAGGGGCACTAGAGGACGCAGTTGGAGTTGTGGTACCGGGAGCCTTGGTGTTTTTCTTTGGACAAGTGGAATCACTTGCTCAATAGCCTTTAATCTTACATAAATAACACCATGGCTTATTTTGATTGTGGGAACAGGATTTGGACCCACAATCCCCAGAGGATTTTTGTGGGCCTGATGAAGACTCAGAATGTTTTTTATCTTTGTCCCCACCCTTGTCAGAAGACTTTCCATCCTTATTCTTGCCATCTTTGTCACCACCTGTATGAACCTTTCTGTTCACTTTTGTTCTGACCCATTTGTCTGCCTTCTTTCCCAATTCTTGGGGAGAGGTCAGATCTGAGTCTACCAAGTACTGATGCAACAAGTCAGACACACAATTATTCAAAATATGCTCTCTCAGGATTAGATTATACAGGCTTTCATAGTCAGTCACCTTTCTGCCATGTAACCATCCCTCCAAGGCCTTCACTGAACAGTCTACAAAATCTGTCCAGTCTTGAGAGGACTCTTTTCTGGTATCTCTGAACTTCACCCTGTATTGTTCAGTGGTTAAGCCAAACCCATCTAAGAGTGCATCCTTCAAAACTTTTTAATTATTAGGATCACCTCCTCTGACAGTAAGGAGCCTATCCCTACCCTTACCAGTGAAAGATAGCCACAAGATAGCAGCCCACTGCCTGTGAGGCACCAACTGTACCATAAAGGCCCACTCCATAGGGAGCTCAGACAAACCTTTACACAGTACTGCCATTGCAGCCTGAGTGAAATAACGCACATGTTATTTCACAGCCATTTTTCACTGCACTTAAGTAACTTATACGTCACCTATATGTCTAGCCTTCACTTGCTGAAGGTTAGGTGCATAGTTGCTAAGTGCGAGGGCACCCTTGCACTAGCAAAGGTGCCCCCACATAGTTCACGGCAATGTCCCCGGACTTTGTGAGTGCTGGGACACCATTACAGGCGTGCACTACATATAGGTCAATACCTATATGTAGCTTCACAATGGTAACTCTGAATATGGCCATGTAACATGTCTAAGATCATGGAATTGTCCCCCGTGCCAAATCTGGTATTGGGGGTGCCAATTCCATGCATCCCCTGGGCTCCACTGTGGACCCCGGGTACTGCCAAACCAGCTCTCTGGGGTTTTCTCTGCAGCTACTGCTGCTGCCACCCCACAGACAGGCTTCTGCCCTCCTGGGGTCCGGGCAGCCCAGTCCCAGGAAGGCAGAACAAAGAATTTCCTCTGAGAGAGGGTGTTACACTCTCTCCCTTTGGAAATAGGTGTTAAGGGCTGGGGAGGAGTAGCCTCCCCCAGCCTCTGGAAATGCTTTGAAGGGCACAGATGGTGCCCTCCTTGGATAAGCCAGTCTACACCAGTTCAGGGAACCCCCAGTCCCTGCTCTGGTGCGAAACTGGAGAGAGGAAAGGGGAGTGACCAATCCCCTGTCCATCACCAGAGCTCCTCCAGTGTGTCCCAGACCTCTGCCATCTTGAATCCAGAGGTGTGAGGGCACTCTGGAGGCCTCTGAGTGGCCAGTGCCAGCAGGTGACATCAGAGACCCCTCCTGATAGGTGCTTACCTCACTAGGTGGCCAATCCTCCTCTGAGGGCTATTTAAGGTCTCTCCAGTGGGCTTTTCCTCAGATAACGACTTCACCAGAGTTCCTCTGCACCTCTCTCTTCGACTTCTGCCAAGGATCGACCGCTGACTGCTCCAGGACGCCTGCAAAACTGCAACAAAGTAGCAAGAAGACTACCAGCGACATTGTAGCGCCTAATCCTGCCGGCTTTCTCGTCTGTTTCCTGGTGGTGCATGCTTTGGGGGTTTCCTACCTTCATCCTGCACTGGAAGCCACGAAGAAATCTCCTGTGGGTTGATGGAATCTTCCCCCAGCTCCAGCAGACACCAAATTTCAGCATCACCGGTACTCTGGGACCCCTCTCATCCTGACGAGCGTGGTCTTTGGAACACAGGTGGTGGACCCAAGTGACCCAGACTGTCCAGTGGTACAACTGTCCAAATCTGGAGGAGGTAAGTCCTTGCCTCCCCCTCCAGACAGTAATCCTGTGCACAGCATGAACTGCAGCTGCTAGGGCTTCTGTGCACCTTTCCAAGGAATCCATCATGCACATCCAAGCCCAGGTCCCCAGCATTCCGTCTTACATTGCTCAACTTCCTGAGTTGACCTCCGGCTTCGTGGAACCCTCTTTTGTAGTGTTGAGACAACCGCCGTGCTCAGTCTTCTTGAACCCGTGTTTAAGGACTTCTGCGGATGCTGCCTTCTTGTGCTTGGGATCTCTACGTTGCTGAGGGCCCCCTCTGTTTTCTCTCCCAAGTGGTGACATCCTGGTCCTTCCTGGGCCCGGGCAGCACCCTTTTTCTTCAACCGTGACCTTTGCAGCTAGCAAGGCTTGTTTGCAGTCTTTCTCTAAAGAAACAACTTTGCATCCTCCAGCACTCCGTGGGACATCTTCTGCACAAAGGAGAAGTTCCTAGCACCTTTCGTTGTTGCAGAATCTTCAGCTTCTTCCAACTGGAGGCAGCCATTTTGCACCTTCATCTGGGGTTTAGTGGGCTCCTGTCCCCCTGGACACTTTCACAACTCTTAGACTTGGTCCCCTTCCTTTACAGGTCCTCAGGTCCAGGAATTCGTCTTCAGTGCTTTGCAGTCTGTTGTGGTCTTTGCAAAATCCTCTATAACAAGTTTAGTGTGTTTCTGGGGAAATAGTAGTATTTTACTCCTACGTTCCAGGGTCTTGGGATGGGGTATCTGGGACACACTTAGGCGGTCATTCCAACCCTGGCGGTCGGTGTTAAAGCGGCGGCAAAACTGCTAACAGGCTGGCGGTAAAAAAAATGCAATTCCGACCCTGGCGGAAACCGCCAACAGAGACCGCCACTTCAACACACCGCCCGCCACGGCGGGACAAACAAACAGTGCAGTGGTCACCGCCAACAGACAGGCGGGAGACAATGTACCGCCCACCCTATCACAACCCACCAATCTGCCACCTTTTCAGGGGCGGTAGCCCCGCCGATAAAAACACGGCGGAAACAGACATTTCAAACGGAAAACGCTCACCTCCATACACCCCACGAGGAATCTGGACAGCATGGAACCCGAACTCCACATCCTCCCAGCGATTGTCTTCCTGCTCCTCTACCAGGAGCACGAACGCCGGCGCAGAAGACAACGGTGAGTACTGCACCTACGACACAGGGGAGGAGGGAGGGAAAAAATTAAGGGGACACACATATGCGACACACCCACCCTCACCCTCACCCACTACAACACACACATCAATGCATAGCAACACATCACAGTTACCCCCCCAAACCCCCCGGAAGAATGCAAAGACAAAAGGAAATGATTATAAACTTTGGAATATATTGTATGACTGAGTATAAAATATATCACACATCTAAAACTTTATATATATAAATTGTCCAGTCCGATATGTGTATCAGGCATTGTTCGTGGGCCACTGGGCCCAAATCACATGGGCAAAGCCCACACAGGATACCTGACTCCAACGGAGAGAACACTGCAGGGGCATCAGATAGGAAAACTACAGGCACCTCAGGGGGAAGGGAAGGGGGGGCACCTCAGCCAGATGAGTCCACGACGCCAGATCCACGAGGGGCCTCCATGGCCACTGTTCCATCCTGGGGAGTACAAAGCCAAAGTCTCTCAAGTCTCTACAGTGGGTGGCTTGCCCACTGTTCCATCCTGGGGAGTGCAAAGCCATAGTCTCTCAAGTCTCTACAGTGGGTGGCTTGCCCACTGTGCCATCCTGGGGAGTGCAAAGCCACAGTCTCTCAGGTCTCTACAGTGGGTGGCTTGCCCACTGTGCCATACTGGGGAGTGCAAAGCCACAGTCTATCAAGTCAATATCAGTCTCCACTGGTACTGGAGGGGGACTAGTGCCCAGAGTGCCACGTGCAGCCCTGCCCCTTCCGCCAATGGGCCAGCGGTGCTTGAGATGAACGGCCCAGTTCAGCGGTGCTTGAGACGGCGGTGCCCAGTTCAGCGGTGCTTGAGACGGCGGTGCCCAGCGGAGCGGTGCTTGAGATGAAGGGCCCAGCGGAGCAGTGCTTGAGACGGCGGTGCCCAGCGTAGCGGTGATTGAGATGAAGGGCCCAGCGGAGCGGTGCTTGAGACGGTGGTGCCCAGTTCAGCGGTGCTTGAGATGAAGGGCCCAGGGGAGCAGTGCTTGAGATGAAGGGCCCAGTTCAGCGGTACTTGAGATGAAGGGCCCAGCAGAGCGGTGCTTGAGACGGCGGTGCCCAGCGAAGCAGTGCTTGAGACGGCGGTGCCCAGCGAAGCGGTGCTTGAGATGAAGGGCCCAGTGGAGCGGTGCTTGAGACGGTGGTGCCCAGTTCAGCGGTGCTTGAGATAAAGGGCCCAGCGGAGCAGTGCTTGAGATGAAGGGCCCAGTTCAGCGGTGCTTGAGATGAAGGGCCCAGCGGAGCGGTGCTTGAGACGGCAGTGCCCAGCGGAGCAGTGCTTGAGATGAAGGGCCCAGCGGAGCAGTGCTTGAGACGGCGGTGCCCAGTTCAGCGGTGCTTGAGATGAAGGGCCCAGCGGAGCGGTGCTTGAGATGAAGGGCCCAGCGGAGCGGTGCTAGAGACGGCGGTGCCCAGTTCAGCGGTGCTTGAGATGAAGGGCCCAGCGGAGCGGTGCTTGAGACGGCAGTGCCCAGCGGAGCAGTACTTGAGATGAAGGGCCCAGCGGAGCAGTGCTTGAGACGGCGGTGCCCAGTTCAGCGGTGCTTGAGATGAAGGGCCCAGCGGAGCAGTGCTTGAGATGAAGGGCCCAGTTCAGCGGTGCTTGAGATGAAGGGCCCAGCGGAGCGGTGCTTGAGACGGCAGTGCCCAGCGGAGCAGTGCTTGAGATGACGGGCCCAGCGGAGCAGTGCTTGAGACGGCGGTGCCCAGCGTAGCGGTGCTTGAGATGAAGGGCCCAGCGGAGCGGTGCTTGAGACGGTGGTGCCCAGTTCAGCGGTGCTTGAGATGAAGGGCCCAGGGGAGCAGTGCTTGAGAGGAAGGGCCCAGTTCAGCGGTACTTGAGATGAAGGGCCCAGCAGAGCGGTGCTTGAGACGGCGGTGCCCAGCGAAGCAGTGCTTGAGACGGCGGTGCCCAGCGAAGTGGTGCTTGAGATGAAGGGCCCAGTGGAGCGGTGCTTGAGACGGCGGTGCCCAGTTCAGCAGTGCTTGAGATGAAGGGCCCAGCGGAGCAGTGCTTGAGATGAAGGGCCCAGTTCAGCGGTGCTTGAGATGAAGGGCCCAGCGGAGCGGTGCTTGAGACGGCAGTGCCCAGCGGAGCAGTGCTTGAGATGAAGGGCCCAGCGGAGCAGTGCTTGAGGCGGCGGTGCCCAGTTCAGCAGTGCTTGAGATGAAGGGCCCAGCGGAGCGGTGCTTGAGATGAAGGGCCCAGCGGAGCGGTGCTTGAGACGGCGGTGCCCAGCGGAGCGGTGCTTGAGATGAAGGGCCCAGTTCAGCGGTGTTTGAGATGAAGGGCCCAGCGGAGCGGTGCTTGAGACGGCGGTGCCCAGCGGAGCGGTGCTTGAGATGAAGGGCCCAGCGGAGCGGTGCTTGAGACGGCTGTGTCCAGTTCAGCAGTGCTTGAGATGAAGGGCCCAGCGGAGCAGTGCTTGAGATGAAGGGCCCAGTTCAGCGGTGCTTGAGATGAAGGGCCCAGCGGAGCGGTGCTTGAGACGGCGGTGCCCAGCGGAGCGGTGCTTGAGATGAAGGGCCCAGCGGAGCGGTGCTTGAGACGGCGGTGCCCAGTTCAGCGGTGCTTGAGTTGAAGGGCCCAGCGGAGCAGTGCTTGAGATGAAGAGCCCAGTTCAGCGGTGCTTGAGATGAAGGGCCCAGCGGAGCGGTGCTTGAGATGAAGGGCCCAGCGGAGCAGTGCTTGAGATGAAGGGCCCAGTTCAGCGGTGCTTGAGACTGCGGTGCCCAGTTCAGCGGTGCTTGAGACGGCGGTGCCCAGCGGAGCGGTGCTTGAGATGAAGGGCCCAGCGCAGCGGTGCTTGAGATGAAGGGCCCAGCGGAGTGGTGCTTGAGATGAAGGGCCCAGAGCAGCGGTGCTTGAGACGGTGGTGCCCAGCGGAGCGGTGCTTGAGATGAAGGGCCCAGCGGAGCGGTGCTTGAGATGAAGGGCCCAGCGGAGCGGTGCTTGAGATGAAGGGCCCAGCGGAGCAGTACTTGAGATGAAGGGCCCAGTTCAGCGGTGCTTGAGACTGCGGTGCCCAGTTCAGCGGTGCTTGAGACGGCGGTGCCCAGCGGAGCGGTGCTTGAGATGAAGGGCCCAGCGCAGCGGTGCTTGAGATGAAGGGCCCAGCGGAGCGGTGCTTGAGATGAAGGGCCCAGAGCAGCGGTGCTTGAGATGAAGGGCCCAGTTCAGCGGTGCTTGAGTCGGTGGTGCCCAGCGGAGCGGTGCTTGAGATGAAGGGCCCAGTTCAGAGGTGCTTGAGATGAAGGGCCCAGCGCAGCGGTGCTTGAGATGGCGGTGCCCAGCGGAGCGGTGCTTGAGACGGCGGTGCCCAGTTCAGCGGTGCTTCGGATGAGTGCCCAGTTCAGCGGATCTGCCCATGGCGTGGAGGTCATTCGCCACCTGACCTGTGGCTGGCTGAGCCTTCCTGCCCACCTGGGATGGGCCTGGTGGGGCCCTCCTGGTCTGCAGTACCGGGCCTGTTGGTGTCCTCCTGCCCACCTGGGATGGGGCATGCGGGGCCCTCCTACACAGCTGGGCTGGTGGCGGTCTTGTCGGGCGTGCTGCCCTTCCCAGCCTTCCCTGGTCGCCTGTGGCCCTTCCCCACCTTTGGCGGTGTGCCAGGTGGCACCACACTCCCTGCCGGAGCCATGGTAGGAATTTTGGTCCCAGGTGTTTTAGGCCTCTCGCACCGGGCACTGACAATCTACACATGTTTTTGCGGCGGTGGGCTGCCCGTGCCTTGGCTTCCTACTGAGCTGGCTGCCCTTGAGGATGGGGGACTCCACAGTCCATGGCAGACTGTCTTCACAGGGCTCGCTTTTGTGGTGGCTGAGGTGCTGACTGGAGTCTTTTTAGATGGACGGGGTGGGGGAGTTGTTGGGAAGAGGTCAAGTTTGGAAAGGAAAATAAGTTTAGGAAGAGAGGGACGGGTAGGTGTAGTAGGTATGGGAGTGGAGGAAGAGGTTGTGGTTGTAGGAGTTTGAAGTCTGCTGTCTTTGGGTGCAGGTGCTTGGGCTGGAGGCTGTCTTGAGGTGGATAGCTGTTGGGTGGGTGGCTGCCTGCGTTTGTGTAGCTTGGAAGAGGGGGTGACAGACACACTGGGAGAGGACACAGGGGACGTGTGAATGGTAGTGGGGGTGGTGACTGCACGTGTGCGGGGGGTTCTGGTGGGTGTGCTGGTGATGGACATAGTGGCTGAAGATGTTGTGCATGCAGGTGTGAGTGGAGACGTGACAGGGAGGGAGGAGGGAGACGAGGAGGAGGGGGACACAGTGGAGGCAGTGGGTGTTGGTATGTCTGCATGTGGATGTTGCTTGTGTGAATGCCTGTGTGATGTGTGGTGCTTATGTCTGGATGAGCTTCCCTTGGGTGTTGAGGTGTGTGCAGGCTGGTCTGATGGGGTGTCTGGGATAGGCAGAGGTACAGGGGATTGGGTATGGGTGGAGGAAGTTGTAAATGTAAATGTAAATTAGCACTTGTATAGCGCACTACTCACCCGTTAGGGTCTCAAGGCGCTGTACTCATACCGCTATGGAACCCCTCCTGGCTTTTCCCTGTGAGGCGCCCACTCCTGAGCACCCCCAGGGTGAAGCCAGGCATCCAAGCGCTGTTGGGGCCGTTGTGGAGATTAAGCAAGCTATTGCCCAGAGTTGCAGAGTGGGACCCATGAATTAGATTAGGCACCGAGGCGAGAATTATCTGGTCAAGGGGAATTGAGCCCAAGACCTGCCGAAGCGGGACTTGAACCCTGGTCTTGATCCAGATCTCTGCTTCAGGGTCTGCCGCTCTAACCATTGAGCCACACTTCTCCACAAGTTGGAGGGGGGAGGCTAGAGACAGGGACAATTACTGCCATCAGTGCTGAGGCCAGAGTGTTGAACGATCGCTGATGGGCAGCCTGACCCGAATGAATGCCCTCCAGGTATGCATTACTCTGGTGCACCTCCCTTTCTACACCCTGGATGGCATTCAAAAGGGTAGACTGCCCAACAATGAGTGTCCTCAGGAAGTCAATGACCTCCTCACTGAGGGCAGCAGGGGTGACAGGGGCAGGGCCTGAGGTGCCTGGGGCGAAGGAGATGCCCACCTTCCTGGGTGAGCGGGCACGGGGCAAACGCTGAGGGGCTGCTGGGAGGGCGGTGCTGGTGCGCTGGGTGCCAGCTGTACCTGTTGTAGCGGGGGGCCCTTCAGAGGACGAGTCACTGTCACTGACATCCGCACGAGTCCCCGCTGTGAAGCTCCCCTCGCCCTCCGTCTCACTGGTGAATTCCGAGTCAGTTGCATGGCCCGCCATGGCCATGTGAGATGCAGCTCCCTCGTACTCCGATGCCACTTCTCCTCCGCCTGATGATGGTAATGCACAAATGAACAGGAAGACAACAAAAAAGGGGGGTGGGGAAAAATAAAGAAATGTTGAGTGCATGCATTGGCGACACCGTTGGCGGACAGGGCAGACACAGAAACCCCCTACACTACGCCGCGCACTTGGGGTCGACTACGCAATCTGTGGGACATGGCCTACAAGCCTATGGGCGACCTCTGCTCACATACATGACACAGGGCAATGAATAGCTGTACTTGGCACCCTACAGAGGTGGGGGGCGGGGGCACAGGGCCATGCCCTACGGAGGGGCCTAGCCTACAGATACCGCCCTGGCCTAGGGATACCCACAGCCCTCCTCCCCCACCCAGACACCTCCACTGCGCACAAAGTCACCAGGAGTTGAGTGTACTCACCACCTTGTGTCTGCTGTGATGTCCTCACGCGCCCATCCAAATCGGGGTAGGCCACCGCCAGGATCCGGGACATCAGGGGGGTCAAAGTACGACTGGCACCCCTCCCACGTTGGGAGGCCATCCCCAGCTGAGCCTCCGCCGTCTTCCTGCTCCAGCATCGGATGTCCTCCCATCTCTTCCTGCAGTGGGTGCCACGTCTCTGGTGGACCCCCCGGGGTCCGGACGTCCTTGGCGATGGCACGCCAAATACCGATTTTCTGGTGGGCGCTGACCTATGTGACATGTACAGGGAGAGAAGAATAATCATCACCTTCTGCATGCTCGATGTTAGTGGCCCCCCTATCCCCACCCTTGCCATGTGGCACATGCTCTCATCTGTCGTTTGATGCATGTCTCAATCGCTCCCCTCACCACCATCTTTCATCCACCAGACTCAACACAGGCATTGGCCACAAAGCATGGTCCCAGTGTACTTACCTGTTGGTCTGGAGGACCGTAGAGTAGCGCATACTGGGGGAGGACCCCATCCACGAGTTTCTCCAACTCCTGAGCAGTGAAGGCAGGGGCCCTTTCCCCAGTCGCATGAACCATTGTCTCTTCCAGACCGTGGTCACAGCAGCACTTGCAGTGTAGGTCCTCTCCTGTGGAAGATCAGGTATCGAGTGATTAAGCAGATAGAAAATGGCGGTCACGCCCGTGGCGGTGCGTACCGTGGCGGTGGTACCGCGACCGCCGGCGCACATCGTCATTGGCTCCTGAGACCCATAGGGTTCAATGTTAACCAATGCAGCTTTGCGCCGCGGTCTTCGACCGCCTACCGCCACGGTGTGCCACGCCAGCGCATTGACCTCACATCCCATTGTCGCACTTCGCAGGTCAGGCAGCCGCCATTTCAAGGGCCCACATGCCTTATTTTCTACTGCGTCACACATACCTAGGCCTTGCATCGACACTCATACAAGCCATTCAATGCACTGGAAATCGTGTTATGTGCAAGCTGTGGTTACGTACCTGTGGGTTGATTGACTCTGTGCTCGCTGTTGTCCTTCATAGGCACCGTCCGCTGGGACATGCGAGGAGATGGAGAAATGTTCCCGTGTACAGACCGCTGGTGGACCTGTCGACAATGGAGGAAAGACATGTCATACTGACATACAGGCTTGACCGAGCCACTATACAGGAACTGTGTGCCCAGCTGGAGCCAGACCTGATGTCACCAATCCGCCAACCCACAGGGATCCCCCTTCTAGTGCAGGTGCTGTCAGTACTCCATTTCCTAGCAAGTGGTCATTTCAAACAACAGTGGCCATATCATCAGGGATGTCCCAGCCCATGTTTTCCAAGGTGTTGTCCAGAGTGTTGTCTGCTCTGCTCAAACACATGCGGAGCTACATCGTCTTCCCTGAGGTGGGGGATTTGGCTACAGTGAAGGCTGATTTCTATGCCCTTGGACATATACCCAACATCATTGGTGCTATTGATGGGACACATGTTGCATTGGTCCCCCCCAGCAGGAGTGAACAGGTGTACAGGAACAGGAAGAGTTATCATTCGATGAATGTCCAGATGGTGTGTTTGGCTGACCAGTACATCTCCCATGTTAATGCCAAGTTCCCAGGGTCAGTGCATGACGCGTACATCATGCGAAATAGCAGCATCCCTTACGTGATGGGTCAACTCCAGAGGCACCGTGTGTGGCTATTAGGAGACTCTGGTTACCCCAACCTGTCCTGGCTACTGACCCCAGTGAGGAACCCCAGGACAAGGGCAGAGGAACGGTACAATGAGGCCCATGGGAGAACTAGGAGGGTGATCGAACGGACCTTCGGCCTCCTGAAGGCCTCCATATGACTGATAGATCCCTAATGTACTCACCAAAGAAGGTGTGCCAGATCATCGTGGCCTGCTGTATGCTTCACAACCTGGCTTTGCGACGCCAGGTGCCTTTCTGCAGGAGGATGGTCCAGATGGTGGTGTTGTAGCAGCTGTGGAGCCTGTGGAGAGTGAAGAGGAGGAAGGCGAAGAGGACGACATAGAGAACAGGAACACAGTAATACAGCAGTATTTTCAATGACACACAGGTAAGAATCCACACCGGCATTTTACATATACTTAACCCCTACTACCTCTCTACTGTCTGACCTTTTCCCCCAGTGTATGGTAACTGAGTTGTGACTTTCCCTTCTGATTTCAGAGATGTGGGCCCCACTGCATGACATCTGCTTTATTTCTCCATGGACTACAACTGTGTGACATTGGTATGTTGGCATCACAATGTGAATATGCCATTTGGCACGGTAATGTCTAATACATTTCTACAAAATCACAGCCAGACTCCAGATTGTTTTATGCAATAAGTGTGTTTATTACAGTGCTCTAAATTGATGGGTGGTTGCAAATCGTTGAGGTGTGATGGTGGAGGATTGTCCATGGCAGAGTCCAGACTATCAGTATCACAGGTGCATTGTCCAGATGCCTGTGGAAAGTGGAGCAGGGGCAGTGTAAGGTTGGACAGGGTGTCAATGTGGGACAGTGGGATGACAATCAGGGAGGTATCCTTTGCTGGCGGGGGTCTTGGCATCTTACTCTGTCTTCTTCCTGGATCTCAGGGCCCGCTTGCGGGGTGGTTCTCCTTCTGCAGGGGGTGGGGTTCTGGTGGCCTGTTGGTCTTGTGTCGGGGCCTCCTGTCCACTAGCGCCGGCGGAGGTGGTAGGCAGTTCTTGGTCCATGCTAGTGTCAGGGGCCCTTTGTGGTGCAACAGTGTCCCGCAATGTGGTGACTACCTGATTCAGAGCCACTACGATGGTGCCCATGGCGGAACTGATGTTTCTTAGTTCTTCCCTGAACCCCATATACTGTTGCTCCTGCAGAAGCTGGATCTCCTGAAACCTGGCCAGGACCGTCGCCATCGTCTCCTGGGAGTGGTGGTATGCTCCCATGATGGAGGAGAGGGCCTCGTGGAGAGTGGGTTCCCTGGGCCTGTCCCCCCCGTCGCACAGCAGCCCTCACAGTTCCCCTGTTTCCCTGTGCCTCTGTCCCCTTGACCGTGTGCCCACTACCACTGCCCCCAGGTCCCTGTTGTTGTTGGGGTGGTGGGTTAACCTGGGTGCCCTGTAGTGGTGGACACACCGCTGATTGACGTGTCCTGGGGACTGAGATATGGGCCCGCTGTGTGGGTGCTGTGCTGGTGTTCCCAGAGGGGGGAAGGTCTGCTGTGGCCTGTGGCTGTCTGAGGGGAACCGACTGTCCAGAGGTCCCCGATGAGCCGGGCTGGTCATCTAGATCCAGGGAGACAGAGGTGCTGTCATCACTGTGGGCCTCTTCTGGGGGTGGAGTGGACATTTGTGGACCCTCCTGCGCGGTAACGTGGCGTGATTATTGCTTCTGTGTGTGCCATAGCGTGCAATGGTTGGGTGCCCGTGTCCCCCTGTGCTTGCATTCCTGTGTGCGGGCTTTTGTGACGGTGGTTTGGGGGGGGGATGGGTATGTGCAGTGGGCATGCTTAGGTGATGGGTGTCCATGCTTTGTGGTCGCATGCAGGGCTTGGTGTTGGGATGGGTGGGTTGTGAGGGTGAGACATTTGCAAGGAGTAGGTGTGATGGGGGTGAGGGTGAGGGTGGGGGTATGAGTTGGCATGCTGGTGGGGTGGGGGGATGAAGTAGTTAAGATTTGACTTACCAGAGTCCATTCCTCCGCCTACTCCTGCGAGGCCCTCAGGATGCAGGATCGCCAAGACCTGCTCCTCCCATGTTGTAAATTCTGGGGGAGGAGGTGGGGGTCCGTCGCCAGTCCGCTGCACCGCGATGTTGTGCCTGGATACCATGGAACGCACCTTCCCCCGTAGGTCGTTCCACCGCTTCCTGATGTCGTCCCGATTTCTTGGGTGCTGTCCCACAGCGTTGACCCTGTCCACTATTCTGCTCCATAGCTCCATCTTCCTGGCAATGGTGGTGTGCTGCACCTGTGTCCCGAAGAGCTGTGGCTCTACCCATACAATTTCCTCCACCATGACCCTGAGTTCAGCCTCAGAAAACCTGGGGTGTCTTTGCGGTGCCATGGGGTGGTTTGGGTGATGTGTGGGGTGGATTGTAAGGTGCTAAGTGTGGTGATGTGTATTGGTGTGTAGTTTGAAGTGCGTGGTAATATTGCTGGGTGACCGTGAATTGCGCGTCTGGGTGCTCGGGTCTCTTATCTCTGTGCGTGTTCACGAATCTCTAGGAGTGGGGGTTTGTGGGTGATGTGGGTGTGTGTTTTATATTGTGTTGGGTGTGTGGGAGTATTGTTTGTATGTGCCTCAGGTGTGTGTATTTCGAATTATCCAATGTGGCTGTGTTTTGTAAGTGTGTGTGTATTTTGAGCGCGGCGGTGTGTACCGCCAATGGAATACCGCGGTTGAAAGACCGCCGCGTGGATTCGTGTGTCGTGATAGTGTGGGCGTATTTCTGTTGGCGTGACGGTGGAGGTTGGGTCTACGCCAGTTTCTCACTGGCCTTTGGTGTGGCGGACTTTTGTGGATGTCTGTATTTTGGCGGTTTGCCTGTTGTGGGTCAGAATGACCGTGTCGGTTTACCGCGGTCGCGGCGGTGTTATGGCGGTCTTCTGCACGGCGGTAAGCGCCTTTTACCGCTGAGGTTGGAATGACCTCCTTAGTGTTTTCTAACACTCCCAGCGACCCTCTACACACTACACTAGCCTAGGGGTCCATTTGTGGTTCGCATTACACTTTCTTAGTATTTGATTTGTGTTGCCCCTAGGACTATTGCATCCTGTTGTATTCTGCAGTGTTGGCACTACTTTCTGACTGTTTTACTTACCTGATTTTGGTTTGTGTGTATATTTTGTGTATTTTACTTACCTCCTAAGGGAGTATATCCTCTGAGATATTTTTGGCACATTTTCACTAAATAAATTATCTTTTAGTTTCTTATGATATAGTACCTATATGATATAAGTGGTATAGTAGGAGCTTTGCATGCCTCATATTTCAGCCTAATCTGCTCTGCTATAGCTACCTCTATCAGCCTAAGCTGCTAGAACACTACTAATCTACTAATAAGGGATAACTGGATGTGGCACAAGGTTTAAGTACCATCAGGGACTCACTATAAGCCAGGCCAGCCTCCTACACGTAGCCCATGGAGGGTATCGGACTCGCTGGTACATATTTACCCAGACTACACCTTGGAGGTGCAACGCAAGCGAACATCTTTCCTCTTCGTCAAACACACACTTAGAGACCATATTATCAAATACACACTGTAATTCCCAGCAACCCTCCGGATCACGCTCAATGGTGTCACCACATTCTGTACCACACCAGAAGAGGCATGGACATGGATGGAAAGTAGAGGTATAACCAGGGAGACACCGAAGACATTGGCTCGAGCAACAGGGAGCCTGAGACAAGGGGACCAGGGCACACGCAGGCGGCGAACAAGGACGGGGCTATGTAAGGAACAAACAGCTAACGAAAGAGCAGGAGGTGGCAGAATTGGAACACCGGGTGAGGTCCCCATCCCCGATCATGACAATACAGAAGCATACAAAAGATGACACTCTCGAGATGGATGGCGAATTGACAAATGCACTGCTGGGCGGCGGCCTAACTGTGACTCCACAAACTTCAGACAACCTGATATAAGACCTGATACTACAATGGTTATGAACTGGGGTTCATGGGGGGCCCATAAACATGTTGCCTTCTATACAATCCGAGAGGTAGGGTTGAAGTTCTTATCCTATGGGCTGAGTACTAATGTTTCAGGAGACTTCAAGGTATGTGTATTCGATTGGTAAGCCACGTGGCCCCCACATACACCAAAGGTGTATTCAGAGTTGAACAGACGTTAATATTGTTACTTGTAAGCATCATAGTGCTATTGGCTGATCACCTGTTTGGGCCACAGCCTGGGATGGGGAGTTCCCTGTCATACCTGTGTTATGACAGAGGGATTTTTTTCTATGTTTCTAACGGTTGTAGTTGGTTGTGCATGTCACAGTGTGTGATGGGAGGAGAACGGTGTGTTAACAGGACAGGGAGAGACACAAAGGGGTCAGAACCTTAATAGATGGCATCAACAGTGCCTCACAGGGCACATGCGGACCATACCACTCTATTAAGTAAATGTCACAATACTCTTTTGACACGGAATGTAATAGGGCTGGCGGGGTTTGTTAAAAAATACAGGGTATATCAGTCTTTACAACGATGTAAAATACATGTGGCGCTGCTGCAAGAGATACATTTCACTGCATTAGACTTGGAGAGGGTACGCAAACGCTGCCGGGGCACACTGGTGGGGACCACATACTCTAGGAACACTAGGGGGACCCTTATCTGGGTTGTGCCGGGAGTCCCGTTAGAGGTGTTACACACCAGAACAGACGCAGAGGGAAGGTATGCAATACTAGAAGGAAACTTAGATGAAGCACCAACATCTATAGTTTCACTCTATCCCCCAACTCTAACCAAGCTATGTTCTTACAATCACTCACTGCAGCCCTACTACATAACCCGACAGCACCGTGCTACGGGGTGGGACTACAACAGCATCCCAGAAACAGAATTAGACCGGTTGCACCCGCCAGTGTCTGGAACCCAATCTATAACTATTACACAACATTTGCACCTGTGGGCAACCCACAACCAACTCCACGACGCATGGAGGGGTCTATATCCCAACACGCATGGATATTCATATTATTTAGGATTGCATGATTTACACTCCAGGATAGATCTTTTCTATTGTAATTCAGAAGCGCTGTTGAAGATTACCAATGCTGAATATCTTGGTCGCGGCCTGTCAGACCACTCTCCCCTGCGAATTTGCCTAAGGTGGAATCGAAACCCCCCGAGCATACCCACGTGAAGGCTGCCTGTGTCGGCCCTACAGGATGCAGCTTACAGGGACTCCATTAGAGAGCACATTAAAATTTATTTTGAGACAAACACGGGTTCAGCATCTGATGGGGGTATTGAATGGAACGCCTTTAGAGTAGTTCTCAGGGGACACGTGATAAAAATGAACCTTGCTGCCAGACTAACCTTACGCAGGGAACTTCAGGAACTAGAGTCCAGTATACGACACTATGAACAACTTTTACCCACAGATGAGACCGCAGCCTTGTATGAGGCTGACCTGGTTTGTAGTGGGTACCTAAGGTACTTACACCTTATACCAGGTCCAGTTATCCCTTGTTAGTGAAATGTAGGCAGTGTCTAGAAGCCAGGATGTCTAGAGGTAGCTGTAGGCAAAGCAGCCAAGGCTGAACCAGGAGACGTGCAAAACTCTTGCAATTCCACTGTAGTCACACAGTTCATACGCACAAGAAAGGCAATACTCAGTGTTACCAAAAATAAAGGTACTTTATTTTAGTGACACAAGGCTAAAAATATCTTAGAGGCTATACTCCCTTAGGAGGTAAGTATTATACACAAAATATACACTAGTAGCCAAAACCAGGTAAATAAACAGTCATAAAAAAGTGCAAACAGTGAAAATCACAAATGGTTGCATGGGCCCATGGACAACGCAGACCATATACTAAAATTGTGGAATGAGAATGTTCGTTTCCCACCTAGGCAAGTGTAGTGTGTGGAGGGGCGCTGGGAGTGTATGAAAACATTAAGTAAAAAAGTAAAAAAGGTAAGTAAAATACCCCACCCCAGACCCCAGGAAAGCAGGAGTAAAGTACAGTAAGTTTTCTAAAACACATTATAGATTGTGGTAGAAGACAGTGCAAGAACCAGAAGAGACTGCAAGACACCAATGATGGATTCCTGGACCCGAAGACCTGTGGAAGAAGGGGACCAAGCCCAAGAAGCACTGAAGAGTCCAGAAAGAACGGGAGCCCCTGCTAACCCAGATGAAGGTGCAAAAGGAGAACCACCAGTGAGAAGACACAGTCAGTATTGCACCGAAGAAGATAGATGCAGGTTTCTGATTGGTGCAGAAGATGTCCCACACCGGATGGATGAATGCAGTCTGGTTTGCGTCATTGGATTCTGTCAACAAACCTTGGTAAATGCAAAACTTGCGTTTTTGCAAAAAAATGTGCTGCCTGGGCCCAGGAAGGACCAGGTCGACTCTACCCAGGAGAGAGAGATAGAGGGGGCTCTCAGCAACTCAGAGAGCCCTCAGAAGACAGGCAGCATGCACAGCAGTCCCACAGCATGGGGACAAAGGAGTTGCAAATGTCGGTTGTTGAGGCATTACACAAAGGGATCCTACACTACCGGAGAACAACTCACAGAACTGAGCATCACGGGATAGAGTGCTGGGGACTGTGCATGAAGGATTTCTTGGAGAAGCACACAGAAGCACTAGGAGCTGCAAAACACTCAGTTCACATGGATACTGTCTGGCACGGGGAGGCAAGCTCTTACCTCCACCAAATTTGGACAGCAGGATCTTTGGGCAGTCCGAGTCACTTTAGTCCACCACCTGTGTTCAAGGATCTAAACTCATCATCGAGAGTGGGGACCCAGAGTACAGGTCGTCACTGCAGAGAGGTGCCTGCTGGAGCAGAGAAGTGACTCTGTCACTCAATTGGAGATTCCTTCAATTCTTCTGATGCTGGATGAAGACAGGCAGTCCTCAGAGCAAGCACAACCTGGAAACTTTTAAAGTTGCTGGCAGGAGCTGAAGTTACAGAGTTGCAGTAGCCTTCTTGGATACCTTGTTGCAGTTGTAGAGTTCCTGGAGCAGTTCTGCAGTTGATCCGACAGTAGAAGGTGAAGCAAAGGATGCAGAGGAGTCCTGCTGGAGTCTTGCAATCCGAATATGAGGAAACACCAACAGGAGAGACCCTGAATACCCCTCAGAGGGGGATTGGTCACCTAACCAGGTATGGACCTATCAAGAGGGGTCTCTGACATCACTTGCTAGCACTGGCCACTCAGATGCACCCAGAGTATCCCACCACCTTGGAATCCAAGATGGCAGAACCCAGGGACACTCTGGAGGAGCTCTGGGCGGTGATGGACAGGGGAGTGGTCACTCCCCTTCCCTTTGTCCAGTTTCGTGCCAGAGCAGGGACTGCTACCTGAACCAGAGTAGTCTGGATTATGCAAGGAGGGCATCATCTGTGCCCTTCAAAGCATTTCCAGAGGCTCGGAGGATACTCCTCCCACACCTGTAACATCTATTTTCAAAGGGAGAGGGTGTAACACCCCTCTCCTAAAGGAAATGCATTGTTCTGCCTTCTTGGCATTGAGCTGCTGTCTGTGAGGTGGCAGCAGCTGGGGCTGCAGTGAAAACCTCAGAAGGCTGGTATGGCAGTACTGGGGGGCCATGGTGGAGGCCCCAGAGTGCATGGGATTGTGCAACCAATACTGGAATCAGTATTGGGGTACAATTCCCAGTTGTTAGACACCTCACATGACCATATTCGGAGCTACAGAGAAGAAGACACCGACACACGGACGGTCTGTTAAATATTTATCTACGAGACATACGAGTGGACCTACCGGGGTTCTTCTTGATGGACAGCTCCGCACGCCCTGTGGACTTTCTATTTTCACTCATTGACGTTGATATCTAAGAGATGATTTAGCAAATTTTTGCTTTGGACTGCATACTATCCTTGAGACGTATCGGAATTTACTTTTTGGAACCTTCCCGCATATTTCGGCCTTGAAAAAGTCACTGATGTGACGAAACACGTGTTGGCTGTTTGCTTTGGAAAAATTGTTCCCCGCTACTTGGAATACCTCTCCAATCGGGGTCTTTTGTTTTGGAAAGATTGTTTCCCGCTACTTGGAATACCTCTCCAATCGGAATAAATTGAACTCTTCTCTGAAGACTGGATTTGAACATTGATGTGCTTGATTTTCTTATTCATTTAATCCTGTATGAGTAGTTGACTTGATCCTGTTTTTACTACTTTGCATACTGTGTGCTGTGATCTCTATTTGCGTATTCTATGTGTGTATCCACATTACACTTTATTGTTGCCCAAGGGTAGTAGGGCACATGGTCACGTGCACCATTTCTTACTCAACAGACCATATAACATTTAGGTACTAATCCCTTTGAGTGCGGCCAACTCTCACCCTTACTACCCGTTATAGCTGCATATTCGGAGTTACTATTGTGAAGCTATATATAGGTATTGACTTACATATAGTGCACACTTATAATGGCGTCCCCGCACTCACGAAGTCCGGCAAAATGGGCCTGGACGACGTGGGGGCACCTCTGCTAGTGCAGGGGTGCCCTCACACACAGGTACTTTGAACCTAGCCTTCAGGGTCTGAAGGTTAGACATATACATTACTTATAAGTGACCTGGTGCAGTGAAAATGGCTGTGAAATAGCGCCTACACTATTTCACTCAGGCTGCAATAGCAGTCCTGAAGAAGTGTTTGTATGAGCTCCTTATAGGTGGCAAAAGAAATGCTGCAGCCCATAAGGCTCTCCTGGAACCCCAATGCCCTGGGTACCTAGGTACCATTTACTAGGGACTTATAAGGGGGGTCCAGTATGCCAATTTGGAGTGGAATACTGGGTTACCAGTATGTAAGTACACATTTGGAACCAGAGGGGTAAGCACTGGAGTTCTGATTAGCAGTCAAGTGTACTGAAAACACAGTAAAACATACTGACATGTAGGGCACAAACCATAAGCACTGGGGTCCTGACTAGCAGGATCCCAGTGACACAGTCAAAACACACTGACAAACACGCCAAAAATGGGGGTAATCATGCTAGAAAGAGGCTGCTTTTTCTGTTTATCCTGTCACTATCTTAGCTGAGTGGGCACGACTAATGTGTTTTCAAATTTTGCAAGTTATTTCCTTGTCATGTTAGTCAATAGCAGGTACATTTTGGGACTGTCTGATGACTTACTCTATTCGAACAGATTGGTGACTGCAACTATTTTACTGTGACTGAGTGTTGGTTTTATGTATTTGCTGTATATATCTGTGGAAATGGGGTCTCTGTTTGGCAGTCAGTTTGCACTCTGTCCAAGCAGGGACCCTCACTCTAGTCAGAGTAAGGGAGTTACACCCCTAAGACAACCCCTGCTACCCTCTTGGTAGCTTGGCACAAGCGGTCAGGCTTATCTCAAAGGCAATGTGTAAAGTATTTGTACCAACACACACAGTAATACAGTTAAAACAATAAACAATGGACACCACACCAGTTTAGAAAAATATGCAATATTTATCTAAAACAAACAAGACCAAAATGACAAAAATCTAACATACACAAGTCACAATATGAACTTTCATACTCCATAGAAAATAATGGAAACGTTGCTGTTACACAAAGTGCCTGGTTTGCGTCAAAAATAAAGCTGCACAGGCGAGCGTTTGAAGAAAAAGTCAGCGATGCGTTGAATCCTTATTTGCAAGTGACGCCGTGTG
This sequence comes from Pleurodeles waltl, assembly GCF_031143425.1. Lineage (NCBI taxonomy): Eukaryota > Metazoa > Chordata > Amphibia > Caudata > Salamandridae > Pleurodeles > Pleurodeles waltl. The sequence goes on from NC_090448.1 coordinate 576,666,773, forward strand.
TCGTTTCTTCTCCAGTCGGGTCGGTCATGCATCATTTTTCTCCCCCACAAGGGATCGATGAGTTGACTTCCGGACGGTGCACCTCGGATCCCCACAGGTTCACGATGACTTTGATGCCCAGTGATGATGCATAACATGCAATGCATCACTCAAATGGCCAATGCATGTGTTTGATTGATGCAACTAGCCTATTGTGTGTGGTACAGTGTATTTATTTGTGCAATGCAGGTAAACACTCCCAGGGATCACTTTTCTTTCTGAAATTATCTTTGCTGACATGCTAGAAGTCTTGAGACTTGGGATGTGTTGCATGTATATGTTAACAGCGCATATGTGTGACTCATTCTGTTCATGCTGCACACATTAGGACAGGCAATATATTTTAGTGATATACACAGACTTTTTGTAATTTGTTGATAGCTTGACAGTATTTATTTCTATCACAGTTTATATTATGTTTGGCTGAAAATAGGTAGCTGTGTAGTCGGAATTGTAATTTCACAGATATTGTAGCCCTTGACAATTGTAATCCAAATTGTTATTCAAGATTATGCCCAAAATTGAAGATCGTGCAATCTGTCTGCATTCCTAAAACAAGATGTGTTACAGATGCAATACGCATTCAGGGAATTACATACACTGGCAGCTTCTGCCAGCCTACAGTGTATGTGGCATCCAGCTTCAAAATTCACTGTCTAAATATGAGAGGTACGTGGCTAGGCCAATAGGACGCCTGTTAATATGTGCAAGATACAATTTACCAGACGTAAAATCCTAACGACCACCATATAATGTCGCTGTACACAAGCACCTGCTCTCTCGGCTTGGTGTCTGGCACAATATGTGATTCACTTGCACACTGCATATCCAGAAAAGTGTTGGCCACAAAAGTAAGTCTATTTTGTGATCAACACGAGGCCAGCTTGAGGAGCCCTAGGGTGGTGCCCAGAGCTCCTCCAGTGTGTCCCAGACTTCAGCCATCTTGTTTTCCAAGGTGTGGGCACACTTTGGAGATCTCTGAATGGCCAGTGCCAGCAGGTGACGTCAGAGATCCCTCCTGATAAGTGCATACCTGGTTAGGTAGCAAATCTCTGTAGGAGGCTGGACTGGCTTGTAGTGAGTACCAAGAGGTACTTACACCTTGCACCAGGCCCAGGTATCCCTTATTAGTGTAGAGGGGTGTCTAGCAGCTTAGGCTGATAGAAAAGGTAGCTTAGCAGGGCAGCTTAGGCTGAACTAGGAGACGAGTGAAGCTCCTACAGTACCACTAGTGTCATATGCACAATATCATAAGAAAACACAATACACAGATACACTAAAAATAAAGGTACTTTATTTTTATGACAATATGCCAAAGTATCTCAGTGAGTACCCTCAGTATGAGGATAGCAAATATACACAAGATATATGTACACAATACCAAAATATGCAGTAATAGCAATAGAAAACAGTGCAAACAATGTATAGTCACAATAGAATGCAATGGGGGCACATAGGGATAGGGGCAACACGAACCATATACTCTAGAAGTGGAATGCGAACCACGAATGGACCCCAAACCTATGTGACCTTGTAGAGTGTCGCTGGGACTGTAAGGAAACAGTGAGGGTTAGAAAAATAGCCCACCCCAAGACCCTGAAAAGTGGGTGCAAAGTGCACCTAAGTTCCCCAAAGAGCACAGAAGTCGTGATAGGGGAATTCTGCAGGAAAGACCAACACCAGCAATGCAACAACGATGGATTTCCAGACGAGAGTACCTGTGGAACAAGGGGACCAAGTCCAAAAGTCATGATCAAGTCAGGAGTGGGCAGATGCCCAGGAAATGCCAGCTATGGATGCAAAGAAGCTGCCACTGGATGGTAGAAGCTGAGGATTCTGCATGAACGACAAGGGCTAGAAACTTCCCCTTTGGAGGATGGATGACCCACGTCGTGAAGAGTCGTGCAGAACTGTTTTCCCCGCAGAAAGACCGCAAACAAGCCTTGCTAGCTGCAAGGGTCGCGGTTAGGGTTTTTGGATGCTGCTGTGGCCCAGGAGGGACCAATTGAGTCAGGGGATAGAGGGGGCGCCCAGCAAGATAAGGAGCCCTCTCAGAAGCAGGCAGCACCCACAGAAGTGCCAGAACAGGCACTACGAAGTGGAGTGAAACGGTGCTCACCCGAAGTTGCACAAGAGAGTCCCACACCGCCGGAGGACAACTCAGAAGGTCGTGCAATGCAGGTTAGAGTGCCGTGGACCCAGGCTTGGCTGTGCACAAAGGAAATCTTCGTGGAGTACACAGGAGCCGGAGTAGCTGCAAAACACACGGTTCCCAGCAATGCAGTCTGGCGTGGGGAGGCAAGTACTTACCTCCACCAAACTTGGACTGAAGAGTCACTGGACTGTGGGAGTCACTTGGACAGAGTTGCTGAGTTAAAGAGACCTCGCTCGTCGTGCTGAGAGGAGACCCAGAGGACCGGTGATGCAGTTCTTTGGTGCCTGCGGTAGCAGGGGGAAGATTCCGTCGACCCACAGGAGATTTCTTCGGAGCTTCTAGTGCAGAGAGGAGGCAGACTACCCCCACAGCATGCACCACCAGGAAAACAGTTGAGAAGGCGGCAGGATCAGCGTTACAGTGTCACAGTAGTCGTCTTTGCTACTTTGTTGCAGTTTTGCAGGCTTCCAGCGCGGTCAGCAGTCGATTCCTTGGCAGAAGGTGAAGAGAGAGATGCAGAGGAACTCTGATGAGCTCTTGCATTCGTTATCTAAAGAATTCCCCAAAGCAGAGACCCTAAATAGCCAGAAAAGAGGGTTTGGCTACTTAGGAGAGAGGATAGGCTAGCAACACCTGAAGGAGCCTATCAGAAGGAGTCTCTGACGTCACCTGCTGGCCCTGGCCACTCAGAGCAGTCCAGTGTGCCAGCAGCACCTCTGTTTCCAAGATGGCAGAGGTCTGGAGCACACTGGAGGAGCTCTGGGCACCTCCCAGGGGAGGTGCAGGTCAGGGGAGTGGTCATTCCCCTTTCCTTTGTCCAGTTTCGCGCCAGAGCAGGGCTGGGGGATCCCTGAACCGGTGTAGACTGGCTTATGCAGAGATGGGCACCATCTGTGCTCATCAAAGCATTTCCAGAGGCTGGGGGAGGCTACTCCTCCCCAGCCCTGACACCTTATTCCAAAGGGAGAAGGTGTAACACCCTCTCTCTGAGGAAGTCCTTTGTTCTGCCTTCCTGGGCCAAGCCTGGCTGGACCCCAGGAGGGCAGAAACCTGTCTGAGGGGTTGGCAGCAGCAGCAGCTGCAGTGAAACCCCAGGAAAGGCAGTTTGGCAGTACCCGGGTCTGTGCTAGAGACCCGGGGAATCATGGGATTGTCTCCCCAATGCCAGGATGGCATTGGTGGGGCAATTCCATGATCTTAGACATGTTACATGGCCATATTCGGAGTTACCATTGTGAAGCTACACATAGGTAGTGACCTATATGTAGTGCACGCGTGTAATGGTGTCCCCGCACTCACAAAGTCCGGGGAATTGGCCCTGAACAATGTGGGGGCACCTTGGCTATTGCCAGGGTGCCCACACACTAAGTAACTTAGCACCCAACCATTACCAGGTAAGGGTTAGACATATAGGTGACTTATAAGTTACTTAAGTGCAGTATAAAATAGCTGTGAAATAACGTGGACGTTATTTCACTCAGGCTGCAGTGGCAGGCCTGTGTAAGAATTGTCAGAGCTCCCTATGGGTGGCAAAAGAAATGCTGCAGCCCATAGGGATCTCCTGGAACCCCAATACCCTGGGTACCTCAGTACTATATACTAGGGAATTATAAGGGTGTTCCAGTATGCCAATGTAAATTGGTAAAATTGGTCACTAGCCTGTTAGTGACAATTTGGAAAGAAATGAGAGAGCATAACCACTGAGGTTCTGATTAGCAGAGCCTCAGTGAGACAGTTAGTCATAACACAGGTAACACATACAGGGCACACTTATGAGCACTGGGGCCCTGGCTGGCAGGGTCCCAGTGACACATACAACTAAAACTACATATATACAATGAAATATGGGGGTAACATGCCAGGCAAGATGGTACTTTCCTACACAACCCCCCCCCCCCAAACGAAGGACAATAAGACTAGCCATGACCTGATGAGTCTTCATTGTCTAAGTGGAAATAACTGGAGAGTCCATCTGCATTGGAGTGGGTACTCCCAGGTCTATGTTCCACTGTATAATCCATTCCCTGTAGGGATATGGACCACCTCAATAATTTAGGGTTTTCACCTTTCATTTGTTTTAGCCAAAGTAGAGGTTTGTGGTCTGTCTGAACAATGAAGTGAGTGCCAAACAGGTATGGCCTCAACTTCTTTAGTGCCCAGACCACAGCCAAGGCCTCCCTCTCTATGGCAGACCAAAGCTTTTCTCTAGTGGTCAACCTCCTGCTGATAAAAGCAACAGGTTGATCCTGGCCCTCAGAATTAAGTTGTGATAAGACTGCCCCTACCCCTAATTCAGATGCATCAGTTTGGACAATGAATTTTTTTGGAGTAACAGGGGCTTGTCAGGACAGGTGCAGGGCACATGGCCTGCTTCAGCTCCTCAAAAGCTTTCTGACAGCTAGCTGTCCACAATACCTTTTTAGGCATTTTCTTAGATGTGAGGTCATTAAGAGGGGCTGCAATGGAGCCATAGTTCTTTATGAACCTCCTGTAATACCCAGTGAGGCCTAAGAAGGCTCTCACCTGGGTCTGAGTTGAAGGGGGAACCCAATCTATAATAGTTTGATTTTTCCCCTGAAGTGGTGCAATCTGTTCTCCACCTACCAGGTGTCCCAGATAAACCACCTTCCCCTGCCCTATCTGGCACTTTGAAGCCTTGATACTGAGGCCTGCATTTTGCAGGGCCTCTAAAACTTTCCATAGGTGGACCAGGTGATCATCCCAGCTGGAGCTAAAGACAGCTATATCATCTAGATATGCTGCACTAAAAGCTTCCAGCCCTTGCAGGACTGTATTCACCAACCTCTGAAAAGTGGCAGGTGCATTTTTCAATCCAAAAGGCATTACTGTGAATTGGTAATGGCCTCCAATGGTTGAAAATGCAGTTTTTGCTTTTGCATCTTCTGATAACTTGATCTGCCAATACCCTGCAGTCAAATCAAAAGTGCTTAGATACTTGGCAGATGCCAGTGTATCTATTAGCTCATCTGCCCTGGGTATAGGGTGAGCATCAGTTTTGGTTACCTGGTTGAGACCTCTATAGTCTACACAAAACCGCATTTCCTTCTTTCCATCCTTGGAATGAGGTTTTGGAACAAGTACCACAGGAGAGGCCCATGGACTTTCAGAGTGCTCAACCACTCCCAGTTCAAGCATTTTCTGTACTTCTTGCTTTACGCAGTCTCTGACATGGTGAGGCTGCCTATAGATCTTACTTTTGACAGGCAAGCTGTCTCCAGTATCTATAGTGTGCTCCCACCAAGAAGTGGTGCCTGGCACAGTAGAGAAGAGTTCAGAAAACTGACCCAAGAGATTTATGCAGTGGTCTTTCTGCTCAGCAGTAAGACAATCTGCCAAAACTACACCTTCCACTAGAGCATCTTGTTCTGTGGAATAGAAGAGATCAGGGAGAGGGTCACTCTCTTCTTCCTGTCCCTCATCTGTTGCCATGAGCAGGGTGAGATCAGCCCTGTCATAGTAGGGTTTCAGGCGATTGACATGGAGCACCCTAAGGGGACTCCTAGCAGTGCCTAAGTCAACTAAGTAGGTGACTTCTCCCTTCTTTTCAACAATTATGTGCGGTCCACTCCATTTGTCTTGGAGTGCTCTTGGGGCCACAGGCTCCAAGACCCACACTTTCTGCCCTGGTTGGTACTGAACCAAAACAGCCTTCTGGTCATGCCATTGCTTTTGGAGCTCTTTACTGGCCTGAAGGTTTTTACTGGCCTTTTTCATGTACTCAGCCATCCTAGATCTTAGGCCAAGTACATAGTCCACTATGTCTTGCTTTGGAGCTTTTAAAGGTTGTTCCCAACCCTCCTTAACAAGTGTTAGAGAACCTCTCACAGGGTGTCCAAATAGGAGTTCAAAGGGACTGAAGCCCACTCCTTTTTGAGGTACCTCCCTGTAAGCAAAAAGGAGGCAAGGTAACAGGATATCCCATCTCCTGCGGAGTTTTTCAGGGAGTCCCATAATCATGCCTTTGAGAGTTTTGTTAAATCTCTCCACCAGTCCATTTGTTTGTGGATGATAGGGTGTGGTGAACTTGTATGTAACACCACACTCCTTCCACATGGCCTTTAAGTAAGCAGACATGAAATTGCTTCCCCTGTCTTATACCACCTCTTTTGGGAAGCCCACCCTGGAAAAGATTCCCAGGAGGGCCTTTGCCACTGCAGGAGCTGTAGTGGTCCTTAGAGGAATTGCTTCAGGATATCTGGTGGCATGGTCCACTACCACCAAAATAAACCTATTGCCTGAAGCAGTAGGAGGGTCAAGGGGGCCAACTATGTCAACCCCTACCCTTTCAAAGGGAACCCCAACCACAGGCAGTGGGATAAGGGGTGCCTTTGGGGTGCCACCTGTCTTGACACTGGCTTGACAGGTTTCACAGGACTTACAAAATTCCTTTGTGTCCCCTGACATTCTAGGCCAATGAAACAAGGGGACAAGCCTGTCCCAAGTTTTCATTTGTCACAAATGTCCAGCTAAGGGAATGTCGTGGGCTAGAGCTAGGAGGAACTTTCTGTACTCCTGAGGAATCACCAATCTCCTGGCAGCTCCAGGTTTTGGATCCCTTGCTTCAGTGTACAAGAGGTTGTCCTCCCAGTAAACTCTGTGAGAGTCACTGACATCCCCATTTGCTTGTTTGACAGCTTGCTGCCTTAGACCCTCTAGTGTGGGACAGGTATGCTGTGCCACACTCAGCTCCTCCCTGGCAGGCCCCCCTTCACCCAAAAGCTCAGCAGTGTCTGCTTCCAGCTCCTCTGGCGTAGGTTCTGCACAGGGTGGAAATTCTTCTTCCTCAGAAGTAGAATCCACTGTAGAGGGAGGGACAGTAGGTAGTGATTTACTTCTACTAACCCTAGCTTTAGGGAGCACTTGGTCCATTCTTCCAGGATCCAAGTCACCCTGTCCTTTTTGCTTTTTGGCCTGAGCCCTGGTTAAAGCAAAAATATGCCCTGGAATGCCCAGCATTGCTGCATGAGCCTCCAACTCCACATCTGACCAAGCTGATGTCTCTAAATCATTTCCTAGTAGACAGTCTACAGGTAAATCTGAGGCAACCACAACTTTCTTTGGACCAGTAACCCCCCCCCCCCCAGTTGAGAATTACAACAGCCATGGGGTGGCTAAGTGTGTTGTTATGAGCATCGGTTACTTGGTACTGGTGGCCAAGTAGGTGTTGTTCAGGGTGGACCAATTTCTCTATTACCATGGTAACACTGGCACCTGTGTCCCTGTAGGCCTGAACCTCAACACCATTTATTAGGGGTAGTTGCTTGTACTTATCCATGTTAAGGGGACAAGCAACCAAGTTGGCTAAACCAATAGCCCCCTCAGAGACTAACACAGCCTCTGTGGTCTCCCTAACAAGACCAACCCCAACTAAGTTACCAAAAGTGAGCCCAGCTACTCCCTTGGATTGGCTATTAGTAGGTTTGCTCCCACCACCACTGCTATTACTAGGGGCACTAGGTGTAGCAGCAGGGGTTGTAGTGGTAGGAGGCTTGGTGCTTTTCTTTGGACAACTGGGATCTGTTGTCCAATGGCCTTTTATTTTACATAAATAGCACCATGGTTTCTTTTCTTTGTTTTGATTTGAAGAGGATTTGGGGCCACCACCCCCACCAGAGTGTTTTTGTGGGCCTGATGAAGACTCATTTTTAGATTTGTCCCCACCCTTGTCAGAAGACTTACCATCCTTCTTCTTGCCATCGTTGTCACCCCCTGTATGAACTTTTCTGTTCACCCTTGTTCTAACCCATTTGTCTGCCTTCTTTCCCAATTCTTGGGGAGAGGTCAGATCAGAGTCCACCAGGTACTGGTGTAACAAATCAGACACACAATTATTAAGAATATGCTCTCTCAGGATTAGGTTATACAGGCTTTCATAATCAGTAACTTTACTGCCATGTAACCACCCCTCCAAGGCCTTCACTGAATGGTCAACAAAGTCTACCCAGTCTTGTGAAGACTCCTTTTTGGTTTCTCTGAACTTCATCCTGTACTGTTCAGTGGTTAAGCCATAACCATCTAGGAGTGCATTCTTAAGAACTTTGAAATCATTGGCCTCACTTTCTTTTACAGTAAGGAGCCTATCCCTACCCTTTCCACTGAAAGATAGCCATAGGATAGCAGCCCACTGCCTTTGAGGGACATCCTGTACAACACAGGCCCTCTCAAGTGCAGTAAACCACTTGTTAATGTCACCCCCCTCCTTGTAAGGGGGAACTATCTTATGCAGATTCCTAGAATCATGCTCTTTTGCAGGATGACTATTTGGAATACTGCTGCTGCCACCATGGGTTTCTAAACCCAATTTCTGTCTTTCTCTTTCTATTTCCAAGGACTTCCTATCTAAATCCAGCTGTTGCTTCTTGAGTTTCAGCCTGGATTGTTCCACTCTCAATCTATTGAGCTCCCTTTCTAACACTCTGTCATCAGAGTGGGTGGGTAGGGCATGTCTTGAAACAGAAGAATGGTAAGAATGAACAGAAGGCGACCTGGCCCTAACAGATGTCACACTAACATTCTGGCCTACAGAAGTGATACTTCTACTATGATGAGAAACAACACTATTACTGTGATGTGAGTTCACATCAGTACCAGCTATGCTAGGTGGCTTGCTAAGGGGCAGGTTGGAAAGCTTCCCTCCCACATGTTTTGCTAGGGGTGCCCCAGAATCAGAGTGGGAACCATCAGCTAATTTCTCACCAGAAGTGCCACCTAAGGTCTTATCTTGTTCAATGAGCATATTAACCAACAGTTGTCTTGAGGGATTCTTCCCTACCCCTAAACCTCTATCTACACAGAGACGCCTTGCTTCCTTCCAGCTAAGGTTGTCATAAGCTATGTTGGACAGATCAAGAGTTTGGCCTGTACCAGACATTTTAGACAGTGTTTAAGGGATAGAAAAAGTGAGAAACAAGTTTTTCAGAACTTTTTGAAAGACAGAAAAAAACTTTTTTAACTTTTTAAGAACTTTTTAGAAAGTTTAGAGGTACTTTTCAGCACTTAGAAAAGAAGTGAGAGAAGAAAAGCAAAACTTTTTGGTTAGGTGTACATACACTGAACTTGTTTTGTATATTTTTCTCTTATGAAAAGTACAATGACAAAAGTGGTAAGTAGTTGCAAAGTACTTATCCCACCGCTGCACAACCAATGTAGGAGGCTGGACTGGCTTGTAGTGAGTACCAAGGGGTACTTACACCTTGCACCAGGCCCAGGTATCCCTTATTAGTGTAGAGGGGTGTCTAGCAGCTTAGGCTGATAGAAAAGGCAGCTTAGCAGAGCAGCTTAGGCTAAACTAGGAGACGAGTGAAGCTCCTACAGTACCACTAGTGTCATATGCACAATATCATAAGAAAACACAATACACAGATATACTAAAAATAAAGGTACTTTATTTTTATGACAATATGCCAAAGTATCTCCGTGAGTACCCTCAGTATGAGGATAGAAAATATACACAATATATATGTACACAATACCAAAATATGCAGTAATAGCAATAGAAAACAGTGCAAACAATGTATAGTCACAATAGAATGCAATGGGGGCACATAGGGATAGGGGCAACACAAACCATATACTCTAAAAGTGGAATGCGAACCACGAATGGACTCCAAACCTATGTGACCTTGTAGAGGGTCATTGGGACTGTAAGGAAACAGTGAGGGTTAGAAAAATAGCCCACCCCAAGACCCTGAAAAGTGGGTGCAAAGTGCACCTAAGTTCCCCAAAGAGCACAGAAGTCGTGATAGGGGAATTCTGCAGGAAAGACCAACACCAGCAATGCAACAACGATGGATTTCCAGACGAGAGTACCTGTGGAACAAAGGGACCAAGTCCAAAAGTCACGATCAAGTCGGGAGTGGGCAGATGCCCAGGAAATGCCAGCTGTGGATGCAAAGAAGCTGCCACTTGATGGTAGAAGCTGAGGATTCTGCATGAACGACAAGGGCTAGAAGCTTTCCCTTTGGAGGATGGATGTCCCACGTCGTGAAGAGTCGTGCAGACGTGTTTTCCCCACAGAAAGACCGCAAACAAGCCTTGCTAGCTGCAAGGGTCGCGGTTAGGGTTTTTGGATGCTGCTGTGGCCCAGGAGGGACCAGGATGTTACCAATTGCATCAGGGGACAGAGGGGGCACCCAACAAGATAAGGAGCCCTCTCAGAAGCAGGCAGCACCTGCAGAAGTGCCGGAACAGGCACTATGAAGTGGAGTGAAATGGTGCTCACCCGAAGTTGCACAAGAGAGTCCCACGCCGCCTGAGGACAACTCAGAAGGTCGTGCAATGCAGGTTAGAGTGCCGTGGACCCAGGCTTGGCTGTGCACAAAGGAAATCTTCGTGGAGTACACAGGAGCCGGAGTAGCTGCAAAACACGCGGTTCCCAGCAATGCAGTCTGGCGTGGAGAGGCAAGGACTTACCTCCACCAAACTTGGACTGAAGAGTCACTGGACTGTGGGAGTCACTTGGACAGAGTTGCTGAGTTCAAGGACCTCGCTTGTCGTGCTGAGAGGAGACCCAGAGGACCGGTGATGCAGTTCTTTGGTGCCTGCGGTAGCAGGGGGAAGATTCCGTCGACCCACAGGAGATTTCTTCGGAGCTTCTAGTGCAGAGAGGAGGCAGACTACCCCCACAGCATGCACCACCAGGAAAACAGTTGAGAAGGCGGCAGGATCAGCGTTACAGTGTCGCAGTACTCGTCTTTGCTACTTTGTTGCAGTTTTGCAGGCTTCCAGCGCGGTCAGCAGTCGATTCCTTGGCAGAAGGTGAAGAGAGAGATGCAGAGGAACTCTGATGAGCTCTTGCATTCGTTATCTAAAGAATTCCCCAAAGCAGATACCCTAAATAGCCAGAAAAGAGGGTTTGGCTACTTAGGAGAGAGGATAGGCTAGCAACACCTGAAGGAGCCTATCAGAAGGAGTCTCTGACGTCACCTGCTGGCCCTGGCCACTCAGAGCAGTCCAGTGTGCCAGCAGCACCTCTGTTTCCAAGATGGCAGAGGTCTGGAGCACACTGGAGGAGCTCTGGGCACCTCCCAGTGGAGGTGCAGGTCAGGGGAGTGGTCACTCCCCTTTCCTTTGTCCAGTTTCACGCCAGAGCAGGGCTGGGGGATCCCTGAACCGGTGTAGACTGGCTTATGCAGAGATGGGCACCATCTGTGCTCATCAAAGCATTTCCAGAGGCTGGGGGAGGCTACTCCTCCCCAACCCTGACACCTTATTCCAAAGGGAGAGGGTGTAACACCCTCTCTCTGAGGAAGTCCTTTGTTCTGCCTTCCTGGGCCAAGCCTGGCTGGACCCCAGGAGGGCAGAAACCTGTCTGAGGGGTTGGCAGCAGCAGCAGCTGCAGTGAAACCCCGGGAAAGGCAGTTTGGCAGTAGCCGGGTCTGTGCTAGAGACCCGGGGAATCATGGGATTGTCTCCCCAATACCAGGATGGCATTGGTGGGGCAATTTCATGATCTTAGACATGTTACATGGCCATATTCGGAGTTACCATTGTGAAGCTACACATAGGTAGTGACCTATATGTAGTGCACGCGTGTAATGGTGTCCCCGCACTCACAAAGTCCGGGGAATTGGCCCTGAACAATGTGGGGGCACCTTGGCTAGTGCCCGCACACTAAGTAACTTAGCACCTAACCTTTACCAGGTAAAGGTTAGACATATAGGTGACTTATAAGTTACTTAAGTGCAGTGTAAAATGGCTGTGAAATAACGTGGACGTTATTTCACTCAGGCTGCAGTGGCAGGCCTGTGTAAGAATTGTCAGAGCTCCCTATGGGTGGCAAAAGAAATGCTGGAGCCCATAGGAATCTCCTGCAACCCCAATACCCTGGGTACCTCAGTACTATAAACTAGGGAATTATAAGGGTGTTCCAGTATACCAATGTAAATTGGAAAAATTAGTCACTAGCCTGTTAGTGACAATTTGGAAAGAAATCAGAGAGCATAACCACTGAGGTTCTGATTAGCAGAGCCTCAGTGAGACAGTTAGTCATAACACAGGTAACACATACAGGGCACACTTATGAGCACTGGGGACCTGGCTGGCAGGGTCCCAGTGACACATACAACTAAAACAACATATATACAGTGAAATATGGGGGTAACATGCCAGGCAAGATGGTACTTTCATACAATCTCCCTCTCAGGGCTATTTAGGGTCTCTCCTGTGGGTTCCTTTTCCGATTTGGCTGGCAAGTTTCCACCAGAAATCCTCTGCAACTCCTGCTTCATCCTCTGACCTCAGATCAACCGCAGACTGCTCCAGGAACCTTTGTAACTGCAACAAATTATCCAGAAAGGCTACTGCCACTCTGCATCGTGAGCTCCAGCCAGCAACTGCAACAGTTTCCAGTGTGTACACGCTCTGGGGACTCTCTGTCTTCACCCTGCACCAGAAGGACCGAAGAAATCTCCTGTAGAGTGACGGAGTCACTTTCCTGCTCCAGGAGGTACCTTCTAAGACGATGACCAGTTCTCTGGGACTCCTCACCTGATGACGAGGGTGCTCCTTGGAATACAGGTGGTGGACCCCTTCGACACAGACTGTCCTAAGGTCCAGCTGTCTAAATTTGGCTGAGGTAAGAGCTTGCCTTGCGACAGTACCCCTGTGCACCACGTCATCTTCACCTCCTGAGGTCTCTGTGCACTATTTGCAAGAATCCTTCGTGCACAGCCTTGCCCAGGTCCCCAGCCCTCTATCCTGTGACACTCAGCTCACTGAGTTGTTCTCCGGCGGTGTGGGACCTTCTTTTGTAGTGCTGCAACAACCGCAATTTGCACCTTCTTTGTCCCCGTGTCCTGGGACCATCTGTGGGTTCCCTCCAGTGTTGGGAGTCCCCTCTTCCTCCTCAGTCTGAGTTGAGGCCCCCAAGACCCTCCTGGGTCCAGGTAGCGCCATTTTGATGAATTCGCGAAAATGCTTGAACCAAGGCTTGTTGGATGAAGCCAGTGCTGCAACTTGCCTGCATCCAACATCTCCATTTGGGACATCCTTTGCATCACGTAGGAACCCACAGCCATCTTCTTTGGTGCTCTTCTGCAGACTTCTTCCAACCAGAGAATCCTCTTTTGCACCGTCTTCTAGGTTGGTTGGGGCTCCTGTCCTTCCTGGAATCTTCTGTGACTTCTGGACTTGGTCTCCTCTCTCTACGGGACTTCAGGTCTATGAACCCACCATTTGTTGCTTGCAGTCTTGCCTGGTTCTTGCAATAACTCTAATCACAACTTGTAGTGTGTCCTAAGGAAACTTGCAGTACTTTACTCCTACTTTCCTGGGCTCTATGGTGGGGTATCTTACTCACCTTTGTGCTTTTCTTACACTCCCAGCGATCCTCTACACACTACACTTGCTTAGGGGGGAATTTGTGATTTGCATTTCACTTTCTTAGTGTATGGTCTGTGTTGCCCCTCGGCCTATTTCTTCCTACTGCATTCTATAGTATTTTCTATTGTTTGCACTATCCTATGACTCTTTACTTACATGATTTTGGTGTCTAGTGTATATGGTGTAGAATGCTTACCTCCAGAAAGAGTATTGCCTCTAAGATATTTTTGGCCTTGTGTCACTAAAATAAAGTACCTTTATTTTTGGTAACACTGAGTATTGTCTTTTATTGTGTATAAGTACTGTGTAACTATAGTGGTATTGCAGGAGCTTTGCATGTCTCCTAGTTCAGCCTAAGCTGCTCTGCTACAGCTACTTCTATCAGCCTAAGCTGCTAGAACACTACTATATTTCACTAATAAGGGATAACTGGACCTGGTATAAGGTGCAAGTACCAAGGTACCCACTACAAACCAGCCCAACCTCCTACACTGTTGATGTCAATTTGTGAATGTGTATAGACATTTACCGATGTCTGGTGCCTACACTTTCGTTGGATGGAATGAATGGCCTTTCTAAATTATTATTCCAGACACTTTGAAAAACATATATGTATACTGGCATGTGGTTCCATTCAGTCACAGAGATTGAAATGTGACAGTAGTAATCATTGATGTTCATTAGCTACTACCATTTTTAGAGTACTCAGTGCATTTCAATTTGGAACATAATTGTCTGCTTCTTACAGTGCACTGGGGCAGCTCTGTGGACAGGAGACAAGGACCCAGATAAATAGAAATGTGATGCTGTACAATGCATCAAGTACATTTTCAGCACTGCACTGCCTCACTGAGAAAGACAGTGTGGGACATATTTGACTCCATACAGCACAGTCCTGACTTTTCAAGAAGCACTGGCACACAATGGGCTGTGTAGCACCAAGACTGGCACAACTGCAACATGGGAATTGAGTGGCTGCATTTCATGAGAGATTTACTTTGTGCATGAGGGGCCACCTTTATGCACCACATGAACCCTTGGAGGCCTGATTGTTTATGCCTGTGTGCCACGGACTTCACTACTCATAGGTGACTACAGTATGTTGGATGACTCAAGTATTTTTTAAGTGGAACACATGACCTGGGCTGGGGACAGCAACTGATTGGATATATTTCACAGATTACCTGTTGTGGGATACATGACATGTCTCATGAACCATGGGATTTACTTATGGACTCACAGACAACAGCCATGGAAGCCCTTCCTTGCAACCAGTGATGAACACAGATTTTTTCTAGCATTGCATTGCTCAGGTTCTTACTACTACTGATAGGCACACACAGGGGTATATTTACTAGAAATTGGTATTGGGCAGCACCGCAAGCCTTTCTGCTGCTCTCTCCTACGTCAATTCCAAAGGGCAGAAATGCATTGTATTTAAAAAATACTGTGCATTTCTGTCCTTTTCCCCTGTGCTTGGGTACAATTTGCTCACTAGGGCCAATGCAGACACCATCGCACCATGGTGCAAGGGTGTCTGAGTTATTGGCAGGATTGTATTTGTGCAGGAAGGAACACCGTTCTGCACAAAATCAATCCTAAGAAGCTTTTTTCTCCTTCTATGTGTGCCGCCGAATGCAGTACACATAGAAAAAGGAAACAACAAGGAGAAAAAAATATATTTCTCCTTGTTGCCCCTGCCCTTGGGAGGCGTGCAGCTTTGCCATATTTCCAGGTTTACAGATTTTTTGACATCTGGGTATGCGTCAAAACCAATAGGTGTTGCGTGGAAACACCCACAGCAACACCGATGGTAAGCCTCCTTAAAGCAGTATATAACAATGCAGCAACTTGTGCAGTTTTGAATTACATAAAAAAGTGGCTTTGCATGGCCTTGTAGATATGGGTCTGTACTGAGCGCCGCCAATGCGTCCCTAAAAGTGTTGCACCGGTGGCACATGTGGCTTGTAATTATGCCCCACAGTGGCTTAGCATGTCTTAACATGTGTGACTTGCGGGTGTGCACTGCATATGTGCCATGATGTGTAGTTCCAGTATGAGGCACAATCTTCCAACATAAGCACTGTCTCAGGAAGAAAACACAGAGATGGCTATTTTGTCATACATTATTTACTGTTCATATGAATGTCCTGTACTTCAAATGTACTTACCAACTAGGAATCCTTCCCATATCTATTATTCTGGAAGCACTCATTGATGATGGAGTGTCTGAAAATGTAAGTGTTGGAAATGGCCTTTCTGCAGGGTCACTCCAAATGTTTTGCCTTCCCCCTCCTCTTTTTCTGACCTCATTTTTGCTGGCTTTAGGACTCTGTGCACTCTACCACTGCTAATCAGTGCTAATGTGCATATGCTCTCTCCTTATAACATGGTGACATTAGTGCATACCTAATTGGCTTATTTAATTTACTTGTAAGTCCCTAGTCAAGTGCACTACATGTGTCCAGGGCCTGTAAATTAAATGCTACTAGTGGGCTGCAGCAATGGTTGATCCACCCACATAAATAGCCCCCTAACCATGTCTCAGGCCTGGCATTGCAGGGCCTGTGTGTGCAGTTTCACTGCCACTTCAACTTGGCATTTGAAAGTAATTGCCAAGCCTTAAACTCCCCTTTTTCTACATATAGGTCACCCCTGAGGTAGGCCCTAGGTAGCCCATAGGGCAGGGTACTATGTAGGTAAAAGGCAGGACATGAACATGTGTGATCTATATGTCCTGGTAGGGTAAAACTCCTTAATTCGTTTTACACTGCTGTGAGGCCTGCTCCTTTCATAGGATAGCACTATGGCTACCCTCATATGCTGTTTGAGTGGTAGACTCTGATCTGAGAGGAGTAACCAGGACATATTTAGTAGGGCCAGAATGGTAATAGAAAATCCTGCTTATTGGTGAAGTTGGATTTAATATTGCTATTCTAGAAATGCCACTTTTAGAAAGTGCGCATTTCTCTACACATGTCAACATCAGGGCAGTGCGCGCTCTATGGGCGACTAGAATGCAAAAACCCAGCACTCTCAAGATAACGTAATTTATGCATTGTGCTGATATGCTGTTGTTTAACCTTTTGCATTGCAGAGTTTAATCCTGAAGGCTTATGTTCAAGGTGCTTATAAATACTGTTCATTTGCAATGTATTGCTGCAGGCTTTCAGAGTGTGTCAGGGTGTGGTCCCTTTCCAGGGCCTTCTATAAGTTTTCCCTGCAGCATGCCTGGGTGTGGTTTGTGGGCTGGTCTAAGACTCTATGGCCCATATTTATACTCCGTTTGCGCGTCAAAATATTTGACGCAAAATCGGTGCAAACCGCGCACCAAAATGAAACTTTGACACCCGCGGCCGCAGGCGTCAAAATCCCAGCGTGTGCAGCATTTTTTGGAGACGGGAACCCCCCTTGCGTTAATCATATGCAAGGTTGGTGTTCCCGACCAAAAAATGACGCAAATGGCCGTGCGTTGTATTTATGCTTCCGGGCAAAAATGACGCACGGCCGGGATGCGGAGTCGAAAAATGGCGCACAGCCCGATTTGCGTCAAAAATTAACGCCTGGGTCAGGGCAGGCGTTAAAATGGGGCAAACACACCTGTATTTAATCAGAACACACAGAAGCAACAGCAGAGCAGCAAAAGGGAGACATGGAGGTGCCACTCATCCTGCACGCACGTAGACACAGAGCCCAGCAACAACAACAGCAGCTACCACAACACCAGCAGGGACCCCAAAGCCAGCGCAGAAGGCAGGAGAGGAGATTCCACACCAGAACAACTCTTCATGGCCTCAGGGAACATGACATCATCCAGAGGTACAGGTCGAACTGGCAAGCCATTCAGCAGCTGCTGCGCAACATAGAGCCACAGTTGGCACCCACCTTGCTGACACCCCGCAACATCCCAACAGAAACCAAGCTGCTAGCTGTACTTCACAGACTGGCAAGTGGCTCTTTTCAAACAACTGGTGCCCTGGTTGCCGGAATATCACAGCCATCATTCTCTGCCTTTTTGCCCAAAGTACTGGATGCCATCATTGGACTCACACCTCACCACATCTGCTTCCCTAACACACTGCAGAAGCAGCAGGAAACAAAACAGGGGTTCTACCTCATTAGTGGCTTCCCACACGTCCTTGGTGCAATTGACTGCACACATGTACGCCTTGTGCCACCTGCTACAACTGAATACCTCTACCGCAACAGGAAGCACACACATTCCATCAATGTGCAGGCCATTGTCGATCACCAAGGATTGATCACCAACATCGTGGCTAAATATCCTGGGAGTGTCCATGACTCATTCATCTTCCGTCACAGCACCATCAATCAACACTTCCAGGATGGACGGTATGGCAATGGACTACTGGTTGGTAAGTACAAAAACCTACTTATATACACACTGCACAGCAACCCTCTAGGACACACAACACATACACCACAACAGCAACATGTCGACAAGAACACACTGAGGTTGTGACATCGCTAGCCATGTTTCATTGGTCAACATTGAACCTGTCACACATCCGAAATTACTGTACAGCCTAATGTGAAGACGTCAATGATCACAACGTTTGGAGTGGATTGCCTAAATGCCACCTTGCAAATAGTAAGCGTCTCAATTATGTTTACATCAATCCATTGCATAAGTCTAAAGGTATGTGATGTCCATGGTACATTGATATGAATGTGTTAACAACATAGTCAAATTTAACCTGTGTATGGAACTATCATCTCACCCCCAGTGAAGACACAGGGACACCTGTATCACAAGTCACAATGCAAGGGAGGGCACACTGTACTGCAAATTCGAAAACATACTGCTGACAACCGGTCAGCAGCCAAACATTTGTTCAGCCAAGGAAGCAACACAATGCAGATGGTACATCCTACATGCCTAGGATGCAACACAATAATACCAAAGAGTCACAGACAACACAAGACAACTACTGTGATGCAAGCTGATATAAATGGGGCAAGCTACATCAAAATGATCCCATTCATTTTCTCTTTCAGATGATCAGGGGTATGGGATCCAGCCATGGATCATGACACCTATTGGCAACCCAAGTACTGCAGCAGAGCGTGCCTACAATGACGCACATAGGAGGACACGCAGCATAGTCGAGAGGACCTTCGGCATCCTCAAGTCAAGATTCAGGTGCCTCAACATCACAGGTGGTAGCCTGATATATTCCCCTGAAATGGTCTGTAAGATCATTCTAACATGTGCCATCCTGCACAACATTTGCATAAGAAGGAACATTCCCCTCCTGGAACCAGAGCCACACATGCCCGAAGAGGAGGAAGAGGAGTATACTGGCCTGCAACATGAGGGGGAACAACAAAACACGGCCGCTGGATTGCGTAGGCGCCAACATATCGTTAACAATTTCTTTTTAATATAATCACCATCACCACTTTATGAACTAATGTAAATAAACACAGATAATAATCACCATATCATGGTCTGGCTAATCATTTGTGCTCACCTTTAGCTCTAACTATCAGAATAAGAGTGTTGCCTCATGGAGCATTGCTGATATACTGATCAGGACACAGAAAATCCCAGAACAATTGTGATACGTATCATACAACGGTCACATACACACACACTGTAAATGACTTAGATCCTGTACATTCCACCTTTGAAGGGCAATAGCAGAGGACCACACCTATTACACACATACATGTTGGAAACATGGTTCATCGCAGCATATGGCACACAACTAAGACACCATCACTCAATAAGGGGAAAACAAGCCTCATACATCAGGCAGTTGATGTGCTTTTCTATCAGTAACAGGATTGTATGACCAGAGCCTTGACAGCAGTAAGTCCAACTGCATCCAATCTTTACCAAGACTATCTGTGACTAGAGTTCCATATAAGCAGAACATAGCCAGCACAAGTGCCACACATATGACAAGCATTGCGCACATGACATTCCATGTACATGTCAGCCCATTTCCTAACTCCTGACACACCCATGCACCTGGTCACAACCCATCTGTCTGAAGAGGTCCCTGGAATAGTAATATGTGTACCCCGATATTCCCTCCTCTATACACACAGACTAACAATAGTAATCCAGTGTGCTACACCCTTTCCTATGGTATACCATTGTCATAGTACTATCTGACTGCATGGACGTCAGGTCAATTAATACACCGGCTTGTAGTTTCTAAGCCCTCTTATCACCTGTAGATTGCTTCCCGTGTGAAAGGTATGTTGGCCATTTGAATGCAAATCTCACCTACAGGACTTGTGAGAAACTGATGCAGCCCACACCTGTGATCACCTCCATGCACACCAACCATTTCAACATGCACTACCCCTGCTGATGCCTGGAACAGCATAGAAGTTGCCATTTTGTCAAATAGACCATTAAGCATTGCTAGTAATGAAGACGTGTAACACAGCCCTTGGGTTCATGTGTCACCTTCAAAAACACAGGACATACACACTTTGACAGGTCAACTGTCTAGTTCTTCCTCCGACCAGTCTTAGTCAGACCACTGATCATGTAACTTGTGAAATTGCTGGATCCTGATTGACCCTGCATCCTGTCAACCTGACTGGCACCTGTCTGTGGGTCACCCTAAAGATTCCCTGTGGCTACATATGTACCACACTTGCTTTACAAAACCTCTCATTCCTCAGAGGGTATTTTGTCATGTGCGTCATCAATGCATACTCAAATACATTGTATAGCATCATCTGCCTTTTAATTGTACCGTATTTGTTACATTGTCCTTGAATACCAAAATCATGGCCCATCCCTTGTCTGGGTCTCAATTATGCATGAACGACAAAGTGTGACAGTGTACCAGGGCCATATGCTGGGATTGGCTACGTGGCCTCCAGCACAGCCAGCAACCTCTGATAATGTCCATGAAAAGTCTACACATGTTAGGACCCTGACAGTTCACACGCTGAATTACATTGTTCACAACATATTGATGGGCCGTGTGTGGTGAATAGCTGCGAAAATAATCAGCACAGAGGCTATGATGTTCCCAGATGCAGTGGGAATTACAGAGGCCAACCTGTGTACAAATGTTGTAATGACACCTGCCGGAACATGACACCTGAGACATTATCTCACTCAGCACACCAAGGTTGCCCTGTTGACAGTCTCATTACACGTCTTCAGTGACAGGGTGTGGGACCCTCCCCATGTAGGTTCTCATGTCCTCATTGACTTTACTCACATTGATCTCCGAAGGATACTCAGTAAATACAGGAATAGCTGCCACTGACTCATGATGAGACCTGGACGTAACAGTGACAACATACACCCCAAAAAATTACACAGGATCAACATTGGACCACACACATGAACAAGACACCTCTGTGCAATTGATCACTGGAAATATGTGGACACATGCTGCCTCGTATACTGGTCCACCACAGCCACTGGAGAGTTGTGGCTCAGTTATATGAACTCAACTGTGGCGTCATAATACATTTGTGGTTCACCTTTGGCTGTCTGGGCCAATTCCATGGTACCCACTTCGTCAATGCATTTGCCTGACTCACTGTGAGATTCACCAACAAGTGCCTAGGAAGCAGTTACCAAAAATCTAGGAAATAGGATGGTGAAATTGTGGACCATTGAGATGAACAAGTGTCTGCCATCTATCTGGTGCATGCTTTTCCATTTGTGGTGTCTATGTTACCCAAAATCTTGGAAGGGCACACAATGGATGTTGCTACATGTATGACTAACACATGTCCTCTCTCATTTCCACATTGACTTGCATCTAAAGTATGGACACATTGACTTCACATTCATACAGGCATATTTGCAATAATGCATCTTGTGATGCACACACAGTGGGTCAACAACTACATTAGTTGCCACTGCACACACATTGAGCCATAGGCATTGAGGTCTTGTACTCATGTCCGTCACCTTGCTATCCTCTCCTGATGCCAAACATGGCCAAATTGTGCAAGACATATATGTAGGCCACACATATGGCCATCTAGTGTGTCAGCCAACCGCCAAAATCCAGTTAAGGAAGTAGTGGTGCATTGTCCGCTGCAGTATGATGTCTCACATATGAACATACACCATCAACACCAAAGTGGGTGCAATCAGCCTATCTCAGTACTGTCACAAATGTAACCCAACATAAAGATTGAAAATTTCCCCAAAACCAGTTCATGCACTAAAATGTGAAGTTTTTATCGTTATGCGTAATTTTTTCATGCATACAGCTTGTGCGTCATATTTTTCGACGCACAGGAGTGAAAATTATGCCGCATCCAAATAATTGTAAAGAAAAATTACTATTATTTGGATGCGGCCTAATTTTCACTCCTGTGCGTCGAAAAATATGACGCACAAGCTGTATGCGTGAAAAAATTACACATAACGATAAAAACGGAAGCCATTTTATGCAGGATGTGATGTAATAGGATATCCTGTTTACAGATTATGTACAGTGGGTGTACTTTCACTTTCACTTTCCAGTCTGTGAATCTTCTAGACTGTGTGGCTGTGTTCAGAGTGTTGTCCAGTGATTTTGTGCTTTGGTGTCCTGTGTGCTATCTTACTTGTTAGTTTGTGAAATAAATATTGTTGTTGTATACTGTCTGAGTGTGTTTTGTTTACAATTGTCCTGTATTGTAGTGTATTTGTTGTTTGTGGGAGTCTGTTGTGGGTAGTGCTAGTTTGGGGATAGTTGGGCTCTTTTAGTTGTTAAGTTTACTTTGTTTTTTCATACTCCTACTTTCCCCCTTTTCTCCTTTCTTTTTTTTTTCTCACCTATTCCCCTTTTTTAGTGCTGAGATGTCGGGTAGGCCACGTCTTGGCAGGATGGGTGAGGAGGATTTGGGGGGGTTTGTATGGCTGGTGTGCCATTTCATCCCACTCATGATCAGGCAGGGGGTATCACACTGAGGCGCGAAAGATCCAGTGGGCAAAGGTGCTGCATCACTTGCAGCACATGTATGGGAGCCAGAGAAATGCCCACCAAATGAAGCACTGCTGGGCTGACCTCATCACCAGGGAGCAAGATTTGCTGGACCACCTGGGAATAGTGATTGGTGGCCCTGTTGGTGAGTACAGATCATGTAAATGTGCACATTTAAAAGCTCTGTAGTGACATCAGATGATTTGTACAATATCTGCCAGCTAAGTTGCTGACTGTGTGTAATGCTGCGGAAACATACAGGGTAATTGATGCACTATGTGAAGGATCACAATTGCTAGCTGTCAGGAAGCACATGCTCTGCAAACTTACAGGATACTTTTTGCTTAATGTAATTTAGTGCCGCCTTTGTGTCAGACAACAAAACAAAATAGGAGCCAATCATGTCTCTACAGGTCACATTTGCCAGTGAAGTATAGATGTACTTAAAATATTGGCAAACTTTGTTGACGCAATAGCTAGACTGACTTTAGAAACACTACATGATGCAGAAAATGAGTGCTGCCTTCACGTCAATTGATGATAGCAATGTGGCCCAGACACATGTCTCATGTGTGTCTGGTGAGTGTGTAAGGAAAGCGTTCACGGAAGTTCTATGAATGTTAGGGATTATTGGGGTCCTTCATCTTTTTGGATACATGTCAGATCTGGATTGGAAAACATTGGGAAAAGGTGTAAGGTGCCCTCAGCTAACATCTTAGACTGGTATTTGGAGTTTGTTGTGCCACATTCTAATTAGGGATGGCAGTCCAATGGTATGCACATGGGTTAATATCTCTATGTTTGGTGCAAATCACCATTGCTGGGCCACATCAAAGGAAGAAACTGTAACAACTTGAGGGCTTACAAAAGTCCCTGCCCCTCTGTACATTGTACCTATGTGTCATAAATGTGTCATGGCCACATAGGCTGTTTGATAGATAATGCAGTCCTCAAGTAACCAGGCTTGGATGTCTCTCTTGGATGCACATGATGAGACGATTACACACCATTATTATTTCTGCTCACTAATGAAGGAGCATGTTTGCCACCACATGATAGTTAGGGCCACTGCATGTGTGTAGATATGTGTGTAACTTTCACAGGAGACCCATGCTATGTACATGTTGGCCGTGATATATCCGATGCAGTATCATCATGTTTGAATGGCTTTCATTACTTATGTCAGCTTACACATTGTTTTTGTCTTTGAAATTGTTGGTCAGTGCACAGATTCTGAGCAGATTTCTTCCTTCCATGCCTTACAGGTGGACCGGCACCATACACTGTGGGAGAGGTGGCTACATTTGAGGACTCCGACCAGTACAGTAAGTGTTGATATATCTGTTATGTGTTGTGTTTGCTGGTGATGTGTGATGGACTCCTGTGTGTTGAACACATAGCAAGGTGTGATGCGTTGGCCAATCATTTGTCTTGTTCCATGAGTGGGATTTCAGTTTCTCAAAATTTTAGAGTTGGCCAATGCTTATCCTATTGTATTATCTAGGGATTGTAGGTCATTCCTGTAGGCCCCGCAATGAGGACTGGGCTGAGTCATGTGGATAACACTTGCATCAACAAGAGTCGCACTGGAACTCATCTCAGATTTAGTCTGCATGTCAGACCCACATTCTCCCAGATTTGTACTGCAAATCGCTTTCCAAAAGACTTCTGCTTCCCTATTCACCAAAGTACTTAATAAACTGTAGGTTGAACTTTCTAGCAGCATGCACTTCCACATGTAGTGCTACAAGTATGTGGAACCTGAGTGCAATGGCCTAGGTGTGCATGCAAATCATGATCATGGGTGTTCTTGCAACTCTGTGTCTGTTGAAAGTCATGCCTTACTGGAAGTATAAGATGTGGACCAAGGTCTGCATGTCCTGACATGTGTGGCGCTAGGACTGATCAAGGGTTTGCAGACTCCTAATTGGAGATAGACCTTACCTGTGGTGTGTGTGTAGAGCCAAGCACGTGTTGAGCTTTCTATACACTCCTGGGTGTGCATGTTGTTTGGAATTGTTTGTTGTTTCTCCACACCCCCCCAAACACAGGCATGGGTTTGTGAATAGGGTACCTAGGACTGATGCCACCAGTATGTTACACATACATGTGAATAAGTGAATGTGTGGTCGGAACCTAGTATACACACTCAGGTATGGCACATGAGTACTATACTAGCAAGTCCAATTACAACTTGCAGACCATGTGGCTTTAGTTTTTCATCACGTACGCTGGCATCTGTAGCCCAGGCATTGGCGGAGGATGTGCAGCATGATTGTTCGCTGACAACTGGCAGAACTCAGATGGCAAGTTAATGCCAGTTGTTACCCATCTTGTAGTTTTTGGATGTGCTATGTGTGAGATGACCTTTGTAGGCTGGCCTGCCATGTACTTCCTCAGGGACATTCTATGATGTGTATGGTGATATGAGCTGTTACAAGTACAGTAGATGTATTGTCTGATTTACTTCTTGTGCCGTTTCACACAATGCAGTTCCTAAGGTAAATTGTTGGGCTTTGTCTTCACAGCTGCAAACATGACACACATCAAGGTTCATGAGTTCCAGAGGCGGGCCATGAGATACCAATATATCCAGCTGGTAGAGTCAGGGTTCAGGAGGATGGCCCGTAGATATCAGAATGAACGGGCCTCCGGAGCATGGTGGGCTTTACCACAGGGTGGCCCTACTTTGCCTACCACAGCCATTACCAGCACAACCACCAGTTCCACCCAGGTGGCACCACCCACAGCTGGGACTGTTGTCCCATCGTCTGCAGTTGTTCCAGGCCCCAGCAGTGCAACACCTTCAGGGCAGCTCACAGGCATTGGCTCTACACGCCCACAAACCTCCTCCGCCGGTACCCAGACTGCCCCAGCTGCTACAGTTGACCCTGCAGCTTTCCAGGCAATGGAACGTAAAATTGATTGTGTGCTACGGAAAATTAATCTTCTGAGCCGAGATGTTCGACATATGGACAGGTGTGTGCGGTCCATAAAGCGGACCCTCCGGAGGGCCAACCTCTAGACTTATAAAATGGACATGATTCCCTCCCCTCCCTCCTCTTTCCTTGTTGTCATACTTAGTGGGCTTAGGGGGCTTAGTGTTAGGTTAGTATAGGCTGTTAGTTTAGTTAGTGTTAGTGGGTGGGGGGTGGGGGCTCCTGAATCTTTCTATTTTTACTTATTAAGTGTGTGGGTGGGTGGGTGGGGGGCTTTGTTGGGTTTCTTGTGTGTTAAAAAAAATAAAAATACCAACAAAATTAAAAAATATATAAAAAAATGTACAAAAAAATATATATTTGTTTAGGATAGTATAGTATGTGTTTAGGTTAGTATCTGTTGTCCTCCATGTGTCCCGTCTCATAAGGGGGGTGGGGGGTTGATGTTTAGAATGTTTCGTTACATGTGATAAGTAAGTTTAGGTTAGGTTAGTTAGGGACAGTTGTAGGTAACGAGTAGTCAGGGTAGATTAGGGTAGGTAAGACTTTTCCCTCAGTTTCCTCTTCTGTGATTACCATTTAATAAATATATATAGTGAACCCTTTACAGTATGTGTTAAATGCTTGTTGATCATGGCCTTGGCATTAGTGTACATTAATTTTGTACTATTACATTTGTGTCCTATGATACAAACAAATCCCAACTGAGCTGTATGATTGGAAGCTACCCCAGAGCTACCTTGCAAAGAGTCCACCATTCATTGCAACCACCATTCACAGTTAATATGGATCCCCAATTGTATTTTTCAATAAGTATGTTTTCTAAGTCACAAACAGTGCTTTCAGATTTGGTATTGGGGGAACAGTTCTAGGTCTGACTGCAGTGTGATGTTCAAGGACACCCTTATAAGATGAGTTGTCGTAAGCACTCGTGTAGTATCGTCTTCATGACTCACATAGATCATTTGTGACACTGTTCAGCATGATTACCTATTTGGATGTCAACTCAGACACCTTCTCTCATGCCGTTTTTGGAGTGTTTCCTTAGATTTGTGTGCACTGTTATATATGTTAGTATTGAATGGTGACAACATTTTGCGGCCACTATTTGATGACTTAGATATCCCTTGAGGAAGCATTATTCTGTCCAACACAGCATGATGGTGTATGGTTTCTCACTTCATCATATATTACCCTCAGGAAGGGCAGAGCATGATGCAATCCTGGCCACTGTGCATAGTTATCAGCCCACAATTTTTCAGGACAGTAGTATTGACAATCTACAATTATTGACAGGAGGCAAACTTCACTGATCTACTGCATGGTTGATGTGTCACATTACACAGAGACAAAGTGGTTGTGTAAGTGCTATTTATTGAAAGTGCTGTAGTGCTATATGTACATTGTCCATGATTGTGAGTCCATTATAGTGATATCTTCCATTGTGATCCTACACAAGTGGTAAAGGAAAATGCATTTGACATGCTGGAGTGATGTGTCAGACAGTGCAGAGGGACAGGATTTGCCAATGAGTAAGTGAGAGACAATCACTGGGCAGGATGACAAGATAAACAGTGGTTTGCAGAACACTCATTGAGTAGAGTTGCTGTAAGACTGGCATGTTACAGAGCGCAGGACCTTGCTACTAGTTGGCCATGTGGCAGGGACTAGTGCTTCTGTGTACTTTTCCGTATGAAGGTGATCTGTTCCACGTCTCCTTCTTCTGATGTGTGTGTTGCCTCCTCTGCCCTTGGTGGTGGTGGTTCTGAAGGGGCAACACACACCTCAGTGTTAGAAGACGTGGAGTCAGACATCCCGGTCGCTGCTACTTGTGAAGGTCTTAAGGGCAGTACTGCTGCAAGGAGGATCTGCTGATACTTAAGAATAGCAGCCACATCACGATGGTAGGCAGCCAGGTCGGCCCTAAGGGGTTCAATGTTGCATTCGTGCACGCGTTGACAGGATTGCTGTTGTAGGTGTTGGGTCAACTGTATTACAGCTGTGCTGATTTCCTTCAGGCTTTATTGCTGGTCCTGCAAGATAGATGTTAGCCCTTGCATAGCTGCTGCCTGATCTGCAGATGACATCATGCACGAACGCACCCCTTCTAGGCTGGCTGCCATAGTTTGCATTCCCACCCGCACCTCCTTGGCCAGCTCCCGCTGTACTCCGACTACAGTCCTCTCAAAGCTGGTGCCTGTGTCGTTTGAGTCCTCAGCTGTATTTGAGCTGGCAGGTCTTACAATTGGTGTTGTGGGTGGGTCCTCTGTGATGGCTGCTTGTTCTGAGCTCCTCCTTGTGACAGAAGGTGGGGTCTGGAGGATTCCAAGGACCTCTTGGAGGGTCTGCTGGCTGATGTTTGTCAGCTCATCATCCATGTCATCAGGGTATTCCTGGACAGGCATATCCGTAGGTGATCCATTGTCCTCTGCAATGAAATAGGGTGCAATTAGTGTGTCAGTGTTGTGGGCTTTGTAATGTAACATGGCTGCCTTGTGTTGATTTGCACATTGTGCTCTTGTTTCCTGTTCATTGATCCAGTCTTTCAGATGGACATTCTCCCAGGCCTATGGCCCACCTGCATGTCACATATATAGTGGTAAGTTATTGGACTTGTCGGCATCATCTCCTCTAGTGTTGTGTTAGGCCAAATGGTGAATTGCCACCTTCTTGTCCTATTCAACCCTCAGTCTACGTGTATTCTAATGGTGAGGCCTTTCACTGGCTGTGGGTGTTCTGATGGCACTAGCAGCACACTTACTAATCTGGACCTGCCCCAGTCTCTGATCTTTCACATCCACTTATATGTAGTTGACATGTAGCGTATCCTATGCATAGCATTGCTATGGCACGATATGGATGTTAGCACTGGTAATGTATACAGCTGATGTTGGGTAATGTGTGGAGAGTGGATTGCCCTGATAGTCGTAGCAGTGTCCTATTTCCTCCTCTGACTGTGCAGGTGTATTTCAGTGACCAGTTACATGCTGTTGTCTGAGCAATATGTCATTTGGGATGTTGCATTGTGAGCCAGGCACAGGATGGACCCTGGCATATGCAGCATGGGTGTGTCCTTAGTGCTGTGTAGCTCCTACTGTTGATGACATTGGCTGCTGTTTGTGGCAACTATGGGCATTCACGATTGCAAGGATTGGAGCATTTCATTTGTTTCAGGGGATTGTTAAGAGTTGTCATCCTCCACCCACTAATTTAGGTGTGTATGATCCATGGGGACGTTAGTGCCATTGGTTACTTGAGCTGCACACAGAGCGGAGGTGGTAGTGGCAACTGTTGTCACTGTAACATTCCAGTTGTCGGTATGGTTATGGGTTGTTAATTGGGCCCTAGTTACAGTAGGGGGTATAGTGGCTGACGTGTGCCGGGATGTCAGTTTGACATTGTGCTCTTCCCTCCTGGCGTGGCTTTACCTTTGCTACATTGTTGGCATGGCAGCGTGCCCCCATGGGACTGTTGTTGGTGTGGGGTTATGGTGTGCCCCAGCTTCTCTCTGTACAGGCCATGCCCCCATGCAATACCCCTTTACACATGCCACTCCCTGAATATCATGACTTACATGCATTGTGTAGTAGGTATGTCCACCCCCACGGTTGCAGTTGACATAAGTGCTTTTTGATTCCCCATGCAACTTACCCTGCATGTGCGTTGTCTCCTGGTATTCTGTGCTGTCCTGTCCTTGAATCCCTGTGACGATCTCCTCAGGGATGACGGCTGCGACCATCTACTCCATATGGTCCAGGGCCTCCTGGTGTGCTCGACTCCCACCTCCAGTCTGCAGTGCTGCCTTCCTGTTCCTGGCCATCTTTTCCTTGGTCATGCACTTGCAGTCATGCCAGCGTTTCTTGCACTCAATTACTGTTCTGCATACTTCTGCCACACTGTTAATCTTGTCAACAATTTGTTGCCATATTGCCTCTCTCCTACTGATTGGCAACTTTGAGGTGATAAACAGTTGCTGCTGGTGTTCCGTCACCTCTTTAACCAGAATTTCCTGTTCCTCTGCACTGAAGCAACACTTCCTTTTCTTCTTCAGATCGTCCTGGGTCTTGTGTGGGTCCTTGTGGCTGGTTCCTGGTCTGTTGTCATCTTCCTGGGGGCTGTTCAGGCATCTGGGATCCATTTTGGCTCTCCTCTGCTGGAATGGCTGTGCTTGCGGCGATTTTTGATGCTATTGCGTCAAAAAACGCCGCATATCCGGTGTGCGGGGTCGTAAAGCGAGTTACACTGCGTTTGCATCGTTTTGCTTTACGACTTTCCGTAGTGGTGTGCGTAAAAAAAAATGACTTACACCTGTGGTTTGCGCCACCGTGCGTCAAAGTATAAATTTGACGCCCGCACGGCGCACCGAAATGGCATTAGTCCGCAGTAACATTTTTGACGCAAAACTGCGCCGGTTCAGTTTTGCGTCAAAAACTATAAATATGGGCCTATATAAGGGAGCCAGCCCAGCTCCACGTGCTCACTATTCAGAGGACCCGGTGCAGAGCAGCAGCAACTTCCTGAGCTCCTGTTCCGGAGGCCTACTTTCATCTTCCATGCCTTGCCCTTTCACTTTGTCAGTGATTCTTGATCAGGGCGGTAAGACGGAAGGTCGGGCTGGGCCCCCGATCCCGTTCTCGAAGGCTTTCGAGTTCTTGGACCTAATTTGCATGATAAAACAATTTTGCTCTTGTGCGTGTGAATGTGCGCTTGATGTTTTATGGCATTTACATGCTGACACTTGAATCGGCAAGACGCGCGATTCTTTACTCGTGTACAACTCTTGATATTCATTGTGCGCTACCCTTTATGGCATTTACAGGTAGCATCCGAATCGGCAAGACGTGCGATTCATTTCTTGTGCTTAATTCATGTATTTCATTGTACGCCACCATTTCATGGCATTCACGTGGTGGCATCCGAATCGGCAAGACGCGCAATTCATTTCTTGTGCTTAATTCATGATATTCAGTGTGCGTTACCATTTCTTGGCATTCACATGGTGGCATTCGAGTCGGCAAGACGCGCAATTCATTTCTTGTGCTTAATTCACGCTATTCAGTGTGCACTACCATTTCTTGCCATTCACATGGTGGCCTTCGAATCGGCAAGACGCGCAATTAATTTCTTGTGTTTAATTCATGAATATTTAGTGTGCGCTACCATTTCATGGCATTAGCAAGGTAGCCTTCGAATCAGCAAAATGCGTGATTCATTTCTTGTGCTTAATTCATGATATTTCAGTGTGCGCTACCATTTCATGGCATTAGCAAGGTAGCATTCGAATCGGCAAAACGCGCGATTCATTTCTTGTGCTTAATTCATGATATTCATTGTGTGTTACCATTTCATGGCATCTACTTGGTGACATTTGAATCGGCAGGACGCACGGTTCATTTCTTGTGCTAAACTCATGTTACTCATTGTGCGCTATCATTTCGTGGCATTCACATGGTGGTATTCGAAACGGCAAGACGCGCAATTCATTTCTTGTGCTTAAATCACGATGTTCATTGTGCGCTACCACTTCATGGCATTTACTTGGTGGCCTTCGAATCGGCAAGACGCGTGATTCATTTCTTGTGTCTAACTCATGTTATTCATTGTGCACAATCATTTCATGGCGTTTATAAACCCTTGTGGAAATCCCCAATGTGCGCAATTCATGTTCCTGCATTTTAAGAGAACCTAAAGTGTTAGAATTCTAGATGTTATATTGTATGTGCATAATAGGTTCCTTAAGTACAATTCATATGGTGTTATAGAAATCATTCAGATTATTTCCTGGTCCTCATGCAAAAGACTATGCTTGAATTTGAAAACGTAATTCTAGAAGGTTCTGATGTTTCTAATCCATGTGTAACATTTCATTGAGTGTCACGACTTATGTGCTGCTTTACCCTGGAGGCCGCAGAGCGAGTGGTGTGGATCCTGTTCTTGAATGTTCGGCCTTGGTCCAAGTATGGGCGACTCTTTCTGGTAGCCACGGTGCTGCAGGCATTGGGTACGCCAAGAGCAGGCCGTGTCCCTCAGAAGTAGCGCCAGAGGGAAAAAACCCCAGAAAAGGGGAAAAAACCTGCACAAAGATATGTTCCTAAAACAGGAACAAAAAGGAAGAGATATCAACAAGAGAAAAAATAAAGGAAAAAGTATTCCGAACTGTCGAGAACCAGCACAAGAATACGAGGAAGCAGGAGCGAAGACACCATCCAAACAGAAAGTGTTGCAGCGCAAGGAGAGAAAGAATCACAGCCCTTAAATACCAACAAACAGGAACGACCAACAGGAAGTAAAAGGACACCATCTTTGATAGGGAAAGTACATAGAACAGAATGGACTAGGAACCAAAGAGAATAGGGAACAAGGAATGCTGGGAAGAGAAAGGTAACATGGGAAGGGGGAAAAAACATAAAGGAAGGCACAACCAGATGTCCCAGAAAAGAAGAAAAGAAAAAAGAGAAGAAAAGAACAGGTGAGTGGGGGTCAGAAATGCCTGAAAATGCGGTGCACAGAAAAAGAGCGAGGCCCCATGCCCAATTTGGGGCCTTGGAAAGCACACAGCAGACTGGAGGCGCGCCGCGCCAGGAAAACGCGTGTTGCGTCCCAAGCCGAATGTTCGGCTCGTGCCGCGTGCATCGACGTGACAGTAGCCCCCCCCCCCGAAGGCCCAGGTTTGTGCGGAAACAAACGGTGAAAATGACAAATCAGAAGAGGTGTGTGAACAGAAGATGCATCTTCACAAGAGCATTCACTGAGAGGGTAACCCTTCCAATGAATCAAGTACTGAAGACGTTTGTGAAAGATACGAGAATCACAAATCTCCTGCACCTCATATTCAGGTACATCATCCACTAACACAGGAGGAGGACAGGGAAACTGACGAGAGCAAGGATCAGGTACATAGGGTTTTAGCTGAGAAACATGAAAGACCGGGTGAATCCTCCAGGTACGAGGCAAGTGAAGACGGACAGTGACGGGATTGATCAGCTGAAGGATTCGGAAAGGACCATAGTAACGAGGTGTGAACTTATTCTGAGAAAGGCGTAAAGGTAGAAATTTAGATGAAAGCCAGACTTTATCCTGAAGGTGATACTCTGGAGCATCCCTCTGTTTCTTGTCTGCTATTCTCTTCATGTATCTCTTGGTGTTCAACAAGTTAGAGCGAATCAATCTATGAATCTGTAAAAGTCGTCTGGAGAATGAAGTAACAGCAGGAAGAGAAGAGGTAGAATGAGGAGTAGTAGGAAAAGAGGTAGGATGATAGCCATAAGAACAGAAAAAAGGAGTGACCTTGGAGGCACTATGGACAGAGTTATTGTAGGAGAATTCAGCAATAGGGAGGTAAGTGTTCCAGTTACTCTGAGTAGAATTACAAAAGCAGCAAAGGTACTGCTCCAAACCTTGGTTGAGACGCTCAGGTGGTCATTCCAACCCTGGCGGTCGGTGTTAAAGCGGCTGCAAAACCGCTAACAGGCTGGCGGAAAAAAAAATGCAATTCCGACCGTGGCGGAAACCGCCAACAGAGACCGCCACTTCAACACACCGCCCGCCACGGCGGGACAAACAAACAGTGCGGCGGTCACCGCCAACAGACAGGCAGGAGACCATGTACCGCCCACCCTATCACAACCCACCAATCCGCCACCTTTTCCGGGGCGGTAGCCCCGCTGATAAAAACCCGCAGAAACAGCCATTTCAAACGGAAAACGCTCACCTCCATAAAACCCACGAGGAATCTGGACAGCATGGAACCCGAACTACACATCCTCCCAGCGATTGTCTTCCTGCTCCTCTACCAGGAGCACGAACGCCGGCGCAGAAGACAACGGTGAGTACTGCACCTACGACACAGGGGAGGGGGGAGGCAAAAAATTACGGGGACACACATATGCAACACACCCACCCTCACCCTCACCCACTACAACACACACATCAATGCATAGCAACACATCACAGTTACCCCCCCAAACCCCCCGGAAGAATGCAAAGACAAAAGGAAATTATTATAAACATTGGAATATATTGTATGACTGGCTTTAAAACATATCACACATCTAAAACTTTTATTTAAATAAATTGTCCAGTCCGATATTTGTATCAGGCATTGTTCGTGGACCACTGGGCCCAAATCACATGGGCAAAGCCCACACAGGATACCTGACTCCAACGGAGAGAACACTGCAGGGGCATCAGATACCAAAACTACAGGCACCTCAGGGGGAAGGGAAGGGGGGGCACCTCAGCCAGATGAGTCCACGACGCCAGATCCATGAGGGGCCTCCATGGCCACTGTTCCATCCTGGGGAGTGCAAAGCCACAGTCTCTCAAGTCTCTACGGTGGGTGGCTTGCCCAATGTTCCATCCTGGGGAGTGCAAAGCCACAATCTCTCAAGTCTCTACAGTGGGTGGCTTGCCCACTGTTCCATCCTGGGAGAGCAAAGCCACAGTCTCTCAACTCGATAACAGTGGGTGGCTTGCCCACTGTTCCATCCTGCGGAGTGCAAAGCCACAGTCTCTCAAGTCAATATCAGTCTCCACTGGTACTGGAGGGGGACTAGTGCCCAGAGTGCTTCGTGCAGCCCTGCCCAACACAGATGCGGGCCTGCCCCTTCCGCCAATGGGCCAGCGGTGCTTGAGATGAAGGGCCCAGTTCAGCGGTGCTTGAGACGGTGGTGCCCAGTTCAGCGGTGCTTGAGACGGCGGTGCCCAGCGGAGCGGTGCTTGAGATGAAGGGCCCAGTTCAGCGGTGCTTGAGATGGCGGTGCCCAGCGGAGCGGTGCTTGAGATGAAGGGCCAAGCTCAGCAGTGCTTGAGAGGGCGGTGCCCAGTGGAGCGGTGCTTGAGATGAAGGGCCCAGTCCAGCGGTGCTTGAGACGGCGGTGCCCCGCGGAGCGGTGCGTGAGATGAAGGGCCCAGTTCAGCGGTGCTTGAGACGGCGGTGCCCAGTTCAGCAGTGCTTGAGATGAAGGGCCCAGTTCAGCGGTGCTTGAGACGGCGGTGCCCAGCGGAGCGGTGCTTGAGATGAAGGGCCCAGTTCAGCGGTGATTGAGATGAAGGGCCCCGCAGAGCTGTGCTTGAGACGGCGGTGCCCAGTTTAGCGGTGCTTGAGATGAAGGGCCCAGTTCAGCGGTGCTTGAGACGGCAGTGCCTCGCGGAGCGGTGCTTGAGACGGCGGTGCCCAGTTCAGCGGTGCTTGAGACGGCGGTGCCCAGCGGAGCGGTGCTTGAGACGCCAGTGCCCAGTTCAGCGGTGCTTGAGATGGCGGTGCCCAGTTCAGCGGTGCTTGAGACGGCGGTGCCCAGCGGAGTGGTGCTTGAGATGAAGGGCCCAGTTCAGCGGTGCTTGAGATGAAGGGCCCAGCGCAGCGGTGCTTGAGACGGTGGTGCCCAGTTCAGCGGTGCTTGAGATGAAGGGCCCAGTTCAGCGGTGCTTGAGACGGCGGTGCCCAGCGGAGCGGTGCTTGAGATGAAGGGCCCAGTTCAGCGGTGCTTGAGATGAAGGGCCCAGTTCAGCGGTGCTTGAGACGGCGGGGCCCAGTTCAGCGGTGCTTCGGATGAGTGCCCAGTTCAGCGGATCCACCCATGGCGTGGAGGTCATTCACCACCTGACCTGTGGCTGGCTGCGCCTTCCTGCCCACCTGGGAATGGGCCTGGTGGGGCCCTCCTGGGCTGCAGTACCGGGCCTGTTGGTGTCCTCCTGCCCACCTGGGATGGGGCATGCGGGGCCCTCCTGCACAGCTGGGCTGCTGGCGGTCTTGTCGGGCGTGCTGCCCTTCCCAGCCTTCCCTGTTTGCCTGTGGCCCTTCTCCACCTTTGGCGGTGTGCCAGGTGGCACCACACTCCCTGCCGGAGCCATGGTAGGGATTTTGGTCCCAGGTGTTTAGGCCTCTCGCGCTCCACAGTCAATGGCAGACTGTCTTCACAGGGCCCGCTTTTGTGGTGGCTGAGGTGCTGACTGGAGTCCTATTAGATGGACGGGGTGGGGGAGTTATTGGAAAGAGGTCAAGTTTTGATAGGAAAATAAGTTTAGGAAGAGAGGGACGGGTAGGTGTAGTAGGTATGGGAGTGGAGGAAGAGGTTGTGGTTGTAGGAGTTTGAAGTCTGCTGTCTTTGGGTGCAGGTGCTTGGGCTGGAGGCTGTCGTGAGGTGGATGGCTGTTGGGTGGGTGGCTGCCTGCGTTTGTGTAGCTTGGAAGAGGGGGTGACAGACACACTGGGAGGGGACACAGGGGACGTGTGAATGGTAGTGGGGGTGGTGACTGCACGTGTGCGGGGGGTTCTGGTGTGTGTGCTGGTGATGGACGTAGTGGCTGAAGATGTTGTGCATGCAGGTGTGAGTGGAGACGTGACAGGGAGGGAGGAGGGAGACGAGGAGGAGGGGGACACAGTGGAGGCAGTGGGTGTTGGTATGTCTGCATGTGGATGTTGCTTGTGTGAATGCCTGTGTGATGTGTGGTGCTTATGTCTGTCTGAGCTTCCCTTGGGTGTTGAGGTGTGTGCAGGCTGGACTGATGGTGTGTCTGGGATAGGCAGAGGTACAGGGGATTGGGTATGGGTGGAGGAAGTTGGAGGGGGGAGGCTAGAGACAGGGGCAATTGCTGCCATCAGTGCTGAGGCCAGAGTGTTGAACGATCGCTGATGAGCAGCCTGACCCGAATGAATGCCCTCCAGGTATGCATTACTCTGGTGCACCTCCCTTTCTACACCCTGGATGGCATTCAAAATCGTAGACTGCCCAACAATGAGCGTCCTCAGGAGGTCAATGACCTCCTCACTGAGGGCAGCAGGGGTGACAGGGGCAGGGCCTGAGGTGCCTGGGGTGAAGGAGATGCCCACCTTCCTGGGTGAGCAGGCACGGGGCAAACGCTGAGGGGCTGCTGGGAGGGCGGTGCTGGTGCGCTGGGTGGCGGCTGTACCTGTTGTTGCGGGGGGCACGGATGTTGCCGCCACCACAAGGGAGCTCCCTTCAGAGGACGAGTCGCTGTCACTGACATCTGCACGAGTCCCCGCTGTGGAGCTCCCCTCGCCCTCCGTCTCACTGGTGAATTCCGAGTCAGTTGCATGGCCCGCCATTGCCCGCCATGGCCATGTGAGATGCAGCTCCCTCGTTCTCCGATGCCACTTCTCCTCCGCCTGATGATGCTAATGCAAAAATGAACAGGAAGACAACAAAAAAGGGGGGTGGGGAAAAATAAAGAAATGTTGAGTGCATGCATTGGCGACACCGTTGGCGGACAGGACAGACACAGAAGCCCCCTGCACTACGCCGTGCACTTGAAGTCGACTACGCAATCCGTTGGACATGGCCTACAAGCCTATGGGCGACCTCTGCTCACATACATGACACAGGGCAATGAATAGCTGTACTTGGCACCCTACAGAGGTGGGGGGCGGGGGCACAGGGCCATGCCTTACGGAGGAGCCTAGCCTACAGAAATCGCCCTGGCCTAGGGATACCCACAGCCCTCCTCCCCCACCCAGAACCCTCCACTGCGCGCAAAGTCACCAGGATTTGAGTGTACTCACCCCCTTGTGTCTGCTGTGATGTCCTCACGTGCCCATCCAAATCGGGGTAGGCCACTGCCAGGATCCGGGACATCAGGGGGGTCAAAGTACGACTGGCACCCATCCCACGTTGGGAGGCCATCCCCAGCTGAGCCTCCGCCGTCTTCCTGCTCCAGCGTCGGATGTCCTCCCATCTCTTCCGGCAGTGGGTGCCACGTCTCTGGTGGACCCCCCGGGGTCCGGACGTCCTTGGCGATGGCACACCAAATATCGATTTTCTGGTGGGCGCTGACCTATGTGACATGTACAGGGAGAGAAGAATAATCATCACCTTCTGCATGCTCGATGTGAGTGGCCCCCCCATCCCCACCCTTGCCATGTGGCACATGCTCTCATCTGTCATTTGATGCATGCCTCAATCGCTCCCCTCACCACCATCTTTCATCCACCCCACTCAACACAGGCATTGGCCACAAAGCATGGTCCCAGTGTACTTACCTGTTGGTCTGGAGGACCGTAGAGTAGCGCATACTGGGGGAGGACCCCATCCACGAGTTTCTCCAACTCCTGAGCAGTGAAGGCAGGGGCCCTTTCCCCAGTCGCATGAGCCATTGTCTCATCCAGACCGTGGTCACAGCAGCACTTGCAGTGTAGGTCCTCTCCTGTGGAAGATCATGTATCGAGTGATTAAACAGATAGAAAATGGCGGTCACGCCCGCGGCGGTGCGTACCGCGGTGGTGCGTACCGTGGCCGCCGGGGCACATCGTCATTGGCTCCTGAGACCCATAGGGTTCAATGTTAACCAATGCAGCTTTGCGCCGCGGTCTTCGACCGCCTACCGCCACGGTGTGCCACGCCAGCGCATTGACCTCATATCCCATTGTCGCACTTCACAGGTCAGGCAGCCGCCATTTCAAGGGCCCACATGCCTTATTTTCTACTGCGTCACACATACCTAGGCCTTGCATCGACACTCATACAAGCCATTCAATGCATTGGGAAACGTTTTATGTGCAAGCTGTGGTTACGTACCTGTGGGTTGATTGACTCTGTGCTCGCTGTTGTCCTTCATAGGCACTGTCCGCTGGGACATGCGAGGAGATGGAGAAATC
Source organism: Pleurodeles waltl (assembly GCF_031143425.1). Taxonomy (NCBI): domain Eukaryota; kingdom Metazoa; phylum Chordata; class Amphibia; order Caudata; family Salamandridae; genus Pleurodeles; species Pleurodeles waltl. Next base: position 576,704,789 of record NC_090448.1, read on the forward strand.
TTCCCGTTTACAGACCGCTGGTGGACCTGTCGATGATGGAGGAAAGACATGTCATACTGACATACAGGCTTGACCGAGCCACTATACAGGAACTGTGTGCCCAGCTGGAGCCAGACCTGATGTCACCAATCCGCCAACCCACAGGGATCCCCCCTCTAGTGCAGGTGCTGTCAGTACTCCATTTCCTAGCAAGTGGGTTATTTCAAACAACAGTGGCCATATCATCAGGGATGTCCCAGCCCATGTTTTCCAAGGTGTTGTCCAGAGTGTTGTCTGCCCTGCTCAAACACATGCAGAGCTACATAGTCTTCCCTGAGGTGGGGGATTTGGCTACAGTGAAGGCTGATTTCTATGTCCTTGGAAATATACCCAACATCATTGGTGCCATTGATGGGACACATGTTGCTTTGGTACCCCCCCAGCAGGAGTGAACAGGTGTACAGGAACAGGAAGAGTTATCAGTCCATGAATGTCCAGATGGTGTGTTTGGCTGACCAGTACATCTCCCATGTTAATGCCAAGTTCCCTGGGTCAGTGCATGACGCGTACATCATGCGGAATAGCAGTATCCCTTACGTGATGGGTCAACTCTAGAGGCACCGTGTGTGGCTATTAGGAGACTCTGGTTACCCCAACCTCTCATGGCTACTGACCCCAGTGAGGAATCCCAGGACAAGGGCAGAGGAACGGTACAATGAGGCCCATGGGAGAACTAGGAGGGTGATCGAGCGGACCTTCGGCCTCCTGAAGGCCAGGTTTAGGTGCCTCCATATGACTGGTGGATCCCTAATGTACTCACTAAAGAAGGTGTGCCAGATCATCGTGGCCTGCTGTATGCTTCACAACCTGGCTTTGCGACGCCAGGTGCCTTTTCTGCAGGAGGATGGTCCAGATGGTGGTGTTGTAGCAGCTGTGGAGCCTGTGGAGAGTGAAGAGGAGGAAGGCGAAAAGGGCGACATAGAGAACAGGAACACAGTAATACAGCAGTATTTTCAATGACACACAGGTAAGAATCCACACCGGCATTTTACATATACTTAACCCCTACTACCTCTCTACTGTCTGACCATTTCCCCCAGTGTATGGTAACTGAGTTGTGACTTTCCCTTCCGATTTCAGAGATGTGGGCCCCACTGCGTGACATCTGCTTTATTTCTCCATGGACTACAGCTGTGTGACATTGGTATGTTGGCATCACAATGTGAATATGCCATTTGGCATGGTAATGTCTAATACATTTCTACAAAATCACAGCCAGACTCCAGATTGTTTTATGCAATAAGTGTGTTTATTACAGTGCTCTAAATTGGTGGGTGGTTGCAAATCGTTGAGGTGTGATGGTGGAGGATTGTCCATGGCAGAGTCCAGACTATCAGTATCACAGGTGCATTGTCCAGATGCCTGTGGAAAGTGGAGCAGGGGCAGTGTAAGGTTGGACAGGTTGACAATGTGGGACAGTGGGATGACAATCAGGGAGGTATCCTTTCCTGGCTGGGGTCTTGGCATCTTACTCTGTCTTCTTCCTGGATCTCAGGGCCCGCTTGCGGGGTGGTTCTCCTTCTGCAGGGGGTGGGGTTCTGGTGGCCTGTTGGTCTTGTGTCGGGGCCTCCTGTCCACTAGCGCCGGCGGAGGTGGTAGGCAGTTCTTGGTCCATGCTAGTGTCAGGGGCCCTTTGTGGTGCAACAGTGTCCTGCAATGTGGTGACTACCTGATTCAGAGCCACTACGATGGTGCCCATGGCGGAACTGATGTTTCTTAGTTCTTCCCTGAACCCCATATACTGTTGCTCCTGCAGAAGCTGGATCTCCTGAAACCTGGCCAGGACCGTGGCCATCGTCTCCTGGGAGGGGTGGTATGCTCCCATGATGGAGGAGAGAGCCTTGTGGAGAGTGGGTTCCCTGGGCCTGTCCCCCCCCCGTCGCACAGCAGCCCTCCCAGTTCCCCTGTTTCCCTGTGCCTCTGTCCCCTGGACCGTGTGCCCACTACTACTGCCCCCAGGTCCCTGTTGTTGTTGGGGTGGTGGGTTAACCTGGGTGCCCTGTAGTGGTGGACACACCGCTGATTGACGTGTCCTGGGGACAGAGCTATGGGCCCGCTGTGTGGGTGCTGTGCTGGTGTTCCCAGAGGGGGGAAGGTCTGCTGTGGCCTGTGGCTGTCTGAGGGGAACCGACTGTCCAGAGGTCCCCGATGGGCCGGGCTGGACATCTAGATCCAGGGAGACAGAGGTGCTGTCATCACTGTGGACCTCTTCTGGGGGTGGAGTGGACATTTGTGGACCCTCCTGCGTGGTGACGTGGCGTTCGGGTCCTGCAGGGGTATAAAAGTAAGATTATTGCTTCTGTGTGTGCCATAGCGTGCAATGGGTGGGTGCCCATGTACCCCTGTGCTTGCATTCCTGTGTGGGGGCTTTTGTGACGGTGTTTTGGGGGGGATGGGTATGTGCAGTGGGCATGCTTATGTGATGGGTGTCCATCCTTTGTGGTCGCATGCAGGGCTTGGTGTTGGGATGGGTGGGTTGTGAGGGTGAGACATTTGCAAGGAGTAGGTGTGATGGGGGTGGGGGTGAGGGTGGGGGTATGAGTTGGCATGCTGGTGGGGTGGGGGGGATGAAGTAGTTAAGATTTGACTTACCAGAGTCCATTCCTCCGCCTACTCCTGCGAGGCCCTCAGGATGCAGGATCGCCAAGACCTGCTCCTCCCATGTTGTAAATCCTGGGGGAGGAGGCGGGGGTCTGCCGCCAGTCCCCTGCACCGCGATGTTGTGCCTCGATACCATGGAACGCACCTTCCCCCGTAGGTCGTTCCACCGCTTCCTGATGTCGTCTCGATTTCTTGGGTGCTGTCCCACAGCGTTGACCCTGTCCACTATTCTGCTCCATAGCTCCATCTTCCTGGCAATGGTGATGTGCTGCACCTGTGTCCCGAAGAGCTGTGGCTCTACCCGTACAATTTCCTCCACCATGACCCTGAGTTTAGCCTCAGAAAACCTGGGGTGTCTTTGCGGTGCCATGGGGTGGTTTGGGTGATGTGTGGGGTGGATTGTGTGGTGCTAAGTGTGGTGATGTGTATTGGTGTGTAGTTTGAAGTGCGTGGTAATATTGCTGGGTGACAGTGAATTGCTCGTCTGGGTGCTCGGGTCTCTTATCTCTGTGCGTGTTCACGAATCTCTAGGAGTGGAGGTTTGTGGGTGATGTGGGTGTGTGTTTTATATTGTGTTGGGTGTGTGGGAGTGTTGTTTGTATGTGTATCAGGTGTGTGTATTTCGAATTATCCAATGTGGCTGTGTTTTGTAAGTGTGTGTGTATTTTGAGCGCGGCGGTGTGTACCGCCAATGGAATACCGCGGTTGAAAGACCGCCGCGTGGATTCGTGTGTCGTGATAGTGTGGGCGTATTTCTGTTGCCGTGACGGTGGAGGTTTGGTCTTCGCCAGTTTCTCGCTGGCCTTTGGTGTGGTGGACTTTTGTGGATGTCTGTATTTTGGCGGTTTGCCTGTTGTGGGTCAGAATGACCTTGGCGGTTTGCCGCGGCGGTATTATGGCGGTCTTCTGCATGGCGGTAAGCGCCTTTTACCGCCGAGGTTGGAATGACCCCCTCAGTCTGTCCATTGGTTTGAGGATGGAAACCCGATGTGAGTGCTATGTTGATATTCAGTGTCTTACAAAAATGTTTCCAAAACCGGGAGATGTACTGAGGTCCCCTGTCAGATACAATGCTGTGTGGAAGTAAATGGAGACGGAAAGTATGTTGGATAAATATCTGACTTAGTTCTTGGGAATTAGGTCGTTTTTTCAGAGCAGTGAAGTGAGCCATCTTAGTAAAAGAATCTATGATGACCATGATAACCCGGTTTCCTGCTGATGGAGGTAATGAACACATAAAATCAGTAGAAATAGTGTGCCAGGGAGCCAGTGGAACAGGTAGTGGTTGTAGTAATCCTGTAGGTCTGGTACGTGGAATCTTTACTTGAGCACATATGGGACAAGCCTGAACGTATCTTTTGACATCTGATTTCCAGGTAGGCCCCCAGAAAGAGCGCAAGAGTAGTTCTTGTGTGGCCTTAATGCCTCTATGACCAGCAACCGGTAAATCATGGCACATTTGTAGTCTCTTTTCTCTGACTCCATTAGTAGGGAGAAACAACAAGTTCTTATAATAATAATATCCTTGCCTCTTACATATGTTCAGTTTCTTTATTTCTTGATCAGTCAGATTGGAGTATTCCAGTTGTACCTCAACCAGGAAAGACTGAGCTACTCCCATGATTTTACTGGGCTCAAGAAGATACTGTGATGGGGTAGAAGCACAATCTGGATAACGGCGAGATAGGGCATCAGCCAGAATGTTTTGGGATCCAGGAATATAAGTGACATAAAAGTCATACTGACTGAAGAAGAAGGCCCAACGAGCCTGACGACTGTTCTGGCATAAAAGGTTACGCAAACATTGTAGATTGCGATGGTCTGTTCGTACCTCAAAGGGCTCTTTGGAACCCATAAGAAACTGTCTCCACTCAAGGCAGGCTGTTTTCAGGGCTAACAACTCCCTTTCAAGTACTGAGTAATGTTGTTCTGACGCCGAAAGTACATGGGACAAATAGAACACAGGATGTTCAAGACCGTCATCTTCTTGTTGTTTGAGTAAGGCAGCTCCGATGGCTCTTTCGGAAGCATCTGTAACAACAATAAATTGTTTGTTGGTATCTGGGTTCCTCAATATCGGTGCCTGAGTGAAGGCCTTTTTTAGACTCTGAAAAGCTTGTTCAGCCGCCTTGGTCCAGACGAAGCCTTTCTTTAGATTTTCCTTTTTTAAAGTTTGTGTTATGTGGCTGGTTTGTTCTGCAAAGTCCAAGATAAAATGCTGATAAAAATTAGCCAATCCTAAAAAGCATTGTGTTTCCTTAATAGAGGAAGGAGAAGGCCAATCTAGAATGGCTTGTACCTTTTCTTGGTCCATAGCTATGCCAGTGGGACTAAGGTGATATCCCAAATATTTGACTTCGGTCTTGTCAAACTCACACTTTTCGGGTTTACACGACAGTTGATGTTCCCGGAGTCTTTGGAGGACCTGTTTGACGTGAGAGGAATGAAGTTCAGGATGTTTAGAATAAATAAGAATATCGTCTAAATAGATGACGACCGTATGGTTCAAGAGATCAGAGAATACTGAATCCATAAATCTCTGGAAAATGGAGGGGGCATTAGTAAGACCAAAAGGCATAACTCTGTACTCATAATGACCAAATGGGGTCCGGAAAGCAGTCTTCCACTCGTCTCCTTCTTTAATACGCAAAAGGTTGTAGGCTCCACGAAGATCCAGTTTGGTAAATCGTTGAGCCCCTCTGACTGCCTCTAGTATATCCTTAATGAGAGGCAAAGGATAACGGTCCTTTATAGTTATTTTATTTAGCCCGCGAAAATCCAGGCATGGACTAAGATCCTTAGTTTTCTTGGCTACAAAAAAGAGAGGAGCCCCAGCCGGAGAGGACGATGGTACAATAAGACCGCTATGTACGTTTTCTTGCAGATATTCTTTTAGGACTTCTCTTTCAGGTTCAGTGAGTGAATACATCCTCCCAAAGGGAACGATAGCTCCGGGTTCCAAGGGAATAGCACAATCGTAATCTCGATGTGGGGGTAACACAGGTCTGGTTGGTTTTTGGAACACATGTTGAAATTCAAGATAGTGATCAGGAACTCCTTGAACTGTATTGATGGAACATCCAGTAATACTGTCAATAGGCATCAACCTCTTGGGTGACCAATAAGTGTCTGAAGCAAAGCAATTCTCATGACAAAACTGGGAGGACAGGGAAATAGTCCAGGTTTCCCAATTTACATAAGGGTTATGTCTTATGAACCACAGAATTCCCAAGATGATAGTATGACTGGGGGATGATATTAGATCAAAAGAGATGTGCTCTTGATGGTTTCCAAACTGTAAACTCAGTGTCATGGTGGTGGTATCAACTGGACCAGAGGATGTTAAAGACCCATCCACTGTGTGAACTTGTTCTGGGGTCTCTTTGGGTTGTGTTGGTATTTGTTGAGTCGTGGCCCAAGTCTTATCCATATATATGCCACTGGCACCACAATCAAGTAAAGCCAGTGTTCTCTCTTGACGGCCGTCCGGTAAATGTAACGTCACAGGTAACATAAACAAAGTAGTGGCATTGTCCTTGAAGGAACTGATTGAAGGTATAGCTGATGATCCCGTCCCCTCCCTTCTTACAGAGGACGGGAAGTGGAGTTTCCCAATGGCCTTTGAGGACGAACGGGGCAGGTCCGGAGCATGTGGCCGGCAGCACCACAATACAGGCATAATCCCTTCCTACGTCTGTCTACCCGCTCGCTAACGGAAAGTGGTCCTCGAGTGGTATCCACCTGCATAGGTTTGCCTTCGGCGTCTCTGGCGGGAGGACGAGGTTCCTCGGGACGATGCATAAAGACACGTGAAGTGCTTGGCTGAGATGATCCTCTAATTTTTCTTTTCTCTATACGTCGCTCTTGGAGACGGTATTCGATGGAAAGAGCCCGATCCATCAGACCACGAAGATCTTCAACTCGGGTGGAGTGTACTAACTCGTCTTTGATTTCTTCTTTAAGTCCTCTACGAAATAAAGTCACCAGAGTTCGTTCCACCCAAGTGGTCTTAGCCGCTAGCTGTCGAAAGCGGGTAATATATTGGAGAACATCTTGTGAGCCTTGTTGGATGTCACATAAGGCCTCTTCCGCAGAGGCCTCCAATCCTGGACGACTGAACATCTGTTTAAACCGACTCACGAAGGCAGGATAGTCTGATAATACTGGGTCATCGGAGGATACCATCGGGGTTGCCCAGGCCAAGGCAGGGCTGGATAAGGCACTGATAAGATATCCCACCTTTGTCTTGTCGTGGGAGAATTGGGAAGGTCGGAAGGCGAAATACACAGTCAATGCATCGAGGAACTCTCGCAGCTTAGTTGGTTCACCGGAGAAACGAGGAGTAGAGGTGGAGACGGTCGGAACATTCGCACTGCGAAAGGCCAAAGCTTGACGTAAAGCAGCATTCTCGTTGCGTAATTGTTGCAGTTCCTGAGCCTGTTGCTGAATGGTTGCCAGAAGAGATTGATCAGGATCTGCAGCAGCCGCCACTGTATCATCCATGATGTTAGAAGACGTCAGGAGTATTAGGCGCTGCAATCTGTCACGACTTACGTTCTGCTTTACCCTGGAGGCCGCAGAGCGAGTGGCGTGGGTCCTGTTCTTGAATGTTTGGCCTTGGCCCAAGTAGGGGCGACTCTTTCTGGTAGCCACGGTGCTGCAGGCAATGGGTACGCCAAGAGCAGGCCGTGTCCCTCAGAAGTAGCGCCAGAGGGAAAAAACCCCAGAAAAGTGGAAAAAACCTCCACAAAGATATGTTCCTAAAACAGGAACAAAAAGGAAGAGATATCAACAAGAGCAAATACAGGAAAAAGTATTCTGAACTGTCGAGAACCAGCAGAAGAATACGAGGAAGCAGGAGCGAAGACACCATCCAAACAGAAAGTGTTGCAGCGCAAGGAGAAAAAGAATCACAGCCCTTAAATACCAACAAACAGGAATGACCAACAGGAAGTAAAAGGACACCATCTTAGATAGGGAAAAGTACATAGAACAGAATGGACTTGGAACCATAGAGAATAGGGAACAAGGAATGCTGGGAAGAGAAAGGTAACATGGGAAGGGGGAAATAACATAAAGGAAGGCACAACCAGATGTCCCAGAAAAGAAGAAAAGAAGAAAAGAAAAAAGAGAAGAAAAGAACAGGTGAGTGGGGGTCAGAAATGCCTCAAAACGCGGTGCACAGAAAAAGAGCGAGGCCCCATGCCCAATTTGGGGCCTCGGAAAGCACACAGCAGACTGGGGGCACGCCGCGTCAGGAAAACGCGTGTTGCGGCACGAGCCGAATGTTCGGCTCGTGCAGCGTGCAGCGGCGCGACATTGAGAGGTTCATTGGAAAGTTGTATTAATCTTTCTTGATTCCTTCACAGGTATCCAAACATCTTGAGGCCTAGTTATTTTTAGTCCATGCTTAAGTTATCCATGTTTCCAGTATGACAATGTTTAGAATCATAGTCTAGTAATTATTAATATGATATAATCTTGATATTGTGTGTTTTAACCTTTTTGCTTCCTACAGGTCTTCTTCCCAGCTGTTCGCTACCTAATAACCTTTTCCCCAGTTGGACTCTCTTAAACTCTGTGACATTCTAATCAGAGTATTGGAGCTGTCTTGTGGTGGACGTGTTGGGAACGTGCACAGACCCTGAGGATCTGGTGACTCTGACAACACTCAAATCCTTCTGTGCCTTACAGCCTGTCTCCAATCCACATCTGGCTGGGTTAGTAGACAGCTCCCTTGTGCATTTCACTCAGACCATCCCAAACCCAGGATGCTCAGTCACACCTGCACACATCTGCATACTGAATGGGCCTTCCTGGGCTGGAAGGGTGGAGGGCCTGACACTTACATGTCAAAGGACAGTGGCCTGCCCTCACACAATGGACTGCCAAACTTCCTACTGGGACTCTGGCAGACAGGATGGAACTGAAAGGGGACCTTGTGCACTTCTAAGACACTCTTTGAAGTCTCCCCCACTTCAAAGGCACATTTGGGTATTTAAACCGGGTCTCTGACCCTACCAACTTAGACACTTCCTGGGAAAGAAACTCTGCACCAGAACCTGCAACCTGCCAATAGAAGGTGCCTGGCTGGCCAAAGTTCTCACCTGACTGCTTTGCTGTAAAGGACTGCTGCCTTGCTGTTGCCCTGCTGCCTTGCTGCCCCCTGGATCTGCTGAGAAGTGCTCTCCAAGGTCTTGGATAGAGCTTGCCTCTTGTTCCTTGAAATCTCAGGGCCAAAAAGACTTCATCTCTGCAAAGACCTCCTTGTGTGGCGAAAATCGATGCACAGCCTGCTGGAATAGACGCACAGCCTGCACTACGGTGAGAAAATTACTGCACGCCGAAATGGAATGACGCAGCCCGGCTCCCCGAGTAAAGATCAAACGCAGCAGCAGCATTGCGACCGGAATTTCAACGCACGGCCCACTGGATCGACGCATTGCCGAGCCGGAACAATGCAGCCCGACTTCCTGCAAGGAAGAATAGACGCAGCGCGTGTGGTGCGACTGAAATTTCCCTGCATCGCCCACCGGATCGACACAGCTCCTGTGACTTTGTCCTGCACGCCCAGGATTTCTCTGCATCGTCCCCGGGGCGTCCAAATACCCCGTAACCGAAGAGGATTCAAGCCTGCGGGCAGGATATCGACCCAAAGCCCTTGCCGCGTGGTAAAACATCAACGTATCGTCTGTGTGCGCCCCGATAAACCGGCGCACACTTTCCCGTTTTCCACGCATCTCCTCCTCTGCGGTCCCTTGTGGATAATTTAGACGCAAACCAGGTATTTTGTGCTTGCAAGAGACACTTGTTAGTTTTTAAGAATGTTAGCGCGTCAGTCCTTATTAAGTAAACTAACAAGGGGACACGCATAGGTCGATGAACCTTTTGATTGGTTTAACATGTTCTTACCATAGCTCAAGTATGGAACCAATAATCAATAAACAATAATCAATAATCATTAGTCAAATCAATATTCAATAATCAATAGTGAGTAATTGTCACGCACCATGACTTTTCAGCCATGAATAACCACACCTTTAGTAAAAGTTTAGTAATTTTATTTCCCTTATATTAACAATCCTAAAGTCATGTAGACTAATCTAAAAAACAAATCGAACGCATCAAGAATAATATTTATTAACCAAAAAGACGCAAAAAGCACAATCTAATCAAAGCTTGAATTACAATACATTCTAGAGAATCAGTGCAAATTATTAATAAAGTCAGCTTCAATAATGCAAAGTGATCCATAAAGTTCAGCAAACTAGTTCGTCAACCATTAGTCTTTGCAAATTGTCAGTCGTCATGTAGAAAAACCTCAACTAACCCAGATTAGCATCAGCATGTGGGGTTTCATGGGACACACTGGAGGAGCTCTGGGCACCACCCCTAGGGTGGTGATAAACAGGGGAATGGTCACTCCTCTTTCCTTTGTCCAGTTTCGCACCAGAGCAGGGACTGGGAATTCCCTAAACCGGTGTAGACTGGCTTATGCAAGGAAGGCACCGTCTGTGCCCTTCAAAGCATTTCCAGAGGCTGGGAGAGGCTACCCCTCCCAGCCTTAAACACCTATTTCCAAAGGGAGAGGGTGTAACACCCTCTCTCAGAGGAAATCCTTTGTTCTGCCTTCCTGGGACTGGGCTGCTCAGACCCCAGGAGGGCACAACCCTGTCTGTGGGATGGCAGCAGCAGTAGCTGCAGAGAAAACCCCAGAGTGCTGGTTTGGCAGTACCCAGGGTCCATAGTGGAGGCCAGGGGATGCATGGGATTGGCACCCCAATACCAGATTTGGCATTGGGGGACAATTCCATGATCTTAGACATGTTACATGGCCATATTCGGAGTTACCATTGTGAAGCTACATATAGGTAGTGCACGCAGGTAATGCTGTCCCCGCACTCACAAAGTCCAGGGAAATTGCCCTGAACTATGTGGGAGCACCTTTGCTAGTTCAAGGGTGCCCTCACACGTAGTAACATTGCACCTAACCTTCACTAAGTGAGGGTTAGACATATAAGTGACTTAGAAGTTATTTAAGTGCAGTGTAAAATGGCTGTGAAATAACGTGTGCGTTATTTCACTCAGGCTGCAGTGGCAGTCCTGTGTAAGATTTGTCTGAGCTCCCTATGGGTGGCAAAAGAAATGCTGCAGCCCATAGGGATCTCCTGGAACCCCAATACCCTGGGTACCTAGGTACCATATACTAGGGAATTATAAGGGTGTTCCAGTGTGCCAATCAGAATTGGTAAAATTAGTCACTAGCCTGCAGTGACCATTTTAAAAGCAGAGAGAGCATAAACACTGAGGTTCTGGTTAGCAGAGCCTCTGTGATACAGTTAGGCACCATACAGGGAGCACATATAGGCCACAAACTTATGAGCACTGGGGACCTGGCTAACAGGATCCCAGTGACATATATCAATCATACTGACAACATAGGGTTTTCACTATGAGCACTGGGCCCTGGCTAGCAGGATCCCAGTGAGACAGTAAAAACACCCTGACATATACTAACAAACAGGCCAAAAGTGGTGGTAACAAGGCTAGAAAGAGGCTACCTTCCTACACCCCCCCCCCCAAACAAAGGACAATAAGGCTAACCTTGGCCAGTTGAGTCTTTATTGTCTAAGTGGTGATAATTGGAGAGTAGCTCTGCAATAGATTGGTTACTCCCTTTATCATCCACTATATGGTTACTTCCCTGTGGGGATGTAAACCACCCTGTTTGAAGATGTTTAGCTAGCCAACAATGTGAAGTTATATTCTCAGAGTTCCTATTAGTATGTTTAGGTTTAGAGCAGTGGGGATTGTCCACTGGACCTATATCAAGTGATGAGAATGCCAGACAGGGATGCTGTCTCAATAAAGCCATAGCTGGGCAAAAACTTTGTCCGTGTGGCTGTAAGAGAGAACAGGGTTGCTGTTTCTCTTGAGTTGGAGCAGGGCAGAGATGCTGTCCTATGAGCTCCACACTAGGGCAGGGCTGCTGTCCTGTGTTGTGAGGCAGTGCAGGGTTGCTGCACTAAAGTTTCTCTGGGAGGGTTGGAGGGATGTTCCATGTTAACTAAAATGGTGCACTTTTTCTCAACAATATTAGTTATCTCACAGAGAGGTACTTCTACCTCAGGGAGCACAGCTGTGTTAGCTGATGATTCCCTTGGTACAGGTGCCACCCCAGGAGAGGTTTCTCCCACCACAGGAATGGTATCCTAAATGGCAGGGTGGGTAGGGGATACTTTGATACCCTTTTCACCTGTTGTTGGAGAGGGATCCTGAGTTTTCAGGCCTTTTTCTCTCCTTTGCTTTTTCATTTCAGCTGAAAAGAGAGGAAGCAAATCCTCAGGGATACCCAGCATGGGTATTAAACTCTACCTCAGCCCAACTTGAGGCCTCTAAGTCACTACCTAAGAGACAGTCTACAGGTAAGCTAGGTGATCCTACCACCTGCTTAGGGCCAGTAACTCCACCCCAACTAAACTGAATTATAGCTAAGGGCAGGAACTTAGTGGCGTTATAGACATCAATAATCTTGTACTGTTGTCCAATGATGTGTTGTTCAGGAGACACTAGGGGGCATATTTATACTCTGTTTGCGCCAGAATTGCGTCGTTTTTTTTTACGCAAATCCGACGCAAAACTAACTCCATATTTATACTTTGGCGTTAGACCCGTCTAGCGCCAAAGATCTTGGAGTTTGCGTCATTTTTTAGCGTGGACACCTTCCTTGCGTTAATGATATGCAAGGTAGGCATTCCCGTCTAAAAAATGACTCCGAGGCATGTGCGCCGTATTTATACTCCCGGGCAAAAATGACGCCCGGGAGTGGGCGGGTCAAAAAAAATGACGTCCAGCCGCTTTAGCGTCATTTTTTAGCGCCTGGTCAGGGAAGGCGTTAAGGGAACTGTGGGCTCGGAAGGAGCCCAGAGGTGCCCTCCCATGCCCCCAGGGACACCCCCTGCCACCCTTGCCCACCCCAGGAGGACGCCCAAGGATGGAGGGACCCATCCCAGGGAACTTAAGGTAAGTTCAGGTAAGTTTTTTTTTTTTTTTTTTATTGGCATAGGGGGGCCTGATTTGTGCCCTCCTACATGCCACTATGCCCAATGACCATGCCCAGGGGACAGAAGTCCCCTGGGCATGGCCATGGGGCAAGGGGGCATGACTCCTGTCTTTGCCATGTCAATGGAGGGTGGGAGTAAAAAAAAAATGGCGCAAATCGGGTTGAGGCAGATTTTTTGCCTCAGACCGACTTGCCCCATTCTTTGACGCCCAAGCTCCATTTTCCCCTACGCCGGCGCTGCCTAGTGTGGGTCATTTCTTTTGACGCACACCAGTCAGCTCCGCCGGCTAACGTCATTCCATAAATAAGGCGCCCGCATGGCGCTTTGGAATGGCGTTAGCCGGCGTTAAATGTTTGGACGCACAACTGCGTTGGCGCAGTTGTGCGCCAAAAAGTATAAATACGGCCCTAGGTTTTCAGTCACCAAAGTGATAGTGGCACCTGTGTCCCTGTAGGCCTGAGCCTCAACACCATTTATTGAAACTGTCTACCTGTACTTATCCATTGTAAGGGGACAGTCTTGGGACTGACTACCCCAGTTTCTATGATGGACCCAATAGTGAACCCAACTACACCCTTATTTTGACTGTTGCCAGGAGTCCCACCACTATTACCACTACTGCTAGGGGCACTAGAGTTTGATGTATCAGTGGTGGTGGGCTCAGGGGGTTTACCTGGCCGGACTTATCTCCTGGCCTATGGCCTTTGTTTTTACACACATAGCACCAAGGTTTTTTAATGTGTGTGGGTTGTGAAGAAGAAGAAGAAGTTGATTTATCCCCACCCCTGAAGAGTGTTTAGGATTTGAAGAAGGATCTTTAGTTTTACCTTTATCCCCATGCTTATTCGGAGATTTCTCACCATCTTTCTTCTTGCCATCCTTGTCACCTCCTATATGAACTTTTCTGTTCACTCTTGTTCTGACCCATTTGTCTGCGTTCTTTCCCAATTCTTGGGGAGAGGTCAGATCTGAGCCTACCAAGTACTGATGGAACAAATCAGACACACAATTGTTCAAAATATGCTCTCTCAGGATTAGATTATACATGCTTTCATAGTCAGTCACCTTACTGCCATGTAACCAACCCTCCAAGGCCTTCACTGAACAGTCTACAAAGTCTGTCCAGTCTTGAGAGGACTCTTTTCTGGTGTCTCTGAACTTAATCCTGTATTGTTCAGTGGTTAAACCAAATCCATCCAAGAGTGCATCTTTCAAAACTTTGTAGTTATTAGCATCACTTTCTCTGACAGTAAGGAGCCTATCCCTACCCTTACCAGTGAAAGATAGCAACAAGATAGCAGCCCACTGCCTTTAAGGGACCAACTGTACCATACATGCCCTCTCAAGTGCAGCAAGCCAATTGTTAATGTCATCCCCCTCCTTGTAGGGGGGGACTATCTTATGCAGGTTTCACGGAATCTTTCTCTCTAACAGGATTGCTATCAAAAACACTGCTGCTGCCACCATGGGGAACTAACCCCAACCTCTGCCTTTCCCTTTCCACATCCACAGCCCTCAGATCATGCACCACCAGGAAACAGTCGAGAAAGCTGGAAGGATGAGGCGCTATAATGTTGCGGGTAGTCTTTTTGCTACTTTGTTGCAGTTTTGCAGGTGTCCTGGAGCAGTCAGCGGTCGATATTTGGCAGAAGTCGAAGAGGGAAGTGCAGAGGAACTCTGGTGAGCTCTTGCATTCATCATCTAGTGAGATACCCACAGGTATTCCATATTAAGGGGACAAGCAACCAAGGTGGAAAAGTCAATACCACCATCAGTGACTAAAACAGCCTCTGTGGTCTCCCTAACAAGACCAACCCCCAACTACATTACCAATGGTGAGCCTAGCTACACCCTTTGATTGGCTATTTGTAGTGTTCTTCCAACCACCACTGCTATTACTAGGGGCACTAGAGGACGCAGTTGGTGTTGCGGTAGTGGAGCCTTGGTGTTTTTCTTTGGACAAGTGGAATCACTTGCCCAATGGCCTTTACTTTTACATAAATAACACCATGGCTTCTTTTGATTATTAGAAGAGGATTTGGACCCACCTCCCCAGAGGATTTTTGTGGGCCTGATGAAGACTCAGAATGTTTTTTATCTTTGTCCCCACCTTTGCCAGAAGACTTACCATCCTTCTTCTTGCCATCTTTGTCACCCCCTGAATGAACTTTTCTGCTCACTCTTGTTCGGACCCATTTGTCTGTCTTCTTTTCCAATTCTTGGGGAGAGGTCAGATCTGAGTCTACCAAGTACTGATGTAACAAATCAGACACACAATTATTCAAACTGTGCTCTCTCAAAATAAGATTATATAGTCAGTCACTTTACTGCCATGTAACCATCCCTCCAAGGCCTTCACTGAACAGTCTACAAAGTATGTCCAGTCTTGAGAGGACTCTTTTCTGGTATCTCTGAACATTATCCTGAGTTGTTCAGTGGTTAAGCCAAATCTATCTAAGAGTGCATCTTTCAAAACGTTGTAGTTGTTGGCATCACTGTGTCTGACAGTAAGGAGCCCATCCCTACCCTTGCCAGTGAAAGATAGCCACAAGATAGCAGCCCACTGCCTTTGAGGGACCAACTGTACCATAAAGGCCCTCTCAAGTGCAGCAAACCACTTGTTTATGTCATCCCCCTCCTTGTAAGGGGGGCAATGTTGTGCAGGTTTCTTGAATCTGTTTCTCTTACAGGATGACTATCAAGAACACTGCTGCTGCCACCATCGGGAACTAACCCCAACTTCTATGTCTCCCTCTCTACATCTAGAGACTCCCTGTCTAAGGCCAACTGCTGCTGTCTCAGGTTCAGTCTGGCCTCCTCCAACCTCAGCTTTCTGAGTTCCCTAGGGTGCTATCCTCAGGGTGGGAGGCTTGGGTATTCTCTGACACAGAGGTAATGTGGGAATTGGCAGAAGTGGACCTGTCTCTAACTGCCTGAACTCTAGTTACCTGGCCTATTGGAGTGAAAGGTGCCTTACTGATGTGTGACCCCCTCTCACTACCAGCTTCACTAGATGGCCTGTTAGCTGACAGGTCTTTGGAGGAACCCTCCCAAGAGTTCTCAGGGCCCTCCCCTGATTCTACCTGGATACCCTCTTCCTCTACCTCCTGATCCTGGGATGGGCCAGACTGGTTCTGGTCACTTTCTAGGAGAAGGAGAAGGAGAAGATCTTTGGTAGGGATCTTACCAATACTTAAACGTCTTTCTATGCAGAGACCCCTCAAACTTTTAAGTTTTAAATTGCCATAAGTGGTTTGGGCAACTTTGGTAGTGGCCTCTCCTACAGACATAGTTGCAAGAAAGAGTTTAGGATAGAGAGAAAAAAGTTTAGAAACTTTTAAGGAAAAGAGAAAAACTTTTTCAAACTTTTCAAAAGTTTTTAGAAAGTTTTTAGAAAGAGGGTTAGACTGCTTAGGTTAAATGTGTATGTTTTTAAGTATTTGGAATATGTTTTTCTTATGAAAACCACCAATGACAAAGTGGTAAAGCAGTTACAAGAACTTATCCCACCTCTGTACCACCGATGTAGGAGGCTGGCCTGGTTTGTACTGGGTACCTCGGGTACTTACACCTTACACCAGGTCCAGTTATCCCTTGTTAGTGAATGTAGTAGTGTTCTAGCAGCTTAGGCTGATAGAGGTAGCTATAGCAGAGCAGCTTAGGCTGAACTAGGAGACATGCAAAGCTCCTACTATACCACTTATATCATATAGGTACTATATCATATGAAAAACAATACTCAGAGTTACTAAAAATAAAGGTACTTTATTTTAGTGACAATGTGCCAAAAAATATCTCAGAGCATATACTCCCTTAGGAGATAAGTAAAATACACAAAATATATACGCAAACCAAAATCAGGTAAGTAAAACAGTCAGAAAGTAGTGCAAACACTGTAGAATACAATAGGATGCAATAGGCCTAGGAACAACACAAACCATATACTAAGAAAGTGGAATGCAAACCACGAATGGACCCCTAGGCTAGTGTAGTGTATAGAGGGTCACTGGGAGTGTAAGACAACACTAAGGGTGCCCAAGATACCCCACCCCAAGACCCTGGAAAGTAGAAGTAAAGTACTATTTCCACAGAAACACACTAAAACACGTGATAGTGGATTTTGCAAAGACCACAACAGACTGCAAAGCACAGAAGACCGATTCCTGGACCTGAGGACATGCAAAGGAAGGGGACAAAGTCCAAGAGTCGTGAAAATGTCCAGGGGGGGCAGGAGCCCACTAAACCCTGGATGAAGGTGCAAAATGGCTGCCTCTGGATGGAAGAAGCTGAAGATTCTGCAACAACGAAAGGTGCTAGGAACTTCTCCTTCATGCAGAAGATGCCCCACGGAGTGCTGGAGGATGCAGAGTTGTTTCTTTGGCAAAAGACTGCAAACAAGCCTTGCTAGCTGCAAAGATCGTGGTTGAAGAAAAAGGGTGCTGCCCGGGCCCAGGAAGGACCAGGATGTCATCACTTGGGAGAGGAGACAGAGGGAGCCCTCCGCAAAGGAGAGAGCCCACGCACAAGAAGGCAGCACCCACAGAAGTCCTTGAACACGGGTTCAAGAAAACTGAGCACGGCTGTCGTCTCAACACCACAAAAGAGGGTTCCACGAAGCCGGAGGTCAACTCAGGGAGTTGAGCAATGCAGGACAGAGTGCTGCAGACCTGGGCTTGGCTGTGCACAAAGGGTTCCTTGGAAAGGTGCACAGAAGCCCTAGCAGCTGCAGTTCACATCACAGTGTGCAAGATTACTGTCTGGAGAAGGGAGGCAAGGACTTACCTCCTCCAAATTTGGACAGTTGGACCACTGGACAGTCTGGGTCCCTTGGGTCCACCACCTGTGTTCCAGGGGCCACACTCGTCAGGATGAGAGGGGTCCCAGAGTACCGGTGACGCTGAAGTTTGGTGCATGCTGGGGCAGGGGGAAGATTCCATCAACCCACAGGAAATTTCTTCTTGGCTTCCAGTGCAGGATGAAGGCAGACAGCCCCCAGAGCATGCACCACAAGGAAACAGTCGAGAAAGCCGGCAGGATTAGGCGCTACAATGTCGCTGGTAGTCTTCTTGCTACTTTGTTGCAGTTTTGCAGGTGTCCTGGAGCAGTCAGCGGTCGATCCTTGGCAGAAGTCGAAGAGAGAGGTGCAGAGGAACTCTGGTGAATTCTTGGAAGTTGTTATCTGAGGAAAAGCCCACAGGAGAGACCCTAAATAACCCTCAGAGGAGGATTGGCCACCAAGTGAGGTAAGCACCTATCAGGAGGGGTGTCTGACGTCACCTGCTGGCACTCGCCACTCAGAGGCCTTCAGAGTGCCCTCAAACCTCTGGATTCAAGATGGCAGAGTTCTGGGACACACTGGAGGAGCTCTGGGCACCACCCCTGGGGTGGTGATGGACAGGGGAGTGGTCACTTCCCTTTCCTTTGTTCAGTTTCGCGCCAGAGCAGGGACTGGGGGTCCCTAAAGCAGTGTAGACTGGCGTATGCGAGGAGGGCACCATCTGTGCCCTTCAAAGCCTTTGCAGAGGCTGGGAGAGGCTACCCCTCCCCAGCCTTTAACACCTATTTCCAAAGAGAGAGGGTTTAACACCCTCTCTCAGAGGAAATCCTTTGTTCTGTCTTCCTGTGACTGGGCTGCCCAGACCCCAGGAGGGCAGAACCCTGTCTGTGATGTGGCAGCAGCGGTAGCTGCAGAGAAAACCCCAGAGAGCTGGTTTGGCAGTACCCGGGATCCACGGTGGAGCCCTGGGATGCATGGGATTGGCACCCCAATATCATATTTGGCATGGGGGGACAATTCCATGGTCTTAGACATGTTACATGGCCACACTTGGAGTTACCATTGTGAAGCTACATATAGGTATTGACCTATATATTGTGCACGCGTGTAATGGTGTCCCCACACTCACAAAGTCCGGGGAAATTGCCCTGAACTATGTGGGAGCACCTTTGCTAGTGCAAGGGTGCCCTCACACTTATGCCCATATTTATACTTTTTTAGCGCCGCATTTGCGCCCCTTTTTGACGCAAAAACGGCGCAAACGTACAAAATATAATTGTATTTTGAAAGTTTGTGCCAGTTTTGCGTCAAAAAATGACACAAATGTGGCGGTAAAAAAGTATAAATATGGGCCTTAGTAACTTTGCACCTAACCTTCACTATGTGAGGGTTAGACATATAGGTGTCTTATAAGTTACTTAATTGCAGTGTAAAATGGCTGTGAAATAACGTATGCGTTATTTCACTCAGGCTGCAGTGGCATTCCTGTGTAAGATTTGTCTGCGCTCCCTATGGGTGGCAAAAGAAATGCTGTAGCCCATAGGGATCTCCTGGAACCCCAATACCCTGGGTACCTGGGTACCATGTACTGGGGAATTATAAGGGTGTTCCAGTGTGCCAATTAGAATTGGTGAAAATGGTCACTAGCCTATAGTGACAATTTTAAAGGCAGAGACAGCATAAGCACTGAGGTTCTGGTTAGCAGAACCTCAGTGATACAGTTAGTCATTACACAGGTACACACATTCAGGCCAAAAACTATGAGCACTGGGGTCCTGGCTAGCAGGATCCCAGTGAAAGAGGCAAAAACAAACTTACATACATGTAAAAATTGGGGTTACATGCCAGGCAAGATGGTACTTTACTACAGTTATTCATTTTCTACATAATTCCTTATTCAAAATACATAAACACTCATTAATAATTTCTAATCAAGACATCTTCTTCAGCAATCCCTCCTCTGATGACTAAATGCATCATCACACCAAATTTACCACCCACAATTTTTATAACTCTATTTCTTCAATATTTTGTTTTCTCCTTGAATTTTCCCTATAGATTCTTTCTCTTTTCTTTTCTTCCCTTATCTGATTTTTCTTAGACCTCTTCAATTTAATTCTTTTGCAAAATGTACATAAATCCCCATATCCCTAATAGACAACCCACGAAAATAAGTATTCCCTGTATCATTTTTAACAATACCCCATTCCAAATACTACTAAGCCAATTTCCCACTGAAGCAAACCCTTTACCAACCTTTTCCCAGACACCTGGGGCCAGATGTAGGAAACACTTTGCGAGTCGCAAACGGCAAAATCTGCCGTTTGCGACTCGCAAATGCGTGTTTCCTATGCAGAAATGCATTTTGGGAGTCGTTACCGACTCGCAAAATGCATTTCCGAATCGCAAATAGGAAGGGGTGTTCCCTTCCTATTTGCGAGTCGCAGTGGTATGCAACTCCATTTGCGACCGCGTACGCGGTCGCAAATGGAGTCGCAGTTACCATCCACTTCAAGTGGATGGTAACCCACTCGCAAATTGGAAGGGGTCCCCATGGGACCCCTTCCAGTTTGAGACTGGACCCCAAAATATTTTTTCAGGGCAGGGAGTGGTCCAAGGGACCACTCCCTGCCCTGAAAAAACCGAAACAAAAGGTTACGGATTTTTTTGAAATGCAGCTCGTTTTCCCTTAGGGAAAACGGGCTACATTTCAAAAAAAAAAAATGCTTTATTTAAAAGCAGGTCGCTAACATGGAGGCCTGCTGACTACAGCAGGCCTCCATGTTAGCGAGTGCCTATACTCGCTATGGGGCCGCAATTTGCGACCCACCTCATGAATATTCATGAGGTGGGTCATTGCGACCCCATAGCGAGTTGCAGTCGGTGTCTGAGACACCGTACTGCATAGCAATTTGCGAGTTGCAAATTGTGAGTCGGAAGGACTCGCAATTTGCAACTCGCAAATTGCTTCCTTCCTACATCTGGCCCCTGGTTCTATCAACTCCTTCAAATCACTGCTCGCATTAGTCAGATCAGTAAGTAAGTCTCTTATCTCTTTACTATTGTTGGGTATGTAAGAACAGCAATGCATAAAGTTAATCATTTTACAGACTCCGCCATCCTTCGCTAGAAGAATGTCTAAAGCAAGACGATTTTGAAGAGTCATAGCTCTATCCGCATCCAATTCAGTATCTATCAGGAGTTCTGCCCCTGAAAAATTTGTCAGCATGTTATCCACAATAGTAGACAACTTTCGAATATCTAATTCAGGATGACTCCCACTGAAGGAATCACCACACCAAATATATCTCCCACTATCGCAGAAGATGACTCCCTCTCTTATGATGTAATTCTGTCATTTTCGGAAACTTTTTCAAATCCTCCATTTGATAAATCTTTGGGAATACTATCCCCAAATAATATGTCCCATACCATCCTCTTGGAAGGCGATAATAAGCATCAAGTCCACAAATATAATAAATATCTGGAATCGCAGGGTCCTGCCCATTCAACATAAATGTCCATTTACTCTGAAACAAAAACACATGCCAACATTCACTCGTACCCACAAATAATGTGTCAGTGTGCGACTTTGGCCTATATATACAAAGCTTCCCTACGTGTAATGCATCTAAGGCTAATTTCCCTTGTGCTTTAATTACACTATAAGCATAATCATTCTTGTAAGTCCTTTTCTCTAAGCCTTTTTCTAATTTCTCCTTCAGCGCCTTTCTCCTGTCATCAGTATGATCTAAGAAGCTCTTCTCTAAAGGTGTAAGCAAGCATGTCAGGTTATTCTTGTGAGCATAAGCTGTGCCAAACGTTAGTGTAGGTTCAAATAATCCTCGAACTAATACTATGTCATTATCCTTAGCTACTCTACTTAAATACCTAATAATAGGAACAAATGAAAACACAACATCGTGCTTGGAATAAAAATACTGAATATACTCCTGGTTATACAATCTTGTTAGTAACAGACTACAACTTATCCCATATGTTAATGGAAGACTATGATAAGTGACTCTTTCCTCGACTGATGAAGGAATCTGCGTACACACAAGACAATCTTTTGCATCCATCGTCTCAACATACTCACTCAACAAGCAATAGAAAATGTTACAAGAAAGTTCTCCCTGTGCATTGGTATAATTATGCAAATGCTTCTCATCTAGCTTAAACCTCTCTAAAGCCGTTAGTGTAGTAGTCTCAAAAGCAGAAGTATGGTTGGCTCCTTTCGCATCAATTACAGACATTCCCACAATCAACACTATAAACAAAATCCCACACATAATTGTCTATCCAATGCTCATATATTTACAGCGCCTAGCATCTCTAACCTGCTTATCAAAATCAGCCATTATCTATAAAGAATCAGAAAGCAGAAGTAACTTAGAAAAACTTGCAGCAAAAATCAAAAATAGACAACTCTTCTTTCAGCAGTTCAGATTCACTTCCAGGAACCCTTCTTCTTGTCAAAATCAGTTAGCAGCTTGTCAAAATCAGGTTTCAAAAAGTCAAATCAGGTCATCAATGTCTTTTACGGTTACATTTCGACAGTCTCTTTCTCAAAAATATTTCTGATTGTTTCAACAGTTCAACTCCTTGATCTTCTATGGTCACCTCAAAATATTGACTCGGAACTTCTCTATCAAAACAAAAAGACATAGGCCCTCACTACAACCCTGGCGGTAAATGCCGCTCACTGCCGTGCAGAAGACCGCCAACATACGGCTGCGGCTGCAGAATTCCACTACAGCTATTACGACCCACAGCTCGGAATCCGCCATAATACAGACACCCACACAAGTCCTCCACACCAAAGGTCAGTGATAAACTGGCGATAACAAAACCGACACCGTCACGCCAACAGGAATACGCCCACACTATCACGACCCACGAATCCACTCGGTGGTTTTTCAACCGCAGTATTCCATTGGCGGTACACACCGCCGCGCTCAAAATACACACACATTTACAAAACACAACCACATTGGACAATTCAAAATACACACACCTGACACACATACACACACCACACCCACACACCCAATCCAATATAAAACTCACACCCACATCACCCACAAACCCTTACTACCAGAATTCTGATACCACGCCAGAGAGAGACACCACCATAAACAACACCAGCATCCACAGACACACAACATCATCACTTACACAACATCCACGCACCTCAAACAACACACAACACAACCCCTCACACATCACAACACACTTCACCTCACACATCACCCACACCACATCATGGCACCTCAACGACACCCCAGGTTATCTGAGGAGGAGCTCCGGGTCATGGTGGAGGAAATCGTCCGGGTAGAGCCACAGCTATTCGGATCACAGGTGCAGCACACCTCCATTGCAAGGAAGATGGGTCTATGGCGCAGAATCGTCGACAGGGTCAACGCAGTGGGACAGCACCCCAGAACACGGGATGACATCAGGAAGAGGTGGAACGACCTACGGGGGAAGGTGCGTTCCGTGGTCTCCAGACACCAGATTGCTGTACAGAGGACTGGCGGTGGACCCCCACCTCCTCCCCCACAACTAACAACATGGGAGGAGCAGGTCTTGGCAATACTGCATCCTGAGGGCCTCACAGGAGTAGCAGGAGGACTGGACTCTGGTAAGTCAAAGCTTTACTATTATATCCCCCACCCTACCTGCATGCCATCACATACTCCCACCCTCACCCCCATCACTCCAACACCTCACATATGCCCCACTATCACAACCCACCCATCCCAACACCAAGCCCTGCATGCAACACCAAAGCATGGACACCCATCACCAAAGCATGTCCACCACAGACCCCAAACCAAATATCACACAAGGACCAAGACAAGAATGCAAGCACTGGAGTACAGGGTCACTCACCCATTGCCCACGATGGCACACACAGATGCAATAATCATGCCTTTACACCCCTGCAGGACCCCAACCCAACGTCACCGGACAGGCGGTACCAGACATATCCATTCCCCCCACAGAAGAGACCCACAGTGATGACAGCAGCTCTGCACAACTGGATCAAGATGACCAGCCCGGCCCATCAGGGACCTCGGGACAGTCGGTTTTCGTGACACTGGCACAAGCCACCACAGACCCTCCCCCCTCAGGAAACACCAGCACAGCACTCACCCAGCAGGCCCATCCCTCTGTCTCCGGGACACGTCAATCAGCAGTGTGTCCACCACTACAGGGAACCCAGGCAAACCCACCAACCCAAGAAAATCAGGGACCTGAAGGCAGTGGCAGTGGGCACACGGTTCAGGGGACAGAGGCTCAGGAAAACCGGGAAACTGGGAGGACTGCTGTGCGATAGGGGGAGGACAGGCCCAGGGAACCCACTCTCCACAAGGCCCTCTCCAACGTAATGGGAGCTTACCATCATTCCCAGGAGACGATGGCAACGGTACTGGCCAAGTTTCAGGAGACACAGCGGCTGCAGGAGGGACACTATCTGGGGATCAGGGAGGACCTGAAGTCCATAAACAACACCCTGGTCACCATTGCAGGGGTGCTGCAAGACTATTGTCAACACCAGGAGGGACAGTGTGGCACAACAAGGGGCCCCTTACATTAGCCTGGACGATGAACAGCTCTCCACCTCCGCCGGCGCTAGTGGACAGGAGGCACCGCCACAGGAACACAGCACCAGCACCCCACCCCCTGCAGATGGAGAACCACCCTGCAAACGGCCCCTGAGATCCAGGAACAAGACAGAGAACATTGCCAAGATCCCCGCCAGGAAATGAGACCCCCTGAATGTCACCCTTCTGTCCCACTTTGTCACCCTGTCCATCCTTCAACTGCCATTGCTCCACTTCCTATGCCCCTTTGGACAATGCATCAGTGAAACAAATAGACTGGACTCTGCCATGGACATTCCTCCACCATCACCCCTGCCCATTTTACAACCCTCTCCACTTATTTGCACAGAAATAAACACACTTCAATCACAAAACAATCTGGAGTCAGTCTGTGCTTTCGCAATCGTGTAATTGCAATAACCATGGAATATAGCAATGTCAATTTAATAGTTCACATACCGATGTAACACAGCTGTAGGGCTGGAGGAAATATAGCAGAGGTCACAAAGTGGGACCCACATCTGTGAAATGGAAAGGCAAAGTGACAAGTCAGGGTCCATACACTGAGTGAAAATGACAGACTTATGCTAGCTCCAACAATAGTATGAGATGTGGGAGGCAGTGACATCTTCTTACCTGTGTCTCACTGGAAGTATTGCATGATTATGTTGTTTCTGTTGTCGACATCCTCTTCTTCTGCCTCCTCTTCTTCACTGTCCACAGGCTCCAAAGCTGCCCCAAGACCACCAGCTGGACCATCCTCCTGCAGAAAAGGCACCTGCCGTCGCAAAGCCAGGTTGTGCAGCATACAGCAGGCCACGATGATCTGGCACACCTTCTTTGGTGAGTAGTAGAGAGAACCACCTGTCATATGGAGGCACCGGAACCTGGCCTTCAGGAAGCCGAAGGTGTGTTCAATCTACCTCTTAGTTCGCCCATGTGCCTCATTGTAGCA
This sequence comes from Pleurodeles waltl, assembly GCF_031143425.1. NCBI lineage: Eukaryota > Metazoa > Chordata > Amphibia > Caudata > Salamandridae > Pleurodeles > Pleurodeles waltl. The sequence goes on from NC_090448.1 coordinate 576,729,836, forward strand.
TTCCTCTGCCCTTGTCCTGGGATTTCTCACTGGGGTCAGTAGCCATGACAGGTTGGGGTAACCAGAGTCACCTTCAAATGTCGAGGGACAACTGTTAGACACACACTAACCCGTAGGGACAACCCCATACCCAGACAACTATTCACACTGTATAGGGTCCTTGTCGTCACCTATTAGCCACACACGGTGCCTCTGGAGTTGCCCCATCACATAAGGGATGCTGCTATTCGTCAGAATGTAAGCATCATGCACTGAGCCAGGAAATTTGGCATTCACATGGGAAATGTACTGGTCGGCCAAACACACCATCTGCACATTCATAGAATGGTAGCTCTTCCAGTTTCTGTACACCTGTTCACTCCTGCAGGGGGGGTACCAAGGCCACATGTGTCCCATCAATGGCACCTATGATGTTGGGGATATGTCCCAGGGCATAGAAGTCACCTTTCACTGTGGGCAAATCCTCCACCTGAGGGAACACGATGTAGCTGTGCATGTGTTTCAGCAGGGCAGACAACACTCTGGACAACACGTTAGCGAACATTGGCTGGGACATCCCTGATGCAATGGCCACTGTTGTTTGAAAGGAACCACTTGCCAGGAAATGGAGCACTGACAGGACCTGCACTAGAGGGGGGATTCCTGTGGGATGGCGGATAGCTGACTTCAGGTCTGTCTCCAACTGGGCACACAGTTCATGGATTGTTGCACGATCAAGTCTGTAGGTGACTATTACGTGTCTCTCTTCCATTGTCGACAGGTCCACCAGCGGTCTGTACACCGGAGGATTCCGCCATCTCATCACCTGCCCCAGCAGACGTGCCCTATGGACGAGAACAGCGAGCAGAGAGTCAGCCAACACTGAGTTATCACAAAATGTCACTTGCACACATATATTAATCCGCAATGTGCCTGTTACTGTGTGTATTCAAGGCCTACATTGGTGTGACGCAGTTAAAATTAATGCCATGTGACCCCCTGAAATGGCGGCTGCCTGACTTGTAAGGTGGGACAAGGGGATATGAGGTAACTGCGCTGGCGTTGTACACCGTCGCGGTAGGCGGTCGAAGACCGCGGCGCAATCCTGCATTGGTTAACATTGGACCCTATGGGTCCGAGAAGCCAATGGCGATGTACGCCGGCGGTGACGGTACACACCGCCGCGGACATGACCGCCATTTTCTGTCTGTTCACTCACTTGATACCTGACCTTCAACAGGAGAGGACCTACACTGCAAGTGCTGCTGTGACCTCAGTCTGGAAGCAACGATGGCTCATGTGTCTGGGGAAAGGGCCCCTGCCTTCACTTCGGAGGAGTTGGAGAAACTAGTGGACGGGGTCCTCCCCCAGTACACACAACTGTACGGTCCTCCAGACAAACAGATGAGTACACTGTGAGCATGCTGCATGGGCAATGCCTGTTTGGAGTGGTGTGGATGGAAGATGAATGGGGGGGGGGGGACTGAGGCCTGCATGTGCGGACTGTGAGTGTATGTGTGTCAGGGTAAGGGTGGGAACGTGGGCCAATGAGTATGACGATCCAGAAGGGTAAAGATTTTCCTTTTCCCCTGTACTATTCTTCTATGTCAGCGCCCACCAGAAGGCTGTTTGGCGTGCCATCGCCAAGGACGTCCGGACCCTGGGGGTCCACCACAGATGGAGCACCCACTGCCGGAAAAGATGGGAGGACCTTCGCTGCTGGAGCAAGAAGACAGCGGAGGCCCAGCTGGGGATGGCCTCCCAACATGGGAGGGGTGCCCGTCGCACCATGACCCCCCTGATGTTCCGTATCCTGGCGGTGGAGTATCCAGAGTTGGATGGGCGCTTGAGGGCATCACAGCACCCACAAGGGGATGAGTACACTCTCATTCAGCTGACTCTGCGCGCATTATGAGGTGTCTGGGTGTGGGAGGTGGGCAGTGGGTTCCCCTAGGCCAGTGCGATCTTGGTAGGCAGGTCCAGTTATCCCTTATTAGTAGAATAGAGGTGATCTAGCAGCTTAGGCTGATAGAGGTAGCTATAGCAGAGCAGCTTAGACTGAACTAGGAGACATGCAAAGCTCCTACTATACCACTTATATCATATAGCACTATGTCACAAGAAAACACAATACTAAGAGTTACTAAAAATAAAGGTACTTTAATTTAGTGACAATATGCCAAAAGTATCTCAGAGGATATACTCCCTTAGGAGGTAAGTAATATACACAAATTATATGCACACAAACCAAAAACAGGTAAGTAACAGTTAGAAAAATAGTGCAAACAATGTAGAATCACAATAGAATGCAATAGGGAGAAATAGGCCTAGGGGCAACACAAACCATATACTCCAAAAGTGGAATGCGAACCATGAATGGACCCCAGGCCTAGTGTAGGTTGTACAGGGTCACTGGGAGTGTAAGAAAACACTAAGGGTGTCCAGGATACCCCACCCTAAGACCCTGAAAAGTAGGAGTAAAGTTACCCTACTACCCACGAAAGACAGTAAAGTCGAGATAGGGGATTCTGCAAGGAAAACCACTGACTGCAAAACACTGAAGACGGATTCCTGGACCTGAGGACCTGTAAAGGAAGGGGACCAAGACCAAGAGTCACACAAGTGTCCATGGGGGGGCAGGAGCCCACTAAACCCCGGATGAAGGTGCAAAAGGGCTGCCTCTGGGTGGAAGAAGCCAAAGATTCTGCAACAACGGAAGGTGCCAGGAACTTCTCCTTTGGTCAGAAGATGTCCCACGGCGTGCTGGAGGATGCAGAGTTGTTTCCATGCAGAAATACCGCAAACAAGCCTTGCTAGCTGCAACAGTTGCGTTTGAGGATTTTGGGTGCTGCCAGGGCCCATGAAGGACCAGGAGGTCGCCCCTTGAAGGGGGAGACAGAGGGGGCACTCAGCAACACAAGGAGCAAATGCAGAAGCAGACAGCAACCGCAGAAGCACCTGAACAGGCACTTAGAAAATCTGAGGACAGCTGTCAACTCAGAGTCACAAAGGAGGGTCCCACAACGTCGGAGTCCACCTCAGAGAGTTGGGCAATGCAGGAAGGAGTGCTGGGGACCTGGGCTAGTCTGTGCAGAAAGGATGTCTTGCAAAAGTGCACAGAAGCCCGAGCAGCTGCAGTTCACGCTGTGCACAGGGTTACTGTCTGGCGTGGGGAGGCATGGACTTACCTCCACCAAATTTGGACAGAAGGGCCACTGGACTGTGCGAGACACTTGGACCCAGCTCCTGTGCTCCAGGGACCACGCTCGTCAGGATGAGAGGGGACCCAGAGGACCGGTGATGCAGATGATGTTTGACCCACAGGAGATTTCTTCTTGGCTTCCAGTGCAGGGTGAAGGCAGACAGCCCTCAGAGCATGCCCCACCAGGAAACAGTTGAGAAAGCTGGCAGGATGAGGCGCTACAATGTGGCTGGTAGTCTTCTTGCTACTTTGTTGCAGTTATGCAGGCGTCCTGGAGCAGTCAGCGGTCGATCCTTGGCAGAAGTCGAAGAGGGAAGTGCAGAGGAACTCTGGTGAGCTCTTGCATTCGTTATCTGGTGAGATGCCCACAGGAGAGACCCTAAATAGCCAGAAAAGGAGGTTTGGCTACCAAGAAAGGAGGATTGGCTACCAAGAGAGGTAAGAGCCTATCAGAGGGGGTCTCTGACGTCACCTGCTGGCACTGGCCACTTAGAGCAGTCCAGTGTGCCCCCAACACCTCCGAATCCAAGATGGCTGAGGTATGGGACACACTGGAGGAGCTCTGGGCACCTCCCCTGGGAGGTACTGGTCAGGGGAGTGGTCACTCCCCTTTCCTTTGTCCAGTTTCACGCCAGAGCAGGGCTGGGGGATCCCTGAACTGGTGTAGACTGACTTATGCAGAGATGGGCACCATCTGTGCCCCTCAAAGCATTTCCAGAGGCTGGGGGAGGCTACTCCTCCCCAACCCTTCACACCTATTTCCAAAGGGAGAGGGTGTAACACCCACTCTCAGAGGAAATCCTTTGTTCTACCTTCCTGGGCTGGGGCTGCCCAGACCCCAGGAGGGCAGAATCCTGTCTGAGGGGTTGGCAGCAGCAGCAGTGGAAAGGCAGTTTGGCAGTACCCGGGTTCTGTGCTAGAGACCCGGGGGATCATGGAATTGTCCCCCCAATACCAGAATGGCATTGGGGTGACAATTCCATGATCTTAGACATGTTACATGGCCATGTTCGGAGTTAGCATTGTGACGCTATACATAGGTAGTGACCTATGTATAGTGCACGCGTGTAATGGTGTCCCCGCACTCACAAAGTTCGGGGAATTTGCCCTGAATGATGTGGGGGCACCTTGGCTAGTGCCAGGGTGCCCACACACTAAGTAACTTGGCACCCAACCTTCACTAAGTGAGGGTTAGACATATAGGTGACTTATAAGTTACTTATGTGCAGTGAAAAATGGCTGTGAAATAACGTGGACGTTATTTCACTCAGGCTGCAGTGGCAGGCCTGTGTAAGAATTGTCTGAGCTCCCTATGGGTGGCAAAAGAAATGCTGCAGCCCATAGGGATCTCCTGGAACCCCAATACCCTGGGTACCTCAGTACCATATACAAGGGAATTATATGGGTGTACCAGTGTGCCAATGAGAATTGGTAAATTTAGAAAGCAGAGAGAGCATAAACACTGAGGTTATGGTTAGCAGAGCCTCAGTGACACAGTTAGGCACCACACAGGGAACACATATAGGTCACAAACCTATGGGCACTGGGGTCCTGGCTAGCAGGATCCCAGTGACACATATCAAACACACTGACAACATAGGGTTTTCACTATGAGCACTGGGCCCTGGCTAGCAGGATCCCAGTGAGACAGTAAAAACACCCTGACATACACTCACAAACAGTCCAAAAGTTGGGGTAACAAGGCTAGAAAGAGGCTACCTTTCTACACAACCCCCCCCCCCCCCCCCCCAAACTAAGGACAATAAGGCTAACCTTGGCCAGTTGCTTTATTGTCTAAGTGGTGATAAGTAGAGAGTAGCTCTGCAGTAGTTTTGTTACTCCCTTTATCATCCACTATATGGTTACTTCCCTGTGGGGATGTAAACCACCCTGTTTGAAGTTTTTTAGCTAGCCAACAATGTGAAGTCATAATTTCAGAGTTCCTATTAGTATGTTTAAGTTTAGAGCAGTGGAAATTGTCCACTGGACCTATATCAAATGATGAGAATGCCAGACAGGGATGCTGTCTCAGTAAAGCCATAGTTGGGCAAAAACTTTGTCCATATGGCTGTAAGAGAGAACAGGGTTGCTGTATCTCTTGAGTTGGAGCAGGGCAGGGATGCTGTCCTCTGAGCTCCACACTAGGGCAGGGCTGCTGTCCTAAGTGTTGTGAGGCAGTGCAGGGTTGCTGCACTAAAGTTTCTCTGGGAGGGTTGGAGGGTTGCTCCATGTTAACTAAAATGGTGCACTTTTTCTCACCAATATTAGTTATCCCACAGAGAGGTACTTCTACCTCAGGGAGTACATCTGTGTTAGCTGATGTTTCCCTTGGTACAGGTGCCACCCCACGAGAGGTTTCTCCTACCACAGGAATGGTATCCTGAATGGCAGAGTGATGCCCTTTTTACCTGTTGTTGGAGAAGGATCCTGAGTTTTCAGGCCTTTTTCTCTCCTTTGCTTTTTCGTTTCAGCTGAAATGAGAGGAAGCAATTCCTCAGGGATACCCAGCATGGCTGCAGGGGTATTAAACTCTACCTCAGCCCAACCTGAGGCCTCTAGGTCATTACCTAAGAGACAGTCTACAGGTAAGCTAGGTGATACTACCACCTGCTTATGGCCAGTAACTCCACCCCAACTAAACTGGATTATAGCTAAGGGAAGAAACTTAGTGGAGGTATGGACATCAACAATCTTGTACTGTTGTCCAATGATGTGTTGTTCAGGAGACACTAGGTTTTCAGTCACCAAAGTGATACTGGCACCTGTGTCCCTGTAGGCCTGAGCCTCAACACCATTTATTGAAACTGTCTGCCTGTACTTATCCATTGTAAGGGGACAAGCAGCCAGTGTGGCAAGGCCAATGCCACCAGGTGTGACAGAAACTGTCTTGGGACTGACTACCCCAGTTTCTATGATGGACCCATAAGTGAACCCAACTACACCCTTATTTTGACTGTTGCCAGCAGTCCCACCACTATTACCACTACTGCTAGGGGCACTAGAGTTTGATGTATTAGTGGTGGTAGGCTCAGGGGGTTTACCTGGACAGGACTTATCCCCTGGCCTATGGCCTTTGTTTTTACACACAAAGCACCAAGGCTTTTTAATGTGTGTGGGTTGTGAAGAAGAGGAAGAATTTGATTTATCCCCACCCCCTGAAGAGTGTTTAGGATTTGAAGAAGGATCTTTGGTTTTACCATTATCCCCATGCTTATCCTGAGATTTCTCACCATCTTTCTTCTTGCCATCCTTCTCACCTCCTGTATGAACTTTTCTGTTCACTCTTGTTCTGACCCATTTGTCTGCCTTCTTTCCCAATTCTTGGGGAAGGGTCAGATCTGAGTCTATCAAGTACTGGTGTAACAAATCAGACATACAATTGTTAAGAATATGCTCTCTCAGAATAAGATTGAACAGGGGTTTTCATAGTCAGAAACTTTACTGCCATACAACCACCCTTCCAAGGCCTTCACTGAACAGTCCACAAAAGCTGTCCAGTCTTGAGAAGACTCTTTTCTGGTATCTCTGAACTCAATCCTGTATTGTTCAGTGGTTAAGCCAAATGCATCCAAGAGTGCATCTTTCAAAACTTTGTAGTTATTGGCATCACTTTCTCTGACAGTAAGGAGCCTATCCCTACCCTTTCCAGTGAAAGATAGCCACAAAATAGCAGCCCACTGCCTTTGAGGGACCAACTGTACCATACAGGCCCTCTCAAGTACAGCAAACCACTTAATAATGTCATCCCCCTCCTTGTAAGGGGGGACTATCTTGTGCAGATTCCTGAAATCTTGCTCTCTAACCGGATTGCTATCAGAAATACTGCTGCTGCCACCATGGGGAACTAACCCCAACCTCTGTCTTTCCCTCTCAATGTCTAGGGATTCCCTATCTAAGGCCAGCTGCTGCTGTTTAAGCTTCAGTCTGGTCTCTTCAACCCTCAACTTTTTGAGTTCCCTTTCTAACAAGTTCTCCTCAGGGTGGGTGGGTTGGGAATGCTTAGATACAGAGGAAATGTGGGAAGTTTCAGAGTGGGACATGTCCCTAACTGTCTGGACCCTAGTACCCTGGCCTCTAGGGATAAAAGATGCCCTACTGTTATGGGAGCCTCTATCACTACCAGCTTCACTAGGGCCCATATTTATACTCCGTTTGCACCGATTGTGCGTCAAAATCCCGGCGTGTGCATCATTTTTTGGAGGCAGGAACCCCACTTGTGTTAATCATATGCAAGGTAGGCTTTCTCGTCCAAAAAATGACTCAAAAGGCCGTGCGTTGTATTTATGCTTCCGGGCAAAAAAGACGCACGGCCGATTTGCGTCAAAAATTAACACCTGGGTCAGGGCAGGCCTTAAAATGGGGCAAACACACCTGTATTTCATCAGAACACACAGAAGCAACATCAGAGCAGCAAAAGGGAGACATGGAGGTGCTACTCATCCTGCATGCACGTAGACGCAGAGGCCAGCAACAACAACAGCAGCTACCACACCACCAGCAGGGACCCCAAAGGCAGCGCAGAAGGCAGGAGAGGATATTCCGCACCAGAACAACTCTTCATGGCCTCAGGGAACATGACATCATCCAGAGGTACAAGTTGAACTGGCAAGCTATTCAGCAGCTGCTGCACAACATAGAGCCACAGTTGGCACCCACCTTGCTGACACCCCGCACCATCCCAACAGAAACCAAGCTGCTAGCTGTACTTCACATGCTGGCAAGTGGATATTTTCAAACAACTGGTGCCCTGGTTGCCGGAATATCACAGCCATCATTCTCTGCCTTTTTGCCCAAAATACTGGATGCCATCATTGGACTCACACCCCACCACATCTGCTTCCCTAACACACTGCAGAAGCAGCAGGAAACAAAACAGGGGTTCTACCTCATTAGTGGCTTCCCACACGTCCTTAATGCAATTGACTGCACACATGTACGCCTTGTGCCACCTGCTGCAACTGAACACCTCTACCGCAACAGGAAGCACACACATTCCATCAATGTGCAGGCCATTGTCGATCACCAAGGATTGATCACCAACATCGTGGCTAAATATCCTGGGAGTGTCCATGACTCATTCATCTTCCGTCACAGCACCATCAATCAACACTTCCAGGATGGACGGTATGGCAATGGACTACTCTTTGGTAAGTACAAAAACCTACTTATATACACACTGCACAGCAACCCTCTAGGACACACAACACATACACCACAACAGCAACATGTCGACAAGAACACACTGAGGTTGTGACATCGCTAGCCATGTTTCATTGGTCACCATTGAACCTGTCACACATCCGAAATTACTGTACAGCCTAATGTTAAGACGTCAATGATCACAACGTTTGGAGTGGGTTGCCTAAATGTCACCTTGCAAATTGTAAGCGTCTCAATTATGTTTACATCAATCCATTGCATAAGTGTAAAGGTATGTGATGTCCATGGTACATTAATATGAATGTGTTAACAACAATGTCAAATTTAACCTGTGTATGGTACTATCATCTCACCCCCAGTGAAGACACAGGGACACCTGTATCACAAGTCACAATGCAAGGGAGGGCGCACTGTACTGAAAATCCCAAAACATACTGCTGACAACCGGTCAGCAGCCAAACACTCGTTCAGCCAAGGAAACAACACAATGCAGATGGTACATCCTACAAGCCTAGGATGCAACACAATAACACAAAAGAGTCAAAGACAACACAAGACAACTACTGCAATGCAAGCTGATATAAATGGAGCAAGCTACATCAAAATGATCCCATTCATTTTCTCTTTCAGCTGATCAGGGGTATGGGATCCAGCCATGGATTATGACACCTATTGGCAACCCAAGTACTGCAGCAGAGCGTGCCTACAATGACGCACATAGGAGGACACGCAGCATAGTCGAGAGGATCTTCGGCATGCTCAAGTCGAGATTCAGGTGCCTCGACATCACTGGTGATAGCCTCCTATATTCCCCTGAAATGGTCTGTAAGATCATTCTAACATGTGCCATGCTGCACAACATTTGCATAAGAAGGAACATTCCCCTCCTGGAACCAGAGCCGCACATGCCTGAAGAGGAGGAAGAGGAGGATGCTGGCCTGCAACATGAGTGGGAACAGCAAAACACGGCCGCTGGATTGCGTAGGCGCCAACATATCGTTAACAATTTCTTTTAAATATAATCACCATCACCACTTTATGAACTAATGCAAATAAACACCGATAATAATCACCATATCATGGTCTGGCTAATCATTTGTGCTCACCTTTAGCTCTAACTATCAGAAAAAGAGTGTTGCCTCATGGAGCATTGCTGATATACCGATCAGGACACAGAAAATCCAAGAACAATTGTGATGCGTATCATACAACGGTCACATACACACACTCTGTAAATGACTTAGATCCTGTACATTTCACCTTTGAAGGGCAATAGCAGAGGACCACACCTATTACACACATACATGTTGGAAACATGGTTCATCGCAGCATATGGCACACAACTAAGACACCATCACTCAATAAGGGGAAAACAAGCTTTATACATCAGGCAGTTGATGTGCTTTTGCATCAGTAACAGGATTGTATGACCAGAGCCTTGACAGCAGTAAGTCCAACTGCATCCAATCTTTACAAGGACTATCTGTGACTAGAGTTCCATATAAGCAGAACATAGCCAGCACAAGTTCCACACATATGACAAGCATTGCGCACATGACATTCCATGTACATGTCAGCCCATTTCCTAACTCCTGACACACCCATGCAGCTGGTCACAACCCACCTGTCTGAAGAGATCCCTGGAATAGTAATATGTGTACACCGATATTCCCTCCTCTACACACACACAGACTAACAATAGTAATCCAGTGTGCTACACCCTTTCCTATGGTATACCATTGTTATAGTACTATCTGACTGCATGGACGTCAGGTCAATTAATACACTGGCTTGCAGTTTCTAAGCCCTGTTATCACCTGTAGATTGCTTCCCGTGTGAAAGGTATGTTGGCCATTTGAATGCAAATCTCACCTACAGGACTTGTGAGAAACTGATGCAGCCCACACCTGTGATCACCTCCATGCACACCACCCATTTCAACATGCGCTGCCCCTGCTGATGCCTGGAACAGCATAGAAGTTGCCATTTTGTCAAATACACCGTTATGCACTGCTAGTAATGAAGACGTGTAACACAACCCTTGGGTTCATGTGTCACCTTCAAAAACACAGGGCATACACAGTTTGACAGGTCAACTGTCTAGTTCTTCCTCCGACCAGTCTTAGTCAGACCACTGATCATGTAACTTGTGAAATTGCTGGATCCTGATTGACCCTGCATCCTGTCAGCCTGACCGGCACCTGTCTGTGGGTCACCCTAAAGATTCCCTGTGGCTACATATGTACCACACTTGCTTTACAAAACCTCTCATTCCTCAGAGGGTATTTTGTCATGTGCGTCATCAATGCATACTCAAATACATTGTATAGCATCATCTGCCTTTTAATTGTACCATATTTGTTACATTGTCCTTGAATACCAAAATCATGGCCCATCCCTTGTCTGGGTCTCATTTATGCATGAACGACAAAGTGTGACAGTGTACCAGGGCCATATGCTGGGATTGGGTATGTGGCCTCCAGAACAACCAGCAACCTCTGATAATGTCCATGAAAAGTCTACACATGTTTAGACCCTGACAGTTCACACGCTGAATTACATTGTTCACAACATATTGATGGCCCGTGTGTGGTGAATAGCTGCGAAAATAATCAGCACAGAGGCTATGATGTTCCCAGATGCAGTGGGAATTACAGAGGCCAACCTGTGTACAAATGTTGTAATGACACCTGCCGGAACATGACACCTGAGACATTATCTCACTCAGCACACCAAGGTTCCCCTGTTGACAGTCTCATTACACATCTTCAGTAAACAGGGTGGGACCATCCCCATGTAGGTTCTCATGTCCTCATTGACTTTACTCACATTGATCTCCGAAGGATACTCAGTAGATACAGGAATAGCTGCCACTGACTCATGATGAGACCTGGACGTAACAGTGACAACATACACCCCAAAAAATTGGTTCACCTTTGGCTGTCTGGGCCAATTACATGGTACCCACTTCGTAAATGCATTTGACTGACTCACTGTGAGATTCACCAACAAGTGCCTAGGAAGCAGTTACCAAAAATCTAGGAAATAGGATGGTGAAATTGTGGACCATTGAGATGAACAAGTGTCTGCCATCTATCTGGTGCATGCTTTTCCATTTGTGGTGTCTATGTTACCCAAAATCTTGGAAGGGCACACAACGGATGTTGCTACATGTATGACTAACACATGTCCTCTCTCATTTCCATATTGACTTGCATCTAAGGTATGGACACATTGACTTCACATTCATACAAGCATATTTGCAATAATGCATCTTGTGATGCAAACACAGTGGGTCAACAACTACATTAGTTGCCACTGCACACACATTGAGCCATAGGCATTGAGGCCTTGTACTCATGTACATCACCTTGCTATCCTCTCCTGATGCCAAACATGGCCAAATTGTGCAAGACATATATGTAGGCCACACATATGGCCATCTAGTGCGTCAGCCAACCGTCAAAATCCAGTTAAGGAAGTAGTGGTGCATTGTCCGCTGCAGTATGATGTCTCACATATGAACATACACCATCAACACCAAAGTGGGTGCAATCAGCCTATCTCAGTACTGTCCCAAATGTAACCCAACATAAAGATAGAAAAATTCCCCAAAACCAGTTCATGCACTAAATTGTTGAAGTTTTTATCGTTGTGTGTCATTTTTCCACGCATACAGCTTGTGCGTCATATTTTTCGACGCACAGGAGTGAAAATTATGCTGCATCCAAATAATTGTAAAGAAAATTACTATTATTTGGATGAAGCCTCATTTTCACTCCTGTGCGTTGAAAAATATGACGCACAAGCTGCATGCATGAAAAAATGACGCATAACGATAAAAACAGCGGCCATTTTATGCAGGATGTGATGTAATAGGATATCCTGTTTACAGATTATGTACAGTGGGTGTACTTTCTCTTTCACTTTGCAGTCTGTGAATCTTCTAGACTGTGTGGCTGTGTTAACCTCTTCTGTGCCTTGGACGAGATGATCTCGTCCAAGGCTACAGTTCCCCTGTGCCTTGGACGAGATCATCTCGTCCATGGCACAGGGGAACTTGGGGGCGCGCTAGCGCGCCCCCCGTGCACCCCCCTCCCCCCCCCCAAGTCGGGGATGGAAGGGGAAGACCTTCCCCTTCCACCCCCGACCCCCCCCCCACCCCCCCCTGTGACGTCAGCGCGCGCGCGCGCGCGCTGATGTGTCACAGGGGCCTCCCTCGTCGCGCTGGAAGCTCTGCTTCCAGCGCGATTGAAAAAGAAATGCAAAAGCATTTCTTTTTCAATCACTTGGGAGGCCCGGAGGGGCTTCAAAGGGAAGGAAAAGTATTTCCTTCCCTTTGAAGTCCCTCCGAGGGTTTCAAAAGCCGGATTGCTTGCAATCCGGTTTTTGAAACCCCACTAGACACCAGGGATTTTTTTTTTTTTTCGTAGAAATTGACAAAAGGGAGCGACCCCTTGGGCAAGGGTCGCTCCCAGGGGGGGCATTTTTTTGAAAAGGCCTTTTCTGCCCCCCCTGGGGGCAGATCGGCCTTATTAGGCCGATCTGCCCCCAGGGGGGGCAGAAACCTCTAGGCACCAGGGACCTCTTTTTTTTTTTTTTTTTTTTTTTTTTTTCATTTTTTTTTTATTGAGGTGGGGAGCGACCCCTTAGGCAAGGGTCGTTCCCCTTGGGGGAAAATTATATTTTGGCCATTTCTGCCCCCCTTGGGGGCAGATTGGCCTATTTTGATGAGGCCAATCTGCCCCCAAGGGGGGTAGAAACCACTAGACACCAGGGATTTTTTTTTTTTTTTTATGGTTATTGACAAAAGGGAGCGACCCCTTGGGCAAGGGTCGCTCCCAGGGGGGCATATTTTCGGGAAGGCCTTTTCTGCCCCCCCTGGGGGCAGATCGGCCTACTATTAGGCCGATCTGCCCCCAGGGGGGGCAGAAACCTCTAGGCACCAGGGACCATTTTTTTTTTTTTTTTTCATTTTTTTTTTTTTTGGTGGGGAGTGACCCCTTAGGCAAGGGTCGCTCCCCTTGGGGGAAAATTATATTTTGCCCATTTCTGCCCCCCTTGGGGGCAGATTGGCCTATTTTGATGAGGCCAATCTGCCCCCAAGGGGGGGTAGAAACCACTAGACACCAGGGAGTTTTTTCTTTGCGTGAATTTCACGCAAAGGGAGCGACCACTTAGGCAAGGGTCGCTCCCTGGGGGGGAGGGGAATTTATTTTAGGCCATTTCTGCCCCCCCTGGGGGCAGATCGGCCTATTATTAGGCCGATCTGCCCCCAGGGGGGGAAGAAACCTCTAGGCGCCAGGGCAAATTTTTTTTTTGTGTTTTTTTTTTTGGTTCTTTTTTTTTTTTTTAGAGATGGGGAGCGACCCATCAGGCAAGGGTCGCTCCCCTGGGGGGCAAATTGTATTTAGACCATTTCTGCCCCCCTGGGGGCAGATTGGCCAATTTTAGGTCAATCTGCCCCCAAGGGGGCAGAAACCACTAGGCACCGGGGATTTGTTTTTTGGCGCCAATGTCACGCAGGGGGAGCGACCCCGTAGGCAAGGGTCGCTCCCGGGGGGGGGGGGTGGGGGTTGGGGGGGCAAATTTATTTTAGGCCATTTCTGCCCCCCCGGGGGACAGATCGGCCTATTATTAGGCCGAACTGCCCCCGGGGGGGGGGGCAGAACACTCTAGGCACCAGGGCAATTTTTTTTTTGTGTTTTTTTTTTTTTGTTGTTTCTTTTTTTAGAGATGGGGAGCGACCCATCAGGCAAGGGTCGCACCCCTGGGGGGGCAAATTATATTTAGACCATTTCTGCCCCCCTGGGGGCAGATTGGCCAATTTTAGGTCAATCTGCCCCCAAGGGGGCAGAAACCACTAGGCACCGGGGATTTGTTTTTTGGCGCCAATCTCACGCAGGGGGAGCGACCCCGTAGGCAAGGGTCGCTCCCGGGGGGGGGGGTGGGGGTTGGGGGGGCAAATTTATTTTAGGCCATTTCTGCCCCCCTGGGGGACAGATCGGCCTATTATTAGGCCGAACTGCCCCCGGGGGGGGGGGGGCAGAACACTCTAGGCGCCAGGGCAATTTTTTTTTTGTGTTTTTTTTTTTGTTGTTTCTTTTTTTAGAGATGGGGAGCGACCCATCAGGCAAGGGTCGCTCCCCTGGGGGGGCAAATTGTATTTAGACCATTTCTGCCCCCCTGGGGGCAGATTGGCCAATTTTAGGTCAATCTGCCCCCAAGGGGGCAGAAATCACTAGGCACCGGGGATTTGTTTTTTGGCGCCAATGTCACGCAGGGGGAGCGACCCCGTAGGCAAGGGTCGCTCCCGGGGGGGTGGGGGTTGGGGGTTGGGGGGGCAAATTTATTTTAGGCCATTTCTGCCCCCCCGGGGGACAGATCGGCCTATTATTAGGCCGAACTGCCCCGGGGGGGGGGGCAGAACACTCTAGGCACCAGGGCAATTTTTTTTTTGTGTTTTTTTTTTTTGTTTCTTTTTTTAGAGATGGGGAGCGACCCATCAGGCAAGGGTCGCTCCCCTGGGGGGGCAAATTGTATTTAGACCATTTCTGCCCCCCTGGGGGCAGATTGGCCAATTTTAGGTCAATCTGCCCCCAAGGGGGCAGAAACCACTAGGCACCGGGGATTTGTTTTTTGGCGCCAATGTCACGCAGGGGGAGCGACCCTGTAGGCAAGGGTCGCTCCCGGGGGGGGGGTGGGGGTTGGGGGGGCAAATTTATTTTAGGCCATTTCTGCCCCCCCGGGGGACAGATCGGCCTATTATTAGGCCGAACTGCCCCCGGGGGGGGGGGGCAGAACACTCTAGGCACCAGGGCAATTTTTTTTTTGCTTTTTTTTTTTTTGTTGTTTCTTTTTTTAGAGATGGGGAGCGACCCATCAGGCAAGGGTCGCTCCCCTGGGGAGGCAAATTGTATTTAGACCATTTCTGCCCCCCTGGGGGCAGATTTGTCAATTTTAGGTCAATCTGCCCCCAAGGGGACAGAAACCACTAGGCACCGGGGATTTGTTTTTTGGCGCCAATGTCACGCAGGGGGAGCGACCCCGTAGGCAAGGGTCGCTCCCGGGGGGGGGGTGGGTGTTGGGGGGGCAAATTTATTTTAGGCCATTTCTGCCCCCCCGGGGGGCAGATCGGCCTATTATTAGGCCGATCTGCCCCCCGGGGGGGGGGGGGGGCAGAAACCTCTAGGCGCCAGGGGAATTTTTCATTTTTTTCTTTTTTTTTTTCTTTGTTTTTTTTTTTTAGAGATGGGGAGCGACCCATCAGGCAAAAGTCGCTCCCCTGAGGGACAAATTGTATTTAGGCCATTTCTGCCCCCCTTGGGGGCAGATTGGCTGATTTTAGGTCAACCTGCCCCCAAGGGGGCAGAAACCACTAGGCACCGGGGATTTGTTTTTTGGTGCCAATGTCACGCAGGGGGAGCGACCCCGTAGGCAAGGGTCGCTCCCGACGGGGGAGGGTGGGGGTTGGGGGGGCAAATTTATTTTAGGGCATTTCTGCCCCCCCCCCCCCCTGGGGCCGGCTGAGCTACAGGCCAAACACCACAGGTAGGCACCTTGCAAAAAACACCTCTGTTTTCTGTGAAAAATATGTTGTGTCCACGTTGTGTTTTGGGCCATTTCCTTTTGTGGGCGCTAGGCCTACCCACAGAAGTGATGTACCATTTTTATCGAGAGACTTAGGGGAACGCTGGGTGGAAGGAAATTTGTGGCTCCTCTCAGATTCCAGAACTTTCTGTCACCGAAATGAGAGGAAAAAGTGTTTTTTGGGCCAAATTTTGATGTTTGCAAAGGATTCTGGGTAACATAACCTGGTCAGAGCCCCGCAAGTCACCCCATCTTGGATTCCCCTGGGTTTCTAGTTTTCAAAAATGCACTGGTTTGCTAGGTTTCCTCAGGTGTCGGCTGAGCTACAGGCCAAAATCCACAGGTAGGCACTGCTTTTTATAAAAAAATGTGATGTGTCCACGTTGTGTTTTGGGCCCTTTCCTTTCGTGGGCGCTAGTCCTACCCACACAAGTGAGGTATCATTTTTATCGGGAGACTTGGGGGAACGCTGGGTAGAAGGAAATTTGTGGCTCCTCTCAGATTCCAGAACTTTCTGCCACAGAAATGTGAGTAACATGTGTATTTTTAGCCAAATGTTGAGGTTTGCAAAGGATTCTGGGTAACAGAACCTGGTCCGAGCCCCGCAAGTCACCCCTCCTTGGATTCCCCTAGGTCTCTAGTTTTCAGAAATGCACAGGTTTGGTAGGTTTCCCTAGGTGCCGGCTGAGCTAGAGGCCAAAATCTACAGGTAGGCACTTCGCAAAAAACACCTCTGTTTTTTTCCAAAATTTAGGATGTGTCCACGTTGCGCTTTGGGGTGTTTCCTGTCGCCGGCGCTAGGCCTACCCACGCAAGTGAGGTATCATTTTTATCGGGAGACTTGGGGGAACGCTGGGTGGAAGGAAATTTGTAGCTCCTCTCAGATTCCAGAACTTTCTGCCACAGAAATGTGAGGGACATGTGTTTTTTTAGCCAAATTTTGAGGTTTGCAAAGGATTCTGGGTAACAGAACCTGGTCCGAGCCCCGCAAGTCACCCCTCCTTGGATTCCCCTAGGTCTCTAGTTTTCAGAAATGCACAGGTTTGGTAGGTTTCCCTAGGTGCCGGCTGAGCTAGAGGCCAAAATCTACAGGTAGGCACTTCGCAAAAAACACCTCTGTTTTTTTCCAAAATTTAGGATGTGTCCACGTTGCGCTTTGGGGTGTTTCCTGTCGCCGGCGCTAGGCCTACCCACGCAAGTGAGGTATCATTTTTATCGGGAGACTTTGGGGAACGCTGGGTAGAAGGAAATTTGGGGCTCCTCTCAGATTCCAAAACTTTCTGCCACAGAAATGTGAGTAACATGTGTATTTTTAGCCAAATTTTGAGGTTTGCAAAGGATTCTGGGTAACAGAACCTGGACCGAGCCCCGCAAGTCACCCCTCCTTGGATTCCCCTAGGTCTCTAGTTTTCAGAAATGCACAGGTTTGGTAGGTTTCCCTAGGTGCCGGCTGAGCTAGAGGCCAAAATCTACAGGTAGGCACTTCGCAAAAAACAGCTCTGTTTTTTTCCAAAATTTAGGATGTGTCCACATTGCGCTTTGGGGTGTTTCCTGTCGCCGGCGCTAGGCCTACCCACGCAAGTGAGGTATCATTTTTATCGGGAGACTTGGGGGAACGCTGGGTGGAAGGAAATTTGTAGCTCCTCTCAGATTCCAGAACTTTCTGCCACAGAAATTTGAGGGACAAGTGTTTTTTTAGCCAAATTTTGAGGTTTGCAAAGGATTCAGGGTAACAGAACCTGGTCCGAGCCACACAAGTCATCCCTCCTTGGATTCCCCTAGGTCTCTAGTTTTCAGAAATGTACAGGTTTGGTAGGTTTCCCTAGGTGGCGGCTGAGCTAGAGGCCAAAATCTCCAGGTAGTCACTTTGCTAAAAACAGCTCTGTTTTCTGTGATGTGTCCACGTTGTGTTTTGGGGCATATCCTGTCGCGGGCGCTAGGCCTACCCACACAAGTGAGGTATCATTTTTATCGGGAGACGTGGGGGAACGCTGGGTGGAAGGAAATTTGTGGCTCCTCTCAGATTCCAGAACTTTCTGCCACAGAAATGTGAGGAACATGTGTTTTTTTAGCCAAATTTTGAGGTTTGCAAAGGATTCTGGGTAACAGAACCTGGTCCGAGCCACACAAGTCACCCCTCCTTGGATTCCCCTAGGTCTCTAGTTTTCAGAAATGCACAGGTTTGGTAGGTTTCCCTAGGTGCCGGCTGAGCTAGAGGCCAAAATCTACAGGTAGTCACTTTGCTAAAAACAGCTCTGTTTTCTGTGATATGTCCACGTTGTGTTTTGGGGCATATCCTGTCGTGGGCGCTAGGCCTACCCACACAAGTGAGGTATCATTTTTATCGGGAGACGTGGGGGAACGCTGGGTGGAAGGAAATTTGTGGCTCCTCTCAGATTCCAGAACTTTCTGCCACAGAAATGTGAGGAACATGTGTTTTTTTAGCCAAATTTTGAGATTTGCAAAGGATTCTGGGTAACAGAACCTGGTCCGAGCCCCGCAAGTCACCCCTCCTTGGATTCCCCTAGGTCTCTAGTTTTCAGAAATGCACAGGTTTGGTAGGTTTCCCTAGGTGGCGGCTGAGCTAGAGGCCAAAATCTACAGGTAGTCACTTTGCTAAAAACAGCTCTGTTTTCTGTGATATGTCCACGTTGTGTTTTGGGGCATATCCTGTCGCGGGCGCTAGGCCTACCCACACAAGTGAGGTATCATTTTTATCGGGAGACGTGGGGGAACGCTGGGTGGAAGGAAATTTGTGGCTCCTCTCAGATTCCAGAACTTTCTGCCACAGAAATGTGAGGAACATGTGTTTTTTTAGCCAAATTTTGAGGTTTGCAAAGGATTCTGGGTAACAGAACCTGGTCCGAGCCCCGCAAGTCACCCCTCCTTGGATTCCCCTAGGTCTCTAGTTTTCAGAAATGCACAGGTTTGGTAGGTTTCCCTAGGTGGCGGCTGAGCTAGAGGCCAAAATCTACAGGTAGTCACTTTGCTAAAAACAGCTCTGTTTTCTGTGATATGTCCACGTTGTGTTTTGGGGCATATCCTGTCGCGGGCGCTAGGCCTACCCACACAAGTGAGGTATCATTTTTATCGGGAGACGTGGGGGAACGCTGGGTGGAAGGAAATTTGTGGCTCCTCTCAGATTCCAGAACTTTCTGCCACAGAAATGTGAGGAACATGTGTTTTTTTAGCCAAATTTTGAGATTTGCAAAGGATTCTGGGTAACAGAACCTGGTCCGAGCCCCGCAAGTCACCCCTCCTTGGATTCCCCTAGGTCTCTAGTTTTCAGAAATGCACAGGTTTGGTAGGTTTCCCTAGGTGGCGGCTGAGCTAGAGGCCAAAATCTACAGTTAGTCACTTTGCTAAAAACAGCTCTGTTTTCTGTGATATGTCCACGTTGTGTTTTGGGGCATATCCTGTCGCGGGCGCTAGGCCTACCCACACAAGTGAGGTATCATTTTTATCGGGAGACGTGGGGGAACCCTGGGTGGAAGGAAATTTGTGGCTCCTCTCAGATTCCAGAACTTTCTGCCACAGAAATGTGAGGAACATGTGTTTTTTTAGCCAAATTTTGAGGTTTGCAAAGGATTCTGGGTAACAGAACCTGGTCCGAGCCCCGCAAGTCACCCCTCCTTGGATTCCCCTAGGTCTCTAGTTTTCAGAAATGCACAGGTTTGGTAGGTTCCCCTAGGTGGCGGCTGAGCTAGAGGCCAAAATCTACAGGTAGTCACTTTGCTAAAAACAGCTCTGTTTTCTGTGATATCTCCACGTTGTGTTTTGGGGCATATCCTGTCGCGGGCGCTTTGGCCTACCCACACAAGTGAGGTATCATTTTTATCGGGAGACGTGGGGGAACGCTGGGTGGAAGGAAATTTGTGGCTCCTCTCAGATTCCAGAACTTTCTGCCACAGAAATGTGAGGAACATGTGTTTTTTTAGCCAAATTTTGAGGTTTGCAAAGGATTCTGGGTAACAGAACCTGGTCCAAGCCCCACAAGTCACCCCTCCTTGGATTCCCCTAGGTCTCTAGTTTTCAGAAATGCACAGGTTTGGTAGGTTTCCCTAGGTGGCGGCTGAGCTAGAGGCCAAAATCTACAGGTAGTCACTTTGCTAAAAACAGCTCTGTTTTCTGTGATATGTCCACGTTGTGTTTTGGGGCATATCCTGTCGCGGGCGCTAGGCCTACCCACACAAGTGAGGTATCATTTTTATCGGGAGACGTGGGGGAACGCTGGGTGGAAGGAAATTTGTGGCTCCTCTCAGATTCCAGAACTTTCTGCCACAGAAATGTGAGGAACATGTGTTTTTTTAGCCAAATTTTGAGGTTTGCAATGGATTCTGGGTAACAGAACCTGGTCCGAGCCACACAAGTCACCCCTCCTTGGATTCCCCTAGGTCTCTAGTTTTCAGAAATGCACAGGTTTGGTAGGTTTCCCTAGGTGACGGGTGAGCTAGAGGCCAAAATCTACAGGTAGTCACTTTGCTAAAAACAGCTCTGTTTTCTGTGATGTGTCCACGTTGTGTTTTGGGGCATATCCTGTTGCGGGTGCTAGGCCTACCCACACAAGTGAGGTATCATTTTTATCGGGAGACGTGGGGGAACGCTGGGTGGAAGGAAATTTGTGGCTCCTCTCAGATTCCAGAACTTTCTGCCACAGAAATGTGAGGAACATGTGTTTTTTTAGCCAAATTTTGAGGTTTGCAAAGGATTCTGGGTAACAGAACCTGGTCCGAGCCACACAAGTCACCCCTCCTTGGATTCCCCTAGGTCTCTAGTTTTCAGAAATGCACAGGTTTGGTAGGTTTCCCTAGGTGGCGGCTGAGCTAGAGGCCAAAATCTACAGGTAGTCACTTTGCTAAAAACAGCTCTGTTTTCTGTGATGTGTCCACGTTGTGTTTTGGGGCATATCCTGTCGCGGGTGCTAGGCCTACCCACACAAGTGAGGTACCATTTTTATCGGGAGACTTGGGGGAACATAGATTAGCAAAACAAGTACTATTGCCCCTTGTCTTTCTCTACATTTTTTCCTTCCAAATATAGGAGTGTGTGTAAAAAAGACATCTATTTGAGAAATTCCCTGTAATTCACGTGCTACTATGGTCACCCCGGAATTCAGAGATGTGCAAATAACCACTGCTCCTCAACACCTTATCTTGGGCCCTTTTTGGAAATGCAAAGGTTTTCTTGATAGCAATTTTTTACTCCTTATATTTCAGCAAATGAATTGCTGTATACCCGGTATAGAATGAAAACGCACTGCAGGGTGCAGCTCATTTATTGGCTCTGGGTTCCTCGGGTTCTTGATGAACCTACAAACCCTATATATCCCCGCAACCAGAGGAGTCCAGCAGACGTAACGGTATATTGCTTTCGATAATCTGACATTGCAGGGAAAAGTTACAGAGTAAAACGTAGAGAAAAATTGATGGTTTTTTCACCTCAATTTCAATATTTTTCTTTTTCAGCTGTTATTTTCTGTAGGAAACCCTTGTAGGATCTACACAAATGACCCCTTGCTGAATTCAGAATTTTGTCTACTTTTCAGAAATGTTTAGGTTTCTGGGATCCAGCATTGGTTTCATGACCATTCCTGTCACTGACTGGAAGGAGACTGAAAGCACAAAAAATTGCACAAATGGGGTATGCCCCAGTAAAATGCCAAAATTGTGTTGAAAAATTGGGTTTTCGGATTCAGGTCTGCCTGTTCCTGAAAGCTGGGAAGCTGCTGAGTTTAGCACCGCAGACCCTTTGTTGATGCCATTTTCAGGGGAAAAACCACAAGCCTTCTTCTGCAGCCCCTTTTTCCAATTTTTTTGAAAAAAACGAAATTTTCACTGTATTTTGGCCAATTTCTTGGCCTCCTTCAGGGGAACCCACAAAGTCTGGGTACCTTTAGAATCCCTAGGATGTTGGAAAAAAAGGACGCAAATTTGGCTTGGTTAGCTTATGTGGACAAAAAGTTATGAGGGCCTAAGCGCGAACTGCCCCAAATAGGCAAAAAAGGGCCTGGCACAGGAGGGGGAAAAGGCCTGGCAGCGAAGGGGTTAAGAGTGTTGTCCAGTGATTTTGTGCTTTGGTGTCCTGTGTGCTATCTTACTTGTCAGTTTGTGAAATAAATATTGTTGTTGTATACTGTCTGAGTGTGTTTTGTTTACAATTGTCCAGTTTTGTAGTGTATTTGTTGTTTGTGGGAGTCTGTTGTGGGTAGTGCTAGTTTGGGGATAGTTGGGCTCTTTTAGTTGTCAAGTTTACTTTGTTTTTTCATACTCCTACTTTCCCCCTTTTCTCTTTTCAATTTTTTCTCTCACCTATTCCCCTTTTCAGTGCTGAGATGTCAGGTAGGCCACGTCTTGGCAGGATGGGTGAGGAGGAGTTGGGGGGGTTTGTATGGCTGGTGTGCCATTTCCTCCCACTCATGATCGAGGCAGGGGGCAGGGTGATACAGGGGTATCACACTGAGGCGCGAAAGATCCGGTGGGCAAAGGTGCTGCATCACTTGCAGCGCGTATATGGGATCCAGAGAAATGCCCACCACATGAAGCACCGCTGGGCTGACCTCATCACCAGGGAGCAAGATCTGCTGGACCACCTGGAAATAGTGATTGGTGGCCCTGTTGGTGAGTACAGATCATGTAAATGTGCACATTTAAAAGCTCTGTAGTGACATCAGATGATTTGTACAATATCTGCCAGTTGCTGACTGTTTGTAATGCTGAGGAAACACACAGGGTAATTGATGCACTATGTGAAGGATCACAATTGCTAGCTGTCAGGAAGCACATGCTCTGCAAACTTACAGGATACTTTTTGCTTAATGTAATTTAGTGCCGCCTTTGTGTCAGACAACAAAACAAAATAGGAGCCAATCATGTCTCTACAGGTCACATTTGCCTGTGAAGTATAGATGTACTTAAAATATTGGCAAACTTTGTTGACGCAATAGCTAGACAGACTTTAGAAACACTACATGATGCAGAAAATTAGTGCTGCCTTCACGTCAATTGAAGATAGCAATGTGGCCCAGACATATGTCTCATGTGTGTCTGGTGAGTGAGTTGAAGGAAAGGGTTCACGGAAGTTCTATGAATGTTAGGGATTATTGTGGTCCTTCATCTTTTGGGATACATGTCAGATCTGGATTGGAAAACATTGTGAAAAGGTGTAAGGTGCCCTCAGCTAACATCTTAGACTGGTATTTGGAGTTTGTTGTGCCACATTCCATTTAGGGATGGAAGTCCAAAGGTATGCACATGGGTTAATATCTCTATGTTTGGTGCAAATCACCATTGCTGGGCCACATCAAATGAAGAAATTGTAACAACTTGAGGGCTTACAAAAGTCCCTGCCCCTCTGTACATTGTACCTATGTGTCATAAATGTGTCATGGCCACATAGGCTGTTTGACAGGTAATGCAGTCCTCAAGTAACCAGGCTTGGATGTCTCTCTTGGATACACATGATGAGACGATTACACACCATTATTATTTCTGCTCACTAATGAAGGAGCATGTTTGCCACCACATGATAGTTAGGGCCACTGCATGTGTGTAGATATGTGTGTAACTGTCACAGGAGACCCATGCTATGTACAAGTTGGCCGTGATATATCCGATGCTGTATTATCATGTATTATCTGAATAGCTTTCATTACTTATGTCAGCTTACACATTGTTTTTGTCTTTGAAATTGTTGGTCAGTGCACAGATTCTGAGCAGATTTCTTCCTTCCATGCCTTACAGGTGAACCGGCACCATACACTGTGGGAGAGGTGGCTACATTTGAGGACCCCGACTACTGCAGTAAGTGTTGATATGTCTGTTATGTGTTGTGTTTGCTGGTGATGTGTGATGGACTCCTCTGTGTTGAACACATAGCAAGGTGTGATGCGCTGGCCAATCATTTGTCTTGTTTCATGAGCGGGATTTCAGTTTCTCAAAATGTTAGAGTTGGCCAATGCTTATCCTATTGTATTATCTAGGGATTGTAGGTCATTCCTGTAGGCCCCGCAATGAGAACTGGGGTGAGTCATGTGGATAACACTTGTATCAACAAGAGTAGCACTGGAACTCATCTCAGATTTAGTCTGCATGTCAGACCCACATTCTCCCAGATTTGTACTGCAAATCGCTTTCCAAAAGACTTCAGCTTCCCTATTCACCAAAGTACTTATTAAACTGTAGGTTGAACTTTCTAGCAGCATTTACTTCCACATGCAGTGCTACAAGTATGTGGAACTTGAGTGCAATGGCCTAGGTGTGCATGCAAATCATGATCATGGGTGTTCTTGCAACTCTGTGTCTGTTGAAAGTCATGCCATACTGGAAGTATATGATGTGGACCAAGGTCTGCATGTCCTGACATGTGTGGTGCTAGGATTGGTCAAGGGTTTGCAGACTCCTAATTGGTGATAGACCTTACCTGTGGTGTGTGTGTAGAGCCAAACACGTGTTGAGCTTTCCATACACTCCTGGGTGTGCATGTTGTTTGGAATTGTTTGTTGTTTCTCCCCCCCCCCTCAAACACAGGCATGGGTTTGTGAATGAGGTACCTAGGACTGATGCTACCAGTATGTTACACATACATGTGAATAAGTGAATGTTTGGTCGGAACCTAGTATACACACTCAGGTATGGCACATGAGTACCATACTAGGAAGTCCAATTACAATTTGCAGACCATGTGGCTTTAGTTTTTCATCACGTACACTGACATCTGTAGCCCAGGCATTGGCGGAGGATGTGCAGCATGATTGTTAGCTGACAACTGGCAGAACTCAGATGGCAAGTTAATGCCAGTTTTTACCCATCTTGTAGGTTTTGGATGTGCTATGTGTGAGATGACCTTTGTAGGCTGGCCTGCCATGTACTTCCTCAGGGACATTCGATGATCTGTATGGTGATATGAGCTGTTACAAGTACAGTAGATGTATTGTCTGATTTACTTCTTGTGCCATTTCACACAATGCAGTTCCTAAAGGTAAATTGTTGGGCTTTGTCTTCACAGCTGCAAACATGACACCCATCCAGGTCCGTGAGTTCCAGAGGCGAGCCATGAGATACCAACATATCCAGCTGGTAGAGTTGGGGTTCAGGAGGATGGGCCGTAGATACCAGAATGAGCGGGCCTCCGGAGCATGGTGGGTTTCACCACAGGGTGGCCCTACTTTGCCCACCACCAGCACAACCACCAGTTCCACCCAGATGGCACCACCCACAGCTGGGACTGTTGTCCCAACGTCTTCTCTTGTTGTTCCTGGCCCCAGCATTGCAACACCTTCAGGGCAGCCCATAGGCATTGGCTCTACACGCCCACAAACCTCCTCCGCCGGTACCCAGACTGCACCAGCTGCTACAGTTGACCCTGCAGATTTCCAGGCAATGAGTAGGCTGAGCCAGGATGTTCGCCAGATGGACAGGCGTGTGCGGTCCATAAAGCGGACCCTCCGGAGGGCCAACCTCTAGACATTTTGTTATGGACATGATTCCCTCCCCTCCCTCCTCTTTCCTTGTTCTCATACTTAGTGGGCTTAGGGGGCTTAGTGTTAGGTTAGTAAAGGCTGTTAGTTTAGTTAGTGTTAGTGGGTGGGGGGTCCTGAATCTTTCTATTTTTACTTATTAAGTGTGTGGGTGGGTGGATGGGGGGGCTATGTTGGGGTTCTTGTGTGTTTCAAACAAAAAAAAAGAAAAAATACCAAAAAAAATTAAAAAATATCAACAAACTACAAAAATATATATATTTGTTTAGGATAGTATAGTATGTGTTTAGGTTAGTATCGGTTGTCCTCCATGTGTCCCGTCTCATAAGGGGGGTGGGGGGTTGATGTTTAGAACGTTTTGTAATATGTGATAAGTACGTTTAGGTTAGGTTAGTTAGGGACAGTTGCTTTGCAGGTCCTCAGGTCCAGGAATCCGTCCTCAGGGCTTTGCTGGTGTTTGTGGGTCTTGCAGAATCCCCCTATCGTGACTATTGTGTCCTTTTGGGGTAGTAGGGATACTTTACTCCTACTTTTCAGGGTCTTGGGGTGTGGTATCTTGTACCCCTACTACCCCACCAAAAGGACACAATAGTCGTAATAGGGGGATTCTGCAAGACCCACACACACCAGCAAAGCCCTGAGGACGGATTCCTGGACCTGAGGACCTGCAAAGCAAGGCGACCAAGTCCAAGAGTCGCAATAGTTTCCAGGGGGGGCAGGAGCCCAGGTAACCCCGGATGAAGGTGCAAGGGAGCTGCCTCTGGATGGAAGAAGCTTAGGATTCTGCAACAACAAAGAGGATTAGGAACTTCTCCTTTGGATGGAAGATGTCCCACGTTGTGCTGAAGGTTGCAGAAGTGTTCCCACACAGAAATACCGCAAACAAGCCTTGGTAGCTGCAAGGGTCAAGGTAGAGGTTTTTGTATTCTGCTGGGGCCCAGGAAGGACCAGGATGTCGCCACTTGGAGGAGGAAACAGAGGGGGTGCTCAGCAACTCAGAGAGCCCCCACAGAAGCGGGCAGCACCCGCAGAAGTACCGGAGCAGGCACTTAGAAGATTTGTGAACCAGAGCTGGCTCAGAGTCACAAAGGAGGGTCCCACGACATCAGAGTCCAACTCAGAGGGTTGAGCACTGCAGGACGGAGTGCTGGGGACCCAGGCTAGGCTGTGCACAAAGGAATCCTTGGAAAAATACACAGCAGCCGGAGCAGCTGCAAATCATGCAGTACACAGGTTTGCAGTCTAGCGTGGGGAGGCAAGGACTGACCTCCACCAAACTTGGACTGAAGGATCACTGGACTCTGGGAGTTGCTTGGATAGAGTTCCTGTGTTCCAGGGACCACGCTCGTCAGGATGAGAGGGGACCCAGAGGACCGATGAAGCAGAAGTTTAGTGCCTGCGTTAGCAGGGGGAAGACTCCGTCAACCCACGGGAGATTTCTTCGGGATTTACAGTGCAGGGTAAAAGCAGACAGCCCTCAGAGCATGCACCACCAGGAAGCAGTCGAGAAAGCCGGCAGGATTAGGCGCTACAATGTTGCTGGTAGTCATCTTGCTACTTTGTTGTGTTTTTGCAGGCGTCCTGGAGCAGTCAGCGGTCGATCCTTGCCAGAAGTCAAAGAGGTAAGTGCAGAGGAACTCTGGTGAGCTCTTGCATTCGTTATCTGAAGAATTCCCCAGAGGAGAGACCCTAAATAGCCAGAAAAGGAGGTTTGGCTACCAAGAAAGGAGGATTGGCTACCAAGAGAGGTAAGAGCCTATCAGAGGGGGTCTCTGACGTCACCTGCTGGCACTGGCCACTCAGAGCAGTCCAGTGTGCCCGCAACACCTCTGAATCCAAGATGGCAGAGGTCTGGGACACACTGGAGGAGCTCTGGGCACCTCCCCTGGGAGGTACTGGTCAGGGGAGTGGTCACTCCCCTTTCCTTTGTCCAGTTTAGCGCCAGAGCAGGGCTGGGGGATCCCTCAACCGGTGTAGACTGGCTTATACAGAGATGGGCACCATCTGTGCCCATCAAAGCATTTCCAGAGGCTGGGGGAGGCTACTCCTCCCCAGCCCCTCACACCTATTTCCAAAGGGAGAGGGTGTAACACCCTCTCTCAGAGGAAATCCTTTGTTCTACCTTCCTGGGCTGGGGCTGCCCAGACCCCAGGAGGGCAGAATCCTGTCTGAGGGGTTGGCAGCAGCTGCAGTGGAAACCCCGGAAAGGCAGTTTGGCAGTACCCGGGTTCTGTGCTAGAGACCCGGGGGATCATGTAATTGTCCCCCCAATACCAGAATGGTATTGGGCAGACAATTCATTGATCTTAGACATGTTACATGGCCATGTTCGGAGTTACCATTGTGACGCTATACATAGGTAGTGACCTATGTATAGTGCACGTGTGTAATGGTGTCCCCGCACTCACAAAGTTCGGGGAATTTGCCCTGAACGATGTGGGGGCATCTTGGCTGGTGCCAGGGTGCCCACACACTAAGTAACTTGGCACCCAACCTTCACTAAGTGAGGGTTAGACATATAGGTGACTTATAAGTTACTTATGTGCAGTGAAAAATGGCTGTGAAATAACGTGGACGTTATTTCACTCAGGCTGCAGTGGCAGGCCTGTGTAAGAATTGTCTGAGCTCCCTTTGGGTGGCAAAAGAAATGCTGCAGCCCATAGGGATCTCCTGGAACCCCAATACCCTGGGTACCTCAGTACCATATACAAGGGAATTATATGGGTGTACCAGTGTGCCAATGGGAATTGGTAAATTTAGTCACTATCCTGTAGTGACAAATTTAGAAAGCAGAGAGAGCATAAACACTGAGGTTCTGGTTAGCAGAGCCTCAGTGATACAGTTAGATACCACACAGGGAACACATATAGGTCACAAACTTATGAGCACTGATCCCAGTGACAAATATCAAACACACTGACAACATAGGGTTTTCACTATGAGCACTGGGCCCTGGCTAGCAGGATCCCAGTGAGACAGTGAAAACACCCTGACATACACTCACAAACAGACCAAAAGTGGGGGGTAACAATGCTAGAAAGAGGCTACCTTCCTACACCCCTATTGTTCCTTCAACTAGTTCACCTGCTTCCATGCATAATCTGACACAATTTATCTGCTACTCACCCTTGGAAGCACTCTGTGGGGTATTCAACTTGTCTAACCATTCAGACAACTGCTGTAATGTCAATCCCTGTAATGAAGTGTTACTCGTGTGCACTGATGGCACCTGTTGTACCACTGCATTCAGTGACTGCGGTGTCAATAGCTTCAAGCTCTGACCTGCACCAGGTCCATTCACAGATTCGGGAAGTGCAACGAGTGGACTGAGATCCAACAACGACCTCGATCCATCAAAAGTCTGACCCACAGAAGAGACTACCTGAACTTGTTCATTTGGTCCCCTCCTCATCAGACTCTGAGATATCGCTCCTTGCTCATTCACAATTGGTTTCTTCTGCGCAAATAATGGTACCGCTGGACCAACAGTGATCGGCAGCGTTATTGCATCTGGGGCTGCTTTGGCACCTGCACTCTGTGGGAGAGTAAGTCCCATACTTTGATTCATTACAGGAGTCAAGTCTGACTGTTTCCCAGTCATTGGCGTAAATCTCAGCATCCCCTGCGGCTGTGCCAGGGGCAACAAAATCGGAGTCGGCTCAATCTGAACCAGCAGTGGTCTTGGAACCACTTGCTCCGTAGGCACCACTAAGTTCGAGGTCATCTCCAAAATAGGTACATCAGGATAAATTCTCTGTATCGGTGGTGGATGCATCTGTGCCTGAACTACTTGATAGTAAGTACGTTAGGATTACCCTGCACCACACCCTGTATCTGCCTCACTGTCCCCATCCCCTGTGCTGGGGCTGTTGGATCTGTACTAGTACTCGGACCTCCCTCCGGCACCTCATACGGTGGTGGTCCGTCTCTCAATATCTGCGTAACAAGATCCTCAGCATCAGATTCCTCCTCCACTATATAAGATCTTTTTGCTTCCTTACTCCCACTCTTATCAGTTTTTCTAGTCGCTTTCCTTCCTTCCGTCTCATCCTCCCGTGTAATGGCAGGAAACAATTTAACTCCCTGCAAAGTTTCTGATCTCCATCTTTTCTGCTCCCAATCCCATTTAGCTTCCGCTAAAGACTTCTCTACCTTTCTTACTCTCCTCTCGAATTTCATTTGTTGTTGCTGCTTAGCTACCAACTGCCAAAATACTAATGCCTCGAACTGTGCTGGTCTCGGAAGAGGCTTTGATTCATATAGCGCCATCGGCAATTGCTCCAAAATTCTCAAATTTAATGCCCCATTCCCGGGAAATGCTAAGCTCCCAATTTTCTCTGTCAACTTGCACTATTGTTTTAACCAAAGACATGGCGCAACACCTCACTCTTCCATCACAATGTAAGCCGGTGTATTCTCCGGCAGTGTAGGCTCCCCTACATTTGCTCTAATGTAAGTATCTCCCCTTAGGGCACTCTTTAATGCCTTGACAAACTTCATCTTTTCTACTTTTATTTATTTGAAACCAAATCAGGAAATGACTTTTACTCCCAAGATTCCTTTCATCCACGTTCTCAGCCAATTGCCTCTCATGGACGGCTGCCAATCCATGCGTGACCCTTCTCACTAACCGACCTATCCCAATGCAGCTCCAATGACGTCACACTCATACGCACTGCGGCTGACAAAGTCTTGCGGCTCGTCCTCCTAAACTCCAATCCACTCAAAACTAATGCAAAATATTGCGATCACTAATCAAAAAACAAAAATCAAAAACAAATCTGCTGGTTTATTACAGGAAAGGTAACACAATCGCTTCAGAAAACTTACGGATTTTCACTGATGGCCCTTTTGCTCATTCAGCTATTCCTCTTTACCTGTCTCCCAGATTCGCAAGCAAAATTTGACCCGCAAATTTTTCTCTCAACTGATCAATGGGTCTGTCCTGGTGCACATAAGACTCGCCAAATCTCAGTTGAATTTTTTTTTCTCTCGCCCACTTAACTCACACACAGACTTGTTGACCACGCCCGATCAACCTGCTAAACCAGACAGATTACAACATATAACCAAGTGTCCCATACACTTTTCCAATATACTCCGGAGTCTTAGACCACGCAGGGTCCATACATCAACAACCATGTGGACAATTTGAGCACAAAGCGCCACACATATGTGAAGTTTGACGACTTCCCTACTGTCATACTGCGGAGTATGCACATTCCTACTAAAACTTCATCTGAAGTACGCAGACTCCCTAAATTCTCTCACATACGTCACAATTCACCTGCAATTTGCATAAACTGTGCGAGCGCAACTTATCTCTCTCACTCTATCTCTAGAATGCCGAGAACATACCCAACACCACTAGCAGGATCCAGGATCTGAGAAAGTCATTTCTTGGCTTAAGGGAACATCATTTTCTCTACATATGTCATCTTGAAAAACAAAATCCAAATCTCAATAATAGTGAACTCTCAACGTATCAATCTTAAACTATCACCATACTAGGAACACCTGTCACTCCATTCTGGACACCTATGGTAAGCTCTGGAAAAGGGTAACCAACAGACTCCTTACCCATACCACTAACACCCCATACCAGACACTTATGGCAAGCTCTTAAAGAGACTATCAGTCTGCTACCATAACGGTTAGCGCGTTGGTCCTTGATAAGTAAACTTACAAGGGGACGCGTATAGGTGGATGAACCTTTTCACTCGTTTAAGATGTTCTTACCATAGCTCCAGTACAGAACTGATAATCAATACACAATAATCATTTGTCAAATCAATATTCAATAATCAATAGAGTCAGTAATTATCACGCACCATGACTTTTCAGCCATGAATAACCACACCTTTAGTAAAAGTTTAGTAATTCTATTTCCATCATATTAACAATGCTAAAGTCATGTAGATTAATCTCAAAATCAA
Organism: Pleurodeles waltl; assembly: GCF_031143425.1. NCBI lineage: Eukaryota > Metazoa > Chordata > Amphibia > Caudata > Salamandridae > Pleurodeles > Pleurodeles waltl. Next base: position 576,761,178 of record NC_090448.1, read on the forward strand.
ATCAGAAGCTCCAAGAATAATATTTATTAACCAAAAAGATGCAAGAAACACAATCTAATCAAAGCTTGAATCACAATACATTCTAAAGCATCAGTGCAAACCATTAATAAAGTCAGCTTCAATAATGCAATGCGATCCATAAAGTTCAGCAAACTAGTCTCTGCAAATTGTCAGTCGTCATGTAGAAAAACCTCAACTAACCCAGACTATGCAAAACAATTTAGAACTTGAATTTAGAAAAACATTTAGCTAAGGAAAACTAATTAAGACTGCGCAGTAGGTACCTAGAGAGAAAAGGCACAAAAATGCAATTCAGTCAGATTGTCATATCTACCTATCCACGGCATGGGTCAGCTATCAGAATCAGTCTTCGTCGTCAGGTCATCAATCGATCAGCAACACATCAGGCTCTCAGTCAGAGAGTGAGCCCAATGACAGAATCTCGAATCTCCTCTAAGTCTCTTCTTCTCTCCAAATCTGCATAAGTCTAATCTGAATCTTTCTCCTCTGTCACGTTGTTATATCAAAGTTACCCAAACTATCCCTTAATTTTCAATTGGTCAGTTAATTGTACGTTATTGCTCCATCCAATAATATGTTTGTCCCAAATCTATGAATTCTAATATTTCTCCTTTCACACAACGTTGTTTGGTTTGCTTTCCGATGTTCTCATCATCCGCCTCGTCAGGTATCAGTTTTGTTGCATCTTCTTCTCCAGTCAGTGTCTTCATTGTTCCCGTCCTGGGAAAGTACTTCTAGCACACATTACATACAGCTCGATACATTTTAAGGACACTGTCTCCTGTTAGTTGGTTCTCATGGAAAGCTTCTGCTAAGCATTTTATTAAAACAATGAGCATTTCACAGTTATTTCACTCTGTCAGCATTTTCTATTAAACGCTAAGAAATACAGCTTCTGTATGAGGCCTGGCAAAAGTAGGCCAAGACACTCACTAAATTAATAAGCAAGAACATATTTCATAACTCTCAATATGACATATTACTACATTAATCTAATATATTTTCAATATTACATATGTATTAATCATGTAATTAGTACATTTCGTGAACACTGGTGGCCATTCTTCGAGGTCACAATTTCGAACATGTACATTGTTTTTCTACGTTATTCATTTTCTACATAATTCATTATTCAAAATACATAAACACTAAATTTCTAATCAAGACATCTGCTTCAGCAAGAACTTAAGACTCTTTTCATCATTTTCTAAAGTGATATTTCAACGTATACTTATCAAATCTTGATCGTTTTGACCTGCATTTAATCAGATAAATATCCTATATTTTTCTAAACCTGTGTGGTGTATTTTTCTGGTGTTTATACTCTGTTATTGCATGATTTATTGCACAAATACTTTACACATTGCCTTCTAAGTTAAGCCTGACTGCTCAGTGCCAAGCTACCAGAGGATGGGCACTGGATAATTTGGATTGTGTGTGACTTACCCTGACTAGAGAGAGGGTCCTTGCTCGGACACGGGGTAACTTGACTGCCAACCAAAGACACCATTTCTAACAGTAAGCATCATGCACACTCTCAGGGTACTTTGCCAGCACACTGATGAACACCCCCAGATGGGCTACTATTCCCTGTATATTTATTGAGTAGGTATGCTTGCTATTGCAGTACAGGTGGGATGTTGCAGCAGGAGCCACCAGTTGCTCATGTGTGCAATCCACTGCCCTGAAGGCATGTGGGAAGGCAGCTATGGCATAAAAGCCTTGCTTGGGGTCCAGTTGTTGCTGTTGTGTCTTGGGGAACATGAGGTGTCAAGCTGATGATGGCATCCAGGACTGAGGGTAGGAATGGTGGAACAGTTAGCTGTGAGATTCCTGCCACACTGGCCGTGGTGGTCTGGTATGACCCAGATGTCAGCATGTGGAGGAATGACACCAGCCTGACCTGCACAGGAATGTTTGTGCACCTCTGTGATGTTGGCTGCAGCCTTGGTACAATCTGGTTCAGGAGCTGGATGATGGACTCGCTCCTGAACCTGTTGTAGGTGATGACCTCCTCCTCCATATGATCAATGAGGGTAGTCCTCTGGCTGTGGACACATTCCCTTCTCTTGCACTGCCTCTATGGTGGTGGTCTTGTTGGTGCTCCTAGCTGCAGTATGAGCAGCTCCATGACATAGTTGAGCTTGCCAAATTGTTTTGGTTATGTTCTGTTTATATACCAGTGCAAATGCATTATTTATTATCCTTGGGTTCCCGATGCTCAGAAATATTGATGCATTTCAGGCTCTGTGCGGCTTGTGAGGACGATGCATTGCTTTTCCATGAACTTGTAAATATCACTGTGTCAGTTTGGCTTTGGATTTTACGAAGGAACACCTACTTTGCATATTTTCAAGTGACCTGACACAGTCGGTTAAGGTGCAGGGAAATTCCGATGCAGGCTTATGAAAAGTGACGCATTGCCCTAGATGCATCACCTTGTAAATATGGAGTACTGTCAGCGCTGCTGATGCATAAAATAAATTACCCAATGGTGGCACAAGCTCCTTGTAAATATGCACCTAGTTGTGCTGTCATCCTTTAACAGGGGGGCGTTAGTTATGTGCGAAAAGGCAGAAGTATCCTTAGACTGACTGGTTTCGATCAAGGATTCCCAGGATAGATGCTTCAGTTCATCCTTCCTGGCCTTAAGTGCCAACCTGAAATCTCGCCTGCACCTACTCACTTCAGCAGGGTAGTGTGGAGTCCTAGGAAATGCTCTCAATAGAAGCTTATGTGCTTTAGTACAAGCACTAGTAAACCACCCAGATCTAGGGAGAATGGATTGGGGTGATGATCTAGTGATTGAGATTGTCAGAACGTTCTCAACGCCCTCATCGCTTGAACATGACTCATTTTATTTTAACTTGGGAAGCAGATTCCAGGGCCACGATCAATCACCTGAAATCTATGCAGTTATTCAGTTTTTTCCAATGTCCATCAGCTCTAGAATGTCTCTATGCATTTTGTCATCTATTTGCCTCTAGATTTAAAAATGCCATTTTTAGATTCAATAAAAACAAGAAAAACATCTTTCTAACTGGTGTAGTTGCTAGTACAAAATGTTTTCCAATTCCTTGCCCTTTGAACATAATAGGACTAGTTTGGGAAGTCTAGTCTCTACAGTCCTTTCAACCTGTTTTCACTCACAAACTGATGTGTTTGCAGAGTTCATTATTCAGAGTTAGAATCTAGGCCCAGGAAAAATGTAAATTATGCTGATGTAATATGCATAATTTTATGTTACACTTGTGATGTGAGACTCCAGAGCATAAGCTGTTATGCTGTGTTGAATAATTATGCCCCTGTGAGTGTCAAAACTATAGGGCGGAGTAGTAGGAATAGAAAAGACGCCCAGAACATGTGTAGCTGTTTTTTTTCTTACAGAAAATGTGTTTTTGGTCTCTCTTTTAGCACAAAATCTGCCCTTGTATCATGAATTGATGTGAAGGCACTTTTCACGTTATGGATATAGCGCTAAATTACAGATTTGTTTTTCATGCATTAAGGCATACTATTGATAATTTTCCTGAATTTTCATGTAAATATGTTTATTTTCCACAACCCTAGAAACTCTACCACGTGTTCCTCCGGTGTTACACCAGGCTCATGGTTTGCCCTACTGTTCCTGGTGCAGTTTGTGTAGAATATTTCTGTTTATTGTTTCTCTTTTGTCACATATTGTTTCCATCAAACTTTGTTGCCTCTGTTGCACTCTTCTTCCCAGGACAAATACCACTCTGAACAGAAAAAAAGTTGACACTATGTTCAGTGGCATTTGTCAGGCTGGATTCAGTCTAATCTAAAGCTAGCCAAAACTGTGCACAAAGAAACGGGTGGCTGAGAGTCAGCACAGTACTAATTATGAGCTGCACAATCAGAGTTGATTAACTACAAAGAACCTTACATCTCATGCAGAGAATATGGTTTGTAGTGGGTACCTTGGGTACTTACACCTTATACCAGGTCCAGTTATCCCTTATTAGTGAAATTTAGTAGTGTTCTAGCAGCTTAGGCTGACAGAAGTAGCTATAGCAGAGCAGCTTAGGGTGAACTAGGAGACATGCAAAGCTTCTATAATACCATTTAAAATTACACAGTACTTATACACAAGAAAAGACGATACTCAGTGTTACCAAAAATAAAGGTAGTTTATTTGGGTGACACCAGGCTAAAAATAACTTAGAGGCAACACTCCTTCTGGAGGTAAGTATTATACACAATATAAACACTAAACACCAAAATAAGGTAAGTAATTAGACATAGGATAGTGCAAACAATAGGAAATGCTATAGAATGCAATGGGAGAAAATAGGTCTAGGGGCAACACAAACCACATACTGAGAAAGTGGAATGCGAATCACGAATTCCCCCCTAGACAAGTGTAGTGTGTAGAGAATAGCTGGGAGAGTAAGAATAAAGGAAAGGTAAGTAAATTACCCCACCCTAGGGCCCAGAAAAGCAGGAGTAAAGTACTGCAAGTTTCCATAGGACACACCACAAGTCGTGATTAGAGTTATTGCAAGAACTAAGCAAGACAACAAACAACAAATGGTGGATTCCTGGACCTGAAGACCTGCAAAGGAAGGAGACCAAGTCCAGAAGTCTAAAGAAGTTCCAAGAAGGACAGGAGCCCCTGCCAACCCAGAAGAGGGAGCAAAAGAAGAGTCCCCAGTTGGATGAAGACTGCAGAAATGCACCCAAGGAAGATGTCAGCGTGATGCACTGGATGTCCCATGAAGAGAAGTTGGATGCAGGCGAGTTTTGGCGCTGGATTTCTCCCACAAGCCTTGGTTCCGGCAAGGCCGCGTTTTGCGTTGAAGTGGCGCTATCTGGACCCAGGAGTGACCTGGGGGCCTCAACTCTGTGTGAGGAGGATGAGGGGGCTCTCAGCACTTTAGAGAGCCCTCAGGATACCAGATAGCACCCACAGGAGTCCCAGGACATGGGGGCAAAGGAGGTGCAAAATGCGGTTGGTGCAGCACTACAAATGAAGGTCCCACGCTGCCGGAGAACAACTCAGCGAGTTGAGCGTCACAAGATAGAGTGCTGGGGACCTGGGACAGGCTGTGCACAAAGGAATTTTGCAAATAGTGCACAGAGGCCTCAGGAGGTGAAGAAGATGCAGTGCACCAGGGTACTCTCAGTCTCAGGGAAGGCTAGGTCTTACCTCCTCCAAATTGGGACAGCAGGACCTCAGGACAATCTGTGTTCCAAGGAGCACCCTCGATGCCAGGAGAGGAGTCCAAGAGAACCCGGTCGTCGACTTAGAAGGTGCCTGGGTGAGCAGGGAAGTGACTCCGTCACTCCACGGGAGACTTCTTCGATACTTCTGGTGCAGGGTGAAGACAGAGAGTCCCCAGAGGGTGCACGCGGTGTAAACCTTTGCAGTTGATGGCTGGAGCTAAAGTTGCAGAGGAAAAGTAGCCCTTAGGGATACTTTGTCACAGTTACAGTGGTTCCTGGAGCAGCCTGCGGTCGATCCGAGGTCAGAGGATGAAGTAGTAGTTGCAGAGGATTCCTGATGGAAACTTGCAAGCAGAATCTGACAAGAAACCCACAGGAGAGACCCTAAATAGCCCTGAGAGGGGGATTGGCTACCTTATCAGGTATGGACCTATCAGGAGGGGTCTCTGACGTCCCCTGTTGGCACTGGCCACTCATAGGCCTCCAGAGTGTCCCCACACCTTGGAAAACAAGATGGTTGAAGTCTGGGACACACTGGAGGAGCTCTGGGCAACACCCCTGGGGTGGTGATGGACAGGGGAGTTGTCACTCCCCTTTCCTTTGTCCAGTTTTGCGCCAGAGAAGGGACTGGGGGTCCCTGAACAGGTGTAGACTGGCTTATGCAAGGAGGGCACCATCTGTGCCCTTCAATACATTTCCAGAGGCTCTGGGAGGCAACTCCTCCCCAGCCTGTAACACCTATTTCCAAAGGGAGAGGGTGTAACACCCTCCACCCAAAGGAAATGCTTTGTTCTGCCTTCCTGGGACTGAGCTGCTCACACCCCAGAAGGGCAGAACCCTGTCTGTGGGGTGGCAGCAGCTGTAGCTTTAGTGCAAGCCTCAGAGAGCTGGTTTGGCAGTACTGGGGGTCCATGGTGGAGCCCCCAGGATGCATGGAATTGGCTCCCCAATACCCGATTTGGAATGGGGGGACAATTCCATGATCTCAGACACCTTACATGGCCATATTCGGAGTTACCACTGTGAAGCTACATATAGGTATTGACCTATACGTAGTGCACGCGTGTAATGGCATCCACGCACTCACGAAGTCCAGGGATTCGACCCCGGACAGCTTGGGGGCACCTTCGCTAGTGCAAGGGTGCCCTCACACTTAGTAACTGTGCACCTACCCTTCAGTAAATGAAGGTTAGACATATAGGTGACTTATAAGTTACTTAAGTGCAGTGAAATTGGCTGTTAAATAGTGTGTGCACTATTTCATGCAGGCTGCAGTGGCAGTCCTGTGAAAGGGTTTTTATGAGCTCCTTATGGGTGGCAAAAGAAATGCTGCATCCCATAAGGATCTCCTGGAACCCCAATGCCTGGGTACCTAGGTACCAGATACTAGGGACTTATAAGGGGGGTCCAGTGTGCCAATTGAAATTGGTAAATGAAGTCACTAGCCTATAGTGACAAAGTTAGAAGCAGAGAGAGCATAAGCACTGAGGTGCTGGTTAGCAGAGCCTCAGTGACACAGTTAAGCACTACTGACAACACACACATTAGGCCACACACTATGAGCACTGGGGTCCTGACCAGCAGGATCCCAGTGAGACAGGCAAAAACATATTGACATACAGGTAAAAATGGGGGTAACATGCCAAGAAAGATGGTACTTTCCTACACTGACCCAGACGGAGAATACACAAGCAGGAAGAGTCAAAGAGTGGTTTAAGCAAGAAAATGCCCACTTTCAAAAAGTGGCATTTTCAACCAGACAATTTAAAAACCAACTTTACCAAAAGCTGTATTTTAAATTGTGAGTTCAGAGACCCCAAACTCCTCATCTCCATCTGCTCTCAAAGGGAAACTCCACTTAAAAGTTATTTAAAGGCAGCCCCTATGTTAACCTATGAGAGAGATGATGACGCAACTTTTAATTTCTGTCTGATGATATATATGAACACGAATCACCATGCATCCACACATATTGTATCAGAACACTTCACTGGTGTTTTTTTTATTTTAGTTTACTATTCTAAGATGGCAGACACCCAGCTTGGTGCAGTGAAGTAAAAAATTAAAAGTGTCTTAATGCACATTGCTGAGAAAGGAGTGGGGATTTAGCATATTGCAGGAATTTGCAAATCCCCCCTGTAGGAGGCTGGCCTGGTTTGTAGTGGGTACCAAAGGTACTTACACCCTGTGCCAGGTCCAGTTATCCCTTATTAGTAGAATAGAGGTGTTTCTAGCAGCTTAGGCTGATAGAAGCTAGCTATGGCAAAGCAGCTTAGGCTGAACTAGGAGACATGCAAAGTTCCTTACTATACCACTTATATCATATGCACAATATCATAAGAAAACACAATACACAGAGTTACTAAAAATAAAGGTACTTTATTTTTATGACAATATGCCAAAAGTATCTCAGTGAGTACCCTCAGTAAGAAGGTAAGTAATATACACAAACCCAAAACAGGTAAGTAAGAGTAAGAAAAGTAATGCAAACAGTGTAGAATTACAATAGGATGCAATAGGTGAACATAGGTCTAGGGGCTACACAAACCATGTACTCCAAAAGTGGAATGTGAATCACGAATGGACCCCAGACCTATGGGAGCTTGTAGAGGGTCGCTGGGACTGTAAGAAAACAGTCAGAGTGTCCAAGATACCCCACCCCAAGACCCTGAAAAGGAGGAGTAAAGTACACCTACTACCCCTAAAGGACACAATAGTCGTGATAGGGGCATTCTGCAAGAACAACAAACACCAGCAAGGCACTGAAGGTGGATTCCTGGACCTGAGGACCTGCAAGGCAAGGGGACCAAGTCCAAGAGACGCGATAGTGTCCAGGGGGGGCAGGAGCCCAGAAAACCACGGATGAAGGTGCATGGAAGCTGCCTCCGGATGGAAGAAGCTTGGAATTCTGCAACAACGAAGAAGACTAGGAACTTCTCCTTTGGATGGAAGATGTCCCACGTCGCTATGAAGGTTGCAGAAGTGTTCCCACGCAGAAATACCGCAAACAAGCCTTGCTAGCTGCAAGGGTCGTGGTAGAGGTTTTTGGGTGCTGCTGAGGACCAGGAAGGACCAGGATGTCGCCACTTGGAGGAGGAGACAGAGGGGGGTGCTCAGCAACTCAGAGAGCCCCCACAGAAGCAGGCAGCACACGCAGAAGTACCGGAGCAGGCACTTAGAAGATTTGTGATCCAGAGCTGGCTCAGAGTCACAAACGAGGGTTCCACGATGTCGGAGGCGAACTCAGAGGGTTGAGCACTGCATGCCGGAGAGCTGGGGACCCAGGCTAGGCTGTGCACAAAGGAAATCCTATAAGTGTGCACAGGAGCCGGAGCAGCTGCAAATCACGCAGTACACAGGTTTGCAGTCTAGCATGGGGAGGCAAGGACTTACCTCCACCAAACTTGGACTGAAGGATCACTGGACTGTGGGAGTCACTCGGATAGAGTTCCTGTGTTCCAGGGACCACACTCGTCAGGGTGAGAGGGGACCCAGTGGACCGGTGATGCAGTCTTTTGGTGCCTGCGTTAGCAGGGGGAAGAGTCAGTCGACCCACGGGAGATTTCTTCTGAGCTTCCAGTGCAGGGTGAAGGCAGGTGACCCCCAGAGCATGCACCACCAGGAAACAGTTGAGAAAGCCGGCAGGATTAGGCGCTATAATGTTGCTGGTAGTCGTCTTGCTACTTTGTTGCGGTTTTGCAGGCGTCCTGGAGCAGTCAGCGGTCGATCCTTGGCAGAAGTCAAAGCAGAAGATGCAGCGGAACTCTGGTGAGTTCTTGCATTCGTTATCTGAAGAATTCGCCTGAGGAGAGACCCTAAATAGCCAGAAAAGGAGGTTTGGCTACCAAGAAAGGAGGATTGGCTACCGAGAGAGGTAAGAGGCTATCAGAGGGGGTCTCTGACGTCACCTGCTGGCACTGGCCACTCAGAGCAGTCCAGTGTGCCCCCAACACCTCTGTTTCCAAGATGGCAGAGGTCTGGGACACACTGGAGGAGCTCTGGGCACCTCCCCTGGGAGGTACTGGTCAGGGGAGTGGTCACTCCCCTTTCCTTTGTCCAGTTTCCCGCCAGAGCAGGGCTGGGGGTTTCCTGAACCGGTGTAGACTGGCTTATACAGAGATGGGCACCATCTGTGCCCATCAAAGCATTTCCAGAGGCTGGGGGAGGCTACTCCTCCCCAGCCCTTCACACCTATTTCCAAATGGAGAGGGTGTAACACCCTCTCTCAGAGGAAATCCTTTGTTCTGCCTTCCTGGGCCAGGGCTGCCTGGACCCCAGGAGGGCAGAAACCTGTCTGAGGGGTTGGCAGCAGCAGCAGCTGCAATGGAAACCCCGGAAAGGCAGTTTGGCAGCACTCGGGTTCTGTGCTAGAGACCAGGGGGATCATGGAATTGTCCCCTCAATACCAGAATGGTATTGGGGTGACAATTCCATGATCTTACACATGTTACATGGCCATGTTCGGAGTTACCATTGTGACGCTATACATAGGTAGTGACCTATGTATAGTGCACGCGTGTAATGGTGTCCCCGCACTCACAAAGACTGGGGAATTTGCCCTGAACGATGTGGGGGCACCTTGGCTAGTACCAGGGTGCCCACGCACTAAGTAACTTGGCACCCAACCTTCACTAAGTGAAGGTTAGACATATAGGTGACTTATAAGTCACTTATGTGCAGTGAAAAATGGCTGTGAAATAACGTGGACGTTATTTCACTCAGGCTGCACTGGCAGGCCTGTGTAAGAATTGTCTGAGCTCCCTTTGGGTGGCAAAAGAAATGCTGCAGCCCATAGAGAACTCCTGGAAACCCAATACCCTGGGTACCTGGGTACCATATACAAGGGAATTATATGGGTGTACCAGTGTGTAGGAAAGTACCATCTTGCCTGGCATGTTACCCCCATTTTTCACTGTATATATGTTGTTTTAGTTGTATGTGTCACTGGGACCCTGTTCACCAGGGCCCCAGTGCTCATAAGTGTGCCTGAATGTGTTACCTGTGTAGTGACTAACTGTCTCACTGATGCTCTGCTAATCAGAACCTCAGTGGTTATGCTCTCTCATTTCTTTCAAATTGTCACTAACAGGCTAGTGACCAATTTTACCAATTTACATTGGCTTACTGGAACACCCTTATAATTCCCTAGTATATGGTACTAAGGTACCCAGGGTATTGGGGTTCCAGGAGATCCATATGGGCTGCAGCATTTCTTTTGCCACCCATAGGGAGCTCTGACAATTCTTACACAGGCCTGCCACTGCAGCCTGAGTGAAATAACGTCCACGTTATTTCACAGCCATTTTACACTGCACTTAAGTAACTTATAAGTCACCTATTTGTCTAAACCTTTACCTGGTAAAGGTTAGGTGCAAAGTTACTTAGTGTGAGGGCACCCTGGCACTAGCCAAGGTGCCCCCACATTGTTCAGGGCCAATTCCCTGAACTTTGTGAGTGCGGGGACCCCATTACACGCGTGTACTACATATAGGTCACTACCTATATGTAGCTTCACAATGGTAACTCCGAATATGGCCATGTAACATGTCTAAGATCATGGAATTGCCCCCTCTATGCCATCCTGGCATTGTTGGCACAATTCCATGATCCCAGTGGTCTGTAGCACAGACCCTGGTACTGCCAAACTGCCCTTCCTGGGGTTTTCACTGCAGCTGCTGCTGCTGCCAACCCCTCAGACAGGCATCTGCCCTCTTGGGGTCCAGCCAGGCCTGGCCCAGGATGGCAGAACAAAGGACTTCCTCTGAGAGAGGGTGTTACACCCTCTCCCTTTGGAAAATGGTGTGAAGGCAGGGGAGGAGTAGCCTCCCCCAGCCTCTGGAAATGCTTTGTTGGGCACAGATGTGCCCAATTCTGTATAAGCCAGTCTACACCGGTTCAGGGGACCCCTTAGCCCTGCTCTGGCGCGAAACTGGACAAAGGAAAGGGGAGTGACCACTCCCCTGACCTGCACCTCCCCTGGGAGGTGTCCAGAGCTCCTCCAGTGTGCTCCAGACCTCTGCCATCTTGGAAACAGAGGTGCTGCTGGCACACTGGACTGCTCTGAGTGGCCAGTGCCACCAGGTGATGTCAGAGACTCCTTCTGATAGGCTCCTTCAGGTGTTGCTAGCCTATCCTCTCTCCTAAGTAGCCAAACCCTCTTTTCTGGCTATTTAGGGTCTCTGTCTCTGGGGAAACTTTAGATAACGAATGCAAGAGATCATCAGAGTTCCTCTGCATCTCTCTCTTCACCTTCTGCCAAGGAATCGACTGCTGACCGCGCTGGAAGCCTGCAACACTGCAACAAAGTAGCAAAGATGACTACTGCAACTCTGTAACGCTGATCCTGCCGCCTTCTCGACTGTTTTCCTGGTGGTGCATGCTGTGGGGGTAGTCTGCCTCCTCTCTGCACTAGAAGCTCCGAAGAAATCTCCCGTGGGTCGACGGAATCTTCCCCCTGCAACCGCAGGCACCAAAAAGCTGCATTACCGGTCCCTTGGGTCTCCTCTCAGCACGACGGTCCCTCGAATCCAGCAACTCTGTCCAAGTGACCCCCACAGTCCAGTGACTCTTCAGTCCAAGTTTGGTGGAGGTAAGTCCTTGCCTCACCTCGCTAGACTGCATTGCTGGGAACCGCAACTTTTGCAACTACTCCGGCCCCTGTGCACTTCCGGTGGAAATCCTTTGTGCACAGCCAAGCCTGGGTCCACTGCACTCTAACCTGCATTGCACGACTTTCTAAGTTGGTCTCCGGCGACGTGGGATTTCTTTGTGTAACTTCGGGTGAGGACCGTTTCACGCATCCTCATAGTGCCTGTTTCTGGCACTTTTCTGGGTGCTACCTGCTGCTAAGAGGACTTCTTGTCTTGCTCGACGTCCCCTCTACCTCCTGGTCCAATTTGCGACCTCCTGGTCCCTCGTGGGCCACAGCAGCGTCCAAAAACGCTAACCGCATGATTTGCAGCTAGCAAGGCTTGTTGGTGGTCTTTCGGCGGGAAAACACTTCTGTGCGACTCTCCACGGGGAGAGGGATCCGTCCACCAAAGGAGAAGTCTCTAGCCCTTTTCGTTCTTGCAGAAACCTCTGCTTCTTCTGTTCAGTAGAAGCTTCTTTGCACCCACAGCTGGCATTTCCTGGGCATATGCCCATCTCCGACTTGCTTGTGACTTTTGGACTTGGTCCCCTTGTTCCACAGGTACCCTAGATTGGAAATCCATCGTTGTTGCATTGTTGGTTTGTGTCTTTCCTGCATTATTCCTCTAACACGACTTCTTTGTCCTTAGGGGAACTTTAGTGCACTTTGCACTCACTTTTCAGGGTCTTGGGGAGGGTTATTTTTCTAACTCTCACTATTTTCTAATAGTCCCAGCGACCCTCTACAAGGTCACATAGGTTTGGGGTCCATTTGTGGTTCGCATTCCACTTTTGGAGTATATGGTTTGTGTTGCCCCTATCCCTATGTGTCCCCATTGCATCCTGTTGTAACTATACATTGTTTGCACTGTTTTCTAAGACTATACTGCATATTTTTGCTATTGTGTATATATATCTTGTGTATATTTCCTATCCTCTCACTGAGGGTACACTCTAAGATACTTTGGCATATTGTCATAAAAATAAAGTACCTTTATTTTTAGTATAACTGTGTATTGTGTTTTCTTATGATATTGTGCATATGACACTAGGTGGTACTGCAGTAGCTTCACACGTCTCCTAGTTCAGCCTAAGCTGCTCTGCTAAGCTACCATTATCTATCAGCCTAAGCTGCTAGACACCCTATTCACTAATAAGGGATAACTGGGCCTGGTGCAAGGTGCAAGTACCCCTTGGTACTCACTACAAGCCAGTCCAGCCTCCTACATTGGTTGTGCAGCGGTGGGATAAGTGCTTTGAGACTACTTACCACTCTTGTCATTGTACTTTTCATAAGAGAAAAATATACAAAACAAGCTCAGTGTATATACACATAGCCAAAAAGTTTTGCATTTCCTCTTTTCACTCTTTTCTAAGTGCTGAAAAGTACTTCTAACTTTCTAAAAAGTTCTAAAAAGTTTAAAAAGTTTTTTTCTCTGTATTTCTAAAAGCTCTGACAAACTTTTTTCTCTTTTTCTATCACTTTAACTCTCTCTAAAAATGTCTGGCACAGGCCAAAATGTTGATCTGTCCAAACTTGCATATGATCACCTTAGCTGGAAAGGAGCAAGGAGTCTCTGCATAGAGAGAGGTTTGAGTGTAGGGAAGAATCCTTCCTTGGAACTGTTACTTAACATGCTTAGAGAACAGGATAAGGCTAGAAGTGCCCCATCTGTTGAAAAAATAGCTAATGGTTCCCAATCTGATCCAGGGACTCCCCCAGGAAAAGATTCAGGAAAGAAACTTCCTAGCCTGCCCATTACTAGACAGTCTAGCATAGTTGGTAATGATGAAGAGCCACACCATACAAATAGTGTTGTCTCACATCATAGCAAAAGTATTTATTCACACCACAGTGGTACTGATGTTTCTGTTAGCCAAGCTGCTAGGGTGCCCTCTGTAAGGGACAGGTCTCCTTCTGTCCATTCTCACCATACTTCTGTTTCAAGGCATGTCCCTCCCACCCACCCTGATGACAGATTGTTAGAAAGGGAGCTCAATAGATTGAGAGTGGAACAAACCAGACTGAAGCTCAAGAAGCAACAGCTGGATTTGGATAGACAGACTTTAGAAGTAGAGAAGGAGAGACAGAAACTGGGTTTAGAAACCCATGGTGGCAGCAGCAGTATTCCCCATAGTCATCCTGCAAAAGAGCATGATTCCAGGAATCTGCACAAGATAGTTCCCCCTTACAAGGAGGGGGATGACATTAACAAGTGGTTTGCTGCACTTGAGAGGGCCTGTGTTGTACAGGATGTCCCTCAAAGGCAGTGGGCTGCTATCCTATGGCTATCATTTAGTGGAAAAGGTAGGGATAGGCTCCTTACTGTGAAAGAAAATGAAGCTAATGATTACAAAGTTCTTAAGAATGCACTCCTGGATTTTTTAGGGCTTAACCACTGAACAGTACAGGATAAAGTTCAGAGAGACCAAAAAGGAGTCTTCACAAGACTGGGTTGATTTCATTGACCATTCAGTGAAGGCCTTGGAGGGGTGGTTACATGGCAGTAAAGTTACTGATTATGACAGCCTGTATAACTTGATCCTGAGAGAGCATATTCTTAATAATTGTGTGTCTGATTTGTTGCACCAGTACTTGGTGGACTCTGATCTGACCTCTCCCCAAGAATTGGGAAAGAAGGCAGACAAATGGGTCAGAACAAGGGTGAACAGAAAAGTTCATACAGGGGGTGACAAAGATGGCAACAAAAAGAAGGATGGTAAGTCTTCTGACAAGGGTGGGGACAAATCTAAAAATGAGTCTTCATCAGGCCCACAAAAACACTCTGGTGGGGGGTGGTGGGTCCAAATCCTCCTTTAATCAAAACAAAGAAAATAAACCATGGTGCTATTTATGTAAAGTAAAAGGCCATTGGACAACAGATCCCAGTTGTCCAAAGAAAAGCACCAAGCCTCCTACCACTACAACCCCTACTGCTACCCCTAGTGTCCCTACTAATAGCAGTGGTGGTGGGAGCAAACCTACTAATAGCCAATCCAAGGGAGTAGCTGGGCTCACTATTGGTAACATAGTTGGGGTTGGCCTTGTTACGGAGGCCACAGAGGCTGTGTTAGTCTCTGAGGGGGCTATTGATTTAGCCACCTTAGTTGCTTGTTCCCTTAATATGGATAAGTACAAGCAACTACCCCTAATAAATGGTGTTGAGGCTCAGGCCTACAGGGACACTGGAGCCAGTGTAACTATGGTCATAGAGAAACTGGTCCACCCTGAACAACACCTACTTGGTCACCAGTACCAAGTAACCGATGCTCACAACAACACACTTAGCCACCCCATGGCTGTTGTTAATCTCAACTGGGGGGGGGTTACTGGTCCAAAGAAAGTTGTGGTAGCCACAGATTTACCTGTAGACTGTCTACTAGGAAATGATTTGGAGACATCAGCTTGGTCAGATGTGGAGTTGGAGGCCCATGCAGCAATGCTGGGCATCCCAGGGCATATTTTTGCTTTAACAAGGGCTCAGGCCAAAAAGCAAAAAGGACAGGGAAGCTTGGATCCTGGAACAATGGACCAAGTGCTCCCTAAAGCTAGGGCTAGTAGAAGCAAACCACTTCCTACTATCCCTCCCTCTACAGTGGATTCAACTTCTGAGGAAGAAGAATTCCCTCCATGTTCAGAACCTACACCAGAGGAGCTGGAAGCAGATACTGCTGAGCTTTTGGGTGAAGGGGGGCCTGCCAGGGAGGAGCTGAGTGTGGCACAGCAAACCTGTCCCACATTAGAGGGTCTAAGACAGCAAGCTGTCAAACAGGCTAATGGGGATGTCAGTGACTCTCACAGAGTTTACTGGGAGGACAACCTCTTGTACACTGAGCATAGGGATCCTAAACCTGGAGCTGCCAGGAGATTAGTGATTCCTCAGGAGTACAGAAAGTTCCTCCTAACTCTTGCCCACGACATTCCCCTAGCTGGGCATCTAGGACAAATGAAAACTTGGGACAGGCTTGTCCCCTTGTTTCATTGGCCTAGGATGTCTGAGGACACAAAAGAATTTTGTAAGTCCTGTGAAACCTGTCAAACCAGTGGCAAGACAGGTGGCACCCCAAAGGCACCCCTTATGCCACTGCCTGTGGTTGGGGTTCCCTTTGAAAGGGTAGGGGTTGACATAGTTGGCCCCCTTGACCCTCCTACTGTTTCAGGCAATAGATTTATCTTGGTGGTAGTGGACCATGCCACAAGATACCCTGAAGCTATTCCTTTAAGGACCACTACAGCTCCTGCAGTGGCAAAGGCCCTCCTGGGAATATTTTCCAGGGTGGGCTTCCCAAAGGAAGTAGTATCAGACAGGGGAAGCAATTTCATGTCTGCATACTTAAAGGCCATGTGGAAGGAGTGTGGTGTAACTTATAAATTCACTACACCCTATCATCCACAAACAAATGGACTGGTGGAGAGATTTAATAAAACTCTCAAAGGCATGATTATGGGGCTCCCTGAAAAACTCCGCAGGAGATAGGATATCCATTTACCATGCCTCCTTTTTGCCTACAGGGAGGTACCCCAGAAAGGAGTGGGCTTCAGCCCATTTTAACTTCTTTTTGGACACCCTGTTAGGGGTCCACTCACACTTGTAAAGGAGGGTTGGGAACAACCTTTAAAAGCTCCTAAGCAGGATATTGTGGATTATGTACTTGGCCTCAGATCAAGGATGGCTGAGTACATGAAAAAGGCCAGCAAAAACCTTCAGGCCAGCCAAGAGCTACAGAAGCAATGGCATGATCAGAAGGCTGTTTTGGTTCAGTACCAACCAGGGCAGAAAGTGTGGGTCTTGGAGCCTGTGGCCCCAAGAGCACTCCAAGATAAATGGAGTGGACCCCACACAATTGTTGAGAAAAAGGGTGAAGTCACCTATTTAGTTGACTTAGGCACTGCAAGGAGTCCCCTTAGGGTACTCCATGTAAACCGCCTGAAACCCTACTATGACAGGGCTGATCTCACCCTGCTCATGGCAACTGATGAGGGACAGGAAGAAGACAGTGATCCTCTACCTGATCTCTTCTCTTCCACAGAACAAGATGCTCTTGTGGAAGGTGTAGTTTTGGCTGATTGTCTTACTGCTGAGCAGAAAGACCATTGCATAAACCTCCTAGATCAATTCTCTGAACTCTTCTCTACTGTGCCAGGTACCACTTCTTGGTGTGAGCACACTATAGATACTGGAGACAGCTTGCCTGTCAAAAGTAAGATCTATAGGCAGCCTGACCATGTCAGGGACTGCATAAAGCAAGAGGTCCAGAAAATGTTAGAACTAGGAGTGGTTGAGCACTCTGAAAGTCCATGGGCTTCTCCTGTGGTACTTGTACCAAAACCCCATTCCAAAGATGGAAAGAAGGAAATGCGGTTTTGTGTAGACTATAGAGGTCTCAACTTGGTAACCAAAACTGATGCTCACCCTATACCCAGGGCAGATGAGCTCATAGATACACTGGCATCTGCCAAGTATCTAAGCACTTTTGATTTGACTGCAGGGTATTGGCAGATCAAATTATCAGAAGATGCTAAACCTAAAACTGCATTTTCAACCATTGGAGGACATTACCAGTTCACTGTAATGCCTTTTGGATTGAAGAATGCACCTGCCACTTTTCAGAGGTTGGTGAACACAGTCCTGCAAGGGCTGGAGGCTTTCAGTGCAGCATATCTGGACGATATAGCTGTCTTTAGCTCCAGCTGGGATGATCACCTGGTCCACCTATGGAAAGTTTTGGAGGCCCTGCAAAAGGCAGGCCTCACTATCAAGGCTTCAAAGTGCCAGATAGGGCAGGGTAAGGTGGTTTATCTGGGACACCTTGTTGGTGGGGAACAGATTGCACCACTACAGGGGAAAATCCAAACAATTATTGATTGGGTTCCCCCTACTACACAGACTCAAGTGAGAGCCTTCCTAGGCCTCACTGGGTATTACAGGAGGTTCATTAAGAACTATGGCTCCATTGCAGCCCCTCTTAATGACCTCACTTCCAAGAAGATGCCTAAAAAGGTATTATGGACAGCAAACTGTCAGAAAGCTTTTGAGGAGCTGAAGCAGGCCATGTGCTCTGCACCTGTCCTGAAAAGCCCTTGTTACTCTAAAAAATTCTATATCCAGACTGATGCATCTGAATTAGGAGTAGGGGCAGTCCTATCACAACTTAATTCTGAGGGCCAGGATCAACCTGTTGCTTTAATTAGTAGGAGGTTGACCCCTAGAGAAAAGCGTTGGTCTGCCATTGAGAGGGAGGCCTTTGCTGTGGTCTGGGCTCTGAAGAAGTTGAGGCCATACCTGTTTGGCACTCACTTCATTGTTCAGACAGACCACAAACCTCTACTTTGGCTAAAACAAATGAAAGGTGAAAATCCAAAATTGTTGGACTATACAGTGGAACATAGACCTGGGAGTAGCCACTCCAATGCAGATGGACTCTCCAGATATTTCCACTTAGACAATGAAGACTCATCAGGTCATGGCTAGTCTTATTGTCCTTCGTTTGGGGGGGGGGGTTGTGTAGGAAAGTACCATCTTGCCTGGCATGTTACCCCCATTTTTCACTGTATATATGTTGTTTTAGTTGTATGTGTCACTGGGACCCTGTTCACCAGGGCCCCAGTGCTCATAAGTGTGCCTGAATGTGTTACCTGTGTAGTGACTAACTGTCTCACTGAGGCTCTGCTAATCAGAACCTCAGTGGTTATGCTCTCTCATTTCTTTCAAATTGTCACTAACAGGCTAGTGACCAATTTTACCAATTTACATTGGCTTACTGGAACACCCTTATAATTCCCTAGTATATGGTACTAAGGTACCCAGGGTATTGGGGTTCCAGGAGATCCATATGGGCTGCAGCATTTCTTTTGCCACCCATAGGGAGCTCTGACAATTCTTACACAGGCCTGCCACTGCAGCCTGAGTGAAATAACGTCCACGTTATTTCACAGCCATTTTACACTGCACTTAAGTAACTTATAAGTCACCTATATGTCTAAACCTTTACCTGGTAAAGGTTAGGTGCAAAGTTACTTAGTGTGAGGGCACCCTGGCACTAGCCAAGGTGCCCCCACATTGTTCAGGGCCAATTCCCTGAACTTTGTGAGTGCGGGGACACCATTACACGCGTGTACTACATATAGGTCACTACCTATATGTAGCTTCACAATGGTAACTCCGAATATGGCCATGTAACATGCCTAAGATCATGGAATTGCCCCCTCTATGCCATCCTGGCATTGTTGACACAATTCCATGATCCCAGTGGTTTGTAGCACAGACCCTGGTACTGCCAAACTGCCCTTCCTGGGGTTTTCACTGCAGCTGCTGCTGCTGCCAACCCCTCAGACAGGCATCTGCCCTCCTGGGGTCCAGCCAGGCCTGGCCCAGGATGGCAGAACAAAGGACTTCCTCTGAGAGAGGGTGTTACACCCTCTCCCGTTGGAAAATGGTGTGAAGGCAGGGGAGGAGTAGCCTCCCCCAGCCTCTGGAAATGCTTTGTTGGGCACAGATGTGCCCAATTCTGCATAAGCCAGTCTACACCGGTTCAGGGGACCCCTTAGCCCTGCTCTGGCGCGAAACTGGACAAAGGAAAGGGGAGTGACCACTCCCCTGACCTGCACCTCCCCTGGGAGGTGTCCAGAGCTCCTCCAGTGTGCTCCAGACCTCTGCCATCTTGGAAACA
Organism: Pleurodeles waltl; assembly: GCF_031143425.1. Classification (NCBI taxonomy): domain Eukaryota; kingdom Metazoa; phylum Chordata; class Amphibia; order Caudata; family Salamandridae; genus Pleurodeles; species Pleurodeles waltl. The sequence goes on from NC_090448.1 coordinate 576,780,687, forward strand.
GAGGTGCTGCTGGCACACTGGACTGCTCTGAGTGGCCAGTGCCACCAGGTGACGTCAGAGACTCCTTCTGATAGGCTCCTTCAGGTGTTGCTAGCCTATCCTCTCTCCTAAGTAGCCAAACCCTCTTTTCTGGCTATTTAGGGTCTCTGTCTCTGGGGAAACTTTAGATAACGAATGCAAGAGCTCATCAGAGTTCCTCTGCATCTCTCTCTTCACCTTCTGCCAAGGAATCGACTGCTGACCGCGCTGGAAGCCTGCAACACTGCAACAAAGTAGCAAAGACGACTATTGCAACTCTGTAACGCTGATCCTGCCGCCTTCTCGACTGTTTTCCTGGTGGTGCATGCTGTGGGGGTAGTCAGCCTCCTCTCTGCACTAGAAGCTCCGAAGAAATCTCCTGTGGGTCGACGGAATCTTCCCCCTGCAACCGCAGGCACCAAAAAGCTGCATTACCGGTCCCTTGGGTCTCCTCTCAGCACGACGAGCGAGGTCCCTCGAATCCAGCAACTCTGTCCAAGTGACCCCCACAGTCCAGTGACTCTTCAGTCCAAGTTTGGTGCAGGTAAGTCCTTTCCTCACCTCGCTAGACTGCATTGCTGGGAACCGCGACTTTTGCAACTACTCCGGCCCCTGTGCACTTCCGGCGGAAATCCTTTGTGCACAGCCTGCATTGCACGACTTTCTAAGTTGGTCTCCGGCGACGTGGGACTCCTTTGTGTAACTTCGGGTGAGCACTGTTTCACGCATCCTCGTAGTGCCTGTTTCTGGCACTTCTCCGGGTGCTACCTGCTGCTAAGAGGGCTCCTTGTCTTGCTTGACGTCCCCTCTACCTCCTCGTCCAATTTGCAACCTCCTGGTCCCTCCTGGGCCACAGCAGCGTCCAAAAACGCTAACCGCACAATTTGCAGCTAGCAAGGCTTGTTGGCATTCTTTCGGCGGGAAAACACTTCTGCACGACTCTCCACGGCGAGAGGGATCCGTCCACCAAAGGGGAAGTCTCTAGCCCTTTTCGTTCCTGCAGAAACCTCTGCTTCTTCTGTCCAGTAGAAGCTTCTTTGCACCCACAGCTGGCATTTCCTGGGCATATGCCCATCTCCGACTTGCTTGTGACTTTTGGACTTGGTCCCCTTGTTCCACAGGTACCTTAGATTGGAAATCCATCGTTGTTGCATTGTTGGTTTGTGTCTTTCCTGCATTATTCCTCTAACACGACTTCTTTGTCCTTAGGGGAACTTTAGTGCACTTTGCACTCACTTTCCAGGGTCTTGGGGAGGGTTATTTTTCTAACTCTCACTATTTTCTAATAGTCCCAGCGACCCTCTACAAGGTCACATAGGTTTGGGGTCCATTCGTGGTTCGCATTCCACTTTTGGAGTATATGGTTTGTGTTGCCCCTATCCCTATGTGTCCCCATTGCATCCTATTGTAACTATACATTGTTTGCACTGTTTTCTAAGACTATACTGCATATTTTTGCTATTGTGTATATATATCTTGTGTATATTTCCTATCCTCTCACTGAGGGTACACTCTAAGATACTTTGGCATATTGTCATAAAAATAAAGTACCTTTATTTTTAGTATAACTGTGTATTGTGTTTTCTTATGATATTGTGCATATGACACTAGGTGGTACTGTAGTAGCTTCACACGTCTCCTAGTTCAGCCTAAGCTGCTCTGCTAAGCTACCATTATCTATCAGCCTAAGCTGCTAGACACCCTATACACTAATAAGGGATAACTGGGCCTGGTGCAAGGTGCAAGTACCCCTTGGTACTCACTACAAGCCAGTCCAGCCTCCTACACAGTGTGCCAATGTGAATTGGTAAAATTAGTCACTAGCCTGCATTGACAATTTTAGAAAGCAGAGAGAGCATAAACACTGAGGTTCTGGTTAGCAGAGCCTCAGTGATACAGTTAGGCACCACACAGGGAACACATACAGTCCACAAACTTATGAGCACTGGGGTCCTGACTAGCAGGATCCCAGTGACACATATCAAACACACTGACAACATAGGGTTTTCACTATGAGCACTGGGTCTTGGCTAGCAGGCTCCCAGTGAGACAGTAAAAACACCCCGACATACACTCACAAACAGGCCAAAAGTGGAGGTAACAAGGCTAGAAAGAGGCTACCTTCCTACACCCCGGAAAAAAAATATATATAAAAGAACATGAGGACAGAAGCAAGAGGTGAAGTCTCTCTATACCAATGAGGTGCTGAAAGCAACGCTAAGGAGAGATGGCAGAAGAGCAATAGAGATGTTCAAAGGGTTGAAAAAACACAGAGCACGTTGGCAAGGGTCTGGAGGAGCAATTGACAAGTTGCAAGGAGCAGCATAATTGATATGGAAGGATGGGATCTGAGGTGAAAGCAGAACATGAGAGAGAGTGCAATAAAGCATGTGCTTCTATGGAGTGCTGCCAGAAGCAAACATTAACTGAATGTATGCAGCTGAAAGATTCAACTAATCCTGTAAACTGTAAATCAGCTATGCAACCAGGGAGGGAAAAACACAAGCAGAGAAAGGAAAGCCATTGAATAAGTAGTAAGGAAATGAAATAGATAAGAAAAACAACCAAATATGAGCAATGGGCATTCTCAAAGCTCACATAATGCACTAGTGATGTAGGCACTAGTTGCCTCATTTACAAGAACTGACGCATCACTGTGTTCTAGTAGTGATGCACCAAAAAACACATCGCTGCTACAATGGTAAAAAATGGTATGTTGTGTAAAAAATATTTATGACACTATGGATGCATCAAATTTAAAATACGGCGCTCCATGTGGTAGGGTCCATGAATGCGTCAGAAATACTGACACAAACGGCGGAAGGATGCTGCACTCAAAAACTGACACATTGCTGAAGTTAGCGTCAGAACTGGCACAACTTCAACACAGACTAATGTGTGAGGACCAATGTAAAAGACTGTAAAATGGTTCATTTCACCATCTACACGTTTACATTGGTCCTGGATGTAAGAAGTAATGTATGCAGTATGGCTATGTGTCACATTACAATGGGCATATTCTATGTATGTTTATGCAGAGACCTCAGTAGTTGGAACACAGGGGGTCATTATCCACCAAACTCCTGACAGGGTGGGCGCTGCCTACGCGGCGACCTACCCGCCGGAGTTTTTATGAGGAGTTTTATGAGTTTTCCCGCTAGGTCGGCAGGCGGGAAACAGGCTACAGCATTGCTTGTGGCTCGTAATTGAGCCAGCGGCAAGGCTGTAGCCAGCAGGGTGCACCAGCACCCTTGCAATGTTCACTGTCTGCAAAGGGCAGTGCAGGAGTCCCCCTGTGGCCCCCTGCACCGGTTCTTGGACAGCCTTTTCATCGGGGTGCTACCACCATGAAAAGGCTGGGTGAGAACATGGTCTTAATCCACAGGGCAGCGCTGCATGCAGAGCTGCCCTGGCAGATTACGATCTCCGCAAGGTCAGGCCACCGGAATCCATAATCCTGGTGGAGCTGGTGGTTGGACCGCCAGGGTGGTAATGTGGCGTTCGGACCACCGCATCTGCAGCGGTTCAGACCACTAGTGCGAGAGTGGCAGTCGTAGGGACCCCCATAGTGAGTGAAAGTTAATTGTAAGTGTATATAATTATGAGGGTGTAGTGTGACTTCAAATGGCCAGATTCCTGTTTTAAAGCCACTGTGTCAGTCCCTACAGCTGGGTTTTTGTGGCGAAGGAATTCTGGCGCATTGCAGGCTATGCATGAGGCATCTTGAAGAAGTGCCAAAAGAGGAAAATCTTCTAAACACCACTGCATCAGTTGTAAGTGACTTTTCTGATGGAACGCCCACTCTGCATACATTAAAATGTGTGTGATGCAGCTGTATCCCACACAGGTTTTTTTAATGCAGCGCCAGAAAAGTGATGCATTCGGCCAAATACATCACTTTGTAAATATGGAGTTAGAACAGCGTTCCTCCGGGTTCAAAAAAAGTATGCAACAACAGCACAAGCTCCTTGTAAATAAGTCCCAAAGTCTTTCACCAGCAGCTACATAAAGCTGTCTGTAGATGAGACCTAAAATAAAAATACAATTTTGTAATTACTTCTCTAAATGTTTAAGTGAGTGATGCCTGAATATGTTTGCATTGCTACTTAATTTATAATTGCCAAAACATATATAGTTCTTGTACGTACGATTAAGTTGTGAAATTACTTTGCTAATTACAAATCTTTATGTAGAAAATGGCTTGCATTTTAATGAATGTTCAATTTTTAATTGTATATTAGTTTATAAAACCTGTAATCTGTGGATATTTCAGAAGATTCAGGAAGCCGCATCTCAGGGTGGTGCCGACAGTCTCTGTTCCAGCAAAGAATAGATTTTCAATGCATACTATCAAGTTCTTCATGTTGAACTCAGATGAAGGATTATGCTTCTCCTAAAGATAATAAAATGCTAGTGGTGAAAACTACAAGAAGGGATTAAAAATCAACTAGAGCATTTCATGATAGTAGCAGTGAAAAAGGTTCCCTGTTTCAGAATTCCTGTCTAGCTCTGGTCTACCTTAGAGTGTTAAGGTTAATGTTGTTCTATATATCTGCGGTGTAACATGAATGAGGTACCCGTTGTTGTCTATGCTTCAGAGATAATTTATCGTTTTCTCTACTACAACTACATACCTTTAAATTGTTAAATGGTACAAACATTTCACTGTGGTTTGTTTTTAAGCCCTTGAATCATAAAATGCTTTATAAGTCATATATTGATGATGATGCTGTTATGACTGCATACCACAAAATTACTTGGGTAACATTCCCGTTTTCTATTTGTGAAGTGTCCCTTCCTGTAATTCGCCCCACATAAATTCGCATCCATTTGCTGAAAATCCTAATTGGAGTCAAATCAGTAACAAAGTGCTAAGCAATAATCATTGACTTCCAAATTCTGTCATGTCTACTCAATTTTTCTGTAAAAAAATGAATAAATATATTACTTTAAAATATAGATATATATATATACATATATATATATATGTATATATATATATATAATATACATATGTATGTATATGATATATATATATATATATATATATATATATATATATATATGTTTTTTAAAGTTTAGTGTTACAATTTAAATAACAACCGCAACAAAATGTCATCACATATGTAAACATAGTAAGTGTGTCTCCTCTTGTACCGAACTCAGGCACGTGTTCCTGCTCCCATCCCCGAACAGCACCAAAACACTTATTTAGAGCAGACAGAGTGAAGTTGATGAAATGAGCCAATGTTCCAGGCAGCACGCAGTGTGGGGTGGTAGATAATTTGGACAGTCAAAGATGCCTTTATAAGGAGTCGTCATTATAGAATATTAGAAGGCTCGACAGCAGCAGTCTGTTCATCCCGAATGGCATGCATCTAGAGGTCCACTCACGAAGTCCAGGGATTCGGCCCGGACAGCGTGGGGACACCTTAGCTAGTGCAACGGTGCCCTCACACTTAGCACCTAGCCTTCAGTAAATGAAGGTTAGACATGTAGATCGTATAGACTTATACGTACGTTACTTGAGTGCAGTGAAATTGGCTGTGAAATAGTGTGTGCACTATTTCACGCAGGCTGCAGTGGCAGACCCGTGAAAGGGTTTGTTGAGCTCCTTAAGGGTGGCAAAAGAAATGCTGCAGCCCAAAAGGATCTCCTGGAACCCCAGTGCCCTGGGTACCTAGGTACCACATACTAGGGACTTATAAGGGGGGTCCAGTGTGACAATTGAAATTGGTAAATGAAGTCACTAGCCTATAGTGACAAAGTTAGAAGTGTTGAGTGGGACCCCGGTAACCTGAGATCTGGAAGGGACAGGCGAAGCTCTGCATACAATGTTGTGTTCATTACAATATAGTACATGTGAGATCCAGGTATTAAATCAGGTGCCTATCCACATCCTCAATGAAAGGCGACCCTCCTTTTAGCAAGTAGTAGTGCCAATGCCATGTATCTCCTTTGTGAGGCAGGTGCAAATTTAACATAACTGAAAAGGGCAATTAGTGGAGACAGAAGACGTGTCTCACCGACCATGACAGAAAGTGCAGCCTGTACTTCAAGCGAATAGGCATTCATCGCCTATTGATTGCAAGTACCATGCTAGATGTATAAAATCTGCACAATGCATCCCACACCTGTAGGAGGATGGCCTGGCTTATAGTGGGTACCTGATGGTACTTACACCTTGTGCCAGGTCCAGTTATCCCTTATTAGTAGATTAGTTGTGTTCTAGCAGCTTAGGCTGATAGAGGTAGCTATAGCATAGCATCTTAGGCTCAACTAGGATACATGCAAAGCTCCTACTATACCACTTATGTCATATAGGTACTATTTCATAAGAATCACAATACTCAGAGTTACTAAAAATAAAGGTACTTTATTTTAGTGACAATGTGCCAGAAATATCTCAGAGGATATACTCCCTTAGGAGGTAAGTAAAATACACAAAATATACACACAAACCAAAATCAGGTAAGTAACCAGATTGAAAAGTAGTGCAAACACTGTAGAATACAAGAGTTTGCAATAGGGCTAGGAGCAACAAAAACCATATACTCTAAAAGTGGAATGCGAACCACAAATGGACCCCAGGCCTAGTGTGGTGTTGTAGAGGATCGCTGGGAGTGTAAGAAAACACTAAGGGTATCGGAGATACCCGACCCCCAGACCCTGAAAAGTAGGAGTAAAGTAACCCTACTTCCCCAGAAACACACTAAAGTTTTGATAGGAGATTCTGCAAAGACAAGAACTGACTGCAAACCACTGAAGATGGATTCCTGGACCTGAGGACCTGTAAAGGTAGGGGACCAAGTCCAAGAGTCATGCAAGTGTCCAGGGGGGCAGGCACCCACTAAACCCCAGATGAAGGTGCAGAAGGACTGCCTTCGGGTGGAAGAAGCTGAAGATTCTGCAACAACGGAAGATGCCAGGAACCTCTCATTTGCTCAGAAGATGTCCCACGGTGCGCTGGAGGATGCAGAGTTGTTTCAACGCAGAAAGACCACAAACAAGCCTTGCTAGCTGCCAGAGTCACGGTTGAAGAAACTGAGTGCTGCCTGGGCCCAGGAAGGACCAGGAGGTCGCCCCTTGGAGGAGGAGACAGAGGGGGCATTCAGAAGTACAGAGAGCCCACGCAGAAGCAGGCAGCACCCGCAGAAGCACCTGAACAGGCATTCAAGAAATCTGAGCATGGCGGGCATCTGAACACTACAAAAGAGGGCCCCACGAAGCTGGTGGTCAACTCAGCGAAGTGAGCAATGCAGAACAGAGTGCTGGGGCCTGGGCTAGGCTGTGCATGAAGGATTCCTTGCAAGAGTGCGCAGAAGCCCTAGCAGCTGCAGTTCACGCAGTACACAAGATTACTGTTTGGCGTGGGGAGGCAAGGACTTACCTCCACCAAATTTGGACAGAAGGACCTCTGGACTGTCGGGGTCACTTAGATCCAGCTCCTGTGTTCCAAGGACCACGCTCGTCAAGATGAGAGGGGATCCAGAGGACCGGTGATGCAGAAGTTTGGTGCCTGCGTTAGTAGGGGGAAGATTCTGTCAACCCACGGGAGATTTCTTCTTGACCTCCAGTGCAGGGTGAAGGCAGACAGCCCTCAGAGCATGCACCACCAGGAAACAGTTGAGAAAGCCGGCAGGATTAGGCGCTACAATGTTGCTGGTAGTCTTCTTGCTACTTTGTTGCGGTTTTGCAGGCGTCCTGGAGCAGTCAGCGGTTGATCCTTGGCAGAAGTCAAAGAGGGAGATACAGAGGAACTCTGTTGAGCTCATGCATTCGTTATCTGAAGAGAAACCCACAGGAGAGACCCTAAATAGCTCTCAGAGGAGGATTGGCCACCTAACCAGGTAAGCACCTATCAGGAGGGGTCTCTGACATCACCTGCTGGCACTGACCACTCAGAAGCCTCCATTGTGCCCTCACACCTCTGCTTTCAAGATAGCAGAGGTTTGGGACACACTGGAGGAGCTCTGGGCACCACCCCTGGGGTGGTGATGGACAGGGGAGTGGTCACTTCCTTTTCCTTTGTCCAGTTTCACGCCAGAGCAGGGGCTGGGGGATCCCTGAACCGGTGTAGACTGGCTTATGCAAGGAGGGTACCATCTGTGCCATTCAAAGCATTTCCAGAGGCTGGGGGAGGCTACTCCTCTTAGGCCCTTAACAGCTATTTCCAAAGGGAGAGGGTGTAACACCTTCTCTCAGAGGAAATCCTTTGTTCTGCCTTCCTGGGAATGGGCTGCCCAGGCCCCAGGGGGGTAGAAACCTGTCTGAGGGTTGGCAGCAGCGGTAGCTGCAGAGAAAACCCCGGAGAGTTAGTTTGGCAGTACCCCGGCTCTATGCTGGAGTCCCGGGGATGCATGGAATTGTCCCCCCAATACCAGAATGGTATTGGGGTGACAATTCCATGATCCTAGACATGTTACATGGCCATGTCCGGAGTTACCATTGTGACACTACATATAGGTATTGACCTATATGTAGTTCACGCGTGTAATGGTGTCCCCGCACTCACAAAGTCGGGGGAAATTGCCCTGAACAATGTGGAGGGACCTTGGCTAGTGCCAGGGTGCCCTCACACTAAGTAACTTTGCACCTAATCTTCACTAAGTGAGGGTTAGACATATAGGTGACTTATAAGTTACTTAAGTGCAGTGTAAAATGGTTGTGAAATAACGTGGGTGTTATTTCACTCAGGCTGCAGTGGCAGTCCTGTGTAAGAATTGTCTGAGCTCCCTATGGGTGGCAAAAGAAATGCTGCAGCCCATAGGGATCTCCTGGAACCCCAATACCCTGGGTACCTAGGTACCATATACTAGGGAATTATAAGGGTGTTCCAGTGTGCCAATACGAATTGGTAAAATTAGTCACTAGCCTGCAGTGACAATTTTAAAAGCAGAGAGAGCATAAACACTGAGGTTCTGGTTAGTAGAGCCTCAGTGATACAGTTAGGCACCACACAGGGAACACATACAGGGCACACTTTATGAGCACTGGGGTCCTGGCTAGCAGGATCCCAGTGACACAGGCAAAAACAAACATACATACTAGTAACAATTGGGGGTAACATGCCAGGCAAGATGGTTCTTTCCTACACTGAGGCTGCAGAGGAGTCCTGCTGCAATCTTGCAAAACCGAATCTGAGGAAACACCCAGAGGAGAGACCCTAAATAGCACTGAGAGGGGGATTGGCTACCTAACCAGGTATGGACCTATCAGGAGGGGTCTCTGACGTCACCTGCTGGCACTGGCCACTCAGATGTTCCCAGAGCATCCCAACACCTTGGAATCCAAGATGGCTAATGACCGCGACCCTCTAGAGGAGCTCTGGGCTATACCCCTGGGGTGGTGATGGACCGGGGAGTGGTAACTCCCCTTTCCTTTGCCCAGGTTCGCACCAGAGCAGGAAATGGGGGTCCCTGAACCGGTGTAGACTAGATTATGCAAGGAGGGCACCATCTGTGCCCTTCAAAGCACTTCCAGAGACTCTGGGAGGATACCCCTCCCATGCCTGTTACACCTATTTCCAAAGGGAGAGGGTGTCACACCCCTGTCCTAAAGGAAGTGCTTTGTTCTGCCTTCCTGGGATTGGGCTGCCCAAGCTCCAGGAGGGCAGAAACCTGTCTGTGAGGTGGCAGCAGCTGGTGCTGCAGTGGACACCTCAGAGAGCTGGTTTGGCAGTATTGGGGGTCCATGGTGGAGCCCCCAGGGTGCATGGAACTGGTCCCCCAATACCAGAATCAGATTAGGGGTACAATTTCTGGTTCTTAGGCACCTCACAGGGCCATATTCTGGGTTACCATTGTGAAGCTATATATATATGTATTGACCTATATGTAGTACACACTTATAATGGTGTCCCCGCACTCATGAAGTCTGGGGAAATCGGCCTGGACAACGTGGGGGAACCTCTGCTAGTGTATGGGGTGCTCTCACACCCAGTAACTTTTCACCTAACCTTCAGGGTCTGAAGGATAGACATATAGGTGACTTATAAGTTACCTGGTGCAGTGAAAATGGCTTTGAAATAGTGCTTACACCATTTCACTCAGGCCGCAATGGCAGTCCTGAAGAAGTGTTTGTCTGAGCTCATTATGGGTGACAAAAAGAAATGTTGCAGCCCATAAGGATCTCCTGGAACCCCAATGCCCTGGGTACCTAGGCTAGGTACCATATACTAGGGACTTATAAGGGGGATCCAGTATGCCGATTTGGAGTGAAATACAGGGTCACTAGACTAAAATAGTGACAAATTTAGAAACAGAGAGAGCATGAGCACTGGAGTTCTGATTAGCAGGACTCCAGTGACAATTTAGAAAACAGTGCAAGTGCACTGCCAAGCAAGCCATAAGCCACAAGCACTGGGGTCCTGACTAGCAGGATCCCAGTGACACAGTAAAAACACACTGACAATCAGACAGAAAGTGGGGGTAACATGCCAAGGAAGATGGTACTTTCCTACAGTCCACACATGTAAAATAATGCCTGCTGCTAAGGGGTGAAAGACCTGCTGTAGGGGTGATTTACATATCTTGCATGCAGTGTTAGTGGACATGGAACACGGGCTGTGTGCCATGCTGTGTTGTGACTTTTCACTGCACCAAGACATGCAGCCTGCAGTGGCAGTCTGCATGAGCTAGGTGAGGGGTCCCTTAGGTTGGCACAATGCGTGCTGCAGCCCTTAGGGACCATCTTAGGTACCCATGCCCTAGCTGCTTGGGGTACCATTTACTAGGAACTTACAGGGTGCAAATGTATTTCCAATTGGGGAAACAATTGTACAGTATAAGGTAAGAGATCTGGCGCTGGGGACCTGGATATTAGGAAACCAGTGCGCGTTCTGTCAAAATTGCATCAAATACCAGGCAAAAATTGACGGTGACCATGTCACAAAGGGCACTTTCCTACACAGCCCATGCAAATGAAAGAGAATGAGACAAACCTTTCCAAAGAGAGTCTTCATCATCTAAGTGGAAAAACCTGAAAAGGCCATCTGCATTTGTGTGCTCAGTCCCACGTCTGTACTCCAGTGTAAAGTCAATTCCCTCTAGTGAGATGGACCACCTCAACAATTTTGTGTTTTTACATTTCATTTCCATCAGCCATGTAAGCAGCCTGTGGTCAGTTTGAACAAGGGAGTGAGAACCCAACAGGTATGGTCTCAGATTCATCAAGGACCAAACCACAGCAAAGGCTTCCCTCTCAATGACACTCCAGCGCTTTTCTCTGGGAAGTAACCTCCTGCTAATGAAAGAAAAAGGTTGGTCATGGCCATCATTATTGGTTTGGGATAGGTCCCATGTTCAATGCATTTGTTTGCACTTTGAACTGCTTAGAAGAATTTTGAACTTTCAGAATGGGCGCTGAGCACATTGCTTCCTTCAGTGTGTCAAAAGCCTTTTGACAGCTCACTGTTCAGTTTATCTTCTCTGCCATTGTATTGGAGGTCAGTTCTGTGAGGGGTGCCACAATGGCACCATAACCCTTCACAAACCTCCTGTAGTATCCAGTCAAGCCAAGGAGTGTCCTGACTTGAGTCTGGGTGGTTGGAGCTACCAGTCTACAATTGTCTGGATCTTGAGTTGCAAGGGTTGAACTTGGCCTCCACCTACAAGTTGGCCCAAGTATATAACTGTGCCCTGCCGTATCTGGCACTTGCTTGCCTTGATATTGAGGACTATCCTTCACAGAGCCTCAAGAACCTTTCCAAGGTGGATCAAGTGATCCTGCCAAGTGGAGCTAAAGACAACAATATCATCAAGTTATGCTGCACTAAAAGACTCCAAACTAGCAAGGACTTTGTTCACAACCTTTGGAAGGTGGAAGAGGCATTCTTTCAACCAAATGCATAATTGTAAATTGGTAATTTCGATCTGGGATCGAGAATGCTGGCTTTTCTTTTGCTCCGGGTGTCAGACCAATCTGCCAGTACCCTGAAGTCCAATCAAAGGTACTGAGAAATGTGGCTGCCCCTAACCTGTCAAACAGTTAATCAGCTCTTGGGATATGGTGTGCATCTGTCTTAGTGACAGCACTGAGGCGTCTATAGTCCACACAAAATCTCAGCTCTGGCTTACCTCCCTTGGAATGAGGTTTAGGGACTACGACTGCTGGGTTGGCACAAGGACTGTCAGAGGGCTCAATCACCTCTAAATCCAGCATCTTGCTGACTTCAGCCCTGATGCTTTCCTTCACTTGGTAAGACTGACTGTATAGTTTATGTTTGACAAGCATATTGTCATCAGTGTCCACATTGTGGACACACCAGTTAGTCTGACTAGGGGTGAGAGGACAAAGTTCAGCATACTGCTCCAGCACTTGCCTGCAGTCAGCTTCCTGCTGGGCAGAGAACATGTCTTAAAAGACCACTCCATCAACTGACCCATCTTTGGGGCTGTGGGAGAGGAGGTCAGGAAGATGTTCACTCTCTTCTTCCTGAGCTTCATCAGTGACCATCAACATGGCCACATCAGCCCTGTCATGGAAAAGTTTCAAGCGGTTCACAGGGATGACCCTGTGAGAGTTCATGCAAGTGCATAGGTCAATCAGATAGGTGATCTCACCCTTCTTTTCAAGGATAGGGTAAGGGTCACTACCTTTGTCCTGGAGTGCCCTGGGAGCTGCAGCCCCTAGTACCCACACCTTCTGCCCTTTTAGAACTCCACTAGTGCAGCCTTTTGGTCATACCAGAGCTATTGGAGCTCTTGGCTGGACTCAAGGTTTTCGGATGCTTTCTCCATGTATTCAGCAGTCTTTGAATATACGCCAAGTACATAGTCCACTTTGTCTTGCTTAAACACGTTGGCCCAGATTTAAGAGGGCCTAGCACCTCCTTGTGCCACATTAGTGTCATTTTTTTATTGCAAATGTGGCCCAACGAGGCCAAAATCACTGCGCCAGATTTAGAAAGTGGTGCAATGCATGCATTGTGCCACTTTGTAGCCTCTAAGCCACATAATGCCTGTGCCAGGCATAATGAATGCAAGGAGGCGTACCCCCATTGTGGTGGGGGGCAAAAAAATGGCTCAAAGAAATCTAAAATATTTCTTTGCACCATTTTTTGGGGCATTTTTAAAGCCTGCACAGAGCAGGCATTGAAAGGAAGCACACCATTATTTCTAATGGGCCTCAATGTGCTTTGCAGGATTAGGGTCAACATTTTTGATGCTAAACCTGCAAAGCACCAAACTAGCATCAAAAACTTAGACTCTAGTTCCCTAACTACCGCCATGCTGCGCCGTACCTTAAATATGGCGCACACTTGGTGGCGTTAGGAGGGTGTTAAGGGGCGCTAGAAATGTGGCGCTGCATTGAATGCAGCACCACTTTCCTGAAATCTGCCCCTTTGAGAGGTTTCTCCAAGCCTTTCTTCACTAGACACAATGATCCCCTGACAGGATGACCAATCAGAGGTTCAAAGGGGGAAAACCACCATCAACCCGTACCCTTTCAAAGGGGACCCCAACCACTGGAAGTGGAGCTAAGGGGTCCTTTTGATGGTTGCCTGTCTTGCCACTGGCTTGGCAGGTAACACAGGAGTTACAAACCTCCTTCACTTTCTCGGATATACCTGGCCAATAGAGTGATGGACTAACCTCCTCCAAGTTTTGTTCTGGCCAAGATGCCAAGCTCAGGGGATGTGATGTGCTGAGGTGAGTGGGAACTTTCTGTATATCTGAAGCACTACTACTCTCCTAGTGGCAACAGGTTTGGGATCTCTGTGTACAGGAGTCCCTCCTCCCAATGGTTCAGTGGGAGCCACTCACCTCTGCCTTTTCCTGGTCAGCAGCTTGCTGTCTCAGGCTCTCAAAAGTGGGACAGGTCCTGTGTCCCTGGCACAGGTATTCCCTAGATGGTACCATTGGGCCTAGGAGCTCTGCTGTGTAAGAACCACGTTCCTGGGGCTCAGTTCCCTCAAGAGCTGACAGGTCTTCTCCATGAGAGGGGACCTGAGCTTGCTCCTGTTCAGAAGGTGGCTTACCAGACTTCGTACCTTTTCTCCTGGAGGGCGGCGCCATAATTCCAGACTCCAGCACCTCTTTTTCACCCTGTGCTTTCCATCGTGCTCTTGTTTTTACACACACACCCATTCAGGTATAACCAGCATAGCTGCATGGGTCTTTCTTTCGACCTCAGGCCAATCTGAAGACTCAATCATTTCCTAGCAGGCAGGCGACAGGAATTGCAGAGGATACTATCACCTTCTTTTGGCAAGTAACGCCTCCCGTTTTTTAAGAACATCATTGCAATACAATGGACCTTAGTTTGGTTGTCAGCATTGATGACTGTGAAGGTCTCACCAGATAGATACTAGTCTGGCGATATCAGTTTCTCAATCACCATGGTGGCATTTCCACCTGTATCCTTCCGTGCCTCAACTCTGATCCCATTTATATGAGGCTGTTGTCTTTATTTTGCATGTTATTGGGCCAGACAGCCAGGGCAGTTACATCCACCCCACACTCAGAGATTAAGGTTGCTTCTGTGTGCTCTCTGACATGGTCAGGGCACACCTGGGATATCATCTGGAGACTATGGGAATTATTTTTGGAACAGACAGGGTCTCTAGTTTGATGCCAATTGGTTTTGCAATTAAAGCACCAAGCCTTCTTGAGATCCCAGGTATTATACTGCTACCCATCCTTGGTCTGTGGCTTGTCTAAGGGCTCACCCGACTGAACAGGTTGTTAAGGGCTTTTAGAAGACTCTTTGTTTTTAATCTTTAGACTGGTCACCATCTTTCCCTTGAGGGGCTTAGCAACCCCTTTCTTTAAGTCACCCCCACCATCAATTGTTTTGGATACCCTAGTCTTGACCCAGTGGTCTGCTTTCTTTCCCAATTCTTGGGGAGAAATTGGACATAGGTCTACCAGGTACTGATATCATTTTTCAGAAGCATAGTTACTCAACAGATGCGCTTTCATAATAAATTATAAAGCCCATTATAGTCTTACTTCTGGTTACCTTTTAACCACCCACCTATCTGACTTGAGGTTTTTCGAGTTTACCTGAACCTGATCCTGTGTTCTTCAGTGGTAAGTCCAAAGCCCTTAATTAGGGTTTCCTTCATGCGGTCATAGGACTCAGCCAGCATCTGTCTCATTCAGTTGTCAGGAGTCTATTCTTGCAATTTCCTGAAAACAGCTCCCAGAGTAGATAGCCCAAATACTTTTGGCTGAGTTTGCTCATTTTACATTCTGCAATTCAGCCTCCAGGTGCAGAGGTGCTTTTCAGTGTTGGGTTCTGTATTTTTCGGGACAATCCCTTTGGGCATCTTAGGGTCAAAAGCTTCTTCTTCCTCCTTATTTAAAATGTTGCTGCCAGCAGAGGTGGGCCCTAGGCCCATCCCAGCTATTTCCTTTTTATACAGCTAAGAGTTTAGCCTCTAGGTCGATCCTCTTAGCTAGGTTTTGAAAATCAGAATCTTCATTATCTACATCTTCTGGAGTACTGTCAGGAGTACCCAGTGGTGTTGCTATCAGTAGGATTTCTGAGGGAATCATCATCCTCTTCAGCATCCTCTTCCCTCTCCTCATAGAGAATTATTTTCCTGCCGTGGCTCTATCATTTTCTGCAAGTACCTCTTGCAGATGTGCTTTAGTGGGTTTAGACCCCACGGCAAGTTTCCATGCTTGGTAGACGGACTTAAGTAAGACAATCTTAAGATTTTTGTAGGGGCCCAGATTGAGCTACTGGGATAGACATGCCTCCTCAGTCATGGCCTTAAAGCAGTTGTGACCTTAAATTAGAAAAAATTCAAGTGCACTTCTAAAAGGGCCTAACTAGCAAAAATGTTTTTAAATTCTAAACAGTTTGGACTGGGAGACTTAACACTAAGCTCTAACAGTTAATTTTGAACAGTTTAGAAAAATCAAAATCAAGAAAAAATATTTATAGGTAGGGACACTTTTGGATTACTTAGTGGAATCACTTTACAACCGAGTGGTACAGCAAATGTCAAGTGTTGTATCCCACTGCTGCACCACCAATGTAGGAAGCTTGTTCTTAGCTTATCTTCATATAATTGTAGACACCAAGATAATCATGATCAGTTAAGCACCGATCGACTTATGAATTTTCACAGGTCTGAAAAATCAATGCAGTGCAATTTCTGAAGCTGTGATGTTATCCTATGAAGGAAAGGGATATACTGCATACAGGTACTTTAAAGCAACTTACAGGACCAATCTTATGGTCTTAAGGAGAATATGGGTCAGCGTCCATGGCAGCACCAACAGGTCATCTTGGGAGCCCCTGGAGCATCCGGGTGCAGAGGTGCTTTTCAGTGTCATGTGCCCTAATGTTATCCTATTGGAAAAGGAACATATACTGCATTCAAGCACTTAGCAATGTCTTATAGGACTGTTCTACTGGAGTCAGTGGAGTAACATAAGCCCCTGCAACCCCCATGGTGCTGGTGGCCCATGAGTTCCAGGGGCCCCCTCAGGAAAAGTGGTAGGTGTGGGCCGGGGAGGGGTCCCCCTCCATGTACTTTTGGTGGGGGACTCCCTCAAGCTTCGTTTTGCCACAGACTTGAGTTTAGGTAAGTATAGGGCAAGGTCCAAGGCAGCACCAACAGGTCACTTTGGAAGCCACTTGGGCCTCCAGGTGCAGAGGTGCTTTTCAGTGTTGGGTGCCGTAATGTTATTCTATGTGCAAAGGAACAATTACTGCACTTGGGCACTTAGCAACAACTTACATGACTGTTCTTCTGGAGTTAAGGTAAGATTTGAAGAAAGTGAAAAGACAACTAAACCTCCTTTCTAGCCCTGGGTGAAATTTCAATTATCGGAGTAGTTTCGATAATTCATGTTACTCTTTGATGAGAAACTACCAATAATCACGAGATAATAATGCAATTATGCCTGTGTAATTAGGAACTGTTTAGAGGAAAAATATCCTACCATGACAGCACCTTCAGTGAGCAGCTGCTTGTGCTACTGTTTATGTTCTATTGCATTTTACGTTATTTTCTGGTATTAATGCATCCTAACATCCTTATCCTGCATTGTGCTGTAAGAAAATAGGGCTAAATGCAGGAAGTAAGTTGACGGAAAGGTGCTCTTTAATGCGCACCAGCTGCTCATGCTGCTATTCATGTTTGATTGCATTTATCACTATTTCTTAACGCAAAATGTATCTGTGCATCTAATTCCAGAGACATGTTTGCACTAAGATAATAATGCTGAACGCAGAATTAGTTTTCTTGCATATTTCTATGCAATCTTGTAGAATTTTCAGGTAAACCCTTGTGATTACGCTACACTGAATTATGCAAGTTATGGTTACCCACTACTTCTTTTGAGGAGCTAAACATTCAGAATTTGATCATGATCAGGGCCACTGGAGTTATGCGCTAGCACGGCCAACGCAATTTTTGCATAAGTATAGATTTGCAGCACTTGTCATATAATCCATCATCTGCCAAATAACCTGCAGATTTTAACAACAACAAACATTTCTCTAGTTCAAATGGTTCAAAGGTTATGAAAAATGCAAGTGTCCAGGGGGGCAGGCGCCCACTAAACCCCAGATGAAGGTGCAGGAGGACTGCCTCCGGGTGGAAGAAGCTGAAGATTCTGCAACAATGGAAGATGCCAGGAACCTCTCATTTGCACAGAAGATGTCCGACGGTGCGCTGGAGGATGCAGAGTTGTTTCAACGCAGAAAGACCACAAACAAGCCTTGTTAGTTGCCAGAGTCACGGTTGAAGAAAATGAGTGCTGCCTGGGCCCAGGAAGGACCAGGAGGTCGCCCCTTGGAGGAGGAGACAGAGGGGGCACTCAGAAGTACAGAGAGCCCACGCAGAAGCAGGCAGCACCCGCAGAAGCACCTGAACAGGCATTCAAGAAATCTGAGCATGGCGGGCATCTGAACACTACAAAAGAGGGCCCCGCGAAGCTGGTGGTCAACTCAGCAAGTTGAGCAATGCAGAACAGAGTGCTGGGGCCTGGGCTAGGCTGTGCATGAAGGATTCCTTGCAAGAGTGCGCAGAAGCCCTAGCAGCTGCAGTTCACGCAGTACACAAGATTACTGTTTGGCGTGGGGAGGCAAGGACTTACCTCCACCAAATTTGGACAGAAGGACCTCTGGACTGTCGGAGTCACTTAGATCCAGCTCCTGTGTTCCAGGGACCACGCTCGTCAAGATGAGAGGGGATCCAGAGGACCGGTGATGCAGAAGTTTGGTGCCTGCGTTAGTAGGGGGAAGATTCTGTCAACCCACGGGAGATTTCTTCTTGACCTCCAGTGCAGGGTGAAGGCAGACAGCCCTCAGAGCATGCACCACCAGGAAACAGTTGAGAAAGCCGGCAGGATTAGGCGCTACAATGTTGCTGGTAGTCTTCTTGCTACTTTGTTGCGTTTTTGCAGGCATCCTGGAGCAGTCAGCGGTCGATCCTTGGCAGAAGTCAAAGAGGGAGATACAGAGGAACTCTGTTGAGCTCATGCATTCGTTATCTGAAGAGAAACCCACAGGAGAGACCCTAAATAGCGCTCAGAGGAGGATTGGCCACCTAACCAGGTAAGCACCTATCAGGAGGGGTCTCTGACATCACCTGCTGGCACTGACCACTCAGAAGCCTCCATTGTGCCCTCACACCTCTGCTTTCAAGATAGCAGAGGTCTGGGACACACTGGAGGAGCTCTGGGCATCACCGCTGGGGTGGTGATGGACAGGGGAGTGGTCACTTCCTTTTCCTTTGTCCAGTTTCACGCCAGAGCAGGGGCTGGGGATCCCTGAACCGGTGTAGACTGGCTTATGCAAGGAGGGTACCATCTGTGCCATTCAAAGCATTTCCAGAGGCTGGGGAGGCTACTCCGCCCCAGCCCTTAACACCTATTTCCAAAGGGAGAAGGTGTAACACCCTCTCTCAGTGGAAATCCTTTGTTCTGCCTTCTTGGGACTGGGCTGCCCAGAACCCAGGAGGGCAGAAGCCTGTCTGTGGGTTGGCAGCAGCGGTAGCAGCAGTGAAAACCCCAGAGAGCTAGTTTGGCAGTACCTGGGGTCCATGCTGGAGCCCCTGGGATGCATGAGATTGGCACCCCAATACCAGATTTGGCATGGGGGGACAATTCCATGATCTTAGACATGTTACATGGCCATATTCGGAGTTACCACTGTGAAACTACATATAGGTATTGACCTATATGTAGTGCACACGTGTAATGGCGTCCCCGCACACACAAAGTCCCGGGAAATGTCCCTGAACTATGTGGGGCACCTTTGCAAGTGCAAGGGTGCCCTCACACTTAGTAACGTTGCACATAACCTTCAGCAAGTGAAGGTTAGACATATACGTGACTTATAAGTTACTTAAGTGCAGTGAAAATGCGTGTGAAATAATGTGTGCTTTATTTCACACAGGCCTGTGTAAGGGTTTGTCTGAGCTCCCTATGGGTGGCAAAAAATGCTGCAGCCCATATGGATCTCCTGGAACACCAATGCCCTAGGTACCTTGGTACCATATACTAGGGACTTATAAGGGGGCTCCAATGTGCCAATTGAAATTGGTAAATGAAGTCACTAGCCTACTGTAGGAAAGTACCATCTTGCCTGGCATGTTACCCCATTTTTCACTGTATATATGTTGTTTTAGTTGTATGTGTCACTGGGACCCTGTTCACCAGGGCCCCAGTGCTCATAAGTGTGCCTGAATGTGTTACCTGTGTAGTGACTAACTGTCCCACTGAGGCTCTGCTAATCAGAACCTCAGTGGTTATGCTCTCTCATTTCTTTCAAATTGTCACTAACAGGCTAGTGACCAATTTTACCAATTTACATTGGCTTACTGGAACACCCTTATAATTCCCTAGTATATGGTACTAAGGTACCCAGGGTATTGGGGTTCCAGGAGATCCCTATGAGCTGCAGCATTTCTTTTGCCACCCATAGGGAGCTCTGACAATTCTTACACAGGCCTGCCACTGCAGCCTGAGTGAAATAACGTCCACGTTATTTCACAGCCATTTTACACTGCACTTAAGTAACTTATAAGTCACCTATATGTCTAACCTTTACCTGGTAAAGGTTAGGTGCAAAGTTACTTAGTGTGAGGGCACCCTGGCACTAGCCAAGGTGCCCCCACATTGTTCAGGGCCAATTCCCCGGACTTTGTGAGTGCGGGGACACCATTACACGCGTGCACTACATATAGGTCACTACCTATATATAGATTCACAATGGTAACTCCGAATATGGCCATGTAACATGTCTATGATCATGGAATTGCCCCCTCTATGCCATCCTGGCATTGTTGGCACAATCCCATGATCCCAGTGGTCTGTAGCACAGACCCTGGTACTGCCAAACTGCTCTTCCTGGGGTTTCACTGCAGCTGCTGCTGCTGCCAACCCCTCAAACAGGCATCAGCCCTCCTGGGGTCCAGCCAGGCCTGGCCCAGGATGGCAGAACAAAGGACTTCCTCTGAGAGAGGGTGTTACACCCTCTCCCTTTGGAAAATGGTGTGAAGGCAGGGGAGGAGTAGCCTCCCCCAGCCTCTGGAAATGCTTTGTTGGGCACAGATGTGCCCAATTCTGCATAAGCCAGTCTACACCGGTTCAGGGGACCTCTTAGCCCTGCTCTGGCGCGAAACTGGACAAAGGAAAGGGGAGGAACCACTCCCCTGACCTACACCTCCCCTGGGAGGTGTTCAGAGCTCCTCCAGTGTGCTCCAGACCTCTGCCATCTTGGAAACAGAGGTGCTGCTGGCACACTGGACTGCTCTGAGTGGCCAGTGCCACCAGGTGACGTCAGAAACTCCTTCTGATAGGCTCCTTCAGGTGTTAGTAGCCTATCCTCTCTCCTAAGTAGCCAAACCCTCTTTTCTGGCTATTTAGGGTCTCTGTCTCTGGGGAAACTTTAGATAACGAATGCAAGAGCTCATCCGAGTTCCTCTGCATCTCTCTCTTCACCTTCTGCCAAGGAATCGACTGCTGACCGCGCTGGAAGCCTGCAAACCTGCAACATAGTAGCAAAGACGACTACTGTAACTCTGTAACGCTGATCCTGCCGCCTTCTCGACTGTTTTCCTGGTGGTGCATGCTGTGGGGGTAGTCTGCCTCCTCTCTGCACTAGAAGCTCCGAAGAAATCTCCCGTGGGTCGACGGAATCTTCCCCCTGCAACCGCAGGCACCAAAAAGCTGCATCACCAGTCCCTTGGGTCTCCTCTCAGCACGACGAGCGAGGTCCCTCGAATCCAGCAACTCTGTCCAAGTGACTCCCACAGTCCAGTGACTCTTCAGTCCAAGTTTGGTGGAGGTAAGTCCTTGCCACACCTCGCTAGACTGCATTGCTGGGAACCGCGACTTTTGCAGCTACTCCGGCCCCTGTGCACTTCCGGCGGAAATCCTTTGTGCACAGCCAAGCCTGGGTCCACGGCACTCTAACCTGCATTGCACGACTTTCTAAGTTGGTCTCCGGCGACATGGGACTCCTTTGTGTAACTTCAGGTGAGCACCGTTTCACGCATCCTCGTAGTGCCTGTTTCTGGCACTTCTGCGGGTGCTACCTGCTGCTGAGAGGGCTTCTTGTCTTGCTCGACGTCTCCTCTCTCTTCTGGTCCAATTTGCGACCTCCTGGTCCCTCTTGGGCCACAGCAGTGTCCAAAAATGCTAACCGCAAGATTTGCAGCTAGCAAGGCTTGTTGGCGTTCTTTCAGCGGGAAAACACTTCTGCACGACTCTACAAGGCGAGTGGGATCCGTCCTCCAAAGGGAAAGTCTCTAGCCCTTTGCGTTCCTGCAGAAACCGCAGCTTCTTCTGTCCAGTAGAAGCTTCTTTGCACCCGCAGCTGGCATTTCCTGGGCATCTGCCCATCTCTGACTTGCTTGTGACTTTTGGACTTGATCCCCTTGTTCCACAGGTACCCCAGATTGGAAATCCAGCGTTGTTGCATTGTTGGTTTGTGTCTTTCCTGCATTATTCCTCTAACACGACCTCTTTGTCCTTAGGGGAACTTTAGTGCACTTTGCATTCACTTTTCAGGGTCTTGGGGAGGGTTATTTTTTCTAACTCTCACTATTTTCTAATAGTCCCAGCGACCCTCTACAAGGTCACATAGGTTTGGGGTCCATTCGTGGTTCGCATTCCACTTTTGGAGTATATGGTTTGTGTTGCCCCTATCCCTATGTGTCCCCTTTGCATCCTATTGTAACTATACATTGTTTGCACTGTTTTCTAAGACTATACTGCATATTTTTGGTATTGTGTACATATATCTTGTGTATATTTCCTATCCTCTCACTGAGGGTACACTCTAAGATACTTTGGCATATTGTCATAAAAATAAAGTACCTTTATTTTTTGTATAACTGTGTATTGTGTTTTCTTATGATATTGTGCATATGACACTAAGTGGTACAGTAGTAGCTTCACACGTCTCCTAGTTCAGCCTAAGCTGCTCTGCTAAGCTACCATTATCTATCAGCCTAAGCTGCTAGACACCCTATACACTAATAAGGGATAACTGGGCCTGGTGCAAGGTGCAAGTACCCCTTGGTACTCACTACAAGCCAGTCCAGCCTCCTACACCTACAGTGACAAATTTAAAAGCAGAGAGAGCATAAGCACTGAGGTACTGATTAGCAGAGCTTCAGTGACACAGTCAACCACTATGCAGACACACACATTAGGTCATAAACTATGAGCACTGGGGTCCTGACCAGCAGGATCCCAGTGAGACAGGAAAAAACATACTGACATAAAGGTAAAAATGGGGTAACATGCCAAGGAAGATGGTACTTTCCTACACAACCTCCCACCCCCAAACGAGGGACAATAAGGCTAACCTTGTCCAGATGAGTCTTCATTGTCTAAGTGGAAATATCTGAAGAGTTCATCTGCATTGGAGTGGGTACTTCCAGGTCTATGTTCCACTGTATAGTCCATCCCCTGTAGGGAAATGGACCACCTCAACAATTTAGGGTTTTCACCTTTTATTTTTTTAAGCCATAATAGAGGTTTGTGGTCTGTCTGAACAATGAAGTGAGTCCCAAACAAGTAGGGTCTCAGCTTCTTCAGTGCCCAGACCACAGCAAAGGCCTCCCTCTCTGTGGCAGACCAACACTTTTCTCTAGGGGTCAACCTCCTGCTAATGAAAGCAACAGGTTGATCCTGGCCCTCTGAGTTAAGTTGTGATAGTACAGACCCTACCCCTAATTCAGAAGCATCTGTTTGAACAATGAATTTTTGGGAGTAGTTTGGTCTCTTCAAGACAGGTGCAGAGCACGTTGCCTGCTTAAGCTCCTCAAAAGCTTTTTGGCAGCTAGCTTTTCACAATACCTTTTTAGGCATTTTCTTGCTGGTGAGGTAAGTAAGAGGTGCTGCAATGGAGCCATAGCTCTTAATGAACCTCCCTTAATACCAAGGGAGACCTAAGAAGGCTCTGACTTGGGTCTGAGTAGTAGGGGGGGCCAGTCCATATTGGTCTGAATCTTCCCCTAAACTGGTGCAATCTAAAATATGTTCCCCACCTACCAGGTGGCCCCAATAAACCACTTTCCCCTTCCCTATCTGGCACTTTCAAGCCTTGATAGTTAGGCCTGCCTTTTGCAGGGTCTCCAAAACTTTCCAGAGGTGGACCAGGGGTTCATCCCAGGTGGAGCTAAAGACAGCAATATCGTCCAAATATGCTGCACTAAAAGCTTCCTATGCCTCGGAGGACTGAATTCACCACCCTCCTAAAAGTGGTAGGTGCTTTTCTTCAAACCAAAGGGCATCACTGTGAAGTGATAATGCCCTCCTCTGGTAGAAAATGCTGTTTTTTCGTTAGCATCTTCTGACATTTTGCTCTGCCAATACCGTGCACTCAAATCAAAAGTGCTTAGATACTTGGCAGTTGCCAGTGTATCTATTAGCTCATGTGCCCTGGGTATAGGGTAATCATCTGTTTTGGTTACTGTATTGAGACCCCAATAGTCCACACAAAACCGCATTTCTCTCTTTCCTTCTTTGCTATGCGGTTTGGGGACAAGCACCACTGGGCTAGCCCAGGGGCTATCAGAAGGCTCAATAACTCCAAGGTCTAACATTTTCTGAACTTCAGCTTTTATGCAATCTCTGACATGGGCAGGTTGCCTGTAAATTTTACTTTTGATAGGTAAGCTGTGTCCAGTGTCAATTGTATGTTCACACCAAGTAGTTGTACCAAGTGTGAGTGAGAAGAGTTCAGAAAACTGATCAAGGAGATTTTTGCAGTCTTCCTTCTGCTCAGCAGTAAAGCAGTCTGCCAGAATCATTCCCTCCACTAAGCCATGAGCTTCAGTGGTGGAATAGACATCAGGGAGGGGGTCAATCTCTTCTTCCTGTCCCTTATCTGTAGCCATGAGCAGGGGTAGGTCAGCCCTGTCATAGTAAGGCTTTAGGCGATTGACATGAAGCACCCTAACGGGACTTCCGGCAGTGCCCAGGTCTACCAGTTGGTGACCTCACCTTTCTTCTCTACAATTAGATGGGGTCCACTCCATTTGTCCTGGAGTGCTCTTGGGGCCACAGGCTCCAATACCCACACATTCTGTCCTGGGTGGTAATCTGTCAGGGCAGCCTTCTGGTCAAACCATTGCTTTTGGAGCTCTTGGCTGGCCTGAAGGTTTTTGCTGGCCGTTTTCATGTACTCAGCCATTCTGGATCCTAGGCCAAGCACATAGTCCACAATGTCTTGTTTTGGAGCTTTTAAAGGTGTTTCCCAATCCTCCTTAACAAGAGTAAGGGGACCCCTAACAGGGCTTCAAGAGTTGCTTCCACCCCTCTTTCACAAGAGCTAGTGGACCCCTAACAGGGTGACCAAAAAGGAGTTCAAAGGGGCTGTAGCCCACTCCTTTTTGAGGTACCTCCCTGTAGGCGAAAAGGAGGCATGGTAATAGGACATCCCATCTCCTTCTGAGTTTTTCAGAGAGTCCCATTATCATACCTTTGAGAGTTTTATTAAACCTCTCAACCAGTCCATTTGTTTGTGGATGATAAGGGGTGGTGAACTTGTAGGTAACGCCACACTCCTTCCACATTGCTTTTAGGTATGCAGACATGAAGGTACTACCTCTTCTGATACCACTTCTGTAGGGAAGCCCACCCTGTAAAAGATTCTTAGGAGGGCCTTTGCCACTGCAGGAGCTCTAGTGGTCCTTAAGGGGATATCTTCTGGGTACCTTGTGGCATGGTCCACCACCACAAGGATAAACCTATTGCCAGAAGCTGTTGGAGGG
Source organism: Pleurodeles waltl (assembly GCF_031143425.1). Classification (NCBI taxonomy): domain Eukaryota; kingdom Metazoa; phylum Chordata; class Amphibia; order Caudata; family Salamandridae; genus Pleurodeles; species Pleurodeles waltl. The sequence goes on from NC_090448.1 coordinate 576,805,903, forward strand.
TCAAGGGGGGCAACAATATCAACTCCTACCCTTTCAAAGGGCATCCCAACCACTGGCAGTGGGATTAAAGGGGCCTTTGGGGTGCCACCAGTCTTGCCACTGGCTTGGCAGGTGACACAGGAGCGACAAAACTCCCTTGTGTCTTCTGACATATTGGGCCAGTGAAAATGTGGAACATGTCTGTCCCATGTTTTGCTCTGGCCTAAATGCCCAGCCAAAGGGATGTCATGAGCCAGAGTTAGGAGGAATTCCTTGTACTGAAGGGGGATGACCAGTCTCCTGGTGGCACCAGGTTTAGGGTCTCTTGCTTTAGTATAAAGAAGATTATTCTCCCAATAAACTATGTGTGTGTCAGTGACATCACCATTTTGCTGTTTGACAGGTTGCGGTCTGAGGCCCTCCACAATGTGGGACAGGTTTGCTGTGCCACACTCATCTCTTTCCTGGCAGGCCCCCCTGCACCCAAAAGCTCACCTGTATCAGCTTCCAGCTCCTCTGGTGTAGGTTCTGCACAGGGAGAGAATTCCTCTTCCACAAAAGGGGAATCATCTGTGGAGGGAGGGATAGTGGACAAGGGTTTGCCCTTCTTACCCCTAGTTTTTGGGAGCACTTGGTCCATTGTTCCAGGATCCAAGTTTCCCTGTCCTCTTTGCTTCTTGGCCTGAGCCCTGGTAAGAGCAAAGATATGCCCAGGAATGCCCAGCATTACTGCATGAGCCTCCAACTCCACTTCAGCCCAAGCTGAAGTCTCCAAATCATTGCCTAGCAGACATTCTACAGGTAAATCAGTGGCTACCACAACTTTCTTTGGACCAGTAAACCACCCAATTGAGATTCACAACAGCCATGGGGTGGCTTACAGTGTTGCTATGGGTGTCTGTCACTTGGTACTGGTAACCAGAGGCAACCAGTTTTTCCATCACCATTGTGACACTGGGACTTGTGTCCCTGTATGCCTCAACCTGAACACCATTAATCAGGGGTAGCTGCTTGTACTTATCCATGTTAAGGGGACAAGCAACTAAAATGGTTAGGTCAGTGCCACCATCAGAGACTAAAACAGCCTCACTGATCTCCCTAACTAGACCAACCCCAACTACATTACCAATGGTGAGCCCAGCTAACCCCTTTGATTGGCTATTAGTAGTGTTTTCCCCACCACCACTGCTATTACTAGGAGCAGTAGTGGTTGCAGTTGGGGTTGTGGTGGTGGGAGGTTTGGTGTTTCTTTTTGGACAATGAGGATTAGTTGCCCAATGGCCTTTGGCTTTACACAAATAACACCAAGGTGTCTTATCTTTGTGAGAAGAGGCTTTGGACCCACCACCCCAGAGGATTTTTGTGGGCCTAATGAAGACTCTGATGATTTTTTACCTTTGTCCCCACTCTTGTCATGTTACTTACCATCCTTCTTCTTGCCATCCTTGTCACCCCCTGTATGAGATTTTCTGCTCACCCTTGTTCTGACCCATTTGTCAGCCTTCTTTCCCAATTCTTGGGGAGAAGTCAGATCTGAGTCCACAAGATACTGATGCAACAAGTGTGACACACAATTATTCAAAATATGCTCTCTCAGAATCAAGTTATATAGGATTTTATAATCAGTCACCTTACTGCCATGTAACAACCTTCTAGGGCCTTCACAGAACAGTTTACAAAGTATGTCCAGTCCTGTGATGACTCCTTTCTGGTCTCTCTGAACTTAAGTCTGTACTGTTCAGTGGTTAAGCCCAGACCAATCAAGAGTGCATTTTTAAGAATTTGGTAATTATCTGCATCACCTCTCTGACAATAAGAAGTATGTCTCTCCCCTTGCCAGAGAAGGATAACCAAAGGATAGCAACCCAATGTACATGAGGGACCCTCTTAACTTTACATGCCCTCTCAAGTGCAGCAAACCACTTGTTGATGTCATCACAATCCTTGTAAGGAGGGACAACCTTGTGCAGATTTCTAGAATCAAATGGAGGTTCCCTAACATTTGTATATCTAAAAAATCTGCTGCCACCATGGGGAACTAACCCCAAACCCTGCCTCACTTTCTCCACAGCCAGGGATTCCCTATCTAAGGCCAACTGCTGCTGCCTTAGCTCCAGTCTGGCCTCCTCTAACCTCAGCTTTCTGAGTTCCCTATCCAGGGACTGGTTCTTAGAGTTAGAATTATGTGAAGCCTCTGAAACAGAGGTAACGAGAGTGTGCATAGGCAGACCTATCTCTAACAGGGGCCACTCTAGTGACTTGGCCTCTAGGGGTGAAGGGAGCCCTACTTGTATGTGAACCCTTCCCACTACCAGTTATATAAGGGGGCTTATTGACAGATAGGTCTGTAGAAGGACCCTCCCCAGGATTGTCATCTTGCTCCTTTGAGGCTTCCTGGTTGAAGCCATCCTCTACCTCTTCCCCTGTCTGATCTGGACCAGTGCTGAGTCCCTGGTCATCTTGGAGGAGAAGATTTAAGAGGAACTCCTTATTGGGGTTCTTTCCAATTCCTAAACGTCTTTCAATACAGAGACCCCTGGAACTTTTAAAGTTTAGAATCTCATAGGTAGTCTTGACAACTCTAGGGGTAGCTTCTACAGAAGACATATTAAAAGAAAAAAAGTTTGAGAAAGTGAGTAAAAAGTTAGTAGAATTACAGAGCTAACTTTTTAGAGAAAATAAGAAACTTTTCAGAACTTTGAAAACTTTTGCAAAGTTAAACAGAACTTTTAAACAGTTAGAATTGTTTTTCTAGGTATATACTATGTATGCTCTAAGTATTGGAGCAAGCTTTTCTTGTGAAAAGCACAGGTAACAAAGTGTTAAAGCAATTGCAAGTACTTATCTACCCCTGCCACGCCAATGCAGGAGGCTGGCCTGGTTTGTAGTGGGTACCTTGGGTACTTACAACTCATAACAGGCCCAGTTATCCCTTATTAGTGAAGTAATAGTGTTCTAGCAGCTTAGGCTGATAGAGGTAGCTATAGCAGAGCAGCTTAGGCTGAACTAGGAGACATGCAAAGCTCCTCCTATACCACTTATTTCACTTAGCACTATATCATAAGAAACACCATACTCAGAGTTACCAAAAATAAAGGTACTTTATTTTAGTTACAATATGCCAAAAGTATCTCAGAGGATATACTCCCTTCGGAGGTAAGTAAAATACACAAAATATACACACAAACCAAAATCAGGTAAGTAAACAGTTAGAAAAGTAGTGCAAACACTATAGAACACAATAGAATGCAATAGGAGACAATAGGCCTAGGGGCAACACAAACCATATACTCCAAAAGTGGAATGCGAACCACAAATGGACCCAAGGCCTAGTGTAATGTGTAGAGGGTCGCTGGGAGTGTAAGAAAACACTAAGGGTGTCCAGGATACCCCACCCCATGACTCTGAAAAGTAGGAGTAAAGTTACCCTACTACCCCAGAAAGACAGTAAAGTGGAGATAGGGGATTCTGCAAAGACAACAACTGACTGCAAAGCACTGAAGACGGATTCCTGGACCTGAGGACCTGCAAAGGAAGGGGACCAAGTCCAAGAGTCACGCAAGTGTACAGGGGGGGCAGGAGCCCACTAAACCCCAGATGAAGGTGAAAAAGGGCTTTGTCCAGGTGGAAGAAGCAGAAGATTCTGCAACAACAGAAGGGGCCAGGAACTTCTTTTTTGGTCAGAAGATGTCCCACTGCGTGCTGGAGGATGCAGAGTTGTTTCCATGCAGAAAGACTGCAAACAAGCCTTGCTAGCTGCAAGAGTCGCGGTTGAGGATTTCTGTGCTGCCAGGGCCCAGGAAGGACCAGGAGGTCGCCCCTTGGAGGAGGAGACAGAGGGGGCGCTCAGCAACAGAGAAAGCCCATGCAGAAGCAGGCAGCACCCACAGAAGCACCTTAACAGGCATTCAGAAGATCTGAGCACGGCGGTCGTCTCAGCACAACAAAAGAGGGTTCCACGAAGTCGGAGTCCAACTCAGCGAGTTGGGCAATGCAGGACGGAGTGCTGGGGACCTGGGCTATGCTGTGCATGAAGGAAGTCTTACAAAAGTGCACAGAAGCCCTAGCAGCTGCAGTTCATGCAGTATGCAGGATTACTGTCTGGCGTGGGGAGGCAAGGACTTACCTCCACCAAATTGGGGCAGAAGGGCCACTGGACTGTCGGTGACACTTGGATCCAGCTCCTGTGTTCAGGGGACCACGCTTGTCAAGATGAGAGGGGACCCAGAGGACCGGAGATGCAGAAGTTTGGTGCCTGCGTTAGCAGGGGGAAGATTTCTTTGACCCACGGGAGATTTCTTCTTCGTTTCCAGTGCAGGGTGAAGGCAGACAGCCCTCAGGGCATGCACCACCAGGAAACATTCGAGAAAGCCGGCAGGATGAGGCGCTACAATGTTACTGGTAGTCTTCTTGCTATTTTGTTGCGGTTTTGCAGGCGTCCTGGAGCAGTCAGCGGTCGATCCTTGGCAGAAGTCGAAGAAGGAAGTGCAGAGGAACTCTGGTGAGCTCTTGCATTCGTTATCTGATGAGAAACCCACAGGAGAGACCCTAAATAGCCCTCAGAGGAGGATTGGGTACAGAGAGAGGTAAGCACCTATCAGGAGGGGTCTCTGACGTCACCTGCTGGCACTGGCCACTCAGAGGTCTCCATTGTGCCAGCAAAACCTCTGCATCCAAGATGGCAGAGGTCTGGGACACACTGGAGGAGCTCTGGGCACCTCCCCTTGGGAGGTGCTGGTCAGGGGAGTGGTCACTCCCCTTTCCTTTGTCCAGTTTTGCGCCAGAGCAGGGCTGGGGGGATCCCTGAACCGGTGTAGACTGGCTTATGCAAGAAGGGCACCATCTGTGCCCTTCAAAGTACTTCCAGAGGCCAGGAGAGGCTACTCCTCTTAGGCCCTTAACAGCTATGTCCAAAGGGAGAGGGTGTAACACCCTCTCTCAGAGGAAATCCTTTGTTCTGCCTTCCTGGGAATGGGCTGCCCAGGCCACAAGGGGGCAGAAACCTGTCTGAGGGTTGGCAGCAGCGGTAGCTGCAGAGAAAACCCCGGAGAGTTAGTTTGACAGTACCCCGGCTCTATGCTGGAGTCCCGGGGATGCATGGAATTGTCCCCCCAATACCAGAATGGTATTGGGGTGACAATTCCATGATCCTAGACATGTTACATGGCCATGTCCGGAGTTACCATTGTGACACTACATATAGGTATTGACCTATATGTAGTTCACGCGTGTAATGGTGTCCCCGCACTCACAAAGTCGGGGGAAATTGCCCTGAACAATGTGGAGGGACCTTGGCTAGTGCCAGGGTGCCCTCACACTAAGTAACTTTGCACCTAATCTTCACTAAGTGAGGGTCAGACATATAGGTGACTTATAAGTTACTTAAGTGCAGTGTAAAATGGTTGTGAAATAACGTGGGTGTTATTTCACTCAGGCTGCAGTGGCAGTCCTGTGTAAGAATTGTCTGAGCTCCCTATGGGTGGCAAAAGAAATGCTGCAGCCCATAGGGATCTCCTGGATCCCCAATACCCTGGGTACCTAGGTACCATATACTAGGGAATTATAAGGGTGTTCCAGTGTGCCAATACGAATTGGTAAAATTAGTCACTAGCCTGCAGTGACAATTTTAAAAGCAGAGAGAGCATAAACACTGTGGTTCTGGTTAGTAGAGCCTCAGTGATACAGTTAGGCACCACACAGGGAACACATACAGGGCACACTTTATGAGCACTGGGGTCCTGGCTAGCAGGATCCCAGTGACACAGGCAAAAACAAACATACATACTAGTAAAAATTGGGGGTAACATGCCAGGCAAGATGGTTCTTTCCTACACTGAGGCTGCAGAGGAGTCCTGCTGCAATCTTGCAAAACCGAATCTGAGGAAACACCCAGAGGAGAGACCCTAAATAGCACTGAGAGGGGGATTGGCTACCTAACCAGGTATGGACCTATCAGGAGGGGTCTCTGACGTCACCTGCTGGCACTGGCCACTCAGATGTTCCCAGAGTATCCCAACACCTTGGAATCCAAGATGGCTAATGACAGCGACCCTCTGGAGGAGCTCTGGGCTATACCCCTGGGGTGGTGATGGACCAGGGAGTGGTAACTCCCCTTTCCTTTGTCCAGGTTCGCACCAGAGCAGGGACTGGGGGTCCCTGAACCGGTGTAGACTGGATTATGCAAGGAGGGCACCATCTGTGCCCTTCAAAGCACTTCCAGAGACTCTGGGAGGATACCCCTCCCATGCCTGTTACACCTATTTCCAAAGGGAGAGGGTGTCACAACCCTGTCCTAAAGGAAATGCTTTGTTCTGCCTTCCTGGGATTGGGCTGCCCAAGATCCAGGAGGGCAGAAACCTGTCTGTGAGGTGGCAGCAGCTGGTGCTGCAGTGGACACCTCAGAGAGCTGGTTTGGCAGTATTGGGGGTCCATAGTGGAGCCCCCAGGGTGCATGGAACTGGTCCCCCAATACCAGAATCAGATTAGGGGTACAATTTCTGGTTCTTAGGCACCTCACATGGCCATATTCTGGGTTACCATTGTGAAGCTAAATATATATGTATTGACCTATATGTAGTACACACTTATAATGGTGTCCCCGCACTCATGAAGTCTGGGGAAATGGGCCTGGACAACGTGGGGGCACCTCTGCTAGTGTATGGGGTGCTCTTACACCCAGTAACTTTGCACCTAACCTTCAGGGTCTGAAGGATAGACATATAGGTGACTTATAAGTTACCTGGTGCAGTGAAAATGGCTTTGAAATAGTGCTTACACCATTTCACTCAGGCTGCAATGGCAGTCCTGAAGAAGTGTTTGTCTGAGCTCATTATGGGTGACAAAAAGAAATGTTGCAGCCCATAAGGATCTCCTGGAACCCCAATGCCCTGGGTACCTAGGCTAGGTACCATATACCAGGGACTTATAAGGGGGGTCCAGTGTGCCGATTTGGAGTGAAATACAGGGTCACTAGACTAAAATAGTGACAAATTTAGAAACAGAGAGAGCATGAGCACTGGAGTTCTGATTAGAAGGACTCCAGTGACAATTTAGAAAACAGTGCAAGTGCACTGCCAAGCAAGCCATAAGCCATAAGCCATAAGCCATGGGGTCCTGACTAGCAGGATCCCAGTGACACAGTAAAAACACACTGACAATCAGACAGAAATTGGGGGTAACATGCCAAGGAAGATGGTACTTTCCTACAGTTCACACATGTAAAATAATGCCTGCTGCTAAGGGGTGAAAGACCTGCTGTAGGGGTGATTTACATATCTTGCATGCAGTGTTAGTGGACATGGAACACGGGCTGTGTGCCATGCTGTGTTGTGACTTTTCACTGCACCAAGACATGCAGCCTGCAGTGGCAGTCTGCATGAGCTAGGTGAGGGGTTAGGTTGGCACAATGCGTGCTGCAGCCCTTAGGGACCATCTTAGGTACCCATGCCCTAGCTGCTTGGGGTACCATTTACTAGGAACTTACAGGGTGCAAATGTATTTCCAATTGGGGAAACAATTGTAAAGTATAGGGTAAGAGATCTGGCGCTGGGGACCTGGATATTAGGAACCCAGTGCGCGTTCTGTCAAAATTGCATCAAATACCAGGCAAAAATTGAGGGTGACCATGTCACAAAGGGCACTTTCCTACACAGCCCATGCAAATGAAAGAGAATGAGACTAACCTTTCCAAAGAGAGTCTTCATCATCTAATTGGAAAAACCTGGAAAGGCCATCTGCATTTGTGTGCTCAGTCCCACGTCTGTACTCCAGTGTAAAGTCAATTCCCTCTAGTGAGATGGACCACCTCAACAATTTTGTGTTTTTACATTTCATTTCCATCAGCCATGTAAGCAGCCTGTGGTCAGTTTGAACAAGGGAGTGAGAACCCAACAGGTATGGTCTCAGATTCATCAGGGACCAAACCACAGCAAAGACTTCCCTCTCAATGACACTCCAGCGCTTTTCTCTGGGAAGTAACCTCCTGCTAATGAAAGAAAAAGGTTGGTCATGGCCATCATTATTGGTTTGGGATAGGTCCCATGTTCAGATGCATTTGTTTGCACTTTGAACTGCTTAGAAGAATTTTGAACTTTCAGAATGGGTGCTGAGCACATTGCTTCCTTCAGTGTGTCAAAAGCCTTTTGACAGCTCACTGTTCAGTTTATCTTCTCTGCCATTGTATCGGAGGTCAGTTCTGTGAGGGGTGCCACAATGGCACCATAACCCTTCACAAACCTCCTGTAGTATCCAGTCAAGCCAAGGAGTGTCCTGACTTGAGTCTGGGTGGTTGGAGCTACCAGTCTACAATTGTCTGGATCTTGAGTTGCAAGGGTTGAACTTGGCCTCCACCTACAAGTTGGCCCAAGTATGCAACTGTGCCCTGCCGTATCTGGCACTTGCTTGCCTTGATATTGAGGCCTATCCTTCACAGAGCCTCAAGAACCTTTCCAAGGTGGATCAAGTGATCCTGCCAAGTGGAGCTAAAGACAACAATATCATCAAGTTATGCTGCACTAAAAGACTCCAAACTAGCAAGGACTTTGTTCACAACCTTTGGAAGGTGGAAGAGGCATTCTTTCAACCAAATGCATAACTGTAAATTGGTAATTTCGATCTGGGATCGAGAATGCTGGCTTTTCTTTTGCTCCTGGTGTCAGACCAATCTGCCAGTACCCTGAAGTCCAATCAAAGGTACTGAGAAATGTGGCTGCCCCTAACCTGTTAAACAGTTAATCAGCTCTTGGGATATGGTGTGCATCTGTCTTAGTGACAGCACTGAGGCGTCTATAGTCCACACAAAATCTCAGCTCTGGCTTACCTCCCTTGGAATGAGGTTTAGGGACTACGACTGCTGGGTTGGCACAAGGACTGTCAGAGGGCTCAATCACCTCTAAATCCAGCATCTTGCTGACTTCAGCCCTGATGCTTTCCTTCACTTGGTAAGACTGACTGTATAGTTTATGTTTGACAAGCATATTGTCATCAGTGTCCACATTGTGGACACACCAGTTAGTCTGACTAGGGGTGAGAGGACAAAGTTCAGCATACTGCTCCAGCACTTGCCTGCAGTCAGCTTCCTGCTGGGCAGAGAACATGTCTGAAAAGACCACTCCATCAACTGACCCATCTTTGGGGCTGTGGGAGAGGAGGTCAGGAAGATGTTCACTCTCTTCTTCCTGAGCTTCATCAGTGACCATCAACATGGCCACATCAGCCCTGTCATGGAAAAGTTTCAAGCGGTTCACAGGGATGACCCTGTGAGGGTTCATGCAAGTGCATAGGTCAATCAGATAGGTGATCTCACCCTTCTTTTCAAGGATAGGGTAAGGGTTACTACCTTTGTCCTGGAGTGCCCTGGGAGCTGCAGCCCCTAGTACCCACACCTTCTGCCCTTTTAGAACTCCACTAGTGCAGCCTTTTGGTGATACCAGAGCTATTGGAGCTCTTGGCTGGACTCAAGGTTTTCGGATGCTTTCTCCATGTATTCAGCAGTCTTTGAATATACGCCAAGTACATAGTCCACTTTGTCTTGCTTAAACACGTTGGCCCAGATTTAAGAGGGCCTAGCACCTCCTTGTGCCACATTAGTGTCATTTTTTTATTGCAAATGTGGCCCAACGAAGCCAAAATCACCGCACCAGATTTAGAAAGTGGTGCAATGCATGCATTGTGCCACTTTGTAGCCTCTAAGCCACATAATGCCTGCGCCAGGCATAATGAATGCAAGGAGGCGTACCCCCATTGTGGTGGGGGGTAAAAAAATGGCGCAAAGAAATCTAAAATATTTCTTTGCACCATTTTTGGTGGCATTTTTAAAGCCTGCACAGAGCAGGCATTGAAAGGAAGCACACCATTATTTCTAATGGGCCTCAATGTGCTTTGCAGGATTAGGGTCAACATTTTTGATGCTAAACCTGCAAAGCACCAAACTAGCATCAAAAACTTAGACTCTAGTTCCCTAACTACCGCCATGCTGCGCCGTACCTTAAATATGGCGCACACTTGGTGGCGTTAGGAGGGTGTTAAGGGGCGCTAGAAACGTGGCGCTGCATTGAATGCAGCACCACTTTCCTGAAATCTGCCCCTTTGAGAGGTTTCTCCAAGCCTTTCTTCACTAGACACAATGATCCCCTGACAGGATGACCAATCAGAGGTTCAAAGGGGGAAAACCACCATCAACCCGTACCCTTTCAAAGGGGACCCCAACCACTGGAAGTGGAGCTAAGGGGTCCTTTTGATGGTTGCCTGTCTTGCCACTGGCTTGGCAGGTAACACAGGAGTTACAAACCTCCTTCACTTTCTCAGATATACCTGGCCAATAGAGTGATGGACTAACCTCCTCCAAGTTTTGTTCTGGCCAAGATGCCAAGCTCAGGGGATGTGATGTGCTGAGGTGAGTGGGAACTTTCTGTATATCTGAAGCACTACTACTCTCCTAGTGGCAACAGGTTTGGGATCTCTGTGTACAGGAGTCCCTCCTCCCAATGGATCAGTGGGAGCCACTCACCTCTGCCTTTTCCTGGTCAGCAGCTTGCTGTCTCAGGCTCTCAAAAGTGGGACAGGTCCTTTGTCCCTGGCACAGTTATTCCCTAGATGGTACCATTGGGCCTAGGAGCTCTGCTGTGTAAGAACCACGTTCCTGGGGCTCAGTTCCCTCAAGAGCTGACAGGTCTTCTCCATGAGAGGGGACCTGAGCTTGCTCCTGTTCAGAAGGTGGCTTACCAGACTTCGTACCTTTTCTCCTGGAGGGCGGTGCCATAATTCCAGACTCCAGCACCTCTTTTTCACTCTGTGCTTTCCATCGTGCTCTTGTTTTTACACACACCCATTCAGGTATAACCAGCATAGCTGCATGGGTCTTTCTTTCGACCTCAGCCCAATCTGAAGACTCAATCATTTCCTAGCAGACAGGCGACAGGAATTGCAGAGGATACTATCACCTTCTTTTGGCAAGTAACGCCTCCCCTTTTTAAGAACATCATTGCAATGCGATAGACCTTAGTTTGGTTGTCAGCATTGATAACTGTGAAGGTCTCACCAGATAGATACTAGTCTGGCGATATCAGTTTCTCAGTCACCATGGTGGCATTTCCACGTGTATCCTTCCATGCCTCAACTCTGATCCCATTTATATGAGGCTGTTGTCTTTATTTTCCATGTTATTGGGCCAGACAGCCAGGGCAGTTACATCCACCCCACCCTCAGAGATTAAGGTTGCTTCTGTGTGCTCTCTGACATGGTCAGGGCACACCTGGGATATCATCTGGAGACTACGGGAATTATTTTTGGAACATACAGGGTCTCTAGTTTGATGCCAATTGGTTTTGCAATTAAAGCACCAAGCCTTCTTGAGATCCCAGGTATTATACTGCTACCCATCCTTGGTCTGTGGCTTGTCTCAGGGCTCACCCGACTGAACAGGTTGTTAAGGGCTTTTAGAAGACTCTTTGTTTTTAATCTTTAGACTGGTCACCATCTTTCCCTTGATGGCCTTAGCAACCCATTTCTTTTAGTCACCCCCACCATCAATTGTTTTGGATACCCTAGTCTTGACCCAGTGGTCTGCTTTCTTTCCCAATTCTTGGGGAGAAATTGGACATAGGTCTACCAGGTACTGATATCATTTTTCAGAAGCACAGTTACTCAACAGATGCGCTTTCATAATAAATTATAAAGCCCATTATAGTCTTACTTCTGGTTACCTTTTAACCACCCACCTATCTGACTTGAGGTTTTTCGAGTTTACCTGAACCTGATCCTGTGTTCTTCAGTGGTAAGTCCAAAGCCCTTAATTAGGGTTTCCTTCATGCGGTCATAGGACTCAGCCAGCATCTGTCTCATTCAGTTGTCAGGAGTCTATTCTTGCAATTTCCTGAAAACAGCTCCCAGAGTAGATAGCCCCAATAATTTTGGCTGAGTTTGCTCATTTTACATTCTGCAATTCAGCCTCCAGGTGCAGAGGTGCTTTTCAGTGTTGGGTTCTGTATTTTTCGGGACAATCCCTTTGGGCATTTTAGGGTCAAAAGCTTCTTCTTCCTCCTTATTTAAGGCCCATCCCTAGGCCCATCCCAGCTATTTCCTTTTTCTACAGCTAAGAGTTTAGCCTCTAGGTAGATCCTATTAGCTAGGTTTTGAAAATCAGAATCTTCATTATCTACATCTTCTGGAGTACTGTCAGGAGTACCCAGTGGTGTTGCTATCAGTAGGATTGCTGAGGGAATCATCATCCTCTTCAGCATCCTCTTCCCCCTCCTCATAGAGAATTATTTTCCTGCCGTGGCTCTATCATTTTCTGCAAGTACCTCTTGCAGATGTGCTTTAGTGGGTTTAGACCCCACGGCAAGTTTCCATGCTTGGTAGACGGACTTAAGTAAGACAATCTTAAGATTTTTGTAGGGGCCCAGATTGAGCTACTGGGATAGACATGCCTCCTCAGTCATGGCCTTAAAGCAGTTGTGACCTTAAATTAGAAAAAATTCAAGTGCACTTCTAAAAGGGCCTAACTAGCAAAAATGTTTTTAAATTCTAAACAGTTTGGACTGGGAGACTTAACACTAAGCTCTAACAGTTAATTTTGAACAGTTTAGAAAAATCAAAATCAAGAAAAAATATTTCTAGGTAGGGACACTTTTGGATTACTTAGTGGAATCACTTTACAACCGAGTGGTACGGCAAATGTCAAGTGTTGTATCCCACTGCTGCACCACCAATGTAGGAAGCTTGTTCTTAGCTTATCTTCATATAATTGTAGACACCAAGATAATCATGATCAGGTAAGCACCGATCGACTTATGAATTTTCACAGGTCTGAAAAATCAATACAGTGCAATTTCTGAAGCTGTGATGTTATCCTATGGAGGAAAGGCATATACTGCATACAGGTACTTTAAAGCAACTTACAGGACCAATCTTATGGTCTTAAGGAGAATATGGGGCAGCGTCCATGGCAGCACCAACAGGTCATCTTGGGAGCCCCTGGGGCATCCGGGTGCAGAGGTGCTTTTCAGTGTCATGTGCCCTAATGTTATCCTATTGGAAAAGGAACATATACTGCATTCAAGCACTTAGCAATGTCTTATAGGACTGTTCTACTGGAGTCAGTGGAGTAACATAAGCCCCTGCAACCCCCGTGGTGCTGGTGGCCCATGAGTTCCAGGGGCCCCCTCAGGAAAAGTGGTAGGTGTGGGCCGGGGAGGGGTCCCCCTCCATGTACTTTTGGTGGGGGACTCCCTCAAGCTTCGTTATGCCACAGACTTGAGTTTAGGTAAGTATAGGGCAAGGTCCAAGGCAGCACCAACAGGTCACTTTGGAAGCCACTTGGGCCTCCAGGTGCAGGGGTGCTTTTCAGTGTTGGGTGCCGTAATGTTATTCTATGTGCAAAGGAACAATTACTGCACTTGGGCACTTAGCAACAACTTACATGACTGTTCTTCTGGAGTTAAGGTAAGATTTGAAGAAAGTGAAAAGACAACTAAACCTCCTTTCTAGCCCTTGGTGAAATTTCAATTATCGGAGTAGTTTCGGTAATTCATGTTACTCTTTGATGAGAAACTACCAATAATCACGAGATAATAATGCAATTATGCCTGTGTAATTAGGAACTGTTTAGAGGAAAAATATCCTACCATGACAGCACCTTCAGTGAGCAGCTGCTTGTGCTACTGTTTATGTTCTATTGCATTTTACGTTATTTTCTGGTATTAATGCATCCTAACATCCTTATCCTGCATTGTGCTGTAAGAAAATAGGGCTCAATGCAGGAAGTAAGTTGAGGGAAAGGTGCTCTTTAATGCGCACCAGCTGCTCATGCTGCTATTCATGTTTGGTTGCATTTATCACTATTTCTTAACGCAAAATGTATCTGTGCATCTAATTCCAGAGACATGTTTGCACTAAGATAATAATGCTGAACGCAGAATTAGTTTTCTTGCATATTTCTATGCAATCTTGTAGAATTTTCAGGTAAACCCTCGTGATTACGCTACACTGAATTATGCAAGTTATGGTTACCCACTACTTCTTTTGAGGAGCTAAACATTCAGAATTTGATCATGATCAGGGCCACTGGAGTTATGCGCTAGCACGGCCAACGCAATTTTTGCATAAGTATAGATTTGCAGCACTTGTCATATAATCCATCATCTGCCAAATAACCTGCAGATTTTAACAACAACAAAAATTTCTCTAGTTCAAATGGTTCAAAGGTTATGAAAAATGCAGTGACACGTATTGGGACGATTTACAAGACTCTTGGCAATACTGGACTGGTCATCTTTCTGTAGCGTATTGTAATATTTAGATGTTAAACTGGTACTAATGAGGAGCACACAATGTCCAAACAGGGATACCAAGTTTAAAAATGATGAAGTAATACTATTACAAAATGTGCCGCATTATGCCACATACTTTGGCAATTCTTGCCACATAATTTACTCAAACTTGCCACATAAATTGATTCTCTCCAGGCACATAATTGCAGTGACCCTGCTCATGATTTATCAGAATATTCCTTTATCTTGACATTTGAAAGATGTAAGCTCCCAGAAACAAGTTGGCGGTGCTTCTATAACTAATTAAAAAAACAGCAGTTACTGAACCAAAACATCAATATGAGGCGATGATGGGAACTTTCTTGGAGAAAATCCTTTGATAAATAAAAAAGTTAAACCTTGAGGTGAATAGGGAAGCCCATTATAGTGAGTTGCATTATCGTAGCATTGTAGCTGTCACTATAAAAATTGGTATGTTCACTCAATTTCTCCATTGAATTGGGGATAATAGCCAGAATATCATGCTTGTTCAGTTTTGAACTGCTTGCTTGAATCACTAAATGACAAATGAAGAGTGCCACAATGTGTTTTGTGATAATTCACGAAGGAGTTGCTTTTTCAGGGTATGAACAATCTTTAACCCCTTGGTTGCCGTGGACGTAACAGTTCCATCCTAGGCAGCACTGCTCGGGTGCTGCAGACATAACCTTTACGTCCTGCACCCGGCCCGCTTCCCCCGAGGGCCTCCCACCCCCTCCCCTGGGCAGGGCTGGAAGGGGAATCACTTCCTCTTCCATCCCTGCCTCCCCAGGGATGTCTGATGATGTCAGCGTACGATAGCGCTGACCTGATCAGAGGTCGTCCCATCGCACTGGAAGGTCAGCTTTCAGCGCGATCGGAAGAGAAATGCTTGCATTTCTCTTCTGATCGGGGTGGGGGCGGCCAGAGAGACATGAAAGGAAAAGAAAGGCTTTTCCTTACCTTTCATGTCTTTCTAAGCATTTCTGCAGCCCGATCGCATAGTGATTGGGCTGCAGAAATGCCCACTAGACACCAAGGATGTTTGTTTACGTAAAGTAAACAATGAAGGGGAGCGGCCGCTTGGGCAAGGGTCCCTCCCCAAGAGAGCATTTTTTAGTAGGCAAGGGTTGCTCCACTGGGGGGCAAATAGCTTTTAAGCCACTTCTGTCCCCCATGAGGGCAGATCGGCCTATTTTTATTAGGCCAATCTGCCCCAAAGGGGGGCAGCAACCACAAGGCACCAGGAATTTTTTAAAAAAATGTTTTTTAACAAATGGAGGGAGCAATTTTATTTTAGGCAACAAGGGGGGCAGAAACCACTAGGCACCAGGGATTTTTGTTTTTTCATTTTTTTTACAGATGGGGAGCGACCCCTTAGGTAAGGGTCACTCCCCTGGGGGGCAAAGTTATTTTAGGCCATTTCTGCCACCCTCAGGTGCAGATCGGACTTTTTCTATTAGGCCGATGCTCTGGGGGCAGAAAACACTTAGGCACCAGAGATTGGTGTGTGTGTTTTGTGTAGGGGGCAGCCCCTTGGGCAAGGGTCGCTCCACATGAGGGCACATTACTGTTGGCCATTACTGCCCCCCATGGGGGCAGATCGGCCTATTTTTGAAAAGGCCCATCTGCCCCCAAGGGAGGCAGCAAGCCCACCAGACACCAGGGAAGAATCTTTTTTCAAAATATGAGGGTGGGGATATGGCCATACCCCCGTTCCAAATAAATGGGGACAATCCACTCCGGGGGTGGGGGGGTATGGCAGAAAGCCTACTAGATGCCAGGGAATAAAAAAAAAAATTGTGGGGTAGTGGCTACCAACCAGTATGGGCATGGTTATGCCCCCACCCCAACTGAAGGGGGTAACATTCTTTCATCTCTCTGCCCGCACACTAAAAGATCTTAACCCAACGCAAGCGAGAGGACATTTGATTATTTGGGGTTTTGGTTTTATATTTGGGCCATGAGAGCTTGTCTAACTCTCAAAATCGTTCCACTTGGAATGGTGAGGGCTGCACTTTTTGGGCTTTGGGACGCTGCCATGTAGAAAAATCTACGAGACCTAGACACATCTGAAAACTAAACATCTGGGTGAGTCCAGGGTTGTGTACTTTACATGCACCCCGCACCATTTTCTTACCCACAATGCCCTGCAAACCTCCAGCTTTGCTTGAAATCACACATTTTTCCCACATTTTTGTGATGGAACCTTCTGGAATCTGTAGGAATCCACATAATTTCTACCACCCAGCATTGTTGTATCTATACCAATAAAGATTCTGCCCCACTTGGCAGCCTAAAATGTTTTTTTTCAAACTGCCCATTTGGACCCGCTTTGGTTCCACCTCAAATTCAACATGTTTTTGGTTCTTCCCTGTCACAGGCACTTGGCCCACCTACACTAGTGATGGAATCGGGAGCCTGAAGGGAACTTTGGGTGGTAGGAAATTTGGGCAGGTGCGGTGATCCCACACAGAAATAAAGGGAAAATGTGATTTTTTTAGCTAAATTTGAGGTTTGCTAAGCATTCTGGATAACAGAACCTGGTGAGAGCGCCACAAGTTACCCCATCCTGGTTACCCCTAGGTTTCTAGTTTTCAGAAATGTCCAGGTTTGCTAAGTATTCCTAGGTGCCGGATGAGCAAGAGGCCAAAATCCACAGCTAGGCCCTTCGCAAAAAACAGGTCAGTTTTCTTTGGGAAAATGTGATGTGTCCATGTTGTGCTTTGGGGCATTTCCTGTTGTGGGCACTAGGCCTATGCACACAAGTGAGGTACCATTTTTATCGGGAGACTTGAGGGAATGCTGGGTGGAAGGAAATTTGTGGCTCCTCTCAGATTTCAGAACTTTCTATCACTCAAATGTAAAGAAAAAGTATTTTTTTTGCCAAATTTTGAGGATTGCTAAGGATTCTGGGTAACAGAACCTGGTGAGAGTGCCACAAGTTACCCCATCCTGTGTTTCCCTTAAGTGTCTAGTTTTCAGAAATGTCCAGGTTTGCTAGGTTGTCCTAGGTGTCGGATGAGCTAGAGGCCAAAATCCACAGCTTAGCACTTTGTCAAAAACAGGTCAGTTTTCTTTGAGAAAATGTGATGTGTCCATGTTGCGTTTCCTGTTACAGGCATTAGGCCTACCCACACAAGTGAGGTACCATTTTTATCGGGAGACATGGGGGAACACAGAATAGAAGCAAGTGTTATTGCCCCTTGTCTTTCTTTACATTTATTCCTTCCAAATGAAGACAGTGTGTAAAAAAGACATCTATTTGAGAAATGCCCTGTAATTCACATGCTAGTATGGGGACCCCGGAATTCAGAGATGCGCGAATAACCACTGCTTCTCAACACCTTATCTTGTGCCTATTTTGGAAATATAAAGGTTTCCTTGATACCTATTTTTCACTCTTTATATTTCACCAAATGAATTGCTGTATACCTGGTATACAATGAAAACCCATTGCAAGGTGCAGCTACTTTATTGGCTCTGGTTACCTAGGGTTCTTGATGAACAAAAAAAGCCCTATACATCCCCACAACCAGAAGAATCCAACAGACGTAACGGTATATTGCTTTAAAAAATCTGCCATAAATGGAAAAAGTTAGATAAGAAAACGTGGACAGAAATGGCTCTTTTTTCACCTCAATTTCAATATTTGTTTTTATTTTAGCTGTTACTTTCTGTAGGAAAACCTTGAAGGATCTACACAAATGACCCCTTGCTGAATTCAGTATTTTGTCTACTGTTCAGAAATGTTTAGCTGTCCGGGATTCATCACTGGTTTCACACCCATTTCTGTCATTAACTGGAAGGAGGCTGAAAGCACAAAAAATAGTAAAAAAGGGATATGTCCCAGTACAATGCCAAAATTGTGTTGAAAAATGTGGTTTTCTGGTTCAAGTCTGCCTGTTCCTGAAAGATGGGAAGATGGTGATTTTAGTACTGCAAACCCTTTGTTGATGCCATTTTCAGGGAATAAAACCACAAGCTCTCTTCTGCAGCCCTTTTTCCCATTTCCCAATGAAATTTTAGCTGTATTTTGGCTGATTTCTTGGTCTCCTCCAGGGGAACCCACAAACTCTGGGTACCGCTCGAATCCCTAGGATGTTGGAAAAAAAGGATGCAAATTTGGCGTGGGTAGCTTATGTGGACAAAAAGTTATGAGGGCCTAAGCGCAAACTGCCCCAAATAGCAAAAAAAAAGGCTCAGCACCTGAGGGGAAAAGGCCTGGCAGCGAAAGGGTTAAATGCTTTTGTTATTACTGAAAATTGGCACTGGGGCATCTAACTTTTAAAGGCAGTACACATTATCCTCTTGCTAGATTGTTCTGTTTATCTAAAGGTTGGTACAATTAGGTTAGGGTTGACAAGTTATGTAGCACATTATAACTTGTGTGTCCATGGGCAAAATAACCACACCATTTAGATTGTAATCCTTCTATAGAAACTACCAGAAGGTGGAGGTTCAATTGTCAAATAATTTTCTGGATGACAATGTATTCTAATATTGAGATTCATTGATTTAAACAACATGTTACACATTAAAAAACAACAACATGGAAGCAAATTTTGGGATTAAATTTTTATATCATACAATAAGCAAGGATTGAGAGTTAAAACTCAAAGTCAGAGAATAATATCTTTTGAGACCTCAATCTGTTTTGAAAATGAAAAGGCCACTGTACTCTAAGGTCTAATTTCTGGTCTGGTAGTGAAACCCACGCCTCTTTTCTCCTTTTTTTGCAGTCCAGCCTTACTCTGGCTCTCCTTTTCACCTACAAATGATGAACCTTTTAAAGCTCCTACTTCAAATAGCTTTCTTGAGTCAATAGGTCTACTGAACAAACTTTAAAAAATTGACATTGCTACTTCAAGACTTCTTTCTCTCCTTTTTGGATATGTTCAATCAGCAGCACTAAATTAATAGGTTCAGAAAATTACAATGCAAACAAAACAATTTGGGTTCGATTTCTTCCCTCAGACCAAGTTGAAATAGAAAAATCATAGTACTGTCAACCAGGTTGTTTTGATTGGCAACTGACAATTCACATCTATCCATTCCTCCTTGGAGTACAGCATCTAGTACGCTCCTCCCTGGAGAATATTACCCAGAGCTTCCTTAGCAGAATTCGTCAAGTAAGTTCCTACAAATATCTACTTGAATGCTATCAAGAGTGTAACATAACACTATAAACATGAATTAAAATTACTAAGTAATGGAGTTGTCCAAGCCAGAGCTGACCTAGTACAGCAAACAATCGGGTAACCCACACTTACCTGCTCTTAACAAATCTGTGCATGGTCAGAAAAAAGGTATTGTAAGAGAATCAAAAATATTCTTAACATCAGTGGATTCACAGAAAACAAAAATGGAGGAAACTAGAAAGAACTACTGAAATGTCAGTAAACCATGACACCAGGGTCTGCTTTAGTGCTGAACTTTCAAAGAGAATAGTTGCAATGCTTGTGCTAGGGCCTGGAAATGATCCCTCGCCAAAGGATCCTTCCAAACAGATCCACACCTGTGTATCTCGGAATGGTGCACAGCAGAATTCATCTGATTTTGATTGAACTAGCAGCCTTCATAGTTATTGTGAGGAAACCATTTTTTTGCAGGTCCATGCCCCCATACTTTTTCCCCTATCTGAACTGCTAGTTGCTGGTTTTTGACTCTGAGAGTGCAATGAGGCCTGGTAACGAGACCTCAGTGCAGGTGTTCTAAGTGTTACAAAATGGATTTTGAATTGGCTACCACCAAATGGTATAGGCTAATTTACTAGTATATGGTATGAAGGGTACATGCAAGTTAGAGTGTCCACTCAGGGCTGTAGCACTGATTGTGCCATTGATTGTGCCACCAGAATTGCTCATAGGCTGCCACTGCAGCCTGGAAGAGCAGTTTTTAAATTGCTAGTTTTACTTTGCCATTTAAACCAATGGAAAAGCCCCCACTCCCCTTAACAAGATATGTAAGTCTCCCCTAACAAAGGCCTATTGATCCCTAAAGCAGGGAGCTGTATATTAAGTAGTAAATATACTTTAATATGTCATAACAGCAAAACTCTAAAATTGTTGTTTTACTGTGGGAAAGTTACTAGCCCCATCGGCTAATACTGAGTTACCGGCTGACCTCTGAGTCCAGGTAACTTCTCAATGGGACTACTAAAATGGATATTTCAAGGTATCAAATTTATCATGGCATTGAACCTGAATTGATGCTCTAGTCAAATTTAATGTCACTTTTAGAGAAAGGAAACTTTTGGAATGTTCCACTCTATTTCCCAGCGTATCCAGGGGCCTTCAACGTCGCTGGCCACCAAAAAGCATTCTGCACTCCTGGGTAGTTGTGTGAATATCTCCCAGCCTCAGTAACAATAGAGACGTGCTTCAGAGGGAGGTGTTACATCCCCCTGGGAGTAAGCCAAACAGGGTTTTGGCCCAATAGGCGAGCTTCAAAGGGGAATTCGCTTTTGGTGGGAAAGTGGCATTCACACTGAGGATGGTGGCAGAAATCTCTTTGATGAAGAAGTTGAGGGGGATAACAAGAGTGTGACCCCCACAGTTCATTCAAGGCATGTCTCCACATCTAGAAGTGGGAAGAGTTCCACTTCAGTTTTGGGGCCCAGATTAGTCTCTTAAAGTTCCAAGAGAGAAAGCTGCCCTGGCCGTGAGCAGGGTCAAGCCAGGGCTGAAGTCCCAAGCAAATTGTGGCAGCAATAGCAACAAAGAGGTAAATTCAGTAAATGCCCATCACCCTAGGTTGCCCAAGGTATGGTGCCAAAGTATGTTGGGGGGGATGATATAGACAAATGGCTAGCATCTAATGAAAGGGCTCTCAGGATGAAAAGGGTGGCATTCTTCATTGGGTTAACCCTGACTCCCAATGATCAGAGTGGGCTCAAACATGTTGGTGCAATTGGAGATTTAAGGGTCGTGGGACCATTATATCCTGAAACCCATTCATAGGGTACTTTTTAACCATCCCCATCCACCCTACCAATAAAGGGATGGGGTTTGGAATTTTATATCTTAAGGTTACACTCCCTGTCTAATTATCTGACAAGACCTCCCTGTAAGATGGTTGAGCCCACCCTGACCTTTAGGAGTCAGGGTGAACCCGATGATGAAGCATGCCACTATTAGAGTGGGTGAGGGTTACAAATGAGAAAAATTATTTTTTATTTTCCTGTATCTATAGCTTTGGTTTACATGTGTAGCAAGCAGCTTTCTCTTCTATTTTGGGTGCCTCATATTCAAGGGATACTCTAGTGTTAGTAATCATTGGAATCCCACCCTGACAGACACAGGTGCCAGTTGTACCATAAGGGTAAATAAGTTAGGGATACATGTACGTAGCATTTTGCACGTCACAAACAGCGAATCTGGCTGTTTGCGATGTGCAAAATGCACTTTGGCATGTTCAAACCCATTTTTGCGATTTGGTAAACTATTTACTGAATCGCAAAAAGCGATTGCGAGTTGCAATTAGGAAGGGGTGTTCCCTTCCTAATTGCGAGTCGCAGTCGCATGTATGATTGTTTTGCAACCGCGAATGCGGTCGCAAAACAATCACAGTTAGCACCAGTGTCACACTGGTGCTAACCCATTCGCAAACGGGAAGGCGTCCCCATGGTACCCCTTCCCCTTTGTGAATGGCAGTTAAAACATTTTTTCAGAGCAGGCAGTGGACCTATGGACCTCTGCCTGCTCTGAAAAACTGAAACGAAAAAGTTTCATTTTTTGTTTTTGAAATGCATCTCGTTTTCCTTTAAGGAAAACGGGCTGCATTAAAAAAAAAAAACTGCTTTATTTAAAAGCAGTCACAGACATGGTGGTCTGCTGTCTCCAGCAGGCCACCATCCCTGTGAGGGTGGCCATTCCCAAGGGGGTCGCAAATTGCGACCTACCTCATGAATATTCATGAGGGAGGGTATTTGCGACCCCATTGCGAATCGCAAATAGTGTCATTGACACTGTGCAACATAAGGTTTTGCGACCTTATGAGGAGGGGGATAAGTGAACAGGTTCAGGTAGTCGCTGCCATTGGTCAGACATTTGATGGATCAAGGTCCTTGCTTGATCTTAGTCCACTTGTTGCATTTCCTGATGCCGTAAATGGCCCAAGTGCAGGTCAGAGCCTGAAGTTATTGACCCCACAGACTCCAAGAGCAGTGGTGCAACAAGTATCAACACTGAATGCAAGTAAGATTATGTTACAGGGATTGACAACACAGCAGCTGAATGAGTGGTTAGATAGTTTGAAGACCCCAGAAAATGCATCCAAGGGGGAAGAGCAGATTGATTGTGTCAAGTTGATCACTGAAGTGACAGAACTAGTTGAAGGATCAATGGGGGTGACTAGGTTAGAATCCTATACCGAAGCAGAATTGAGATACATTTGTCCCAGAATTACAAAAGAAGTGAACAAAGTGCATCAGAAATTGGAGACTTGGCAGAAAAACATGACATAGATATTGAGAAAACAAAGCACTTGAAAAGGAGTTATAGATTAGATTTTGAGGCAAAGGATTTTGAACACATGAGATCAGCCGGAATAAAGGCAAACCTTAAAGAGTTACTGCAGAGTGCACACATTTGGGGAGCCTTAGAAAAGTGGGAAGGCAGATTGGCAAAGAAGAAGGATAAACGGAGACAAGTATCACAAGAAGGGTCTGAGAGTGTACAGGAGGATAAAGATCCAGTAAAGATTTTGCCAATGAGAGAAATCCCAGGGGGGCAGTTCATTCACGTTCCTTGGCATAGGAGTGAAATTCTGTCTTCTACAATTGATTATCCAAAATTGAGGGAGAAACCAGTCGAGTGGTATCAGCAGACAGACAGGTTTGTGAAGCTTTCAAAATGTCTCTGGGAAGATCTGAATACTTAGATGGAAATAGTGGTTCCAGCTGATTTGTGGGTCGTGTGCAAAAGAGCAGTAGATTGGCCGACAAGTGAACCAGAAAGAGATAGGACTACAGGTGCCTCACCACCTGAAGTAATGAAGCATTATTATAAGGTGATTGAGTTCCTGAAGATGAGAATTTCACCTAAAAATATTAACTGGCAGAGGACTGGC
Organism: Pleurodeles waltl; assembly: GCF_031143425.1. Classification (NCBI taxonomy): domain Eukaryota; kingdom Metazoa; phylum Chordata; class Amphibia; order Caudata; family Salamandridae; genus Pleurodeles; species Pleurodeles waltl. The sequence continues at coordinate 576,829,242 of NC_090448.1, forward strand.
AGGACAGTGCAGGAGGTGAAAGAGACGATACATGCGTGCTGTGAGAGATTATTAAAAGCCTCCAAGGAGTACAGTGGCAAGGAAGCAATTGAGCCGAAAGGACATGTTGTACTTTGTGTTTAGGATTGTGGAAGGACTGATGTAGGAGGCTGGCCTGGCTTGTAGTGGGTACCAGAGGTACTTACACCTTGTGCCAGGTCCAGTTATCCCTTATTAGTGTAGAAGAGGTGTTTCTAGCAGCTTAGGCTGATAGAAGGTAGCTATAGCAGAGCAGCTTAGGCTGAACTAGGGGACATGCAAAGCTCCTACTATACCACTGGTGTCATATGCACAATATCATAAGAAAACACAATTCACAGATATACTAAAAATAAAGGTACTTTATTTTTATGACAATTTGCCAAAAGTATCTCAGTGAGTACCCTCAGTATGAGGATGCCAAATATATACAAGATATATGTACACAATACCAAAAATATGCAGTAATAGCAAAAGGAAGTAATGCAAGCAGTGTAAAGTTACAATAGATTGCAATAGGAGCACATAGGTATAGGGGCAACACAAACCATATACTCCAAAAGTGGAATGCGAACCACAAATGGACCCCAAACCTATGCGAGCTTGTAGAGGGTCGCTGGGACTGTAAGAAAACAGTGAGGGTTAGAAAAATAGCCCACCCCAAGACCCTGAAAGGTAGGTGTAAAGTGCACCTACAACCCCCAGAAAGCACAGAAGTCGTGATAGGGGGATTCTGCAAGGAAAACCAACACCAGCAATGCAACAACAGTGGATTTCCGGACCTGAGTACCTGTAAGACAAGGGGACCAAGTCCAAGAGTCGCAACAGTGTCGAGAGTGGGCAGGAGCCCAGAAAATGCCAGCTGAGGGTGCAAGGAAGCTACCACCGGACGGAAGAAGCTTGGTGTTTTGCAAGAAAGAAGAGGACTAGGAACTTCCCCTTTGGAGGATGGATGTCCCACATCGTGAAGAAGTTTGCAGAGGTGTACCCATGCAGAAAGACCACAAACAAGCCTTGCTAGCTGCAAGGGTCGCAGTTAGGGTTTTTGGAAGCTGCTGTGGCCCAGGAGGGACCAGGATGTCGCCACTTGGATGAGGAGACAGACGGGGTGCCCAGCAAGTCAGGGAGCCCTCACAGAAGCAGGCAGCACCCGCAGAAGTACCAGAACAGGCACTTAGAAGAGGAGTGAACTGGAGTCCACCCGAAGTCAGAAAAGGGAGTCCCACGACACCGGAGGACAACTCAGAAGTTTGTGCACTGCAGGTTAGAGTGTCGGGGACCCATGCTTGGCTGTGCACAAAGGAAATCCTGGAAGAGTGCACAGGAGCCGGAGTAGCTGCAAATCACGCAGCACCCAGCAATGCAGTCTAGCGTGGGGAGGCAAGGACTTACCTCCACCAAACTTGGACTGAAGAGTCACTGGACTGTGGGAGTCACTTGGACAGAGTTGCTGAGTTCCAGGGACCACGCTCGTCGTGCTGAGAGGGGACCCAGAGGACCAGTGATGCAGTCTTTTGTTGCCTGTGGTTGCAGGGGGAAGATTCCGTCGACCCACGGGAGATTTCTTCAGAGCTCCTGGTGCAAGATGGAGGCAGGCTACCCCCAGATCATGCACCACCAGGAAACAGTCGAGAAAGCCGGCAGGATGAAGCGATACAAGGTTGCAGTAGTCGTCTTTGCTACTTTGTTGCAGTTTTGCAGGCGTCCTGAGCAGTCAGTGGTCGATCCTTTGCAGAAGGTGAAGAGGGAGATGCAGAGGAACTCTGGTGAGCTCTTGCATTCGGTATCTAAAGAATTCTCCAAAGCAGAGACCCTAAATAGCCAGAAAAGGAGGATTGGCTACCTAGGAAGGAGGATAGGCTAGTAAGAAAGGTAAGAGCCTATCAGAAGGAGTCTCTGACGTCACCTGATGGCACTGGCCACTCAGAGCAGTCCAGTGTGCCAGCAACACCTCTGTTTCCAAGATGGCAGAGGTCTGGGGCACACTGGAGGAGCTCTGGGCACCTCCCCTGGGAGGTGCAGGTCAGGGGAGAGGTCACTCCCCTTTCCTTTGTCCAGTTTCATGCCAGAGCAGGGCTGGGGGATCCCTAAACCGGTGTAGACTGGCTTATGCAGAGATGGGCAGCATCTGTGCCCATCAAAGCATTTCCAGAGGCTGGGGGAGGCTACTCCTCCCCAGCCTTCACACCTATTTCCAAAGGGAGAGGGTGTTACACCTTCTCTCAGAGGAAATCGTTTGTTCTGCCTTCCTGGGCCAGGGCTGCCTGGACAAAAGGGGGGCAGAAACCTGTCTGAGGGGTTGGCAGCAGCAGCAGCTGCAGTGCAAACCCTGAAAAGGCAGTTTGGAAGTAACGGGGTTCTGTGCTAGAGACCCGGGGGATCATGGAATTGTCCCCCCAATGCCAGAATGGCATTGGGGTGACAATTCCATGATAGTAGACATGTTACAAGGCCATGTTCGGCGTTACCATTGTGACGCTATACATAGGTAGTGACCTATGTATATTGCACGCATGTAATGGTGTCCCCGCACTCACAAAGTCCGGGGAATTTGCCCTGAACGATGTGGGGGCACCTTAGCTAGTGCCAGGGTGCCCTCACACTAAGTAACCTTGCACCCAACCTTCACCAGGTGAAGGTTAGACATATAGGTGACTTATAAGTTACTTGAGTGCAGTGGTAAATGGCTGTGAAATAACATGGACGTTATTTCACTCAGGCTGCACTGGCAGGCCTGTGTAAGAATTGTCAGATCTCCCTATGGGTGGCAAAAGAAATGCTGCAGCCCATAGGGATCTCCTGGAACCCCAATACCCTGGATACCTCAGTACCATATACTAGGGAATTATATGGGTGTACCAGTATGCCAATGTGAATTGGTGAAATTGGTCACTAGCCTGTTAGTGACAATTTGGAAAGCAGAGAGAGCATAACCACTGAGGTTCTGGTTAGCAGAGCCTCAGTGAGACAGTTAGGCATCACACAGGGAACACATACATATAGGCCAGAAACTTATGAGCACTGGGGTCCTGGCTAGCAGGAACCTAGTGACACATAACAACCACACTTACAACATAGGGTTTTCACTATGAACACTGGGCCCTGGCTAGCAGGATCCCAGTGAGACAGTGAAAACACCCTGACATATACTCACAAACAGGCCAAAAGTGGGGGTAATAAGGCTAGAAAGAGGCTACTTTCTCACAACTGAGACCTGAGATAGACCAGATGATTAAGAGTCATTCGATTTGTTGGCAAGCAAAACCGATTGATGAGATGTTGCAGTATGCGAAATACTGTAGTGACGAAATCAAATAGAAGCAGAAAAAGTTAAAGAGAAAGCGATGGCGATGCAAATCAAGGCAGCTCAAACAGGAGTACAGGAAACTTTTGTGCAGCAGATACCTCAGCAACAGGGAACTGTTATGTTCCAGTCGCAGATGAGAGGTAGGGGACGTGGAATTAATATGAATCGTGGTCCAGACTTGAATACTTTAGTGGTCCAAAATGATGTGCAAGGGATGAAGAAGGTGTTGCGGTGCCACATTTGTGGGGCAGTGGGGCACTGGAAGCGTGAGTGTCCGTCGATGGTGCAGGAAGGTGTGGTTCAGCAGAATGGTGATGTCAATACAATGCAAAATGTCAGAGTGCCCAGAATGAGAGGTGTTATCAAAATTTTCAGAATAACATGAATCAGACGCAAGATTTCAAACCATGCAGGAAGTGCAAGTGCCGCGAGCACAGATAACACAGTTGCAACCAATGCAGCAGCAGATTCCTCTGGTACCTAGACAGCAAATGCAGATACCTCAAGCCCATATGGAGCAGCAACAGATGATACTTACTCCACAGGTCACGGGTCAGTGACAAGACAGAAATAGTGGCACAGTGCACCAATTCCAGTCACACAGTGAGAATGAAATAAATGGTGAATGGATGAGCGATAGTTCAGATGAGGAGACATGTGTGCTTGCAGCTTCCTAAGAAGTAGATCAGCGAGGTCCCTATGTGAAAGGAAAGGTGATGGGTCACAAGGTTTCATTTTTGGTGGATACAGGAGCCACACGTTCAACTGTAAGGATTGCAGAAGTACCGAATTTACCTCTTTCAGGAAGAACGGTCCAGGTGGTAGTGGTAGCAAATAAACTTTTGACTAATCCGATTACAGATCCAGTACAAATTGAGATTGGCAACTTCCAGGGACTACACAAGTTTGTGGTTTGTGACCCGAGTCCAGTATCCCTAATGGAAAGCCACTTGTTGTGTAAAACAAGGTGTTGAATTACATGTTCAACAGATGAAATTGACATTCAGACAAATAGGCCCTCATTATGACATTGGCGGTAAGTGCCGCTTACCGCCATGCTGACTGCCGCCAACATACCGCCGCGGTTTACCGCTACCCATATTATGACACACATATAGCAATCCATAACTATACAGACACACACATAAGTCCGCCAGCCCAAAGGTCAGTGAAAAAATGGTGGTACCAAAACCCACACCGTTAGGTCAACAGAACTATGCCCACAGCATTATGACCCACAAATCACCACGGCAGACATTCAACGACGGTAAACCATTGGGGGTACATACTGCTGCGCTCAAAATACACACACACATACAAAACAACATCACATTGGACAATTCAAACTACACACACCTGACACCCTTACACACACCACACCCACACCACTATAAAACACACACTACCCACAACCCTTTATGACTAACAAAATTGCTACTAGAGAGAGATACAGCAGGAGCATCCACACAACCAGAGCCACAGAACACCATCACCCATACACCATCCACGCACCTCACAGCACACACCCCAACACATCACCCCACACACCCTCACACACACCACTCACACTACACCCATGGCACCACAAAGACACCCCAGGTTCTTGGAGGAGGAGCTAAGGGTCACGTTGGAGGAAATCATCCGGGTAGAGCCACAGCTATTCGGATCACAGGTGCAGCAGACATCCATCGCAAGGAAGATGGAGCTATGGCGGAGAATCGTGGACAGGGTCAATGTTGTGGGACAGCACCCAAGAACAAGGGAGGACATCAGGAAGAGGTGGAATGACCTACGGGGGAAGGTGCATTTCGTGGTTGCAAGACACCAGATAGCAGTACAGAGGAGTGGCAGTGAAACCCCACCTCCTCCCCGCAACTAACAACATGGGAGGAACAAGTCTTGGCAATACTGCATCCTGTGGGCCTGGCAGCAGTAGCAGGAGGACTGGACTCTGGTAAGTCAAATCTCTATTACTATCATCCCCCTACCCGCATGCCATCACATACCCCCACCCTCACCCTCACTCCCATCACCCCACCACCTCACATACACCCCCCATCACAACCCACCCCTCCCAATACCAAGCCCTGCATGCAACACCAATGTATGGACACCCAACACAGACCGGCATCGACACCCATCAACAAAGCATGCACACTTGAGACAATCACCTAGCCAACCAAATGACCACACACACAAGCCTAAGCTGCCAGGGCAATCACAACCTAACAGGGCAACACACCCATGCACAATGTGTCACACGCAAAAACAATAACACTGCATTTATATCCCCACAGGTCCCCCACACAACGTCACCGGAGAGGAAGTGCCAGCAACATCCAGTCCCCCCCAAGAAGAGGCCCACAGTGATGACAGATGCTCTGCACGCCTGGATCAGGATGACCAACCTGGCCCATCAGGGACCTCTGGACAGTCGGTTACCCAGCTACAGTCTCATACCACCACAGAGCCTCCCCCCTCAGGAAACACCAGCACAGCACCCACCCAGCTGGCCCATCCCTCTGTCCCCAAGACACGTCAATCAGCAGTGTGTCCACCACTACAGGTACCCCAGGACACCCCACAAACACAGGACGATCAGAGATCTGGGATCAGTGGCAGTGGGCACACGGTTCAGGGGACAGAGACACAGGACAACTGGGAAGCAGGGAGGACTGCTGTGTGACAGGGGGAGGACAGGCCCAGGGAACCGACCCTCCAGGAAACACTCACCAACATCCTGGGAGCATACCACCATTCCCAGGAGACGATGGGCCAGATACTGACCAAGTTGCATGAGACCCAGCGGCTGCAGGAGGGACAGTACCTGGGGATCAGGAAGGGCCTGAGGGACATCCACAACACCCTGGTCACCATTGCAGGGGTGCTGGCAGACATGGCCAACACCATGAGGGAGGCAGTGGCACACCAACGGGCCCCTGACACTAGCCACACCGATGAGCAGCCCTCCACCTCCGCTGACGCTAGTGGACAGGAAGCCCCGCCACAGGAACAACAGGCCACCAGCACCTCACCCCCTGCAGAAGGAGAACCACCCCACAAATGGGCCCTGCGATCCAGGCAGAAGCCAGAGAACATTGCCAAGACCCCTACCAGGAAATAACACTCTTCTGATTGTCACCCTTGTGTCCCACTCTGTCACCCTGTCCGCATTCAACTGCCATTTCTCCCCTTCCTATGCCCCCTTGGACAATGCACCTGTGATACAAATAGACTGGAACGCTTACCTGGACACTCTTCCACCACCACCCTAGCCTATAGCAATACCCCATTAACTTCTTAGCACACAAATATATTTCCTTGTAAAAAATACAAGTATTGAGTCTGTCAAGTGATGGAACTATGTATTCGTTTACCAATCTGTAGAAATTGAAATTCAACTGTTCAGTAATGTATACATAGGTATGACCTGTAGTTTGCTGCAGTCAATGCACCAGGAGCCAGAGTGGGGCACAGATATCTGTAAATAGACATGTCAAAGGGTACAGTAAGTGGCCATAGTAGTGGGAATATCAGCCTGCCAGTAAAAATTTGCAATACAGAACTGCAATGGAAGGTGAAGTTACAGTGTCTTACCTGTGCGTCACTGGAAGTACTGTCAAATGATTGCTGTTCTATTGTCCACATCCTCTGCCTCATCTTTGTCACTGTCCACAGGCTCCACCGCTGCCACACGCCCATCTCCAGCCTCATCCTCCTGCAGAAAAGGCACCTGGCGACGTAAGGTAAGGTTGTGCAACATGCAACATGCCACAATGATCTGGCACACCTTCTTGGGTGAGTAGAACAAGGAACCACCTGTTAGATGCAGGCACCGAAACCTGGCCTTCAGGAGGCCGAAGGTTCGCTCTATAATTCTTCTTCTTCGCCCATGTGTGAGAAAGTAGCCTCTTTCTAGCATGGTTACCCCCACTTTTGGCCTGTTTGTGAGTGTGTGTCAGTGTGTTTTTACTGTGTCACTGGGATCCTGCTAGCCAGGACCCCAGTGCTCATAGATAAAAACCTATATGTTAGTGTGTTTTGCCTGTCTCACTAGTACCCTGCTAGCCAGGACCCCAGTGCTCATAGTTTGTGGCCTAATGTATGTGTTGTCAGTAGTGCTTGACTGTGTCACTGAGGCTCTGCTAACCAGAACCTCAGTGCTTATGCTCTCTCTGCTTTTAAATTTGTCACTGTAGGCGAGTGACTTCGTTTACCAATTTCAATTGGCACACTGGACCCCCCCTTATAAGTCCCTAGTATATGGTATCTAGGTACCCAGGGCTTTGGGGTTCCAGGATATCCATATGGGCTGCAGCATTTCTTTTGCCACCCATGGGGAGCTCAGACAAACCCTTACACAGGACTTCTATTGCAGCCTGCGTGAAATAATGCACACGTTATTTCACAGCCATTTTCACTGCACTTAAGTAACTTATAAGTCACCTATATGTCTAACCTTCACTTGCTGAAGGTTCAGTGCAAAGTTGCTAAGTGTGAGGGAACCCTTTCTCTAGAAAAGGTGCCCCCACATAGTTCAGGGACATTTCCTTGGACTTTGTGAGTGCGGGGACACCATAACACGTGTGCACTACATATAGGTCAAAACCCATATGTAGCTTCACAATGGTAACTCTGAATATGGCCATGTAACATGTCTAAGATTATGGAATTGTCCCCCCATTCCAAATCTGGTATTGGGGAGCCAATTCCATGCATCCTGGGGGCTCCACCAAGGACCCCCAGTACTGCCAAACCAGCTCTCTGAGGCTTGCACTGCAGCTACAGCTGCTGCCACCTCACAGTCAGGGTTCTGCCCTCCAGGGGTCTGGGCAGCCCAGTCCCAGGAAGGCAGAACAAAGCATTTCCTCTGAGAGCAGGGTGTTACACCCTCTCCCTTTGGAAATAGGTGTTACAGGCTGGGGAGGGGTAGCCTCCCCGAGCGTCTGGAAATGCTTTGAAGGGCACAGATGGTGCCCTCCTTGCATAAACCAGTCTACACCGGTTCAGGGAACCCTTCTCCCCTGCTCTGGCTGGAAACTGGACAAAGGAAAGGGGAGTGACGACGCCCCTGTCCATCACCACCCCAGGGGTGGTGCCCAGAGCTCCTCCAGTGTGTACCAGACTTCAGACATCTTGCTTTGCAAGGTGTGGTGGCACTCTGGAGGGCTCTGAGTGGCCAGTGCCAGCAGGTGACATCAGAGACACCTCCTGATAGGTCCATACCTGATAAGGTAGCCAATCCCCTTCTCAGGGCTATTTAGGGTCTCCCCTGTGGGTTCTCTTCAGATTCCGCTTGCAAGTTTCCTTCAGGAATCCTCTGCAACAACTTCAGACTGCTCTGACCTCGGATCAACCGCAGACTGCTCCAAGAAATGCTGTAACTGCAACAAAGTGTCTACAAGAGACACTTTCCTTCAGCAACCTCAGTTCCAAGTCAACAACTGCAACAGTTTCGATGGTATGCACTCTCTGGGGACTCCCTGTCTTCATTCTGCACCCGAAGGGCCAAAGAAATCTCCTGTGGAGTGACGGAGTCACTCCTCTGCTCCAGGAAGGCACCTTCTAAGATAACAACCGGTACCCTTGGACTCCTCTCACGGCGATGAGCCTCCTCCCAAGGACACAGAGGGTGGACATCATCTACATAAACTGTCATGAGGTCCTGCTGACACAATTTGGAGGAGGTAAGACCTTGCCTTCCCTGAGAGCAACGGTACCCCTGTGTACTGCGTCTTCTTCACCTCCTGAGGTCTCTGTGCACTCTTTGCAAAATTATTTTGTGCACAGCCTGGCCCAGGTCCCCAGCACTCCGTCCTGTGAAGTTCAACTCGCTGATTTGTTCTCTGGCGGCATGGGACCTTCTTTTGTTGTGCTGCATCAACTGTGTTTTTCACCTCATTTGTCCCCAGATCCTGCGATTCCTGGGGGTGCTGGCAGGCATCCTGAGGGCTCTCTAAAGTGCTGAGAGCCCCCTCTTCCCACTCACACAGAGTTGAGGCCCCCAGGTCCCTCCTGGGTCCATCCAGCACCATTTAGACGCAAAATGCCCAGCCAAGGCTTGTTGGCGACTTCCAACACGAAATCACATCTGCAACGATCTTCACGTCGTGGGACATCATTTGCATCATGCAGGAACCCACTGGCATCTTCCTAGGGTGCATTCCTGCAGTCTTTGACTAACCGGGGACTCTTCTTTTGCACCCTCTTCTGGGTTGGCAGGGTCTCCTGTCCTTCCTGGAACTTCTTTTGACTTCTGGCCTTTGGCCCTCATTACAACCCTGGCGGTAAATCCCGCTTACCGCCGTGCAGAAGACCGCCAACACACCGCTGCGGCGGCGGAATTCCGCTACAGCTATTACGACCCACAGTTCGGAATCCGCCAAAATCCAGACACCCACACAAGTCCGCCACACTAAAGGTCAGTGATAAACTGGTGATAACAAAACCGACACGTCACGCCAACAGGAATACGCCCACACCATCACGACCTACGAATCCACGCGGCGGTCTTTCAACCGCGGTATTCCATTACCGGTACACACCGCCGCGCTCAAAATACACACACATTTACAAAACACAACCACATTGGACAAATCGAAATACACACACCTGATACACATACACACACCACTCCCACACACCCAATACAATATAAAACACACACCCACATCACCCACAAACCCTTACAACCAAAATTGAGAAAGAAGCCCAGAGAGAGACACCACCAGAAACCACACTAGCATCCACAGGCACACAACACCATCACGCACACAACATCCACGCACCTCAGACAACACACACAAACACATCCCCTTACACATCATAACAGACACCACCTCACACATAACCCACACCACATCATGGCACCTCAACGACACCCCAGGTTCTCTGAGGAGGAGCTCAGGGTCATGGTGGAGGAAATCGCCCGGGTAGAGCCACAGCTATTCGGATCACAGGTGCAGCACACCTCCATTGCTAGGAAGATGGAGCTATGGTGCAGAATCGTCGACAGGGTCAACGCAGTGGGACAGCATCCAAGAACTAGGGATGACATCCGGAAGAGGTGGAACGACCTACGGGTTAAGGTGCGTTCCGTGGTCTTCAAACACCAGATTGCTGTACAGAGGACTGGCGGTGGACCCCCACCTCCTCCCCCACAACTAACAACATGGGAGGAGCAAGTCTTGGCAATACTGCGTCCTGAGGGCCTCGCAGGACTCTGGTAAGGCAAATCTTTACTACCTTATCCCCCACCCCACCTGCATGCCATCACATACTCCCACCCTTACCCTCACACCCATCACCCCAACCACCCACAGACACCCCACCAACACAATCCACACGTCCCAAAACCAAGCCCTGCATGTAACACCAACGCATGGACACCCATCACCCAAGCATGTCCACTACAGATACCCACACAGACCCCAAACCAATTATCACACAAGGACCTAGACAAGAATGCAAGCACTGGAGTACAGGGGCACTCACCCATTGCACACAATGGCACATACAGATGCAATAATCATGCCTTTACACCCCTGCAGGACCCCTACCCAACGTCACCGTACAGGAGGTACCAGACATATCCAGTCCCCCCACAGAAGAGACTTACAGTGATGACAGCAGCTTTGCACAACTGGATCAAGATGACCAGCCCGGCCCATCAGGGACCTCGGGACAGTCGGTTCCCCTGACACTGGCACAAGCCACCACAGAGCCTCCACCCTCAGGAAACACGACCACAGCACCCACCCAGCGGGCCCATCCCTCTGTCCCCAGGACACATCAATCAGCAGTATGTCCACCACTAAAGGGAACCCAGGCAAACCCACCAACCCAAAACAATCAGGGACCTGGGGCAGAGGAACTGGAAAACAGGGGAACTGGGAGGACTGCTCTGCGACAGGGAGAGTAAAGGCCCAGGGAACCCACTCTCCATGAGGACCTCGCCAACATCATGGGAGTGTACCATCATTCCCAGGAGACGATGGCAACGGTACTGGCCAAGTTTCAGGAGACCCAGTGGCTGCAGGAGGAACAATATCTGGGGATCAGGGAGGAACTGAAGTCCATTACCACCACCCTGGTCACCATTGCAGGGGTGCTGCAAGACCTTGTCAACACCAGGAGGGACACTGTGGCACAACAAGGGGCCCCTGACACTAGCCTGGATGATGAACAGCCCTCCACCTCCGCCGGCGCAAATGGACAGGAGGCACCGCCACAGGAACACGACACCAGCACCCCACCCCCTGCAGATGGAGAGCCACCCTGCAAACAGTCCCTGAGATCCAGGAACAAGACAGAGAACAATGTCAAGACCCCTGCCAGGAAATGAGACCCCCCTGAATGTCATGCTTCTGTCCCACTTTGTCACCCTGTCCATCCATCAACTGCCTTAGCTCCACTTCCTACGCCCCTTTGGACAATGCACCTGTGAAACAAATAGACTGGACTCTGCCATGGACATTCCTTCGCCATCACCCCTGCCCATTTTACAACCCCCTCCACTAATTTGCACAGAAATAAACACCCTTGAATCACAAAATAATCTGGAGTCAGCCTGTGCTTTCACAAACGTGTATTTGCAATAACTGTGGAATAGAGCAATGTCAATTGTATTGTCAACATATCGATTTAATACAGCTCTAGTCCATGAGGTAATATAGCAGAGGTCACACAGTGGGACCCACATCTGTGAAATGGAAAGGCAAAGTGACAAGTCAGGGTCCATACACTGGGTGAAAGTGACAGATGGTCAAACAATTGTATGAGATGTGTGAGGCAGTGACATCTTCTTACCTGTGTCTCACTGGAAGAATTGCTGGATAACTTTGTTTCTGTTGTCGATATCCACTTCTTCTGCCTCCTCTTCTTCACTGTCCACAGGCTCCACAGCTGACACAAGACCTCTATCTGGACCATCCTCCTGAAGAAAAGGCACCTGTCGTCGCAAAGCCAGGTTGTGCAGCATACAGCAGGCCACGATGATCTGGCACACAATCTTTGGTGAGTAGTAGAGAGAACCACCTGTCATATGGAGGCACCGGAACCTGGCCTTCAGGAGGCCGAAGGTCCGTTCGATTACCCTCCTAGTTTGCCCATGTGCCTCATTGTAGTGTTCCTCTGCCCTTGTCCTGGGAATTCTCACTGGGGTCAGGAGCCATGACAGGTTGGGGTACCCAGAGTCACCTGCAAATGTCGAGGGACAACTGTTAGACACACACCAACCCGTAGGGACAACCCCAGACCCAGACAACTATTCACAGGACATAGGGTCCTTGTCCTCACCTATTAGCCACACAGGATGCCTCTGGACTTGCCCCATCACATAAGGGATGCTGCTATTCCTCAGAATGTAAGAGTCATGCACTGAGCCAGGAAACTTGGCATACACATGGGAAATGTACTGGTCCGCCAAACACACCTTCTGCGCATTCATAGAATGGTAGCTCTTCCGGTTTCTGTAGACCTGTTCACTCCTGAGGGGGGTACCAAGGCCACATGTGCCCCATCAATTGCACCTATGATGTTGGGGATATGTCCCAGGGCATAGAAGTCACCTTTCACTGTAGGCAAATCCTCCACCTGAGGGAAAACGATGTAGCTGCGCATGTGTTTCAGCAGGGCAGACAACACTCTGGACAACACGTTTGAGAACATTGGCTGGGACATCCCTGATGCAATGGCCACTGTAGTTTGAAAAGACCCACTTGCCAGGAAATGGAGTACTGACAGGACCTGCACTAGAGGGGGTATCCCTGTGGGATGGCGGATTGCTGACATCAGGTCTGGCTCCAACTGAGCACACAGTTCATGGATTGTTGCACAATCAAGTCTGTAGGTGACTATTACGTGTCTCTCTTCCATTGTCGACAGGTCCACCAGCGGTCTGTACACCGGAGGATGCCGTCATCTCCTCACCTGCCCCAGCGGACGTGCCCTATGGACGAGAACAGCGATCAGAGAGTCAGCCAACACTGAGGTATGACAAAATGTCATTAGCACACATTTGTTAATCCGCAATGTGCCTGTTACTGTGTGTATGCAAGGCCTAGATAGGTGTGACGCAGTTATTATTAATGCAATGTGGCCCCCTGAAATGGCGGCTGCCTGACCTGTAAGGTGGGACAGGGGGATATGAGGTAACTGCGCTGGCGTTCTACACCGTTGCGGTAGGCGGTCGAAGACCGCAGCGCAATCCTGCATTGCTTAACATTGGACCCTATGGGTCCCAGGAGCCAATGACGATGTACGCCGGCGGTGATGGTACGCACCGCCGCGGACGTGACCGCCATTTTCTGTCTGTTCACTCACTTGATACCTGACCTTCAACAGGAGAGGACCTACACTGCATGTGCTGCTGTGACCTGGGTCTGGAAGCAACGATGGCTCATGTGTCTGGGGAAAAGGCCCCTGCCTTTACTTCGGAGGAGTTGGAGAAGTTAGTGGATGGGGTCCTCCCCCAGTACACGCTACTCTACGGTCCTCCAGACAAACAGGTGAGTACACTGTGAGCATGCTGCATGGGCAATGCCTGTTTGGAGTGGTGTAGATGGATGATACATGGGGGGGGGACTGAGCCCTGGATGAGCAGACGGTGAGTGTATGTGCGTCAGTGCAAGGGTGGGAACGTGGGACAATGAGTGTGACAGTCCAGACGGTTAAAGTTTTTCCTTTTCCCCTGTACTATTCCCGTAGGTCAGCGCCCACCAGAAGAAGGATATTTGGAGTGCCATCGCCAAGGACGTCCGGACCCTGGGGGTCCACCACAGACAGAGCACCCACAACTGGAAAAGATGGGAGGACATTCGCCGCTGGAGCAAGAAGACGGCGGAGGCCCAGCTGGGGATGGCCTCCCAACGTGGGAGAGGTGCCCGTCGCACCATGACCCCCCTGATGTTCCGGATCCTGGCGGTGGCGTATCCAGAGTTGGATGGGTGCTTGAGGGCATCACAGCAGCCACAAGGGGGTGAGTACACTATCATTCTGCTGACTCTGCGTGCATTACGAGGTGTCTGGGTGGGGGAGGTGGACAGTGGGTACCCTAGGCCAGGGCGAGATTTGTAGGCAAGGACCCTTTGTGAGGCAGGCCATGTGGCACCCCAACCCCACCAGTGGTAAGAACCATCTACACCTAGTCAGGCTCCTGTGACTTCCATATGTGCAGCAATCGGGCATAGGCCTTGTACCCCATGGGCATGTGATTAATCTAGGAACTGTAAGTGCATGGCGTAATGCAGAGGGCTGCTGTTTCTGTAGTGTCCGCCAACGGCAGTGGTATTGCATGCACTGAACATGTCTTTCTTCTGTCTCCCCCCCCTTTTTGTAGTCTCCCTGTTCTTGTGTGCAATAGCATCATCTGGTGGAGGAGCAGTGGCACCGGAGCAGGAGGGAGCTGCATCCCACTTGGCCCTGGAGGGGGAGAAAACGGAGTCTGAAGCCACCAGTGGGACGGAGGGCGAAGGGAGCTCCACGGAGGGGACAGGAGGTGACAGCAGCGACTCTGATGGAAGCACCCTTGCGGTGGCAGGCCCCTCTGTGCCCACCGCATCAACAGGTACAGCCGCCACCCCCCCTACCAGCACCACTCTCCCAGCAGCCCCTAAGTGTGTGTCCTGTGGCCGCTCACCCAGGAGGGTGGGCATCTCCTTCACCCCAGGCACCTCAGGCCCTGCCCCAGTCAGCCCTGCTGCCCTCAGTGCGGAGTCTATTGACCTCCTGAGATCCCTCACTGTTTGGCAATCTACCATTGTGAATGCCATCCAGGGTGTCGAGAGGCATTTGCAGCAAACACATGCATACCTGGAGGGCATTCATTCTGGCCAGGCAGCCCAACAGAGAGCATTTCAGGCTCTGGCCTCAGCACTGATGGCAGCCATTGTCCCTGTGTCCAGCCTCCCCCCTCCAACTTCCTCCACCCAGACCCAATCCCCTGTACCTCAGCCTATCCCAAGCACACCATCAGACCAGCATGCACACACCTCAACACACAAGGGTGGCTCAGGCAAACATAAGCACCACACATCCCACAGGCACTCACACAAGCATCATACCCATGCACACATACCAACATCCACTGCCTCCGCTGTGTCCCCCTACTTCACGTCGTCCTCCTCCCTCCCTGTTCCGTCTCCACTCACACCGGCATGCACTACATCTTCAGCCACTACCTCCATCACCAGCACGCCCATCACCACACACCGCTCATGTGCACTCACCACCCCCACTAGCATTCACACATCCCCTGTGTCCTCTACCAGTTTGTCTGTGAGCCCTCCTCCCAAAGTACACAAACGCAGGCACACACCCACCCAACAGCCATCCACCTCACAACAGCCTCCAGTCCATGCACCTTCACCCAAATTCAGCAAACGTACACCTCCTACAACCACTACCTCTTCCTCCACTCCCAAACCCCCTCCATCTACCCGTCCCAGTGTGTCTTAGAACATTTTCCTGGCTAATATTGACCTCTTGCCTACACCTCCCACCCGTCCATCCCCTAGGGCCAGGCTTTCCAGGTCCCAACCCAGCACCTCAGCCACCACATCACCAGGCACAGTGGTGCCAGCAACTGCGGGCTATTGGAGTGCGCCAACCGTCAGGGCTGCCAGTGTGCCACGGAGCGAGGGCAAAGACATTCCGCCACCTGCAAAAGTTAAAAAGTGGCCCACATCCTGGAGGGAGAAGGTGAAAACACCTGCCACCAAGGACTCAGGGAAAACGAAAGGGGATGGTGGCAAGACAGCTGCACCACCATCCAAGGTGGGGAAGGGCCAGAAGATAAAGGCAAGGTCAGGAGAGGGCATGGTGGCACCGAGAATGGGACCAGTGTCACACCTTCTGTCCATGTCGACGCCAACCTGTACGGCGGAGAAGACCGCCACATGCACTGCCACCAGCACCGCTGTCATTGAGCCCGCCACCAGCACCGCAGTCACTGAGCCCGCCACCAGCACCGCTGCCACAGAGCCCGCCACCAGCACCGCAGTAACTGAGCCCGCCACCAGCACCGCCGCCACAGAGCCCGCCGCCACAGAGCCCGCCACCAGCACCAATGCCACAGAGCCCGCCGCAAGCACTGCCGCGACTGACACCGCCGCAAGCACCGCCAGCAGCCCCGCGACATCCTGAGCCAGTGGTACCACCACAAACATGGCTGCCATCCCCAGTGGTCAGTCGCCCGAGGCTGGTGGTCAGTTCCAGGAGCCTGGGCAGCTTCCATGATGCACCACTTTCAGTGGAGAAAGGTATCCACTACCTCAGTCCTTGGCAGGATGAAGCACTCTGGGCACGAAGCCCCCTCCAGAACCAGTGGAGAAAGGCATCCACTACCTCAGTCCTTGGCAGGATGAAGCTCTCTGGGCACAAAGCCCCCTCCAGAACCAGTGGAGAAAGGCATCCACTACCTCAGTCCTTGGCAGGATGAAGCACTCTGGGCACAAAGCCCCCTCCAGAACCAGTGGAGAAAGGCATCCACTTGAGAGACTGTGGATTTGCACTCCCCAGGATAAAGCAGTGGGCAAACCACCCACTGGAAAGACTTGAGAGACTGTGGCTTTGCACTCCCCAGGATACAGCAGTGGGCAAACCACCCACTGTAGAGACTTGTGAGACTGTGGCTTTGCACTCCCCAGGATAAGGCAGTGGGCAAACCACCCACTGTAAAGACTTGAGAGGCTGTGGCTTTGCACTCCCCAGGAAACAGCAGTGGGCAAACCACCCACTGTAGAGACTTGTTAGACTGTGGCTTTGCACTCCCCAGGATAAAGCAGTGGGCAAACTACCCACTGTAAAGACTTGAGAGACTGTGGCTTTGCACTCTCCAGGATACAGCAGTGGGCATGGAGCCCTCTTGTGGAGCAGTGGCGTCGTGCACTCATCCGGCTGAGGTGCCCTCCCTTCCCTTCCCCCTGAGGTGCCTGTTTCATTCCGATCTGATGCCCCTGCAGTGTTCTCTCCATTTGAAGTCTGGTATCATGTGTGGGCCTCGCCCATGCATTTTGGGCCCAGTGGTCCACGGACAATAATTGGTGCACTATCCGGACTTGTGTAGTTGGTGTACATATTTGTACATACTGTATTTCAAGTTTTGACTACTGGATTTTTCATGATTACATTAGTTAAAATAATTTCCTTTTGCCCTTGCGTTATTGAAGGGGGGTGGGAGGGTGTATATGTAATGTTGCAGCATGTATTTGTGTGTATGTTGTTGTGGGTGAGGGTGGGGGTTTTGCGTGATGCGTGTGTGTGTCACTCTCTTTTCCCTCCCCCCTCCCCTGTGTTGTAGGTGCAGTACTCACTGTGGTCGTCGCCGCCGTCTTTGGTGCTCCTGATAGAGGAGCAGGATTACCATCGCAGGGAGTATCTGGAGTTCTGGCTCCATGGCATCCTGGTTCCTCGTGGGGTGTGGAGAGGTGAGTGTTTTCCCTTCCAAGTCCTGTTTCCGCTGTGTTTTTGTTCGCGTTGGTTCCGCCCCGGAAAAGGTGGCGGATTGGAATCTTCTGATAGGGTGGGCGGTATATTGTCTTCCACCTGTCTGTTGGCGGTGACCGCCGCAATGTTTGTTTGTACCGCTGTGGCGGTCAGAGTGTTGAAGTGGCTGTCTATGTTGGCGGTTTCCGCCACGGTCGTGATTCAATTTTTTTTTTCACCAGTCTGTTGGCGGTATTACTGCCGCTTTAACACCGACCGCCAGGGTTGTAATTAGGACCTTTTTCCCCTTCCTTTGCAGGTCTTCAGGGCCAGGAATCCAGCAGTTGTTCTTTGCAGACTTGGTTGGTTGCTGCAAAACCCCAATCACGAGGTGTAGTGTGTCGTAAGGAAACTTGCAGTACTTTACTCCTGCTTTTCTGGGCTCTAGGGTGGGGTAATTTACTTACCTTTACTATATTCTTACTCTCCCAGCGATTCTGCACACACTACACTTGTCTAGGGGGGAATTCGTGATTAGCATTCCACTTTCTTAGCATATGGTTTGTGTTGCTCCTAGCCCTATTTTCTCCCATTGCAATCTATAGCATTTCCTATTGCTTGCATTGTTCTATGACTATTTACTTGCCTAATTTCGGTGTCTAATGTATATATTGTGTATAATACCTACCTCCAGAGGAGTATTGTCTCTAAGATATTTTTGGTACTGTTTGAACCGAATAAATACCTTTATTGTTGGTAACACTGAGTATTGTCTTTACTTGTGTATAAGTACTGTGTAACTATACGTGGTATTGCATGAGCTTTGCATGTCTCCTAGTTCAGCCGAAACTGCTCTGCTATAGCTACTTCTATCAGCCTAAGCTGCTAGAACACTACTATATTTCACTAATAAGGGATATCTGGACCAGGTATAAGTTGTAAGTACCCAAGGTACCCACTACGAATCAGGCCAGCCTACTAAATTGGCAGCAGCGGTGGGATAAGTATTTGCAATTGCTTTACCACTTTGTTACCTGTGCTTTTCATAAGAAAAGCTTGCTCCAATACTTAGAGCATACATAGTATATACCTAGAAACAATTTTCTAACTTTCTAAAAGTTCTGTTTAACTTTGCAATAGTTTTACAAATTTCTGAAAAGTTTTCTTCTTTTCTCTGAAAAGTTAGCTCTGTTATTCTACTAATGTTTTACTCACTTTCCTAAACTTTTTTCTTTCTTTTAATATGTCTTCTGTAGAAGCTACCCCTAGATTTGTTAAGACTACCTATGAGAATCTAAACCTTAAAAGTTTGAGGGGTCTCGAACTGAAAGAAGTTTAGGGATCAGGAAGAACCCCAGTAAGGATTTCCTCTTAAATCTTCTCCTCCAAGATGACCAGGGACTCAGCAAAGGTCCAGATCAGACAGGGGAAGTGGTAGGGGATTACACCAACCAGGAGTGCTCAGAGGAGCAGGATGACAATCCTGGGGAGGGTCCTTCCACAGACCTATCTGTCAACAAGCCCCCTAATATAACTGGTAGTGGGAAGGGTTCACACACAAGTAGGGCTCCCTTCGCCCCTAGAGGCCAGGTCACTAAACTGGCTTCCATTAGAGATAGGTCTGGCTCTGCACACCCTCATGTTAGCTCTTTTTCAGAGGCTTCACATAATTCTAACCCTGAGAACCAGTCCTTCGATAGGGAACTCAGAAAGCTGAAGTTAGAGGAGGCCAGACTGAGGCTTATGCAGCAACAGTAGGCCCTAGACAGGGAATCCCTGGCTGTGCAGAAAGAGAGGCAGAGTTTGGGGTTAGTTCCCCGTGGTGTCAGCAGCAGTTTTAGAAATACAAATATTAGGGAACCTTCATTTGATTCTAGAAATCTGCACAAAGTTGTCCTTCCTTACAAGGACATCTATAAGTGGTTTGCTGCACTTGAGAGGACCTGTTAAGTTCAGAGGGTCCCTCATGTACAGTGGGATGCTATCCTTTGGTTATCCTTCTATGGCAAGGGGAGAGACAGACTTCTTATTGTCAGAGAGGATGATGCAGATAATTACCAAATTCTTGGATGGTATGGGCTTAACCACTGAACAGTACAGAGAGACCAGAAAGGAGTCATTACAGGACAGGACAGACTTTGTAGACTGTTCTGTGAAGGCACTAGAAGGATGGTTAAATGGCAGTAAGGTGACTGACTATGAAAGCCTATATAACTGGATTTTGAGAGAGCATATTTAGAATTATTGTATGTCTGACTTGTTACATCAGTATCTTGTGGACTCAGATCTGACCTCTCCCCAAGAATTGGGAAAGAAGGCAGACAAATGGGTCAGAACAAGGGTGAGCAGAAAAACTCATACAGGGGGTGACAAGGATGGCAAGAAGAAAGATGGTGAAAAATCTCAGGACAAGCATGAGGATAAAAGTAAACACAAAGATCCTTCTTCAGGTCCAAAACACTCCTCTAGGGGTGGGGATAAAACTTCTTCATCTTCTTCAAACTCTTCACACAATCAGAAAAAGCTTTGGTGCTATGTGTGTAGAAATAAAGGCCATTGGCCAGGGGATAAGTCCTGCAGCCTACCACCACTAAGACATCAGACTCTAATGCCCCTAACAGTAGAGGTAATAGAGGTGGGACTACTGGCAATAGTCAAACTAAAGGTGTAGTTGGGTTCCCTTTTGGGACCATGATAGAATTGGGGTAGACAGTTCCAAGACAGTCTATGTCACACCTGGTGGCATTGGCCTTGCCACCTTGGCTGCTTGTCCCCTTAACATGGATAAGTAAAGGCAGTCAATCTTAATAAATGGTGTTGCGGCCCAGGCCTATAGGGGCACAGGTGCCAGTATCACTTTGGTGACTGAAAACCTGGTGTCACCTGCACAACACCTCCTTGGACAGAAGTACCAAGTTACTGATGTCGATAACTCCACTCAGTCTCTCCCCTTAGCTGTAGTTCAACTTAGTTGGGGTGGAGTTACTGGCCCTAAGCAGGTGGTGGTATCACATAGCTTACCTGTAGATTGTCTCTTAGGGAATGACCTAGAGGCCTCGGGTTGGGCTGAGGTAGAGTTTAGTATACATGCATCCATGCTGGGTATCCCTGAGGAATTGCTTCCTCTCATTTCTGGTGAAATGAAAAAGCAAAGGAGAGAAAAAGGTCTGAAAACTGAGGGTCCCTCTCCACCAACAGGTAAGAAGGGTAGCAAAGTATCCCTTCCCCACTCTGCCACTAAGGATACCATTCTTGTGGTGGGAGAAACCTTTCCTGGGGTGGAACCTGTACCAAGGGAGCCCTCAGTTACCACAGCTGGACTCCCAGAGGTAAAAGTACCTCTCTGTGGAACTAATTATACAGATGTGCACAATTGCACCATTTTAGTAAATGTGGAGCATCCCTCCAGCCCTCCCAGAGAAACTTTAGTGCAGCAGCCCTGCACTACCTCTAAACATTTAAGACAGCAGCCCTGTCCTGGTGTGGAACTTATAGGACAGCAGACCTGCCCTGCTCCAACTCAAGAGAAACAGCAACCCTGTTCTCTCTTACAGCCATATGGACAAAGTGTTTGCCCAGCTATGGCTTTATTGAGACAGCATCCTTGTATAGCATTCACTGCATTTGATATAGGCCCAGTGGACCAATCCCACTGCCCAACTTTAAAATGTACTAATAGGAACTCTGAGAATTTACACTCACACTGTTGGTTAGGTACAAAATCCCCAAACAGGGTGATTTACATCCCCACAGGGAAGTAACCATATAGTGGATGATAAAGGGAGTAACCACTCTATTGCAGATATACTCTCCATTTATCACCACTTACACAATAAAGTCTCAACTGGGTAAGGTTAGCCTTATTGTCCTTCGCTTGAGGGGTGTTGTGTGAGAAAGTAGCCTCTTTGTAGTATGGTTACCCCCACTTTTAGCCTGTTTATGAGAGTGTGTTAGTGTGTTTTTACTGTGTCACTGGGATCCTGCTAGCCAGGACCCCAGTGCTCATAGATAAAAACCTATATGTCAGCTTGTTTTGCCTGTCTCACTGGGATCCTGCTAGCCAGGACCCCAGTGCTCATAGTTTGTGGCCTAATGTACATGTTGTCAGTAGTGTTTGACTGTGTCACTGAGGCTCTGCTAACCAGAACCTCAGTGCTTATGCTCTCTCTGCTTTTAAAACCGATGAGCATCTGGTCAGTAGTCAACATTTCTAAAATGTAGAGTGCATTGCAAGTTGTGACAGAACCAGTATGTTGTTGTATATGGAAAAATGGTGCTTATGTGTGCTGTGATACAGTTAGGTGCTTAGCTCTGCCCCCCCTGAAATGGCGCCCGCCTGTCCTATTAGGAGGGACATGTGGAAATGAGGTAATTCCGTTGACGTGCGCCGTGGTGGGAGGCAGTTGAGTACTGTAGGAAAGTACCATCTTGCCTGGCATGTTACCCCCATTTTTCACTGTATATATGTTGTTTTAGTTGTATGTGTCACTGGGACCCTGGTAACCCAGGGCCCCAGCGCTCATAAGTGTGCCTGAATGTGTTACCTGTGTAGTGACTAACTGTCTCACTGAGGCTCTGCTAATCAGAACCTCAGTGGTTATGCTCTCTCATTTCTTTCCTAATTGTCACTAACAGGCTAGTGACCATTTTTACCAATTTACATTGGCTTACTGGAACACCCTTATAATTCCCTAGTATATGGTACTAAGGTACCCAGGGTATTGGGGTTCCAGGAGATCCCTATGGGCTGCAGCATTTCTTTTGCCACCCATAGGGAGCTCTGACAATTCTTACACAGGCCTGCCACTGCAGCCTGAGTGAAATAACGTCCACGTTATTTCACAGCCATTTTACACTGCACTTAAGTAACTTATAAGTCACCTATATGTCTAACCTTTACCTTGTAAAGGTTAGGTGCAAAGTTACTTAGTGTGAGGGCACCCTGGCACTAGCCAAGGTGCCCCCACATTGTTCAGAGCCAATTCCCTGAACTTTGTGAGTGCGGGGACACCATTACACGCGTGCACTACATATAGGTCACTACCTATATGTAGCTTCACAATGGTAACTCCGAATATGGCCATGTAACATGTCTAAGATCATGGAAGTGCCCCCTCTATGCCATCCTGGCATTGTTGGTACAATTCCATGATCCCAGTGGTCTGTAGCACAGACCCTGGTACTGCCAAACTGCCCTTCCTGGGGTTTCACTGCAGCTGCTGCTGCTGCCAACCCCTCAGACAGGCATCTGCCCTCCTGGGGTCCAGCCAGGCCTGGCCCAGGATGGCAGAACAAAGAACTTCCTCTGAGAGAGGGTGTGACACCCTCTCCCTTTGGAAAATGGTGTGAAGGCAGGGGAGGAGTAGCCTCCCCCAGCCTCTGGAAATGCTTTGTTGGGCACAGATGTGCCCAATTCTGCATAAGCCAGTCTACACCGGTTCAGGGGACCCCTTAGCCCTGCTCTGGCGCGAAACTGGACAAAGGAAAGGGGAGTGACCACTCCCCTGACCTGCACCTCCCCTGGGAGGTGTCCAGAGCTCCTCCAGTGTGCTCCAGACCTCTGCCATCTTGGAAACAGAGGTGCTGCTGGCACACTGGACTGCTCTGAGTGGCCAGTGCCACCAGGTGACGTCAGAGACTCCTTCTGATAGGCTCCTTCAGGTGTTAGTAGCCTATCCTCTCTCCTAAGTAGCCAAACCCTCTTTTCTGGCTATTTAGGGTCTCTGTCTCTGGGGAAACTTCAGATAACGAATGCATGAGCTCAGCCGAGTTCCTCTGCATCTCTCTCTTCACCTTCTGATAAGGAATCGACTGCTGACCGCGCTGGAAGCCTGCAAACCTGCAACATAGTAGCAAAGACGACTACTGCAACTCTGTAACGCTGATCCTGCCACCTTCTCGACTGTTTTCCTGCTTGTGCATGCTGTGGGGGTAGTCTGCCTCCTCTCTGCACCAGAAGCTCCGAAGAAATCTCCCGTGGGTCGACGGAATCTTCCCCCTGCAACCGCAGGCACCAAAAAGCTGCATCACCGGTCCCTTGGGTCTCCTCTCAGCACGACGAGCGAGGTCCCTTGAATCCAGCAACTCTGTCCAAGTGACCCCCACAGTCCAGTGACTCTTCAGTCCAAGTTGGGTGGAGGTAAGTCCTTGCCTCACCTCGCTGGGCTGCATTGCTGGGAACCGCGACTTTGCAGCTACTCCGGCCCCTGTGCACTTCCGGCGGAAATCCTTTGTGCACAGCCAAGCCTGGGTCCACGGCACTCTAACCTGCATTGCACGACTTTCTAAGTTGGTCTCCGGCGACGTGGGACTCCTTTGTGCAACTTCGGCGAGCACCATTTCACGCATCTTTGTAGTGCCTGTTTCTGGCACTTCTTCGGGTGCTACCGGCTTCAGAGAGGGATCCTTGTCTTGCTCGACGTCCCCTCTCTCTGCTGGTCCAATTTGCGACCTCCTGGTCCCTCCTGGGCCTCAGCAGCGTCCAAAAACGCTAACCGCACGATTTGCAGCTAGCAAGGCTTGTTGGCATTCTTTCGGCGGGAAAACACTTCTGCACGACTCTCCACGGCGAGCTGGATCCGTCCACCAAAGGGGAAGTCTCTTGCCTTTTTCGTTCCTGCAGAAACCTCAGCTTCTTCTGTCCAGTAGAAGCTTCTTTGCACCCGCAGCTGGCATTTCCTGGGAATCTGCCCATCTCCGACTTGCTTGTGACTTTTGGACTTGGTCCCCTTGTTCCACAGGTACCCTAGATTGGAAATCCACAGTTGTTGCATTGCTGGTTTGTGGCTTTCCTGCATTATTCCTCTAACACGACTACTTTGTCCTTAGGGGAACTTTAGTGCACTTTGCACTCACTTTTCAGGGTCTTGGGGAGGGTTATTTTTCTAACTCTCACTATTTTCTAATAGTCCCAGCGACCCTCTACAAGGTCACATAGGTTTGGGGTCCATTCGTGGTTCGCATTCCACTTTTGGAGTATATGGTTTGTGTTGCCCCTATCCCTATGTTTCCCCATTGCATCCTATTGTAACTATACATTGTTTGCACTGTTTTCTAAGACTATACTGCATATTTTTGCTATTGTGTATATATATCTTGTGTATATTTCCTATCCTCTCACTGAGGGTACACTCTAAGATACTTTGGCATATTGTCATAAAAATAAAGTACCTTTATTTTTAGTATAACTGTGTATTGTGTTTTCTTATGATATTGTGCATATGACACTAAGTGGTACTGTAGTAGCTTCACACGTCTCCTAGTTCAGCCTAAGCTGCTCTGCTAAGCTACCATTATCTATCAGCCTAAGCTGCTAGACACCCTATACACTAATAAGGGATAACTGGGCCTGGTGCAAGGTGCAAGTACCCCTTGGTACTCACTACAAGCCAGTCCAGCCTCCTACATTGGTTGTGCAGCGGTGGGATAAGTGCTTTGAGACTACTTACCACTCTTGTCATTGTACTTTTCATAAGAGAAAAATATACAAAACAAGGTCAGTGTATATACACATAGCCAAAAAGTTTTGCATTTCCACTTTTCACTCTTTTCTAAGTGCTGAAAAGTACTTCTAACTTTCTAAAAAGTTCTAAAAAGTTTTAAAAGTTTTTTTTCTCTGTCTTTCTAAAAGCTCTGACAAACTTTTTATCTTTTACTATCACTTTAACTCTCTCTAAAAATGTCTGGCACAGGCCAAAATGTTGTTCTGTCCAAACTTGCATATGATCACCTTAGCTGGAAAGGAGCAAGGAATCTCTGCATAGAGAGAGGTTTGAGTGTAGAGAAGAATCCTTCCTTAGAACTGTTAATTAACATGCTTAGAGTACAGGATAAGGCCATAAGTGCCCAATCTGTAGATAAAGTAGCTAATGGTTCTCAATCTGATCCAGGGACTCCCCCAGGAAAAGATTCAGGAAAGAAACTTCCTAGCCTGCCCATTACTAGACAGTCTAGCATAGTTGGTAATGATGATGAGCCACACCATATAAATAGTGTTGTCTCACATCATAGCAAAAGCATTTATTCTCACCATACTGGTAGTGATGTTTCTGTTAGCCAAGCTGTTAGGGTGGCTTCTGTAAGGGACAGGTCTCCTTCTGTCCATTCTCACCATACTTCTGTTTCAAGGCATGTCCCTCCCACCCACCCTGATGACAGATTGTTAGAAAGGGAACTCAATAGATTGAGAGTGGAACAAACCAGACTGAAGCTCAAGAAGCAACAGCTGGATTTGGATAGACAGACTTTAGAAGTAGAGAAGGAGAGACAGAAACTGGGTTTAGAAACCCATGGTGGCAGCAGCAGTATTCCCCATAGTCATCCTGCAAAAGAGCATGATTCCAGGAATCTGCACAAGATAGTTCCCCCTTATAAGGAGGGGGATGACATTAACAAGTGGTTTGCTGCACTTGAGAGGGCCTGTGTTGTACAGGATGTCCCTCAAAGGCAGTGGGCTGCTATCCTATGGCTATCATTTAGTGGAAAAGGTAGGGATAGGCTCCTTACTGTGAAAGAAAATGATGCTAATAATTTCCAAGTTCTTAAGAATGCACTCCTGGATGGTTATGGCTTAACCACTGAACAGTACAGGATAAAGTTCAGAGAGACCAAAAAGGAGTCTTCACAAGACTGGGTTGATTTCATTGACCATTCAGTGAAGGCCTTGGAGGGGTGGTTACATGGCAGTAAGGTTACTGACTTTGAAAGCCTGTATAACTTGATCCTGAGAGAGCATATTCTTAATAATTGTGTGTCTGGTTTGTTGCACCAGTACTTGGTGGACTCTGATCTGACCTCTCCCCAAGAATTGGGAAAGAAGGCAGACAAATGGGTCAGAACAAGGGTGAACAGAAAAGTTCATACAGGGGGTGACAAAGATGGCAACAAAAAGAAGGACGGTAAGTCTTCTGACAAGGGTGGGGACAAATCTAAAAATGAGTCTTCATCAGGCCCACAAAAACACTCTGGTGGGGGTGGTGGGCCCAAATCCTCTTTTAATCAGAACAAGGAAAATAAACCATGGTGCTATTTATGTAAAATAAAAGGCCATTGGACAACAGATCCCAGTTGTCCAAAGAAAGGCACCAAGCCTCCTACCACTACAACCCCTACTGCTACACCTAGTGTCCCTACTAATAGCAGTGGTGGTGGGAGCAAACCTACTAATAGCCAATCCAAGGGAGTAGCTGGGCTCACTATTGGTAACTTAGTTGGGGTTGGCCTTGTTAGGGAGGCCACAGAGGCTGTGTTAGTCTCTGAGGGGGCTATTGATTTAGCCACCTTAGTTGCTTGTCCCCTTAATATGGATAAGTACAAGCAGCTACCCCTAATAAATGGTGTTGAGGTTCAGGCCTACAGGGACACTGGTGCCAGTGTGACTATGGTCATAGAAAAACTGGTCCACCCTGAACAACACCTACTTGGTCACCAGTACCAAGTAACCGATGCTCACAACAACACACTTAGCCACCCCATGGCTGTTGTTAATCTCAACTGGGGGGGGGTTACTGGTCCAAAGAAAGTTGTGGTAGCTTCAGATTTACCTGTAGACTGTCTATTAGGGAATGATTTGGAGACATCAGCTTGGTCAGATGTAGAGTTGGAGGCCCATGCAGCAATGCTGGGCATCCCAGGGCATATTTTTGCTTTGACAAGGGTTCAGGCCAAAAAGCAAAAAGGACAGGGAAGCTTGGATCCTGGAACAATGGACCAAGTACTCCCTAAAGCTAGGGCTAGTAGAAGCAAACCACTTCCTACTATCCCTCCCTCTACAGTGGATTCTACTTCTGAGGAAGAAGAATTCCCTCCCTGTGCAGAACCTACACCAGAGGAGCTGGAAGCAGACACTGCTGAGCTTTTGGGTGAAGGGGGGCCTGCAAGAGAGGAGCTGAGTGTGGCACAGCAAACCTGTCCCACATTAGAGGGTCTCAGACAGCAAGCTGTCAAACAGGCTAATGGGGATGTCAGTGACTCTCACAGAGTTTACTGGGAGGACAACCTCTTGTACACTGAGCATAGGGATCCTAAACCTGGAGCTGCCAGGAGATTAGTGATTCCTCAGGAGTACAGAAAGTTCCTCCTAACACTGGCACATGACATTCCCCTAGCTGGGCACCTGGGTCAAATGAAAACTTGGGACAGACTGGTTCCATTGTTTCATTGGCCTAGGATGTCTGAGGACACAAAGGAATTTTGTAAGTCCTGTGAAACCTGTCAAGCCAGTGGCAAAACAGGTGGCACCCCAAAGGCACCCCTTATTCCACTGCCTGTGGTTGGGGTTCCCTTTGAAAGGGTAGGGGTTGACATAGTTGGCCCCCTTGACCCTCCTACTGCTTCAGGCAATAGGTTTATCTTGGTGGTAGTGGACCATGCCACAAGATATCCTGAAGCTATTCCTTTAAGGACCACTACAGCACCTGCAGTGGCAAAGGCCCTCCTGGGAATATTTTCCAGGGTGGGCTTCCCAAAGGAAGTGGTATCAGACAGGGGAAGCAATTTCATGTCTGCATACTTAAAGGCCATGTGGAAGGAGTGTGGTGTAACGTACAAGTTCACAACACCCTATCATCCACAAACAAATGGACTGGTGGAGAGATTTAATAAAACTCTCAAAGGCATGATTATGGGGCTCCCTGAAAAACTCCGCAGGAGATGGGATATCCTTCTACCATGCCTCCTTTTTGCCTACAGGGAGGTACCCCAGAAAGGAGTGGGCTTCAGCCCCTTTGAACTTCTTTTTGGACACCCTGTTAGGGGTCCACTCACACTTGTAAAGGAGGGTTGGGAACAACCTTTAAAAGCTCCTAAGCAGGATATTGTGGATTATGTACTTGGCCTCAGATCAAGGATGGCTGAGTACATGAAAAAGGCCAGTAAAAACCTTCAGGCCAGCCAAGAGCTCCAGAAGCAATGGCATGATCAGAAGGCTGTTTTGGTTCAGTACCAACCAGGGCAGAAAGTGTGGGTCTTGGAGCCTGTGGCCCCAAGAGCACTCCAAGATAAATGGAGTAGTCCCCACACAATTGTTGAAAAGAAGGGAGAAGTCACCTATTTAGTTGACTTAGGCACTGCCAGGAGTCCCCTTAGGGTGCTCCATGTCAACCGCCTGAAACCCTACTATGACAGGGCTGATCTCACCCTGCTCATGGCAACTGATGAGGGACAGGAAGAAGACAGTGATCCTCTACCTGATCTCTTCTCTTCCACAGAACAAGATGCTCTTGTGGAAGGTGTAGTTTTGGCTGATTGTCTTACTGCTGAGCAGAAAGATAATTGCATAAATCTCCTAGATCAATTCTCTGAACTCTTCTCTACTGTGCCAGGTACCACTTCTTGGTGTGAGCACACTATAGATACTGGAGACAGTTTACCTGTCAAAAGTAAGATCTATAGGCAGCCTGACCATGTCAGGGACTGCATAAAGCAAGAGGTCCAGAAAATGTTAGAACTAGGAGTGGTTGAGCACTCTGACAGTCCATGGGCTTCTCCTGTGGTACTGGTACCAAAACCCCATTCCAAAGATGGAAAGAAGGAAATGCGGTTTTGTGTAGACTATAGAGGTCTCAACTTGGTAACCAAAACTGATGCTCACCCTATACCCAGGGCAGATGAGCTCATAGATACACTGGCATCTGCCAAGTATCTAAGCACTTTTGATTTGACTGCAGGGTATTGGCAGATCAAATTATCAGAAGATGCTAAACCTAAGACTGCATTTTCTACCATTGGAGGACATTACCAGTTTACTGTAAAGCCTTTTGGTTTGAAAAATGCACCTGCCACTTTTCAGAGGTTGGTGAACACAGTCCTGCAAGGGCTGGAAGCTTTCAGTGCAGCATATTTGGACGATATAGCTGTCTTTAGCTCCAGCTGGGATGATCACCTGGTCCACCTATGGAAAGTTTTGGAGGCCCTGCAAAAGGCAGGCCTCACTATCAAGGTTTCAAAGTGCCAGATAGGGCAGGGTAAGGTGGTTTATCTGGGACACCTTGTTGGTGGGGAACAGATTGCACCACTTCAGGGGAAAATCCAAACAATTATTGATTGGGTTCCCCCTACCACTCAGACTCAGGTGAGAGCCTTCCTAGGCCTCACTGGGTATTACAGGAGGTTCATTAAGAACTATGGCTCCATTGCAGCCCCTCTTAATGACCTCACATCCAAGAAAATGCCTAAAAAGGTATTATGGACAGCAAACTGTCATAAAGCTTTTGAGGAGCTGAAGCAGGCCATGTGCTCTGCACCTGTCCTGAAAAGCCCTTGTTACTCTAAAACATTCTATGTCCAAACTGATGCATCTGAATTAGGAGTAGGGGCAGTCCTATCACAACTTAATTCTGAGGGCCAGGATCAACCTGTTGCTTTTATTAGTAGGAGGTTGACCCCTAGAGAAAAGCGTTGGTCTGCCATTGAGAGGGAGGCCTTTGCTGTGGTCTGGGCACTGAAGAAGTTGAGGCCATACCTGTTTGGCACTCACTTCATTGTTCAGACAGACCACAAACCTCTACTTTGGCTAAAACAAATGAAAGGTGAAAATCCTAAATTGTTGAGGTGGTCCATATCCCTACAGGGAATGGACTATACAGTGGAACATAGACCTGGGAGTAGCCACTCCAATGCAGATGGACTCTCCAGATATTTCCACTTAGACAATGAAGACTCATCAGGTCATGGCTAGTCTTATTGTCCTTCGTTTGGGGGGGGGGGTTGTGTAGGAAAGTACCATCTTGCCTGGCATGTTACCCCCATTTTTCACTGTATATATGTTGTTTTAGTTGTATGTGTCACTGGGACCCTGGTAACCCAGGGCCCCAGTGCTCATAAGTGTGCCTGAATGTGTTACCTGTGTAGTGACTAACTGTCTCACTGAGGCTCTTCTAATCAGAACCTCAGTGGTTATGCTCTCTCATTTCTTTCCAAATTGTCACTAACAGGCTAGTGACCATTTTTACCAATTTACATTGGCTTACTGGAACACCCTTATAATTCCCTAGTATATGGTACTAAGGTACCCAGGGTATTGGGGTTCCAGGAGATCCCTATGGGCTGCAGCATTTCTTTTGCCACCCATAGGGAGCTCTGACAATTCTTACACAGGCCTGCCACTGCAGCCTGAGTGAAATAACGTGCACGTTATTTCACAGCCATTTTACACTGCACTTAAGTAACTTATAAGTCACCTATATGTCTAACCTTTACCTGGTAAAGGTTAGGTGCAAAGTTACTTAGTGTGAGGGCACCCTGGCACTAGCCAAGGTGCCCCCACATTGTTCAGAGCCAATTCCCTGAACTTTGTGAGTGCGGGGACACCATTACACGCGTGCACTACATATAGGTTACTACCTATATGTAGCTTCACAATGGTAACTCCGAATATGGCCATGTAACATGTCTAAGATCATGGAATTGCCCCCTCTATGCCATCCTGGCATTGTTGGTACAATTCCATGATCCCAGTGGTCTGTAGCACAGACCCTGGTACTGCCAAACTGCCCTTCCTGGGGTTTCACTGCAGCTGCTGCTGCTGCCAACCCCTCAGACAGGCATCTGCCCTCCTGGGGTCCAGCCA
This sequence comes from Pleurodeles waltl, assembly GCF_031143425.1. Taxonomy (NCBI): domain Eukaryota; kingdom Metazoa; phylum Chordata; class Amphibia; order Caudata; family Salamandridae; genus Pleurodeles; species Pleurodeles waltl. Next base: position 576,860,558 of record NC_090448.1, read on the forward strand.
GGCCTGGCCCAGGATGGCAGAACAAAGAACTTCCTCTGAGAGAGGGTGTGACACCCTCTCCCTTTGGAAAATGGTGTGAAGGCAGGGGAGGAGTAGCCTCCCCCAGCCTCTGGAAATGCTTTGTTGGGCACAGATGTGCCCAATTCTGCATAAGCCAGTCTACACCGGTTCAGGGGACCCCTTAGCCCTGCTCTGGCGCGAAACTGGACAAAGGAAAGGGGAGTGACCACTCCCCTGACCTGCACCTCCCCTGGGAGGTGTCCAGAGCTCCTCCAGTGTGCTCCAGACCTCTGCCATCTTGGAAACAGAGGTGCTGCTGGCACACTGGACTGCTCTGAGTGGCCAGTGCCACCAGGTGACGTCAGAGACTCCTTCTGATAGGCTCCTTCAGGTGTTAGTAGCCTATCCTCTCTCCTAAGTAGCCAAACCCTCTTTTCTGGCTATTTAGGGTCTCTGTCTCTGGGGAAACTTCAGATAACGAATGCATGAGCTCAGCCGAGTTCCTCTGCATCTCTCTCTTCACCTTCTGATAAGGAATCGACTGCTGACCGCGCTGGAAGCCTGCAAACCTGCAACATAGTAGCAAAGACAACTACTGCAACTCTGTAACGCTGATCCTGCCGCCTTCTCGACTGTTTTCCTGCTTGTGCATGCTGTGGGGGTAGTCTGCCTCCTCTCTGCACCAGAAGCTCCGAAGAAATCTCCCGTGGGTCGACGGAATCTTCCCCCTGCAACCGCAGGCACCAAAAAGCTGCATTACTGGTCCCTTGGGTCTCCTCTCAGCACGACGAGCGAGGTCCCTCGAATCCAGCAACTCTGTCCAAGTGACCCCCACAGTCCAGTGACTCTTCAGTCCAAGTTGGGTGGAGGTAAGTCCTTGCCTCACCTCGCTGGGCTGCATTGCTGGGAACCGCGACTTTGCAGCTACTCCGGCCCCTGTGCACTTTCGGCAGAAATCCTTTGTGCACAGCCAAGCCTGGGTCCACGGCACTCTAACCTGCATTGCACGACTTTCTAAGTTGGTCTCCGGTGACGTAGGACTCCTTTGTGCAACTTCGGCGAGCACTGTTTCACGCATCCTCGTAGTGCCTGTTTCTGGCACTTGTCTGGGTGCTACCGGCTTCAAAGAGGGCTCCTTGTCTTGCTCGACGTCCCTTCTCTCTGCTGGTCCAATTTGCGACTTCCTGGTCCCTCCTGGGCCTCAGCAGCGTCCAAAAACGCTAACCGCATGATTTGCAGCTAGCAAGGCTTGTTGGCGTTCTTTCGGCGGGAAAACACTTCTGCACGACTTTCCACGGCGAGCGGGATCCGTCCACCAAAGGGGAAGTCTCTTGCCTTTTTCGTTCCTGCAGAAACCTCAGCTTCTTCTGTCCAGTAGAAGCTTCTTTGCACCCGCAGCTGGCATTTCCTGGGCATCTGCCCATCTCCGACTTGCTTGTGACTTTTGGACTTGGTCCCCTTGTTCCACAGGTACCCTAGATTGGAAATCCACAGTTGTTGCATTGCTGGTTTGTGGCGTTCCTGCATTATTCCTCTAACACGACTACTTTGTCCTTAGGGGAACTTTAGTGCACTTTGCACTCACTTTTCAGGGTCTTGGGGAGGGTTATTTTTCTAACTCTCACTATTTTCTAATAGTCCCAGCGACCCTCTACAAGGTCACATAGGTTTGGGGTCCATTCGTGGTTCGCATTCCACTTTTGGAGTATATGGTTTGTGTTGCCCCTATCCCTATGTTTCCCCATTGCATCCTATTGTAACTATACATTGTTTGCACTGTTTTCTAAGACTATACTGCATATTTTTGCTATTGTGTATATATATCTTGTGTATATTTCCTATCCTCTCACTGAGGGTACACTCTAAGATACTTTGGCATATTGTCATAAAAATAAAGTACCTTTATTTTTAGTATAACTGTGTATTGTGTTTTCTTATGATATTGTGCATATGACACTAAGTGGTACTGTAGTAGCTTCACACGTCTCCTAGTTCAGCCTAAGCTGCTCTGCTAAGCTACCATTATCTATCAGCCTAAGCTGCTAGACACCCTATACACTAATAAGGGATAACTGGGCCTGGTGCAAGGTGCAAGTACCCCTTGGTACTCACTACAAGCCAGTCCAGCCTCCTACAAGTACCGCTGTGCAACTCCTCATTTGTTGTCATTTGGCCCTATGAGTTACAGTTGCCAATTGTGATGTACACCGGTGGTGACGGTACGCCCCGCTGCGGACGTGACCGCCATTTTCTATCTGTTCTCTCATTTGCTACCTGACCTTCAACAGGAGAGGACCTACACTGCAAGTGCTGCTGTGACCTGGGTCTGGAACCGACCATAGCTCGAGTCTCTGGGGAAAGGGCCCCTGCCTTCAGCGCTGTGGAGTTGGAGAGACTGGTTGATGGGGTCCTACCCCAGTACCGAATGCTGTATGGGCCTCCAATCAATCAATCAATCAAGAAATTTGTATAGCGCGCTACTCACCCGGAGGGTCTCAAGGCGCTGGGGGAGGGGGGACCGCTACTGCTCGAACAGCCAGGTCTTGAGTTGCTTCCTGAAGGAGAGGTGGTCTTGGGTCGGACGGAGGTGGATGGGGAGGGAGTTCCAAGTCTTGGCTGCCAGGTAGGAGAAGGATCTTCCTCCCATGGTGGCTTTTCTAATGCGTGGCACGGCGACGAGGGCGTGGCTGGTCGATCGTAGCTGGCGGGTGGGAGTGTAGAAGGTCAGGCGGTTGTTGAGGTACCTGGGGCCCAGGTCGTGGAGGGCCTTGTGTGCGTGGGTGAGGAGGCGGAACGTGATTCTCTTGCTGACGGGGAGCCAGTGCAAGTCTCTCAGGTGTCCGGAGATGTGGCTGTGTCGGGGGATGTCGAGGATGAGGCGTGTGGAGGCGTTCTGGATGCGTTGGAGTCTTTTCTGTAGTTTGGCCGTGGTTCCGGTGTAGAGGGTGTTACCGTAGTCCAGTCGGCTGGTGACGAGTGCCTGGGTGACCGTCTTCCTGGCTTCGGTGGGGATCCATCGGAAGATCTTTCGGAGCATGCGTAGGATGTTGAAGCATGATGATGAGACGGCGTTGACTTGTCTGGTCATCGAGAGGGAGGAGTCCAGGATGAAGCCCAGGTTGCGTGCGTGGTCCGTTGGTTTGGGTGCGCTGCCCAGGGCAGGGGGCCACCAGGAGTCGTCCCAGGCAGAGGGTGATGATCCAAGGATGAGGACTTCCGTCTTGTCTGAGTTCAGTTTCAGGCGGCTGTTCATCATCCACTCGGCTACGTCTTTCATCCCTTCGTGCAGGTTGGTTCTGGCGGTGGCTGGGTCGTTGGTGAGGGAGAGGATCAGCTGGGTGTTGTCGGCGTAGGAGATGATGTTGAGGTTGTGATGGGGGCGATGGCTGCGAGGGGGCTCATGTAGATGTTGAAGAGGGTCTCCAGAACAACAGGTGAGTACACTGTGTGCACGATGCATGGGGCATGAATGCATGGAGTGCTGTATATGAGGACCTTGTGTAAGGGTGGGGGGGTTGAGGGGTCCTAGGCAGCGTGCTGCATGTATGCTGGGCAAAGTATGTGAGTAAGGGGATGGGAGGGATATGGTGGGCCATTAGTGTAACAGGCCGGACGGTATGACTGATATTCTTTTTTATGTGTATTTCCTCTGCAGGTCAGTGCCCATCAGACGGCGGAGGCCCAGCTGGGGATGGCCTCCCAACGAGGAAGGGGTGCCCGTCGAACCCTGAGCCCGTTGAACCCTGACCCCCCTGATGTTCCGCATACTGGTGGTGGCCTATCCGGAGCTGGATGGGCACTTGAGGGCATCACAGCAGCCACTAGGGGGTGAGTACAGTTTCCTAATATACTACTTGTGCGTGGTGGGGTGGTATCCGGGTGGGGGATGTGGGCCTGTTGGTGCCCCTAGGCCAGGCTGGACATTGCAGGGTAGGGTACATGTTGGGCAGGGGCTGATGAACTCCACCTCAAACCAAGCTAGTGGGCATCCACTACTGGTGTAGGAAGGTAGCCTCTTTCTAGCCTTGTTACACTCACTTTTGGCCTGTTTGTGAGTATATGTCAGGGTGTTTTTACTGTCTCACTGGGATCCTGCTAGCCAGGACCCCAGTGCTCATAGTGAAAACCCTATTTGTCAGTGTGTTTTATATGTCTCACTGGAACCCTGCTAGCCAGGGCCCCAGTGCTCATAAGTTTGTGGCCTAAATGTGTTCCCTGTGAGGTGCCTAACTGTGTCACTGAGGCTCTGCTAACCAGAACCTCAGTGCTTATGCTCTCTCTGCTTTCAAAATTGTCACTGCAGGCTAGTGACCATTTTCACCAATTCTGATTGGCACACTGGAACACCCTAGTATATGGTACCTTGGTACCCATGGTATTGGGGTTCCAGGAGATCCCTATGGGCTGCAGCATTTCTTTTGCCACACATAGGGAGCTCAGACCATTCTTACACAGGACTGCCACTGCAGCCTGAGTGAAATAACGTCCAAGTTATTTCACAGCCATTTTACACTGCTCTTAAGTAACTTATAAGTCACCTATATGTCTAACTCTCACCTAGTGAAGGTTAGGTGCAAAGTTACTAAGTGTGAGGGCACCCTGGCACTAGCCAAGGTGCCCCCACATTGTTCAGGGCAATTTCCCCAGACTTTGTGAGTGCGGGGACACCATTACACGCGTGCACTACATATAGGTCAGTACCTATATGTAGCTTCACAATGGTAACTCCGAATATGGCCATGTAACATGTCTAAGATCATGGAATTGTCCCCCATGCCAAATCTGATATTGGGGTGCCAATCCCATGCATCCTCGGGGCTTCAGTATGGACCCCGGGTACTGCCAAACTAGCTCTCTGGGGTTTCCACTGCAGCTATCGCTGCTGCCAACCCTCAGACTAGTTTCTGCCCTCCTGGGGTCTGGGCAGCCCAGTCCCAGGAAGACGGAACAAAGGATTTCCTCTGAGAGAGGGTGTTACACCCTCTCCTTTTGGAAATAGGTGTTAAGGGCTGGGAGGAGTAGCCTCCCCCAGCCTCTGGAAATGCTTTGAAGGGCACAAATGGTGCCCTCCTTGCATAAGCCAGTCTACACCAGTTCAGGGATCCTCCAGCCCCTGCTCTGGTGCGACACTGGACAAAGGAAAGGGGAGTGACCACTCACCTGTCCATCACCACCCCTGGGGTGGTGCCCAGAACTCCTCCAGTGTGTCCCAGACCTCTGCCATCTTGAATGCAGAGGTGTGAGGGAACAATGGAGGCCTCTGAGTGGCCAGTGCCAGCAGGTGATGTCAGAGACCCCTCCTGATAGGTTCTCACCTGGTTAGGTAGCCAATCCTCCTCGGAGGGCTATTTAGGGTCTTTCCTGTGGGTTTCTCTTCAGATAACGAATGCAAGAGCTCACCAGAGTTCCTCTGCTTTGAGGGCTGTCTGCCTTCACCCTGCACTGGAAGCCAAGAAGAAATCTCCTGTGGGTCGATGGAATCTTCCCCCTGCTAACGCAGGCACCAAACTTCTGCATCACCGGTCCTCTGGGTCCCCTCTCATCTTGACGAGCATGGTCCCTGGACACAGGAGCTGGATCCAAGTGACCCCGACAGTCCAGTGGTCCTTCTATCCAAATTTGGTGGAGGTAAGTCTTTGCCTCCCCACACCAGACAGTAATCCTGTGTACTGCGTGATCTGCAGCTGCTAGGGCTTCTGGGCACTCTTGCAAAGATTCCTTCATGCACAGCCTAGCCCAGGTCCCAGCACTCCGTGCTGCATTGCCCAACTTGCTGAGTTGACCACCGGCTTCGTGGGACCCTCTTTTGTTGTGTTGAGACAACCGCCATGCTCAGATTTCTTGAATGCCTGTTCAAGTGCTTCTGCGGGTGCTGCCTGCTTCTGCGTGGACTCTCTGTTGCTGAGCACCCCCTCTGTCTGCTCTTCCAAGGGGCGACCTCCTGGTCCTTCCTGGGCCCGGGCAGCACCCATTATCTTCAACCGTGACTCTTGCAGCTAGCAAGGCTTGTTTGCAGTCTTTCTGCATGGAAACAACTCTGCATCCTCCAGCACGCCGTGGAACATCTTCTGACCAAAGGAGAAGTTCCTGGCACCTTCCGTTGCAGAATCTTCAGCTTCTTCCACCCAGAGGCAGCCCTTTTGCACCTTCATCCGGGGTTTAGTGGGCTCCTGCCCCCCTGGACACTTGCGTGACTCTTGGACTTGGTCCCCTTCCCTTACAGGTCCTCAGGTCCAGGATTCCATCTTCAGTGCTTTGCAGTCAGTTGTTGCCTTTGCAGAATCCCCTATCTCGACTTTACTGTCTTTCTGGGGTAGTAGGGTTACTTTACTCCTACTTTTCAGGGTCTTGGGATGGGGTATCTTGGGCACCCTTAGTGTTTTCTTACGCTCCCAGCGACCCTCTACACACTACACTAGGCCTGGGGTCCATTCGTGATTCGCATTCCAGTTTTGGAGTATATGGTTTTTGTTGCCCCTAGGCCTATTGTCTCCTATTGCATCCTATTGTATTCTACAGTGTTTGCACTACTTTTCTAACAGTTTACTTACCTGATTTTGGTTTATGTGTATATTTTGTGTATATTACTTACCTCCTAAGGGAGTTTATCCTCTGAGATACTTTTGGCATATTGTCACTAAAATAAAGTAACTTTATTTTTAGTAACTCTGAGTACTGTGTTTCTTATGATATAGTGCTATATGATATAAGTGGTATAGTAGGAGCTTTGCATGCCTCCTAGTTCAGCCTAAGCTGATCTGCTATAGCTACCTCTATCAGCATAAGCTGCTAGAACACTACTAATCTATTAATAAGGGATAACTGGGCCTGGCACAAGGTGTAAGTACCATCAGGTACCCACTGTAAGCCAGGCCAGCCTCCTACAACTGGGCAGGGCTCTGTGGGTCTCAGGTATGCTGTAATTGGCGTTAGGTATTCCTGTCCATGGGCTGGTGACTAGCATTGTGACTGGTAGTGCTTGGCTTAGTGCGTAGGGTTGTTCCCTGTGTGTGAGTGTGTTGTGTACGCCAACGGCGGTGTTGTTGCTGCCATTGACCAAGTGTATCCTCTTTCTCTTCCCCCCGTTTTGTTTTGTCATCCTGTCCTTATGTGCATTAGCATCATCTGGCGGAGGAGGAGAGACACCGGCGACGGAGGGAGCTGCATCCCACATGGCCCATGAGGCGAATCAGCTGACGGTGAGGGCACCAGTGGGAAGGAGGGAGAGGGAAGCACCACAGCGGAGACAGAAGGGGACAGTTCTGAAAGTGATACCTCTGCCGATGGAAGCTCCCTAGCGGTGGCGGACAGCTCTGTGGCCACTCCAACTACAGATACAGCCGCCACCCCCGTACCAGCACTGCCCTCCCAGCAGCCCCTCAGTGAGTTTCCGTGCCCGCTCACCCAGGAGAGTGGGCATCTCCTTCACCCCAGGCACCTCAGGCCCTGCCCCAGTTAGCCCTGCTGCCCCGATTGAGGAGGCTATTGACCTCCTGCGATCCATCTTTGTTGGGCAGTAAACCATAGTGAATGCCATCCAAGGGCTGGAAGGGCATTTGCAACAAACAAATGCATTCCTGGAGGGGATTCACTCTGGCATGGCGGCCCAACTGAGATCAATCCAGGCTCTGGCCACCTCCCTGATGGCAGCCATTGTTCCTGTCTCTAGCCTCCCCCCTCCCACTTCCTCTGCCCAGTCCCATTCCCCTGAACCCCAACCTATCCCAAGCACACAGGCAGACCAGCATGCACCCAAGACAACACACAGGAGTGGCTCAGGCAAACACAAGCACCACACATCATCCCACAGGCACTCACACAAACACCATCCAGATGCAGACACACAAACATCCACTGCCTCCACTGTGTCCCCCTCCTCCTCGTCATCCACCACCCTCCCAGTAGCATCTCCACTCCCACCTGCATGGACTACATCCTCATCCACTACCTCCATCACCAGCATGCCTATCACTACACACCCCTCACTGGCAGTCACCACCCCCACATCCATGCACACGTCCCTGTGTCCTCTTCCACTGTATCTTTGCCCCCTCCTCCCAAAGTACCCAAACTCAAGCACTCAGACACCCAACAGCCATCCACCTCACAATAGCATCCAGCCCATGCACCTGCACCCAAACACAGCAGACAGACACTTCCAACAACCACTCCCTCCACTTCCAAACCTTCACCCTCTTCCTGCCCCAGTGTCCCTAAGAAGCTTTTGCACTCCGCCGTTGACCTCTTCCCTACCCTTCCCCCCATCCTTCACGTCGGGCCAGGGTGGTCAGAACCCAGGATAGCACCTCAACCAACCAGTCCACAGCCACAGTTGTTTCGGCAGCTACTGTAGGTATGAGATGCTCTAAGGAAACACCCATCAACACTGCCAGTGTGCCTGCACCAGCTGCCAAGAGGAAGGGCAAGGATGTACCACCACCTGCCAAGGGGAAGGAGGCACCACCACATGGCAAGGCCAAGGGCAAGGCGGCACCACCACATGGCAAGGGCCAGGGCAAGGAGGCACCACAACATGGCAAGGCGGCACCCCCACATTGCAAGGGCCAGGGCAAGGAGGCACCACCACATGGTAAGGCAGCACCACAACATGACCAGGGCAAGGAGGCATCACCAGATGGCAAGGGCAAAGGGCCTGCCCCCACAGGTAGGAAGGACAGGAGGCCTGGTGCTGGGACTAAATCTGAGCACCCAACACCAACCATGGCGCTTCAGCCGTCCGAGGCTTCAGGGGAGGGGCTGGAGCCTCCCCCCACCACTGACAGCACCGCCACTAGCACCACTGCCAGCACTGCCACCAGCACCACTGCCAGCAGAAGCAGCCCCAGTAGGCAGCCGTCCGAGGCTTCAGGGGATGGGCTGGAGCCTCCCTCCACCACTGCCAGCACTGCCACCAGCACCAGCACCGGCACAGCACCACTGCCAGAACCACCACCAGCATCACTGCCAGCAGCAGCAGCCCCAGTGGGCAGCCGTCCGAGGCTGCAGGGGAAGGGCTGAAGCCTCTCCCCACCACTGCCAGCACCGACACCAGCACCGGCACTGCCACCACTGAGCAGCCGTCGGCACCGGCGGCTAGTGTGTAGTCCTGCCTCCATGGACTGTGATGCATCCTGACCACTGCAAATCATGTGGGTGTAACACTCCCCAAGAACTGCATCACAGGGCACAAAGCCCCCTACAAAACCAGTGGAAGAAGGCATCCACTCACCCCCTCCTTGCCAGGATGAAGCACACTGGGCACAAAGCCCCCTCCAGAACCAGTGGAAGAAGGCATCCACTCACCCCCTCCTTGCCAGGATAAAGCACACTGGGCACAAAGCCCCCTCCAGAACCAGTGGAAGAATGAATCCACTCACCCCCTCCTTTCCAGGATGAAGCACACTGGGCACAAAGCCCCCTTCAGAACCAGTGGAAGAAGGCATCCACTCACCCCATCCTTTCCAGGAAAGCACACTGGGCACAAAGCCCCCTCCAGAACCAGTGGAGAAGCCACCCACTTGAGAGACTGTGGCTTTGCACTCCCCAGGACCAAGCAGTGGGCAAACTACCCACTAGGGAGACTGTGGCTTTGCACTCTCCAGGACCAAGCAGTGGGCAAACCACCCACTAGTGAGACTGTGGCTTTGCACTCCCCAGGACCAAGCACAGGGCATGGAGCCCCCTCCAGGACAAGTGGTGTTGTACCATCTTCCGGCTGAGGTGCCTTCCTGTTCCCCTGAGGTGCCTGTGTATTTTCGACCTGATGCCCCAGCAGTGTTCTCTCCATGTTGATGCAGGAGTAAGGTGGGGCCTTGGACTATGTGATGTGGCCCTGTGGCCCACAGACATTATGGACTGGTCAGTGTCCCTCCATTTGTATGTATGTAAATACTGTTTTGATTTTTGAGGACGTATTTCTAGTTTTTTATCTTATTACACTCACTTCAATCACTTCCTTTTGTCCTTGCATTATTCCTGAGGGTTACGGGGTGGATGTGTTATGTTAATACATCTGTTTGTGTGTATGGTGTTGGGGTGTTGCGTGTTGCATGTATGTGTCACTCTCTTTTTCCTCCCCCCTCCCCTGTGTGCTAGGCTGCAGTACTCACCGTCGTCGCCGGCTTTGGTATTTCTGGTGTAGGAGGAGGTAGACCCGCATGGGGATCACCTGCAGGTCGGGCTCCCTGGCGGCGTGGTTCTTCCCAGAGTCTCAAGAGGTGAGTTGTTTCCCTTCTGTGTACTGTTTCCGCCATGCTTTTGATGTCGTTGGTACCGCCCCGGAAAAGGTGGCGGATAGGCCTCTTGTAATACTGTGGGCGGTACATTGTCTTCCGCCTGGCTGTTGGCGGTTACTGCCGTGGTGCTTGTTGCTACCAAAGTGGCGGTCGATGTGTTCATGTGGATGTCTGTGTGGGCGTTTTCCGCCATGGTCATAATAACATTTTTTCACCACCGGCCTGTTGGTGGAATTACCGCCGCTTTATCACCAACCGCCAGGGTTGTAATGAGGGCCATAGTGATGATGAGGAGGACACAGCTCCCGAAATGGAGTGTGAAATTACGAATGAATAGTATCCATTAATTGAGTTTTTCCCCATGTTCACAGTAAAGGAGCTACATGCAGACTTACAGAGAACAGTGCAGGAAAATGTGTGGGACTTAACAGGAAAGGAAGTAGATTTGATCAAGGGAGGGGAACCGATTAAAATCACTTTGAAGCCGAATGTAGTGTTTCCGCAGCTTCCACAGTACAATATGGCATAAGATGTCTTGATGAAAGGGGCACAGATAATCAGAGACTTTATAAAGCAGGGAGTTTAAAAAGAAGTGTTAAGCAGCCCTTGTAATTCACCGATAATGGGTTTAAAGAAGCCATGTGGGAATGTACGAATTGTTCAGGACTTGAGGAAAGTGAACGACATGGTGGTCAAGTGTTGTCCCGTAGTGCCAAATCCAGCAGTAATAATGTTTCAGATACCATGCGATGCAGAGTGGCTCACAGTGGTTGATTTGTCACAAGCTTTCTTTTCTGTGCCTCTTCACGAGGATAGTCAGTTTCTTTTCAGTTTCAAATTCCTAGACAGAGTCTACAGCTGGTGCAGGCTTCCTCAAGGGTACACAGAGTCCCCAGCCTTGTTTAATCAGATCCTTTAATCAGATCCTGAAAAAGAACTTGGAGTCATTGGAATTACTGTATCAATCGACTCTGGTACAGTACATTGATGATTTGTGGATTGCATCCAAGACTAGGGACGAGTGTAAGTACGACTCAATTGCCCTACTGAATCATTTGGGAAAGTTTGGCCATTAGGTGTCACCATTGAAATTGCAGTGCTGTCAGAAAATGGTGAAGTACTTGGGTCACCAGACTGAGAAAGGGTTGAGGAAAATATCCAGAGAAAGGATCACAATGATCTTGCAGAGAAGTCCTCCGACTTCACAGAGAGATGTCAGGATGTTTCTGGGAATGGTAGGTTACTGCCGACAGTGGATTCCAAATTTTGCTGAAATCTCAAAGCCATTGCAGAAGTTGACACACAAGGTTGTTACTGATCCCATAAACTTAGATGAGGAGCAGATGAAAGCGTTTACTGAGTTGAGAGAGAGTTTGTGCAGAGCTCCAGCAAAAGGTATTACACAAAACCAATCACATTGTTCTGTCATGAGCGTGATGCATGTTCTTTGTCTGTCTTGACTCAGGTCCATGGAGGTGCTCATCGCCGGGTAGCATATTTTGCAGCTACCTTGGACCTGGTTGCAGCAGCCTTACCAGGTTGTTTGCGTGCAGTAGCCACAGTTGGTCAAAGCCTTTCACAATTTGAGGGAAGGGAGTAGTGATGGGATATCCCCTGACGGTAATGGTCCCTCACTCAATTGCGATTTTACTGACAAGGACGAAAATGCAGTACTTGATGGGTGCTCGACTAACAAGGTATAAGGCAAGTATTTTAGGCGCTCCTAACGTGACACTTGAAAGATGTACAGTGTTGAACCTGGCAACTTTACTTCCAAGTGACACTGCTAAAACTGAAAAAGAGGAAGACATTGAGCATGATTGACTCTACACTGAGTCAAGGGACCCTAAACCTGGAGCTGCCAGGAGACTGGTCATCCCTTTGCAGTATAGGGAGTTTCTTCTGACTTTGGCTCATGATATTCATTTGGCTGGGCATTTGGGCCAGAGTAAAACTTGGGATAGACGTGTTCCATTGTTTCACCGGCCTCATATGTCAGAGGACATCAAGGAGTTTTGTCGCTCCTGTGTGACCTGCCAAGCCAGTGGCAAGACTGGTGACACGCCTCAGGCCTCCTTAATTCCACTTCCAGTGGTTGGGGTGCCCTTTGAGACGGTAGGGGTTGACATTGTTTGCCCCTTGACCCTCCAACAGCTTCAGGCAATAGGTTTATCCTTGTGGTAGTGGGCCATGCCACTAGGTATCCTGAAGCTATACCCTTAAGGACCACTACAGCTCCTGCAGTGGCAAAAGCCCTCCTGGGAATATTTTCCAGAGTGGGTTTCCCTAAGGAAGTGGTGTCAGACAGAGGTAGTAACTTCATGTCTGCATACCTCAAAGCTATGTGGAAGGAGTGTGGTGTAACTTACAAGTTCCCTACTCCTTATCATCCACAGACAAATGGTCTGGTTGAGAGGTTTAATAAAACTCTCAAAGGCATGATCATAGCACTCCCTAAAAAATTCAGGAGGAGATGGGATGTCCTGTTGCCATGCCTCCTTTTTGCTTACAGGGAGGTACCCCAAAAAGGAGTGGGCTTTAGCCCCTTTGAACTCCTCTTTGGGCACCCTGTAAGAGGTCCCCTTGCTCTTGTAAAGGAGGGTTGGGAACAACCTTTAAAAGCTCCCAAGCAAGACATTGTGGATTATGTACTTGTCCTAAGATCTAGAATGGCTGAGTACATGAAAAAAGCCCAATAAAAACCTTCAGGCTAGCCAAGAGCTCCAAAAGCAATGGCATGACCAGAAGGCTGTCCTGACTCAGTACCACCCAGGATAGAAGGTGTGGGTATTGGAGCCTGTGTCCCCAACAGCACTCCAGGACAAATCGAGTGGGCCCCATCTCATAGTGGAGAAAAAAGGTGAGGTCACCTATTTGGTAGACCACGGCACTGCCAGAAGTCCCCTTAGGGTGCTTCATGTCAACCGCCTGAAACCTTATTATGACAGGGCTGACTTAACCCTGCTCATGGCCACTGATGAGGGGCAGGAAGAAGAGAGAGACCCTCTCCCTGACCTTTTCTCCACCACTGAAGCTGATGGCTTAGTGGAGGGAGTTGTGCTTGCAGATTGGCTTACTGCTGAGCAGAAGGACAATTGCGAAAATCTCTTAGTTCAGTTCTCTGACCTCTTCTCACTGATCTCAGCTACAACTCCCTGGTGTGAGCACATAATCGACACTGGAGACAGTCTACCTCTCAAAAGTAAGATTTATAGGCTTCCTGAACATGTCAGAAATTGCCTTAAACAAGAAGTACAGAAAACGTTAGATCTAGGAGTGATTGAAACTTCTGAAAGTCCCTAGGTTAGCCCAGTGGTGCTTGTCCCCAAACCCAAAAGTAAAGATGGTAAAAAGGAAATGAGGTTTTGTGTGGACTATAGAGGTCTCAATCACATAACGAAAACTCATGCTCACCCTATACCCAGGGCAGATGAGCTGATAGATACACTAGCTTCTGCCAAGTATCTAAGCACTTTTGGCTTAACTGCAGGGTATTGGCAGAATACGTTGGCAGAAGAAGCTAAACCCAAAACAGCATTTTCAACCATTAGAGATCACTATCGGATCACTGTTATGCCCTTTGGATTGAAAAATGCACCTGCCACTTTTCAGAGGTTGGTGAATACAGTCCTCCAAGGATTGGTGCAGCATATCTAGATGATAAAGCTGTCTTTAGCTCCACCTGGGATGATCACCTGTTCTACCTGTGGAAAGTTTTGGAGGCCCTGCAAAAGGCAGGCCTCACTATCAAGACTTCAAAGTGCCAGATAGGGCAGAAGAAAGTGGTTTATCTGGGCTACCTGGTAAGTGGGGAACAGATTGCACCACTGCAGGGGAAGATCCAGACCATTATTGAATGGGCTCTCCCTACAACTCAAACCCAGGTGAGAGCCTTCCTAGGCCTCACAGGGTACTATAGGAAGTTTATTAAGAATTATGACCTCTTAATGACCTCACATCCAAAAAGATGCCTAAAAAGGTATTATGGACAGCTAGCTGTCAAAAGGCTTTTGATGAGCTCAAACAGGCCATGTGTTGTGCACCTGTCCTAAAAAGCCCTTGTTACTCCAAGAAATTCATAGTCCAGACTGATGCTTCTGAATTAGGGGTAGGGGCAGTTCTATCACAGCTTAACACTGAGGGCCAGGATCAACTTGTTGCTTTTATCCTCAGGAGGTTGACCCCTAGAGAAAGACGTTGGTCTGCCATAGAGAGGGAGGCTTTTGCTGTGGTCTGGGCCCTGAAAAAGTTGAGACCATACCTCTTTGGTACTCACTTTATTGTTCAGACAGACCACAAACCTCTATTATGGCTTAAACAAATGAAAGGTAAAAACCCTAAATTGTTGAGGTGGTCCATCTCCCTACAGGGAATGGACTGTACAGTGGAACATAGACCTGGGAGTACCCACTCCAATGCAGATGGACTCTTCAGATATTTCCACTTAGACAATGAAGACTCATCTGGGCAAGGTTAGCCTTATTGTCCCTCGTTTGGGGGGGTTGTGTAGGAAAGTAATATCTTGCCTGGCATGTTACCCCCATTTTTACATGTATGTAAGTTTGTTTTAGCCTGTCTCACTGGGAACCTGCAAGCCAGGACCCCAGTGCTCATAGTTTGTGGCCTGAATGTGTGTACCTGTGTAGTGACTATCTGTGTCCCTGAGGCTCTGCTAACCAGAACCTCAGTGCTTATGCTCTTTCTGCCTTTAAAATTGTCCCTATAGGCTAGTGACCATTTTTTTACCAATTCTAATTGGCAGACTGGAACACCCTTATAATTCCCTAGTATATGGTACCTAGGTATTGGGGTTCCAGGAGATCCATATGGGCTGCAGCATTTCGTTTGCCACCCATAGGGAGCTCAGACAAACCTTTACACAGGACTGCCTGGAGCCTGAGTGAAATAACGCACATGTTATTTCACAGCCAATTTCACTGCACTTAAGTAACTTATAAGTCACCTATATGTCTAACCTTCACTTGCTGAAGGTTAGGTGCAAAGTTTCTAAGTGTGAGGGCACCCTTGCACTAGCAAAGGTGCCCCCACATAGTTCAGGGCCATTTCCCCGAATCTTGTGAGTGCGGAGACGCCATTACACGCGTGCACTACATATACGTCAATACCTATATGTAGCTTCACAATGGTAACTCCTAATATGGCCATGTAACATGTATAAGATCATGGAATTGTCCCTCCATGCCAAATCTGGTATTGGGGTGCCAATCCCATGCATCCCCGGGGCTCCACTGTGGAACCCGGGTACTGCCAAGCCAGCTCTCTGTGGTTTTCGGTGCAGCTACCACTGCTGCCACCCCACAGACAGGGTTCTGCCCTCCTGGGGTCTGGGTAGCCCAGTCCCAGGAAGGCAGAACAAAGGATTTCCTCTGAGAGAGGGTTGTACACCCTCTCCCTTTGGAAATAGGTGTTAAAGGCTGGGGAGGGGTAGCCTCTCCCAGCCTCTGGAAATGCTTTGAAGGGCACAGATGGTGCCCCCTTGCATAAGCCAGTCTACACAGGTTTAGGGAACCCACAGTCACTGCTCTGGCGTGAAACTGGGCAAAGTAAAGGGGAGTGACCACTCCCCTGTCCATCATCACCCCAGAGGTGGTGCCCAGAGCTCCTCCAGTGTGTCCCAGACCTCTGCCATCTTGGATCCAGAGGTGTGAGGGCACTCTGGAGGCCTCTGAGTGGCCAGTGCCAGCAGGTGACGTCAGAGACCCCTACTGATAGGTGCTTACCTGACTAGTTGGCCAAACCTCCTCTAAGGGCTATTTGGGGTCTCTCCAGTGGGCTTTTCCACAGATAACGACTTTGAAGAATTCACCAGAGTTCCTCTGCACCTCCCTCTTTGACTTCTGCCAAGGATCGACCGCTGACTGCTCCAGGACGCCTGCAAAACTGCAACAAAGTAGCAAGAAGACTACCAGTGACATTGTAGCGCCTAATCCTGCCAACTTTCTCGACTGTATTCCTGGTGGTGCATGCTTTGGGGGCTTCCTGCCTTCATCCTGCACTGGAAGCCACGAAGAAATCTCCCGTGGGTCGATGGAATCTTCCCCCTGTTCAGCAGGCACCAAACTTCAGCATCACTGATACTCTGGGACCCCTCCCATCCTGACGAGCGTGGCCCCTGGAACACAGGTGGTGGACCCAAGTGACCCAGGCTGTCCAGTGGTATAACTGTCCAGATTTGAAGGAGGTAAGTCCTTGCCTCCCCTCTCCAGACAGTAATCCTGTGCACTGTGTGAACTGCAGCTGCCATGGGTTCTGTGCACAGTTTCAAGGAATCCTTCATGCAGAGCCAAGCCCAGGTCCCCAGCACTCTGTCCTGCATTGCTCAACTCCCTGAGTTGACCTCCGACATCATGGAACCCTCTTTTGCAGTGTTGAGATGATGGCTGTGTTCTGACTTCTTGAACCTGTGTTCAAGGACTTCTGCGGGTGCTACCTTCTTGTGCGTGGGCTCTATATGTTGCTGAGGGCCCCCTCTTTCTCCTCTCCCAAGTGGCGACATCCTGGTCCTTCCTGGGACCAGGCAGCACCCTTTTTCTTCAAAAGTGACTCTGGCAGCTAGCAAGGCTTGTTTGTTGTCTTTTGCCAAATAAACAACTCTGTGTCCTCCAGCAATCTGTGGGACACCTTCTGCATGAAGGAGAAGTTCCTAGCACCTTTCGTTGTTGCAGAATCTTCAGCTTCTTCCATCCGGAGGCAGCCATTTTGCACTTTCATCCGGGGTTTAGTGGGCTCCTGCCCCCCCGGACACTTTCACTTGGAGTTGGTCCCCTTCCTTTGCAGGTCCTCAGTCCAGGAACCTGTCTTCAGTGCATTGCAGACTGTTGTGGTCTTTGCAAAATCGTCTATCACAAGTTTAGTGTGTTTCTGGGGAAATAGTAGTATTTTACTCCTACTTTCCAGGGTCTTGAGGTGGGGTATCTTGGACACCCTTAGTGTTTTCTTACACTCCCAGCGACCCTCTACACACTACACTAGCCTAGGGGTCCATTTGTGGTTCGCATTCCACTTTCATAGTATATGGTTTGTGTTGCCTCTAGGCCTATTGCATCCTATTGTATTATACAGTGTTTGCACTATTTTCTAACTGTTTTAATTACCTGATTTTTGGTTTGTGTGTATATTTTGTGGTTTTTTCTTACCTCCTAAGCGAGTATATCATCCTAGATATTTTTGGCACATTGTCACTAAAATAAAGTACCTTTATTTTTAGTAACCCTGAGTATTGTGTTTCTTATGATATAGTACCTATATGATATAAGTGGTATAGTAGGAGCTTTGCATGTCTCCTAGTTCAGCCTAAGGTGCTCTGCTATAGCTACCTCTATCAGCCTAAGCTGCTAGAACACTACTAATCTACTAATAAGGGATAACTGGACCTGTCACAAGGTGTAACTACCATCAGGTACCCTCTATAAGCCAGGCCAGCCTCCTACAGTCAGGCATACACTGTGAGGGATGCCATGGTTCAGGTTATTCAAAATTGATTGGTTCAATCGTATGTTCAGACAAGCAGCAGAAGTAGTATGCCATCACTGTGTAATTTGTCAGCAGCTGAATGCAGGAAAAGGGACCGTGGTGAATTTGAGCCACATTGGAAGAGCAGGAGGACAATTCAGCAGAATGCAATTGTATTTCATTGAAATGCCTGCATGTGGAGGTTGGAATTATGTGTTGGTGATTGTATGCATTTTTAGTCACTGGATTGAAGCGTACCCTACACGAAGGAATGATAGTCTCACAGTAGCAAAACTGTTGCTTAGAGAGTTGATACCACATTTCAGATTTCCGATCTCTTTAGAATCAGATAGGGGAACGCACGTCAATAACGAAGTGATTAAACTTTTTGTGTGCAGCACTAAACATTGAGCAGAATTTGCATTGTAGCTACCGCCCTGAAGCATCAGGACTAGTGGAACAGATGAATGGTACTTTAAAATAGCGAATTGCCAAGATGTGTGCAGCAACAAATCTGAAATGGCCAGAAGCTTTGCCTTTGGTGTTGATGTCAATGAGAAATACACCTGACAGGAAAACAGGATTGTCTCCCCCACAAGATTCTTATGGGCAGAGCAATGAGGTTGCCAGCATTTTCAGCCAATGCACTTGTAAATATTACAGATGATATGGTGTTGGACTACTGCAAGGGTCTAGCTGATGTGGTTCGCTCTTTCTCTCAGCAGGTGGAGACCACCACACTGCCACCAATTCACGAACCAGGACATAACCTGAGAGCCGGCGTCTGGGCCGTTGTCTGAAAACATGTTTGCAAGACGTGTTTAGAGCCACGTTGGAGAAGGCCATACTAGGTGATTCTAACAACCACGACAGCTGTGAAGTGTGCAGTGAATCCCAAACTGGATTCACGCCAGTCACACGAAGAAAGTGGCATGTTATTGAGAGCTCCAGTGATTGTGAAGCAAATTGCAGCTCCAGAACCGGAAAAGGAACAGAGAGAGCCTGAAGTCGAACCAGAGCTATTAGAAGAGGGTTTTATCACCCATGTAAGAGACAAAAGTGAAGAACTACAGGAGGGTGCAGGAGAACCTATCACGACTGACACAGCACAAGAATCTTTCATAACTGATACAGCTTGAGAGCCTAGCTCAGCAGGGGTTCTTCCAGAAGCAGACGTATCTGAAAAATAAACAGAGCAAGGAGTAGACCCAGAGGATGAAGGAATTGAGCTGGATCAAAGTCAAAACGATTCAACTCTTCCTGAGCCTGTTGCAGGTCCATCAAGAGAAAACACCATAGAAAAAGAAAAGGAGAAGAATCCAATCCTGCAAAGAATATTGACTGACGGAAGAAGAAAAGGAGATAAGTGGCCAGAATCACAAATAGGGAAAAATAAGGAATTAGTTATAAATGAGACAATAGAAGAAGAAGTAGATACAACAAGAAAAGAAGAATTGAGAGGAGGTGAATTAAGTGGTGATCGTAAGTTGAAAAGAAAGAGAATAGCAAGTCGAAGGTACGCAGGTCCTGAATGGGCGTACGCAAGCACAAATTAATGGCAACACGACTTTATGTCTTTCTGCTTTGATAGAGATGTTCTGAGTCAGTATTTTTATGTAACCTGAAGGTGATCAAGGAACTGAAATGCTGGAAAATCATAAAATAGCTTAAGAAAGATACTGTTGAAAATAACCTGAAAAGAGACATTGATAACCTGATTTGACATTGAAAATACGGATGTGACAAGCTGCTAATCGATTATTGACAAAGGAAAAAAGGTTTCCTAAGAGTGAAACTGAATTGCTGAAGAGGTATTTTTGTTTTTGATTTTTTGCTGCACTTTATAAAAGTTACTTCTGCTTTCTGATTCTTTACAGATCATGGCTGAGCTCAATAACGAGATTATAGATGTTAAGAGCTGTAAATATATGAGCATTGGTTAGGCGATTTTTTTTGTAGTAATGATTGTGGGAATGTCTGTTCTTGATATGAAAGGAGCCAACCATACTATTTCTTCTGAGACTACTACAATGACTGCTTTAGAGAAGTTTAAGCTAGATGAGAAGTATTTGCATGACTATACTAATGTTCAAGGAGAACTTTCCTCTAACATTTTCTATAGCTTGCTGAGAGAGTATGTTGAGACAATGGATGCGAAGGATTTGTCTTATGTGCACGCAAGTTCCTTCATCAGTTGAGGAAGGAGTTACTCATCATAGATTGCCTTTAATTTATGGGATAAGTTGTAGTCTGCTAACAAGGTTTTATGATCAGGAGTATATCCAATATTTTTACTCCAACCACGACGTGGTATTTTCATTTGTTCCTATTATTAGGTATCAGCAGGGCCGGCTCTTAGGTGGTGCGAGCGGTGCGACTGCACCGGGCGCCGACCTCAGTGGGGCACTGTGTTTATCAATAGTTTCCGAAACTTGCAATTTAAAAGCACCTGCTGAAAAGTTCCTTGTGAGTTTAGCCTTCAAGAAATAGTTAAAATGTCAAGATACCTCTTGTGAATGATGTTCCTGCTAGAGAGAGAGATGGGAGTTTTGCCTAGTGGCAGCTTTGACTCAACATAAAGGAGCATATTGGGTTAACATGCCTGCTGCAAAAAACAGAACTATGGGGCATATTTAAGGAAAGTGGCGCTACACACAGTACAGCACCACTTTTCTTGCACCCCCCTTAGCGCCCCCGAACACCACCATGTGTGCGTCATATTTAAAATACGGTGCACATGGCAGTAGTTAGGGGACTAGCGTCAGAATGTTTTACACTAGTCTGGCGCTTTGCAGGATTAGCATCAATTTTGACGCTAATCTTGTAAAGCACCGAGAGGCCCATTGTAACCAATGGAAGCCTCCTTTTAATGCCTGCTCTGAGCAAGCGTTAAATGTGCCGGAAACAAATGACGCAAAGAAATCTAACAGATGCCCCCTTTGCATACATTTTGCCTGGCCCAGGCATATTGTAGCGTAAA
The DNA here is from genome assembly GCF_031143425.1 of Pleurodeles waltl. NCBI lineage: Eukaryota > Metazoa > Chordata > Amphibia > Caudata > Salamandridae > Pleurodeles > Pleurodeles waltl. The sequence goes on from NC_090448.1 coordinate 576,881,246, forward strand.
GGGTTACAAAGTAGCGCAATGCATGCATTGCGTCTCTTTGTATATATGGTGCAGCATTTTTGGCCTCCTAACGCCCCATTGGTGTAAAAAAATGACACTAATGTGGTGTTAGAGTGGCACTAGGGGCTCTTAAATATACCTCTATGGCAGTGCCTAATTTGTGCCTGTTGTTTCCGGTGCTGAGCACCAACACTTTTTTGGGGGGACCAGCGCTTATTTTTCTACCTCAAGCATTTACTGTGAGAAAAAGACGCATATGGGAAAGACGGAGGAAGAGAAAAAAACATCACAATGGGAAAAAGCAGAAATCTGCAAGAGTGAGCTGAAGGGTCCTGGAGTGTCTGTAAATGGATTGAAGAGGAGTGAGATGGCTTCAGGATTACGCTGTCTCTGTATTCTGTGTTCACACATTTAATTGCAGCAGCTGCGTGTTTAAGAGGATCGCTTTGGGCACGGCACCTTTTTATTTACAAATTAAGCACCGCCCTATAGGGCATATTTGAAAAAAGTGGAGCTGTACACAGTGCTGCGCCACTTTTCTTGCGCCCTTTAGCACCCCCCAACGCCACCTTGTGTGCGTCATATTTAAAATGAGCAGGCATTAAAAGTGCTGGAAAAAAATTACGCAAAGAAACCTGTCAGAATAAATGTTTGCACTGTATTTAAAATATGGCGTAACATGGCGGTAGTTAGAGGACTAGTGTCAGAATTTTTTACGCTAGTCTGGCGCTTTGCAGGATTAGCGTAAAATGTTTTGATGCTAATCCTGCAAAGCACCAGAGGCCCATTGTAACCAACAGACGCCTCCTTTTAATGCCTGCTCTGAGAAGGCGTTAAAAGTGGCAGAAAAAAATGGCGCACAGAAATCTGTCAGATTTCTTGGCGCTATTTTTTGGGCCCTCTCTAACGGAGGAATGCCACCTTTGCATACATTATGCCTGGAGCAGGCAAAATGTAGCGAAAAGGGTTACAAAGTCGCGCACTGCATGCATTAGGCCTCTTTGTATATATGGCACAGTGTTTTTGGCCTTCTAACGCCACATTAGCGTGAAAGAATTACACTAATGTGGCGTTAAAATGGTGCTAGGGGCTCTTAAATAATATGCCCCTATATTTTATGTGGCTAGCTGAGTGGATTAGTAAAGCCAGCCTGGAGAGGTAAGGGGCACATTTTCTGGGTGGTAGTGAGTGAAACAAAGGAGGAGGTCATTGTATGGGGGGGGGCGCCACTATTCCGAAAGCCGGCCCTGGGTATCTGAGTAGAGTAGCTAAGGATCATGACATAGTATTGGTTAGAGGATTCTTCGAGCCCACACTAATGTTTGGGACTGCTTATTCTCATCGTAATAGTCTTACATGCTTGCTCACATCTTTAGAAAATAGCTTTTTAGGTCATACTGATGATAGGAGAAAGGCATTAAAAGAAAAGTTAGAAAAAGGCTTAGAGAAAAGGACTTACAAAAATGATTATGCTTACACTGCAATAAAGACACAAGGGAAATTAGCTTTAGATGCATTACATGTAGGGAAGCTTTGTATATACAGACTAAAATCACGCCCTGACACTTTATTTGTTGGAACAAGTGAATGTAGGCATGTGTTTTTGTTTCAGAATAAATGGACTTTTATGCTGAATGGTCAGGACCCTGCGATTCCAGGAATCTATTATATTTGTATCCTTAATGCCTATTATCGTCTTCCAAGAAGATGGTATGGGACATGTTATTTGGGGATAGTATTCCAAAGATTGACAAGACAGCTGACTTGAAAAGTTTCCGAAATTGACTGAATTACATCATAAGAGATAGAGGAGGGAATCCTCTTCTGCAGTAGTGGGTGATATATTTGGTGCTGTGATTCCTTCACTGGGAGTCATCCTGAACTCAATCAAAATTCGAAAGTTGTCTACTATTGTGAATAACATACTGACAAATTTTACAGGGGCAATACTCCTGATTGACACTGAACTGGCTGCGGATAGAGCTATGACTCTTTAAAATCGCCTTGCTTTAGACATCCTAAGAGCTGGAAAGGGATTTGCTTCAGTGGGAAATTGGCTTGGTCAAATATGGAATGGGGTGCTATTAAAAATTATACAGGGAATATTGATTGTAATTGCTTGTTTATTAGGCTTATGGGGATTATGCAAATTATGGCAAAAGATTAAATTAATAAGGTCTAAAAATAATCAGAGGAGGGAAGAACGAAACAGGGAAGGAACTTATAGAGAAGATTTGAGGAGAAGGCAAAATGTCGAGGAGACTGAGTTGTAAAACTGACAAGGGAAAAGTAGTGTCATGATATACTTAGTCATCAAAGGAGGGATTGTTAACGCAAACGTATTAATTAGAAATTATGAATGAATGTTTATATATTTTTAATAATGAAATACATAGAAAAATGAATAATGTAGAAAATAATGTGCACGCTTGAAATTTTGACCACAGAGGGTGGCCACCAGTATTAACGAAAATATTAAGAAGAAGACTAACTTATACGTAGATGAAGAAAATATAATGAAAATAATGTAGTAATGTGACATATTGAAAGATATAACCTATGCTTTATTAATTATAGGCCTTGACTTAGCAAATGTCCTGGCCTAGTCTTACCAGGCCTCATGCAGAAGCTGTGTTTCTAATGGTAAAATGGAAAACGTTGGTGAGCTGAACTAACCATGAACTGCTCATTGTTTAATAAAAATTGCTTAGCAAGGAACCTTCACATGAACCAACAGACAGGAGATGCTAGAATCAGAACTGTGACAATTGTCATGTAAAACGCACTGGGTTTACTTTCTGAGGACTCGGACAATGAAGACACTGACTGGAGAAGAAGATGCAACATTTTTGATACCTGACGAGCCGGATGATGAGAACATCACAAGACGAACCAATCAACAGTCTGTGAACTATGAAATATTAGAATCTATAGATTTGGTGTGTTTTATTCATTGGCTAAGTAAATAACGTACGACTAATTGTCCAATTAAGAATTAGGGAATAGTCTGGGTGACTTTGATATAACATCGTGACAGAGGGAAAATACTTCAGATGGAGAGGGGAATGAGAGATGTTAGGGGAGAGTTTGCACGAGCAGACCTTTATCGAAACTGCAGAGGTGACTCGGGCTTGATTCTCTGACTGAGAGCCTGATGCCTAATGACCTGATGATGAAGGCTGATTCTGTTGCTGACCCATACCGAGGATAGGTAGATATGACAATGTGACTGTACTGCATTGCTTTCCCTTTCTCTGTACCAACGGCGCTGTCTATATAGTATTCCTTAGTTAGATGTTTTTCTTCAAAATTCATGATTTAAATTGTTTTTCGCATGACGTCCCACATGCTAATGCTGATCTGGGTTAGATAAGGTTTTGTTGTACTTGACAGTACTTGACATGACTATATGACGAATTGATTGACGGACAAATTCTGCTGAACTTATGCCACTTATGAGATTGATTTTCTTATTGATTTGTGCAAATGCTTTAGAATAAATCTTAATGCAAGCTTTGATTAGATTAGGTTCATGGCATCTTCTGATTGACTAATCGTGGTTTATTGAATTGAATAAAGTTTGAATTAATCTCATGACTTAGTATTGTAACAAAAGGGCAATAACACTACTAAGCGTATATTCTGAGGTGTGGTTATTCATTGCTGAAAGGTCATGTTGTATTCTTGATTAATTGTTTAATGCTTTGACTAATGTTATTGAAGCTGCGCATTGATTATTGTGTACACTTGTCACCCTGTGGCTAGGATAATCCATGCGAATCAAAAGGTTCATCGACCTATACTCGTCACCCTGTAAGTTGACCTATTAAGGACCGATGCGTTAACAATACCTTGCCGCAATACTGTAGTTCAATTTCATACACAAAGTCACTTTGCTGCAGTATTGTAAGATTACTGCCTCTATTGTAATGACAGTGATAGCGACTGGTCTGCATAGCATTAAAATATAATTACCGCTCCATATATTGATACTAACGTTGGCACAACTGTAACATTTCCTAAACTTAAGTTTAACCTGTGCACATAAGATGTCTATAAAACCTCCAGTTCTTATTACATGGCTCCAATACTGGTAATTCCATTCTGGACTCCACATCGCTATGCAATATTATTATAAGTTTCCCACCTCATACGATAATAACAGCAGAAGCGACAAGTCTGCTGATGGAAAAATCCAAATAACACGGGTACGGCCCGCACTGATCTTTAGCATGTGGTCACTTCTATTACAGTTGACAATAATAACGGAGAGTAAGCCACCCACCAAGAGACGCCTCTGTGTCCTGTACTACATGCCTGTGAACGCGGAAGTGGGCCCCAGAAATGACGTAAGCAGATAAACCCAAAACAGGAGGTCATCTTTAAATGTGCTCAAAACTCAAATTTTCAGTGTGTATCACAGTATCCTATATGTCCCTCATTTGCACGTCATTTCCTACAAAAATGACTTACAAATATACTACAGATGCCACTCCCTAAAACAGGCATTTTCCATATGGTTTTAAGCCTAATGTGTTATGGATTCATCAGGGTGCTTGCTACCACAGTTTTTTTCCCAAGGGGATACACAAAATAACCACTGAACAAACTTAAAGGACCCACACTAATTCTATTATCTTGAGTAAGGAGGATTTAAAAAAATTGATTTAAAATTAAATGTTGAAGAAGAAAATGAGAAAGAAAATGGAAAGAAGAGGTGGCCATTTTGGAATGTACACAAACTGAATAAATAGTACCGACCTCTTATTCAAATTTCTAATCTGTCAATACTTCATTAGTCATACCCTACAGAGTTGTTTTGAATGTTACCTTATCCCACCAATCTCTCAGGAAATATTACACATATAATCATATGCATGAAAATATGCAGTCATTTTCAAATATAAGAAGGATTTCTGACGTAATTAAATAAATCAAATTAAATAAACCTTGCAGGACCACACTAAAACTGATATCTCAAGTGTTACCGAGGGAAAATGGCTGAACAGACTTATAAGTTAAGTAGCAGAGATAGCTAGAGTAGTCTGCCTGGAATCACAAAAGTTTCCAACATAGTCACTAACCATAGTTGTCTACATAAGGAGAGAAAATTCATAAGAAAAGGAAACCTACACCTTTCATCCAGATACTGTGTGTAATGATTTTGCAGAGAATAACACCATCCCTTGGGTAGGGCAAAACAAATGGTATCCGGGTTGAAATAATCCTCACCTCTGTGTCCTTAATAGAATTGAAACTTTCCGTTAAGATAGCTAGGACATTTTTCATTCTATGGCAGGGCCGGAGGCAAGGATTATGCATGTTCAAAGCTTATCGACCACCAATGATCCCATGTCCACGAATAGCTTGAAATAAAACCTCTTGAACATGGAATCAGAAAACCAGTCAGCTGCATTGATAATGTCTTCCAGTCGAGCACTGAGTGAAAACGCATTAGACGCCATCGCACCCCTTACAGAATGCACACCAGAACGTGCCATGTTAATGCCTGCCTCCTGCATAAACCACCCGGCTATGGTCGGAGAGGAGACATCTTTGAGGGGTTTACGAATGGAAATAAGCAATTGAGTTTCCCCCGGGGGTCTAACGTCTTTAGTGGCAATCTCATAGCCCTTGCAGCACCTCACCACACACAACTTAGGAGACGCATCAAAGGCCGGATAAGAACTCAGTCTAGTATCTGTCTTAGTTCTCCTAGACACATGAAAGGTAACCCCTTGAGGTGTAAAAACCCTACTGGAAGCCTCCAGGGCCCTGACATCAGAGACCCTTTTGGAAGAAACAAGGCACAAAAGCATGGCGAACTTGGCCAATATTTATTTCCTGGAAAGGTACTCATTCGCTTGCCAGGATTGAAAAAGATTACGAACCAAACTGACATCCCACAAATTTGAGTATCTGGGTTGAGGAGCAAGGGCCAGGGGAATGCTGTGTAACAACTTGCACACCAAAGGATGTTCCCTTATAGGTGAACCTTGCAACAGGAGATGGCCAGCGGAAATCGCCGACCAGTATGCATTAACCGTACAACAGGCCATACCCCGTGAAGCCAAGGAGGTCAAGAAGTTCAGGACTGGGACAACATCACGCCCCATGGGATCCTCTTCGCGTTGAAGACACCAACGTACCCACTTTGTCCATGCAGATTTATATCTCCTAGAAGTGCCCAGGCTGCGGCCAACAATCGTTCAGCCTCCGATGAAAGGTTCTGGGACTCTCCATCTTTCCCTGAAATCCTCCAAGCCATGAGAGGAATGCGGCCTTGGAGAACCAATGGGTGACTCCGACCCAGGGGATCCTTTAGAATATCTGGATCGTGGGGAAGAAGGATTGGAAAATCCCAAGAAAGTTCCAGAAGAACCGAAAACCACACTTGAGACCTCTAGACCAGAGTGATCTTCACTACCTGCGTCTGCTGACGGCGTACCAGCACAGCCAGATGTGTTATCATGGCGAAGGGAAAAAGGTGTAACCTTTCTCCTTTGACCAGTCCTAAAGAAATTAGGCCGAACCAGAGATAACCTCCGGAGACAAAGGAGTATCAGACACCTTGGCTTGCTCAGCCAACCCCAAGATTTTAGTAAGAGGGCCGGAAATATTCAGTAACTTATCTTGACAGGCCTGCCAGGACCTGTCGAGCCCTTTTTTGGGATCCTTAATACATTTTCTGCAAAAAAGTAGGTATCTTGGAATCTATGTCCGGGGTATAAGAAACCTTCCCCGGAAGGGAAGGGCGAGGGCATTCCGCCAGCAGGCGCGCCCGAACCTCCTTGTCCAGAGGCTTGCGCAGCTGGGCGGCGACGTAAGACGTGACTTTATCGGAAGGAACCCACTCGGAGGAGCGGGGGTGGACCAAGTCATCAGGATCCAACATTTCTGACCCCATAGGTAACTAAAGCTCTGCGGGAGTCTGAGCGAGCCGCCAAGGCCTGGAAGGCCCTGCCTCATCAGTAGAATTGTGCGAATCATCCTCCTTTGGGGTGGCCGATGGCAAGATGGACAGGGAATCGCAATCTGGAGTGGAGGGCTCTGTCAAAGCCTGCTTCACCTTCTCAAAGGGCCACATATCCAGGGCGCACTCCAGTTTGCGCTTATAGGGGCATTGCGCTGAATGACCCCACTCTGGCGGACCTTGTGCAGACATATTAAGAGGGGCTGGAAAGGAATGAGCTAGCTGAAACAGCCTCTTCTCCAGAGGCTCGATGGCAGCCGCCACTGCCTGCTGAATGGAAGCGTCCACCGCCTAACAAAATTCATTATCAATGGGAAAGACCGACTGTCAACATCAGGACAGTGCGTGCTGTACGTGCGGCGTAAATGCAAAAACCCAGTCCTTATGCAAGGGCATATTTAATGCATTGTGTTTCTATGCAGTATGTTAACCTTTTTCATTGCAGAGCCTTCACCTTGAAAAGTCATTAATGCTGTTTGTAATACATTGTTCATGTGCAAGGCTTGTTTGCAGGATTACAGGCTGTGGTCCTTATTCTAGGACATTCTAGAAGCCTTTCCTGCAGCATGGATGGGTGTGGCTCGTGGGCGGGGCTTGGCTCTATATAAGGGAGCCAGCCCAGCTCCACATGCTCACTATTCAGAGGTCCTGGTGCAGAGCAACAGCATTTTCCTGAGTTCCTGTCCCTGAGGCCTATCAAGTCATTTCCAGGCCTGCCCTCATTTATTTGGTGATCCTCAAGCAGGGCGGTAAGGCGGAGGTCGGGTTAGGTCCCCGACTCCGTTTCCAGTGACATTCGAGTTTTGGGCCTAAACATAAAATCGCGTGTGCGATTGTTTTCCTGGCATTTGGCTCTTGGCATTCAGGTCGGCAGTGTGCGCGATCATTTCATATCAATTACATCTTGATGTTCGAATCAGCAACATTGTGCGTGATTCATTCCTGGCATTTGGCTCTAGGCATTCAGGTCGGCAGTGTGCGCGATCATTTCATGGCAATTGCATCGTGATGTTCGAATCGGCAACAGTGTGCGCGATTCATTCCTGGCATTTGATTCTTGACATTCAGATCGGCAGTGTGCGCGATCATTTCATAGCATTTGCATCATCAAGTTCGAATCGGCAACAGTGTGCGCGATTCATTTCTGGCAGTCAATTCTTGGCATTCAGATCGGCAGTGTGTGCGATCATTTCATGACATTTGCATCGTGAAGTTCGAATCAGCAACAGTGTGCACAATTCATTCCTGGCATTTAACTCTTGTCATTCAGATTGGCAGTTTGCGCGATCATTTCATGGCCTTTGATTCTTGATTTTCGAATCGGCAACAGTGTACTCAATTCATTTCTGGCATTTAACTCTTGAAGTATAGATCGGCAGTGTGCGCGATAATTTTCATGGCATTTGGTTCTTGATGTTCGATTCAGCAACAGTGTGCGTGATTCATTCCAGGCATTTAACTCTTGTATTACAGATCGGCTGTGTGCGCGATCGTTTCATTGCATTTGAATCTAGATGTGCAAATCGGCAACAGTGTGCATGATTCATTCCTGGCGTTTTAACTTTTGAAATACAGATCGGCAGAGTGCGCGATCATTTCTAGACATTGAAATCTTGATGTGCAGTTTGATTAAGGAGCATAATAATTCCTGAACATTTGAGTCTTGGAACTCTTAATCAGAGTGTGACGTAGCAGTGTTATTCATGATTATAGTACAGTTCATTCATGCAGAAAAAATCCAGGTGCTCTTTGATTTGTGTTGTAATGCAGTGATTATTCTAAGAAATATTTGGAGAGCGTTCATTGTTTAAAATATGATATGTTAATTCTGGAATGTTCATATGAAACTTTGCATAACCTTTCTTGATTTCCAGGTACCTAGATTCCTGAGGCCTAGTTATAGTGAAGCCTTAGGCCATTCATGTTTTCAGTATAAGTGTTATTTGAAACAAAGCTTATTGAAAGTCATTGTGATTAATCTTGCAATTGTGTTGTTTAACTCTTGCTTCCACAGGTCTCCTTCCTCGCTGTTCCCAACCCAAAACCCATTCCCCCACTTGGCCATTCTTTACCTCTGTGTTATAATAACTAGTGGAGTTTGGAGCTGCCAAGAGGTAGACATGTTAGGAACATGCGCAAGCCCCGAGGATCTGGTCTCCTTGACAGAATAGTGAGCCCACAAATTTTTAATCCTCCTGGTTTGCGCTAGGTTCTCAATATGGCCACATTGGATGAGTTAGTTCAAGTTATCACGCAGCTCCAATCGGATGTAGTAGCATCCAAAGACATAGAAAGCAGCTTAGCTGAGAGAGTGAGTCAGTTACAAGACCCAGTAGAAAAGAAGGAGCAAGGTCTTTGGGTGCGGGTTGGCTTGGTCCTCCTTCTCAAGGTTCAGGAGGTAATCCTCCAACTAACATTTCCCTCAACGTTCCTTCAGCCATTCCTCTGGCTCCTCCAGAGTGGTTTTCAGGTGATCCTCTGAAAGCGCAATCCTTTTTGATTCAAGTAGAATTACATTTTACCTGTCAACCAAGCACTTTCCCTGATGCCCAATCCAGGGTGACCTTCCTGTTTTCTTATCTGACTGGAGACGCGGCCACCTGGGCAAATCCTCTTGTGTGTAGAGACAGTCCCCTGCTTTATAATTGGAGAAACTTTGTCCGTGAATTTGAAAGAGTGTTTGATCGAAGAACAGTGACTCTATCAGCAGACCGAGAACTGTTAGAATTGCGACAAGGCAATAAAGATTTAGTTTCCTACTTGGCTAGAAAAGCAAGCAGCTCTGTTCTACCAAGGACTCAAAGAAGAGCTAAAAGACATTCTTGCCCAGATCGATCCTCAACCTACAGATTGTCAAGATCTGATAAACCTTGTTTTGAGAATAGACCATCGTCTTGCAGAACGACAGGGAACACGCACAAAGACTGAGAAATATTCCTGGCGTGTTCACGAACGTAGAGAATCAAGAACTCAGAAAGAGAGTAATCACGAACCAATGGAAATTGGAACTATCAGGCGGCCTTTGACAAAAGACGAAAAAGACCTACGCAGAAAGAACGGACAATGTCTTTACTGTGGGTGCAAGGGCCACTTCGCCAAAGAGTGTCCAATAAAACAAAAGAGCAAACAAGGTCCTATCAAGAAAATTGCAGCAAATGTACAAACCGAGCAGGAAAAACTAGATCACCCAAGATGTAAAGAAGGGTTGCTCTTGGGTGTCACCATGGACCCTTCACAGTCAAGGCATCTTAAGTTAGACATCGAAGTACAAGTAAAGAAGAAGAAATATCTTAAGAAAGCCTTAGTGGATTCTGGGGCTACTGGTAACTTTGTGGATGCACAATTGGTTCGAACATGGAGGATCCCATGCACCAAGAAGAAAACACCAGAAATAATACAAGCCGTAGATGGAAAACTCTTAACTGGAGGTCCAGTGACTCTGCAGACCGTCCCCTTGTCGGTGACCTGTAATTGGGGAAATCAGAATATCAAACATGAAGAGAACATTATCTTTGATGTCATCCATGCTCCTCAGTATGGAATCATTCTTGGACTGCCGTGGTTAAGTTATCATAACCCTGAAATCAACTGGTCAGAACGGAAAATCATATTCTCCTCCATCTTGTGTAATGAAAAATGTCTCCAGACATCAAGAGTCACAAAACCTTGCAAATCTCACGTAGCAGCAGCTGCTGAAAAAGATGTAACGCTGCCCTGGCAGTACTCATCCTATCTAGATGTATTTGATGAAAGAGAAGCAAAAATCTTGCCACCTCACAGACCATATGACTGCCAAATTGATCTAACTCCTGGTGCTATACTCCCTAGTTGTCGTGTGTACGCCTTGTCAGAACACGAAAATCAACACCTAAGAAAATACTTAGATCAATTTCTAGCTAATGGCTTTATTCGTCCTTCCAAGTTTCCTGCAGCGTCTCCTCTTTTTTTTGTCCCCAAGGCTAATGGGGATCTCCAAACCTGCATAGACTATAGAGGATTGAACAAAATACCCATTACCTCTGATTCCTGTCTTGTTTGATTAAGTTAATAAAAAGCAAAGTGTCAGAGTCACCAGATCCTCTGGGTCTGTGCACGTTCCCAACACTTCCACCACAAGACAGCTCCAATACTCTGATTAGATTTGTCACAGAGTCTAAGAGAGTCCAAGTGGGGAAAAGGGGATTAGGAAGGGAACAGCTGGGATGGAGACCTGTAGGAAGCAAAAGGTTAAAAAACACAACATCAAAATTACATCTCATGAAATCAGTACTATGATATGACTGAACACCTGTGAGGGAAGCAAGAGAGGTTAGAATAGAACTTTCAGATTCAAGTACTTTCTTTAGCATGAGAATCAGGAAACAATCTGAGTAATTTCTGAACCATCATATGAATCTTATTTTAAGAATACATATCAGGAACACACAGCATTACATCTAGAACTCTGGTCTTTTTGTGTTCTCTCAAAACATTGGAAAGTGAATTGCGCACATTGCAGGTTTTTATATAAGTATCAAACACCATAGAAGGATTGTGCATCATGAATAACACAACGTAAATTCAAGGAGTAAATCACGCGACTTGACAACTCGAATACTACCAAGTAAATGCCTTAGAATGGTAGCACACAGTAAGCAACATTAATTAAGCATGAGGAAAGAATTGCGGGTCTTGCCGATTTGAGTGCCACCATGTAACTGCCAAAAAGTGGTAGCGCACAATGAATAAAATGAATTAAATACGAGGAAGGAATCGCACGTCTTGCCGATTCGAATGACACCATGTAACTGCCAAGGAATGGTAGCGCACAATGAATATCATGAATTAAAGAAAAGAAAAGGAATCACGCGTCTTGCCGATTCGAATGCCACTATGTAACTGCCAAAAAATGGTAGCGCACAATGAATATTAAAGGTTAAATCACTAGGAAGCGAATCGCGCGTCTTGCCGATTCGAACGCCACCATGAAACTGCCAAGGAATGGTAGCGTACGATGAATATCATGAATTAATCACAAGGAAAGAATTGCGCGTCTTGACGATTCGGATGCCACCATGAAACTGTCAAGGAATGGTAGCGCACAATGAATATCATGAATTCAGCACAAGAAAACGAATCGCGGGTCTTGCCGATTCGAATGCCACCATGAAAATGCCATGAAAAATCCAAACTCACATTCACACGCGCAAGAGCAAATTGTTTAACATAAAGAATTAGGCCCAAGAATTCGAGCGTCCTCGATTATGGGGTCGGGGGCACAGCCCAACCTTCGTCTTACCGCCCTGACTAAGGATCACCACTGTAATGTGAAGGGCAGAGGCCTGGAAGGTCAAGGTGGGCCACCGGAACAGGAGCTCAGGAAGTTGCTGCTGCTCTGCACTGGGACCTCTGAATAGTGAGCACGTGGAGCTGGGCTGGCCCCCTTTTATAGAGTCTTGGCCCAGCCCACAACCACACCCAGGCATGCTGCAGGGAAAGCTTCTAGAAGGCCCTGGAAAGGGACCACACCCTGACTCACTCTGAAAGCCTGCAGCAATACATTGCAAATGAACAGTATTTAAAAGCACCTAAAGAATGAGGTGGTCATTCTGACCTCGGCGGTAAAAGGCGCCTACCGCCGGTCAGAAATCCTCCATAATCCCGCCGCGGTCGCGGAAACCCGCCACGGTCATTCTGACCCGCAGAAGGCAAACCTCCGAAAATCCGACAGCCACAACAGACCGCCAGACCAGCGGTCGGCGGAAAAGTGGAGGTGACAAAACCTCCACCGTCACGCCAACAGAAATACGCCCATGCCATTACGACCCACGAATCCACGCGGCGGTCTTTCAAACGCGGTATTCCATTGGCGGGACACACCGCCGCGGTCAGAATACACACAAACGAACAAAACTCAGCCACATTGGCCGATTTGAATTCCACACACCTGATACACATACACACACCACTCCCACACACACAATACAATATAAAACACACACCCACATCACCCACAAACCCCTACGACCAAAAATTCTGAAAGAAGGCCAGAGCGAGACACCACCATCCACAAACTAGCAGCCACAGCCACTCAACACCATCACCCACACACTATCCACACACAAAACAACACACACCACCACACTCAACACACTTAACTACACATACTCCACCCCACACATCATACACACCACCCCATGGCACCCCAAAGACACCCCCGCTTCTCAGACGAAGAACTCAGGGTCATGGTGGAGGAAATCGTTCGGGTAGAGCCCCAGCTGTTCGGCACACAGATCCAATACACCAGCATTGCCCGGAGGACGGAGCTATGGCAGAGGATTGTCGACAGGGTCAACGCTGTGGGACAGCACCCCAGAAATCGGGAAGACATCAGGAAGCGATGGAACGACCTACGGGGGAAGGTGCGTTCCATGTTATCCAGGCACAACATCGCCGTGCAGAAGACTGGCGGAGGACCCCCACCTCAACCCCCACAATTTACAACATGGGAGGAGGAAGTCTTGAACATCCTACATCCTGACGGCCTCGCAGGAGTCGGCGGAGGAATGGATACTGGTAAGTTGAAGCTTCACTACTGCTTCCCCCCCACCTGCATGCCAAATCATACCCCAACCCTCACCCCCATCCTCGAACCCCACCCTCACCCCCACCCCCATCCTCACCCCCACCCTCACCCCCACCACCATCCTCACCCCCACCCCCAGCACACCTATTCCCTGCCAATGTCTCACCATCACAACCCACACATCCAAAAACCTAGGCCTGCATGCGTCCACTAAGCATGGACACCCATCACCAAAGCATGCCCAATGCATATACACATCCCCCCCACAAGCCACCCTCACCAAAGCCCCCACACACGAATGCCAGCACTTGGGGACACGGGAACCCACAGATACACCCATATGCCACACATTGAAACTATAACCATACCTCTATACCCCTGCAGGACCCGACCGTCAACACACCGCCGCGGAGGGCCCAGAATTCTCCACACCCCCCACCCAAGAGGCCGTCAGCGATGACAGCAGCTCTGTCGACCTGGACACCGATGACCAGCCCGGACCATCGGGGACCTCTGGACAGTCGGTTCCCCTCACACAGGCCCAGGCCACTACAGACCCAAACCCCTCTGGGAACACCGGCACAGCTCCCACCCAGCGGGCCCATGCCTCTGTCTCCATGGCGCGTCAATCTGCGGTGTGTCTACCACTACAGGGCACCCAGGATAACCCACCACCCCAACAACAACAGGGACCTGGGGGCAGTGGTAGTGGGCACACCGGCCAGGGGGCAGAGGCCCAGGGAAACAGGGCAACTCGGAGGGCAGCTGTGCGACAGGGGGGGGACGGGCCCAGGGAACCCACTCTCCACGAGGCCCTCACCACCATCATGGGAGCATACAACCGCTCCCAGGAGACGATGGCGACGGTACTGGCCCGGTTCCAGGAGATCCAGGTACTGCAGGAGGAACACTATCGGGGGTACAGGGAGGACATCAGAGCCCTCACCTCCACCCTGGTTACCATGGTAGGGCTGCTGCAGGACCTCATCAACACCAGGACGGACACTCAACAACACCAAAGGGCCCCTGCCACTAGCCTGGACCAAGAACAGCCAACCACCTCCGCCGGCGCTAGTGGACAGGAGGCCCCCGCACAGCAGCAGCCCACCAGACCCCCACCTCCTGCAGGAGAAGAACCACCCCGCAAGAGGGCCCTGAGATCTCGCAAGAAGACAGAGTAGGATGTCAAGACCCCCGCCAGCAAAGGATACCACCTGATGTCATCCCACTGTCCCACATTGTCACCCTGTCCATCCTTGAACTGCCCATGCTCCATCTCTCCACAGGCCTCTGGACAATGCACCTGTGTGACTGTTACTCTGGACTCTGCCATGGACATTCCTTCACCATAGCCCCCACCCACTTGAAACCACCCATCCCATTTTGAGCACTTAAATAAACACCTATTTTGCACAAAACTATCTGGAGTCTGGCTGTGATTTCAAAATTTTGTAATTGACATGACAGTGCAAATATGTCCTTGTACATAGTGAAGTCAACAAACAGCTGCCACAAAGCTGTAGTCCATGGGGAAACGAAGCACAGGACTCGTAGTGGGGACCCCAGATCTGAAATAGGGAGGGAAAAGCCACAACTCAGTCATCATACACTGGGGCAAATAGACAGGCAGCAGAGATGCAGGAGAGTAGTTCACATTTACTAAATTATCTTTGAATTGTTACCTGTGTCCTATTGGAAGTACTGTTCAATGATTCTGTCCCTGTTGTCTGTTTCAGCCCCGTCGTCTTCCTCCTCGTCACTCTCCTCAGGTTCCACCGCTGCCACAACACCACCGTCTCGACCATCCTCCTGCAGGAAAGGCACCTGGCGGCGCAAAGCCAGGTTGTGAAGCATGCAGCAGGCCACGATGATGTGACACACCTTCTTAGGTGAGTACATTAGGAATCCACCTGTCATATGCAGGCACCGAAACCTGGCCTTTAGGAGGCCAAAGGTGCGTTCGATCACCTTCCTAGTACGCCCATGGGCCTCATTGTACCGTTCCTCTGCCCTGGTCCGGGGATTCCTTACTGGGGTCAGTAGCCACGACAGGTTGGGGTACCCAGAGTCCCCCAATAGCCATACACGGTGTCTCTCTAGCTGTTCCATCACGTAAGGGATGCTGCTATTCCTCAGGATGTAGGCGTCATGCACTGACCCTGGGAATTTGGCATTTACATGCGAGATGTACTGGTCAGCCAAACACACCACCTGGATGTTCATTGAATGGTAACTTTTTCTGTTCCTGTACACCTGCTCCCTGTCTCTTGGGGGAACCAAAGCCACATGGGTCCCATCAATGGCACCAATGACGTTGGGAATATGTCCAAGGGCATAGAAATCACCTTTCACTGCAGCCAATTCGCCCACCTCAGGGAAAATGATGTAGCTCCTCACGTATTTCATCAGGGCAGACAACACTCTGGATAACACCTTCGAAAACATGGGCTGAGACATCCCAGAAGCAATTCCCACTGTTGTCTGAAATGACCCACTTGCCAAGAAATGGAGTACTGACAGGACCTGCACCAGAGGGGGAATCCCTGTGGGTTGGCGGATGGGGGACATCAGGTCGGGCTCCAGCTGGGCACACAGTTCATGTATAGTGGCACGGTTAAGACGGTAGGTCAGGATAATGTGGCGTTCTTCCATTGTCGACAGGTCCACCAGCGGTCGGTACACGGGAGGATTCATCCGTCTCCTCGCCAAACCCAGCGGACGGTGCCTAGGAGGGACAACATGGAGCACACAGTCAAGCAACCCACAGGTACGTACTCACAGCTAGCACAGTAAACGATTCTCTATGCAGTGAATGGCGTGTCTGAGTGGCTATGGAAGGCCTAGGCCTGTGTGACGCAGTTGAAATTGAACCATGTGGACCCTCGAAATGGCGGCTGCCTGACCTGTGAAGTGTGACAATGGGATGTGAGGTCAATGCGCTGGCGTGGCACACCGCGGCGGGCGGCGGGCGAAGACCGCGGCGCGAAGCCGCATTGGTTAACATTGAAGCCTATGGGTTTCAGGAGCCAATGGCGAAGGGCGCCGGCGGTGGCGGTACGCACCGCCGCGGTACGCACCGCCGCGGACGTGACCGCCATTTTCTATCTAGTTATCCACTTGCGACTTGAACTTTCACAGGAGAGGACCTATACTGCAAGTGTTGCTGTGACCTCGGTCTGGAAGGGACAATGGCTGCTGCGCCTGGGGAAAGGGCCCCTGCCTTCACTGGAGAGGAGTTGGAGAAACTTGTGGATGGGGTCCTCCCCAAGTATGCGCTACTCTACGGTCCTCCAGACCAACAAGTGAGTTTAATTCAATCTGGATTTGGGGCCACTGGCTGGCTTGGGGGCCTGGCGGGGGGCCTGGCGGGGATGGGGGGCGTTGGGCCTGGTGGGGGGCATGGCGGGGGGCCTGGCGGGGATGGGGGGGCATGTTGGGGCTGGCGGGGGGCCTGGCGGGGATGGGGGGCATGTTGGGGCTTGCGGGGGGCATGGCGGGGGGCCTGGCGGGGATGGGGGGCATGTTGGGCCTGGTGGGGGGCATGGCGGGGGGCCTGGCGGGGATGGGGGGCATGTTGGGCCTGGCGGGGGGCATGGCGGGGGGCCTGGCGGGGATGGGGGGGCATGTTGGGGCTGGCGGGGGGCCTGGCGGGGATGGGCGGCATGTTGGGCCTGGTGGGGGGCATGGCGGGGGGCCTGGCGGGGATGGGGGGCATGTTGGGCCTGGCGGGGGCATGGCGGGGGGCCTGGCGGGGATGGGGGGGCATGTTGGGGCTGGCGGGGGGCCTGGCGGGGATGGGGGGCATGTTGGGCCTGGTGGGGGGCATGGCGGGGGGCCTGGCGGGGATGGGGGGCATGTTGGGCCTGGCGGGGGGCATGGCGGGGGGCCTGGCGGGGATGGGGGGCATGTTGGGGCTGGCGGGGGGCATGGCGGGGGGCCTGGCGGGGATGGAGGGGCATGTTGGGGCTGGCGGGGGGCCTGGCGGGGATGGGGGGCATGTTGGGCCTGGCGGGGGGCATGGCGGGGGGCCTGGCGGGGATGGGGGGCATGTTGGGGCTGGCGGGGGGCATGGCGGGGGGCCTGGTGGGGATGGGGGGCATGTTGGGGCTGGCGGGGGGCCTGGCGGGGATGGGGGGCATGTTGGGCCTGGCGGGGGGCATGGCGGGGGGCCTGGCGGGGATGGGGGGCATGTTGGGGCTGGCGGGGGGCATGGCGGGGGGCCTGGCGGGGATGGGGGGGCATGTTGGGGCTGGCGGGGGGCCTGGCGGGGATGGGGGGGCATGTTGGGGCTGGCGGGGGGCCTGGCGGGGATGGGGGGCATGTTGGGCCTGGTGGGGGGCATGGCGGGGGGCCTGGCGGGGATGGGGGGCATGTTGGGCCTGGTGGGGGGCATGGCGGGGGGCCTGGCGGGGATGGGGGGCGTTGGGCCACTGGCAACGAAAATGCAGACAAACTTGAACGTGGTATTTCTCCCTCCCTGTACGTGTCACATAGGTCCGCGCCCATGAGAAGATCGGGATTTGGCGTGCCATCGCCAAGGAAGTCCGGACCCTGGGGGTCCACCATCGACGGGGCACCCACTGCCGCAAGAGGTGGGAGGACATCCGCCGCGGGACCAAGAAGACCGCTGAGTCTCTGCTGGGGATGGCCTCCCAACGTAGGCGGGGTGCCTGCCGTCAACTGACCCCCCTGATGTTCCGGATCCTGGCGGTGGCCTACCCTGATTTGGATGGGCGCGTGAGGGCAGCACAGCAGACACAAGGGGGTGAGTACAAGCATTATCTACTCTGTTGTCGCGCAGTGGAGGTGTCTGGGTGGGGGAGGAGGGCTGTGGGTCCCCCTAGGCCAGGGCGATATCTGTAGGCTGGGCACCCCCGTAAGCCCCTGTGTCCCCAGCCACCACCCTCAGTAGTTTGTCAGTACAGCCATCCCTGGGCCGTGTCATCCATGGGTGCAGTTGTCAACTCTAGGCGTGTAGGGCATGTTCCACGGAATGCGTAGCGGACCCCAAGTGCGCAACTTAGTGCAGGGGGCATCTGTGTCTGTCATGTCCGCTAACTGTACCGGAGATCCATGTACTCAATATCCCTTTATTTCTCTCTCCCCCCCCCTTTTTGTTTGTCTTTCTGTGCTTGTGTGCATCAGCATCATCAGGCGGAGGAGAAGTGGCATCGGGGCAGGAGGGAGCTGCATCTCACATGGCCCAGGAGGGCCATGCCACAGAGTCTGACTGGACCAGTGAGACGGAGGGCGAGGGGAGCTCCACAACGGGGACGACTGGACCCTGCAGCGACACGGACACGTCCTCGGAAGGGAGCTCCCTTGCGGGGGTGGCACCATCCGTGCCCCCCGCCATTACAGGTACAGCCGCCACCCAGCGCACCATGTCCGCCCTCCCAGCAGCCCCTCAGCGTTCGCCCCGTGCCCGCTCTGCCAGGAAGCCGGGCATCTCCTTCGCCCCAGGAACCTCAGGCCCTGCCCCTGTTACCCCCGCTGCCCTCAGTGAGGAGGTCATTGACCTCCTCCGAACGCTCATTGTTGGGCAGACTACCCTTTTGAATGCCATCCAGGGGGTGGAGAGGGAGGTTCATCGCAGCAATGCGTACCTGGAGGGCATTCATTCGGGTCAGGCTGCCCATCAGCGATCGTTCCAGGCTCTGGCCTCAGCACTGACGGCAGCCATTGTCCCTGTCTCCTGCCTCCCTCTACTAACTCCCTCCTCCCAGTCTCCTGTTCCTCTGCCTGTCCCACCCACACCATCAGACCAGCCTGCACACACCTCAACACCCAAGAGAAGCTCATCCAAACATAAGCACCACAGATCACGCAGACATTCACACACGCAACATTCCGATGCAGACATGCCAACAGTCACTACCACCTCTGTGACCCCCAGCTCCTCGTCTCCCTCCTCCCTCCCTGTGACGTCTACACTCACACCTCCATTCACCTCACCATCAGCCAGTGTTTCCATCACCAGCACACCCTCCACTCCAGTCCGCACACGTGCAGTCACCACCCCCACTGCCATTTACACGTCCCCTGTGTCCTCTCCCACTGTGTCTGTCACCCCCTCTTCCACACCACACAAACGCAGCCACCCACCCACCCAACAGCCATCCACCTCACGACAGCCTATCCCTCCTGCACCTGCACCCAAAGACAGCAAACGTGACTCACCTACAACCACATCCTCTCCCTCCACTCCCATTCCCACTGTACCTACCACTCTCCATTGTCCCAAGAAACTCTTCCTCGCCACTGCTAACTTCTTTCCTGACCCTGAGCCCCCCCCTCCTTCTCGTCGGGGTAAGAAGAGCACCTCAGCCACCACCAGCCCTGCAGCCCCCTTGACAAGGGTGCAGGGGTATTGGAGCCCACCAGCCCGCATGTCTGGATCTTCGCCCAGCAGCAAGGGGACAGCCAGCCCACCCCCTGGGAAGAGGAGCAGAAGGCGGAAGGGGCGCCGCACGAGCCCGGCTTCTACATCCCCCCCGGACACCACCCAGACACAGTCACCAGCCACAGCTCCAAAGGGAGGAAAGGGCCACAGACTCCCGACTAAGGAGGGCAAGGGCAGCAAGTCGGAGAGGTCAGGCTGCAGGCCTGCTGCCCAGGAGGAGCCCACCACCCCCATAGCCGCTGCCCAGGGAGGACCCAGCCCAGCTGGCCAGGAGGGCCCCACCAGCCACAGCCCAGGTAGGCATTGAAGGAGCACCATCCCCGCTGCCCAGGAGGGCACCACCAGGCAATGAGCAGTTGGCCATAGACCGGCCGCCGTCTCAAGTACCGCTGAACTGGGCCCCGCCGTCTCCAGCACCGCTCCGCTGGGGACCGCCGTCTCAAGCACCGCTGAACTGGGCCCCGCCGTCTCCAGCACCGCTCCGCTGGGGACCGCCGTCTCAAGAACCGCTGAACTGGGCCCGCCGTCTCAAGCACCGCTGAACTGGGCCCCGCCGTCTCAAGCACCGCTGAACTAGGCCCCGCCGTCTCCAGCACCGCTGAACTGGGCCCCGCCGTCTCAAGCACCGCTGAACTGGGCCCCGCCGTCTCCAGCACCGCTCCGCTGGGGACCGCCGTCTCAAGAACCGCTGAACTGGGCCCCACCGTCTCAAGCACCGCTGAACTGGGCCCCGCCGTCTCCAGCACCGCTGAACTGGGCCCCGCCGTCTCCAGCACCGCTGAACTGGGCCCCGCCGTCTCAAGCACAGCTGAACTGGGCCCCGCCGTCTCAAGCACCGCTGAACTGGGCCCCGCCGTCTCCAGCACCGCTGAACTGGGCCCCGCCGTCTCCAGCACCGCTGAACTGGGCCCGCCGTCTCAAGCACCGCTGAACTGGGCCCCGCCGTCTCCAGCACCGCTCCGCTGGGGACCGCCGTCTCAAGAACCGCTGAACTGGGCCCCGCCGTCTCAAGCACTGCTGAACTGGGCCCCGCCGTCTCCAGCACCGCTCCGCTGGGGACCGCCGTCTCAAGCACCGCTGAACTGGGCCACGCCGTCTCCAGCACCGCTCCGCTGGGGACCGCCGTCTCTAGAACCGCTGAACTGGGCCCCGCCGTCTCAAGCACCGCTGAACTGGGCCCCGCCGTCTCAAGCACCGCTGAACTGGGCCCCGCCGTCTCCAGCACCGCTGAACTGGGCCCCGCCGTCTCAAGAACCGCTGAACTGGGCCCCGCCGTCTCCAGCACCGCTGAACTGGGCCCCGCCGTCTCCAGCACCGCTGAACTGGGCCCCGCCGTCTCAAGCACCGCTGAACTGGGCCCCGCCGTCTCCAGCACCGCTCCGCTGGGGACCGCCGTCTCAAGAACCGCTGAACTGGGCCCCGCCGTCTCAAGCACCGCTGAACTGGGCCCGCCGTCTCCAGCACCGCTCCGCTGGGGACCGCCGTCTCAAGCACCGCTGAACTGGGCCCCGCCGTCTCCAGCACCGCTCCGCTGGGGACCGCCGTCTCAAGAACCGCTGAACTGGGCCCCGCCGTCTCAAGCACCGCTGAACTGGGCCCCGCCGTCTCAAGCACCGCTGAACTGGGCCCCGCCGTCTCCAGCACCGCTGAACTGGGCCCCGCCGTCTCAAGCACCTCTGAACTGGGCCCCGCCGTCTCCAGCACCGCTCCGCTGGGGACCGCCGTCTCAAGAACCGCTGAACTGGGCCCCGCCGTCTCAAGCACTGCTGAACTGGGCCCCGCCGTCTCCAGCACCGCTGAACTGGGCCCCGCCGTCTCCAGCACCGCTGAACTGGGCCCCGCCGTCTCAAGCACCGCTGAACTGGGCCCCGCCGTCTCAAGCACCGCTGAACTGGGCCCCGCCGTCTCCAGCACCGCTGAACTGGGCCCCGCCGTCTCCAGCACCGCTGAACTGGGCCCCGCCGTCTCAAGCACCGCTGAACTGGGCCCCGCCGTCTCCAGCACCGCTCCGCTGGGGACCGCCGCCTCAAGAACCGCTGAACTGGGCCCCGCCGTCTCAAGCACCGCTGAACTGGGCCCCGCCGTCTCCAGCACCGCTGAACTGGGCCCCGCCGTCTCAAGCACCGCTGAACTGGGCCCCGCCGTCTCAAGCACCGCTGAACTGGGCCCCGCCGTCTCCAGCACCGCTCCGCTGGGGACCGCCGTCTCAAGAACCGCTGAACTGGGCCCCGCCGTCTCAAGCACCGCTGAACTGGGCCCTTCAAGGCAAGACCCGCTGAACTGGGCCCTTCAAGGCAAGAAGCGCTGAACTGGGCCCTTCAAAGCAAGAAGCGCTGAACTGGGCCCTTCCAGGCAAGAAGCGCTGGCCCTTTGGCAGACGTGGCAGGGCAGGATCTGTCTCGGGCAGGGCTGCAGGATGTCCTCTGGCCAACATGCCTCCTCCAGTGGCAGTGGAGTCTGTTATGGACTGTTTGGACTGTGGCTTTGCTCTCCCCTGGATGGCCCAGTGGACAGGCCACCCACTGTATGGACTGTATGGACTGCGGCTTTGCACTCCCCAGGATGGCCCAGTGGGCAGGCCACCCACTGTATGGACTGTATGGACTGCGGCTTTGCACTCCCCAGGATGGCCCAGTGGGCAGGCCACCCACTGTATGGACTGTATGGACTGTGGCTTTGCACTCCCCAGGATGGCCCAGTGGGCAGGCCACCCACTGTATGGACTGTATGGACTGTGGCTTTGCACTCCCCAGGATGGGCCAGTGGGCAGGCCACCCACTGTATGGACTGTATGGACTGTGGCTTTGCTCTCCCCAGGATGGGCCAGTGGTCATGGAGTCCCCTCGTGGATCTGGCGTCGTGTACTCAAGTGGCTGAGGTGCCCCCCCTTCCCTTCCCCCTGAGGTGCCTGTCCTATTTTCTTTCTGATGCCCCTGCAGTGTTCTCTCCGTGGAGTTCTTGTCGTGGGACGTGGCCTTGCCCCTTTGCACAGGACCCCTGTGGTCCACGGACAGTGGTTGGACTACATTTAGTAGCTGTATATATTTTGTACATAGTTTATTTATTTATTGGGATTACTGGTGTCCATATTTCAATATATCTGCCCGTTTATGATCTCTTCTTTTGGTCTTTGCATTATTTCGGAGGGGGGGGTTTGTGGGTTGTGACAGTGATCTGTGGGAATGCATTGATGTGTGTGTTGTAGTGGGTATGGGTGGGTGTGTGTGTGCCGGTAATCTTTTCCCTCCCCTGTGTCGTAGGTGCAGTACTCACCGATGTCTTCCGCGCCGCCGGGCGTGCTCCTGGTACAGGAGCAGGTATAGGAGTGCGGGGATGACCTGCAACTCGGGTTCCATACTGCCGGAATCTCGCGTGGAGTGCGTAGAGGTGAGCGTTTTCCCGTTCGTAGTCTGTTTCCGCCGTGTTTTTATCGGCGGTGCTCCCGCCCCGGAAAAGGTGGCGGATTGGTGGGTCGTGATAGGGTGGGCGGTACATTGTCTGCCGCCTGGCTGTTGGCGGGGACCGCCGCGCTGTTTGTTTGTTCCGCCGTGGCGGGCGGAGTGTTAATGCGGCGGGCTGTGTTGGCGGTTCCCGCCAGGGTCAGAATTGCATATTTTGGACCGCCGGCCTGTTGGCGGCTTGGCCGCCGCATTATCACCGACCGCCAGGGTCAGAATGAGGGCCTGAGTCTTCAGGATTGAAATCTGCAAAGCAAAAGGTTAAACAATAACATATCAGCACAATGCATAAATTACATTATCTTGAGAGTGTTGGGTTTTTGCATTCTTGTAGGAGGCTGGACTGGCTTGTAGTGAGTACCAAGGGGTACTTGCACCTTGCACCAGGCCCAGTTATCCCTTATTAGTGTATAGGGTGTCTAGCAGCTTAGGCTGATAGATAATGGTAGCTTAGCAGAGCAGCTTAGGCTGAACTAGGAGACGTGTGAAGCTACTACAGTACCACTTAGTGTCATATGCACAATATCATAAGAAAACACAATACACAGTTATACTAAAAATAAAGGTACTTTATTTTTATGACAATATGCCAAAGTATCTTAGAGTGTACCCTCAGTGAGAGGATAGGAAATATACACAAGATATATATACACAATAGCAAAAATATGCAGTATAGTCTTAGAAAACAGTGCAAACAATGTATAGTTACAATAGGATGCAATGGGGAAACATAGGGATAGGGGCAACACAAACCATATACTCCAAAAGTGGAATGCGAACCACGAATGGACCCCAAACCTATGTGACCTTGTAGAGGGTCGCTGGGACTATTAGAAAATAGTGAGAGTTAGAAAAATAACCCTCCCCAAGACCCTGAAAAGTGAGTGCAAAGTGCACTAAAGTTCCCCTAAGGACAAAAGAGTCGTGTTAGAGGAATAATGCAGGAAAGACACAAACCAGCAATGCAACAACTGTGGATTTCCAATCTAGGGTACCTGTGGAACAAGGGGACCAAGTCCAAAAGTCACAAGCAAGTCGGAGATGGGCAGATGCCCAGGAAATGCCAGCTGCGGGGGCAAAGAAGCTTCGACTGGACAGAAGAAGCTGAGGTTTCTGCAGGAACGAAAAGGGCTAGAGACTTCCCCTTTGGTGGACGGATCCCACTCGCCTTGGGGAGTCGTGCAGAAGTCTTTTCCCGCCGGAAGGACGCCAACAAGCCTTGCTACATGCAAATCGTGCGTTTGGCGTTTTTGGATGCTGCTGGGGCCCAGGAGGGACCAGGAGGTCGCAAATTGGACCTGCAGAGAGAAGGGACGTCGAGCAAGACAAAGAGCCCTCACTGAAGCAGGTAGCACCCGGAGAAGTGCCAGAAACAGGCACTACGAGGATGCGTGAAACGGTGCTCGCCGAAGTTGCACAAAGGAGTCCCACGTCGCCGGAGACCAACTTAGAAAGTCGTGCAATGCAGGTTAGAGTGCCGTGGACCCAGGCTTGGCTGTACACGAAGGATTTCTGCCGGAAGTGCACAGGGGCCGGAGCAGCTGCAAAGTCGCGGTTCCCAGCAATGCAGCCCAGCGAGGTGAGGCAAGGACTTACCTCCACCAAACTTGGGCTGAAGAGTCACTGGACTGTGGGGGTCACTTGGGCAGTGTCGCTGGATTCGAGGGACCTCGCTTGTCGTGCTGAGAGGAGACCCAAGGGACCGGTAATGCAGCTTTTTGGTGCCTGCGGTTGCAGGGGGAAGATTCCGTCGACCCACGGGAGATTTCTTCGGAGCTTCTGGTGCAGAGAGGAGGCAGGCTACCCCCACAGCATGCACAAGCAGGAAAACAGTCGAGAAGGCGGCAGGATCAGCGTTACAGAGTTGCAGTAGTCGTCTTTGCTACTATGTTGCAGGTTTGCAGGCTTCCAGCGCGGTCAGCGGTCGTTTCCTTATCAGAAGGTGAAGAGAGAGATGCAGAGGAACTCGGCTGAGCTCATGCATTCGTTATCTAAAGTTTCCCCAGAGACAGAGACCCTAAATAGCCAG
This sequence comes from Pleurodeles waltl, assembly GCF_031143425.1. Lineage (NCBI taxonomy): Eukaryota > Metazoa > Chordata > Amphibia > Caudata > Salamandridae > Pleurodeles > Pleurodeles waltl. Next base: position 576,906,674 of record NC_090448.1, read on the forward strand.
AAAAGAGGGTTTGGCTACCTAGGAGAGAGGAAAGGCTACTAACACCTGAAGGAGCCTATCAGCAGGAGTCTCTGACGTCACCTGGTGGCACTGGCCACTCAGAGCAGTCCAGTGTGCCAGCAGCACCTCTGTTTCCAAGATGGCAGAGGTCTGGAGCACACTGGAGGGGCTCTGGACACCTCCCAGGGGAGGTGCAGGTCAGGGGAGTGGTCACTCCCCTTTCCTTTGTCCAGTTTCGCGCCAGAGCAGGGGCTAAGGGGTCCCTGAACCGGTGTAGACTGGCTTATGCAGAATTGGGCACATCTGTGCCCAACAAAGCATTTCCAGAGGCTGGGGGAGGCTACTCCTCCCCTGCCTTCACACCATTTTCCAAAGGGAGAGGGTGTCACACCCTCTCTCAGAGGAAGTTCTTTGTTCTGCCATCCTGGGCCAGGCCTGGCTGGACCCCAGGAGGGCAGCTGCCTGTCTGAGGGGTTGGCAGCAGCAGCAGCTGCAGTGAAACCCCAGGAAGGGCAGTCTGGCAGTACCAGGGTCTGTGCTACAGACCACTGGGATCATGGAATTGTACCAACAATGCCAGGATGGCATAGAGGGGGCAATTCCATGATCATAGACATGTTACATGGCCATATTCGGAGTTACCAAGGTGAAGCTACATATAGGTAGTGACCTATATGTAGTGCACGCGTGTAATGGTGTCCCCGCACTCACAAAGTTCAGTGAATTGGCTCTGAACAATGTGGGGGCACCTTGGCTAGTGCCAGGGTGCCCTCACACTAAGTAACTTTGCACCTAACCTTTACCAGGTAAAGGTTAGACATATAGGTGACTTATAAGTTACTTAAGTGCAGTGTAAAATGGCTGTGAAATAACGTGGACGTTATTTCACTCAGGCTGCAGTGGCAGGCCTGTGTAAGAATTGTCAGAGCTCCCTATGGGTGGCAAAAGAAATGCTGCAGCCCATAGGGATCTCCTGGAACCCCAATACCCTGGGTACCTCAGTACCATATACTAGGGAATTATAAGGGTGTTCCAGTAAGCCAATGTAAATTGGTAAAAATGGTCACTAGCCTGTTAGTGACAATTTGAAAGTAATGAGAGAGCATAACCACTGAGGTTCTGGTTAGCAGAGCCTCAGTGAGACAGTTAGGCACCACACAGGGAACATATACATGCACACCTATGAGCACTGGGGCCCTGTGTGACAGGGTCCCAGTGACACATACATATAGGCCACAAACCTATGAGCACTGGGGTCCTGACCAGCAGGATCCCAGTGACACATAACAACCATACTGAAAACATAGTGTTTTCACTATGAGCACTGAGGCCTGGCTATCAGGATCCCAGTGAGACAGTGAAAACAGTGACAAACATCCTGACATACACTCACAAACAGGCCAAAAGTGGGGGTAACAAGGCTAGAAAGAGGCTACCTTCTCACACAACCCCCCCCCCAAACGAAGGACAATAAGGCTAACCTTGGCCAGTTGAGACTTTATTGTCTAAGTGGTGATAAGTAGAGAGTAGCTCTGCAATAGACTGGTTACTCCCTTTATCATCCACTATATGGTTACTTCCCTGTGGGGATGTAAACCACCCTGTTTGAAGTTTTTTAGCTAACCAACAATGTGAAGATGTATTTTCAGAGTTTCTATCAGTAAGTTTTAGTTTAGAGCAGTGGGAATTATCCACTGAACCTATTTGTAATGATGGAAATGCCAGACAGGGATGCTGTCTCAGTAAAGCCATAGCTGGACAAAAACTTTGTCCATTTGGCTGGAAGAGAGAACAGGGATGCTGTTTCTCTTGAGTTGGAGCAGGGCAGGGATGCTGTCCTATGAGCTCCACACTAGGGCAGGGATGCTGTCCTAAGTGTTGTGAGGCAGTACAGGGTTTCTGCACTAAAGTTTCTCTGGGAGGGTTGGAGGGATGCTCCATGTTAACTAAAATGGTGCTCTTTTTGTCACCAATGTTAGTTATCCCACAGAGAGGTACTTCTACCTCAGGGAGTCCAGCTATGCCAGCTGATGATTCCCTTGGAACAGGTGCCACCCCAGGAGAGGTTTCTCCCACCACAGGAATAGTATCCTGAATGGTAGGGTGGTTAGGGGATACTGTGATACCCTTTTTACCTGTTGATGGAGAGGGATCCTGAGTTTTCAGGCCTTCTCTCTTTTGCTTTTTCATTTCACTTGAAATGAGAGGGAACAATTCCTCAGGGATGCCCAGCATGGCTGCATGGGCATAAAACTCTACATCAGCCCAACCTGAGGCCTCTAGGTCATTACCTAAGAGACAGTCTACAGGTAAGCTAGGTGATACCACCACCTGCTTAGGGCCAGTAACTCCACCCCAACTAAACTGAATTATAGCTAAGGGAAGAAACTTAGTGGAGTTATGGACATCAATAATCTTATACTGTTGTCCAATGATGTGTTGATCAGGGTGCACTAGGTTGTCAGTCACCAAAGTGAAACTGGCACCTGTGTCCCTGTAGGCCAAGGCCTCAACACCATTTATTGAAACTGTCTGCCTGTACTTATCCATTGTAAGGGGACAAGCAGCCAGTGTGGCAAGGCCAATGCCACTAGGTGTGACAGAAACTGTCTTGGGACTGATTACATCAGTTTCCACTATGGACCCATAAGTGAACCCAACTACACCCTTTGCTTGACTGTTGCCAGCAGTCCCACCACTAGTACCACTACTGCTAGGGGCACTAGAGCTTGATGTATTAGTGGTGGTAGGCTCAGGGGGTTTACCTGGACAGGACTTATCCCCTGGCCTATGGCCTCTATTTTTACACACAAAGCACCAAGGCTTTTTAATGTGTGCAGGTTGGGAAGAAGAGGAAGAATTTGTTTTATCCCCACCCTCTGAAGAGTGTTTAAGATTTGAAGTGGGATCTTTGGTTTTACCCTTATCCCCATGCTTATCTTGAGATTTTTCACCATCTTTCTTCTTATTGCCATCTTTGTCACCCCCTGTATGAACTTTTCTGTTCACCCTTGTTCTGACCCATTTGTCTGCCTTCTTTCCCAATTCTTGGGGAGAGGTCAGATCAGAGTCTACCAGGTACTGGTGCAACAAATCAGACACACAATTATTAAGTATATGCTCTCTCAGGATTGTGTTATACAGGCTTTCATAATCAGTAACTTTACTGCCATGTAACCACCCCTCCAAGGCCTTCACTGAATGGTCAATTAAATCAACCCAGTCTTGTGAAGACTCCTTTTTGGTCTCTCTGAACTTTATCCTGTACTGTTCAGTGGTTAAGCCATAACCATCCAGGAGTGCATTCTTAAGAACTTGGAAATTATTAGCATCATTTTCTTTTACAGTAAGGAGCCTATCCCTACCTTTTCCACTAAATGATAGCCATAGGATAGCAGCCCACTGTTTTTGAGGGACATCCTGTACAGCACAGGCCCTCTCAAGTGCAGCAAACCACTTGTTAATGTCATCCCCCTCCTTATAAGGGGGAACTATCTTGTGCAGATTCCTGGAATCATGCTCTTTTGCAGGATGACTATGGGGAATACTGCTGCTGCCACCATGGGTATCTAAACCCAACTTCTGTCTTTCCTTCTCTAATTCTAAAGACTGTCTATCCAAATCCAGCTGTTGCTTCTTGAGCTTCAGTCTGGTTTGTTCCACTCTCAATCTATTGAGCTCCCTTTCTAACAATCTGTCATCAGGGTGGGTGGGAGGGACATTTCTAGATACAGAGGTATGATGGGAATGAACAGAAGGAGACCTGTCCCTTACAGAGGGCACCCTAACAGCTTGGCTACCAGTATAATGTGAGAGCACACCATCAGTATGGTGTGATTCAACCTCTGTACCAACTATGCTAGACTGTCTAGTAATGGGCAGGCTGAGAAGTTTCTTTCCTGAATCTTTTCCTGGGGGAGTCCCTGGATCAGATTGAGAACCATTAGCTACTTTTTCACCAGATTGGGCACTTATGGCCTTATCCTGTACTCTAAGCATGTTAATTAACAGTTCTAAGGAAGGATTCTTCCCTACACTCAAACCTCTCTCTATGCAGAGACTCCTTGCTCCTTTCCAGCTAAGGTGATCATATACAAGTTTGGACAGTTCAACATTTTTGCCTGTGCCAGACATTTTTTAGAGAGAGTTAAAGTGATAGAAAAAGAGAAAAAAGTTTTCAGAACTTTTTGGAAAGACAGAAAAAACTTTTTAAACTTTTAAGAACTTTTTGAAAGTTTAGAAGTACTTTTCAGCACTTAGAAAAGAGTGAAAAGAGGAAATGCAAAACTTTTTGGCTATGTGTATATACACTGACCTTGTTTTGTATATTTTTCTCTTATGAAAAGTACAATGACAAGAGTGGTAAGTAGTCTCAAGCACTTATCCCACCACTGCACAACCAATGTAGGAGGCTGGACTGGCTTGTAGTGAGTACCAAGGGGTACTTGCACCTTGCACCAGGCCCAGTTATCCCTTATTAGTGTATAGGGTGTCTAGCAGCTTAGGCTGATAGATAATGGTAGCTTAGCAGAGCAGCTTAGGCTGAACTAGGAGACGTGTGAAGCTACTACAGTACCACTTAGTGTCATATGCACAATATCATAAGAAAACACAATACACAGTTATACTAAAAATAAAGGTACTTTATTTTTATGACAATATGCCAAAGTATCTTAGAGTGTACCCTCAGTGAGAGGATAGGAAATATACACAAGATATATATACACAATAGCAAAAATATGCAGTATAGTCTTAGAAAACAGTGCAAACAATGTATAGTTACAATAGGATGCAATGGGGAAACATAGGGATAAGGGCAACACAAACCATATACTCCAAAAGTGGAATGCGAACCACGAATGGACCCCAAACCTATGTGACCTTGTAGAGGGTCGCTGGGACTATTAGAAAAGAGTGAGAGTTAGAAAAATAACCCTCCCCAAGACCCTGAAAAGTGAGTGCAAAGTGCACTAAAGTTCCCCTAAGGACAAAAGAGTCGTGTTAGAGGAATAATGCAGGAAAGACACAAACCAGCAATGCAACAACTGTGGATTTCCAATCTAGGGTAACTGTGGAACAAGGGGACCAAGTCCAAAAGTCACAAGCAAGTCGGAGATGGGCAGATGCCCAGGAAATGCCAGCTGCGGGTGCAAAGAAGCTTCAACTGGACAGAAGAAGCTGAGGTTTCTGCAGGAACAAAAAGGGCTAGAGACTTCCCCTTTGGTGGACAGATCCTTCTCGCCTCGGAGAGTCGTGCAGAAGTGTTTTCACGCCGGAAGGACGCCAACAAGCCTTGCTACACGCAAATCGTGCGTTTGGTGTTTTTGGACGCTGCTGTGGCCCAGGAGGGACCAGGAGGTCGCAAATTGGACCTGCAGAGAGAAGAGACGTCGAGCAAGACAAAGAGCCCTCACTGAAGCAGATAGCACCCGGAGACGTGCCAGAAACAGGCACTACAAGGATGCGAGAAACGGTGCTCGCCGAAGTTGCACAAAGGAGTCCCACGTCGCCGGAGACCAACTTAGAAAGTCGTGCAATGCAGGTTAGAGTGCCGTGGACCCAGGCTTGGCTGTGCACGAAGGATTTCCGCCGGAAGTGCACAGGGGCCGGAGCAGCTGCAAAGTCGCGGTTCCCAGCAATGCAGCCCAGCGAGGTGAGGCAAGGACTTACCTCCACCAAACTTGGGCTGAAGAGTCACTGGACTGTGGGGGTCACTTGGGCAGTGTCGCTGGATTCGAGGGACCTCGCTCGTCGTGCTGAGAGGAGACCCAAGGGACCGGTAATGCAGCTTTTTGGTGCCTGCGGTTGCAGGGGGAAGATTCCGTCGACCCACGGGAGATTTCTTCGGAGCTTCTGGTGCAGAGAGGAGGCAGGCTACCCCCACAGCATGCACAAGCAGGAAAACAGTCGAGAAGGCGGCAGGATCAGCGTTACAGAGTTGCAGTAGTCGTCTTTGCTACTATGTTGCAGGTTTGCAGGCTTCCAGCGCGGTCAGCGGTCGTTTCCTTATCAGAAGGTGAAGAGAGAGATGCAGAGGAACTCGGCTGAGCTCATGCATTCGTTATCTAAAGTTTCCCCAGAGACAGAGACCCTAAATAGCCAGAAAAGAGGGTTTGGCTACCTAGGAGAGAGGAAAGGCTACTAACACCTGAAGGAGCCTATCAGCAGGAGTCTCTGACGTCACCTGGTGGCACTGGCCACTCAGAGCAGTCCAGTGTGCCAGCAGCACCTCTGTTTCCAAGATGGCAGAGGTCTGGAGCACACTGGAGGGGCTCTGGACACCTCCCAGGGGAGGTGCAGGTCAGGGGAGTGGTCACTCCCCTTTCCTTTGTCCAGTTTCGCGGAAGAGCAGGGGCTAAGGGGTCCCTGAACCGGTGTAGACTGGCTTATGCAGAATTGGGCACATCTGTGCCCAACAAAGCATTTCCAGAGGCTGGGGGAGGCTACTCCTCCCCTGCCTTCACACCATTTTCCAAAGGGAGAGGGTGTCACACCCTCTCTCAGAGGAAGTTCTTTGTTCTGCCATCCTGGGCCAGGCCTGGCTGGACCCCAGGAGGGCAGCTGCCTGTCTGAGGGGTTGGCAGCAGCAGCAGCTGCAGTGAAACCCCAGGAAGGGCAGTCTGGCAGTACCAGGGTCTGTGCTACAGACCACTGGGATCATGGAATTGTACCAACAATGCCAGGATGGCATAGAGGGGGCAATTCCATGATCATAGACATGTTACATGGCCATATTCGGAGTTACCATGGTGAAGCTACATATAGGTAGTGACCTATATGTAGTGCACGCGTGTAATGGTGTCCCCGCACTCACAAAGTTCAGTGAATTGGCTCTGAACAATGTGGGGGCACCTTGGCTAGTGCCAGGGTGCCCTCACACTAAGTAACTTTGCACCTAACCTTTACCAGGTAAAGGTTAGACATATAGGTGACTTATAAGTTACTTAAGTGCAGTGTAAAATGGCTGTGAAATAACGTGGACGTTATTTCACTCAGGCTGCAGTGGCAGGCCTGTGTAAGAATTGTCAGAGCTCCCTATGGGTGGCAAAAGAAATGCTGCAGCCCATAGGGATCTCCTGGAACCCCAATACCCTGGGTACCTCAGTACCATATACTAGGGAATTATAAGGGTGTTCCAGTAAGCCAATGTAAATTGGTAAAAATGGTCACTAGCCTGTTAGTGACAATTTGAAAGTAATGAGAGAGCATAACCACTGAGGTTCTGGTTAGCAGAGCCTCAGTGAGACAGTTAGGCACCACACAGGGAACATATACATGCACACCTATGAGCACTGGGGCCCTGTGTGACAGGGTCCCAGTGACACATACATATAGGCCACAAACCTATGAGCACTGGGGTCCTGACCAGCAGGATCCCAGTGACACATAACAACCATACTGAAAACATAGTGTTTTCACTATGAGCACTGAGGCCTGGCTATCAGGATCCCAGTGAGACAGTGAAAACAGTGACAAACATCCTGACATACACTCACAAACAGGCCAAAAGTGGGGGTAACAAGGCTAGAAAGAGGCTACCTTCTCACACAACCCCCCCCCCAAACGAAGGACAATAAGGCTAACCTTGGCCAGTTGAGACTTTATTGTCTAAGTGGTGATAAGTAGAGAGTAGCTCTGCAATAGACTGGTTACTCCCTTTATCATCCACTATATGGTTACTTCCCTGTGGGGATGTAAACCACCCTGTTTGAAGTTTTTTAGCTAACCAACAATGTGAAGATGTATTTTCAGAGTTTCTATCAGTAAGTTTTAGTTTAGAGCAGTGGGAATTATCCACTGAACCTATTTGTAATGATGGAAATGCCAGACAGGGATGCTGTCTCAGTAAAGCCATAGCTGGACAAAAACTTTGTCCATTTGGCTGGAAGAGAGAACAGGGATGCTGTTTCTCTTGAGTTGGAGCAGGGCAGGGATGCTGTCCTATGAGCTCCACACTAGGGCAGGGATGCTGTCCTAAGTGTTGTGAGGCAGTACAGGGTTTCTGCACTAAAGTTTCTCTGGGAGGGTTGGAGGGATGCTCCATGTTAACTAAAATGGTGCTCTTTTTGTCACCAATGTTAGTTATCCCACAGAGAGGTACTTCTACCTCAGGGAGTCCAGCTATGCCAGCTGATGATTCCCTTGGAACAGGTGCCACCCCAGGAGAGGTTTCTCCCACCACAGGAATAGTATCCTGAATGGTAGGGTGGTTAGGGGATACTGTGATACCCTTTTTACCTGTTGATGGAGAGGGATCCTGAGTTTTCAGGCCTTCTCTCTTTTGCTTTTTCATTTCACTTGAAATGAGAGGGAACAATTCCTCAGGGATGCCCAGCATGGCTGCATGGGCATAAAACTCTACATCAGCCCAACCTGAGGCCTCTAGGTCATTACCTAAGAGACAGTCTACAGGTAAGCTAGGTGATACCACCACCTGCTTAGGGCCAGTAACTCCACCCCAACTAAACTGAATTATAGCTAAGGGAAGAAACTTAGTGGAGTTATGGACATCAATAATCTTATACTGTTGTCCAATGATGTGTTGATCAGGGTGCACTAGGTTGTCAGTCACCAAAGTGAAACTGGCACCTGTGTCCCTGTAGGCCAAGGCCTCAACACCATTTATTGAAACTGTCTGCCTGTACTTATCCTTTGTAAGGGGACAAGCAGCCAGTGTGGCAAGGCCAATGCCACTAGGTGTGACAGAAACTGTCTTGGGACTGATTACATCAGTTTCCACTATGGACCCATAAGTGAACCCAACTACACCCTTTGCTTGACTGTTGCCAGCAGTCCCACCACTAGTACCACTACTGCTAGGGGCACTAGAGCTTGATGTATTAGTGGTGGTAGGCTCAGGGGGTTTACCTGGACAGGACTTATCCCCTGGCCTATGGCCTCTATTTTTACACACAAAGCACCAAGGCTTTTTAATGTGTGCAGGTTGGGAAGAAGAGGAAGAATTTGTTTTATCCCCACCCTCTGAAGAGTGTTTAAGATTTGAAGTGGGATCTTTGGTTTTACCCTTATCCCCATGCTTATCTTGAGATTTTTCACCATCTTTCTTCTTATTGCCATCTTTGTCACCCCCTGTATGAACTTTTCTGTTCACCCTTGTTCTGACCCATTTGTCTGCCTTCTTTCCCAATTCTTGGGGAGAGGTCAGATCAGAGTCTACCAGGTACTGGTGCAACAAATCAGACACACAATTATTAAGTATATGCTCTCTCAGGATTGTGTTATACAGGCTTTCATAATCAGTAACTTTACTGCCATGTAACCACCCCTCCAAGGCCTTCACTGAATGGTCAATGAAATCAACCCAGTCTTGTGAAGACTCCTTTTTGGTCTCTCTGAACTTTATCCTGTACTGTTCAGTGGTTAAGCCATAACCATCCAGGAGTGCATTCTTAAGAACTTGGAAATTATTAGCATCATTTTCTTTTACAGTAAGGAGCCTATCCCTACCTTTTCCACTAAATGATAGCCATAGGATAGCAGCCCACTGTTTTTGAGGGACATCCTGTACAGCACAGGCCCTCTCAAGTGCAGCAAACCACTTGTTAATGTCATCCCCCTCCTTATAAGGGGGAACTATCTTGTGCAGATTCCTGGAATCATGCTCTTTTGCAGGATGACTATGGGGAATACTGCTGCTGCCACCATGGGTATCTAAACCCAACTTCTGTCTTTCCTTCTCTAATTCTAAAGACTGTCTATCCAAATCCAGCTGTTGCTTCTTGAGCTTCAGTCTGGTTTGTTCCACTCTCAATCTATTGAGCTCCCTTTCTAACAATCTGTCATCAGGGTGGGTGGGAGGGACATTTCTAGATACAGAGGTATGATGGGAATGAACAGAAGGAGACCTGTCCCTTACAGAGGGCACCCTAACAGCTTGGCTACCAGTATAATGTGAGAGCACACCATCAGTATGGTGTGATTCAACCTCTGTACCAACTATGCTAGACTGTCTAGTAATGGGCAGGCTGAGAAGTTTCTTTCCTGAATCTTTTCCTGGGGGAGTCCCTGGATCAGATTGAGAACCATTAGCTACTTTTTCACCAGATTGGGCACTTATGGCCTTATCCTGTACTCTAAGCATGTTAATTAACAGTTCTAAGGAATGATTCTTCCCTACACTCAAACCTCTCTCTATGCAGAGACTCCTTGCTCCTTTCCAGCTAAGGTGATCATATACAAGTTTGGACAGTTCAACATTTTTGCCTGTGCCAGACATTTTTTAGAGAGAGTTAAAGTGATAGAAAAAGAGAAAAAAGTTTTCAGAACTTTTTGGAAAGACAGAAAAAACTTTTTAAACTTTTAAGAACTTTTTGAAAGTTTAGAAGTACTTTTCAGCACTTAGAAAAGAGTGAAAAGAGGAAATGCAAAACTTTTTGGCTATGTGTATATACACTGACCTTGTTTTGTATATTTTTCTCTTATGAAAAGTACAATGACAAGAGTGGTAAGTAGTCTCAAGCACTTATCCCACCACTGCACAACCAATGTAGGAGGCTGGACTGGCTTGTAGTGAGTACCAAGGGGTACTTGCACCTTGCACCAGGCCCAGTTATCCCTTATTAGTGTATAGGGTGTCTAGCAGCTTAGGCTGATAGATAATGGTAGCTTAGCAGAGCAGCTTAGGCTGAACTAGGAGACGTGTGAAGCTACTACAGTACCACTTAGTGTCATATGCACAATATCATAAGAAAACACAATACACAGTTATACTAAAAATAAAGGTACTTTATTTTTATGACAATATGCCAAAGTATCTTAGAGTGTACCCTCAGTGAGAGGATAGGAAATATACACAAGATATATATACACAATAGCAAAAATATGCAGTATAGTCTTAGAAAACAGTGCAAACAATGTATAGTTACAATAGGATGCAATGGGGAAACATAGGGATAAGGGCAACACAAACCATATACTCCAAAAGTGGAATGCGAACCACGAATGGACCCCAAACCTATGTGACCTTGTAGAGGGTCGCTGGGACTATTAGAAAATAGTGAGAGTTAGAAAAATAACCCTCCCCAAGACCCTGAAAAGTGAGTGCAAAGTGCACTAAAGTTCCCCTAAGGACAAAAGAGTCGTGTTAGAGGAATAATGCAGGAAAGACACAAACCAGCAATGCAACAACTGTGGATTTCCAATCTAGGGTACCTGTGGAACAAGGGGACCAAGTCCAAAAGTCACAAGCAAGTCGGAGATGGGCAGATGCCCAGGAAATGCCAGCTGCGGGTGCAAAGAAGCTTCGACTGGACAGAAGAAGCTGAGGTTTCTGCAGGAACAAAAAGGGCTAGAGACTTCCCCTTTGGTGGACAGATCCCTCTCGCCTTGGAGAGTCGTGCAGAAGTGATTTCACGCCGGAAGGACGCCAACAAGCCTTGATACACGCAAATCGTGCGTTTGGTGTTTTTGGACGCTGCTGGGGCCCAGGAGGGACCAGGAGGTCGCAAATTGGACCTGCAGAGAGAAGGGACGTCGAGCAAGACAAAGAGCCCTCACTGAAGCAGTTAGCACCCGGAGAAGTGCCAGAAACAGGCACTACGAGGATGCGTGAAACGGTGCTCGCCGAAGTTGCACAAAGGAGTCCCACGTCGCCGGAGACCAACTTAGAAAGTCGTGCAATGCAGGTTAGAGTGCCGTGGACCCAGGCTTGGCTGTGCACGAAGGATTTCTGCCGGAAGTGCACAGGGGCCGGAGCAGCTGCAAAGTCGCGGTTCCCAGCAATGCAGCCCAGCGAGGTGAGGCAAGGACTTACCTCCACCAAACTTGGGCTGAAGAGTCACTGGACTGTGGGGGTCACTTGGGCAGTGTCGCTGGATTCGAGGGACCTCGCTCGTCGTGCTGAGAGGAGACCCAAGGGACCGGTAATGCAGCTTTTTGGTGCCTGCGGTTGCAGGGGGAAGATTCCGTCGACCCACGGGAGATTTCTTCGGAGCTTCTGGTGCAGAGAGGAGGCAGGCTACCCCCACAGCATGCACAAGCAGGAAAACAGTCGAGAAGGCGGCAGGATCAGCGTTACAGAGTTGCAGTAGTCGTCTTTGCTACAATGTTGCAGGTTTGCAGGCTTCCAGCGCGGTCAGCGGTCGTTTCCTTATCAGAAGGTGAAGAGAGAGATGCAGAGGAACTCGGCTGAGCTCATGCATTCGTTATCTAAAGTTTCCCCAGAGACAGAGACCCTAAATAGCCAGAAAAGAGGGTTTGGCTACCTAGGAGAGAGGAAAGGCTACTAACACCTGAAGGAGCCTATCAGCAGGAGTCTCTGACGTCACCTGGTGGCACTGGCCACTCAGAGCAGTCCAGTGTGCCAGCAGCACCTCTGTTTCCAAGATGGCAGAGGTCTGGAGCACACTGGAGGGGCTCTGGACACCTCCCAGGGGAGGTGCAGGTCAGGGGAGTGGTCACTCCCCTTTCCTTTGTCCAGTTTCGCGGAAGAGCAGGGGCTAAGGGGTCCCTGAACCGGTGTAGACTGGCTTATGCAGAATTGGGCACATCTGTGCCCAACAAAGCATTTCCAGAGGCTGGGGGAGGCTACTCCTCCCCTGCCTTCACACCATTTTCCAAAGGGAGAGGGTGTCACACCCTCTCTCAGAGGAAGTTCTTTGTTCTGCCATCCTGGGCCAGGCCTGGCTGGACCCCAGGAGGGCAGCTGCCTGTCTGAGGGGTTGGCAGCAGCAGCAGCTGCAGTGAAACCCCAGGAAGGGCAGTCTGGCAGTACCAGGGTCTGTGCTACAGACCACTGGGATCATGGAATTGTACCAACAATGCCAGGATGGCATAGAGGGGGCAATTCCATGATCATAGACATGTTACATGGCCATATTCGGAGTTACCATGGTGAAGCTACATATAGGTAGTGACCTATATGTAGTGCACGCGTGTAATGGTGTCCCCGCACTCACAAAGTTCAGTGAATTGGCTCTGAACAATGTGGGGGCACCTTGGCTAGTGCCAGGGTGCCCTCACACTAAGTAACTTTGCACCTAACCTTTACCAGGTAAAGGTTAGACATATAGATGACTTATAAGTTACTTAAGTGCAGTGTAAAATGGCTGTGAAATAACGTGGACGTTATTTCACTCAGGCTGCAGTGGCAGGCCTGTGTAAGAATTGTCAGAGCTCCCTATGGGTGGCAAAAGAAATGCTGCAGCCCATAGGGATCTCCTGGAACCCCAATACCCTGGGTACCTCAGTACCATATACTAGGGAATTATAAGGGTGTTCCAGTAAGCCAATGTAAATTGGTAAAAATGGTCACTAGCCTGTTAGTGACAATTTGAAAGTAATGAGAGAGCATAACCACTGAGGTTCTGGTTAGCAGAGCCTCAGTGAGACAGTTAGGCACCACACAGGGAACATATACATGCACACCTATGAGCACTGGGGCCCTGTGTGACAGGGTCCCAGTGACACATACATATAGGCCACAAACCTATGAGCACTGGGGTCCCGACCAGCAGGATCCCAGTGACACATAACAACCATACTGAAAACATAGGGCCTCATTATGACCCTGGCGGGCGGCGGAGGCCGCCCGCCAGGATCCCGCCCTCCAAATTACCGCGCCGCGGTCAAAAGACCGCGGCGGGTATTACGAGTTTTCCCCTGGGCTGGCGGGCGGTTCCAGTTAAACCGCCCGCCAGCCCAGGGGAAAACGACCTTCCCACGAGGATGCCGGCTCGTAATCGAGCCGGCGGAGTGGGAAGGTGCGACGGGTGCTACTGCACCCGTCGCGTATTTCACTGTCTGCAAGGCAGACAGTGAAATACATTTTGGGGCCCTCTTACGGGGGCCCCTGCCGTGCCCATGCCATTGGCATGGGCACGGCAGGGGCCCCCAGGGGCCCCGCGACCCCCCCTTCCGCCATCCTGTTCATGGCGGCTTTCCCGCCATGAACTGGATGGCGGTAGGGGGGGTCAGAATCCTCATGGCTGCGGAGCGCGCTCCGCAGCCATGGAGGATTCCAATGAGCAGCGGAAAGTCAGCGGGAGACCGCTGACTTTCCGCTTCTGACCGCGGCTGAACCGCCGCGGTCAGAATGCTCATTGGAGCACCGCCAGCCTGTTGGCGGTGCTCCCGTGGTCGGTGGCCCTGGCGGCCGGTGTTTTCACTATGAGCACTGAGGCCTGGCTATCAGGATCCCAGTGAGACAGTGAAAACAGTGACAAACATCCTGACATACACTCACAAACAGGCCAAAAGTGGGGGTAACAAGGCTAGAAAGAGGCTACCTTCTCACACTGGTGTTGACACTAAGTTAGACTTAAGAGGTGCTTAACATTTAGGGGGTTATTCTAACTTTGGAGAAGGTGTTAATCCGTCCCAAAAGTGACGGAAAAGTGACGGATTTACCACCAGCCGTATTACGAGTCCATTATATCCTATGGAACTCGTAATACGGCTGGTGGTATATCCGTCACTTTACCGTCACTTTTGGGACGGATTAACACTCCTCCAAAGTTAGAATAACCCCCTAAGTCAGAATGAGAGAAGGCGATGAATGGAAAACTGCCTTTAAAACCCGATATGGTCTATTTGAATACACATTCATGCCCTTTGGACTTTGTAACGCTCCAGCAGCATTTCAATTCTTTCTGAATGACGTCCTTAGAGAGTATCTATATCTATTTGCAATAGTCTATATCGACGATATTTTAATCTATTCAGACAATGAAGTCAAACATGTACAACATGTCAAGAAGATTCTCACAGCCCTTCGAAAACATCATCTGTAATTTACCACCATCGAGGTCTTAGGAGTCATCCTTACCCCTCAAGGTATGGTCATGGCAGAAAGAAAAGTACAAGCGGTAGCTGATTGGCCCACTCCAAAGACTGTTTGAGATGTTCAGTGCTTCCTAGGTTTTGCAAACTTTTATTGCAGGTTCATAGATCATTTCTCTCAGGCAGTGGCGCCAATCACCAAGCTGTTAAGAAAGAAAGAACCATTTGTATGGCCCCCGAAGCTGACAGAGCCTTTTCAACCTTAAAGGAAGCCTTCTCCACTGCCCCAGTCTTGACTCACCCAGACGTTGAGCGTCCATTCATAGTGGAAGCAGATGCTTCAGATGTGGCAATTGGTGCAGTGTTATCACAACGCAGTAAAAATACTGGCCAGCTACATCCTGTAGCCTACATGTCTCGAAAACTGAACGAAGCTGAACAAAATTATGTCATTGCTGAGAAAGAGCTTTAGGAAATCAGTGATGCCTTCAAAGAATGGAGACACCATTTGTTAGGGGCCAAATATACTATCACAGTAAATACAGATCACTGCAATCTCCAGTTCATGAGTTCAGCTAGACTTTTGACTCCTCTGCATTTACGATTGATGCTGTTTTTTGCAGAGTTTGATTTTGTGGTAACCTTCCGTCCCGGAATAGATAATCGTAAAGAAGATGCTTTGTCCGTCAAGACTCTACTATGTTACCTGCGATCCAGTCTCCTAGGTCTATCATTGCTCCAGACAAGGTTCTTTGCATCATAAAAAACAAAGACTTTTTTGAAGAAATCCGTAATTCTTTCACCATTGAGAAATGGCAGACGTGGGTTCAAGCAGATCCCAAAAGGTCAATCAAACAAGGACTACCTTTCCATGATGCCCGTTTATTTGTTCCAACTACCAAGTTGCGCAAGTTGGTATTTCATTGGTTGCATGTTATACCTACGGCAGGTCATCCAGGTATTCCTAAAACTCTTGAATTAGTCCAACACTACTTTTGGTGGCCTACTTTGATAAAAGACGTCAAGCAGATGGTAGCTCACTGTGAGGTTTGTGCTCGCATCAAGTCAAGTCATTCAAAACCAAAAGGATTGTTACATCCTCTCCCAACTCCACTTCAACCTTGGGAGCACATCTCATTAGACTTTATTACTGGTCTATCCATTGTTTAACATCACTCAGTAATCCTCGTGGTGGTAGATAGTCTCACAAAATATGCACATTTCATTGCTTGCAAGAAATTGCCCACCTCCAGTGAACTGGCAACAATCCTTTTAAATCGAGTGGTCCGATATCACAGATTGCCAAAAATGATTCTCTCCGATCGAGGATCCCAATTTGCCTCTAACTTCTGGAAAACGTGGTGCAAAACACTTCAAATCACTTCTACACTGTCTACCAGTCATCATCCTCAAACGGATGGCCAAACTGAGAGACTAAATCAGACATTGAAACAATATCTGCGTGCTTATGCTGAGAAAGCACTTCATTCTTGGACATCGATGCTTTGGTTAGCTGAACTAGCCTACAATAACTCGTATCATACTTCCACTGGTGTCACCCACTTTATTGGTCTGTTTGGCTATCATCCTGATACCCTGCCAATCACAATTCCACAAGAAAGTTCACTTACACCAGCCATTTCAGAGACGATTCAACAACTCCATCAAACCCAGAAACAAATCCAGCAACATCTAGATAAAGCTAAACAAACGTATAAAAAGCACTATGACAAGAAACATTGTGAAGTACCCCAATATAAGCCAGGTGATAGAGTGTGGCTTTCCACACGTCATATTGACTTCAAGAAAAAGCATATGTTTAATCCCAAATTCATAAGTCCTTACACAGTCCTTCAGCAAATCAATCCAGTGACCTATAAACTGCAGTTACTAAGGTCACTACGTATTCATCCAGTGTTTCATACTTCTCTCCTGAAAAGAGCTGTCCAAAAAGTCCGCTCCAAAACCAGTTCCAGTTCTAGTATAGGGAGAATTGGAATACAAAGTTAAACAGGTGCTGGATTCAAAATTTAGAGGTCGTAATCTCTGGTATCTAATATCTTGGAAAGGTTACGGTCCTGAGAGCAACTCATGGGTCTCCACATCTGACATTTATTCTCCACGACTAGTGAGGCGTTTTCATCGCCTAAATCCAGACAAACCAGGCCCTAGAGCGCGTTTGGGAGGGGGGAGTGCTGTCAACATCAGGACAGTGCGCGTTCTAAGGGTGACGTAAATGCAAAAACCCAGTCCTTATGCAAGGGAATATTTAATGCATTGTGTTTCTATGCAGTATGTTAACATTTTGCATTGCAGAGCTTTTACCTTGAAAAGTCATTAATGCTGTTTGTAATACATTGTTCATTTGCAAGGCTTGTTTGCAGGATTACAGGGTGTGGTCCTTATTCTAAGACATTCTAGAAGCTTTCCTGCAGCATGGTTGGGTGTGGCTAGTGGACGGGGCTTGGCTCTATATAAGGGAGCCAGCCCAGCTTCACATGCTCACTATTCAGAGGTCCCGGTGCAGAGCAGCAGCATTTTCATGAGTTCCTGTGCCGGAGGCCTATCAAGTCATTTCCAGGCCTGCCCTCATTTATTTGGTGATCCTCAAGCAGGGCGGTAAGGCGGAGGTCGGGTTAGGCCCCCGACTCCGTTTCCAGAGACATTCGAGTTTTGGGCCTAAACATAAAATCGCATGTGCGATTGTTTTCCTGGCATTTGGCTCTTGGCATGCAGGTCGGCAGTGTGCACAATCATTTCATGGCAATTGCATCGTGACGTTCCAATCGGCAACAGTGTGTGCAATTCATTCCTGGCATTTGGCTCTAGGCATTCAGGTCGGCAGTGTGCGCGATCATTTCATGGCAATTGCATCGTGATGTTCGAATCGGCAACAGTGTGCGCGATTCATTCCTGGCATTTGATCCTTGGCATTCAGATCGGCACTGTGCGCGATCATTTCATGACATTTGCATCGTGAAGTTCGAATCGGCAACAGTGTGCGCAATTCATTTCTGGCATTTAACTCTTGAAGTATAGATCGGCAGTGTGCGCAATCATTTTCATGGCATTTGGTTCTTGATGTTCGAATCGGCAACAGTGTGCGTGATTCAATCCAGGCTTTTAACTCTTGAATTACAGATCGGCAGTGCGTGTGATTGTTTCATTGCATTTGAATCTAGATGTGAGAATCGGCAACAGTGTGCGCGATTCATTCCTGGCGTTTTAACTTTTGAAATACAGATCGTCAGAGTGCGCGATCATTTCTAGACATTGAAATCTTGATGTTCAGTTTGATTAAGGTGCATAATAATTCCTGAACATTTGAGTCTTGGAACTCTTAATCAGAGTGTGACGTAGCAGTGTTATTCATGATTCTGGTACAGTTCATTCATGCAGAGAAAATCCAGGTGCTGTTCATATGAAACTTTGCATAACCTTTCTTGATTTCTAGGTACCTAGGTTCCTGAGGCCTAGTTATAGTGAAGCCTTAGGCCATTCATGTTTTCAGTATAAGTGTTATTTGAAACAAAGATTATTGAAAGTCATTGTGATTAATCTTGCAATTGTGTTGTTTAACTCTTGCTACCCCGCTGTTCCCAACCCAAAACCCATTCCCCCACTTGGCCATTCTTTACCTCTGTGTTATAATAACTAGTGGAGTTTCGAGCTGCCAAGAGGTGGACATGTTGGGAACATGCGCAAGCCCTGAGGATCTGGTCTCCTTGACACCGACAAGGTCTTTTCCTCCACATAACCCTCTCGCTGCATGCTGACCAGTAGGCCACATACTATAGGGTCTGGAAGCGTATGGCTGGGGCAAAGCACAACAATGATTAGCACAGCATGCACAGAATTTGTGTAGGACGAAGTCCAGATGTAATCTGCACAGTGTGCAGTGCGCAAGGAAAGTCAGCAGTCTGACAGGTCTTAAGGCGGAATGGGGGAGAGCCCCTCTACAGAAAGTCACAGACAGGCCAAAGACTGATTGGGGTAATCCTCTGGGGCCAACCTCCCTTGGATCTCTGGGAGCCAAACACAAAGAAAACGCCCAGCCCCACGGCAGCTGAGGTATCAAGTAAGTGCTCAAGCGCTATGAAAAATACTGTGAAAATCAGGAGTACAGACCCGGAGCTCCAGGCGTCAGGCCACCGATCATCAAACACAGCGCCACTCGTTGCCTCTACAGACCCAAAAACGAGCATCAGGGCTTCCAGGGCGCGCGGTGACAAGAAGCGATTTCACGGGCTCGTGCTGTTATTCCAACAAAAAGCGTGGGCCCAGCGAGAACCAGCGAGACGCGCAATAAGCGTTTCAAGAAGCACCGCTTCCCCCCCTCCGGCGTGCCGGGAGTACCGCAGCACCTGGCGGGCTGTTGAGCCACGAGCGGGGAGCGAACAGCACCCCACGGCTCCCTGTAAGGAAACAACACCACAATCACCACAAAACGTGCCGCTACCAGTATACACGAAAATGTAGTGGGCGTGACATAAACGCACAAGCAAAAACACAGAGAAACGAATAAGGGAACTTAGCTTGCTCGTAGCAGGAAAGAAAGAGGAAGTGCCTGAGGAGGGGCAGCTGGGATATGGCCTGGCTCATTGTGGATTGGCTCTTCAGATTGTAGTTCCATCCCAGAGGGTTCTGGGAAGTGTTTTTTTGCTTCCAACGTCTGCTGTTTGAACAAAGGAAAGAAAGTAATGCATAATCCGCGCCTCCGGTTTTGCCATAGAATAAAACCCTTACTAAACTATTTCAATGAGGGTTATAGATAATAGCATTCTTCCAAGGAAGATTGCATAACACTGCAAGAAAGGGCATTCCGCCGGTGTTGCTGTGGTTGTTACCACGCTACACCCATAGAAATCAATGGTTTCTGATGCATTTCCAGATTTACAAGTCAGGGAATGCATTAGATTCCTACACCACGTCAGGGGTGGAGTTAAAGTGGCACAACAGGGCAGAATAACATTATTTCTCTTACATTTTTCCTCTTTCTTTGTGTGCTGCATTCTGCAGCACACGTAGAAAGAGAAAAATGCCATTAATGATTGTTTATGTGCAGTAAGGTGTCCCTTCCTGCACATAAACAATCATCGCTGAAATGCAGGCACCCTTGCACCATTGTGCAAGGGTGCCTGCATTGGTGCTAGGTAGCAATTTGTGCACCAGCGCAGGGGGAAAGGACAGAAATGTGCCTGATCTTATAGAGATAATGCAATCCTGCCCTTTTGTTTTGACGCAGAGTGGCACAGCAAAAAAAAGGCTTGCACCAAAACATAGTAAATAAGGCCCATAGTCTCATTTAAGGTCCAGTTTAAGTTGAGGACTGTCATAGTTGAGGGAGGTCAGCTCCCTAGAGGGAATGCCCGTGGCAGATGAATGTGAGGCAGTGTAGGTCCTGCAATGGTCAGTCAACTTCTTTACATCCTTCCTCAGTAATTCGTCAAGGAGACTTAACAATATACTGGTTACATTCTCCTTGACTTATAAGGTGGTGGAAGAGGGTTGTGTGAGGACACAGGCTTTTCACAGCCCCCCCACACACACTTTTTTATCCATCTGCCCTACTAGCTGCTGGCCTTTCAACTTTGAGAATGCCCCAAGGCCTGCTCACCAGACCTCAGTGCCAGTGTTCTAATCCATTACAAAATGTATATTGAATTGGCAACCTCAAATTGGCATAGGGTGACTTACTTATAAGTCCCAAATATATGGTACCAAAGGTGCTCAAGGCATGTAAGTTACAGTGTCCACTCAGGGCTGCAGCACTGATTATGCCACACTGAATGTGACAAAATATTAAATGGCTCCCAGCCGGCCACTGCTGCCTGGAAGAGCAGTTACAAAACTAATAGTTTGAGTTGCCATTTAAACCAATGGGAAAAACATCCACTTCCCTTAACAATATTTGTATGTCCCCCCTAAGGAAGGTCTATCAAGCTCTAAGGCAGCGAGCTGTGTATTATTAAGTAGGACATATACTTTAATATGTCCTAAAAGCAAAACTATAAAATTGTTGATTTGCTGTGAAAATGTTTTTATCCCCATTTGCTATTACAACGTTTCCAGCTGACATCACAGTCTGGCTAACTTCTCAGCGGCTCTACTAAAATGAGTACTTCAAGGTTTCAAGTTATTCATGGCAATACACCCGAGTTGATGTCTAAGTTGAATTTAATGTCACTTTTAGAGAAAGGCAACTTTAGGAATGTTGCCACTCTGTTGCCCAGTTTATCCAGAGGCCTTCACAGTTGATGGCCACCAAACAGACTTCTGTGTTCCAGGGGAGTCATGTGAATGACTTTCAGGCTCAGGCTTCAGAAAAGGTGTTACTTTCACCTTGCAGGAAACCAAACCTGGTGTTGGCCCAAAAGGCGAGCCTCAAAAGGGAAGCCGCCTTTGGTGGGCAAATGGCGATCACACTTATGTAGAATTGCCCCTTTGTTCAGGTAGATGGGCTGGTGGCGGGAACAGAAAAAAGGAAACCAGTAGTCAAACCAATTTTACGGTGGGCATCCAGGTAGCCACACCTCTAGTGTGGGCTGCCAAGCTCCTTAAATCTGAGAAAGGGTTCAGACATCTTGGGAGTGGGCAGAATAGTGCACTCTGGGATTGAAGCATGCCACAAATAGCTGGAACTCATCCCAGGGTGGGAGGGATTCTGGTAGCCTATGTGCAAGTGATTACATCACCCTAGGCCACTTTCTGGACATATATATTGCACCCCTGCACCCTGAACCTCAGTTTATATCTGGATTGGAGAAAGGACTGAAGAAGTCCTTCCCTGCTGACCGATCCACCTGGAAAGAGGGGTGCATCAACCGCTGAACTGTTCCTTATGCTCCTTGGGCTAGAAAATACAGGACTCTGCCTGTTGTGCCTGACCTGAGGAAAAGATTATCCTGAGCTCCAGACCAAAGCTGTGAATCCAAGGGTCAGTCTCCTGATCCCTTGTTCCAGGATCAGTGCCATAAAATCTGATGTAGCCGATCATAGGCAGTCAGTAGCCAATCACAGCGAATCGCTGCTGACTGCGACATGAAGTCAAGAAGACCTACCCCCCTTGACTCAAAAGTTGCACTTTTGTTTGTCAGACTCAGGTTAATAGTTGTCAGAGTATGGATTGGTCACCTCAGACAGACACTACCTAGACACTAGCTAGAAAAATTTGAGGGACTGTGATCCCTCTGGCCTCAAGCCAAAGTCGCCCCACCTTCCCAATGGACTGAGTTTTAATCCCCGGAAGGCCCTTGTGGACCACACAGCACCCAGAGCATCTTTCAGCATCGTCAGCATCCTGCACCCCCAGCATCAGGATCACTCTATTGATGTCCACAACGGTCTTGATTTAAATTGTAGAATTGGACCTGAGACTGCTTTGGTGATCAGCTAACTGTCCAAATACTTCCTGCCTTACCATCTCCCTGTTGGAATCGATCACCCAGTTTGGGCCGTAGTAGTGAACACAACTTTCCAAACTGTTCAAAAGTTTGTAAACTTTACAGTTACCAATGCTTGTTATTCTTTAAACTAAAAAGCTGAGACTTGCATTTTATTTAAAAATCTATATCTCCATTATCCGCCAGTAGATTTGCTCATCATAGTGTCTAAAAGTTAATACAAATACAATCTATCTTTATTAATTGATGTTGGATGTCTTTCATGTTGCTTGACTTTCCCATTGTTGCTTGGTACTCCTAAATGCTTTACACTAGTTCCTTTGATTAAGCCTTGCTACTCTTAATCACAGATAGCCAGGGTTGCGCTGGAGGTTTTATAAATGAGCCTGGTTGGACCTATGATATGTTGGGAGTGTATCACACAGTAAGGTGTACGTTATAATACAACACAAACCTCACAGTTATAGAGTCACAAAAATTGGATCTGCACCAGCAAAGTTATTATTACAAATTACCAACTATTAATCTTTAAATAATACTAAAAATAGCCCCAATAAACTAATGACACGTTACTGCTAGACCTTACAAGTTATAAAATGTGTGATGTACAACAACATTTCTTTACAGTTTTATGAATGTGATTTGTATTACAATGACCCACACTGTACCTGAAAAACACTTAGGACATCATTAAAACCTTGATGTATACAGAAGTTGTCCCTCCCTCTGCAAAGGCTCCTCCAGCAAGATGCCAATTTCAAGGCAATGACAGAAGAAAATATACTGACTACCTCATGGCGGCACCTCCAACCCCTCACACCACTAATTCCCTAGCAAGACCAACGCATCATGCTGGATATTGGCAGGCACATTCACAAAATGAGGCAGCATTTTCCACTCATTTTTAGGAAGATCTGGCTTGGCAGACTGGCTCACCAGTTCATAGTTGGCCATAGCCTTATCTTGAACTCTCCCACTCTCCACAGGGCTGAAGGAATCCTTGAGCCCCAGGGACTGGCAGACAATTCCTGTCCCCGCTGTACATCACATACATTAGCAATCTAAAAGATTAAGGGCCATATTTATACTTTTTGATGCAAAACTGCGCCAATGTAGTTTTGCGCCAAAACGTTTAACGCCATTTCTTAGTGCCACCCCGGGCATCAAATTTAGACTTTGACGCTCAGTGGCGCAAACCACGGGTTAGAGTAATTTTTGTTTACTCAAACCCTTGTGCCACGTCGTAAAGAAAAACAACGTTATTGTGTCGAAAATGACTAATACAGTTTACGACGCCGCAAACCGAATACGAGCCTTTTTTTGCTGCAATAGCATCAAAAAACGGCGCAAACACAGCAAAATGTGCAAAGGAGCCCCAAAATGCATTCCAGAAGCCATGAGAAACCTCAGGAAGATGACAACCAACCAGGACCCAGCCAGGAGGACCCACACAAGACCCAGGAGAGGGAGAAGAAGAAAAGGAAGTGTTGGTTCAGTGCAGAGAGCATGAAATACTGGTGAAAGAGGTGACGGAACACATCAAATTTTTGTCACCTCTGAATTGCCAATTGGGAGGAGAGAGGCAATTTGGCAACAAATTGTTGATAAGATCCACAGTGTGGCAGAAGTACGGAGAACAGTCACCGAGTGCAAGAAACCCTGGCATGACTGCAAGCGCAGGACCAAGGAAAATATGGCCAGGACCAGGAAGGCAGCACTGCAGACTGGAGGTGGGAGTCCAGCACCGCAGGAGGCCCAAGACCACATGGAGGAGATGGTGGAGATGGTGGCAGACGTCATCCCTGAGGAGATCGTCACAGGGATTCAAGGACAGGACAGCGCAGACTACCAGGATACAACACATATGCAGGGTAAGTGGCATGGGGAACAAAAATGCCTAACTGTTAACTTCAAGCGGGGGGGACATACCTACTACACAATGCATGTCAGCCATGATAATCAGGTAGTGGAAAGGGCAAAGGGGCACAGCACGGGTGCATGGGCTTGTAATTAACATTATGAGGTACACAGCAGTAATGTCATACCCATGCTGCACATGTCAGGGTCTACCCTGTGCCTGTGTTACAATAGCTGCAATACCACTATGCAACATATCAAGTGTCATAGTGCTAAGACAACAGCATTGAGGCGGAGGACATAGGTTTCTAGCTAGTGAAACACACCCGCACAGTCATAAGAGGAACTGGAACACTGCTAGGACCATCAGTGCAATCCAATGTAGCACACATTCCCCAACATCAGCAGTACACACTACCAATGCTGACACCCGTATTGTGCCATGCCAATGATGTACATAGTATATGCTAGGTATCAGCAACATATCGGTGGATGTGAAATATCAGAGACTGGGTCAGTTCCAGATTGTTAAGTGTGATGCGAGTGCCATCAGAACACCCACAGTGAGTGCAAGGCCACACCATGATAATGGAAGTAGACGTAGGGTTGAGTAGTACAATAATACAACATACAATTTGGGAAGAACGTACACCTAGAGGATGTGACGCAGACATTTCCCCAAACTGCCCACACTACATGTGACATGCAGGTGGGGCATAGGCCTGGGAGAATGCTAATGTTAATGACAGTAACAATGAACAGGAACCAAGAGCACAATGTTCAACTAATAGGAAGTCAGGAACATCACACTACAAATGCCACAACACAGACACACTAAGTGTACAATATCTCATTGCAGAGGACAATGGCTCTCCTGGGGATATGCCTGTCCTGGACTTCCCTGATGACATGGATGATGAGCTGACAAACATTAGCCAGCAGACCTCCAAGATGTCCTTGGAACCCTCCAGACCCCACCTTCAGTCGCAAGGAGGAGCACAGAAGTAGCAGCCATCACAGAGGAGCCAACCACCACCCCAATTGTACGACCTGCCAGGTCCAACCCAGCTGAGGACTCTGAGGACACTGACACGACCTTTGAGAGGACTGTAGTTGGAGTACAGCGGGAGCTGGCCAAGGAGGTGCGGGTGAGTAGGAGGCTGGCCTGGCTTATAGTGGGTACATTGTGGTACTTACAGCTTGTGCCAGGTCCAGTTATCCCTTATTAGTAGAATAGAGGTGTTCTAGCAGCTTAGGCTGATAGAGGTAACTATAGCAGAGCAGCTTAGGCTGAACTACTATACCACTTATATCCTATAGCACTATATCACAAGAAAACACAATACTCAGTTACTAAAAATAAAGGTACTTTATTTTAGTGACAATATGCCAAAAGTATCTCAGAGGATATACTCCCTTAGGAGGTAAGTAATATACACAAACTATATGCACAAAAACCAAAATCAGGTAAGTAACAGTTAGAAAAGTAGTGCAAACAATGTAGAATCACAATAGAATGCAATAGGGAGAAATAGGCCTAGGGGCAACACAAACCATATACTCCAAAGTTGGAATGCCAACCACGAATGGACCCCAGGCCTAGTGTAGGTTGTAGAGGGTTGCTGGGAGTGTAAGAAAACACTAAGGGTGTCCAAATACCCCACCCCAAGACCCTGGAAAGTAGGAGTAAAGTTACCCTGCTACCCCAGAAAGACAGTAAAGTCGAGATAGGGGATTCTGCAAAGACAACAACTGACTGCAAAACACTGAAGACGGATTCCTGGACCTGAGAGCATGTAAAGGAAGGGGACCAAGTCCAAGAGTCACGCAAGTGTCCACGGGGGGCAGGAGCCCACTAAACCGCGGATGAAGGTGCAAAAGGGCTGCCTTCGAGTGGAAGAAGCTGAAGATTCTGCAACAACGGAAGGTGCCAGGAACTTCTCCTTTGGTCAGAAGATGTCACACGGCGTGCTGGAGGATGCAAAGTTCTTTCCATGCAGAAAGACCGCAAACAAGCCTTGCTAGCTGCAAGAGTCGCGGTTGAGGATTTTGGGTGCTGCTGGGGCCCAGGAAGGACCAAGAGGTCGCCCCTTGGAGGAGGAGACAGAGGGGGCACTCAGCAACTCTGAGAGCCCCTGCAGCAGCAGGCAGCACCTGCAAAAGCACCTGAACAGGCACTTAGAAGATCTGAGGACAGTGGTCGACTCAGAGTCACAAAGGAGGGTCCCACTGTGTCGGAGTCCAACTCAGCGAGTTGGGCAATGCAGGACAGAGTGCTGGGGACCTGGGCTAGGCTGTGCACAAAGGAAGTCTTGCAAAAGTGCACAGAAGCCCGAGCAGCTGCAGTTCACGCAGTACACAGGATTACTGTCTGGCATGGGGAGGCAAGGACTTACCTTCACCAAATTTGGATAGAAGGGCCACTGGACTGTGGGAGACACTTGGACCCAGCTCCTGTGTTCCAGGGACCACGCTTGTCAGGATGAGAGGGGACCCAGAGGACCGGTGATGCAGAAGTTTGGTGCCTGCGTTGGCAGGGGGAAGATTCCATCGACCCACTGGAGATTTCTTCATGGCTTCCAGTGCAGGATGAAGGCAGACAGCCCTCAGAGCATGCACCACCAGAAAACAGTTGAGAAAGCCGGCAGGATGAGGCGCTACAATGTTGCTGGTAGTCTTCTTGCTACTTTGTTGTGGTTATGCAGGCGTCCTGGAGCAGTCAGCGGTCGATCCTTGGCAGAAGTCGAAGAGGCAAGTGCAGAGGAACTCTGGTGAGCTCTTGCATTCGTTATCTGGTGAGATGCCCACAGGAGAGACCCTAAATAGCCCACAGAGGAGGATTGGTTACTGAGAAAGGTAAGAACCTATCAGGAGGGGTCTCTGATGTCACCTGCTGGCACTGGCCACTCAGAGCTGTCCATTGTGCCCTCACACCTCTGCATCAAAGATGGCAGAGGTCTGGGAAACACTGGAGGAGCTCTGGGCACCTCCCCTGGGAGGTGCTGGTCAGGGGAGTGGTCACTCCCCTTTCCTTTGTCCAGTTTCACGGCAGAGCTGGGCTGGGGGATCCCTGAACCGGTGTAGACTGGCTTATGCAGAGAGGGCACCAACTGTGCCTATCAAAGCATTTCCAGAGGCTGGGGGAGGCTGCTCCTCCCCAGCCCTTCACACCTATTTCCATAGGGAGAGGGTGTAACACCCTCTCTCAGATGAAATTCTTTGTTCTGCCTTCCTGGGACCAGGCTGCCCAGGCCCCAGGGGGGCAGAAACCTGTCTGAGGGGTTGGCAGCAGCAGTAGCTGCATTGGAGACCCCGGAATGTTAGTTTGGCAGTACCCGGGCTCTGTGCTGGAGACCCGGGGATGCATGGAATTGTCCCCCCAATAACAGAATAGTATTGGGGTGACAATTCCATGATCCTAGACATGTTACATGGCCATGTTCGGAGTTACCGTTGTGACGCTGCATATAGGTATTGACCTATATGTCGTGCACGCGTGTAATGCTGTCCTCGCACTCACGAAGTCTGGGGAATTTTCCCTGAACACTGTGGGGGCACCTTGGCTAGTGCCAGGGTGCCCACACACTAAGTAACTTTGCACCTAACCTTCACCAAGTGGGGGTTAGACATATAGGTGACTTATAAGTTACTTATGTGCAGTGTAAAATGGCTGTGAAATAACGTGGACGTTATTTCATTCAGGCTGCAGTGGCAGTCCTGTGTAAGAATTGCCTGAGCTCCCTATGGGTGGCAAAAGAAATGCTGCAGCCCAAAGGGATCTCCTGGAACCCCAATACCCTGGGTACCCAGGTACCATATACAAGGGAATTTTAAGGGTGTTCCAGTGTGCCAATGAGAATTTGTAAAATTAGTCACTAGCCTGCAGTGACAATTTTAAAAGCAGAGAGAGCATAAACACTGAGGTTCTGGTTAGCAGAGCCTCAGTGATACAGTTATGCACCACACAGGGAACACATACAGGACATACATTATGAGCACTGGTGTCCTGACTAGCAGGATCCCAGTGACACATAGGCAAAAACAAACATACATACAGTAAAAATGGGGGTATCATGCCAGGCAAGATGGTTCTTTCCTACAGGGTGGGGATACAAAATATGGCAGCCAGCCTTGAGGGGATGCGTTCGTGCATGATGTCATCTGCAGAACAGGCAGCAGCCATGCAAGTGCTAACATCCATCCTGCAAGGACTACAACAAAGTGTAAAGGAATTCACCACTGCATTAAGGGAGTTGCCACAACACCTCGCACCCCAAACCTTTCACTACGTGCACGAGTGCAATCATGACCCCCTCAGGGCCGACCTGGCTGCCTACCACAGTGATGTAGCTGCCATCCTTAAGAACCAGCAGCTCCTCCTTGCTGCAGTAATGCCAATATTAGCCCCACAGTTGGCAGCTACCGGGAATTCTGACTCCATGTCTTCAAACACTGAAGTGTGTGTTGCCCCTTCAAACCCACCAATACTAAGGGCAGAGAAGACGACACACATCAGAAGGTGAAGACGTGGAACAGATCACCTTCACCCGTAACAGTACCCGGTAGCACAAGTCCATGCCACATGGGTACTTATATCCTAGGTCCTGTGCTTGTTAACATACCAGTCTTGCAACAGCTGCTCACATGCACTGTACTCCAGCCCACTGTTTACCTTGACACTATGCTCTGTGATTGTCTCTCACTACCTCATTGGCAATTCATGTTCCTCTGCAGTGTATGACACTTCATCCCAGCATGTCCAATGACATGTCCCATTGCACTTGTGTAGTGTCACAATAGAAGGCGTCACACTAATGGACTCACAATCCTGTGATATGTAAATATTGCACTAGAGCACTTTAAAATAAATAGCACTTACACAACCACTTTGTCTCTGTGTAATGTGACAAATCAACTGTGTAGGAGATTAGTGATGTATGTCACATGTCAGTGGCCACAGCATGTCAATACAACTGCGTTGAACGATTGTGGGCTGATAACTATGCAATGGGGTCTGGATTGTATTATCATCTGCGCTTCCTGAGGGTTATTTCTGAAGTAAATAGAAAACTAACAGTATAAAGCCGTATTCGACTGAAAAGGTACGCTTCAAGGTATGCTTAAGCTGACAATCAATGTGTTCAAAATTCCCTTCAAGACAATCTTCATGTATGTGACATCTGACTATAAACTTTCATCACACACACACACCATACAGCAGGAATGGATGTGTACAAGTGTGTGGACTAATATGTAACCTGGGAGTACAATGTAAGAAATGATAGGTGTGAGTTATGTATACAATACTACATAAGATTATACCATCACTATCCTTATCAGGGTTCACATGAACATCAGGCTGCAGGCAGACGTACCACAGTGGCCAAGATTCCAAATCAGGTCTCAAACGATGACAGATTTAAAACACACATCCAAACTTAACAACACATTGGGAACCAAAGTAAGTGGTGGGTGCAATGGATGGCAGATGCATTTAGAAGTAGCTTTGGTGTAGCTGCCAATGTGACTGCACATTAGGAATTGTGAATAACCATGTCAATAATGGGATTTGGATGCAGGATGGAACACAAATACAAATACTAAATTGACACTGTTCACCCATGCCAAGGCCCTGATCCCCAAGCATATGACACATACTATAAAGGAGCACCTAAATATATATTTAGCAGTAAAAAAGGATATTAAAACTAGGGGAAACACCTTAACTAACCTAACCTATCCTAACTACACACTACCCACAACTGGCCCTAACTACCCTAATCTAAACTTACCTATCACATTTAACTAAACACTCTAAACATCAGCCCGACCCCCCTTATATGGCGGGACACATGTAGGACAACATATACTAACCTAAACACATACTAACTTATCCTAAACAAATATATATATATATATTTATTTTTTATATATATATTTTTTATTTTTTTATTTTTTATACATATAAACCCCAACATCATCCAAACAAAAAAAACACACGTAATAATATAACCCCCTCCACCGCCCAAACCACTTATACTAACTAAACTAACAGGCCTTTTCTAACCTAATGCTAAGCCCCCTAAACCCACTAAATATACAAACCAGGAAAGAGGAGGGAGGGGAGGGAATCATGGCTGAGTGTCACAAAGTTACAAATCTGCCCTCCGCAGGATCTTCTTTATTCCACGCAGTCTCCTGCTATTGCGGAACACCTCCTGTTGCAGTCTGTCCATCCTGCGCAACATCCGTTGCATGTCACGTCATATTTGTTGGAATTCTGCATTGTCTATCACTGTAGCTGGGGTTGTCTGTGTGCCACTAGTGGATGGTAGTGCTGGTGCCGGTGCCAAGCTTGGAGGGGGAGGTGCAGGAGCTGCTGTCTGTGGGCCTGGAGCTGATGAGTTAGAAGGACCTCCAACAGTGGCTGTCATCCTTTGTGCGACTGTGGTCGAAGTGGTTGTGCTGGTGGTGGTGGCTGTTGTGGGCAAGGATGGCCGCCCTTGGGCAAATGCCCTACAGACCCCTGTGGCTCTCTGATGGCGATAACACCGTGCCATGTTGCGGAACCCATACTCCACATCTAGTATGTGGCGGTAACGCATTGCCCGCCTCTGGAATTCCCTGATCTGATGGGCATCCATGTTGGCAGCTCTAAAAATAGAAAAAGACAAACATTAGTGACATCCTTGTGTGATACATCTCCAGATGATATTCTAACACTTACTCAAAATTAGCTTAAACAGTCCAAATCACAGGACAGATCATAGAATGTCCCTGAGGAATGACATGCCAACGCAGCCTACACATGTCATATCTAACAGCACAGTAATACTCAAAAAGGTGTGTACCTACTTCAATGATCTGTGCATCATTGCTCTGCCATTGGTCACATAACAAATGCTGCAAGTACTCCACATGTGACAGGCCAACTAATGAATATCTTCTGGATGACAATCAAGGGCCACAAGATCTATGATTTGTAAATGGAATTGCCTGGACGGTATGCAGTTGCTAATCGTGAGGGGGTATCCTAGGTTGGAACAAATGAATGCTGGAATTACATGTCTATCTTCTACACTGGGATCCTCACACCTAGCTACACATATTTTATAACCCTAACCCTGTGCCTCACGGGGTGATGGACATGCAACTCATACTTTCAAACATCTAGGACAGCCAGGAAGCTTTGGACAGCTGTCCATGGGTTTAGTCAGTCCACCACAGGTAAGGAGGGCTGCCAACTAGGATTGACTCAAACTTTGGACAATCACATCCACATTTATGTTTCTAATTGCGGACAATTGTCAACATCATTTGATCTCACTAATACCTTTCCCAAAACAAGCACATAGATGCAAGCAGCCATCTGGGCTTGAGCTGCTTGCACACCTATGACATTCTACTCAGGTGCCACATAAACGTAGCACAACATGTGGAACCAGATGCTGCTAGGAAGTCAAACATACAGTCCTACATGTTCATTAGTTAACAGGGAGGCTTAAGTCTGTGGGTAATACTTCGGCATCACTGGTCTGTGTGAATCTGGGTATGACTTGCTAACTAAATCATGAACATGGCCACCTCCAAATTTATCATTGGTATAAATGTAGCAACAAATATCACCCTGTTCACCTGCCCATGCCTATAGCGAAACACTAGAATCACAAAATATGACTCTCCCCCACTGATTGTCCAACTCAAACATGGAGCAAAATGTCAAACTCCAGGCAAGTCACATATCAGATCATGTGCCTGTGCCAGCACATCATACCTTGCAATGTGTCCAACACACAGGAGTCAATCACACAACAGCTGCAAACACAACACAGAACTAACATATCAACACTTACTGGATATGTCTGGGTCCACAGATCGAACGTTTTCTCCAATTATGTAGGGGGCTGGTCCACCTGTAACACATGGTAGGGTAAAATGTGCTAAATGTCTGCTCACAGTACAAAACTTGGAACAACAAATCACTGTGTGTGACATTTTAGATGATAGAGCAGCACTTCAGGCATGTAGACACCCAACAGACATACCACTGCAAACATGTATTGACCCTGTCACTCCAGTGATTGATAGAGACACATATGTACACATGCTCTGGCCCTAACAATCATGTGGTGACAAACAGGATACTCAATTTTGTGCAGAATTCTTTCTAGAGGGTACTCCATTTCTTCATTTGTTTTTATGAGACACATGCAAAGCCACATTCCTCGTGCATGCAATACCGGTCACTCAGGTATTGTGGCTTGTGCATCAAGAAACAATCAGTTACTGTGTGATGCTCATGTGGTTGAGTTTAGTTCAGGATTTATTGTGCTTTCGATGGTCCATTATATGTGGGCCTGTGTTGTCGGTAGGTTACATATGCAACATTGCCAGTGTACCCAGAGCCGTATATGACCCCTTTGACACCATGATGGCAGGGATCCTGTGTGTTCCCTGATGACAATGTTATGCTAAGCATGGATTGGCCATTTATCTAAATCAAAACAACAAAGAAATATATGCTGACAGTGTCTAATTTGACCATCTGTGACAGAATGCATGGGCACAGGTGTAGTCATTGCACCTGAAATGTGTTACTCAGGGCCCTGTGGACCTATATCAGGTATTGTAGATCACAGTTAGCCACATTCATCATCTTACATTTGCCAAGTTAGGTGATCTGTGGTTATACAATGAACTGACACTGTCCCCTAATTGAAACATGGTTTAGCAAATGTCCTACTGTGGCATTCTTGATGGGGTAGGTCTCAATTTGTATGCACCTTGGGAATGGCAGCACTCACAGGAATGCTGGTCTTCTGATCATAGCATACACCAATATCTGTGATAGCCTTCATGCACATATGCTGCACTAGATCAGCAGGAGTGTACCAAACGTAAACTACCAAACAATTTTGTCACTTTGAATGTACGATGGAAGCAGTCAGGGGTCCCTTGCACAACATCATGCAAATAAATAATTTGTGACCATGCATTCACAAAGTTCAGGGATCCCATGATGACCCATTAACTTATGAAAATTGCTTGGCTATGAAGTGACACAGATGGCAAATGCATCAGCTCTATACCAGCAATTGTGCCCAAGGCAAATTATAACTCACAGAAACAATGAACATAGGGCCAGATTTTTAAATTTTTAAAATGTGAAGCATTTGCTTCCTGTTTTTACGCTACAGCTATGGAAAGTAGCACCAAACATTTAGATATTATCCAGTGTGCATTACTTTGGCATCCATTTTTAAATTAAATGCTGCACAAACCAATTCAAAATATCAGCCTAAGATATTACCAGAGGTTAGGAAGATCTTTGTACCTATGGCCATGAATACAGGTCAGACATGTATTACAAATAATTGGGGACTACATTCATTCCTTGCTTTATCATGTGAAATACATCTCATTCCTGGTACACTCACAGACCATGAATAAAACATTTGTTTGTGCTGCATTACCATCCTCTATTGACGTCAAAGCGGCACAAATTTACAAGATCAAGTTGTGTTTTGTAAGTTTGTGCAGCTTTTGCGTCAACAAATGACGGTAATGCGTAGCAAATATTGTATAAATCAGGGCCACTGTATGTTCAACTTGCATTCCACATGTCCACAAACATTGCATGCAGCATGTCACCAAATCTGCTACTGTCACAACAGAGCATTTTACTGTACACATTAGTCTAATTTGTACTCACCAACAGGGCCACCAATCACCACACCCAGGTGGTCCAGCAGGTCTTGCTCTCTGGCCACAAGGTCAGCCCAGCGATGTTTGAGTTGGTGGTCATTGCGCTGGCTGTTGAATACTTTCTTTAGGTGGAACAGCACCTTGGACCACCTGAGCCTCCTCGAATCGGTGTGATACCCCTGTATCACCCTGCCACCAGCCTCTAATATCAGGGGGAGGAAGTGGCACGCCAGCCAAATGAAAGCCTCCGACTGCTCCTCATCCATTCTCCCAAGACGTGGCCTGCCCAACATCACAACAAATAATAGGAATAGGAAAGGGAAAAGAGGGAAATACAGAGAAAGGAGGTAGGAAAATGAAACTTAAAGAACCCACAAACAGCCCAACAATACCCCAACTAACAATACCCGCTGCACACTCCCAACAGTACAAAGACAAAATTAGACACAAAAGATGACCAAAACACACTTACACTGAATTACTGAGACAATTACAAAAACAACAGATGACAATTGATATGGCACAGAGGAGAGAAAAGCACAATTTGGACAGACGCAACTCTCAACACAGTCTACAAGAATCACAGACTGCAAATTGAAAGTGAAAGTACACCCACTAAACCATTTCTGTAAACAGGATATCCTATTACATCACTGCCTGTCTCAAATGTGGTACGTTTTTATTATGATGCCTGAAATTTTATGACGCTTACGGCTGTGCTTCAATATTTATTGACGCATATACTTAAAAATTACCCCGCATTCATAGATCAATATATTTTTAATGGATGCCCAATTTCATGGGGTGCAGTGTTAGAATTAACACTAGGGACAAATCGATGTTTAATGGCTGTGAGCATCATTTTTTAACACATATGCAGCATATTTTGACGCATATGCGTCTTTTTTGACGCGTTTGTGTAAAAATATCTGTCTTTAACTGTGTTTGTGTCATTTTTCTCATTTTTAACCTGGATGAAAGCTATAACTATACAAAGATAGGCTGTTAGGGCCTGCTCTGTGTGTTCCAGTGTATGGGCACATGTGGCAGACCACACTACTGTGGACCATAATATTCATGTTGTTGTGCCGGATTAGCACTCCTAACTAACAGCAACCCAAACATTTGGAATTAAAATTGGTATTCCCTAGTTTGAGCAGGTGGTACGTCAATAGAGGATAGCAAGGCTACGCAACTTTAAAAAAAATCACTCTTGGCCTGTGTGTTTATGTCTGTAAATTGGCTATTTCAATTGTTGGTGTGCTTCTGTGTGAACGCCACAAGACGTGTTTTGCATAATGTGGTTGTATGCATGTGTTGTAATTGTGGATAACCATCAGATGCCATTCATTGAGGTACATCAGTCAGGATATGTGTTTGTCATACCCGTAGCATCTTATGCTGTGTGAACTTCCCTGACTTTGGGGACAAAACATCTCCCATGACAAACTATACACAGGATAGATAGAGGAGGGGTGAGAATGGCAATGTTACAAAGGTAAGCCATCACGTGTACTGGAATGTTGGAGACAACTCCATGGTCACTTGTGTGTATACTACCCATGAGTCAGGCATTTGAACATGCTAGATAGGTACAGTGTTTGTGACACAGAGTCCCAACTCCAATCCAAAAAAGTAATGGTACACCACAGTTTGAGTCATGTCAATGATCTATGTTTCTCCTCTGGCTGTGGAGGACCAGCAGACCATGCTGCATGTGTTCACATATTTAAAGTGGTTCAGTGCACTAAGGTGTCCAGTTCAAGTGTGTGGCCATGTGTGCCCTGTTTTAGTATTGGCCTCCATGTTGTCACAGTTACGTGCAGGTCTAGTCATGAGTCTGTGGATCCATTCCCTGCATTAACAGAGTATCCTTCAAAGCAGATTTGACCTAAAGCCAAAGAACAACTAACAACACACGGGATAGTCCAGCTATGGCACTGCAGACCTTTAATAGGGCAGACGACAGGGCAACCTTGGTGTGCTTACAAACATTTGGGAACAGTAATAGGAAACAGGCAGGTTTCATCACAACATTTGTACACAGGGTGGCCTCTAAACTTCCCACTGCAACAGGGAACATCAGTGCCTCTGTGCTGATTAATGTCACAGCTAGTCATCACGCAAGCCCCATCAAAAGGTGGCGGCAGAAGTGAATCTGTGTGTGGAACGTCAGGCCACAAACATGTCTTGTCCTTACATACACATTGGCAACCCTTCTTTGTTGTGCTGGAGGCACCGTACCAAATCCATGCACACAGCCATGGCACACTGTCACTGTTTGGCACTAATGAATACTTGCAAAACCAGACAAGGGATGGGGGCTAGATTAGGCTCTATGACTACATGTCCCAGAACAGAACACTATAAGGAAACTGAGTAAACTAAACTATATATTTGAGGATTCATCGTAAACCTACCAGACACAATACCCCATGAGGAAAGAGAGGGCATGGAAAGCGTCTATGAGACAGATGTAGCCACAGGGAACCTCTATGGTTCACGCAAAGACAGGAACCAGTCAGGCAAACAGGGTGCAGGCTCTGTCAGGAACAAACATGAACAAGGGAAATACACAGTGAGCAGACTCCGACTGGGAAAAACTGGAACAACACTGTGGGAACTAAAAACTGTATTTGTGCTGTGGTCTGCAACATTACACAATTCCCCAAGGGCTCTGTTACACAAGTGATTTGTATGCCAATGCACAACAAGGAGATTCAGAAAATGGCAGCTTCTAAGCAGTTCCAGGCAGCAGCAAGGGCAGGGCATGTTCAAATGGCTGGTCTGCATGGAAGTACTCACAGTTGTGTGCAGCTTCAGTCTCTCACAAGTCCTGGAGTTGAGATTCACGTTCAAATGGCCAACTGGACCTTTCACATGGGAAGCAATGGACAGCTGATTACAGGTCCTACCGACTACCAGGCAGTGCGTTATCGGACCTGAAGTCCATGCAGACTGATGAACTATGACTATGGCATGCCACACTGAAGAGGGAAGCACACAGGAGTCATAATGGGAGTCTGGGTGTTTGTAGATGAAGTTTATCAGGGTACAGATAGTCCATTTATAGGGCCCCCTAGAGAAGGGTGGGCAGAGACTGAAAACATGGCAGTGGCAGGACTTATTACCTGGGATGGACTGCGCAGGGCATGTCTTGTGAGCAATGCTTGGCATACCTGGGGCACTCGTGCTATCCATTTTCGGCTTAGATGGACTCCTTGTCACACATGCTCCTTGCAAAGATAACTGATGTCACACTTACTGCTGTCAAGGGTCTGGTCATTCATTCCTGTTACCAATGCAATAGCACATCCACTGCCTCATGTATGAAACACTTTTTTACCTTATGATTGATGGTGTCTTAGTTGTGTGTCATGTGCTGCAATGAACCATGTTGGCAACATGGATGTGTGTCATAGCTGTGGTCCTCCGATATTGGCCTTCACATGTGAAATAGACAGGACACATGTCATTTACACTGTGTGTGATGTTGGCTGTACATTCATACCCATCAAATGTGATGTGGCTTTTTCAGTATCCTAATCTGTATTTCTGCAATGCTCCACGTGGCTAAACTATGATGATGATTCCTAGGGATCATGTGATGCATAAATAATTACCTAGAGCATGATTGAGTGATGAAGGTAGGTGTTTAATGACATATGCTAATAAAGTGGTGATGGTGAATATAGTTAGAAGAAGTTTTGTACAATGTGTTGTCTCCGACGCAATCCTGCTGCAGTGTTTGGATGGTCCCCCTCATGTTGAAAAACAGCATCCTCCTCTTCCTCCCCTTCAGGCATTTGTGGGTCTGGTTCATAGAGGGGAATGTCCCTCCTTACACAAATGTTGTGCATGATGGCACAGATCAAAATGATCTTGCAGACCATTTCAGGTGAATATAGGAGGCTGCCTCCGGTGATGTTGAGGCAATGGAATCTGGACTTCAGGATGCCAAAAGTCCTCTCTAGTATGGTGTGTGTCCTCCGATGTGCCTCATTACAGGCACGCTCTGAGGTTGTGCTTGGGTTGGCAAATGGGGTCATGATCCATGGCTGGATCCCATAACCCCGATCAGCTGAAAGAGAAAATTAGTGTAAATATCTGGATGTTGGTTGCATCTTGATTCTCACTTTGCATGGCAGTTGTTATGTTGTTTCGTCTGTGACTCATCTGTGTTTGTATTATTTTGTGGGATTCTAGGCTTCTCGGCTGTTCTTTCCTCATTGGGTTGTTTATTTATCAAAACTGGTCTTTGGCTGATTGACCGGATGTCAGCAGTATATTTGTAAACTTGCAGCTCATTGTGTATCTCCCATGCATTATGTCATGTGAAAGAAGTGTCCATGTGCCTTCACTGGAGGTGACATGATACGTCCACACACACAATTGATTCCACTGTGGTGGTAACACGGTTGCACTATATGGGATGAACATCCCAACCAATTCAACATATGTAATAGCATGTGAAAAACAACAGTGAAGCCCTTTGCTTTGGCTAGGTGACAATGTACAACACATTTCCATAAGTTGGCAGCACTGAAGTGTTCACAATTGACAATGCACAAATATCCCATGTGTGACAAGTTCTATGCAGACCTATTTTTGTGCCCTCACCGAGTTGGCTCATGTGCAAACGTGTACTTACACTACTGAACCTGCTCCAGGTAAGCTGGCTAACTTGGTTGTGGGGGTGAAGGTTTAAGTGTCAGAAGGTCCATGTGCCTGTGCATCTGTTGTGTATATGTGTAATTGTGTCAATCCGTATGTGTAGCAGTGTGCACTTTGCAATATTGTCACATCAATATGTGTTCTTAGCACAGTCCACTTCCTCATTGGTAGCGGGCAATGTCACCCCAGGAGTGATGTGAGATGTTGGTACTGGCTCAATGATTCCATGTCACCTTCATTAGTCACCATCATCTTGCTATGTGTGTCATGGTGTTTGACCTGCAGCGAAACACATTACACACCCCTTACACAGTACGTATTGCTTGGAAGGGTGTGTGATTGAGTGTTATTGATGTGAAATTGGAAGATTCATCTTCAAAAGTTGTACTGCCAGTTAAGGCCATGTCATTGTCACTGTGTGGTTTTAAATATGTCCCTTGTGGCTCTGGAGTGGCATCTGTTGTTATTTGCATCTGTCATTTGTCCATAGGTGTGTATCCCATTGGGTCAGGATATCAAACATGACTGGCAGTGTCACAAACTCAGTGTCTTCCTGGCCACGTGTCTATGTAGTGGTGTATGTGTTGTGTGTCCTACAGGGTTGCTGTGCAGTGTGTATATAACTAGGTTTCTGTACTTACCAACAAGTAGGCCATTGCCATATCGTCCATCCCAGAAGTGTTGATTGATGGTGCTGTGGCAGAAGATTAATGAATCATGTACACTCCCAGGATACTTTGCCACGATGTTGGTGATCAATTCCCAGTGATCCACAATGGCCTTCACATTGATGGAGTGTGGGTGTTTCCTGTTGCAGTATAGATGCTCGGTTGCAGCAGGTGGCACAATCCGTATATGTGTGCAGTCAATGGCACCAAGCACGTGTGGGAAGCCATTGATTTGATAGAAGCCCTTTTGGTCTCTTGCTGCTTCTGCTGTGTGTTGGGGAAGCTGATAAGGTGGGGTGTGAGGGAGATGATGGCATCCAGTACCTTGGGTAGGAAGGTAGAGAATGAGAGCTGTGAGAACCCGGCAACCAGGGCACCAGTGGTTTGAAAAGAGCCACTTGACAACATGTGGAGGACAGCTAGCAGCTTGGTCTCTGGTGGAATGATGTGGGGTGTCTGCAAGCTTGGTGCCAACTGTGGCTCAATGTGGCACAGCAGCTGCTGTATATCTTGTCTGTTTAGTCTGTGCCTCTGGATGATGTCATGTTCCCTGAGGCCCTGAAGGGTTGTCCTGGTCCGGAATATCCTCTCCTGCCTTCGGCGTTGCCTTTGGGGTCCCTGTTGGTGGGGTGGAAGCTGCTGTTGCTCCTGTGCTCTGCGTCTTCGTGCATGCTGGATGAATAGCCCCTCCATGTCTTCCTTTTGGTGCTCTGATGTTGCTTCTGTGTGTTTTCCTTAAGTACTGGTATGTTTGCCCCATTTTAACACCTGCCCTGACCTAGGCGTTAATTTTTGACGCAAATCGGGATGTGCGCCATATTTGCGCGGTTGGATAAATATGGCGCACAGGTGTTTAAGTCATTTTTTGGTTGGGAACAACTACCTTGCATGTCATTAACGCAAGGAGGTTTCACGCATCCAGAAAATGATGCACACTGAGATATTTTGACTTTAGCGGGGTCTAGCGTCAAAGTATAAATATGGTGTTAGTTTTGCACCGAATTTACGTAAAAAAATGACGCAAATCCAGCTCAAGCAGAGAATAAATATGGGCCCAATTTTTTTGGTTGCATGTATGCGCCCTACTATCAAAACAGGCATCTTAGTAATTACCTTGCTTGCCGACACCAAGCACATGTGCTGTACAAAAGAGGTTCCCCATATGCAATGCCCATGTACACAATGAAAGAAATAATATCACCAAGATTCTACTTTTCTAGGATGGGGGTCCACAGCAAATGGGTCGTAATCAC
The DNA here is from genome assembly GCF_031143425.1 of Pleurodeles waltl. Lineage (NCBI taxonomy): Eukaryota > Metazoa > Chordata > Amphibia > Caudata > Salamandridae > Pleurodeles > Pleurodeles waltl. The sequence goes on from NC_090448.1 coordinate 576,946,973, forward strand.
TAATCTCCTTGGGAACCCTGAGCCTTCAGGAATACCTAGATATTTACATCCAATACCACTCACATGCATACTTTTAACTAGAGATACTACAATGATTCCTCAGGCCCGAATGTCAAGTGCATCCTATAGGACCTACAGATGAAATGTTACAAGATCTGACATAGCCATGCTGATGTCTTCCCCACTTCCATGGTCCATCCGCCCCCCCCCCCCACGAACCCCCCCAACGTAACCAATGACTAATACTGCCACAGAATTTTTGGGCGGTGTAGCAGGTACTTTATGATATGGGTTGGCAGAATGATGTCCATGTTTAGGCCTGCGGAAAGGAAGTGTTGCTTCTCAGATTCGAATGAGGTCCTTAAATTAATAGTTCTAAAGGATTTTGAGGAGATGAACAGTTGCAAATCTAAGCAAAATAATTTGGATTAGAGCAATATAGTTCAGTAGGTTATACCTCTTCCATGTTCTTCAGAAAACAGTCGATGAAGTCCAAAGTGGAACTGGGGTCGAAGGATTTCTGATTAATCTTCACTCTCTCTGAGCCAAATTCAAGTATCTCCTCTAAATACTTAAATAGCTTCTTATGTCTTCCAGGCATGTATTTCATGATGTTTGGAAACATGTCATACATCTGTGGGTATGAAATTAAAAATATTGCTTTAGGCATTATTTCAAAACAAAATGTGAAAATTTCATAAGGTTTAAATTTTCAGAAACAAAATGTGCAAAGTAGAGGTTTACTAGAAAATACATTTTTATTTTCCTACACACAGGCGCACATGGGAAGAATACACTGTTAGTAACACATATAAGTCCACATGCAAACAAATCCTGCAGCACTTTATCCAGTGTAATATATCCAGAGGTGGTGTACATGTAAAAGGGAGGTTTATGCAAATGCACATTTTCACTGAGAAACATCCATAGACTTTTAAATATTCCCTGCAGAAGAATAACAAAATTGTCATAGTCAATGACACTGCCTCTATAAACTTATCATTGTCAACCTGTTAAGAGAAATCTAGCCCTTTAAATGCGCATGAACATGGTTATGCAGATGCTTTCTGAGGAATGCCTACTAATTCACTCAAAAGTACATTTAATAATACAATGCATTAATTTATTGTATTGTACTTGCATTCGTATGGTGTATCATACCTGATGCGTGGATCCCCCCACAACGTAATTATTTGAGGAAGCTACTATACTATGGGGGAGTGCTTGGTCACGGGCTGTTATACTTGCTGTGAATTTATGTGGAAAATCTTTAAATGTGGTGTGTGAATGACCAAAGTGATGCTTTTTTGTGTCTTGGGTCGCAGTGCATACTACTGTGAAGGAGGGAGAGGAAGTTAGAGATGATCTGCTCTCACGTTACCTTTTATGCTTGTTTTAGTTTACTCTGCAGGTTCCATGTTATGTTTATGTTAACTACCAAAACATTTTTAACCCGGGCATTGGCCACTGACCGACGCCCACTCTACCTCCCTGGTGCGGGTCACAACCAGTGGCCGACATCAGGGAGGGGCTTAAAAAATCCTTGGGTGCGTCACACCCAAGGATTTTTTCTTTTTTTAAACCCCGGGAGACACGGAAGATCTTCTGTGTCTATCCCCAAACACCCACCCGCCCCTTTGTGATGTCAGCGCGCCGTGAGGCCCGCTGACGTCACAGTGTTGTTTTCCCCATCGGAGCAGGAAGCGTCCGTAAGGGAAAACAGCCCCAAACGGCCTTCCCGAAGTTCGGAAAGGCCTCGTGTGAAAGGGGAGACTCTCCCCTTTTACACGAGGCCTTCCTGAACGTGTTTCCTGGCCCTCGAGGGCCAGGACCACCACTAGACACCAGGGATTTCACTTGGGGGAGTCACCACCCTCGGAAAACGGGCCGCCCCCCCAGGCATATTTTTTCACATAAAGGTAGGTGTCCCCTGGGGGGGTGCGATCGCGGGCGACCCCCTGTGGGGGCAAAGCTTTTTTTTAGTAGTTGTAGGGTTTCCCTGGGGGCCAACCGTACAAATAGTAATAAAAATATAGATCTATGTATATATATATAGATATATATATATATATATATATATAGATATATATATCTATGTTGATAGATATATCTAGCTACTTAGATATATCTATAGATATATATATATATATATACACATATATTTTTATATATATATATATAGATCTGTTCTATGTATATATATATATATATATATATATATATATATATATATATATATATATAAATAAATATATATATATCACTTTCGTCAATGCATGTGTGGTATCCCTGGGGGCTGCGATCGGCATATAAAAGTGATCTCTGTGTAAATATATATATATATATATATATATATATATCTCACTCTACTGTAGCTTTTAGGCAGCAATAAAAAAGTCAAGTAAGTCTTGTGATCATGTTTCTGCTACAAAAGAATCGGACTTTTTGTCTAGAGGCAGTTTTAGTGCCATAAAGAAGCGCAGAAGGTTTATATGCCTACTGCAAAGAGCGAATCTGTATTTTATGTAAATAGCTGAGTACATTAGTAAAGTCAGCTGTTACCTGCGCTATAATACAAATGAAATGTATGTGCGGGGGTGGGGGGTGGTGATGGAGAGATGAAGGGCACTTTTGCTGGGTGGTAATAAGGGAATCCGAGAGGAGGACATGGGAGTGGGAGCACCAATAATGATTGGTGGACTGTGCGCAGGAGGTGCTAAAGACTGTGACGAATGGTATGTGACAAGGTGTTTTTTGAGTGTCTTGAAAGAACGTGCTGATTGAGGGAAGAAGCGCAGGTAAGGTGACCTATACTGTTGCACGTATCACACACTAACCAGCAAATTTGTGACTGTCTACGTAGGCTAGTGTTTTAGAGCAACAGTTTAGCCAGTAGCAGAGATGGCATCTCATTGGATAACTGCTGCTGATGCCCTCACTCGGGTTATAGAGGACAGCTCTGACATAGGATCAGAGACTGAGACAGCAGATACTGAGACAGCATCTGAGGGATAGGACAATGGCGCAGACTCCGGGAGTGATTTTTCAGTTGGAGGAGTCCCATTCGATAGCTCCTCTTCCAGTAATTATGAGGGAGGTGATGAGGACAGTCCTGCTGTTCCTTCGCAAGCACAGTCTGTGCAACGGGGCAATAGCGGGTTAGCCCAACCCAGAGAGCAGGTGAATGCGGCGGCAAGCACACAGAGAGAGTGCTCTTTTGGGAGCTCCCCAATTTAGTTCAGCCCCAAATTCCACCACCCAAATCGTATTGTGGAGACATCAAAATTATCTATCACAAAACAAACTGGTTTTGTAAGGCAAGCACCTTGTTTTTGGTCCTGGGCTCCGCGGCCATATAGGGAAACATACTAAACCCAAACATTTCTGGAAACTAGACATGTGGATTCCCCAAAGTTTTCTTACCCAGAATACCCTGCAAAGCTGAAATGTTGAATAAAAACTTTATTTTTCTTGCATTTCTGTCACACAAACTACAGGAATATGCTGGGATCCACAAAATTCCTACCACCCAGTGAATCCTCACCTGTCCTGATAAAAACACTACCCCGCTTGAGTGCCTGTACATAGTGCCTGCGTCAGTAATGGATCACCCCAGGGTCAACAGTTGCCTCATGTAAGGACCAACATTGACCGTTGTGTGATCTATTCCTGTCGCAGGCACTAGGCCTACCCACACAAGTGAGGTATCATTTTATCGGGAGACTTGGGGAAATGCTGGGTGGAAGGAAATTTGTGGCTCCGCTCAGATTCCAGAACTTTCTATCACCGAAATGTGAGGAAAATGTTTTTTCCAAATATTGAGGTTTGCAAAGGATTCTGGGTAACAGAACCTGGTGAGAGCCCCACAAGTCTACCCATCCTGGATTCGACGAGGTATATAGTTTTAAAACATGCACAGGTTTGGTAGGTATGCCTAGGTGCCGGCTGAGCTAGAGGCCAAAATCAAACACCTAGGCACTTTGCAAAAAACACTTCAGATTTCAATGTAAAAATGTGATGTGTCCATGTTGCCTTTTTTTGACACAAGCATTAGGCCTACCCACGCAAGTGAGATACCATTTTTATCGGGAGACTTGGGGAAATACAGAATAGCACAACAAGTGTTATTGCCCCTTGTCTTTCACTACATTTTTTCCTTCCAAATGTAAGAAAGTATGTAAAAAAGACATCTATTTGAGAAATGGCCTGTAATTTCACAAAATACAAAGGTTTTCTTGATACCTATTTTTCACTCTTTATATTTCACCACATGAATTGCTGTATACCCGGTATAGAATGAAAACCTATTGAAAGATGCAGCATATTTATTGGCTCTGGGTAGCTAGGGATCTTGATGAACCTACAAGCCCTATATATTCCTGCAACCAGAATAGTCCATCAAACGGCTGTTTGTTTAAGCTCAATTCCAATATTTTTTTATTTCAGCTGTTATTTTCTGTTGGAAAACCTTGTAGGATCTACACAAATGACCCTTTGCTGGATTCAGAATTTTGACTACTTTTTGGAAATGCTTAGATTTCCGAGATCCAGTATTGGTTTCACACCCCTTCCTGTCACTAACTGGAAGGAGGCTGAAAGCACCAAAAATAGTAAAAATGGGGTATGTCCCAGTAAAATGCCAAAATTGTATTGAAAAATGTGGTTTTCTGATTCAAGTTTGCCTGTTGCTGAAAGCTGGGAAGATTGAGATTTTAACACTGCAAACCGTTTGTTGATGGCATTTTCAAGGTAAAAACCACAAGCCTTCTTCGGCAGCCCTTTTTTCCCATTTTTTTGAAAAAAACGAAATTTTAGCTGTATTTTGGCTAATTTCTCGGTCCCCTCCAGGTTAACCCACAAACTCTGGGTACCTTTAGAATCTCTAGGATGTTGGAAAAAAGGACGCAAATTTGGCGTGGATAGCTTATGTGGACAAAAAGTTATGAAGGCCTAAGCGCAAACTACCCCAAATAGCCAAAAAAGGGCTCAGCACTGGGGGGAAAAGGTCCAGCAGCTAAGAGGTTAACCCACCTCTTATGTTTCAGCTACTATTTTCTGTAGTACAATTGGACCACGTAGCCTTGCCAAACATGCTGTTTTTCTTATTGGTCTAGACAGAACAGAGATATGCTTGGATGTTTTGAATTACAGACTTTATAGGATTCTGCAATTTTAAATGTGTGGAGAGATGATGGCGGGGAAGTGCAAGGAAGCTGTGTTAAAGTTCTCAAGGATACAAGACAAATTTGGTAGATCACCTCATGCTTTGGATACATATTCCCTTTAATGCGGACTGACTTGGTTTAGGTGTATTGATGATGGTTTTCTTTTAGTATAATTGTGTCCTATGGTACGTCGGACTGTCTTGGTCATAACCAACTGGGGTAGAAGTGTTTTATCAGGACTGCCAAAAGGGTATAATTTGCATCAAGTCTTCAGCGATAACAGTCAGCAATTATGACACTATCGTCAATTGTGTGCATGGCATTATGATACTTCTTTGTTGCCAGCTTTGCACACACTGACAGAAAAGGGATGCTAATACTACAGAAAATATGCAGGCTGCTTTATTAAAGAAAATATGCACAATCAGTAAATCCTAATCAAACAATTAATGACATTTTCTCACAATTTAGTATAGGAATGCCATTTTGTTAAAACTGCCCTTTCTACCTCTTAGATAAAAACTGTTCGTTCAAATGAGTGACATGACTAAATTGATGCTACCACCACGGAGAAAGCCCCTCCTTTAATTTAGTTATTTGTAACAACATTAATAAAAAAATGTGCAGGTACTATCAGTTGGTTATCGAGTGACAGGCAATCTAATTTTATCTAAATTAAATTACAAAGGGATAGGAATTGGGGTTTCCCGGTCCATATTATTTAAATGAACGTAGTGTTTGATAATTTGTAATAATTTTATATTTACTATAAATTAATTTAAGTTTAAGGTAAGAGGTATGGATCCCAATTAATTTGATTTGATTTAACTAAAGTGAGCAGAGATATAGAGTTGGTGTTAAGGTTCATTATTAAAATACATGTAATTTAATAATGAATTAATGGTAGACGTAGGTCACTGTAGTGTTGAGGAAGGGTAGTTATAGTAGTTGTAAATAATATTCAAGACTTACCTTGTTCATGTAGTTGATGTAAAGGTAGTAGAAATTAAATAGTGGTAGCTTGAGGTTATGGACCTTAAGGATTTATGATATAACAAAGGATGTACCTCTTTGTTCTGCACATACCAGTTTTGTTTTACAATTTGTCTTCAGTTTCAGGTTTGATCTGAGTTCACACTATCTGGCTGTTTAATTATTTAATCTATTAAGCAATAGCCCTACTAATTGTTACCATAAATTACATGTTTGTACTCCTCAGGAGAGTATTACATACTTAGAAACTTTAAGTCTTTTTTTACAGGTGTGTTGTGACATCAGAATGCACATGATTTATGAAAATTGTAACATTTCTCACTTGCAGTGTCATTTTTTGTCTAGTCGCAGCAGGGCATTTATCCCCTCTTCAGCATGCATTTTAAGTACCAGCTCACTTCCCAGTTCCACCTACTTTCCCAAGGCCTCTTTTGACACTGTGGAAGGCGGTGAGGGTAGGCAATGGTGTCAGTGTCCAGCTCACTTTGAGTGAGCAAAGTAATGTCACAAGGGAATGTGTAGAAGGTTGGGCTGGGCAGCTCACCTGCATTTGAGCAAAGTCTTTTCACTGGGGAAGCAAATACTGTGAGTCTGGAAAGAACTATTATCAGGCAGAGCTGTTATTCATGTTGTGCCAGTTTTGATCACTTACAATTGCTGCAAGTTGAAGAGGCATCAGCATCAGCTCAATCTCATCAATCTGCCTACACTCCCCGAATGAAGCTACTAACAAAAGAGAACATGCTGCCCCACATACCGAGGTAAAGTATTGATACATTTTGTCCCTCATTCTGCTGCTTCACATCTTCTACGAACCTGCCAAAACGAATCTCAATGTAGTCCATGGGTGTGGGCATACATAGGTATGAACACATTGCTGTTGTTAAAGCAGTTTTCACTATCCTACATCTTAACCACCAAAGAATTTACATGAAAAAATAAAGCTCCCATGATTTCAGGAAGGCACCAATTCATGGCAACAGTATAGACTCAGGGGTGACATATTAATATTTAAAAGTAGGGTATTCTGCCTGTCAAAAATTAATATTCTGACAGCAGGCTATACGGAATAAGCCCAAAGAAATGTTTTGTAGGCCCACTTTGCGAACGGCACAGTAGATGTTGCAGTCCACAAATGGTATTTAACTTTCAGGTACTGGGTGCATCTGCTGCACCATACAGTAAGGACTTATAGGCAAAATAACTGTAAATCAAAATTACCATGTTTAAAGAGGTGGAACAGTTATTTTATCCATCGTAAGCAGCTGAAAGGTGATCAGTTAATGTTTGCAAAGTGTCTGCAGCTGTGCTGAGCCTACTTTTTATTGTTGTTAGAAAAATTTCATCAATTCAAGCTAAATATTAATGGATCAAGAAATCTGAGACTATGCAGTAGATCACACGTTAATTGGCAAGGGTATACATTCTTGTGGAATTCACAATGAACTGCAGAAGATCTGCTTTTTGGTTACCTGGTACACTTGGTATAAGTCAAATGCTTAAAGGTGCATGCCAAAACAATATGGGGTAGTTTTGTTTATGCTCATCTGCTGCAGTCAATTAACTTTCAACTCAAGGCTACAATATAGCATACTAAAGTCCTAAATTATGGAAGCTTATTACAATACATGACAGTTCTAAAAATGTTAATTGAGAATGGGTAAAAACACAAATAACAGCAACACGCATTTATATTTGCCTAAAAATTTGAGCAAATGTGTTTTTGCATGGCAAAGCAGAAGCTGAAGGAACATCAGCAGAGCTGATGTTGATCAAGTGATGGCGGTGTGCCAACATATTTCCTTTCTAGAATTTTGGTCAACTTTTTCGTTCGTGGTTTTCCCTAGGATGTAAATGCACCTTGGTTTATGTAATGTCGCCCATGGTTTATTGTGTGACATATGTATAGATGATAGTCATATTTTGCCAAATACTTTAATCTATTTTACTGTTGAGCCCATTATCAGAGATAAGTTCTGCAACTCTGCACATTATTGTACTGTGTTCTTTGAATTTTTGGTACACAAAAAAGGTACATCTCCTTGATATTTAATATATCACTTAAGAATAGTCACTTGGTCCACAGCAATTTTGAGCACTGAATCTATTAGCTTAATTATTTCGTATTTATAGCAGCAAATGATTTCTGAAGAAGACTGACGTTGTAAGCGCTCTAATATTTCAGGATGCTCCAAGGTGGCTTCTTTTTACCTACTTTAGTCTATTGAATGACTATTGTTAACTACATAATGCTGTCTTTTATATTACCTGTCACATTGGGGTAGCATGAGTGTGTAAGGAAGCACATCTTTCTAAGGTTCTCCTCTAGTTTTGCTAGAGGCCACAAAGTGTCCCTATAATCATATGTTTTTGGATACACATTGATGAGAAGGCTGCTTTTTTGCTTTGTTTTTCAGCATGACCTTGACTTTATAGTATCAGAAAGCATTACAAGAGAACCAGACTAGTTACACATTTAAATGCACAGGGAAATTAAATTATTGGAAATTCTGCATCCTTGAGTTGCGTTGCATTCCTCTGCCCTGGGAAGACATTCCATGGCTAGAGCCTTGGGGTTCCCATGCATCTATCCATGGATTTTGGCACAGTTTTAGATTTATTAGGACTAATAAACCTAGGAATGTGTCAAAATGGTGCACCTTCCCAGGTTGGCATAATGAGGTGAAATATGTTTATTTCTCCTCGCTTTTTTCTCTTTCTATGTGCGTTGCATTCAGCAGCACACATAGAAAGAGGACAGTGGCTTTAATGATAGCTTTTGTGGAGGAAGATGTTCCTTCCAGCACACAAACAATCATGGCTGTAATGCCAGCACCCTTGCATCACATTGCCTGGGTGCCTGAACTGGTACTAGGCTGCATTTGGTGCACCAGCCCAGGGAGAGGGCAGGAATGCACCAATTCTTAGTATATATGATGCATTCTTGCCCACTCTTTGAAACACAACACAATGCGGCAATTTGTGTTCTTGCATTGCATTGCCTGACTTGTTAGTAGGTCTGCCCGCTTGGGCCCACTTTTTGGAAATATCTCCATTGATTACAGTTCGCTGGTTATTGGCTGACACCTAGCCTGAATAGTGCAGCTATTCAGCATGGTAGGTAAGAGGAAATTGGGATTTACCCTCGTTATGCTGGCCCATATGTCAAACCTACTCATAAAAGAATCCAAATGTTCTACCCTTGGCATGAGGATGGGGCTACCATAGGCCCCAATCAATCAGTGAGGCATTTGAGATTTAGAGGTGCAGCTCAATGCCTGGGTGGGCTGCCCTCATCCAATATTTTTTCCTAAAACAATATATGTATATAGCTGGTGTCTACTGGGTAAATCCTCCCAATGCAAACCCAGGGGAGTAGAAAGACTGCTGCACCTGTTCTGGGATGGGAGCATGGTGAGATACATGTATTGGCCAACACAACCAGACCTTCGTTTGTCTTAATAAAACATTCCTTGCTGTCTAGTAGACTTTCTGCACATGGGGGGGGGGGTATTGGGAGTAAACACCCTCACCTGTCCCTCAAGTAGGACAGAACAACTGTTTTGCTTAGGTGGGAACACTGGCCCACGCACAGGGAGGGTACTCCTCCCAAAATAGTTTTCTGATGTCTAGTAGGCTTTTTGTCGGCCCTCCCTTGGGTCAGGTTGGGGCAAACACCGAATCCACACATAGGAAGGCAGAAAGATTGTATATCCCATTTTGGTATAGGGGCTTGGCCTGGTGCCTAGGCTGGCTGCCCTCAATCATTTTGTCCATGGTGCCTAAAATTTCCCTGGTGCCCTGTGGGTTTCTGGGCAGCTGGGAGAGGCATTCTGGGTAGATTCTACCTCAGTGCCGGCCGGCAGCTTTGGGAGGGGGGGTGGGCGGGGCACACACACACACACACACAAACACACACACACACAGACTCATTCTTTCACACACAGACACCCATGCACGCTCATCCATTAACAACATTTATTCCATTCAAACATTCACGCACGCACCAAACATTCATTTTACAAGATCACACAAATTCATTCCTTCACACACACACGCACGCACGCATATTCATTAAAAACACTCATAACACTCAAACATGCATGCGCGCACCAAACATTCAATGTAAAACATAACACACATACATACACACACACACACTTACCTTTAGCCTCCAGGTCCCAGGAGGGTTGGGACGGCTGCCTTCCCTCATTGGCTGACCTTGGGTCAGCCAATGAGGGAAGGCAGCAGTCCCAGCCTCGTCACAGAGTGGGATGGGGTCAGTGAGACTGCTGACCCCACCCCACTCTGTGACGAAGTGTCACTGATTGACACTCGCCCTGGGCACTTCAGGGCTTAAACCAGGGAGAGTGTCAATGGGTGACGCTTTCCTCGTCACCCAGGGGAGGGCCTGGAGGCACCTTTGCTGGGCCGAGGAGGTCATGCCCATAGGAGCTGTGATCTCCTCAGCCCAGCAAAGTTCAGCTCAGGCAGCCAAGAGTCTGCTCAAATCACGCATGGCTCACTCCTGGCTGCCTGACCTGAACATGAAGAGTGTCTGTCAGGCTGACCTTTGTTCAGCCTGACAGACACTCTTCATGGGGTGGGGGGGGCGTGGCCCCTCCGCCCTAAAGGACGGGCCGCCACTGTTCTACCTATTCCAACAATACCTCTCCCATCAAGATTGGTGCTGAGATATGCCCGGAGTACCAATGCAAGTGAAAGTAAAATGAGCTAATTGGCACATTTCACTTTAACTTTGAAGTTACTGCCGTCATTCTCAAAAGCAAAATTACCCGAAATGTTAAAAAGGGAAATCTCTTTGGTGCCAGCTGCAGAGAGGTTCCCTGACCTGGGTGCTTTGACGAGACCTTCAGGTCAACAGCACCTGGCTGAGAGCACTCTTGATGTCAATCAATAGCCTACCAGTTTCATCTGAAAAAACATATGACGAATCCAAGCATTAGCTCACAATTTTTTTATGGCATGTCAGTTCATTTGACAATATGCTGCTGGCAGAATTTGAGAAGAGTTTGTGTCTGATTCTGTTGGTCTGGGGAAGCAGTCAGTGCCCATCCTCAGTTACACTGCCAGAGTTGTTTTCTTTCTTATTATCTCACTTATTTTCTTTGTTTTCCGTCTCCTCTCATTGTCGTTTTATTTGTTAGCTTCCCCACTTTCATTATGTTTGCCTTTTCTTCACACTTTCTCTTCTTTAATTCCATTCTTCCTTGTCTTCTCTGCTGTTGCTTATTATTTGTCTCTGTTTCTTTCAATTAATCTTTTCTCCTTTCTTCGTCCCTTGCTTTCTTTATTGTCCTTCTCTTCTTTTTCATCCGTTTTCTATTTTTTCTCTCATTTTCTCCCCTTATTTTTCCCTTGCATTCTTTTTCTTCTTTCCACCTTTCCATTTTCCCACTCTTCTTCCTCCATAAATTTTTTGTTTCATGATTTCCTAACATGTATAGCCACAAGCAAAGGGTTGACTTCAGAGATATGTTTATTTTTAGAAATCTTGAAAAATTGGATACATCTCACAAAATGTATAATTACTAAGCATATGTTAAAAACTTTCCAACTTTCTTTTTTTTAGGTATCAACCAATTGATTGCAGGGCAGTTACCAAATAATGTAGGTCTTTTGGTCTCTCACTTTCAAATTTTCTTTTTTTTTATTTATATATGTAATTTTCAAATACATATAACATACATAGGCATATATAATGGAAATCAATCGCAGTGTGACAAATAGGGACCAGTGAGTGGAGAAACTTTCATTATCCAGTATGTACTTGAACAAAAAGACAAGGGATATTACAACATTAGCAAAGCATTGACTTCAACCAGAAAGAACACCACATCATTACACAGACTAATCATTCTGCAGTTTAAAACCATCACCATCCCCTACACCTTTCAGCTTCACATAGACCAAAAGGGCATTGACACATAAGGGTCTAATCAGTTAATGTTTTATGAGGTGGTTGATAGCAGAAACTACTTGAATAGTCCTCACATATCTTTGGGTCTTCACAACAGGGGCATCAGCTCAGCATAGAGGCTGAATTGTGTCTTACAAAAGATGAGGGAGTGCTGCTGGTGTAAAGGGAGGCTAAGTGGGGATACAGCTGGCATATCTGTTTCAACAGCAAGATGGGGCAAATAGAGAGTTGGATGGAACCAGTAATGGGCGAAGTGTGCATGAGAGAATACGTAGTAGAGTTCTGGGTCAGGGGCCTCAAATAACCCTCACTGGAAATGCAGATTAAGAGCCTGCTCTTGAGTTTGACGGAGCGGTGACTCCATCATAAAGGGGAAGGATATCCAGTCTGCCGAAATATAAATCCCATAGGACATTAAGAGATTTATATTTCGGCTGATGGGATATCCATCACTGTTGTGATGGAGAAACCCGTCCGTCATACTCTAAATCAGGACTTGTTTCCCATTTTAACCTGGCTACACGCAGACAGAAGAAGGCCTTTGTGAGGGGTAGAGGAATAGTTATGAATAGAATTGTGGAGGAAGACATCTTCATGAGGGCTATCCAAATTGGCCAAGAATACTGAAAGGACAACCACTGAGTGATCTGCTTCCTGATCTCCACTATGACAACTCCATACCTTTATTTCAAGACAGTATTCATGTCTCTATTGATCAAGATGACCTAATAGCCAGTTATGTGAGGGGTCTTTCCCTTGCACCAATCTATGGAGAAATGAGGTACATTTTTTACCATGTAAATGATGAGAGTCAATATTAGAAAATGTATTCCTGTTAATAGTGCCTCAAGATAGGGCCTGAAACTTGATGTATTTCCTCGAAAACATTAGAACATTCCCCAGGATTCCTAATAAGGAGTGTCATTCATCTACTGCTAATTGTATCAGGATATGTAAGCAGGTATAATGCAGTGCATGTCCTTAAGCTATTTGGTGGAGCATAGCAACTCAAGTACAAATAATATGGGAAAGAGGGAGCAGTCTTGCCTCGTTCCCCTTGAGTTGTTGATAGCAGACAACGTGGCACCATTACCTGTACTCTAGCCAGATACGAGGAGTAGAGTAGTTTTATCCAGCCTACAACCTAACATGTGAGATCCCATCTTATGGAGCATGGGGAAGTGGTACTCCAATTCCATGGAGAGTAAATCCTTAGGCCCATATTTATACTTTTTGACGCACAACTGCGCCAACGCAGTTGTGCGTCAAAAATGTTACCGCAGGCTAACGCCATTCCAACACGTCATGCAGGCGCCTTATTTATGGAATGATGTTAGCCGGCGCTGCGGACTGGTGTGCGTAAAAAAAAATGACTCACACCAGGCAGAGCCGGCGTATGGGAAAATGGAGGTTGGGCGTCTAAAATGGGGCAAGTTAGGTCTGAGGCAAAATTCAGGCCTCAAACCGGATTTGTGCCATTCTTTTTTCACGCCCAACCTCCATTGACATGACTCCTGTCTTAGCAAAGACAGGAGTCATGCCCCCTTGCCCAATGGCCATGCCCAGGGGACTTATGTCCCCTGGGCATGGTCATTGGGCATAGTGGCATGTAGGGGGCCCAAATCAGGACCCCCTATGCCACAAAAAAAAAACGAATAAAAATACTTACCCCAACTTACCTCAACTTCCCTGGGATGGGTCCCTCCATCCTTGGGTTTCCTCCTGGGGTGGGCAAGGGTGGCAGGAGGTGTCCCTGGGGGCATGGGAGGGCACCTCTGGGCTCCTTCTGAGCCCACAGGTCCCTTAACACCTGCCCTGACCCAGGCGTTAAAAAACGGCGCCCATCAGGCTGTGCGCCGTTTTTTAAGGCCTGCCCCCTCCTGTGTGTCAAAATGACGTCAGAGTATAAATATGGGGCACAGGCCTTAAAGTCATTTTTTGGAAGGGAACGCCTACCTTGCATATAATTAACGCAAGGCTTGTTCCCCCTTCCAAAAAATGCCGCACATGGTGGAATTTTGACGCCCGCGGCGTCGGACGTCAAAGTATAAATATGGGGCAGAGTTTGCGCCGATTGTGCGTCAAAATTTTTGACGCACATTCGGCGCAAACAGAGAATAAATATGCCCCTTAGAGTCATCAGGGAAAACAGCATAAGCACCCAGTTTTGGATTATGATCCTGCTTGAGGGAACAAAGGTGGGCAAATTGTGAGTCATTGGCCTGCCCAGGGTGAAGCCAGACTGAAAATGCCTCACTAGGTCTACTAACAAGAAGGCTAGATGGTTGGCAATCAATTTGGCTAATATTATAGCATAACAATTGAGCAATGATAGTGGATGGTAAGATTCACAGTTCTTGGACAGTTGGCCTGGATTCAGTAGAGTTCTAGGCACTGCTTCAAGCAAAGACAGGGGAGCTCACCTTCAGTGCCTCTACATACATCACCAGTAAGTTAGGGGCAAGTACATCTGCATAGTGTTAATAAGATTTGGCAGGTGCCCATCCAAACCAGATAATTTACATTTAGGAAGCTCACCAATAACCACTTTGGTTTTATCTACACTAAGAGGTTGTGCGAGAAAAGAGGAGAAGCACATCACTGACCCAGCCCAGAATGATATCTTCCAAGTAATCAACTTTTGGGACATGGGGATGGGAGTTCGTTGATGGGCATAAATTGATAAAATATATAGAAAATGTCTGCAATATGCAAGGCATATCCTCTAGGAATGTTCCAGATTAATCTAATATTTTTGTTATTTCATTGAAGCTCAGGGGCGCCTTCTCATAACTGGCAGGGACTTGCCATGGCACTCATCTTCCTATATGCTCAGCCAGAGCATACCTAGCCTGATGCTTACACTCTCTATTCATCACCTCTTAAATTTGGAGAGTTTATCACTGATTTGTTTCTATACGAGGGTCTTATCTCCAGAGGGCAGTGTACCTTGAGTTGAAGCAGGACAGATGTGTCAGAAGGAATTTCAGAACTGTGGTTTGTTTTATGATACACATGCCTCTTATTGTGGAATTAAAGGCCTCCCATACTACCTCTGTGTTTTTCATCAAATCAAATCCAAAATTACCCACAAATGTTCTAGAATGTCAGTCCTCAATTCATCATAAAATATTCGAGCCAAAATGGCCTCAGTGTTTTTGTTCCAATTTTTACCAACTGGCATTGTCTCAAGGACTTTCAGACTCAGCAATACTGGTGAGTGATCTGAAAGTGTGTGAAATACGTCTCACTTCTGCCACCCAAAACAAAGCATCCTGTGTTACCAACTAGAAATCCAATCTAGATGACAAATTGTGAATTGTAGAACAAAAGGAGCCCTCATGGGTCAACAAGTGGTGATGTCTCCAGATGCCCATCTACTTGTGTTATCACAATATGGCTCATAGGTAACTGGCCAATGTGGTATTACCTCCATCAGCAGTCTGTGATCAGATGCAGACAAATTTTGCACTCCATATCAGATAGTGTAGCACTGTAGACAGCACCTTACTCAATAGATTATTGATTATTGTAGACTTTTTATTTTTTTTATTTTTTTAGGTTGTATGAGTTTCTTTATTCTTCTCAACAAACAGAAACACAGCCAACACGGTTTGCCTAGATCAGAGCTTCATCAGTGCTGCAACATGTGAAAAAACAAATAACTGCTGTTACTAATATTTACTAACATAGAAGCAATGGCATACTCAACACCTAAATATCAAAAATGGATAAAGCCTTCATACAGTATACAAAATAACTGTAAATACAAATATTGTTTTACCAGTCCAAAATCAGATATGTAGGTCTGTGGTTCACTAATTTCATCAAAGAGACAGTTCACATTAATCAAAAAGAAGCTTTGTCTAAACCTGAATCTTTACTTATGAGTTTAAATCCTTTATTTTCATGATGTTCGGGTGATTTAGATGCTATTAAGTTGATGATTTCTGCCATTATTCTTTGCAACATCTCCATGATACTAGTAAGAATCTTCCTCCTTTATTTTAAGAAGCTTGACTCACTTATTGCTACATTTGTATGGAAAGGAAAGCGATCCTGGGGCAGATTTAGGAAAAATGGTGTTACACCCAGTGCAGCGCCACTTTCCCTGTGCCCCATAGTGCCACCCCACACAACCATGGCTGTGCCGCATTCAAAATACGGTGCACCATGGCGCAGGGTAGGGGGCAATGGCGTTAACATTTTTGACACCATTGATGTACTGCTCAGGGCCAGCGCCAAAAATTTTGATGCCAACCCTGAACAGCACATAGGGGCACATTGTAAACAATGGTGTGCCCCCTTTCAACGCCTGCTCTGAGCAGGCATTAAAAATACCGCAGAAAATGGCACAAAGAAATCTTTTATGCGCAGGCATAATGTGGCACAAGGGGTTACAAAGTGGCGCAATGCATGCATTGTGACACTTTGTAAATATGGCGTGGCGACTTTGGCCTTGTAGGGCCACATTAGTGTAAAAAAATTATGCTAATGTGGTGCAAGGAGGTTCTAGGCCCTCTTAAATGTGGGCACCTTAATCTTTTTTTTTTATTTTTTTTATTTGCCTTTAAACCGAGACATGACATTTCCAAAGAGTTACACATAAGAATCACACCGTAGTGTCTCTGAGGGAAAAGGTACACATGTATATTTCTCAGTAAAGAAAACTCTCAAACCCCCCTCCCCTTCCCCCAACTCCCCTTATGGCACCCATCATCACTTTGAGCAGTCCCATAGATCTGTTCTTTTCTTTTCAATTCCCAATCAGTCATTGTAATCTCTCCATGAACGGCCGATGGTCCAATATCTCTCGTGTCTCTCGTGAATCCATATTCCTGTCTGAACTATATCTCTAGGGAATAGTATGTGATCCATTCCCCCCATATCTTTTGAAATTTCAGCAGGCATCCTCTGTTTATATATGTTGTTTTTTCCCAAATCATCCATGCCCTTTCTCCAGGCGCCTATTGTTGGACAACTTTCGGCTCCCCATAGTCGGGCTATATCTCTTTTGGCTACCATCAACCCAAGACCGCAGAACAAAAGCTTTCTTCGGGGCAGGTCTATGTCATTGGGTATGCCTAGTAGTATGTATTTGGGATCTAGGGGGATATACACGGTCAAAAACCCCAGCAAGTACTTCGATCACCTTGCTCCAAAACACCTTAATCTTGGGGCATTCCCATAACACATGAAAAAAGGATCCAACCCCACCACAGCCTCTGCTACAGTGTGGATGCCTGGCCCTCCCCATCAAGTGCAATTTTTGTGGGTCATAGTATATTCTGTGTAAAATCTTAAATTGTATCAGTCTGAGTCGTATCCTAATTGTGACCTCCCTTGGAAACATCAATGCAGTCTCCCAGTCTATGTCCTCCAGAGGTCCCATTTCCGTCTCCCACCTGGTGCGCAGGTTTAACAGTGTGTTTGGCATATTATTGTTTATAGTCTTGTATACTGGCAAAGTCACTTTCTCTGTTATCCTAGTCGATAGTAATCGGCCCTCCAAGGGGGAGCAGTCTCGGATATCCTGTCCCCGAAAGCCCTCTGCCATCCATGCGTGTCTCAGTCGTATATAGAGGAAGTATTGTGTTCTGCTTAGGTCGTATTCCACCTGGAGAGATTCAAAGGGCATAAGTTCCCCATTTTGCATCAAGTCCCCAAGTTTGGAAATTCCAATCCTATCCCAACCCTCCTAGTCCTCACGTTTCTTAATTTCTTTTAACCAACCTCCTTCCCATAGAGGGGTTTCCTTGGTGGGCCACCTATACCACCCCACCATTTTGTTAGCTCTTTTCCAGGCCATTAGGGTCACTTTCGTGGCTGGGGTGAGGTGCCGGATCCCCACCTTCTCATAAAGGAGTTGTCTACATGTCCTTCCCTCCCATTGTAGCCGTTCCAGACGGAATGTGGGGTGTTCGTCTATGGCGAATTACCAATCATTGACATTGATAAGATGTGCCGCCCAGTAGTATGCCTCTATGTCTGGTAGGGACAGACCCCCTACGTACTGATTACGCGGCAAGGTTTTAAGGGCTATTCGTGGGTGCTTCCCCTCCCACAGAAAATGTCGTATGTCTCCATCTATGTCTCTAAATTGGCCTGGGGGAATTTGGTAGTACATATTCTGTAGAACGTATAGGATCTTTGGTAAAGAAATCATTTTAACCATGGCCATCCTACCCATCAACGTCAGAGGTAATGTTTTCCATCTGTTAAATTCAGTGCTGCATTCTCTCACCACCCTCCCCAGGTTGCGGTCATGGCATCTGTCAGCCAGGTGCATGACATATATGCCTAAATATAGGAATCCCTCCTTTGTGCACTGCAGCCTCATCGGCAGTGGGGGCAAGTGAGCTCCCCCCTGTGGTGTGTAAGGGATCGATTTTTGCCAGTTAATGTGGTAGCCGGAATGTCTCCCGTATTCCTCAATCAAGAGAAACAATCGCAGGAGGGTCATCTCAGGGCGGGTGATGTAGAGGAGGACATCATCCGCATACAGGGAGATGCGCTCCTCTTCACTCTCATCTACTTTTAGTCTAAAGCCATATAAACCTGCAGAGTTCCTGATCTTGCACGCAAGAGACTCAAGGGTAAGGGCAAATAGCAGGGGAGATAATGGACATCCCTGTCTTGTGCCCCTCTCTATGGGAAACTCTGAGGAAAGGACTCCATTGACCCTCACCGTCGCCACCGGTTTCGTGTATAGCAGTTGCACCCACTCCACATACTTTGGGCAAAAACCGAATCGCTTTAGTGTCGCCTCTAGGAAGGGCCAGTGGACTGCATCAAAGGCCTTTTCCGTATACAGGGCTAGGAATAGGTGTGGCTCCAATCAATTCATAACTGTGGCTAACCATATATGCGCTCTTCTCAAATTATGTCTTGTGGACCTCTCCGGCATAAAGCCGGTCTGGTCCATGTGAACTAATGAAGAGATAAACCCTAAAATTCTGGTGGTCAATACAGTGGCCAGGACGTTTACCTCGACATTTAATAAGGATATCGGCCTGTATGAAGCACAGCTGCATTAAGCCTTCCCTCTTTGTGTACAACAGCAATCTCAGCCCTTCGTAAGTCTGGGGGGAGGACCTCCTGTATACGAGCCTCTAAATACATGTTTAGTAAGTGGGGAGCCAATACCTCTCTGAGGTTTTTAAAAATCTCTGCCAGGAAGCTGTTTGGTCTTGGTGCTTTGCCCGGTCTGAGCCGTGCCAGAGATGTCGAGATTTCTTCTATTGTGATTTCTCTCTCAAGTCCTTCTCGTCCCTCACTGTTGAGTACGGGGACATCTATCCTGTCTAGATATTCCGTAATACAGTCCCCATTTTCTAACGGTCTTGCCTTATAGAAGTCTCCATAATAGCAAGCAAATGTCTCAGCAATGTCTTTGTCGGCAGTTACTCTAACCCCGTCTTGGGTCACTATCTCTTGAACCCATCTAGCTTTTCTTTCTTTTTTCCCGAGCCAGTCAAGAAGCTTCCCGCTTTATCTCCAGTCTCGTACGATCTGTATTGGGTCGCCTGGAGGCTGGACAATGCCTCTTTTCCTGCTGTCTCTCTGTATTCCATCTTCGCTAGCTCTAACTGTCGAAGAAGTGTGGGTGTGGGCGTCAGTGTCACCTTCACTTCTAACTCCAGGAGCTTACTCTCCATATCGCTCAACTTTCTATTATCTCTTCGCCTTTTTTGAGCCACTAGGTTTTATGCGCTATCTCTAAGCACTGTCTTATAGGCTTCCCATAATATCACTGCGGAGCCCACTGACCCTACATTTTCCCTGAAGTACAGTTCGGTATGTATTTGTAGTCCTCTCTTCACTTCTTGATCTTGCAGGTCCCAAGCGTTCAGCCGCCAGCCCCTGCGTCCTCCAGCTTTCCCGCCTTTATTTACCAGCAGGGGAGAATGGTCTGAAAGCCCTCTCACGAGGTAGTCCGCCCCCTGTACCTTTCCCTTTTCTCCAGCTGGAGCGAAGATATAGTCCAAGCGGGAAAAAACCCTGTGTGCCCCTGAGAAATATGAGTATTTCCTTTCTGTAGGGTGCATCCTTCTCCATATATCTATCAATCCCAAGGAGGCCGAAAACTCATGTAATGGGGTAGCCTGACCTGTTGCCAATCTCTTTCCTGATTTATCCAGCTCTATATCCATCACATCATTGAAATCTCCTCCCAGTATGTGAAGAGATGCGGAGGATGCTAATAGGAGCCTTGCAATCTTGTCTAGTAGGGGGCCTTGTAGTCTCGGGGGGGCATATGCACTCACCAATAGTATCTCTCTCCGTCCCCAAGTGCCATTCAACTCCCACAAAGCGGCCATCCGCGTCTTCCCATTTTCGGGTGATCTTAAAGGGGGGGGTTAACGGATCAGAATTGCTACTCCTCTAGAACCGGATGTGTATCCCGCATGTGCAAGTACTATATAAGGACCCCTACTCAGAAAACCACACCTTGTACCTTTGAGGTGAGTCTCCTGGAGGAGCACTATGTCTGGCTTTTGCCTTTTAATGTACTGGGAGACTAGACCTTTTTTCACTCTGTCGCCAAGACCATTAACATTCCAGGAGAGTACACTAAAGCCTTTTTCATTCCCAAGCGATGTCATTCTATCTGCACTTCCGGGGCAATCTCCTGCAGTTAATCTTAGTGTCACCACTTATTGACCGACTGAAGCACCCGGGGCTGCAGCAGTGTAGTCTGGGGACATTCTCTGTCGTCACTTGATGCTCGTCTATTCGCGTCTGTGGATTTGCCATGTAACTTAGAAATAACCATTTAAAGTATAAATGTCTATACCTTAACACCCCTTCCACCCCACTCCCCACCTCCCTCTGGCCCCTGTGAGCGTGTTGCGGCATAGCCCTAGTCCACGAGAGACTGGAGGTCTGTAGCCCCCTCCCCCTTTCTACCCTCCCAACCGTATGAACTAGGTAAATTGTTCAAACCACCCTAATTCAAAGGGATGTAGACCTTTTACAAGTTTGGGGTAAGATCGAGACGTCTCACCACCTCGTTCAGTCTCAGTCTTGCACCTGCCCATCCAGACTCGAAGAATCCGGGCCTCTTGTTCCACCTCCATTCTATCAATAGCCTCCAACAATGGGTGTTGGGACTCCCTTCCCAAGCCCGTTCTATTCTCAGGCGTCTGTGGATTTGTCCCTTCTTGTCCACTTCGAGTCCAGGCTCCTACACTGCGGTTACCCTCCGAATCCGTAGTGTCCGCTCTCACATCCGCTCGCCTGGGGATCCGCCAGGGCGTGCTTCTTCCAGTTCTCTGTCTCCGTCTGCCTCTGCGTACCAGTAGGGACCATTCTTTAGGTCTTGCACCTTCTGCTGTCCTAGACGTCTTTTCAGGTTCTCCAGATCCCCCTCTGCCAAGTCGGGGTCTCTCTTCAATCCAGTCCCAGGCCTCCTCTGGAGACTGAAAAAAAAAGGATTTTCCCTGAAACAGTTTTTTAAGTTTGTCCAGGAAGAGGAGCATGTATCGAAGCTGGAGGCCTCAAAGCCGGGTCTTATCTGTGTCAAAGGCACGTCGCTGTATTTGCACCTCTCTTGTATAGTCCGGGAAGACTAGGATCTTTGTGTTCTCATACCTAACCTCTCCCATCTTGCGAACCTCCATTAGGATCATGTCTCTCTCTTGATAGTTAAGAAAACGGGCTATCACTGGCCTAGGGGGCGCGCATGGCGGGGGCCTCCCCCCCAAAGCCCTGTGAGCACGTTCTATTATGAAACATGTAGAGAACATTTCCAGCGGGATAACACGTGTGAGCCATTGATTTAGAAAACTGTTCATGTCAGTCCCTTCCACTCCTTCTGCAAATCCCACAAAGCGGAGGTTATTGCATCTTGCTCTATTTTTCACATCTTCCAATCACCACATTACGTCTTTATTGATGACTTTAATCTCTGCTACCTCCTTCCGTAGGTCCCTAACCATGTCTTCCATTTCTGAGATGCGAGTCTCCGCGGATGTGACCCTCTCTGCAACTTTGCGAAGGTCTTGTCGAAGGAGGGACACCTCCGAGTGCACCTCACCCATCCGTTCTTCCAGAGCTCCTCTTGATGCCTGTATTGTCGAGGGAAGCGCATTGTTGTCCGGAGCAGGCGTGGACTCCCCCGCGGACACCGGGGGGGTCACCACTTTTGTATATCTGTCCATTTTGCCATGCCGGGGCGGTTTGGGATCTTTATCTCGTGCCATCTGGGGTCTCCCAGAGCCCCGTCCAGGCTGCTGAGTTTCCAAAAGACCCAGGAGCCACAACAGGATCTCTTTTCTATTACCACCGTAAGCAGTTCCCGGCCGGGCTCAGGCCCAAGGGGGAGAGTCCGGCTCCCGGCCCACCACCGCCGCTGCAGGTCTCACATCTCTTCTCCACCTTCTGGGGCCGGCTCCGCTGGCCAAATCTTTGTATGGAATGCTTTTTCCCCCTTTAATTATGGCGGAGTTGCTTTATCTATTTTGTCTGCACCAGATATCAAGCGGCACACTTGTAGTTTCCCTTCTCCCCACCTCTGATCCAAGTTATAGGTGGCCCTCCTCGGCGCCCCTCGCATCATCCAGCATCGTTCAGCAATATTGTGTAGTTCGCGTAGTAGGCGGCAACAGGAGGGGATGCGCAGAGCACGTCCCTGCAGCACAGGCCACAGCCAGGTCTATCCCTGGGACAGCCATCTCCCTCCTAGTCCTTTATGCGGGACTTCCAGCCACCGGGCTCTCCGCTGCCCCGAGGGGACTCGGGCGGCCAGGCCTTTCGCTGGGACAGCCGTCTCCCTCCTGGTCCGGCCCGAGGTTCCTCTGTGCGGGACTCCCAGCCACCGGGCACTCCGCAACTCCAAGGGGACTCGTTTGTGTCTTCACTCCGGTCTCTCAGCCCCGGCAGCACCCAGGGCCGGCCGATCCGATGGGCGCAAGAACTCCCTCCGTGCCCCACTCAGTCCCGCGTCGGAGACCCCGCAACACTCAGGCTCTGGTCCCACTCAAGGAGCAGCCTGGGACCACGGGGCCTCTCCGGCCTAATCAGGGCCTCCGCACGGCCACGTTTAGGCTCGCGGTCTTGCTGCGCCTCCCCTACGGCGGTCACCTCCTTCACCAGGCCCAGTCCATTTACGCTCCCGCCGCATGGAGGGTGCGGCCGCGGCCCCCCAGGTCCCCGGCTCGGGATCCACAGTCCACCGGAGGGGGTCCAGAGGCAGAGGGAGCCCCCCAGTCCCCAGCAGCAGGTCTCAGAGGGATGAGGCAGGCAGTTAGGATCTTGTTTTCAGGAGGCCGTCTCGGAGCTCTTCGAGACGCGTCCGACTACGGCGCCATCTTGTATTATTGTAGACTTAAGCATCATATGGAGTAGAGCCACAACAGTTCACTATTGTGATGCAAATAGTGCCCATTTGCCCCAAAGTTTTACCAAACAACCCGGATCTTCACCATGCAAGCCCAAACCATGCAGAGGTATGCCTCTTATAGTAAGAAAGTGTGTCTCCTGCAGAAGGGCTATTTGTATGTAATGCCTGTATAGTGTGGTTAGTACTTGAGGGGGAAACAACATACCATCTGGCATCCCCTGGGCCTAGGCTATCTAAAGGCTGACTCGCTAGATGTCCAGAACAAGCATCATTGGCCACTGTATTGTGAACAACAAAGACAGAACTCCAACTAATACTCTACTCCTATTCCACCCACTCTGGTGGGCCAAACCCACCAGGAGATCATCCCTAACCACCCAACCAAATGAAAAAAGCATCCTTGTGAGCTGGAGCAGCTGTAAACAAATGTGGTTTGTCTTACATAATGAAGACAATAAATGGTGTGACCTTTATGAAATTTGAGGAAGTTTGGGGGAAATTATCACTCACTGGCAGAGCTTCAGCAATGAGTGTAGGCTTTAATACTGACAGTGAGCACTTACACTTAAAGACAGATCACACAGCTAGTTTCTCTAGAAAGTTTGAGGACTTTTATGGTATTTGAAAAGTATGTTGCTTTCCATCGCAGGTCACTTCCAGCCAAGAGGGCCACAACATAGCATAGGCTACAGTTATCAGTTTTTCACACAGCACCCGAGCGTTCTGTGTTCTGCCAAGAGCAGTACTGTAGTTCAAATTCACAAGACAAAGTGAGCTGGTGAGGGAGATGAGGCACCAACAAGACCCTGTTTCTGCATGCAATTGTGATCAAGCGAGGACAGGCTCCAAACATGGAGCTAGGGCATGACCCATGACCAAAACTCCACTTCTATTGTCACTGTGGAGATTAGAGCATTGGCTGGGTCTGAGTCTCATGCATTGTTGGTAGGGGGACATGTTGTAATTGATAAGTCTGGAAGGGAGTCCCATGTTAGCGCAAAGCTTCCTCCAATATAATGGGAAGGAGCACAATCTGACTCAGGCTACGATGAGACCTGCTACTTCAGATGGGAGCAGTGTGGTGGACAGCCATGTCCCAATAGATGCCAATCCACATAGGACTACACAACTCCCAGGACATTGGTGCAGAACATAAGCTTGATCTAGGTCGTATGGATACTCCAGGGTGAGATTTGATCACTGCCTCCATTAGCAAGTCCTGCCTACATCACAAATGGTCTCCTGACCACTTGTGAGAGGGCTCGAGTAGACCCGAACCACATGAAGGTGTTCCTCTCAAAGAAGGGGGTTGGGCAGTGATTAGAACTCTAGGGGTATGCTACCCGCCACAGGTCGGAAGAGCCCCCACACAGTCCCACACCTCCAGACAGGGTAGCTCCAGTCAAACCACCTGGTACACTGAAAGCCAAACACGGTCACTGGCTCTATCCAGGCCAGCACAGAGACTGTCACGATTCAACAGATGGAGTTGAATAAGGTGCAGCGGGGCCAAGAGGCAAGGAGCAGTTGAGTGAGATGCCAGGCCCTGCCACTGATGACTGATGCCTCTCAGAGGCTGACAGAGAGTATTTGGATTCACTGTCTGTGAACATTTGAGGTCATGAATGCTATCTTCTTCCCCCTTACACTCTCACTCCCCATCCCTTGATAACACAGTAAAAACTGACTTTGAACTAGCAGATCTTTATAGGAGGTTGAGGTCTACATATCCTTCCCCTGACACTGCAGATTTAGCTAGTGAACCCAGCTGGGTGGATCCCTTATTCTACAATCTCAATAATCTCCCATGAATTACTCCACAGACTGTAGATGCATTATATATGTGTAATATTTCTTTTCAGGGGCCTTCCCAGATTGGAGGGAGGTCAGATATCTGGGACCATATGTTGATGACTAAGGGGGTAATTTATACATCTGTGTCAAGGATACTCCATTGTAAAGACAACAGAGTTTCCGTACCACGATTGTGATGATTTACCCACCAAATTTAGAAGCGGGTAGATCTTTGGTGTAACCTATGCAGAAACGATTCCATCTCAACCAAGGTGAATCCCCCACCAACAGAGTCTGACTTCTATGCCCAACCACCTAATTTAGATGGGTACACTCACTGCCTGTCACTGCCAGGAACACCCGGGTGGTGAGGGGCAGTCAAAACTGTCTAATTCCACTCTAAAAGGGAGATAACTCCCATGAAAAAGGGGTGCCTTCTCACTTCACTTCCACTTTGGTCCTCTAACATTTAATTAGCTTCTATCTTTTTCAGCATAACCTGATTCTGTTATTGACTTCTCTCATCATGTAAATTAAGTCCAGGCTTTACCCTGACAGCCATGTCAGCCATGCCACATACTCTCACACATGCACAACAAGTTGATAAAGTCTGGGCATGTGGTAATTTTAAACCTGGAAGGAGAGTTTTTGTTGTTGTTGTTTACCTCTTTTTTTATGTTTCAGGAGCACTGACAGTAGGGGGCCCACCTTTTATTAGACAGATATCTTCTGTTACCATGAGTGGTCTTTTTCCATTCATATCCATATGTGTAGGACGCTAGCCTGGCTTGCAGTGGGTCTCAATGGTACTTACACCTTGTCCAGGTATACCTTATTAGTAGAGTAGTAGTGTTCTAGCAGCTTAGACTGATAGAGGTAGCTATAGCAGAGCAGCCAAGGCTGAACTAGGAGACATGCAAAGCTCATGCTATATCATATAGGTACTATATCATGAGAATGACAATACTCAGAGTCACTAAAAGTAAAGGTACTTTATTTTAGTGACAATGTGCCAAAAATATCTCAGAGGATATACTCCCTTAGGAGGTAAGTAAAATACACACAATTACACAACAAACCAAATCAGGTAAGTAAAAGAGTCAGAAAGTAGTGCAAACACTATAGAATACAATAGGATGCAATAGGCCTAGGGGCAACACAAACCATATACTAAGAAAGTGGAATGCGAACCACAAATGGACCCCTAGGCTAGTGTAGTGTGTAGAGGGTCACTGGGAGTGTAAGAAAACACTAAGGGTGTCCAAGATACCCCACCCCAAGACCCTGGAAATTAGGAGTAAGGTATTACTATTTCCCTAGAAACACACTAAAGTCGTGATAAAGGATTTTGCAAATACCACAATAGACTGCAAAGCACTGAAGACGGATTCCTGGACCTGAAGACCTGCAAAGGAAGGGGACCAAGTCCAAGAGTCACTAAAGTGTCCAGGGGGGGCAGAAGCCTACTAAACCCCAGATGAAGGTGCAAAATTGCTGCCTCTAGATGGAAGAAGCTGAAGATTCTACAACAACGAAAGGAGGTAGGAACTTCTCCTTTGTGCAGAAGATATCCCACGGTGTGCTGGAGGATGCAGAGTTGTTTCCTTGGCAAAATACCACAAACAAGCCTTGCTAGCTGCAAGAGTTGCGGTTGGAGAAAAAGGGTGCTGCCCAGGCCCAGGAAGGACAAGATGTCGCCACTTGGGAGAGGAGACAGAGAGGGCCCTCAGCAATGCAGAGATCCCATGCACAAGCAGGAAACACCGCAGAGGTCCTTGAACATGGGTTCAAGAAGACTGAACACAGTGGTCATCTCAATACTGCGAAAGGAGGTCCCACGACACTGGAGATCAACTCAGGGAGCTCAGCATCGCAGGACGGAGTGCTGTGGACCTAGGCTTGGCTGTGTGTTTGCAGGATTTCTTGGAAATGTGCACAGAAGCCTTTGTAGCTGCCAAACACGTGGAGCGCAGGATTACTGTCTGGGGAGGGGAAGCAAGGACATACCTCCTCCAAATTCAGAAAGTTGGACCACTTGACAGTCTGGGTCACTTGGGTCCACTACCTGTGTTCCAGGGGCCATGCTCATCAGGTTGAGAGGGGTCCCAGAATACTGGTGAAGCTGAAGTTTTGTGCCTGCTGAAGTAGGGGGAAGATTCCGTCGACCCACAGGAGATTTCTTCGTGGCTTCCAGTGCAGGGTGAAGGCAGGCAGCCCCCAGAGCATGCACCACCAGGAAACAGTTGAGGAAGCCGGCAGGATAAGGCGCTACAATGTTGTTGGTAGTCTTCTTACTACTTTGTTGCAGTTCTGCAGGTGTCCTGGAGCAGTCAGCGGTCGATCCTTGGCAGAAGTCGAAGAGAGAGGTGCAGAGGAACTGTGGTGACTTCTTGCAAGTCGGTATCTGAGGAAAAGCCCACTGGAGAGAACCTAAATAGGCCTCAGAGGAGGATTGGCCACCTAGTCAGGTAAGCACCTATCAGGAGGAGTCTCTGACATCACCTGCAGGCACTGGCCACTCAGAGGTCTCCAGAGTGCCCTCACACCTCTGGAAACAAGATGGCAGAGGTCTGGGACAAACTGGAGGAGCTCTGGGCACCTCCCCTTGGGAGGTGCAGGTCAGGGGAGTGGTCACTCCCTTTTCCTTTGTCCAGTTTAATGCCAGAGCAGGGGCTGGGGGTTCCCTGAACCGGTGTAGACTGGCTTATGCAAGGAGGGCACCATCTATGCCCTTCAAAGCATTTTCAGAGGCTGGGAGAGGATACCCCTGTCAAGCATTTAACACCTATTTCGAAAGGGAGAGGGTGCAACACCCTCTCTCAGAGGTAATTCTTTGTTCTGCCTTCCTGGGACTGGGCTGCCCAGCCCGCAGGAGGGCAGAACCCTGTCTGTGGGGTGGCAGCAGCGGTAGCTGCAGAGAAACCCCAGAGAGCTGGTTTGGCAGTACCCAGGGTCCATAGTGGAGCCCCGGGATGCATGGAATTGGCTCCCCAATACCAGATTTGGCATGGGGGGACCATTCCATGATCTTAGACATGTTACATGGCCATGTTCGGAGTTACCATTGTGAAGCTACATGTAGGTATTGACCTACATGTAGTGCACGTGTGTAATGGTGTTCTTGCACTCACAAAGTCCGGGGAAATGGCCCTGAAATATGTGGGGGCACCTTTGCTAGTGCAAGGGTGTCCTCACACTTGGTAACATTGCACCTAACCTTCATCAAGTGAAGGTTAGACATATAGGTGACTTATAGGTTAATTAAGTGCAGTGACTATTCACTCAGGCTGCAATGGCAGTCCTGTGTAAAGGTTTGTCTGAGCTCCCTATGGGTGACAAAAGAAATGCTGCAACCCATAGGGATCTCCTGGAACCCCAATACCCTGGCTACCTAGGTACCATATACTAGGGAATTATAAGGGTGTTCCAGTGTGCCAATTGAAATTGGTAAAAGTGGTCACTAGCCTAAAGTGACAGATTTAAAGGCAGAGAGAGCATAAGCACTGAGGTTCTGATTAGCAGAGCCTCAGTGACACAGTTAGTCACTACACAGGTATACACATTCAGGCCACAAACTATGAGCACTGGGGTCCTGGCTAGCAGGATCCCAGTGAGACAGGCAAAAACAAACTGACATACATGTATAAATGGGGGTGACATGCCAGGCAAGATGGTACTTTCCTACAATATGTAAACCAAGCCAATGTTTGGTCACTCACAATAACCTGACACTTGCAGTTTTAGGTGTTTCCTGACACGAACCGTTTTAAGACTATATACAATTTCCCAACTTTGAATGCCCAAGGACTAGGCCACTCTGCCAAGAGATACCAGGCATATTCAGTGCCACTGAATTATGTGGCAGGAGAGGGACAAATTATGCTGCAGGGTTGAGTAAATTATGAGACATGAAAAGGCAAATTATGTATGTATTTGGTAAATTATTAGTATCAGCTTAAGACTCAAATATAGCATTAATCAACAGAAAGGAGACCAGTTGACCTTAACAAAGGGCCTTTCACTTCGCTGCAACATGACTCGCTACATTTTTATTGAACACTTTTTTTGCTGAAATCCACAGATTATGCAGCAGAAAATGGATTATGCGGCAAATGCAGCAAAACTATATTGATGTGAAAATCGCTGGGGCTGCAAAATTGCATAACTCCAGTGACCCTGCGTAAATTTGTTCATAAGATGGAGTGGGATTCACTTTGCAATTTTTCCAGACATCCATTTAAACAAACCCAAAAGTTTGAAGCTCAGGCACAGATGGAAAGGCTAAATAATTTGCACCATATATTCAGCATCTGCAAGAGGCATCTTGTTATGGGTGAAACTTGGTGTTCCATTTGTCCAGGTTATACAAAGGACTGATCCCTAGGTTAGATATGTTTCTGTCTCACCTTTGCTTGATAGTAGGGAACTTCATGTGTTAGACCTGTATGCCCCAAATCAAAGTCAGATCAGATTGCTTTTTCGACTTTAAGTCCATTGTGGTGGCATCAGTTGATCACAAGCCTCTTCTCTTAGTGGGGAAGTTCAACACGGTCCCTGAATTTGACCTCAACAGTTCACATTCCCCATTGCCCGAGGCCCAGACCTGAAAGACAACAGAGGCCCTCGCTAATTGGTTAACAAATTGGGCGTTGGTAGAACTTTGAAGGGAAGTTTATCTCACTATCAGGAAATACTCTGTGCTCTATACACATGCATACCCTGTTTTTTGCCATGTGGCAAATACCCAACTTGGTCCATGATGTTGCATATTTTGCTAAATGGTATATGATCACAAGCTACTGTTGTTGATGTTAGAGTGGAGCACAAATTGACATCATTCCCACTTAATGTTTTCTAAATTCAGACTTACAAGACACTGTCTCAAAGCATTCTATTGGCATGGCAACCCCTGCCTTTTGTATGTGAATTCAGGCTCCATTAATGACACAACCACAATTGTGAATTCTTCAAGGTCTATATCAGAGTTACTTGTATGAGAACTTCTGCAGGGATTCGTAAAACACTTCACATGCCGTTACGAACCTTAGAGACTGAACAACAGCTTCCTTGCTCACTCAATGGCACTGCTCTTCTTAACAAATGGCACTTACACTCAAAGACTCATGTCAGATTGATTCCTCCAGACTATAACAAATATGTAATCTTGGTACATTCAGAGGGAGATAAGGTGTAAGCCTGGCTATCTCATCCACAACTTCCCATACACCCATATTAGTGACTAGACACCTTTGGATACACATTCTGGGGTCTCGGTTGGCTATTAACTTGAGGTTTGCTTCTTATTATGAAAGGCTATGTACCATGGATATGATACTTGCTTGAGAGCAACATGGACGCTATATACAACTCACTATTCTAATGTTATCTTAATTTGAACAGAGATGATTCCTCTACCTCGCAGCTTACACCCTCATTAATCAAAATGAATGAAGCAGTAAATGACTTAGCTACTGGTAAGCTATCTGGTATTGACTACCTACTTGTGAAATTTTGCAGAGCCTATCAATCAATACAGGTGCCCCATTTGCTCTAATTGTATTTTGCAGCCCATGACATAGACATGCTTCCCTCATCACTAAAGAGGCAATCATCATGATGTTACCATAACTGGGAAGGACTGATTAAACCTGCCCTCTTATTGCCCCCCGATCCATACTAAATTTGGACACAAGATTTTGGCTAAAGTCCTTTTTGATAGACTGCCATTAGTTTTACTGCATTTTATCCACACTGACCAGAGTAGTTTTCTTCCAAAGCATAATACTTTCACTAATCTATGTAGGCTTTTCCATGTTTTAGACCAAACACTTGTAAGCAAGCTAATGCACTAGGAAAGGCACCCGCTCATTTGATTGGAACTATTTTTTTCATGTCCTGAAAGATGTGGGATTTGGTCATACAGTCCTCTTATTGGTTAGACTCTTGTGTAGGGCCCCTACATCCCGTATTACAATTTCTAACTGACATCTCACCTAATTACAATTTATTGTTGGTCTAGACAAGGATGCCCCTTGTCCCAATTGGTATTGTCTTTGGTGATGGAGGCTTTGCTAGACATATGAGACAGTAGGGTGGTCATATTGGTCTAAACCTACAGAGATAAACTCCCATCATCTCGCTATACTCAAATGATTTGTTACTGTTCATCTGGGATGTGCAGATTCGTCTTCCAGTGACCCTACAGGCACTTGAGGACTTTGGCAGAGTATCTGGCTTAACCACGAACAAAACAAAGTCATATATTTTCCCCTTTAATGGATCTCATAGCATAAACAACTGATGAATTATTTACTGGGGGACTTCAAAATCTCCCTACAATCAATAAGATATAAATGAGTGGCTTTTTCCAGACAGCACCTGAACATAATTTCATGTAACCTGTTTCGGGCTTTAGCAAATGCAAGACCCTCTTCAGGCTTTTGGAAAAGCAACCTCCCTCATTTCTGCTTGGAGTTGTGGTGCATAGAAGGATTCTTCTACTCCAACTGCTGTACTACTTCTCCACTTTGCCGGTGATATTTACAAACCTCTTTTTTCAAGAGCTTGAGAGAATGTTAGGTGACTTGATTTGGGGAAATGGCAGACATTAAATTATTTTGTCAATTGTACCTGCCCACTGAGGTGGAAGGCCTTAGTGTTCTTGAATTTGAGACATACTATAAAGCAGCACTCCCATGGGTAACCTTGTTGCTGATGTCATCATATGCATTTGAATTGCATTACATTCCCCTATACTAAAGGGTAGGTCAATTGCAGAGCACCAACCCATGAAAATATTTTTTGCCTAATGGTGGCAGCTAGTTACAATTGGTGTAGATGTACTAAAAAAAAAAAAAATCTTTCTATGGCCAAGAGCTTCCAATTTGGGCTTCTTTATACTTTCTGGTTCATTTGAAAATTTATTGTTGTATATCACACTTTATATGCTCTTTACTACCATATTTTGTTGTAATGGAAAACAAAAAACAAAAACAAAAACCCTCCTAGTGGATGGCCTAGCATCAAGTCACAAAAGATGCCCAAACCAAGTTTTGATTTTTTAGAGAGGGGCTCTTACCTGTACTGATCCTGAACTCAGGATCTCAAAGACTTCATTGAATAAGTGGAGCAAATGCTGAATCTTTGGATTATCATATTCAAATCGAGTATGGAAGACAATGGAGCAGATGACATTTGAGACCGCCAAGTTGAAAATTAGTTGAGGGTTAAATGGTGACTCTGAAAGAAGAAATAAAAAAAATCAATTGAAACCAAAACACAGAATTTTCTGTACGTTGGATAATAAGATGAGTTACAAAGGCACAGACTTGCAGAGATGCATTGCAGTGTAGAAAAGACAAGAAATACATGTGATTGAAGCAGTAGAAGCAGCAGAATCTCATAATATGTGGAGAGTGAATGTAGTTACTTTATCAAACATGAACCAGTAGGAAAGGAAAAAAAACGAAATGGTCCTCACCCATTTCTTACAGATGTTATTATAAGTAGCGTTCTTCATTCCTCTGCTCTCTTTTTGAGGCTAATTAAAAAAGCAGACAGAATCTTATGTTTGGATTTTTGATGATGTATCCTTTTGCGCCAAGATCTGAGTCATTAAACTTGGAAATATATGACTTTAATAAATTTACACCGGGTACCACTGAACGTATGCGACGGCTTATTCCATTCAGGAAGACAATGATCCTCATAAGGTTCAGGGTTTCAGTGTATTGGCCCTTTTATTCCCAAATCAATATTTTCTCCACACAGAATATATTTTTTCATTAAATGCAGCTATGCTGCTTTCTGCAAACCCACTATTTAAACAATCTTACTCCTACTGTTTGCACTAATATATCTTTGGTGGGAAATCTTCTGGCAAACGTTTATAAAGAAAATCTAAATTTTGATTTGGTCGTATTTTTAAAGATGTACTGTGACCATGATAGCACTGTTTACAGGGATATGCCGAGTAATGTCAACTCTGCCCACAATATTTTGAGGATGAGCCAAAAATATTCTAGGGATAGCCATAATGTTCTCAAAAATATCCAATATTTGTTAAACCTGGGCAACTAGTATGTCCATTTGATAATCAACCAAGAACGCCTAAAAGTTGTTAAAGGTAGCCCATTATTATGCCAGGGATAACCCACATGTTGTCAAAAATGGCCACACTACAGTATAAATTGAAGATAGGCCACTTTTATAGAGGGCAAGCTACAACGTTTTAAGAGTATGCATAATATATCAAGGATAGGGCACCAAAATTAGGCATAACCAACGTCAAATATAATGCAACAGTGCACAAGGAAAGCCAAATGGCCACAATATTTCAGGATAAAGAAATTGAGGCAAAACCCACTAACCCTTTGACCTGGGTAAATAAACAATAATAATGATACGTGGTCAAACAAGGGGAAAGTAAACCTAGAATTCCACTGTAAATTATTTAAAATTATCATATTCAATGCATCCAGTCTCCTTGGATTAATTTAAGTTTTTTATTTCTTTTACAAACTCAATTAATGTCATCTAAAAACCCCAACATACAATATTTCTCATTAAAGAATGCATAGCAATATGTGCTCATATATTGATAAACATGGTGAAAGTGAATATTGTGAACAAAGTGATGGTGTTATATACAGGGAACCCAGGATAACCCACCACCCCAACAACAACAGGGACATGGGGGCAGTGGTAGTGGGCACACAGTTCAGGGGACAAAGGCCCAGGAACACAGGGGGACTGGGAGGGCTGCTGTGCGACAGGGGGAGGACAGGCCCAGGGAACCCACTCTCCACGAGGCCCTCTCCAACATCATGGGAGCCTACCACCATTCCCAGGAGACGATGGCAACGGTACTGGACAAGTTTCAGGAGACCCAGCGGCTGCAGGAGGAACAGTATTTGGGCTTCAGGGAGGAACTCAAATCCATCAATTCCACCCTGAGCACCATTGTAGGGGTGCTGAAGGAACTCGTCAACACCAGGAGGGACACTGTGGCACAACAAGGTGCCCCTGACACTAGCCTGGACGATGAACTGCCCACCACCTCTGCCGGCGCTGGTGAACAGGAGGCACTGCCACAGGACCACCACACCAGCACCCCACCCCCTGCAGAGGGAGAACCACCCCGAAAGCAGTCTCAAGACACTACCTTGCGGTACAGAGGACTGGCGGCGGACCCCCATCTCCTCCCCCACAACTAACAACATGGGAGGAGCAGGTCTTGGCTATTCTGCATCCTGAGGGCCTCGCAGGAGTAGCTGGAGGAATGGACTCTGGTAAGTCAAATCTTTACTATTACATCCCCCACCCTACCAGCATGCCATCACATACCCCCACCCTCGCCCTCACCCCCATCACTCCTACTCCTCACACATGTCCCAATATCACAAACCACCCATCCCAACACCAAGCCCTGCATGCAACACCAAAGCATGGACACCCATCACCAAAGCATGGCCACTGCACATACCCATACACCCCCCTAAACCATCATCACACAAGGTCCTACACAGGAATGCAAGCACTGGGGTACACGGTCACCCACCCATTGCACACCATGGCACATACAGATGCAATAATCATGCCTTTACACCCCTGAAGGACCCGTACCCAACCTCACCGGACAGGAGGGTCCAGATATGTCCATTCCACCCACAGAAGAGGCCCACATTGATGACAGCAGCTCTGTCCAACTGGATCTAGACT
This sequence comes from Pleurodeles waltl, assembly GCF_031143425.1. Classification (NCBI taxonomy): domain Eukaryota; kingdom Metazoa; phylum Chordata; class Amphibia; order Caudata; family Salamandridae; genus Pleurodeles; species Pleurodeles waltl. Next base: position 576,981,930 of record NC_090448.1, read on the forward strand.
ACCAGCGCGGCCCATCTGGGACCTCTGGACAGTCGGTTCCCCTCACACTGGCACAGGGCACTACAGAGCTTGCCCCCTTTGGAAACAACAGCACAGCACCCACCCAGCGGGCCCATATCTCTGTCTCCAGTACAAGTCAAGCAGAAGTGTGTCCACCACTACAGGGAACCCAGGATAACCCACCACCCCAACAACAACAGGGACATGGGGGCAGTGGTAGTGGGCACACAGTTCAGGGGACAAAGGCCCAGGAACACAGGGGAACTGGGAGGGCTGCTGTGCGACAGGGGGAGGACAGGCCCAGGGAACCCACTCTCCATGAGGCCCTCTCCAATATCATGGGAGCCTACCACCATTCCCAGGAGACGATGGCAACGGTACTTTACAAGTTTCAGGAGACCCAGCGGCTGCAGGAGGAACAGTATTTGGGCTTCAGGGAGGAACTCAAATCCATCAATTCCACCCTGAGCACCATTGTAGGGGTGCTGAAGGAACTCGTCAACACCAGGAGGGACACTGTGGCACAACAAGGTGCCCCTGACACTAGCCTGGACGATGAACTGCCCACCACCTCTGCCGGCGCTGGTGAACAGGAGGCACCGCCACAGGACCACCACACCAGCACCCCACCCCCTGCAGAGGGAGAACCACCCCGAAAGCAGTCCCTGAGATCCAGGACAAAGACAGAGAACGATGCCAAGACCCCTGCCAAGAAATGAGACCACCCTGATTGTCATCCTTTTGTCCCACCTTGTCACCCTGTCCATCGTTAAACTGCCCCAGCTCCACTTCCTATGCCCCTTTGGACAATGCACCTGTGAGTCTAATAGACTGGACTCTGCCATGGACATTCCTCCACCATCACCCCTCACCATTTTACAACCCCCTCCAATATTGAGCACTTAAATAAACACCCTTAAAGCACAAAACAACCAGGAGTCTTTCTGTGATTTCGAAATAGTGTATTAGCAATTACAGTGGCAAAATGCTCTTTCAAATGTAATGTCAACATACCTATGTCACACAGCTCTAGTCCATGAGGAAACAAAGCAGATGTCACACTGTGGGACCCACATCTGTGAAATCGTAAGGGAAAGTGACATCTGAGTGACCATACACTGGGTGAAAATGACAGACAGTAGAGAGGTAGTAGATTAAAATCTGATGTATCAGGCAGTGTTGTCTTCTTACCTGTGTCTCACTGGAAGTATTGCAGGATCATCGTGTTCCTGCTGTCGATGTCCTCTTCTTCTGCTTCCTCGTCTTCACTGTCCACAGGCTCCACAGCTGCCACAACACCTCCATCTGGACCATCCTCCTGCAGAAAAGGCACCTGGCATCGCAAAGCCAAGTTGTGAAACATACAGCAGGCCACGATGATCTGGCACACCTTCTTTGGTGAGTAGAATAGGGAACCACCTGTCATATGGAGGCACCAGAACCTTTGCTTCAGGAGGCCGAAGGTCCGCTCTATAATCCTCCTAGTTCGCCCATGGGCCTCATTGAAGCGTTCCTCTGCCCTTGTCCTGCGATTCCTCACTGTGGTCAGTAGCCATGACAGATTAGGGTAACAAGAGTCACCTGCAAACAGCGAGGGACAACTGTTAGACACACACTGACTCATAGGGACATCCACAGACCCAGACAACTATTCCCACTGATTTGGGTCCAGGTGCTCACCTAATAGCCACACCCGGTGCCTCTGGAGTTGCCCCATCACATAAGGGATGCTGCTATTCTGCAGGATGTAAGCGTCATGCACTGAGCCAGGGAATTTTGCATTAACATGGGAGACGTGCTGGTCTGCCAAACACACCATCTGCACATTCATCGAATGGTAACTCTTCCGGTTTCTGTACACCTATTCACTCCTGCGTGGGGGGACCAACGCCACATGTGTCCCATCAATGGCACCTATGATGTTGGGGATATGTCCCAGGTCATAGAAGTCGCCTTTCACTGTAGGCAAATCCTCCACCTGAGGGAAAACGATGTAGCTCCGCATGTGTTTCAGCAGGGCAGACAACACTCTGGACAACACGCTGGAAAACATAGGCTGGGACATCCCTGATGCTATGGCCACTGTTGTTTGAAATTACCCACATGCTAGGAAATGGAGTACTGACAGCACCTGCACTTGAGTGGGGATTCCTGTGGGATGGCGGATAGCTGACATCAGGTCTGGCTCCAACTGGGCACACAGTTCCTGGATTGTGGCACGATCAAGCCTGTAGGTGATGATCACATGTCTTTCCTCCATTGTCGATAGGTCCACCAGCGGTCTGTACACCGGACGATGCCGCCATCTCCTCACATGCCCCAGCGGACAGTGCCTATGGAGGAGAGCAGCGAGAAGAGAGTCAACCAACTCTGAGGTACGTAAACACACCTTACTCTGAAAATATTCATAAATCGAAATTTGCCTTTATGAGTGGTTAGGCAAGGCCTAGGTATGTGTGACGCAGTCAAAAATAAAGCCATGTGGGCCCCTGAAATGTCGGCTGCCTGACCTGTAAGGTGGGACAAGGGGATATGAGGTAACTGCGCTGGCGTTCTACACCGTCGAGGTAGGCGGTTGAAGACCGCTGTGCAATTCTGCATTGGTTAACATTGGACCCTATGGGTCCCAGGAGCCAATGACGATGTACGTTGGCGGCGACGGTACGCACTGCCGCGGACGTGACTGCCATTTTCTCTCTGTTCAATCACTCGATTCCTGATCTTCGACAGGAGAGGACCTACACTACAAGTGCTGCTGTGACCTCAGTCTGGAAGAGACAATGGCTTGTGTGTCTGGGGAAAGAGCCCCTGCCTTCAGCACGGAGGAGTTGGAGAAACTCGTGGATAGGATCCTGTGAGAAAGTAGCCTCTTTCTAGCCTTGTTACCCCCACTTTTGGCCTGTTTGTGAGTATATGTCAGGGTGTTTTCACTGTCTCACTGGGATCCTGCTAGCCAGGGCCCAGTGCTCATAGTGAAAACCCTATGTTGTCAGTATGTTTGTTATGTGTCACTGGGACCCTGCTAGCCAGGACCCCAGTGCTCATAAGTTTGTGGCCTATATGTATGTGTTCCCTGTGTGATGCCTAACTGTCTCACTGAGGCTCTGCTAACTAGAACCTCAGTGGTTATGCTCTCTCTGCTTTCCAAATTTGTCACTAACTGGCTAGTGACTAAATTTACCAATTCACATTGGCATACTGGTACACCCATATAATTCCCTAGTATATGGTACTGAGGTACCCAGGGTATTGGGGTTCCAGGAGATCCCTATGGGCTGCAGCATTTCTTTTGCCACTCATAGGGAGATCTGACTATTCTTACACAGGCCTGCCAGTGCAGCCTGAGTGAAATAACGTCCACGTTATTTCACAGCCATTTACCACTGCACTTAAGTAACTTATAAGTCACCTATATGTCTAACCTTCACCTGGTGAAGGTTGGGTGCAAAGTTACTTAGTGTGTGGGCACCCTGGCACTAGCCAGGGTGTCCCCACATCGTTCAGGGCAAATTCCCCGGACTTTGTGAGTGCGGGGACACCATTATATGCGTGCACTATACATAGGTCACTACCTATGTATAGCGTCACAATGGTAACTCCGAACATGGCCATGTAACATGTCTAAGATCATGGAATTGTCATCCCAATGCCATTCTGGCATTGGGGAGACATTTCCATGATCCCCCGGGTCTCTAGCACAGAACCCGGGTAATGCCAAACTGCCTTTCCGGGGTCTCCACTGCAGCTGCTGCTGCTGCCAACCCCTCGGACAGGTTTCTGCCCTCCTGGGGTCCAGGCAGGCCTGGCCCAGGAAGGCAGAACAAAGGACTTCCTCTGAGAGAGGGTGTTACACCCTCTCCATTTGGAAATATGTGTCAGGGCTGGGGAGGAGTAGCCTCCCCCAGCCTCTGGAAATGCTTTGATGGGCACAGATAGTGCCCATCTCTGCATAAGCCAGTCTACACTGGTTCAGGGATCCCCCAGCCCTGCTCTGGCGCGAAACTGGACAAAGGAAAGGGGAGTGACCACTCCCCTGACCTGCACCTCCCAGGGGAGGTGCCCAGAGCTCCTCCAGTGTGTCTCAGACCTCTGCCATTTTGGGTTCAGAGGTGTGCTGGCACACTGGACTGCTCTGAGTGGCCAGGGCCAGCAGGTGACGTCAGAGACTCCTTCTGATAGGCTCTTACCTTTCTTACTAGCCTATCCTCCTACCTAGGTAGCCAAACCTCCTTTTCTGGCTATTTAGGGTCTCTGCTTTGGTGAATTCTTCAGATACCGAATGCAAGAGCTCACCAGAGTTCCTCTGCATCTCCCTCTTCACCTTCTGCCAAAGGATCGACCGCTGACTGCTCAGGACGCCTGCAAAACCGCAACAAAGTAGCAAAGATGACTACTGCAACCTTGTATCGCTTCATCCTGCCTGCTTTCTCGCCTGTTTCCTGGTGGTGCATGCTCTGGGGGTAGCCTGCCTCCTTCTTGCACCAGGAGCTCTGAAGAAATCTCCCGTGGGTTGACGGAATCTTCCCCCTGCAACCGCAGGCAACAAAAGACTGCATCACTGGTCCTCTGGGTCCCCTCTCAGCACGACGAGCGTGGTCCCTGGAACTCAGCAACTCTGTCCAAGTGACTTCCACAGTCCAGTGACTCTTCAGTCCAAGTTTGGTGGAGGTAAGTCCTTGCCTCCCCACGCTAGACTGCATTGCTGGGTACCGCGTGATTTGCAGCTGCTCCGGCTCCTGTGCACTCTTCCAGGATTTCCTTTGTGCACAGCCAAGTCTGGCCCCCTGCCACTCTAACCTGCAGTGCACAACCTTCTGAGTTGTCCTCCGGCGTTGTGGGACTCCCTTTTCTGACTTTGGGTGGACTCCGGTTCACTCCTCTTCTAAGTGCCTGATCCGGTACTTCTGCGGGTGCTGCCTGCTTCTGTGAGGGCTCCCTGACTTGCTGGGCACCCCCTCTGTCTCCTCATCCAAGTGGCGACATCCTGGTCCCTCCTGGGCCACAGCAGCATCCAAAAACCCTAACTGTGACCCTTGCAGCTAGCAAGGTTTGTTTGCCGTCTTTCTGCGTAGGAACACCTCTGCAAGCTTCTTCACGAAGTGGGACATCCATCCTCCAAAGGGGAAGTTCCTAGTCCTCTTTGTTCTTGCAAAACACCAAGCTTCTTCCGTCCGTGGCAGCTTCCTTGGACCCTCAGCTGGCATTTTCTGGGCTCCTGCCCACTCTCTACACTTTTGCGACTCTTGGATTTGGTCCCCTTGTCTTACAGGTACTCAGGTCCAGAAATCCACTGTTGCTGTATTGCTGGTGTTGGTTTTCCTTGCAGAATCCCCCTATCACGACTTCTGTGCTCTCTGGGGGTTGTAGGTGCACTTTACACCTACCTTACAGGGTCTTGGGGTGGGATATTTTTCTAACCCTCACTGTTTTCTTACAGTCCCAGCGACCCTCTACAAGCTCACATAGGTTTGGGGTCCATTCGTGGTTCGCATTCCTCTTTTGGAGTATATGGTTTGTGTTGCCCCTATACCTATGTGCTCCTATTGCAACCTATTCTAACTTCACACTGCTTGCATTACTTCCTTTTGCTATTACTGTATATTTTTGGTATTGTGTACATATATCTTGTGTATATTTGGCATCCTCATACTGAGGGTACTCACTGAGATACTTTTGGCATAGTGTCATAAAAATAAAGTACGTTTATTTTTAGTATATCTGTGTATTGTGTTTTCTTATGATATTGTGCATATGACACCAGTGGTATAGTAGGAGCTTTGCATGTCTCCTAGTTCAGCCTAAGCTGGTCTGCTATAGCTACCTCCTATCAGCCTAAGCTGCTAGAAACACCTCTTCTACACTAATAAGGGATAACTGGACCTGGCACAAGGTGTAAGTACTTCTGGCACCCACTACAAGCCAGGCCAGCCTCCTACACCCTCTCCCTGATCTCTTCTCCACCACTGAAGCTGATGGCTTAGTGGAGGGAGTAGTACTGGCAGATTGTCTTACTGCTGAGCAGAAGGACAACTGTGTAAATCTTTTAAGTCAGTTCCCTGAACTCTTCTCACTGATACCAGGTACCACTACTTGGTGTGAGCATACAATCAATACTGGAGACAGTTTACCTGTCAAGAGTAAGATTTATAGGCAGCCTGACCATGTCAGAGACTGCATTAAACAAGAGGTTCAGAAAATTTTGGACTTAGGTTTGCTTGAGCCTTCAGAAAGCCCATGGGCTAGCGCAGTGGTGCTGGTTCCAAAACCTCACAGTAAGGATGGTAAAAGAGAGATGGGGTTTTGTGTTGATTATAGAGGGCTCAACCAAGTAACCAAGACAGATGTTCACCCTATACCCAGGGCAGATGCGCTGATTGATACACTGGCTTCTGCCAAGTATTTGAGCACTTTTGACTTAACTGCAGGGTATTGGCAGATTAAGTTATCAGAAGATGCAAAACCTAAAACTGCATTCTCAACCATTGGAGCACACTATCAATTCACTGTGATGCCCTTTGGTCTGAAGAATGCACCTGCCACTTTTCAAAGGTTGGTGAACACAGTCCTGCAAGGGTTGGAAGCTTTTAGTGCAGCATATCTGGATGAAATAGCTGTCTTTAGCTCCACCTGGGATGATCACCTAGTCCACCTGTGGAATATTTTGGAGGCCCTGCAAAAGTCAGGCCTCACTATCAAGGCCTCAAAGTGCCAGATAGGGCAGGGGAAAGTGGTTTATCTGGGCCACCAAGTAGGTGGGGAGCAGGTTGCACCACTGCAGGGGAAGATCCAGACTATTGTGCAATGGGCTCCCCCTACAACTCAAACCCAGGTGAGAGCCTTTTTAGGCCTCACAGGGTACTATAGGAGGTTTATTAATAATTATGGCTCCATTGCAGCTGCTCTTAGTGACCTCACTAGTAAAAAGATGCCTAACAAGGCATTGTGGACAGCTAGCTGTCAAAAAGCTTTTGATGAGCACAAACAGGCCATGTGCTCTGCACCTGACCTAAAAAGTCCTTGCTACTCCAAAAAGTTCATAGTCCAGACTGATGTTTCTGAATGGGGGTTTGGGGCAGTACTATCACAGATTAATACTGAGGGCCAGGATCAACCTGTTGCTTTTATCAGCAGGCTGTTGACCCCTTGAGAAAAGTGTTGGTCTGCCATAGAGAGGGAGACCTTTGCTGTAGTCTGGGCATTGAAAAAATTGAGACCATACCTGTTTGGTACTCACTTTATTGTTCAGACATACCACAAACCTCAACTTTGGCTAAAACAAATGAAAGGTGAAACCCCTAAATTGTTGAGGTCGTCCATATCCCTACAGGAAATGGACTATACAGTGGAACATAGTCCTGGGAGTACCCAATCCAATGCAGATGGACTCTCCAGATATTTCCACTTAGACAATGAAGACTCATCTGGGCAAGGATAGCCTTATTGTCCCTCATTTGAGGGGGGTTCAGTGCTTAATTTGTGCTTGTTGTTTCCGATGCTGAGCACCGGCACTTGTTTCTGAGGGCCGGGGCTTACTCCTATGCCTCAAGCATTTGCTGCGAGCGAAAGACATATAGGAAAGACGGATGAAGGGAAAAACAAAAAAGAGTCTCAAAGGGAGAAAGTGAAAAGCTTCAAGAGTGAACGGAAGGGGCAACAAGTGGCTTTATATGGATTGAACAGGCCCGAGATGGCTTCAGGATTACGCCGCCTCAGTATTCCATGTTCACACATTTAATTACTGCAGCTGCATGTTTAAGAGGAGGGTTTTGGGCACTGGCACCTTTGTGTTTACAAATTAAGCACTGGGGGGGTTGTGTAGGAAAGTACCATCTTGCCTGGCATGTTACCCTCATTTTTACTGTATGTATGTATGTTTGTTTTTGCCTGTGTCACTGGGATCCTGCTAGCCAGGGCCCCAGTGCTCATAAAGTGTGCCCTGTATGTGTTCCTTGTGTGGTGCCTAACTGTATCACTGAGGCTCTGCTAAATCAGAACCTCAGTGTTTATTCTCTCTCTGCTTTTAAAATTGTCACTGCAGGCTAGTGACTAATTTTACCAATTCTTATTTGCACACCAGAACACCCTTATAATTCCCTAGTATATGGTACCTAGGTACACAGGGTATTGGAGTTCCAGGAGATCCCTATGGGCTGCAGCATTTCTTTTGCCACCCATATGGAGCTAAGACAATTCTTACACAGGACTGCCACTGCAGCCTTAGTGAAATAACACCCACATTATTTCACAGCCATTTTACACTGCACTTGAGTAACTTATAAGTCACCTATATTTCTAACCCTCACTTAGTGAAGGTTAGGTGCAAAGTTACTAACTGTGAGGGCACCCTGGCACTAGCCAAGGTGCCCCCACATTGTTCAGGGCAAATTCCCCAGACTTTGTGAGTGCGGGGACACCATTACACGCGTGCACTACATAAAGGTCAATACCTATATGTAGCGTCACATGGTATCTCCAAACATGGCCATGTAACATGTCTAGGATCATGGAATTGTCCCCCCAATACCATTCTGGTATTGGGGGGACAATTCCATGCATCCCAGGGTCTCCAGGATAGAGCCTGGGTACTGCCAAACTAACTTTCCGGGGTTTTCTCCGCAGCTACCGCTGCTGCCAACCCTCAGACAGATTTCTGCCCCCTGGGGCCTGGGCAGCACAGTCCCAGGAAGGCAGAAGAAAGGATTTCCTCTGAGAGAAGGTGTTACACCCTCTCCCTTTGGAAATAGGTGTGAAAGGCCTGAGAGGAGTAGCCTCTCCTGGCCTCTGTAAATGCTTTGAAGGGCACAGATGGTGCCTTACTTGCATAAGGCAGTCTACACCGGTTCAGGGATCCCCCCAGCCCTGCTCTGGCGTGAAACTGGACAAAGCAAAGGGGAGTGACCACTCCCCTGACCAGTACCTCCAGTGTGTCCCTGACCTCTGCCATCTTGGATGCAGAGGTGTGAGGTCCCAATGGACACCTCTGAGTGTCCAGTGCTAGCATGTGACCTCAGAGACCCCTCCTGATAGGTGCTTACCTTTCTCTGTAGCCAATCCTTCTCTGAGGGCTATTTAGAGTCTCTCCTGTGGGTATCTCACCAGATAACGAATGTAAGAGCTCACCAGAGTTCCTCTGCACTTCTCGCTAGACTTCTGGCAAAGATCGACTGCTGACTGCTCCAGGACGCCTGCAAAACCACAGCAAAGTAGCAAGAAGACTACCAGCAACATTGTAGCGCCTCATCCTGCCGGCTTTCTCAACTGTTTCCTGGTGGTGCATGCTCTGAGGGCTGTCTGCCTTCAACCTGCACTGGAAGCCAAGAAGAAATCTCCCGTGGGTCTACGGAATCTTCCCCCTGCCAACTCAGGCACCAATCTTCTGCATCACCGGTCCTCAGGGTTCCCTCTCTTCTTGACGAGCGTGGTACCTGGAACACAGGAGCTGGATCCAAGTATCCCAGACAGTCCAGTGGCCCCTCTGTCCAAATTTGGTGGAGTTAAGTCCATGCCTTCCCACACCAGACAGTAATCCTGTGGACTGCGTGAACTGCAGCTGCTAGGGCTTCTGTGCACTTTTGCAAGACTTCCTTCAGGCACACCCTAGCCCAGGTCCCCAGCATTCTGTCCTGCATTGCCCAACTCGCAGAGTTGGACTCCGACTTCGTGGGATTCCCTTTTGTTGTGCTGAGATGACTGCCATGCTCATATCTTCTGAATGCCTGTTCAGGTGCTTCTGCAGGTGCTGCCTGCTTCTGCGTGGGCTCGCTCTGTTGCTGAGCGCCCCCTCTGTCTCCTCCTCCCAGGGACGACCTCCTGGTCCTTCCTGGGCCCTGGCAGCACCCAAAACCTTCAACTGTGACTCTTGCAGCTAGCAAGGCTTGTTTGCAGTCTTTCTGCGTGGAAACAACTCTGAATCCCCCAGCACGCAGTGGGACATTTTCTAACCAAAGGAGAAGTTCCTGACACCTTCCGTTGTTGCAGAATCTTCGGCTTCTTGCACCCAGAGGCAGCCCTTTTGCACCTTCATCTGGGGTTTAGTGGGCTCCTGCCCTCCCTGGACACTTGCGTAACTCTTGGACTTGGTCCCCTTCCTTTGCAGGTCCTCAGGTCCAGGAATCCATCTTCAGTGCTTTGCAGTCAGTTGTTGCCTTTGCAGAATCCCCTATGTCGACTTTACTGTATTTCTGGGGTAGTAGGGTAACTTTACTCTTACTTTTCAGAGTCTTGGGGTGGGGTATCTTGGACACCCTTAGTGATTTCTTACACTCCCAGCGACCCTCTACACACTACACTATGCCTGGGGTCCATTCGTGGTTCACATTCCACTTTTGGAGTATATGGTTTGTGTTGCCCCTAGGCCTATTGTCTCTTATTGCATTCTATTGTTTCCTACAGTGCTTGCACTACTTTGCTAACTGTTTACTTACCTGATTTTGGTTTGTGTGTATATTTTGTGTATATTACTTACCTCCTAAGGGAGTATATCCTCTGAGATACTTTTGGCATATTGTCACTAAAATAAAGTACCTTTATTTTTAGTAACTCTGAGTATTGTGTTTTCTTATGATATAGTGCTAAGTGATATAAGTGATATCATAGGAGCTTTGCATGTCTCCTAGTTCAGCCTAAGCTGCTCTGCTATAGCTACCTCTATCAGCCTACGCTGCTATAACACCTCTAATCTACTAATAAGGGACAACTGTACCTGGCACAAGGTGTAAGTACCACAAGGTACCCACTATAAGCCAGGCCAGCATCCTACACATATGCAGTACCAAAAGTTAATGTAGGCTCAAAGAAACCCCTTACTAATACTGTGTCATTGTCCCTAGTTAATTTACTCAGATCTCTAACTATGGGGACAAACGAGAACACAACATCGTGGTTGGAATAGAAATATTGAATGTACTCCAGGTTCAAGAGTCTTGTTAGTAACAGACTACATCTTATCCCATAAGTTAGGGGTAAACTATGATAGGTAACTTCTTCCTCGACTGACAAAGGAATCTGCGTACACACACAACAATTCCTCACATTCGTCGTCTCAACATGCTCACTCAATAAGCGATAGAAAACATTAGAGGAAAGTTCCCCTTGTGCATTGTCTACGTGCAGATACTTCTCATCTAACATAAACGTCTCTATCACAGTTAATGCAGGAGTTGTCTCCAAAGTATAGTTTGCTTTTCTCTTGTCAAGGACAATCATTCCCACAATCAATATCACACACAATATCACACATACAATGGCCAAACCAATACTCTTGTATTTACAACACTTGTTCTTCCTACCTTCTTGGCTAATGTTACTCATGATCTGCAAAGACTCAGAAAGTAGAAGAGAAAATTTAGAAACTATGCAGCAAAAAATCAAAAAACAAAAATCTCAATCTTCTTTCAGCAGTTATTTACAGCTTTCAGTCTCACTTCCAGGATCCTTTTCTCAAAAATCGGTTAGCTTGTCAAAATCAGTTTAGCATAGCTTGTCAAATCAGAGTTTCAAAAATCAACAAAGTCCTTTCCAGTTTCTTTCAACAGTCTCTTTTCTTTGTAACTTCCTTAAATTGTCTCAACAGTTCAGTTCAGTTCTTTCCTTCAAGTGCCAAAATATTTGTAGGAGGCTAGCCTGGTTTGTAGGGGGTATCAAAGATACTTACACCTTATACCAGGTCCAATTATCCCTTATTAGCAAAATATAGTCAGTGTCTAGAAGTCAGGGTGTCTAAATGTAGCTGTAGGCAGAGCAGCCAAGGCTTAACTAGGAGACATGCAAAGCTCTTGCAATACCAATGTAGCCACACAGTACTCACACACATGAAAGACAATACTCAGTGTTACCAAAAATAAAGGTGCTTTATTTTAGTGACACAATGCCAAAATACTTTGGAGATCATACTCCCTTAGGAGGTAAGTAAATTACACAATATATACACTAGTAGTCAAAAATAGGTAAGTAAATAGTCAGGAAATAGGGCAAACAGTGAAAATCGCAATAGGTTGCAATGGGCCTAGGGGAAACACAAACCATATACTACAATAGTGGAATGCAAAAGTCGCTTTTCCACCTAGGCAACTGTAGTGTGTAGTGGGGCGCTGGGAGTATATGAAAACACCAAAGGTAAGTAAAATACCCCAACTTAGAGCCCAGAAAAGCAGGAGTAAAACACAGCAAGTTTCCTAAAACACACTAGAAGTTGTGATAGAAGATAGTGCAAGAACCAGAAGAGACTGAAAGACACCAACAATGGATTCCTGGACCTGAAGATCAGTAGAAGAAGAGGACCAAGTCCAAGAAGCACTGAAGAGTCCTGAAAGAACAGGAGCCTCTGCTAACCCGGATGATGGTGCCAAAGAGGAACAACCGGTGAGAGGACAAAGTCAGTTTTGCACCAAAGAAGACAGATGCAGGTTCATGGTTGGTGCAAAAGATGTTTCACGCTGGATGGATGAATGCAGTCTGGTTTGCGTCGCTAGATTCTGCCAACAAGCCTTGGCTCATGCAAAACATGCAGTTGGCGGAAAATGGCCCTTCTGGGGACCAGGAGGGACCTAGTAATGTCTACCCAGGAGGGGGAGACAAAGGGGGCACTCAGCAACTTAGACAGCCCTAAGAAGACCAGGCAGCGTGAACAGGAGTCCGACAGCATGGGGACAAAGGAGGTGGAAATGGAGGCCCATGCAGCAAAATACAAAGGATTCCCAGGCCGCCGGAGAACCACTCTGGAAGCTGTGCGTCACAGGATGGAGTGCTGGGGGCCTATGCCAAGAACTTCTTGGAAGGTCGCACACAAGCCTTGGCAACAGCAAGTCACATGGTACATGGGGGTACTGTCTTGCGTGGGGAGGCAAGCTCTTACCTCCACCAAAGTTGGACAGCTGGACATTGGGACTGTCAGAGGCACTTTAGTCCACCACCTATGTTGCTGGATCCACACCTGTCATCTGGAGAGGGGACCCAAGCCATTGGTCGTCACCTGCTGAAGCAGGGAAGTGACTCCGTCAGTTCACAAGAGATTTCTTCGGTTCTTCTGGTGCAGGCTGAAGACAGGCAGTCATCGGAGGATGCACGACCTGGAAACTTGAGCAGTTACTGGCAGGACCTGAAGCTACAATGTTGCAGAAGTCATCTTTGCTTTTTTGTTGCAGTTTTGAAGAGTTCCTGGGAAAGTCAGTGGTTGATCCGTCGGTAGAAGATGAAGTAAAGGATGCAGAGGATTCATCCTGGAGTCTTGCAATCCGAATCTGAAGAAACACCCAGAGGAGAGAACCTAAATAGCCCTGAGCGGGTGACTGGTCACCTAACCAGGTAAGCACCTATAAGGAGGGGTCTCTGACGTCATCTGCTGGCACTGGCCACTCAGATGCTCCCAGTGTGCCCCACCACCTTGGAATCTAAGACACCAAAACCCAGGGACACTCTGGAGGAGCTCTGGGCACCACCCCTGGGGTAGTGATGGACAGGGGAGTGGTCACTCCCCTTTCCTTTGTCCAGTTTCACTCCAGAGCAGGGACTGGGGGTCCCTGAATCGGTGTAGACTGGATGATGCAAGGAGGGCCCCATCGGTGCCCTTCAAAGTATTTCCAGAGGCTCTGGGGGATACCCCTCCTATGCCTGTAACACCTATTTCCAAAGGGAGAGGGTGTAACACCCCTCTCCTAAGGGAAATGCATTGTTCTGCTTTCCTGGGATTGAGCTGCCCAAGCCCTGTAGGGCTTAACCCTGTCTGTGAGGTGGCAGCAGCTGGGGCTGCAGCAGAAACGTCAGAAGGCTGGTATGGCAGTACTGAGGGTCTACTGTGGAGCCCCCAGAGTGCATGTAATTGTGCAACCAATACTGGAATCAGTATTGGGGTACAATTCTCAGTTCTTAGACACCTTACATGGCCATATTCTACATTACCATTGTGAAGCTGTGCATCAGTATTGACCTAAGTACAGTGCACACTTAAAATGGCATCCCCGCCCTCACAAAGTCTGGGAAAATGGGCCTGCACCACGTGGGGGGCACCTCTGCTAGTGGAGGGGTGCCCTCAAACACAGGTACTTTGCACCCAGCCTTTAGGGTCTGACGGTTTGATATATAGGTGACTTATAAATGACCTGGTGCAGTGAAAATGGCTGTGAAATAGTGCATGCACTCTTTCACAGGCTGCAATGGCAGTCCTGAAGAAACTCTTGTATGGGCTCCTTATGGGTGAGAAAAGAAATGCTGCAGCCCGTAAGGATCCCCTTGAGCCCCAATGCCCTGGGTACCTAGGTACCATATACTGGTGACTTATAATGGGGGGCCAGTACGCCAATTTGGAGTGAAATACTGGGCTACCAGTATGTAAGTACAAACTTGGAACCAGAGAGTGCATAAGCACTGGAGTTCTGGCTAGCAGGACTTCAGTGACACAGTCAAGCATACTGACAAAAACAGTGAAACAGACTGACAAGTAGGCCACAAACTATGAGCACTGGGGTCCTGGCTAGCAGGATCCCAATGACACAGTTAAAACACACTGACAAACACTGACAAACAGGCCAAAAATGGGGGGAAACCATGCTAGAAAGAGGCTACTTTCTCACAATATTGACATGGAATGTCTTGATCAAAACAAAAAGACAAAAATAATTTTTGCCATTCACTTGTTGTATATGCCGTCTCAAGACCTGCGTACGTTCAACTTGCTATTCTCTTTCTTTTCAACTTTTGATTTCCATTAAATTCTCCTCCTTTCAGGTCGTCTTTCCTTGTCGTGTCTACTTCTTCCTCGATCGTTGTCCTAACAATTGCTTCCTTTCTCTTTGCTTGTGACTCTGGCTACTTGTCTCCTTTCAGTGGACCCATGGTCAATGCTGTATTCAGTGTTGAATTTGTAACTTCTTCTTGCTCGGCAGGATTTTCTCTTGACGAATCTGCAACTGGTTCCGGAGAGTGAGATAACGTTGACTTTGATTTGCCTCAACTCCTTCCCCCTCTGGGTCCACTCTGTTTGTCTCTCAAGATCGTCACTCTGGGAGAGCCCTCCTCTGACTAGACTCCCCTGCTGCATCAATTGAGATTGGTTCACTGTCGCTTCCCTGGAGGTCTTCTCCTTCGTCTCTCACAGGAGTGACTGAACCGTTCTCAACACGCTCAGATCTGGTCTCAGTTCCTCTTCTCTTCTCAGTTCTGATGCTTGTCTGGGTGTTGTTGGTACTCTCAACAACTCGCCTTCATCGTTCAGAGGACATGCCACTTTTCTCGTGTGGCTGGCATGGATCCAGTTCGGAACTTCAACACACTTCGCAGATGTGGTAGTGATCAAAACTACCTGGAATGGGCTTTTCCACTGAGGTTCCAATCACGTCTTCCTCACGTGTTTTCGGACCACAATCCAGTCACCAGCTCTCAGGTTGTGTCCTGGATCGTGGATCAGTGGCAGGGTAGTGGCTTCCACCTGCTGACAAAAAGAGTGAGCCACATCAGCCAGACCTTTCTAGTAGTCCAACACCATATCATCTGTTATGTTCACAAGAGCATTTGCAGGAACCACTGGCAACCTCATTGCTCTGCCCATGAGGATTTTGTGTGGTGACAACCTTGTTTTCCTGTCAGGTGTGTTTCTCATTGTCATCAGAACTAACCGCAGTGCGTCGGGCCATTTCAGATTCGTGGACGCACACATTTTTGCAATTCTTGATTTCAAGTTACCATTCATCTGTTCCACTAGTCCTGATGCTTCAGGGTGGTAACTGCAATGCAACTTCTGGTAATTTTTTAAGGCTGCACATAGTAATTTAATTACTTCATTGTTGAAGTGACATCCACTATCTGATTCTAAGGAGATTGGAAACCCAAACCGTGGTATCAGTTCCCTAAGAAGTAGTTTCACTACTGTGAGGCTGTCATTTCTTCGTGTAGGGTACTCTTAATCCAATGACTAAAGATATAGACAATCACCAACACATATCTGAAATCTCCACATATAGGCATTTCAATAAAATCCATTTGCATTCTGCTGAATGGACCTCCTGCTCTTTCAATGTGGCTCAAATTGACCATGGTCCCTTTTCCCTTGTTCATTTGTTGGCAAATGACACAACAATGGCAAACTGCTTCAGCAACTTGTCCAAACCTCGGATTGAATCAATTATGTTTAAAGAGGCGAAACATTGCATCCCTCCCAACATGTGCTATCTATCACATGCAATACATAACTTGGACATGTTTCATCTTCTTCAGATAACAATTCCCACTCATCCTTGAACGATAAACAGTTCAATGCGCAAAACCTTGCAACTTTATCTGCATATCAATTTCCCACTGACACAAAATCTTCCAATTTCAGATGTGCACTGCATTTCACCACCGGAATCTTTCCAGGCATTTGGATCGATTGCAACAACTCTTGAATTCCTCACTGGTAAACCAGAAGAGGTCATGAAACCTCTCTGCGACCACAACTGGCCAAATTCATGGACTATTCCAAATCCATACTGGCTATCCGTACTGATGGTAACTTCAAGCTGGGCAGAAACATGGCATGCTCTAGTAAGGGCTACCAGTTCCGCTACTTGTTCAAAGTATACTCCTTGAAGCCAAGAAGTTTCCAGTATACCAGAAATTGTGCATACAGCATACCCTGCTCTCAGTGTACCCACATTGTCTCTTAGACAGGAACCATTAACAATGATAAGTTGGTCACTTTCTTCCAATCAGATATCTATAATGTCAGGTCTCGGTTTTGTGCACAAATCAGTTACTTCAAGACAATCATGCTCAATGTCTTCCAAATTCTCAATTTCAACATTTTCAGTTGAGAGTAAGGTTGCCGGGTTAAGCTCTGTACATCTTTTCAATGACACATTTGGTGACCACAAAATGCTTGTCTCATAACGGGTCAATCTGGCACCTGTCAAGTACACGGTTTTAGTTTGGGTAAGTAAAACTTCAATAGATTCAGGGACCATTATCATTAAAGGATGTCCTCTCACAATACCCTCACACTGTGTGGGGCTCTGTCCAACACTGCAACTGCACACAAACAGCCTGGTAAAGCTGGGTTCAAAGTAGCTGAAAATATGCTACTGGGCAGTTTACACCTCCATGGACCTACGGCAAGACAGACAAAGAACATGCATCACGCTCATGATAGAACAACGTGAAGGATTTAGTATAGTCAGGCATTCCTAAAGCAGGAGCTTTTCACAAACTCTCTGTCACATCAGAAAACGCTTTCATGCAAGCCTGATCTAACACTAGGGGATCAGTGACTTCTTTATTGGTCAGCTTTTGCAATGGTTTGGAAATGACTGAAAAATTGGGAATCCATTTGTGACAGTAGCCTACCATCCCTAAAACCTCCTGACATCTCTCTGGGTGGCTGGGGGACTCATCTGCAATATGGCTGTGACCTTCTCTCTGGATGTTTTTCTTAATCCATTCTCAATCTGGTGGACCAAATATTTCACTTCTTTCTGACAGTACTGTAATTTAAGTGGAGACACTTTATGACCATTCTCTCCCAAATGGTTCATCAAGGCAACCGTGTCATACTTGCACTCTTCCTTTGCCTTGGATGCAATCAGTAAGTCGTTAATGTACTGTACCAAGGTCGATTGGAAAAGCAATTCTTTTTCAAGATCTGTTTAGATATGGAAGGTGATTGTGAAAACCCTTGAAGAATTCTACACCAACGATAAACTCTGTCCAAAAATTTGAAACAAAAGAGAAACTGGCTGTCCTCAAGAAGAGGCACAGAAAAGAAGGCTTGTGACAAGTCTATGATGGGGAACCATTCAGCATTACATGGAATCTAAAACATTATCACATCTGGATTTGGCACTACGGGGCAACATTTAATCACAATGTAATTTATTGTTCTCAGGTCCTGGACAATTCGAACATTCCCACAGGGCTTTTTCAATCCAGTTATCGGAGAATTACATGGGCTGCTCAACACATCTTTCAAGACCCCTTCGTTTACAAATTCTGCAATTATGTGAGCAACTCTCAATTGGATGTCCTGTGGCATGTGATACTGGGGAATCTGAGGAAAGATCGCATTCTGCTTTACAGAACCTTTAACTGGCTCAACTCCTTTAATCAGGCCAATCTCTTTCCCTGTCATATCCCACACCCTTTCTTTAATCGTTCCCTGTAAATCAGAAGGAAGCTTCTTCAATCTGAATACTAGAAAGAAATCAATCATAGGGAACTACTCATTTATAGTCTCACACTCAGGTACGGGAGCTGGGCCATCTTCATCATCACTGTTTGTCTGTATCTCGATTCTGTCATTTCAGCAAGTAATCGAGAATCTGGTTTTACACAGCAAGTCTCTTCCCAGTAGGGATAACGGACTTGAATCACAGAATACGAATTTGTGCAATCCTTTAAAGTTGCCAATTTTAAGCAGGACTGGTTCTGTGATTGGATTGGTCAAATACTGATTCACTACTCTCACAATCTGGACTGTCTTTCCTGAAAGGGGCAAGTTCGGAACTTTTGCAGTTCTCACTGTAGAGAGTGTAGCTCCTGTGTCAACCAAGAAGGAAACCTTGTGGCCCATTACCTTTCCCTTCACACATGGGCCTTTCTGATCTACTTCTAAAGAGGCTGCAAGCACACATTCTTCATCCAAACTCCCGCTCACCCAATCATCGTTTATTCCATCCTCACTGTGTAACGGCAATTGGTGTACTGTGTTATTATTTTGACTAAACCTCTGACCTGTGATGTGTTGAGGAAGCATCACCTGTTGCTGTTCCATTGGGGCTTGAGGTATTTGAATTTGCTGTCTAGTTACCATGTGAATCTGCTCTTCCATTGGCTGTGACTGTGTCATTTGTACACGTGGCATTTGCACCTGCTGCATGGGTTGAAAATTTTGCATTTGATTCACATTATTATGGAAATTTGGATTATGACCTTTCATTCACTGTTCTCTCATTTTTTTGAACAAGTTGATGTCACCTGTTTGCTGAACTGCACCTTCCTGTACCATCATCCGAAACTCCCGCTTCCAATGTTCGACTGCTCTGCAAGCGTGACACAGCAACAATCTCTTCATTCCCTGCACATCGTTCTGAACCACTACAGTACCCAAGTCGGGACTACGATTTCTATTACCAATTCGTCCACAACCTCTACCTCTCATCTGATTTTGGAATACCACACTTCCCTGCTGCTGCGGAAAATTTCCCTGCATCCCGGTTTGTGACACTTCAATCTGCATCACCATTGCCTTTTCTTTCAACTTTCTCTGCTTCAACTCAATCGCGTCACTACAGTACTTGCATACTGTAATACCTCATCAATCGGCTTTGCTTACCAGAAAATCAAATGACTCTTAATCACCTGGCTAATTTCAGGTCTCAATCCTTCCACAAATCTGGACACGAAATCAATAATTTATTTCGGCTCTATTGTTTCTGTACCACTGTAAAGCTTAAACGCCTGCAAAAATCTCTTGTAGTACGCATGTATTGACTCCTTTGGTTCCTGAGCTGTCCAGTTTATTCTCTGCCAGCCAATGTTTTGGGGTGAAATTCTCATCTTCAGAGATTCGAGTACTTTGTAGTAATATTGTAGGAGGCTGGCTTGGCTTATAGTGGGTACTTGTCCCAGGTCCAGTTATCCCTTATTAGTAGATTAGTAGTGTTCTAGCAGCTTAGGCTGATAGAGGTAGTTATAACAGAGTCGCTTAGGCTGAACTAGGAGACATGCAAAGCTCCTACTATACCACTTATATCATGTAGCACTATATCATAAGAAACCCAATACTCAGAGTTACAAAAAATAAAGGTACTTTATTTTAGTGACAATATGCCAAAAGTATCTCAGATGATATACTCCCTTAGGAAGTAAGTAAAATACACAAAATATACACACAAACCAAAATCAGGTAAGTAAACAGTTAGGAAAATAGAGCAAACACTATAGAACACAATAGGATGCAATAGGCCTATGGGCAACACAAACCATATACTCCAAAAGTGGAATGTGAACCACAAATGGACCCCAGGCCTATTGTAGTGTGTAGAGGGTCGCTGGGAGTGTAAGAAAACACCAAGGGTGTCCAAGATACCCCACCCCAAGACCCTGAAAAGTAGGAGTAAAGTTACCCTAATACCCCAGAAAGACAGTAAAGTCGAGATAGGGGATTTTGCAAAGACAACAACTGACTGCAAAGCACTGAAGACGGATTCCTGGACCTGAGGACCTGCAAAGGAAGGGGACCAAGTCCAAGAGTCATGCAAGTGTTCGGGGGGGAGGAGCCCACTAAACCCTGGATGAAGGAGCAAAAGGGCTGCCTCTGGGTGAAACAAGCCAAAGCTTCTGCAACAACGGAAGGTGACAGGAATTTCTCCTTTGGTCAGAAGATGTCCCACGGCGTGCTGGAGGATGCAGAGTTGTTTCCACGCAGAAAGACTGCAAACAAGCCTTGCTAGCTGCAAGAGTTGCAGTTGAAGATTTTGGGTGCTGCCAGGGCCAGGAAGGACCAGGAGGATGCCCCTTGGAGGAGGAGACAGAGGGGGCACTCAGCACCAAACAGAGCCCACGCAGAAGCAGGCAGCACCCGCAGAAGTACCTGAACAGGCATTCAAGAAATCTGAGCTTGGTGGTCATCTCAGCACAACAAAAGAGGGTCCCACGAAGTTGGAGGTCAACTCAGCGAGTTGGGCAATGCAGGACAGAGTGCTGGGAACCTGGGCTGTGCTGTGCACAAAGGAAGTCTTGCAAAAGTGCACAGAAGCCCTAGCAGCTGCAGATGACGCAGTACATAAGATTACTATCTGGAGTGGGGAGGCAAGGTCTTACCTCCACCAAATTTGGACAGAAGGACCACTGGACTGTTGGGGTCACTGGTATCCAGCTCCTGTGTTCCAGGGACCACGCTCGTCAAGATGAGTGGAACCCAGAGGACCAGTGATGCAGAAGTTTGGTGCCTGTGTTGGCGGGGGAAGATTCCGTCGACCCACGGGAGATTTCTTCTTGGCTCCCAGTGCAGGGTGAAGGCAGACAGCCCTCAGAGCATGCACCACCAGGAAACAGTTGAAGTCGAAAAAGCTGGCAGGATGAGGCGCACCAATGTTGCTGGTAGTCTTCTTGCTACTTTGTTGCGGTTTTGCAGGCATCCTGGAGCAGTCATCGGTCGATCCTTGGCAGAAGTCGAAGAAGGAAGTGCAGAGGAACTCTGGTGAGCTCTTCCATTCGTTATCTGACGAGAAACCCACAGGAGAGACCCTAAATAGCCCTCAGAGGAGGATTGGCTACCTACCCAGGTATGCACCTATCAGGAGGGGTCTCTGATGTCACCTGCTGGCACTGGCCACTCAGAGATCTCCATTGTGCCCTCACACCTCTGGATTCAAGATGGCAGATGTCTGGGACACACTGGAGGAGCTGTGGACACCACCCCTGGGGTGGTGATGGACAGGGGAGTGTTCACTCCCCTTTGCTTTGTCCATTTTCTCACCAGAGCAGTGGCTGGGGGATCCCTGAACCAGTGTAGACTGGTTTATGCAAGGAGGGCACCATCTGTGCCCTTCAAAGCATTTCAGAGGCCAGGAGAGGCTACTCATCTCTGTCCCTTAACACATATTTCCAAAGGGAGAGGGTGTAACACCCTCTCTCGGAGGAAATTCTTTGTTCTGCCTTCCTGGGACTGGGCTGCCCAGATCCCATGGGGGCAGAAACCTGTATGAGGGTTGGCAGCAGCGGTAGCTGCAGAGAAAACCCCAGAGAGCTAGTTTGGCAGTACCCAGGGTCCATGCTGGAGCCCCGGGATGCATGGGACTGGCACCCCAATAACAAATTTGGCTTGTGGGGGTCTTTTCCATGATCTTAGATATGTTACATGGCCATGTTCGGAGTTACCATTGTGAAGCTACACATAGGTATTGACCTATATGTAGTTCAGGCATGTAATGGTGTCCCCGCACTCACAAAGTGCGGGGAAATTGCCCTGAACAATGTGGGGGCACCTTGGCTAGTGCCAGGGGTCCCTCACACTAAGTAACTGTGCACCTAACCTTCACTAAGTGAGGGTTAGACATATAGGTGACTTATAAGTTACTTAAGTGCAGTGTACAATGGCTGTGAAATAACTTGGACGTTATTTCACTCAAGCTGCAGTGGCAGTCCTGTGTAAGAATTGTTTGAGCTCCCTATGGGTGGCAAAAGAAATGCTACAGCCCATAGGGATCTCCTGGAACCCCAATACCCTGGGTACCTAGGTACCATATACTAGGGAATTATATGGGTGTTCCAGTGTGCCAATCAGAATTGGTAGAATTAGTCACTAGCCTGCAGTGCAATTGTAAAAGCAGAGAGAGCATAAACACTGAGGTTCTGGTTAGCAGAGCCTCAGTGATACAGTTAGGCACCACACAGGGAACACATATAGGGCACAACTTGTGAGCACTGTGGTCCTGGCTAGCAGGATCCCAGTGACACAGACAAAAACAAACATACATACGAGTAAAAAATGGGCGTAACATGCCAGGGAAGATGGTACTTTCCCACACAACCCCGACCTCAAACGAGAGACAATAAGGCTAACCTTGTCCAGAAGAGTCTTCATTGTCTAAGTGGAAATATCTGGAGCATCCATCTGCATTGGAGTGGGTACTCCCAGGTCTATGTTCCACTGTTTAGTCCATTCTCTGTAGGGATATGGACCACCTCAACAATTTAGGGTTTTCACCTTTCATTTGTTTTAGCCAAAGTAGAGGTTTGTGGTTTGTCTGAACAATAAAGTGAGTACCAAACAGGTATGGTCTCAACTTTTTCAGTGCCCAGACCACAGCAAAGGCCTCCCTCTCTATGGCAGACCAACGCTTTTCTCTAGGGGTCAACCTCCTGCTGATAAAAGCAACAGGTGGATCCTAGCCTTCAGTATTAAGCTGTGATAGAACTGCCCCAACCCCCAATTCAGAAGCATCAGTCTGGACTATGAACGTTTTGGAGTAGCAAGGGCTTTTTAGGACAGGTGCAGAACACATGGCCTGTTTGAGCTCATCTAAAGCTTTTTGACAACTAGCTGTCCACAATAACTTTTTAGGCATCGTCTTACTAGTGAGGTCATTAAGAGGAGCTGCAATGGAGCCATCATTCTTAATAAACCTCCTATAGTACCCTGTGAGGCCTAGAAAGGCTCTCACCTGGGTTTGAGTTGTAGGGGGAGCCCATTCCATAATGGTCTGGATCTTCCCCTGCAGTGGTGCAATCTGTTCCCCACCTACCAGGTGGCCCAGATAAACAACTTTCCCCTGCCCTATCTGGCACTTTGAGGCCTTGATGGTGAGGCCTGCCTTTTGCAGGGCCTCCAAAACTTTCCACAGGTGGACCAGGTGATCATCCCAGGTGGAGCTAAAGACAGCTATATCATCCAGATATGCTGCACTAAAAGCTTCCAACCCTTGTAGGACTGTGTTCACCAACCTTTGAAAAGTGGCAGATGCATTCTTCAGACCAAAGGGCATTACAGTGAATTGATAGTGTCATCCAATGGTTGAAACTGCAGTCTTGGGTTTAGCATCTTCTAATAATTTAATCTGCCAATACCCTGCAGTTAAATCAAAAGTGCTTAGATACGTGGCAGGAGGCAGTGCATCTATCAGCTCATCTGCCCTGGGTATAGGGTGAGCATCTGTCTTGGTTACTTGGTTGAGCCCTCCATAGTCAACACAAAACCTCATCTCTCTTTTACCATCCTTACTGTGATGTTTTGGAACGACCACTACTGGGCTAGCCCATTGGCTTTCCGAAGGCTCAATCACTCCTAAGTCTAACATTTTCTGAACCTCTTGTTTAATGCAGTCCCTGACATACTCAGGCTGCCTATAAATCTTACTTTTGACAGGTAAACTGTCTCCAGTATTGATTGTATGCTCACACCAAGTAGTGGTACCTGGTATCAGTGAGAAGAGTTCAGAAAACTGACTTAAGAGATTTACACAGTTGTCCTTCTGCTCTGCAGTAAGGCAATCTGCAAGTACTACTCCCTCCACTAAGCCATCAGCTTTAGAGGTGGTGAGAGATCAGGGAGAGGGTCACTCTCTTCTTCCTGTCCCTCATCAGTTGACATGAGCAGGGTGAGATCAGCCCTGTCATAGTAGGGTTTTAGGTGGTTGACATGGAGCACCCTCAGGGGACTCCTGGCTGTGCCCAGGTCTACCAAGTAGGTAACCTCACCCTTTTTCTCAACAATTATATGGGGTCCACTCCATTTGTCCTGGAGTGCTCTTGGGGCCACAGGCTCCAATACCCACACCTTCTGTCCTGGGTGATACTGTGTCAGGACAGCCTTCTGGTCATGCCATTGCTTTTGCAGCTCCTGGCTGGCCTGAAGGTTCTTATTGCCATTTTTCATGTACTCAGCTATTTTTGATCTTAGGCCAAGTAAAAAATCCACAATGTCCTGTTTAGGAGCTTTTAAAGGTTGTTTCCAACCCTCCTTAACAAGTGCAAGGGGACCTCTCACAGGGTGCCCAAAAAGGAGTTCAAAGGGGCTAAAGCCCACTCCTTTTTGGGGTATCTCCCTGTAAGCAAAAAGGAAGCAAGGTAACAGGACATCCCATCTCCTTCTGAGTTTTTCAGGGATTCCCATTATCATACCTTTGAGAGTTTTATTAAACCTCTCAACCAGACCATGTGTTTGTGGATGATAAGGAGTAGTGAACTTGTATGTTACACGACACTCCTTCCACATTGCTTTGAGGTATGCAGACATGGAGTTACTACCTCTGTCTAATACCACTTCCTTAGGGAAACCCACCCTGGAAAAGATTCCCAAGAGGGCCTTTGCCACTGCAGGAGCTGTAGTGGTCCTTAAGGGGATTGCTTCAGGGTACCTAGTGGCATGGTCACTACCACCAGGATAAACCTATTGCCTGAAGCTGTTAAAGGGTCAGATGGGCCAATATGTCAACCCCTACCCTTTGAAAGGGTACCCCAACCACAGGAAGTGTAATTAAGGGAGCCTTTGGAGTGCCACCAGTCTTGCCACTGGCTTGGCAGGTCACACAAGAGCGACAAAACTCTTTGGTGTCCTCTGACATATGAGGCCAATGAAACAGGGGAACAAGCCTGTCCCAAGTTTTAATCTGGCCCAAATGCCCAGCCAAAGGAATGTCATGTGCCAAGGTCAGAAGAAACTCCCTATACTGCAAAGGGATGACCAATCTCCTGGCAGCTCCAGGTTTAGGGTCCCTTGATTCAGTATACAGGAGTTTGTCTTCCCAATACACCTTATGGCTATCACTGACATCCCCATTCTGCCGTTTGACAGCTTGCTGTCTTAAACCCTCTAGTGAGGGACAGGTCTGCTGTGCCACACTCAGCTCTTCTGTGTCTGCTGCCAGCTCATCTGGTGTAGGTTCTGCACAGGGAGTGGATTCCTCTTTCTCAAAAGGGGAATCTTCTGGAGAGGGAGAGATAGTAGGCAAGGATTTACCCTTTCTACCCCTAGCTTTTGGGAGCACTTGGTCCATTGTTCCAGGATCCAGGCTTCCATGTCCTCTTTGCTTCTGGACCTGAGCCCTTGTGAGAACAAAGATATGCCCTGGAATGCCCAGCATTTCTGCATGAGCCTCCAACTCCACTTCAGCCCAAGCTGATGTGTCCAAATCATTGCCTAGTAAGCAGTCTATGGGTAAATCAGTGGCTACCACAACTTTCTTTGGACCAGCAACCCCCCCCAGTTGAGATTCACAACAGCCGTGGGGTGGCTAAGAGTGTTGTTATGATCATCAGTCTCTTGGTACTGCTGTCCACGTAGGTGTTGATCAGGGTGAACCAGTTTCTCAATCATCATAGTGACACTGGCTCCTGTATACCTATAGGCCTCAACCTCAACACTATTTATTAGGGACAGTTACTTGTACTTACCCATATTAAGGGGACAAGCAACCAAGATGGCAAAGTCAATACCACCATGAGAGTCTAAAACAGCCTCTGTGGTCTCCCGAACAAGACCAACCACAACTACATTACCAATGGTGAGCCCAGCTACACCCTTTGATTGGCTATTTGTAGTAGACTTCCCACCACCACTGCTATTACTAGGAGCACTAGAGGATGCAGTTGGGGTTGTGGTAGTGGGAGCCTTGGTGTTTTTCTTTTGACAAGTGGAATCACTTGCCCAATGGCCTTTACTCTTACAAAAATAACACCATGGCTTCTTTTGATTGTGAGAAGAGGATTTGGACCTACCTCCCCGGATGATTTTTGTGGGTCTGATGAAGACTCAGAATGCTTTTTATTGTTGTCCCCAACCTTCTTCTTGGAATCCTTGTCACCACCTGTATGACCTTTCTGTTCACTCTTGTTCTGACCCATTTGTCTGCTTTCTTTCCCAATTCTTGGGGAGAGGTCAGATCCGGGTCTACCAAGTACTGATGTAACAAATCAGACACACAATTATTTAAAACATGCTCTCAAAATAAGATTATATAGGCTTTCATAGTCAGTCACCTTACTGCCATGTAACCATCCCTCCAAGGCCTTCACTAAACAGTCTACAAAGTCTGTCCAGTCTTGAGAGGACTCTTTTCTGGTATCTCTGAACTTAAATCTGTACTGTTCAGTGGTTAAGCCCAGACCATCCAAGAGTGCATGTTTAAGAAAGAAGGATAACCAAAGGATAGCAGCCCACTTTACATGAGGGACCCTCTGAACTTTACAGGCCCTCTCAAGTGCAGCAAACCACTTGTTGATGTCATCTCCCTCCTTGTAAGGGGGGACAATTTTGTGCAGGTTTCTTGAATCTTGTTCTCTTACAGGATTACTATCAAGAACACTGCTGCTGCCACCATGGGGAACTTACCCCAACTTCTGTCTTTCCCTCTCTACATCTAGAGATTCCATGTATAAGGCCAACTGCTGCTGTCTCAGCTTCTGTCTGGCCTCTTCCAAACTCAGGTTTCTGAGTTCCCTGTCTAGGGTGTCATTCTCAGGGTGGGAGGCTTGGGAATTCTGAGACACAGAGTAAATGTGAGAATGTTGAGAAGTGGACCTGTCTCTAACTACCTGAACCGTAGTTACCTGGCCTTTTGGAGTGAAATGTGCCTTAGTAGTGCTTGACCCCTTACACTACCAGTGTCACTAGGTGGTTTGTCAGTTGACAGGTCTTTGAAGGAACCCTCCCCCGAGTCTTCAGGGCCCTCCCCTGATTCTTCCTGGGTACACTTCTCCCCTACCTCTTGTTCCTGGGATGGGCCAGACTGGTTCTGGTCACTTTCTAGGAGAAGGCTAAGGAGAAGATCTTTGGTAGGGTTCTTACCAATGGTTAAACCTCTTTCTATGCAGAAACCCCTCAAACTTTAAAAGTTTAAACTACTATAGGTTGCCTGGACAACTGAGGGGGTGGTCTGTACTACAGACATAGTTGTAAGAAAAGAGTTTAAGATAAAGAGAAAAAAGTTTTAGAAACTTTTAAAGAAAAGAGAAAAATGTTTCAAACTTCTGAAAACTTTTGAAAACTTTTTAGAAAGTTTTTGGGAAGAGAGTTAAACTGTTTATATTTTTAAGTATTTTGAATATGTTTTTATTATGAAAAGCACCAATGACAAAGAGGTAAAGCAGTTACAAAAACTTTATTCCACCGCTGCTGCCAATGTAGGAGGCTGGCCTGGCTTATAGTAAGTACCTGATGGTACTTACACCTTGTGTCAGGTCCAGTTATCCCTTATTAGTAGACTAGTAGTGTTCTAGCAGCTTAGGCTGATAAAGGTAGCTATAACAGAGCAGCTTAGGCTGAAATCGGAGACATGCAAAGCTACTACTATACCACTTATATCATATAGCACTATATCATAAGAAACACAATACTCAGAGTTACTAAAAATAAAGGTACTTTATTTTAGTGACAATGTGCCAAAAATATCTCAGAGGATTTACTCCCTTAGGAGGTAAGTAAAATACACAAAATATACACACAAACCAAAATCAGGTAAGTAAACAGTTAGAAAAGTAGTGCAAACAATGTAGAATACAATAGGATGCAATAGGTCTAGGGGCAACACAAAACATATACTAAGAAAGTGGAATGCGAACCACAAATGGACCCCTGGCCTAGTGTAGTGTGTAGAGGGTCGTGGGAGTGTAAGAAACCACAAAGGGTGTCCAAGATACCCTACCCCAAAACCCTGAAAAGTAGGAGTAAAGTGACCCTCCTTCCACAGAAACACAATAACGTCGTGATAGGAGATTCTGCAAAGACCACAACAGACTGCAAAGCATTGAAGATGGATTCTTGGACCTGAGGACCTTTAAAGGAAGGGGACCAACTCCAAAAGTCATGCAAGTGTCGAGGAGGGGCTGGAGCCCACTAAACCCTGGATGAAGGTACAAAATGGCTGCCTCTGGGTGGAAGAAGCTGAAGGTTCTGCAACAACCAAAGATGCCAGGAACTTTTCCTTTGCACAGAAGATGTCAAATGGAGTGCTGGAGGATGCAGAGTTGTTTCTTTGGAGAAAGACCCCAAACAAGCGTTGCTAGCTGCAAAGGTCACAGTTGAAGAAAAAGGCTGCTGCCGGGCCCAGAAAGGACCAGGAGGTCGCCACTTTGAAGTGGAGACAGAGGGTGCCCGCAGCAATACAAAGAGCCCATGAAAAAGAAGCCAGCATCCGCAGAAGTACTTGAACACAGGTTCAAGAAATTTGAGGATGGCGGTCATCTCAACACTACAAAAGAGGGTCCCACGAAGCCGGTGGTCAACTCAGCGAGCTGAGCAATGCAGGACAGAGTGCTGGGGACCTGGGCTAGGATGTGCATGAAGGATTCCTTTTAAAAGTGCACAGAAGCCCTAGCAGCTGCAGTTCAGGTAACACAAAGGATTACTGTCTGGAGAGGGGAGGCAAGGACTTACCTCCTCCAAATTTGGACAATTGGACCACTGGACAGTCTGGGTCACTTAGGTCCACCACTTGTGTTCCAGGGGCAACGCTCGTCAGGATGAGAGGGGTCCCAGAGTACCAGTGATGCTGAAGTTTGGTGCCTGCTGGAGCAGGGGTAAGATTCCGTCGACCCACGGGACATTTCTTCATGGCTTCCAGTGCAGGGTGAATTCAGACTGCCTCCAGAGCATGCACCACCAGGAAACAGTCGAGAAAGTTGGCAGGATTAAGCGCTACAATGTCGCTGGTAGTCTTCTTTCTACTTTGCTGCAGTTTTGCAGGCAGCCTAAACTGCTAGAACACTTCTACACTCTACTAATAAGGGATAACTGGACCTAGTTTAAGGTGTAAGTACCATTGGTACCCACTACAAACCATGCCAGCCTCCAACAATTTACATCAGCAAGACATCTGGATTCAGCATTAGAATTTAGAATAGCAATGTCTCAAGAACAATCATACAGAATGTCGCTTCAAAGCGACAAAGTTAAGGAAACTTAAGCACGTCTCTCCCCGGGATGATCAGGAAAAAATAATGCTGTATCTCCTCTCGGTGCAGTCTGACTAGGTTAGATTTCCTAACACTAATTCCCACGTCCTTATTGGTATTGGAGCTGAAGTTGCAGAGTCAAAGTAGCCCTTCTGGATATTTTGTTGCGGTTATAGTGGTTCCTGGAGCAGTCTGTGGTCGATCCGAGGTCAGAGGATGAAGCAGGAGTTGTAGAGGATTCCTGATGGAAACTTGCATACTGAATCTGAATAGGAACCCACAGAGAGACCCTAAATAGCCCTGAGAAGGGGATTGGCTAGCATACCAGGTATGCACCTATCAGGAAGGGTCTCTGACGTCATCTACTGGCACTGGCCACTCAGAGACCTCCAGAGTGTCCCCACACCTTGGAAAACAAGATGGCTAACCCCTGGGACACACTGGAGGAGCTCTGGGCACCACCCCTTTCCTTTGTCTAGTTTCAAGCCAGCACAGGGACTGGGGGTCCCTGAACAGGTGTAGATGGGTTTATGAAAGGAGGGCACCATCTGTGCCCTTCAAAGCATTTCCAGAGGCTCTGGGAGGCTACCCCTCTCAAGCTTGTAACACCTATTTCCAAAGGGAGAGGGTGTACACCCTCCTCCCAAAGGAAATGCTTTGTTCTGTCTTCCTGGGATTGAGCTGCTAAGACCCCAGGAGGGCAGAACCCTATCTGTGAGGTGGCAGCAGCTGCAGTGCAAGATTCAGAGAGCTGGTTTGGGAGTCCTGGGGGTCCATGGTGGAGCCCCTAGGATGCATGGGATTGGCTCCCCAATACCAGATTTGGAATGGGGGACCATTCCATGATCTTAGACACCTTACATGGCCATATTTAGAGTTACGATTGGGAAGCTACAAATAGGTGTTGACCTATATGTAGTGCACGTGTGTAATGGTATCTCTGCACTCACGAAGTCTGGGGAATTGGCCCTGGATAGCGTGTGGGCACCTTTGCTAGTGCAAGGGTGCCCTCACACTTAGTAACTTTGCACCTAGCCTTCAGTAAATGAAGGTTAGACATATAGGTGACTTATAAGTTACTTAAGTGCAGTAAAACTGGCTGTGAAATAGTGTGTGCACTATTTCACGCAGGCTGCAGTCCTTATGGGTGGCAAAAGAAATGCTGCAGCCCAGAAGGGTATCTTGGAACCCCAATGCCCTGGGTACCTAGGTACCATATACTAGGGACTTATAAGGGGGGCCAGCGTGCCAAGTGGAACTGGAATATGAAGTCACTAAACTATAGTGACTAATTTGGAAGCAGAGAGAGCATAAGCACTGAAGCTCTGGTTAGCAGAACTTCAGTGACACAGTTAAGCACTACTGACAAGACACACATTAGGCCACAAACTAGGGCCCCTGGGTCCTGACCAGCAGGAACCCAGTGAGACAGGCAAAACATACTCGCAAACAGGTAGAAAATGGGGGGTAACATGCCAAGAAAGATGATACTTTCCTACAGCGTGCCAATAAGTTACTGCAGACAGATGCAAAGTTACTCATACACATGCACCTATCCTGCACAACACAGCTATCAGTGTGGATGGACATGCCATAGACTGGGACCTAAGGCAGGCATTCTCACTCCTGACCAAATCATAACGCAGGGTGACCGGAAATCCATGACATCCCTGTCGGAAGAGTTTCACTTGTCTGCTAACTAGAAATGTAAATATGCCATTTATGTGATTGTCTGCAGATCAGATTGGGACGCCACCTAGGGAAATACAGAATTCCCCTGTAGAATGCTATCTAAAAAGTTTGGGGACTACTGGTGGATAAAGGAGGGTTTTTACAACCTCTTAATCCCACCCCTATGCCAGATCCCTACTATCTCAATTGCATGAAAAATGGTAGTGTGTCCAACATATTGAATATATAGACTGAGGCTTGGCATACATAATCAAAGGTTAGGCTAACAAGGGTCTGAGAATCCTGGAAGAAATTCTGTTTATTTAATGTAGTCCAGGACTGGTAAGGGACAATGCAAAACCAAATACAGAGGGTCTGCTGCATCACAAAAATGTTGGAGATGTACTCAAGTAGAGTATGATATAATAAGTATCTATTCCTGCCCACATATCCTTTGCCTATGACATATGACCGGGACTATCCTAAACGAATCCATTGAAATCTTATTGCCGTTATTCTGACAGCTGATCATGCATCATGATACAACTGACATTCTTCCGCTAACAAATCATGAAGATCGCTTGCTTTTCACTGCATTAATTTCAGCCAAGATTTGCATCCTCTGGCATCAGCAATCACTGCAGTTTCCCAACCATGTAGAAAGGATAATTCAGGTGTATAAAACAGCCTCTTATTAAAGGCTCTTTTAAAAGGGAAAGGACAAAACGGATCTGCAGACGTGGTGCCCTTTCTGAATGGTGCATTATAGAGCATGCTGGAAGGGTGGCACCCACATATGCGTAGCTACAGAAGCACGCTTGGCATTTTTCTCCTCTCTCAAGGTCTTCCTTTCTAACCTCCAACCTACATTCAATCATCCACCCCTCCCTCCACATAGGATTGATAACCGGTGAGGCTTTTCAAAGCATATGCACATGCTAGCACGTCTGGTTCTTAGTAAGTAAACTTACAAGGGGACGTGTATAGGCTGATGAATCTTTTGGATCGTATGGAGTATCCTAGCCATGTAGTGACCAGTGTGAAAATATACACAATCAATAACTACTGATAAGAAACTTTAATCAATGAATTCATTAACATTTCATAAATGACCACAACTCAAATACGTTTAACAATTTTATTCCCTATTGGTTACAATACTAAGGCATATGGATAATTCAACCTTATTTAATCAACTCAAAATCAGTTTGTTAATGACCACCAGTAACATAATCTAATCAATACTTGTAAAAGATCTGCTCTGATGCTTTCACATAAGCTAGCAAAACTGAATAAGCAAAAATTAACAGCAGTGTTCAGCAATTAGTCTGTCAATCATTTGTCACCGTCAGCGCCACCCAGAGTTACCCCTACCTAACCCAGATTAGCATCAGCATGTGGGACGTCATGCAAAAACAATTTAAAACATGTATTTGAAAAACATCTAACTAAGTGGAAAAACTATAAAACAGCGCAGTTGGTACCTAGAAGAAAAAGCACAAGCTAGTCAGTCACCTTGTCATAGCTACCTATCCTCAGAATGGATCAGCAACAAAGTCATTCTTCATTTTCAGGTCATCAATCGATCAGCAAAGCATCAGGCTTTCAAGAACATAAGCCCAATGTCAGGAACTCGGAACGCGTCTTCTGATGTCATCAACATTCATCTCAACCCTGCCACATTCTGAAAGTTTAGCCCCTGTCATGACTTTTTATTTGAGTTTTTCAGTCCATCCCCCTAATTCCTAAATGGACAGTCAATCAGCAGATATGACTCTAACCTATAATATACATTTTTCAAATCTATGAGTTCTAATATTTCTTTTTTCTCATTTCACGGATTGGTCCGCTGTACAATGTCTTCATCATCCGGCTCTTCAGGTATCGAAAATGTTGCATATCCTTCTTCAGTCAGTGCTCACATTGTTCAACTCCTGGGAGAGTACATTTAGCCTACTCTACACCTAATTGTATCAAATTGACTTCATTATCTCCTGTCCGTCGGTACATTGCAGAAAATTCTAGCTAAGCAACATTAACATGGGGTGGTTCAGGGTCAGGTTAAGACATCAGCTTCTCTGCAGTGCGCTAGAAATTCAGCTTCTCGTGTGAGGCCTGGAAAAAAACTAGGCCATGACTTCAGCTGAGTTAATTCTACAAATTAATGCAAAACATAGGTTATACATCTCATTATGACATATTACTAAATTATTCTTACATTTTCCATTATTTCACACATTTTAGTTATTTTAATATAACTTTCGTATATATGGCTGCCATACCCCGTGGGTACATTTTCAACTTGCACATTATTTTTCTACAATTAATTTGTCTACGAGCTTTTTATTAATCAAAACACATAAACATTAATTAATAATTTCTAATTAGCATATCTGTGTCAACACACACATCATATAGCTACGCCGCCGGCCCGCCGGCCACCATTTTCTTATCTCTTCCACTGTCACTGCACCCATGTTGCCACACATTACCTTAGTGCCCCACCTCCCCCCAAAAAATGTCCACCCCTCCCAGTTTTGCACTTTGAATTTGCCAGGGGCCTCTTGTTTCTCTTTCCCCTGCTAATGAGGCAATAATCTGGATATAAAAGTCAAGACATATGACTTGTGATTCATTGAATAGTACATTGCACTTTCCTTTATCCCTTACAAGCAGGACTGTGTTATTTCTGAATATATCTGATAATGTAAAGGCTGGATTAAGTATTACTAGTCTTTGTTATTTATACTGTATTCTCAGGTTGCTTTTTGACTTATTTTTTTTTGCCCTATAACTGAGGATAGCATACTCTTTATTTCATTGTACTGCTTCTCAGTCACCAGTCCGTTCTGAAAGTGAATGCCCAATGTTGGAATGTTGGACTGTGTTATGTCGAAATGTTTAGTTTTAATTGATTACATGGCCCTTGCTATTAACCCCTTCGCTGCCAGGCCTTTTCCCCCTCAGGTGCCAAGCCTTTTTTTGGCTATTTGGGGCAGTTCGCGCTTAGGCCCTCATAACTTTTTGTCCACATAAGCTAGCCAAGCCAAACGTGCGTCCTTTTTTCCAACATCCTAGGGATTCTAGAGGTACCCAGACTTTGTGGGTTCCCCAGAAGGAAGCCAAGAAATTAGCCAAAATACAGTGAAAATTTCATTTTTTTTTAAAAATGGGAAAAAGGGGTTGAAGAGGAAGGCTTGTGGTTTTTTCCCTGAAAAGGGCATCTATGAAGGGTTTGCGGTGCTAAAATCACCAGCTTCCCAGCTTTCAGGAACAGGCAGACTTGAATCAGAAAACCCAATTTTTCAACACAATTTTGGCATTTTACTGGGACATACCCCATTTTTACGATTTTTTGTGCTTTCAGCCTCCTTTCAGTCAGTGACAGAAATGGGCCTGAAACCAATGTTGGATCCCAGAATCCACAACATTTCTGAAAAGTAAACAAAATTCTGAATTCAGCAAGGGGTAATTTGTGTAGATCCTACAAGGGTCATAAATAACAACTGAAAAAGAAAAATATTGAAATTGAGGTGAAAAAAACATCAATTTTTCTCTACGTTTTATTCTGTAACTTCTTCCTGCAATGTCAGATGTTCAAAAGCAATATACTGTTACATCTGCTGGACTCTTCTGGTTGCGGGGATATATAGGGCTTGTAGGTTCATCAAGAACTCTAGGTACCCAGAGCCAATAAATGACCTGTACCCTGCAGTGGGTTTTCATTCTATACCGGGTATACAGCAATTCATTTGCTGAAATATAAAGAGTAAAAAATAGCTATCAAGAAAACCTTTGTATTTCCAAAATGGGCACAAGATAAGGTGTTGAGAAGCAGTGGTTATTTCCACATCTCTGAATTCAGGTGTGCCCATAGTAGCATGTGAATTACAGGGCATTTCTCAAATAGACGTCTTTTTTACACACTGTCTTACATTTGGAAGGGAAAAATGTAGAGAAAGACAAGGGGCAATTACATTTGTTTTGCTATTCTATGTTCCCCCAAGTCTCCCGATAAAAATGATACCTCACTTGTGTGCGTAGACCTAGCGCCCGCGACAGGATATGCCCCAAAACACAACGTGGACACATCACAGAAAACAGAGCTGTTTTTTGCAAAGTGCCTACCTGTAGATTTTAGCCTCTAGCTCAGCCGGCACCTAGGGAAACCTACCAAACCTGTGCATTTTTGAAAACTAGAGACCTAGCGGAATCCAAGATGGGGTGACTTGTGGGGCTCTGACCAGGTTCTGTTACCCAGAATCCTTTGCAAACCTCAAAATTTGGCTAAAAAAACATATTTTCCTCACATTTCGGTGACAGAAAGTTATGGAATCTGAGAGGAGCCACAAATTTCCTTCCACCCAGCGTTCCCCCAAGTCTCCCGATAAAAATGATACCTAACTTGTGTGGGTAGTCCTAGCGCACGCGACAGGAAATGTCCCAAAACACAAAGTAGGCACATCCCATTTTTTGACAGAAAACAGAGCTGTTTTTTGCAAAGTGCCTACCTGTAGATTTTGGCCTCTAGCTCAGCCGGCATCTAGGGAAACCTACCAAACCTGTGCACTTTTGAAAACTAGAGACCTAGGGGAATCCAAAATGGGGTGACTTGTGGGGCTCTGACCAGGTTCTGTTACACAGAATCCTTTGCAAACATCAAAATTTGGCTAAAAAACATATTTTCCATACATTTCGGTGACAGAAAGTTCTGGAATCTAAGAGGAGCCACAAATTTCCTTTCACCCAGCGTTACCCCAAGTCTCCTAATAAAAATGGTACCTCACTTGTGTGGGTAGGCCTAGCGCCCGCGATAGGATATGCCCCAAAACACAACGTGGACACATCACAGAAAACAGAGCTGTTTTTTGCAAAGTGCCTACCTGTAGATTTTGGCCTCTAGCTCAGCCGGCACCTAGGGGAACCTACCAAACCTGTGCATTTTTAAAAACTAGAGACCTAGCGGAATCTAAGATGGGGTGACTTGTGGGGCTCTGACCAGGTTCTGTTACCCAGAATACTTTGCAAACCTCAAATTTTGGCTAAAAAAACACATTTTCCTCACATTTCGGTGACAGAAAGTTCTGGAATCTGAGAGGAGCCACAAACTTCCTTCCACCCAACGTTCCCCCATGTCTCTTGATAAAAATGATACCTCACTTGTGTGGGTAGTCCTAGCGCCCACAACAGGAAATGTCCCAAAACACAAAGTGGGCACATCCCATTTTTTGACAGAAAACAGAGCTGTTTTTTGCAAAGTGCCTACCTGTGGATTTTGGCCTCTAGCTCAGCCAGCACCTGGGGAAACCTACCAAACCTGTGCATTTTTTAAAACTAGAGACCTAGGGGAATCCAAGATGGGGTGACTTGTGGGGCTCTGACCAGGTTCTGTTACCCAGAATCCTTTGCAAACCTCAAAATTTGGCTAAAAAAAACATATTATCCTCACATTTCGGTGACAGAGAGTTCTGGAATCTGAGAGGAGCCACAAATTTCCTTCCACCCAGTGTTCCCCCATGTCTCCCGATAAAAATGGCACCTCACTTGTGTGGGTAGGCCTAGCGCCCGCGACAGGATATGCCCCAAAACACAAAGTGGACACATCACAGAAAACAGAGCTGTTTTTTGCAAAGTGCCTACTTGTAGATTTTGGCCTCTAGCTCAGCCGGCACCTAGGGAAACCTACCAAACCTGTGCATTTTTTAAAACTAGAGACCTAGGGGAATCCAAGATGGGGTGACTTGTGGGGCTCTGACCAGGTTCTGTTACCCAGAATCCTTTGCAAACCTCAAATTTTGGCTAAAGAAACACATTTTCCTCACATTTCGGTGACAGAAAGTTCTGGAATCTGAGAGGAGCCACAAATTTCCTTCCACCCAGCGTTCCCCCAAGTTTCCCGATAAAAATGATACCTCACTTGTGTGGGTAGTCCTAGCGCCCGCGATAGGAAATGTCCCAAAACACAAAGTGGGCACATACCATTTTTTGACAGAAAACAGAGCTGTTTTTGGCAAAATGCCTACCTGTATATTTTGGCATCTAGCTCAGCTGGCACCTAGGGAAACCTACCAAACCTGTGCATGTTTGAAAACTAGAGACCTAGGGGAATCCAAGATGGGGTGACTTGTGGGGCTCTGACCAGGTTCTGTTACCCAGAATCCTTTGCAAACCTCAAATTTTGGCTAAAAAAACACATTTTCCTCACATTTCGGTGACAGAAAGTTCTGGAATCTGAGAGGAGCCACAAATTTCCTTCCACCCAGCGTTCCCCCAAGTCTCCCGATAAAAATGATTCCTCACTTGTGTGGGTAGTCCTAGCGCCCGCGACAGGAAATGTCCCAAAACACAAAGTGGGCACATCCCATTTTTTGACAGAAAACAGAGCTGTTTTTTGCAAAGTGCCTACCTGTATATTTTGGCATCTAGCTCAGCTGGCACCTAGGGAAACCTACCAAACCTGTGCATGTTTGAAAACTAGAGACCTAGGGGAATCCAAGATGGGTGACTTGTGGGGCTCTGACCAGGTTCTGTTACCCAGAATCCTTTGCAAACCTCAAATTTTGGCTAAAAAAACACATTTTCCTCACATTTCGGTGACAGAAAGTTCTGGAATCTGAGAGGAGCCACAAACTTCCTTCCACCCAACGTTCCCCCATGTCTCCTGATAAAAATGATACCTCACTTGTGTGGGTAGTCCTAGCGCCCACGACAGGAAATGTCCCAAAACACAAAGTGGGCACATCCCATTTTTTGACAGAAAACAGAGCTGTTTTTTGCAAAGTGCCTACCTGTAGATTTTAGCCTCTAGCTGAGGCAGCACCTAGGGAAACCTACCAAACCTGTGCATTTTTTAAAACTAGAGACCTAGGGGAATCTAAGATGGGGTGACTTGTGGGGCTCTGACCAGGTTCTGTTACCCAGACTCCTTTGCAAACCTCAAAATTTGGCTAAAAAAACATATTTTCCTCACATTTCGGTGACAGAAAGTTCTGGAATCTGAGAGGAGTCACAAATTTCCTTCCACCCAGCGTTCCCCCAAGTCTCCCGATAAAAATGTTACCTCACTTGTGTGGGTAGGCCTAGCGCCCGCGACAGGATATGCCCCAAAACACAACGTGGACACATCACAGAAAACAGAGCTGTTTTTTGCAAAGTGCCTACCTGTAGATTTTGGCCTCTAGCTCAGCCGGCACCTAGGGAAACCTACCAAACCTGTGCATTTTTTAAAACTAGAGACCTAGGGGAATCTAAGATGGGGTGACTTGTGGGGCTCTGACCAGGTTCTGTTACCCAGACTCCTTTGCAAACCTCAAAATTTGGCTAAAAAAACATATTTTCCTCACATTTCGGTGACAGAAAGTTCTGGAATCTGAGAGGAGTCACAAATTTCCTTCCACCCAGCGTTCCCCCAAGTCTCCCGATAAAAATGTTACCTCACTTGTGTGGGTAGGCCTAGCGCCCGCGACAGGATATGCCCCAAAACACAACGTGGACACATCACAGAAAACAGAGCTGTTTTTTGCAAAGTGCCTACCTGTAGATTTTGGCCTCTAGCTCAGCCGGCACCTAGGGAAACCTACCAAACCTGTGCATTTTTTCAAACTAGAGACCTAGGGGAATCCAAGATGGGGTGACTTGTGGGGCTCTGACCAGGTTCTGTTACCCAGAATCCTTTGCAAACCTCAAATTTTGGCTAAAAACACACATTTTCCTCACATTTCGGTGACAGAAAGTTCTGGAATCTGAGAGGAGCCACAAATTTCCTTGCACCCGGCGTTCCCCCACGTCTCCCGATAAAAATGAAACCTAACTTGTGTGGGTAGTCCTAGCGCCAGCGACAGGAAATGTCCCAAAACACAAAGTGGGCAAATCCCATTTTTTGACAGAAAACAGAGCTGTTTTATGCAAAGTGCCTGCCTGTAGATTTTGGCCTCTAGCTCAGCCGGCACCTAGGGAAACCTACCAAACCTGTGCATTTTTTCAAACTAGAGACCTAGGGGAATCCAAGATGGGGTGACTTGTGGGGCTCTGACCAGGTTCTGTTACCCAGAATCCTTTGCAAACCTCAAATTTTGGCTAAAAACACACATTTTCCTCACATTTCGGTGACAGAAAGTTCTGGAATCTGAGAGGAGCCACAAATTTCCTTGCACCCAGTGTTCCCCCAAGTCTCCAGATAAAAATGATACCTAACTTGTGTGGGTAGTCCTAGCGCCCGCGACAGGAAATGTCCCAAAACACAAAGGGGGCACATCCCATTTTTTGACAGAAAACAGAGCTGTTTTTTGCAAAGTGCCTACCTGTAGATTTTGGCCTCTAGCTCAGCCGGCACCTAGGGAAACCAACCAAACCTGTGCACTTTTGAAAACTAGAGACCTAGGGGAATCCAAGATGGGGTGACTTGTGGGGCTCTGACCAGGTTCTGTTACCCAGAATCCTTTGCAAACCTCAAATTTTGGCTAAAAAAACACATTTTCCTCACATTTCGGTGACAGAAAGTTATGGAATCTGAGAGGAGCCACAAATTTCCTTCCACCCAGCGTTCCCCCAAGTCTCCCGATAAAAATGATACCTAACTTGTGTGGGTAGTCCTAGCGCCCGCGACAGGAAATGTCCCAAAACACAAAGTGGGCACATCCCATTTTTGGACAGAAAACAGAGCTGTTTTTTGCAAAGTGCCTACCTGTAGATTTTGGCCTCTAGCTCAGCCGGCATCTAGAGAAACCTACCAAACCTTTGCACTTTTGAAAACTAGAGACCTAGGGGAATCCAAGATGGGGTGACTTGTGGGGCTCTGACCAGGTTCTGTTATACAGAATCCTTTGCAAACCTCAAAATTTGGCTAAAAAACATATTTTCCTCACATTTCGGTGACAGAAAGTTCTGGAATCTAAGAGGAGCCACAAATTTCCTTTCACCCAGCGTTACCCCAGGTCTCCTAATAAAAATGGTACCTCACTTGTGTGGGTAGGCCTAGCGCCCGTGACAGGATATGCCCCAAAACACAACGTGGACACATCACAGAAAACAGAGCTGTTTTTTACAAAGTGCGTACCTGTACATTTTGGCCTCTAGCTCAGCCGGCACCTAGGGGAACCTACCAAACCTGTGCATTTTTTTAAACTAGAGACCTAGGGGAAATTTAAGATGGGGTGACTTGTGGGGCTCTGACCAGGTTCTGTTACCCAGAATCCTTTGCAAACCTCAAATTTTGGCTAAAAAAACACATTTTCCTCACATTTCGGTGACAGAAAGTTCTGGAATCTGAGAGGAACCACAAACTTCCTTCCACCCAACGTTCCCCCATGTCTCCTGATAATAATGATACCTCACTTGTGTGGGTAGTCCTAGCGCCCACGACAGGAAATGTCCCAAAACACAAAGTGGGCACATACCATTTTTTGACAGAAAACAGAGCTGTTTTTTGCAAAGTGCCTACCTGTAGATTTTGGCCTCTAGCTCAGCCAGCACCTAGGGAAACCTACCAAACCTGTGCATTTTTTAAAACTAGAGACCTAGGGGAATCCAAGATGGGCTGACTTGTGGGGCTCTGACCAGGTTCTGTTACCCAGAATCCTTTGCAAACCTCAAAATTTGGCTAAAAAAACATATTATCCTCACATTTCGGTGACAGAAAGTTCTGGAATCTGAGAGGAGCCACAAATTTCCTTCCACCCAGTGTTCCCCCATGTCTCCCGATAAAAATGGCACCTCACTTGTGTGGGTAGGCCTAGCGCCCGCGACAGGATATGCCCCAAAACACAAAGTGGACACATCACAGAAAACAGAGCTGTTTTTTGCAAAGTGCCTACCTGTAGATTTTGGCCTCTAGCTCAGCCGGCACCTAGGGAAACCTACCAAACCTGTGCATTTTTTAAAACTAGAGACCTAGGGGAATCCAAGATGGGGTGACTTGTGGGGCTCTGACCA
The DNA here is from genome assembly GCF_031143425.1 of Pleurodeles waltl. Lineage (NCBI taxonomy): Eukaryota > Metazoa > Chordata > Amphibia > Caudata > Salamandridae > Pleurodeles > Pleurodeles waltl. The sequence goes on from NC_090448.1 coordinate 577,022,889, forward strand.
GGTTCTGTTACCCAGAATCCTTTGCAAACCTCAAATTTTGGCTAAAAAAACACATTTTCCTCACATTTCGGTGACAGAAAGTTCTGGAATCTGAGAGGAGCCACAAATTTCCTTCCACCCAGCGTTCCCCCAAGTCTCCCGATAAAAATGATACCTAACTTTTGTGGGTAGTCCTAGCGCCCGCGACAGGAAATGTCCCAAAACACAAAGTGGGCACATCCCATTTTTTGACAGAAAACAGAGTTGCTTTTTGCAAAGTGCCTTCCTGTAGATTTTGGCCTCTAGCTCAGCCGGCACCTAGGGAAACCTACCAAACCTGTGCATTTTTGAAAACTAGAGACCTAGGGGAATCCAAGATGGGGTGACTTGTGGGGCTCTGACCAGGTTCTGTTACACAGAATCCTTTGCAAACCTCAAAATTTGGCTAAAAAACATATTTTCCTCACATTTCGGTGACAGAAAGTTCTGGAATCTAAGAGGAGCCACAAATTTCCTTTCACCCAGCGTTACCCCAAGTCTCCTAATAAAAATGGTACCTCACTTGTGTGGGTAGGCCTAGCGCCCGCGACAGGATATGCCCCAAAACACAACGTGGACACATCACAGAAAACAGAGCTGTTTTTTGCAAAGTGCCTACCTGTAGATTTTGGCCTGTAGCTCAGCCGGCACCTAGGGGAACCTACCAAACATGTGCATTTTTTAAAACTAGAGACCTAGGGGAATCTAAGATGGGGTGACTTGTGGGGCTCTGACCAGGTTCTGTTACCCAGAATCCTTTGCAAACCTCAAATTTTGGCTTAAAAAAAAAAAACATTTTCCTCACATTTCGGTGACAGAAAGTTCTGGAATCTGAGAGGAGCCACAAACTTCCTTCCACCCAACGTTCCCCCATGTCTCCTGATAATAATGACACCTCACTTGTGTGGGTAGTCCTAGCACCCGCGACAGGAAATGTCCCAAAACACAAAGTGGGCACATCCCATTTTTTGACAGAAAACAGAGCTGTTTTTTGCAAAGTGCCTACCTGTAGATTTTGGCCTCTAGCTCAGCCAGCACCTAGGGAAACCTACCAAACCTGTGCATTTTTTAAATCTAGAGACCTAGGGGAATCCAAGATGGGGTGACTTGTGGGGCTCTGACCAGGTTCTGTTACCCAGAATCCTTTGCAAACCTCAAATTTTGGCTAAAAAAACACATTTTCCTCACATTTCGGTGACAGAAAGTTCTGGAATCTGAGAGGAGACACAAATTTCCTTTCACCCAGCGTTCCCCCAAGTCTCCCGATAAAAATGATACCTCATATGTGTGGGTAGGCCTAGCGCCTGGGACAGGAAATGGCCCAAAACACAACGTGGACACATCACATTTTTTCATAGAAAACAGTGCCTACCTGTGGATTTTGGCCTCTAGCTCATCCGGCCCCAGCGGTGGCAGAAATGGCCTAAAATAAATTTGTCCCCAACCCCCCCCCGGAGCGACCCTTGCCTATGGGGTTGCTCCCCCTGCGTGACATTGATGCCAAAAATAAAATCCCCGGTGCCTAGTGGTTTCTGCCCCTTTGGCGGGCCGATTGACCTATAATCGGCCAATCTGCCCCCAAGGGGGGCAGAAATGGTCTAAATACAATTTGCCCCCCAGGGGAGCGACCCTTGCCTAATGGGTCGCTGCCCATCTCTAAAAAAACAAACAAAAAAAAAAAAAACACGAAAAACTATTTGCCCTGGCGCCTAGAGGTTTCTGCCCCCTTGGGGGCCGATTGACCTACAATCGGCCAATCTGCCCCCAAAGCGGGCAGAAAGGGCCTAAATACAATTTGCCCCTCCAGGGGAGCGACACTTGCCTAAGGGGACGCTCCTCATCTGTAAAACACAACAACAACAAAAATCCCTGGTGCCTAGTGGTTTCTGCCCCCAGTGGGGGCAGACCGGCCTAATAAAAATAGGCTGATCTGCCCAAGGGGGGCAGAAAAGGCCTTAAAAAAAAAAGCCCCCCTGGGAGCGACCCTTGCCCAAGGGGTCGCTCCCTTATGTCTATTTCAAACAACAACAAAAAACATCCCTGGTGTCTAGTGGGGTTTCAAAAGACGGATTGCAAGCAATCCGGCTTTTGAAACCCTGGGAGAGACTTCAAAGGGAAGGAAATACATTTCCTTCCCTTTGAAGCCTCTCCTTGCCTCCCCCACGTGATCGAAAGAGAAATGCTGAGCATTTCTCTTTCGATCGTGCTGGAAGCTCTGCTTCCAGCGCGACGGGGGAGGTTGTGTGATTGTCAGCGCCCTGACGTCACAGGGGGGGTGGGGGGGTGGGGGGGTCGGGGGTTGAAGGGGAAGGGATTCCCCTTTCAGCCCTGACCTTCTTTCCTAGGGGGGAGCGCTAGCTCTTCTCCCGAGGCCAGCATGCAGGACGTAATGGTTACGTCCATGGCGCCACACGGGCGCTGCCATGGACGTAAGCATTACGTCCATGGCGGGGAAGGGGTTAATACGAGGAACACTGTTTTTTGTATGTCATGATCTATTTTGTAATGTTTGAAAATATAAATAATGACATCAAACAAAGAAATCCGATTGAGCGTTACCATTTCCAGTGGTTAAGACAATTTCCACCGCCTTTAGAAATTAGGTACTGGAAAAATCACAATAGTCTTATATTATTTACAGTTTATTAGCACACAGCGTTACTACACCATATATTCAACTGATATGATCTGATCAAGAACCATTCTCAATAGTGGTTAATAATGACCAAACAGTGAGGCACAAAACACTATTCAACTATCAGCAGTGATTTTATACCAATGATTAGATACTTATTTTCACAGAAACATCACCCAAGAAATAATCAAACGAGGAGGTGACTATGCCTGAAGAACTATCAAATTTTCCTCATGGAATTTTTACAGCTCAGTTTAGGGGCTTTATTTAGAATTTGGTAGAAGATATACTCCGTCAAAAATGTGGTGGATATTCCACCTGCCAAAATCATGGTCCCTCTGCTCTATTTGGAGTCAGGGGACTCGCTTTGTTTTCAAAAGTGTGGCCTACGGTAGCTCTGCGGGCAATGACCTGTCTGCTGTAGCTGGTCAAAGTACCTTAGGACATATTTAGGCAGACATTCCGACATTCGTTTTTTACGGGCGAGTAAAAAGCACTCTGTTCCGTGTTGTTATCTCTCTTTGGGCTTCAAACCACGGCCATGTCATGGCAGTGTCTTTCATTGGTTTGTGGGCTTGGCTTTTAAAATCTGCTTGCTTTCATTAGTGGAAGGCATGCATACGTCGTGCCTTTTCTGTGGTTAGCCCTCCTCGAGCGGAGCAACCAAGTACTGAAAACATAAGAGGCTTGGGGGGTGATTACGACCTTGGCGGGCGGCATGAGCCGCCCGCCAAGATCTGACTGTCGTGCGGCCGCCAATGCGGCCGCACCCCCGCCGCAGCCATTTGGAGATCCCTGCTGGGCCGGCGGGCGGAAACCTGGTTTCCGCCCGCCGGCCCAGCTGGGATCGCGCCACAACATAGGAGCCGGCTCCAAATGGAGCCGGCGGTGTTGCGGCCGTGCGACGGGTGCAGTTGCACCCGTCGTGCTTTTCACTGTCTGCATAGCAGACAGTGAAAAGCTGCATGGGGCCCTGTCAGGGGTCCCCTGCACTGCCCATGCCAGTGGCATGGGCAGTGCAGGGGTCCCCAGATGCCCCACGACTCCCCTTTCCGCCAGCCTTTTCCTGGCGGTGCAAACCGCTAGAAAAAGGCTGGCGGTCAGGTACTTGTAATCCCCTGGGCAGCGCTGCAAGCAGCGCTGCCCAGGCGGATTATCACCGCCGGGGCAAAAGTGGGGGAATAACGCCAGCCCTGGCGGTGTGACCGCGGCGCTTCCGCCGCGGTCGTAATACGCCTGGAAGCACCGCCAGCCTGTTGGCGGTGCTTCTGTCATTTTAGCCCTGGCGGTCTCGTACCGCCAGGGTCAAAATGACCCCCTTGGTGTTTTCCGTCCGGTTTGTGGACTACTTTTTCGCAGAAGTCCATCGCTTTGCATGACATCGGCGCTATTACATTGTTAATTGCACTTTTGCCGGTTACGTAGATAATTGCACTTTTGCCAATAGGTTTCACTACAAGTGAACTGTTATTTCCGTTTGTGTGTCTAATTTGCACTGATGGTGGCCCTCAGCTCGCTTATGTGAAACTTTTACTTTTCAGTTTTTCGATATCAAACTCCCACTTTGAGAGTAGGTTTATGAGATAAAAACGTATCTGAGCAGCCGTATTAAGGGACATATTTGTAAGCCCCTAGCGCCGCCAGAGCGTCACTTTTAGCGACGCTTCGGTGGCACTGTGCCATTTTCCATATTTACAAGGTGGCGTTAAGCAACCTTGTAAAGACTTAGGTGGTCATTACGACTCCCGCCGGCGGCGGTAACTGCACGCCCGGCGGGAGCCGCCGAATGACCGCACCGTGGTCAAATGACCGCGGCGGTCATTCTGAGTTTCCCGCTGGGCTGGCGGGCGACCGCCAGAAGGCCGTCCGCCCGCCCAGCGGGAAACCCCCTTCCACGAGGATGCCGGCTCCGAATGGAGCCGGCGGAGTGGAAGGGGTGCGACGGGTGCAGTTGCACCCGTCGCGATTTTCAGTGTCTGCCACGCAGACACTGAAAATCTATGTGGGGCCCTGTTAGGGGGCCCCTGCAGTGCCCATGCCAATGGCATGGGCACTGCAGGGGCCCCCAGGGGCCCCACGACACCCGTTCCCGCCAGCCAGGTTCTGGCGGTGAAAACCGCCAGAACCAGGCTGGGGGGAAGGGGGTCGGAATCCCCATGGCGGCGCTGCTTGCAGCGCCGCCGTGGAGGATTCCCTGGGGCAGCGGGAAGCCGGCGGGAAACCGCCGTCTTCCCTTTTCTGACCGCGGCTTTACCGCCGCGGTCAGAATGCCCCCGGAAGCACCGCCAGCCTGTTGGCGGTGCTTCCGCGGTCAGAATGACCCCCTTAACGCCCCCTTGTAAATATGGCCTACCCGACACAGTTTTCTGTGGCAGAGGGGCGTGCAATGGTTGTTGCTGTGGGTGTTCCACTGCAAAACCTATTGTATTCTGATGCTGCCTCAGATTTACAAGGATTCGTAAACCTGAGTGTAGGAGGCTGGACTGGCTTGTAGTGAGTACCAAGGGGTACTTGCACCTTGCACCAGGCCCAGTTATCCCTTATTAGTGTATAGGGTGTCTAGCAGCTTAGGCTGATAGATAATGGTAGCTTAGCAGAGCAGCTTAGGCTGAACTAGGAGACGTGTGAAGCTACTACAGTACCACTTAGTGTCATATGCACAATATCATAAGAAAACACAATACACAGTTATACTAAAAATAAAGGTACTTTATTTTTATGACAATATGCCAAAGTATCTTAGAGTGTACCCTCAGTGAGAGGATAGGAAATATACACAAGATATATGTACACAATACCAAAAATATGCAGTATAGTCTTAGAAAACAGTGCAAACAATGTATAGTTACAATAGGATGCAATGGGGACACATAGGGATAGGGGCAACACAAACCATATACTCCAAAAGTGGAATGCGAACCACGAATGGACCCCAAACCTATGCGACCTTGTAGAGGGTCGCTGGGACTATTAGAAAATAGTGAGAGTTAGAAAAATAACCCTCCGCAAGACCCTGAAAAGTGAGTGCAAAGTGCACTAAAGTTCCCCTAAAGACAAAGAAGTCGTGTTAGAGGAATAATGCAGGAAAGACACAAACCAACAATGCAACAACGCTGGATTTCCAATCTGGGGTACCTGTGGAACAAGGGGACCAAGTCCAAAAGTCACAAGCAAGTCAGAGATGGGCAGATGCCCAGGAAATGCCAGCTGCGGGTGCAAAGAAGCTTCTACTGGACAGAAGAAGCTGCGGTTTCTGCAGGAACGCAAAGGGCTAGAGTCTTCCCCTTTGGAGGACAGATCCCGCTCGCCTTGTAGAGTCATGCAGAAGTGTTTTCCTGCCAAAAGAACGCCAACAAGCCTTGCTAGCTGCAAATCATGTGGTTAGCGTTTTTGGACGCTGCTGTGGCCCAGGAGGGACCAGGAGGTCGCAAATTGGACCAGGAGAGAGAGGGGATGTAGAGCAAGACAAAGAGCCCTCTCAGCAGCAGGTAGCACCCGGAAAAGTGCAAGAAACAGGCACTACAAGGATGCATGAAACGATGCTCACCCGAAATTACACAAAGGAGTCCCACGTCGCCGGAGACCAACTTAGAAAGTCGTGCAATGCAGGTTAGTGTGCCGTGGACCCAGGCTTGGCTGTGCACAAAGGATTTCCGCCGGAAGTGCACAGGGGCCGTAGTAGCTGCAAAAGTCGCAGTTCCCAGCAATGCAGTCTAGCGAGGTGAGGCAAGGACTTACCTCCACCAAACTTGGACTGAAGAGTCACTGGACTGTGGGGGCCACTTGGACAGAGTTGCTGGATTCGAGGGACCTCGCTCATCGTGCTGAGAGGAGACCCAAGGGACCGGTAATGCAGCTTTTTGGTGCCTGCGGTTGCAGGGGGAAGATTCCGTCGACCCACGGGAGATTTCTTCAGAGCTTCTAGTGCAGAGAGGAGGCAGACTACCCCCACAGCATGCACCACCAGGAAAACAGTTGAGAAGGCGGCAGGATCAGCGTTACAGAGTTGCAGTAGTCGTCTTTGCTACTATGTTTCAGGTTTGCAGGCTTCCAGCGCGGTCAGCAGTCGATTCCTTGGCAGAAGGTGAAGAGAGAGATGCAGAGGAACTCGGATGAGCTCTTGCATTCGTTATCTAAAGTTTCCCCAGAGACAGAGACCCTAAATAGCCAGAAAAGAGGGTTTGGCTACTTAGGAGAGAGGATAGGCTAGCAACACCTGAAGGAGTCTATCACAAGGAGTCTCTGACGTCACCTGGTGGCACTGGCCACTCAGAGCAGTCCAGTGTGCCAGCAGCACCTCTGTTTCCAAGATGGCAGAGGTCTGGAGCACACTGGAGGAGCTCTGGACACCTCCCAGGGGAGGTGCAGGTCAGGGGAGTGGTCACTCCCCTTTCCTTTGTCCAGTTCCGCGCCAGAGCAGGGCTAAGGGGTCTCCTGAACCGGTGTAGACTGGCTTATGCAGAATTGGGCACATCTGTGCCCAACAAAGCATTTCCAGAGGCTGGGGGAGGCTACTCCTCCCCTGCCTTCACACCATTTTCCAAAGGGAGAGGGTGTAACACCCTCTCTCAGAGGAAGTCCTTTGTTCTGCCATCCTGGGCCAGGCCTGGCTGGACCCCAGGAGGGCAGATGCCTGTCTGAGGGGTTGGCAGCAGCTGCAGTGAAACCCCAGGAAGGGCAGTTTGGCAGTACCAGGGTCTGTGCTACAGACCACTGGGATCATGGGATTGTGCCAACTATGCCAGGATGACATAGAGGGGGCAATTCCATGATCATAGACATGTTACATGGCCATATTCGGAGTTACCATGGTGACGCTACATATAGGTATTGACCTATATGTAGTGCACGCGTGTAATGGTGTCCCCGCACTGACAAAGTCCGGAGAATTTGCCCTGACCAATGTAAGAACACCTTGCTTAGTACCCGGGTGCCCACACACTAAGTAACTTTGCACCTAACCTTCACTCAAGTGAGGGTAAGACATATAGGTGACTTATAAGTTACTTAAGTGCAGAGTAAAATGGCTGTGAAATAACGTGGATGTTATTTCACTCAGGCCGCAGTGGCAGTCCTGTGTAAGAATTGTCTCAGCTCCCTATGGTTGGCAAAAGAAATGCTGCAGCCCATAGGGATCTCCTGGAACCCCAATACCCTGGGTACCTAGGTACCATATACAAGGGAATTGTAAGGGTGTTCCAGTGTGCCAATGAGAATTGGTAAAATTAGTCATTAGCCTGCAGTGACAATTTTAAAAGCAGAGAGAGCATAAACACTGAGGTTCTGGTTAGCAGAGCGTCAGTGATACAGTTAGGCACCACACAGGGAACACATACAGGCCACAAACTTATGAGCACTGGGGTCCTGGCTAGCAGTATCCCAGTGACACATATCAAACCCACTGACAACATAGGGTTTTCACTATGAGCACTGGGCCCTGGCTAGCAGGATCCCAGTGAGACAGTAAAAACACCCTGACATATACTCACAAACAGGCCAAAAGTGGGGGTAACAAGGCTAGAAAGAGACTACCTTCCTACATGCATGTATTATGTGGTGCAAGGGTATACAAAGTGGCGCAATGCTTGCATTGCGCCACTTTGTAAATATGGAGCGTTGGGAAATGCCACCTTAACACCACATTTGTGTCAAGAAATGATGCAAATGTGGTACAAGGTGGAGCTAGGGGCATCATAAATACACCCTATAGTACTTTCATTGCTCCATACGTGGGGAGAAATTTGGGTTGCCTATAAATTAGGTGAGAGGAGGCAGGGATTTTTTAAGAGACCCTTCCCTGTCATCATTGAGTCCCAAGAGGCCAATATAGTTCTTCTAACAGGGGAGGAATCCAGGCTTCATGAATTTTATTTTTTAGGCAGCCAGGGGAGTTTCCATAGGTGGTCCCTAGCTATTAGCTGATTCATGAAGCACAATGCCTTTTCTCTCTCTTCGCTGCTCCATTCGACCATATATTGCAAGTACACTGTATGGCAATACTTTAATACATACTTTACTACATAGGGAATGCCCAATCCCCCTTCCCCTACTTGCTAGTAAAAAAATAATGCAGCAAATCTAGGTTTCTTCCCTCCTCATGCAAGGTTTTTCAATGTATGTTCAATTTCCACCAGGGATCCAGTGGTTGTAGGGGTAGTGTCTGTACAACATATAAGAATCTAGGCAAGGCTATCATTTTAAAAGCAACTATTTTCCAAATCCAGGATAAAGCTCCTGTGTAACACATCTATAAAACTGGTATGAGGGAGTACCGAAGATCATTGTAATTTACACAAGCCATTTCCTCCAGCTACGGAAATATTTTAACTTAGAGATATGTGATACAATTATTTGTCCAAGCCAAGGGGAACCTTTACTAGATATGGACATTCAGGTCAACAGGTGAGGTTTGATTCAAAAGCTGCAATTTCTGCAGGTTAATTTTAAACCATGAAACTAGACCAAATCCCTCCAACTCTTCCAATATGGGTGAAAATGACAGCATCGCATCAGACAGGGCAACAACAAATCATCTGAGTACAAGCAGATCTTATTTTCCTTTCTACAGAGGAATATCCCTTTCATTTCTTCCCAGTCTCTTATTTCATTCAACAGGGGCTTCATGGATAGAGTGAACAAGAAGGATGACATTGGACAGCCATGTCTTGTAACCCTCCCAGTTCCAAACAAATGTGATGCCTTCCCATTAACTGAGAACCTGGCCACCTGGTGTACCCCTGGTGATACCCCGAAGCCATTCCTAGGATGCTTGTCCCCGGTCCGGGAGGACTTGGCTTGGCAGTTTGGGCTGGACTGTTCCCGTGGGGATCAGGGTCAGGACTGATTTGCATTTGACTGGGTCCAAACTGGGGTGGCATGGTGAGTAAAAGAACGATGGATTGAACTGAGATCTGTGACTAGGGGTGAGGGTTTGAAAAGCTTCAGCACTCCGTCCATCATCCTTTTGTGTGGGAAAATGGTGCATCTGCCCAACACAGGAGTAACAGGATCAAAATGTTTATTTACCTTTGTTTCTTCCTCTTTCCATGTTTGCTGCATTCTGTAACCCACCTAGAAAGAGGAATATGCCTCTTTGGATTACTTCTGTGTAGTAAGGTGTTCCTTCCTTCTCACAACCACTCCTGGCCATAACAAAAGGCACCCTTCCACAGTGGTGCAAGGGCGCTTGCATTAGAGCTAGTCGACACATAGTGCACCAGGGAAGCGAGAGAACAGAAATGCTCCATATCTTTGCAAATATGGATAATTTCTGTTTTTTCCCTTTCAAGCAACGCAAGACAGCAACTTTTCTTGCTGTGCTGTGTTGCGTAAAATAATAGTAAATATGCCCCTAGATGTTAAAGAAAAATTTACTGTTGCGTATTTCTCAGCTTCAAGAGGTATGTGTGGCAGGACAATGAAGAAACGGTTAATAATGGCCCAAAAACTTTCGATAGGATTGCATCTCTTAGACCGGGCCGGCGGGAGAGCAGGTGGAAGGAATAAAGAACAGGTAAATATGGAAGCCGTCCATATCAGTCAGGGATGTTTGTTGGGCTACTTTTGTTAGGTACATCATGTTACCTTTGTTCAAATTGAATATAATGTCGTTAAAAAAAAGTGCACGGTGAAGAGACCAGTTTGGACTTAAGCCTCTGACAGACTCCCACGTCACTAAGCTCCACTCTCTATATGCAGACAAATCTGTCACCCGGGCACAAAACAATGCTTCAGATACAAGTGTTACATTAAATTCTACAACTACTGATAAATATGCTTGGATGACTCAGACAATATCATTTAATTTTACCAGAATATTTGGTAAAGGCTGCAATTGGCAGAAAAAAACATGATTTGAACACAGCTATGACCAAACACTAAACCATTCTGTAAGCAGTAGTGAGGGAAGGGAAATGTGAATGATACAATAATAGTCCATTGATAAAAGCCCCTATGATTATATTATACATACATACAAATTTAGTAAAATCTTGACTAACAAAAGACCGAAAACTATATGAGCAGGCGAAATAATTGTATGCAATTAAAACAACAGAAAATTTGATGTGGATTTTTGTGTTGCATTCAATAACCGTTATATATAACTACATATAGGTGTGTTGTGTGACCAGTGTCCCATCATTTGTGCTGTGATTTTAATATGCAATATTATCAAATGTGCAATTGAGGCAATAAGACAATACCTTGGACAGCCATGCAACAGTAGACCTACCTGCAATACAATACTACAAACTGAACAACATTTTGAAAAACATTTTCATCAGTTCTGATAACATAACAAAAATAGATTATATATCGTATGTCTGAAAACCACGAGTATAGTCTCAATACCAGAAGTGATAACACAAATAACACTATGTAAATCATGTTCTTTAGTGACAGGTAATCAGAAATGAGAGTGGGCGGTACCATTGCCAACACACGAGGAGGTGCTGAGTTCTTCAAAGAATAGGATTTTCACATTAATAAACAGAACTCCAAACCGAACCTTTCATCTGTTTGAGCTCCTCCACTAGAAAAAGCGCCTCCTCTTGAATGCGTTCTTCTATGCTCTTCTTTCCCATTCCAAAGTTTCTCAGTGTCATGAGAGAAAATCGACGCAGTTGCTTCCAGCGCTCGCCATTACCGGAAATAATGCCTGAAGAGCAAGGAAATAAAAGTTTAGCATGAGTCCTAAGACTATCGAGTGTATATTCGTTAACATTTCTGTCAGAAAACCGAGCTGTGCTAACTCAATATCAATGCATACGCAAACTATAAACATAATAGATATCTAAAAAAGGGGTCTATTTACAAAGGCATTTGGGGTGCAGTACTGCTGTAGCACTCTTTAATGTACTCAAATATGCTTTTCTAAATTAGTCCCAAAACATCTTAAACAGGTATAATAAACAGGTATAATAAAGTGGGGATATTCAGGAAATAATCATATACATATATTCTTAATTGAAAGGCCTGTGTTCTCTTGCATTTTAATTAATAAGTAGTTGAATGCTTCGGACCAACCTTGCTATATTAAATAACCATAGCTTTCAACCCCATTATTACTTGTTAATTGTTGGGGTAAGGTGAGACTGAGAGGTAGAGTGAATATGTTTGTGAATATATATATGTAAACTCTGAGAGTTTTGTGTATATATATATATATATATATATATATATATATATATATATATATGGGGTCATTATGAACATGGCGGTAAATACTGTCCCCCACCGTGGCGGTGCTGAAAAGAATCCTGCCATTGGCAGTGAACAGAAACTCGACATATAAAAATGCAAAAATCCGAATCTGACAAAAATTTCCCTGCCACTAGTCACCGCCAGGACCTTGTCGGCAAAAATGCTGGACATCCCACCCTGCCACCGCTGAGCACACAAACTCCCCGTCCTCCAAATAATGATGCACATATCACAGCGGCGGTCAGTGGAAGTCGAACGACTTTTGGCGGTACAGACCACCACGGCCAGCAATGGGACCCAACAGTAAGAATTGCACACATTGGCAAGTTTGAAACCCATACACCTGACACACATCCACTACACTATAAAACACTCACAGACACACCCCACAATCCTTTGCACCACCAATAGGACAACTGAGATTGAGAACTTCATAAGCAGACACTGAACACCACAACACACGAATCACACACCCAACACCACAACAGCACCTTCAACTAGATCCACACAACACACCACTCACAACACACACCATGGCACCCCCTAAGCACCCAAGCTTCACAGAAACGGAGCTAAGGACCCTGGTGGACAAGATACTGAAGGTCGTGCCACAATTATTCGGGGCACAGGTCCAGCACACACCCATCGCCACGAAGATGGAGTTATGGCAGACCGTTGTCAACAAGGTCAATGCAGTGGGACACCATCCATGCACGAGGGTCGGCATCCGCAATAGATGGAACGACCTGTGTGGGAAGGTGAGGTCCATGGCATCCCGGCACAACATTGCAGTCCAGAAGACTTGGGGAGGACCTCCACCAACACCACCCGACTACACTGACTGAGAGGAAAAGGTAATTGGCCATCCTGCACCCTGAGGGCCTCACTGGACTCACTGGAGAAATGGACTTGAGCAAGTTGTCTACAATTACGCCATAGCCATCACATCTGTAATGCGTGCACTACCCCACCCCTCCAACAGCCACCAGGACCACTACCCCATCCAGGCCTCAATCACAAAATCCAGTCACCCTGCATACCCACAATTGCACCAATAGGCCCACATACCTCCCCCTGTGCACAGCCACCTACTCCTGCAAGTAATCACAAAGGCACTACACCACCCACAATGCACCTCCATATCCTAAGCAAAATGCAATGGCAACCTCACAAAGGCACCCTGCATGGCCCAAAAGTGGAAAACCTTCACAAAACAGCCCAGCCCTGTGCACCCCATCCGATTAAGCAATTGTAACAGACATGTCCATCCCCCCTAACAGGCACCACCACCCATGCCACCCTGACGGACAGGACAAGGAGTGGCAGTTCCCCGCATGGAGACAGAGGCACCACCCAGGACACGGGGGAGGGAACCCTGGACAGTGAGGAATGCCCTGGCCCCTCACACAGTCCTGGACTGTCACCATCCAGGAGCCCCACCCAGGACACTACTGACACCCCTACCACCCACCCACCAACATCAGGCCAGGGCAGCCGGCCCCACACCTGTGTATCCAGGCCACAGTCTGGCGGAACACAAGGACAGAGGCCACAGTCACCACCTACCAACAGGCAGGAAGATGATGGCCCCAGTACAAGTGGTACTGCCAGACCTGTGCAGGTGACACAGGCAAAGGGGGTAGGCCCAGTGGGAGGGCATCAGTGGCCCAGGGGGTAGGCCACAGGATGGATGCTGCAGCTAAGGACGTTATCGCTGAGGTCCTGGGAGCATACCACCATACCCAAGACAGGATGGACCAGATTGTGGCCACCCTGGAGCAGAGTCAAAGGCTGCAGATAGCCAAACACCAAGAGACCATGGAGCAGTGGAAACAGGCACAATACCACCATGGACACCATAGCAGGTGCGCGGCTGCACCTTGTCCCAACCCAGCCTGAGACCCCCACAGACCAGGAAGATCCTACTACAGGCCAAGATACAGACCTACCAACAACGGCAGCAGCAACAACTGGACTTGTGCCACCATCTGAGGACACACAGGAGACCAGCACCTCAACCCGCACAGGCCAACACCAGGCACCCAAACGGTCCCTCAGGCCCAGATATGGTACTGGAACACCTGCCCTCCCATAAGAAAGTGACTCAGACAAGAACTGTCCCTCAAGTGTGCTACTGAACTACCATCTTCACCGTGCAATAACTGTAGGAAAGTACCATCTTGCCTGGCATGTTACCCCCATATTTCACTGTATATGTTGTTTTAGTGTATGTGTCATTGGGACCCTGCCAGCCAGGGCCCCAGTGCTCATAAGTGTGCCCTGTATGAGTTCCCTGTGTGATGACTAACTGTCTCACTGAGGCTCTGCTAACCAGAACCTCAGTGGTTATGCTCTCTCTGCTTTCTAAATTGTCACTAACAGGCTAGTGACCAATTTCACCAATTCACATTGGCATACTGGAACACCCTTATAATTCCCTAGTATATGGTACTTAGGTACCCAGGGTATTGGGGTTCCAGGAGATCCCTATGGGCTGCAGCATTTCTTTTGCCACCCATAGGGAGCTCTGACAATTCTTACACAGGCCTGCCACTGCAGCCTGAGTGAAATAACGTCCACGTTATTTCACAGCCATTTACCACTGCACTTAAGTAACTTATAAGTCACCTATATGTCTAACCTTCACCTGGTGAAGGTTGGGTGCAAAGTTACTAAGTGTGTGGGCACCCTGGCACTAGCCAAGGTGCCCCACATCGTTCAGGGCAAATTCCACGGACTTTGTGAGTGCGGGGACACCATTTCACGCGTGCACTATACATAGGTCACTACCTATGTATAGCGTCACAATGGTAACTCCGAACATGGCCATGTAACATGTCTAAGATCATGAAATTGTCACCCCAATGCCATTCTGGCATTGGGGAGAAAATTCCATGATCCCCCGAGTCTCTAGCACAGACCCGGGTACTGCCAAACTGCCTTTCCCGGGGTTTCACAGCAGCTGCTGCTGCTGCCAACCCCTCAGACAGGTTTCTGCCCTCCTGGGGTCCAACCAGGCCTGGCCCAGGAAGGCAGAACAAAGGACTTCCTCAGAGAGAGGGTGTTACACCCTCTCCCTTTGGAAAAATGTGTCAGGGCTGGGGAGGAGTAGCCTCTGGAAATGCTTTGATGGGCACAGATGGTGCCCATCTCTGCATAAGCCAGTCTACACCGGTTCAGGGATCCCCCAGCCCTGCTCTGGTGCGAAACTGGACAAAGGAAAGGGGAGTGAGCACTCCCCTGACCTGCACCTCCCAGGGGAGGTGCCCAGAGCTCCTCCAACGTGCCCCAGACCTCTGCCATCTTGGATTCTGAGGTGTGCTGGCACACTGGACTGCTCTGAGTGGCCAGGGCCAGTAGGTGATGTCAGAGACTATTTCTGATAGTGTAGGAAAGTACCATCTTGCCTGGCATGTTACCCCCATTTGTCACTGTATATATGTTGTTTTAGTTGTATGTGTCACTGGGACCCTGCCAGCCAGGGCCCCAGTGCTCATAAGTGTGCCCTGAATGTGTTACCTGTGTTATGACTAACTGTCTCACTGAGGCTCTGCTATCCAGAACCTCAGTGGTTATGCTCTCTCATTTCTTTCAAATTGTCACTAACAGGCTAGTGACCAATTTTACCAATTTACATTGGCATACTGGAACACCCTTATAATTCCCTAGTATATGGTACTGAGGTACCCAGGGTATTGGGGTTCCAGGAGATCCCTATGGGCTGCAGCATTACTTTTGCCACCCATAGGGAGCTCTGACAATTCTTACACAGGCCTGCCACTGCAGCCTGAGTGAAATAACGTCCACGTTATTTCACAGCCATTTACCACTGCACTTAAGTAACTTATAAGTCACCTATATGTTTAACCTTTACCTGGTAAAGGTTAGGTGCAAAGTTAGTTAGTGTGTGGGCACCCTGGCACTAGCCAAGGTGCCCCCACA
Source organism: Pleurodeles waltl (assembly GCF_031143425.1). NCBI lineage: Eukaryota > Metazoa > Chordata > Amphibia > Caudata > Salamandridae > Pleurodeles > Pleurodeles waltl. The sequence goes on from NC_090448.1 coordinate 577,038,688, forward strand.
TTGTTCAGGGCAAATTCCCCGGACTTTGTGAGTGCGGGGACACCATTACACACGTGCACTACACATAGGTCACTACCTATGTGTAGCTTCACAATGGTAACTCCGAATATGGCCATGTAACATGTCTATGATCATGGAATTGCCCCCTCTATGCCATCCTGGCATAGTTGGCACAATCCCATGATCCCACAGGTCTGTAGCTCAGACCTGGGTACTGCCAAACTACCTTCCCCGGGGTTTCACTGCAGCTGCTGCTGCTGCCAACCCCTCAGACAGGTTTCTGCCCTCCTGGGGTCCAGCCAGGCTTGGCCCAGGATGGCAGAACAAAGAACTTCCTCAGAGAGAGGGTGTTACACCCTCTCCCTTTGGAAAAAGGTGTTAAGGCAGGGGAGGTGTAGCTTCCCCTAGCCTCTGGAAATGCTGTCATGGGCACAGATGGTGCCCATTTCTGCATAAGCCAGTCTACACCGGTTCAGGGACCCCTCAGCCCTGCTCTGCACGAAACTGGAAAAAGGAAAGGGGAGTGACCACTCCCCTGACCTGCACCTCCCCTGGGAGGTGCCCAGAGCTCCTCCAGTGTGCTCCAGACCTCTGCCATCTTGGAAACAGAGGTGCTGCTGGCACACTGGACTGCTCTGAGTGGCCAGGGCCAGCAGGTGACGTCAGAGACTCCTTCTGATAGGCTCCTTCAGGTGTTGCTAGCCTATCTTCTCTCCTAAGTAGCCAAACCCTCTTTTCTGGCTATTTAGGGTCTCTGCTTTGGGAATTTCCTTAGATAACGAATGCAAGAGCTCATCAGAGTTCCTCTGCATCTCTATCTTCACCTTCTGCAAACGAACCGACTGCTGACCGCGCTGGAAGCCTGCAAAACTGCAACAAAGTAGCGAAGACGACTACTGCAACTCTGTAACGCTGATCCTGCCACCTTCTCGACTGTTTTCCTGGTGGTGCTTGCTGTGGGGGTAGTCTGCCTCCTCTCTGCACTAGAAGCTCCAAAGAAATCTCCCGTGGGTCGACGGAATCTTCCCCCTGCTACCGCAGGCACCAAAGAACTGCATCACCGGTACCCTGGGTCTCCTCTCAGCACAACGAGCGATGTCCCTTGAATCCAGCAACTCTGTCCAAGTGATTCTCACAGTCCAGTGACTCTTCAGTCCAAGTTTGGTAGAGGTAAGTCCTTGCCTCCCCACGCCAGACTGCATTGCTGGGAACCGTGACTTTTGCAGCTACTCCGGCCTCTGTGCACTTCCGGCGGAAATCCTTTGTGCACAGCCAAGCCTGCGTCCACGGCACTCTAACCTGCATTGCACGACTTTCTAAGTTGTCCTCCGGCGACGTGGGACTCCTTTGTGCGACTTCGGGTAAGCACCTTTTCACTCCTCTTCATAGTGCCTGTTCCAGCACTTCTGTGGGTGCTGCCTGCTTCTGAGAGGACTCCTTGTCTTGCTGGGTACCCCCTCTGTCCCCTGACGAAATTGGCGACATCCTGGTCCCTCCTGGGCCACAGCAGCATCCAAAAACACTAACCGCACGACTTGCAGCTAGCAAGGTTTGTTGGCAGTCTTTCTTCAGGAAAACACTTCTGCACAACTCTCCACGGCGTGATGGATCCATCCTCCAAAGGGGACATCTCTAGCCCTTGTTGTTCCTGCAGAATCCTCAGCTTCTACTGCCCAGTAGCAGCTTCTTTGCACCCACAGCTGGCATTTCCTGGGCATCTGCCCATCTCCGACTTGCTTGTGACTTTTGGACTTGGTCCCCTTGTTCCACAGGTACCCTCGACTAGAAATCCATTGTTGTTGCATTGCTGGTTTGTGTCTTTCCTGCAGAATTCCCCTATCACGACTTCTATGTCCTTTGGGGAACTTTAGTGCACTTTGCAACTCACTTTTCAGGGTCTTGGGGTGGGCTATTTTTCTAACCCTAACTGTTTTCTTAAAGTCCCAGCGACCCTCTACAAGGTCACATAGGTTTGGGGTCCATTCGTGGTTCGCATTCCACTTTTGGAGTATTTGGTTTGTGTTGCCCCTATCCCTATGTGTCCCCATTGCATCCTACTGTAACTATACATTGTTTGCACTGTTTTCTAATACTATACTGCATATTTTTGGTATTGTGTACATATATCTTGTGTATATTTGCTATCCTCATACTGAGGGTACTCACTGAGATACTTTTGGCATATTGTCATAAAAATAAAGTACCTTTATTTTTAGTATATCTGTGTATTGTGTTTTCTTATGATATTGTGCATATGACACTAGTGGTACTGTAGGAGCTTCACTCGTCTCCTAGTTCAGCCTAAGCTGCTCTGCTAAGCTACCATTATCTATCAGCCTAAGCTGCTAGACACCCTATACACTAATAAGGGATAATTGGGCCTGGTGCAAGGTGTAAGTACCCCTTGGTACTCACTACAAGCCAGTCCAGCCTCCTACATTGGTTGTGCAGTGGTGGGATAAGTGCTCTGTAACTACTTACCACTTTTGTCATTGTACTTTTCATAAGAGAAAAATATACAAAACAAGTTCAGTGTATGTACACCTAACCAAAAAGTTTTGCATTTCTTTTTTCACTTCTTTTCTAAAGTGCTGAAAAGTACCTCTAAACTTTCTAAAAAGTTCTTAAAAGTTTTAAAAGTTTTTTTTCCTGTTCTTTCAAAAGTTCTAAAAACTTGTTCTCACTTTTTCTGTCACTTAAACACTTTCTATAATGTCTGGCACAGGCCAAACTGTTGATCTGTCCAAAATTGCTTATGATCACCTTAGCTGGAAAGGAGCAAGGAGTCTCTGCATAGAAAGAGGTTTAAGTGTAGGGAAGAATCCCCCCAGAGAACTGTTGGTTAACATGCTTGTAGAACAGGATAAGGCCAGAGGTGCCCCTTCTGTTGAAAAAGTAGTTAATGGTTCACAATCTGATCCAGGGACTCCCCTAGAAAAAGATTCAGGAAAGAAACTTCCTAGCCTGCCCATTACCAGACAGCCTAGCATAGTTGGTACTGATGTAGAGTCACACCATACTGATAGTGTTGCCTCACATCATAGCAAGAGTATTCCTTCACATCATAGTAGAAGTGATGTTTATGTTAACCAAGCTGTTAGGATGCCTTCTGTTAGGGACAGGTCCCCTTCTGTTCTTTCTCAACATACTTCTATTTCAAGGAATGTCCCACCCACCCACCCTGATGACAGAGTGTTAGAAAGGGAGCTCAATAGTTTGAGAGTGGAACAAACCAGACTGAAGCTCAAGAAGAAACAGCTGGAATTGGATAGACAGTCCTTAGAAGTGGAAAGAGAAAGACAGAAATTGGGTTTAGAAACCCATGGTGGCAGCAGCAGTATTCCCAATAGTCATCCTGCAAAAGAGCATGATTCTAGGAATCTGCACAAGATAGTTCCCCCTTATAAGGAGAGGGATGACATTAACAAGTGGTTTGCTGCACTTGAGAGGGCCTGTGTTGTACAGGATGTCCCTCAAAGGCAGTGGGCTGCTATCCTATGGCTATCATTTAGTGGAAAGGGTAGGGATAGGCTCCTTACTGTGAAATAAAGTGATGCCAATAATTTTACAGTTCTTAAGAATGCACTTCTGGATGGTTATGGCTTAACCACTGAACAATACAGGATGAAGTTCAGAGAGACCAAAAAGGAGTCTTCACAAGACTGGGTTGATTTTGTTGACCATTCAGTGAAGGCCTTGGAGGGGTGGTTACATGGCAGTAAAGTTATTGATTATGAAAGCCTATATAACTTGATCCTGAGAGAGCATATTCTTAATAATTGTGTGTCTGATTTGTTGCACCAGTACCTGGTGGACTCTGATCTGACCTCTCCCCAAGAATTGGGAAAGAAGGCAGACAAATGGGTCAGAACAAGGGTGAACATAAAAGTTCATACAGGGGGTGACAAAGATGGCAATAAGAAGAAGGATGGTAAGTCTTCTGACAAGGGTGGGGACTAATCTAAAAATGAGTCTTCATCAGGCCCACAAAAACACTCTGGTGGGGGTGGTGGGTCCAAATCCTCTTCAAATCAAAACAAAGAAAAGAAACCATGGTGCTATTTATGTAAAATAAAAGGCCATTGGACAACAGATCCCAGTTGTCCAAAGAAAAGCACCAAGCCTCCTACCACTACAACCCCTGCTGCTACACCTAGTGCCCCTAGTAATAGCAGTGTTGGTGGGAGCAAACCTACTAATAGCCAATCCAAGGGAGTAGCTGGGCTCACTTTTGGTAACTTAGTTGGGGTTGGTCTGATTAGGGAGACCACAGAGGCTGTGTTAGTCTCTGAGGGGGCTATTGATTTAACCACCTTGGTTGCTTGTCCCCTTAACATAGATAAGTACAAGCAACTACCCCTAATAAATGTTGTTGAGGTTCAGGCCTACAGGGACACAGGTGCCAGTGTTACAATGGTAATAGAGAAACTGGTCCACCCTGAACAACAACTACTTGGTCACCAGTACCAAGTAACCGATGCTCATAACAACACCCTTAGCCACCCCATGGCTGTTGTGAATCTCAACTGGGGGGGGGGGGTTACTGGCCCAAAGAAAGTTGTGGTTGCCTCAGATTTACCTGTAGACTGTCTATTAGGAAATGATTTAGAGACATCAGCTTGGGCAGAAGTGGAGTTGGAGGCTCATGCAGCAATGCTGGGCATTCCAGGGCATATTTTTGCTTTGACAAGGACGACTTGGATCCTGGAAGAATGGACCAAGTGCTCCCTAAAGCTAGGGCTAGTAGAAGTAAAGCACTACCTACTATGCCTCCCTCTACAGTGGATTCTACTTCTGAGGAAGAAGAATTTCCACCCTGTGCAGAACCTACACCAGAGGAGCTGGAAGCAGACACTGCTGAGCTTTTGGGTGAAGGGGGGCCTGCCAGGGAGGAGCTGAGTGTGGCACAGCAGACCTGTCCCACACTAGAGGGTCTAAGACAGCAAGCTGTCAAACAAGCAAATGGGGGTGTCAATGACTCTCACAGAGTTTACTGGGAGGACAACCTCTTGTACACTGAAGCAAGGGATCCAAAACCTGGAGCTGCCAGGAGATTGGTGATTCCTCAGGAGTACAGAAAGTTCCTCCTAATTCTTGCTCACGACATTCCCTTAGCTGGACATTTGGGGCAAATGAAAACTTGGGACAGGCTTGTTCCCCTGTTTCATTGGCCTAGAATGTCAGAGGACACAAAGGAATTTTGTAAGTCCTGTGAAACCTGTCAAGCCAGTGGCAAGACAGGTGGCACTCCAAAGGCACCCCTTATCCCACTGCCTGTGGTTGGGGTTCCCTTTGAAAGGGTAGGGGTTGACATAGTTGGGCCCCTTGACCCTCCTACTGCTTCAGGCAATAGGTTTAACTTGGTGGTAGTGGACCATGCCACCAGATATCCTGAAGCAATTACTCTAAGGACCACTACAGCTCCTGCAGTGGCAAAGGACCTCCTGGGAATCTTTTCCAGGGTGGGCTTCCCAAAAGAGGTGGTATCAGAGAGGGGAAGCAATTTCATGTCTGCTTACTTAAAGGCCATGTGGAAGGAGTGTGGTGTTACATACAAGTTCACCACACCCTCTCATCCACAAACAAATGGACTGGTGGAGAGATTTAACAAAACTCTCAAAGGCATGATTATGGGACTCCCTGAAAAACTCCGCAGGAGATGGGATATCCTTTTACCATGCCTCCTTTTTGCTTACAGGGAGGTACCCCAAAAAGGAGTGGGCTTCAGCCCCTTTGAACTTCTTTTTGGACACCCTGTGAGAGGTCCCCTAACACTTGTTAAGGAGGGTTGGGAACAACCTTTAAAATCTCCAAAGCAAGACATAGTGGACTATGTACTTGGCCTCAGATCAAGGATGGCTGAGTACATGAAAAAGGCCAGTAAAAACCTTCAGGCCAGCCAAGAGCTCCAAAAGCAATGGCATGACCAGAAGGCTGTTTTGGTTCAGTACCAACCAGGGCAGAAAGTATGGGTCTTGGAGCCTGTGGCCCCAAGAGCACTCCAAGATAAATGGAGTGGACCCCACATAATTGTTGAGAAAAAGGGTGAAGTCACCTACTTAGTTCACTTAGGCACTGCCAGGAGTCCCCTTAGGGTGCTCCATGTCAACCGCCTGAAACCCTACTATGACAGGGCTGATCTCACCCTGCTCATGGCAACTGATGAGGGACAGGAAGAAGAGAGTGACCCTCTCCCTGATCTCTTCTCTTCCACAGAACAAGATGCTCTAGTGGAAGGTGTAGTTTTGGCAGATTGTCTTACTGCTGAGCAGAAAGACCACTGCATAAATCTCCTGGGTCAGTTTTCTGAACTCTTCTCTACTGTGCCAGGTACCACTTCTTGGTGTGAGCACACTATAGATACTGGAGACAGCTTGCCTGTCAAAAGTAAGATCTATAGGCAGCCTGACCATGTCAGAGACTGCATAAAGCAAGAGGTGCAGAAAATGCTTGAACTGGGAGTGGTTGAGCACTCTGAAAGTCCATGGGCTTCTCCTGTGGTACTTGTACCAAAACCTCATTCCGAGGATGGAAAGAAGGAAATGCGGTTTTGTGTTGACTACAGAGGTCTCAACCAGGTAACCAAAACTTATGCTCACCCTATACCCAGGGCAGATGAGCTCATAGATACACTGGCATCTGCCAAGTATCTAAGCACTTTTGACTTGACTGCAGGGTATTGGCAGATCAAATTATCAGAAGATGCAAAAGCAAAAACTGCATTTTCAACCATTGGAGGCCATTACCAATTCACAGTAATGCCTTTTGGATTGAAAAATGCACCTGCCACTTTTCAGAGGTTGGTGAACACAGTACTGCAAGGGCTGGAAGCTTTTAGTGCAGCATATCTAGACGATATAGCTGTCTTTAGCTCCAGCTGGGATGAACACCTGGTCCACCTATGGAAAGTTTTAGAGGCCCTGCAAAAGGCAGGCCTCACTATCAAGGCTTCAAAGTGCCAGATAGGGCAGGGGAAGGTGGTTTATCTGGGACACCTTGTTGGTGGGGAACAGATTGCACCCCTTCAGGGGAAAATCCAAACTATTATAGATTGGGTTCCCCCTACTACTCAGACTCAGGTGAGAGCCTTTTTAGGCCTCACTGGGTACTATAGGAGGTTCATAAAGAACTATGGCTCCATTGCAGCCCCTCTTAATGACCTCACTTCAAAGAAAATGCCTAAGAAGGTATTATGGACAGCAAACTGTCAGAAAGCTTTTGAGGAGCTGAAGCAGGCCATGTGCTCTGCACCTGTCCTGAAAAGCCCTTGTTACTCTAAAAAATTATATGTCCAAACTGATGCATCTGAATTAGGAGTAGGGGCAGTCCTATCACAACTCAATTCTGAGGGCCAGGATCAACCTGTTGCTTTTATTAGTAGGAGGTTGACCCCTAGAGAAAAGCGTTGGTCTGCCATAGAGAGGGAGGCCTTTGCAGTTGTCTGGGCACTGAAGAAGTTGAGGCCATACCTGTTTGGCACTCACTTCATGGTTCAGACAGACCACAAACCTCTACTTTGGCTAAAACAAATGAAAGGTGAAAATCCTAAATTGTTGAGGTGGTCCATATCCCTACAGGGAATGGACTATACAGTGGAACATAGACCTGGAAGTAGCCACTCCAATGCAGATGGACTCTCCAGATATTTCCAGTTAGGCAATGAAGACCCATCAGGGAATGACTAGTCTTATTGTCCTTCGTTTGGGGGGGTTGTGTAGGAAAGTACCATCTTGCCTGGCATGTTACCCCCATTTTTCATTGTATATATGTTGTTTTAGTTGTATGTGTTACTGGGACCCTGCCAGCCAGGGCCCCAGTGCTCATAAGTGTGCCCTGAATGTGTTACCTGTGTTATGACTAACTGTCTCACTGAGGCTCTGCTATCCAGAACCTCAGTGGTTATGCTCTCTCATTTCTTTCAAATTGTCACTAACAGGCTAGTGACCAATTTTACCAATTTACATTGGCATACTGGAACACCCTTATAATTCCCTAGTATATGGTACTGAGGTACCCAGGGTATTGGGGTTCCAGGAGATCCCTATCGGCTGCAGCATTTCTTTTGCCACCCATAGGGAGCTCTGACAATTCTTACACAGGCCTGCCACTGCAGCCTGAGTGAAATAACGTCCACGTTATTTCACAGCCATTTACCACTGCACTTAAGTAACTTATAAGTCACCTATATGTCTAACCTTCACCTGGTAAAGGTTGGGTGCAAAGTTACTTAGTGTGTGGGTACCCTGGCACTAGCCAAGGTGCCCCCACATCGTTCTGGGCAAATTCCACGGACTTTGTGAGTGCGGGGACACCATTTCACACGTGCACTATACATAGGTCACTACCTATGTATAGCGTCACAATGGTAACTCCGAACATGGCCATGTAACATGTCTAAGATCATGAAATTGTCACCCCAATGCCATTCTGGCATTGGGGAGAAAATTCCATGATCCCCCGAGTCTCTAGCACAGACCCGGGTACTGCCAAACTGCCTTTCCCGGGGTTTCACTGCAGCTGCTGCTGCTGCCAACCCCTCAGACAGGTTTCTGCCCTCCTGGGGTCCAACCAGGCCTGGCCCAGGAAGGCAGAACAAAGGACTTCCTCAGAGAGAGGGTGTTACACCCTCTCCCTTTGGAAAAAGGTGTCAGGGCTGGGGAGGAATAGCCTCCTCCAGCCTCTGGAAATGCTTTGATGGGCACAGATGGTGCCCATCTCTGCATAAGCCAGTCTACACCGGTTCAGGGATCCCCCAGCCCTGCTCTGGTGCGAAACTGGACAAAGGAAAGGGGAGTGAGCACTCCCCTGACCTGCACCTCCCAGGGGAGGTGCCCAGAGCTCCTCCAACGTGCCCCAGACCTCTGCATCTTGGATTCAGAGGTGTGCTGGCACACTGGACTGCTCTGAGTGGCCAGGGCCAGTAGGTGATGTCAGAGACTCCTTCTGATAGTGTAGGAAAGTACCATCTTGCCTGGCATGTTACCCCCATTTTTCACTGTATATATGTTGTTTTAGTTGTATGTGTCACTGGGACCCTGCCAGCCAGGGCCCCAGTGCTCATAAGTGTGCCCTGAATGTTTTACCTGTGTTATGACTAACTTTCTCACTGAGGCTCTGCTATCCAGAACCTCAGTGGTTATGCTCTCTCATTTCTTTCAAATTGTCACTAACAGGCTAGTGACCAATTTTACCAATTTACATTGGCATACTGGAACACCCTTATAATTCCCTAGTATATGGTACTGAGGTACCCAGGGTATTGGGGTTTCAGGAGATCCCTATGGGCTGCAGCATTTCTTTTGCCACCCATAGGGAGCTCTGACAATTCTTACACAGGCCTGCCACTGCAGCCTGAGTGAAATAACGTCCACGTTATTTCACAACCATTAACCACTGCACTTAAGTAACTTATAAGTCACCTATATGTCTAACCTTTACCTGGTAAAGGTTAGGTGCAAAGTTACTTAGTGTGTGGGCACCCTGGCACTAGCCAAGGTGCCCCCACATTGTTCAGGGCAAATTCCCCGGACTTTGTGAGTGCGGGGACACCATTACACGTGTGCACGACACATAGGTCACTACCTATGTGTAGCTTCACAATGGTAACTCCGAATATGGCCATGTAACATGTCTATGATCATGGAATTGCCCCCTCTATGCCATCCTGGCATAGTTGGCACAATCCCATGATCCCACAGGTCTGTAGCTCAGACCTGGGTACTGCCAAACTACCTTTCCCGCGGTTTCACTGCAGCTGCTGCTGCTGCCAACCCCTCAGACAGGTTTCTGCCCTCCTGGTGTCCAGCCAGCCTTGGCCCAGGATGGCAGAACAAAGGACTTCCTCAGAGAGAGGGTGTTACACCCTCTCCCTTTGGAAAAAGGTGTTAAGGCAGGGGAGGAGTAGCTTCCCCCAGCCTCTGGAAATGCTTTCATGGGCACAGATGGTGCCCATTTCTGCATAAGCCAGTCTACACCGGTTCAGGGACCCCTCAGCCCTGCTCTGGCACGAAACTGGACAAAGGAAAGGGGAGTGACCACTCCCCTGACCTTCACCTCCCCTGGGAGGTGCCCAGAGCTCCTCCAGTGTGCTCCAGACCTCTGCCATCTTGGAAACAGAGGTGCTGCTGGCACACTGGACTGCTCTGAGTGGCCAGGGCCAGCAGGTGACATCAGAGACTCCTTCTGATAGGCTCCTTCAGGTGTTGCTAGCCTATCTTCTCTCCTAAGTAGCCAAACCCTCTTTTCTGGCTATTTAGGGTCTCTGCTTTGGGGATTTCCTTAGATAACGAATGCAAGAGCTCATCAGAGTTCCTCTACATCTCACTCTTCACCTTCTGCCAAGGAATCGACTGCTGACCGCGCTGGAAGCCTGCAAAACTGCAACAAAGTAGCGAAGACGACTACTGCAACTCTGTAACGCTGATCATGCCGCCTTCTCGACTGTTTTCCTGGTGGTGCATGCTGTGGGGGTAGTCTGCCTCCTCTCTGCACTAGAAGCTCCGAAGAAATCTCCTGTGGATCGACGGAATCTTCCCCCTGCTACCGCAGGCACCAAAGAACTGCATCACCAGTACCCTGGGTCTCCTCTCAGCACAACGAGCGAGGTCCCTTGAATCCAGCAACTCTGTCCAAGTGACTCCCACAGTCCAGTGACTCTTCAGTCCAAGTTTGGTGGAGGTAAGTCCTTGCCTCCCCACGCCAGACTGCATTGCTGGGAACTGCAACTTTTGCAGCTACTCCGGCCTCTGTGCACTTCCGGCGGAAATCCTTTGTGCACAGCCAAGCCTGGTTCCACGACACTCTAACCTGCATTGCACGACTTTCTAAGTCGTCCTCCGGCGATGTGGGACTCCTTTGTGCGACTTCGGTTGAGCACCATTTCACTCCTCTTCATAGTGCCTGTTTCGGCACTTATGTGGGTGCTGCCTGCTTCTGAGAGGGCTCCTTGTCTTGCTGGGCGCCTCCTCTGTCCCCTGACGCAATTGGCAACATCCTGGTCTCTCCTGGGCTACAGCAGCATCCAAAAACACTAACCGCACGACTTGCAGCTAGCAAGGCTTGTTGGCAGTCTTTCTTCAGGAAAACACTTCTGCACGACTCTCCATGGCGTGTGGGATCCATACTCCAAAGGGGAAGTCTGTAGCCCTTGTCGTTCCTGCAGAATCCTCAGCTTCTACTGCCCAGTAGCAGCTTCTTTGCACCCACAGCTGGCATTTCCTGGGCATCTGCCCATCTCCGACTTGCTTGTGACTTTTGGACTTGGTCCCCTTGTTCCACAGGTACCCTCGACTGGAAATCCATCGTTGTTGCATTGCTGGTTTGTGTCTTTCCTGCAGAATTCCCCTATCACGACTTCTATGTCCTTTGGGGAACTTTAGTGCACTTTGCACTCACTTTTCAGGGTCTTGGGGTGGGCTATTTTTCTAACCCTAACTGTTTTCTTACAGTCCCAGCGACCCTCTACAAGGTCACATAGGTTTGGGGTCCATTCGTGGTTCGCATTCCACTTTTGGAGTATATGGTTTGTGTTGCCCCTATCCCTATGTGTCCCCATTGCATCCTATTGTAACTATACATTGTTTGCACTGTTTTCTAATACTATACTGCATATTTTTGGTATTGTGTACATATATCTTGTGTATATTTGCTATCCTCATACTGAGGGTACTCACTGAGATACTTTTGGCATATTGTCATAAAAATAAAGTACTTTTATTTTTAGTATATCTGTGTATTGTGTTTTCTTATGATATTGTGCATATGACACTAGTGGTACTGTGGGAGCTTCACTCGTCTCCTAGTTCAGCCTAAGCTGCTCTGCTAAGCTACCATTATCTATCAGCCTAAGCTGCTAGACACCCTATACACTAATAAGGGATAACTGGGCCTGGTGCAAGGTGTAAGTACCCCTTGGTACTCACTACAAGCCAGTCCAGCCTCCTACAGAGAGGCTCTTACCTGTGTTACTAGCCTATCCTCCTTCCTAGGTAGCCAAACCTCCTTTTCTGGCTATTTAGGGTCTCTTCTTTGGGGAATTCTTCAGATACCGAATGCAAGAGCTCACCAGAGTTCCTCTGCACTTCTCTCTTCACCTTCTGCCAAAGGATCGACCGCTGACTGCTCAGGACGCCTGCAAAACCGCAACAAAGTAGCAAAGACGACTACTGCAACCTTGTATTGCTTCAACCTGCTGGCTTTCTCGCCTGTTTCCTGGTGGTGCATGCTCTGGGGGTAGCCTGCCTCCTTCTTGCACCAGGAGCTCTGAAGAAATCTCCTGTGGGTCGACGGAATCTTACCCCTGCAACCGCAGGCAACAAAAAACTGCATCACTGGTCCTCTGGGTCCCCTCTCAGCACAACGAGCGTGGTCCCTGGAACTCAGCAACTTTGTCCAGGTGACTTCCACAGTCCTGTGACTCTTCAGTCCAAGTTTGGTGGAGGTAAGTCCTTGCCTCCCCATGCTAGACTGCATTGCTGGGTACTGCGTGATTTGCAGTTGCTCCGGCTGCTGTGCACTCTTCCAGGATTTCCTTCATGCACAGCCAAGCCTGGGTCTCCAACACTCTAACCTGCAGTGCACAACCTCCTGAGTTGTCCTCTGGCGTCGTGGGACTCCCTTTTCTGACTTCGGGTGGACTCCAGTTCACTCCTCTTCCAAGTGCCTGTTCTGGTACTTCTGCAGGTGCTGCCTGCTTCTGTGAGGGCTCCCTGACTTGCTGGGCGCCCCCTCTGTCTCCTCATCCAAGTGGCGACATCCTAGTCCCTCCTGGGCCACAGCAGCATCCAAAATCCCTAACCGCGACCCTTGCAGCTAGCAAGGCTTGTTTACGGTCTTTCTGCATGGGAACACCTCTGCAAGCTTCTTCATGACGTGGGACATCCATCCTCCAAAGGGGAAGTTTCTAGCCCTCTTCGTTCTTGCAGAATCCACAGCTTCTACCATCCGGTGGCAGCTTCTTTGCACCCTCAGCTGGCATTTCCTGGCCATCTGCCCACTCTCGACATTGTCGCGACTCTTGGACTTGGTCCCCTTGTTTCACAGGTACTCAGGTCCGAAAATCCACTGTTGTTGCTTTGCTGGTGTTGGTCTTCCTTGCAGAAACCCCCTATCACGACTTCAGTGCTCTCTGGGGTTATAGGTGCACTTTACACCTACTTTTCAGGGTCTTGGGGTGGGCTATTTTTCTAACCCTCACTGTTTTCTTACAGTCCCAGCGACCCTCTACAAGCTCACATAGGTTTGGGGTCCATTCGTGGTTCGCATTCCACTTTTGGAGTATATGGTTTTTGTTGCCCCTATACCTATGTGCTCCTATTGCAATCTACAGTAACTTTACATTGCTTGTATTACTTCCTTTTGCTATTACTGCATATTTTTGGTATTGTGTACATATATCTTGTGTATATTTGGCATCCTCATACTGAGGGTACTCACTGAGATACTTTTGGCATATTGTCATAAAACTAAAGTACCTTTATTTTTAGTATATCTGTGTATTGTGTTTTCTTATGATATTGTGTATATGACACCAGTGGTATAGTAGGAGCTTTGTATGTCTCCTAGTTCAGCCTAAGCTGCTGTGCTATAGCTACCTTCTATCAGCCTAAGCTGCTAGAAACACGTCTTCTACACTAATAAGGGATAACTGGACCTGGTACAGAGTGTAAGTACCCCTTGGTACCCACTACAAGCCAGGCCAGCCTCCTACAATAACAACCCCAAAACTTGTAAATAACAGATGGACATATTACCACTGCCAACAATCAATGAGACCATGTAGCCAATATGGACATCCACCAGTAGCCCACTCCCATCACTGTAAAGAGCACCATGGCATCCCTGACACCAAATAAAACACCTGTTCACCAATGTAAATGTCCCCTGTCATTATGTTGAATCAAATCGAAGTGTGCATGCAATTGTCATTGACATCATTTATTCATATTTTTATTGCAGGAATGCCACCCCATGCATAACATGGGGTGGTGCCAACAGAAATGTCTAACAAGTTGTCCATAATGTCACATGTCCCATGCAAACCTGGTCACAGTGACAATGGTGATAGACCCAACACCCCCATAGAGGATAAGGCATACTGCCAGTAGGTAGCACAGACAACCACAGCATCAAATATTACCACTTAGTTACTGGAAGTACAGTTGGATCATTTGGTTCCTCTAGTGTACATCTTTCTCCTCCTCATCATCACCATCACTCTCATCCCCTCTCTGAGGAAGCTGGTCTGGATATACAGCCCCCTCCAAGAGGGGAATAGATTTCCTCACAGCCACGTTGTGCAGCATGCAGCAGGCCACCACTATTCTACCCATCTTCTCAGGCTCATAGGGCAGGGATCCCCCAGAGATATGGAGGCAACGGAATCTAGCCCCCAGGAGATCTATTGTGCGCTCTATCACCCTCCTAGTACGTCCATGGGCCTCATTGTAATTCCTCTCTGCATCTGTCCTAGGATTCCTCACTGGTGTCAGGAGCCAACGCATGTTGGGGCAACCAGAATCACCTGCAAAAGGGGGCAAAACAGGACTGTCACTGACAACCCTCAGTTGCAGACAGCCTGGCTGTCTGCTATGTGTCAAAAAGTGTCAGACACACTTACCTATGATCCATCCTCTGTCCCCTTGTAGTTGTTCCATCATGTGTGGCACACTGCTGTTCCTCAGCACAAAGGAATCATGGACTGATCCAGGGAACATTGCATTCACATGTGAGATGTACTGGTCTGCAGTACCACCAATTGAATGTTCATGGAGTGAAAGTTCTTCCTGTTTCTGTACACCTGTTCACTTACTCTTGGGGGGATGAGAGCTAAGTGGGTGCCATCTATGGCACCTATCACATGTGGAATGTTTGCAAAGGCATAGAAGTCTGACTTGAAGGCAGGGAGGTCAGCACTTTGGGGAAACCTCACATGGGACTGCAGGTGTCGTACAAATGCTTTCAGGAATCTGGACAGTGTAATGCAAAACATTGGCTGTGAAAAACCTGCACCCATGCCCACAGTCACCTGAAATGAGCCCGTGGCCAGGAAATGGAGTGCAGAGAGCACTTGCACTTCGGTAGGGATGGCATACTGATTCCGATTATCCGGTCTCAGTGCTGGATCCAGTAATGCACAAAGTTCATGAATAGTAGCATGGTTGAGTCTGTAATTGATAATGATGTGACGCTCCAACGTGGTCCCCAAATCAACAAGTGGTCTGTACACCAATGGGGCCTCCCTCACCACATGGCTCTGTACCTAGGAGGAGTTGAGAACACATGTGAGGAACACACATACTGCTGCCCAACATGTTAAATATTCAGCACTGCTGGCATACAAGTCGATGACACATATGCATAGTAGGATGTTAAACTGGAGTAACATGTCCTCAATGATACATCAGGACTGTTGTGGTGAGTAAATGTATATTTGTTCATGCCTATGGGGGTTGGGGACAATAGGGCTTGCATGGGGCAAATGAGAAATTAATAACTGCGTAGTAATGGCCAAAATGTCTGCCCCCTGTAATCCAGAAATGTTGTAGTGGAAGTGACCTCATAACGCTAGCGGTTGTCATAATAACGTAAGGCAGTGTTCACCACCGTGCGACCATTCATTGGTTAACATGGTTGTCAATGGGGAATATGAGCATATCATGATCTCCGCTGGCGGTGACAGTGCACACTGCCGCAGAGCGCATGCCATCTCGTCACCCCAGCTTCACTTGACTCCCGGATTACATGCATGCAGGTACTCCACTGAGTGTGCTGCTGTGTCCTGACTCTGGTCCTGGAAATGGCACAAGTGGCAGGGGAAAGGGCCCCGGCCTTCACCACTGAGGAACTGGACAAGCTCGTGGACGGGGTCCTACCCCTGTGCGCCAAGCTCTATGGTCGACCAGAGGTACAGGTGAGTAGGTGGATTGGGGGGCATGGATGTGTGTAATGGTGGTATATGGCTGTAAACATATGTGCACGTTTGACACTGTACAGTCATGGGATTCATGACATGCTGTGTGTGTGAGGTCCTGTTATGCTGTTGTGAGTGTCCATCCCATAGGGGACGTATAGCCAGCTTTATCTAGTGGGCATTGTCTGACCTCTGTGTTACTTTTTCTGTGTGTCCCATATAGGTCAGTGCCCATCAGAAGAGGGGACTCTGGCATGCCATCAACAGGGAGGTGCGGACCCTGGGGGTCTCCAACTGGCGCAGCACCCACTGCCGGTAGCAGTGAGAGGACCTGGGGCACTGGACGAGGAAGACCTGCGAGGCCCAGCTGGGGAAGTCACTACAATGAGGAAGGGGTGCCCGTCGGGCCCTGACCCCCTTAATGCGCCGCATTCTGGAGGTGTCATATTTGGACCTGGATGGGCGCTTGAAGGCTGCACAGTAGCCACAAGAGGGTGCGTACAGAAACCATTGTATGCCTTGTTGATGGATGTGTGAGTGTGCTGTAGTATGTATGTTGCCTATTAGCAGGGACTCTGACTGATGTAATTTTACATAATGGCCCCCATGGGAAGTTAGGTTGTAAGGGAAAGGTCTGCAGTACTTCAGGTCCTACTGTGATGTTGGAAATGGCTGTAGAGGAGGGTTGTGGCAAATAGACAGGGGCATAGCCATGTGTATAGCGGTAAGTGATGCATGGTGGAATATTTGCAGGGTGGGAGTATGTGTGAACCAGTTATGTACCTCCATTCAGCTATTTACAAGTGTCTCCCCATCCCTGTTCTCTGTGTACATCAGCATCATCTGGCGAGGGAGCTGTGGCACCGGCGAGTGGGGATGCATTGGCCCACAGTTCCACAGAGGCAGAGCCGAGCGACGCCAAGGGGACCAGTGGGTTGGAAGGCGAGGGGAGTACCACAGGGGAGGTAACTACCACTGGAGGTAGTGACTCTGATACCTCCTCCGATGGGAGCTCCCTAGTGGTGGCGGGCCCTAGTGGACCCACCCATTCTGTGTCATCTTCTGCCACCCCATACCATCACCACCCTCCCATTTTCTCCCCACCGAGTTGCCCGTGCCCGCTCATCCGGAAGGGTGGGCATCTCCTTAGCCCCAGGCACCTCATCCCCTGCCCCAGTCAGCCCTGCTGCCCTCACGGAGGAGGCTATTAACCTCCTGAGGACCATCTCTGTAGGGCAGACAACCATCGTCAATGCTATCCAGGGGCTAGCATCAGAGGTGCAGAAGACCAATGCCTACCTGGACGGCATTCACGGTGCCGTGTCTGGCCTACAGAGATCTTTTCAGGCTCTGGCCTCCTCTTTGACGGCACCCAGTGTCCCTCGTCATTCCGTCCCCCCTCCAACCACCTCTATCCCTTCCAGCAGTCCACTCCCTTCACCCGTCCCAAGCACACATTCTGACAGCCATGCACACACCTCAACACACAAGAAGCACACTGAAAAACACAAGCACCACACTTCCCACCACAGGCATACACACAGCCAACATACAAAGGCACACACACCAACATCCACTTCCCCCAGTGTGTCCACCTCTTCCGCCTCCCTGTCTGTCACCTCTACATGCACACTCACAGGCATTGCACCCTCATTCAATACTGCTGACCCCATTCTGGCAGTCACCACAAAATCAGACATCCATTCATGCACCCCAGACACCACACCTGCCCTCACCACAACGACTTTGGTTGACACATGCAGCACACTCACCAAACTTGCAGACACACAGACAACATACATTTACACTGGCAGCCTGTTTTGTCCCACTGTGTCCACCCCCCCAAGACACTCAAACATTCCAAGACACCCACCCAACACACATCCACCACACCTCAGCATACTGTACAGTCACCTGCACCCACGTCACACACACCTACACCTGTCACAACCACTCCCTCTACCTCCACTCCCACACCTTCCTCCAGGTCCACCCCAATTGCCCCTAAAAAACTTTTCCTATCCCGAGTTGACCTATTCAAACCCACTGGCCCACCCGTCTCATCCCTAAACGTACCCATCTCCTTGCCCTGTCCACTCCTCCCACATCACAGCCCACACCTGTCTGCCCTTCCCATTCCCGTGCTACAACCCTTGTGAGCAAGAGACCCTATGCTGGCCCAGGTACATCTGCTGCACCCAGGTTCAAGGCCCCTCCACCAGCTTCAAAGGCCAGACCCAAGCACCTTACACCTCCAAAACGTAAAGCCAAGCCCCCCTCCCAGTCGTACGTCACCACCTCCACCACCCCCTGCCCCTGTTCCTTGAGGTGCCTGGATATGCCATTGTTGCCCCTTCATGGTGGAGTATCATTTGCACTTGTGGGAGTCAAGTTGGGGCCATTTGGGCCCATCGGACTTTGGAATAGGGACTGGCCATTGGCATTCTGTTGGACTTGTTGTAGGCTCCAATGTAGGTTAACTTCTTTATTTATTAAAATTCAAATGTTTTCAGCCAGCACGTTTCATGACTTCTACAAGAAAAAGACAGGTGATTATGCATAAGGTTCGCACTTCTTTTGTATACACATTTTATACTAGAGAGAACAATGTACAAAATTTCACAGAAAGTACTGCTGTTGGTGCCAAACTGACAGGCACCCACCACCTAGGGTGCAGTTGTGTTGGTTGAGGGAACAATCCAACACATAAAAGTCAAATATTCTTATGCCAAGGCACTCAACAATGATCATGACTTCTTCTGCTTCATCAGGGCTGTAACCAAAACACACCAGCATGACTAACCTCAAAGCTATGGGTTAGCGCGGCAGACCTTAATAAGTAAACTTGCAAGGGGACGTGTATAAGTCGATGAACCTTTTGACTCGTTCAGGATGTTCTTACCATAGCTCCAGAACAGAACAATAATCAATACACAATAATCAATAGTCAAATCAATAATTGATGGAGTCAGTAATTGTCATGCACCATGAATTTTCAGCCATGAATAACCACAACTTTAGCAAACGTTTAGTAAGTTTATTTCGCTTATATTAACAATGATAAAGTCATGTAGATTAATCTCAAGATCAAATGAAACACATATAAAAACAGTACCGGTAGACCAAAGCTATGAAAGAAACGCAATTTAATCAAGGCTTGAATCACAACACATTCTGGTACAACGGGACAGATCAATAGCAAAGTCAGTTGCGATGAAGTAATCACATACATCGAATTCATCAAGATAGTTCGTCAAACATTTGTCCCTGCAATTTGTCAGTTGTCATGTGAATAGCCTCAACTAACCCAAATTAGCATAAGCATGTGGGGCTTCATGCAACACAATTTAGAACACAAATTTAGGAAAAACATCTAGCTAAAGAAAACTATTAAGACAGCGCAGTTGGTACCTAGAAAGAAAAAGCATAAAAATGCAATTCAGTCACATTGTCATATCTACCTATCTACGGTATGGGTCAGCAAGCAGAATGAGTCTTTGTGCTCAGGTCATCAGTCGATCAGCAAAGCATCAGGCTCGCAGTCAGAGAGTAATGAGCCCAATGACAGAATCTTGAATCTCTTCTTCTCCCAAAGTCACTCTAAATCTCTAGTCTCATCATCTGTCCAAGTTCCCTTTGTCGCGCTGTTATATCAAAGTCACCCAAACTATCCCCTAATTCCCAACTGGTCAATTAATCATACGTTATTACTCTGTCCAGTGAAAGTTCTATACCAAATCTATGAATTCTAATGTTTCACACTTCACACGTTGTTGATTGGTCCGCTTTACGATGTTCTCATCATCTGGCTTGTCAAGTATCAAATTTGTTGCATCTTCTTCACCAGTCAGTGTCTTCATTGTTTGCGTCCTGGGAAATAACCTCTTGCACACATTATACACATCTTGATACATTTTAAGGACACTGTCTCCTGTTAGTCGGTTCTCATGGAAAGCTTCTGCTAAGCATTTTAACAAGACAATGAGCACTTCACAGTTAGTTCACTCTGTCAGCATTTTTATTAAACGCTAAGAAATACAGTTTCTGCATGAGGCCTGCAAAACTAGGCAAAGACACTCGCTAAGTTAAGGCCTATTAATAATAGGCTAGAACATACTTCATAACCCTTAATATGACATATATCTACATTAATCTAATACATTTTCAATATTTCATCAGTATCAATAATTATTTAGTACATTTTGTGAACACTGGTGGACATTCTTCGAGTTCACAATTGCAAACGTGCACAATATTTTTCTCTACGTTATTCATTTTCTACAATAGTCATTATTCAAAATACATAAACACTCATTAATAATTTCTAATTAAGACATCTGCTTCAGCAATCCCTCCTCTGATGACTAAATGTGTCATCACACCAAACTTTACCACCCACAATTTTTTTTACAATTTGATTTCTTCGACATTTTGTCTTCTCATTGAATTTTCCCCATACCTTCTTTCCCTTTTCTTTTCTTCCCTCCTCTGATTCTTTGTAGACCTCTTCAATTTAATTATTTTGCATAATTTGCACAGTCCCCATGTTCCTAATAGACAACCCACAACAATTAATATTCCCTGTACAATTTTCAATAGCACCCCATTCCAAATACTATTAAGCCAATTTTCCACTGAAACAAACCCTTTACCAACCTTTCGGCCCTTAGGTGTTTTTCTCTATGCCGCTGACAGGAAGAGCAGAAACCGGAACCGCACCGCGCACACCAGGAGAGTTAGGAGGAGCCCAGCGGCATGCAGCACCCCTCCAGCAGGAGCCTTACCCAGCGCCTGAGAGCCCTGCAGTGTGAACAGCGCATCCCCCACGCCCAAGTTCGGGAGCTCGTTTGAAGTCTGACGAGCCGGCAGTAGAGCCGGCAGCAACAGCAGAGCGAGTAGTGAACTCTACCCGCGGCCTATCCGGCCCATCCGACAGTCTCCCCCGTGGACCCCTGCAGAAGAGGCCCGACGGGGTGCAGCTTGCGGGGGCGAAGGGGGCCCAGCACCTCTGATCATTGTGTGAGAGGGGCATTGCGTGAGAGGGGCATTTCCGCTAAAGAACCAGCCTCCACCTCCTGCCCACACTTGCGACACTGCTGGTAAGAGAAAAGGAGAGGAAAGGAGAAGATTGGATTGGACCTCGGCCTTCATAGCACTGCATAGCGCAGGAAACCGGAGGAAACAGTGGGGACCCGCATAGAGCACAGAGCACAGAGGAGTAGCGGACAGCTGGTCATTCCTGGTCATTGCTGGTCATTGGAGCCTAGGAGACCAGGAGCACAGGAGCCCAGGAGTGCACGGTGAGTCCCGGTGAGGGAGTTGGGAGCGGTGAGACTGTATGTGTGGCGAGTGCAGTGGGTTAGCTGCGGAGTGTGTGCCCGCCTCTCTGCGGAAGCGGGCCGGCTCGGTTGGGCACGGCTTGTGGGGTAGGTTTGCGGGTCCTGCTCGCCCTGCGCCATTGCGCATTTCCCACCCCTCACCCCATCGGACGGTCCCACCAGAGCTAGCAAGCACATAGCAGCTAGCAAGCAAGCCAGCATGCACAGAACCCTATAAGAACCTTACTAGTTATAAGCAGCACATAACCTGCATAAAACATCTAAGTAAGTAGTAAACAACTGCGGACAGCAGAGATTAGATCAGGCAAAATAAGAGGCAGGCCTTCACTTACAAATAAAAGGAAGAGAAAGGAGGAATCATTGGCTGTGAGAACGCAAACAAAAAGAAGAGCGGGTGCAGCTAGTAGAGTTCACCCGGTGAGATCGCTATGGGCCCACTGCACAAGCCCCTTGAGATTCTCCAAGTCATATATCGAGCCTTTGCCACTGCAGGATCCCGCATTCAAAATGGCAATGGTCAAGACCTCCAGATCTCCAGGCCAGGGGGGGTAGTCTCCCTCTCCACCCCGGCCTCGGGAGCAGCCGCATCTCACAAAATAACTGATTATTTTGGAGCAACAAGCAGGACTATGAAGCCTCATTCAGCCCTCTCCACCTCATTGGCCCAGGTCCCGGCCTCTGAGCAGAGAAGGGGGCAGAAGGAGAGTAAAAGTAACACCCCACAGCCCTTACCACTGTCCCCAATCATCAGCATATTGGAGGGCAGAATGATACAGGCTAGGTCTCCGATCTCGAAAGACTCTAAAAACGGAGAAGTCAGTCTCCCCGTGCCAGGAAGGTCAGCGTCCATTACAAGTGGCCAGGAATCAGCACCTCATTTTCGGGTGGGGGAAAGTATGACCAAATAGCATCTTACTACCTCAAACAAGTCCATAAATGAAGAGGTCATTGACCGGTGGGGAGTGGAGAGAGCAGTCCCCTCCAATAAGCACCAGTCTCAATTATTTCCATTTTCCTGTCATTAGCCTGGGAAACGCAGACCAAGAGGATATAGCATCAAGGATGCTGGAGGACGTTGGGGACAGATGGTGTCTCGCCCAGTTTTCCCCTGCCTCTAGGACACCACAAAGGAATGACTCAAATACTCCTGCTGCCTCCCTGGCACCCATAACAGACATATGGGCAGCTATATTGAATTCAATGCAGACTACAGTAACAGCCTTACAGTTTCAGTCCCATAAAATGGACATACAGGTTGATGTGTTAAACACTCTTGCAGTCTTCATCTCAGGAATCGATAGTGAACTGCAAGAACTAAACTCATTAATTACAAGAACACAACAAAATCAATTTAAGGTCTTTACCATTTGCTCCTGCAAGGAGGTAGTTGAAGGATTGGGCCAACTACCAGTAAAGTGATCCTGGATGAGATTCGCCACCCTACAAATAAAGAGAGCTTGGCCCGGACGTCCCATCTATCCTTGGGGTTGCCCCCATCCCTCAAACCCTCAACGCCCTCAGAGCAGAATTGGTCTAGCCCGCAAGACGCCCTAGCCCTAAGGTCACCTAACCTGGAGGGGAATCCAACTAGGGAAATAGTGGTAGCCCCTCAACAAAGAGCACAAGATCATTCTTCTCAAACAACAGAGCCCAAAGTTTTGGAAAGGCATTCTGGCTATCAGCTGAAAAAAAAAGAAAGGAAGCGGGCACGGAAAGGCAGAAAGAACATCCAGGCGACGTCCGGATCTGGAATGGGATCCCAACCCCACAGAGTACAGGAGGTGGCAGTGGAGGAAACAAATTCCTTGACAGCACAGCCCCGTGCACCGGACCAAGAGGACCCGGACCCGGTGGCGAGATTGGACAGGGCTCCTGGACCCCAGGGCCAACAATCACTCACCGCATTGTGGCCCCAAACACCCACCCAGGTAAAGCTAAGGACTAGCTCGGCAGAGGTAAAACCCACAGTTGTGGAGCTGGATGTAACAACAAGGAATCATCACCTAAGGGCAGATTTAGCTGAGACAAGAATGGTCTAGTCAAATCTGGCAGAGAGTTCAAACCAAGCTCTGCCTGACCAAGGACTGCAATTACTATTGATCCCGGAGTACAAATCTAGAGGCCCGCAAGATGTGCTCAATCGCTCCACCATTCTCAAGTTAATAAAAGCACTACCAGACTTGGCAGCAGTGAGTTCGGATGATATCACCTCCATTAAATTCATCCAAACACAGGGGAGCCAGACCACAGAACCTATGGTGGTAATATTTGCCTCTTTTGAATTACCAAAGCAAATCATAGAAAAAAAAGCATTGTGAAAGCCTGGGGAACTGAGGTAGGCTACTATTTAGGAGAAAGATATCCACAGCCGTTAGCACTAAGAACCAATGCGGATAGCCACTCGGTCCATCCTACGAGGAGTATCTGGGTACCCACAGATTGGAGAATCTGGCCACGAACCAGCATGACAAGGAACAGTATCAGCTCTAGATTTACAAATCGAAATAAGGGAAGGTGAGTACTGGAGAAGGATTGCAGTGGCCCAACCCCAGAGAAACAGTCATCTACAAGATAATTGGGCTTGGCTGCCAACATCGCTAGTCCCAGAAAGCCACAAAAAGCCTGAATGACAACTCATCAATCATCCCTGACACAAGGATCTTTAAGTATCTGCTCATGGAATATAGGGGGTCTACAATCTAAACTGGAAGACACAGAGATCACCAAATTCCTGGGCACCTTTGATATCATAATGTTGCAGGTAACATGGGCACTTACAAACCTTCCTTTAATTAGTTAAAAAGAGTACAACATTCCGGCGGTTAAACAAAAAACTTTGGAAGAGCAAAAGGAGGGCTGTCAATTTATATCAACACCAAACTAGAGGCAAAATTATCGGGAGGGCCGCCGGGTGACCAGCCCTTCCAATGGGTCGGCTCGGACAACTGGGCAAAAAACATACAGGGCCCCCTGATCCTGATCAATGTGTATATTAACCCTAAAAAGAAAAAGTTGGAAGCTGATATCCTGCTAAAACATCTGCTACATATAATAAACACATACAATTCAGCCTACTGGTTAGTGTCAGATTTTAACCTTAATCTATTTGATGAACCAAGCAAGGACCATGTACAACTAGCGGTTCCATTACCCATTAAAAAATTACCTCTGAGGTGAATGCAGGATAAAGTGGGCCTAAAGCTAATTAAGAGCTGTGAGCTAGCAGGCTTCTTCGCACTAAATGGGCGGCTCCTGTCTGATACACCCCCATGCTGGACAAGAGCCACCGAAAGGACTGTCTCACATTTGGACTACACTTTGGTAAACCCCCTCCTATTCAGATTGGTGAGAGACTTTAGAATTCAATCCCATACAGAAAGCGATCACAATCTGCAAATAATTACGATCTGGAGCCAGGGTTCTACTCAAGAAGAAGCAAAACTCCTTAGTGGGATTCTTTGTGCTGAAAACTTGAAACGGTTAAAATGGAGTTCGTCTACGATCACAGCTCAAGCAGAGGATGTTGTAGGGGAACTGGAAAAGATGGCCAATGACCCATTAAGAGTAGTTGCCGTATGGGAATCATTAACTGAAAGCCTTGTAAAATAACCCTCTTTGAGAGGGAGGGCCAGGGCCCCCCCTGGGGCATAGCAAGACCATACGTATGCCACAGACAATACAAAAGAGGAGAGCGGAAGTAAGAAGGCTCTAGAGACTGGCACAGAGGCATCCAACCGATGAACTAAACTTAGAAGCCCCACGGCAAGAAATGAAACTGCTAAAGAGGGCCATATGGCTTTTTAGACTAACAAAGCAGGAAACATTATGGGCAAAACTTCACAATGCTTCAACATTGGCAAACTCGAGCCGGTTCTGGAGCTGATTAATAATATTGAGAAAGGACCCAGAGCTGCGAACAATGCAAATCTAACGGAGGAGGCATGGGTGGGTTATTTGAGAACCCACTTTAAAGAAAGAATTGTGACAGAGGCCAACATCTCCCTTCGAGAGGTAATGGAGGTCAGTAGGGAACAGGAGGAGCCCATCGCATTCAGTCCTCAGGAAATAGCTAAGATAATAGAAATATCATACCGAGACTGTGCGCCTGGACCCAATGGCTTTCCTCAGGCCCAATTTAAAGAGCAGCCAGCAAAATGGGCGACCTTTTTTGCCATATTGTTCAATTATATTTTAACAACAGGTTTTGCCCCAGTTAGTTGGAAGGGTTCGATACTTCACCCTATTTACAAGGGAGGGAAGGCCTCCCTACCCTCCAACTACAGCTTAATTGCCCTTCTAGATGTAGACCTGAAATATTTCTCAATAGGCATCCTACAACATTTAGAACGGTGGGCCATGGGTAAGGGGATACTCCCGATTAACCAAACAGGTTTTACAAAAAAACAGGGTACGCTGACAAACCTTATGGCTTTAAGCCTAGTAATAAATAGGGCAAGGGCCACAGGGACACCCCTTTATATGTGCTTTGTGGATTTTAAGGCGGCATTTGAATGCGTCCCTAGAGAGAAATTGTGGTTAAAACTACAGTAGTGGGGGCTGCTGATGAATCTATTAAATGCTATCATCATGATCTATTCTGACACTTGGGTTAAAATCAAACTGGTCGACGGCTCATTTTTATCTAGGCCCATCAAAACCACTGTTGGCCTGAAACAGGGTTGTGTATTAGCACCGCTTCTCTTAATCTGTATATATCAGACCTATCCCCAGCACTGGACGAGTAGTCGGCCCACCCACCAAGCTTAGGGGACCATCAAGTGTCTAAGCTACTCTACACAGATGACCTGCTGTTGCTTAGCAATACCAGGGTAGGCTTATAGAAACTCTTGAACTGCCTTGGAGGTTATACACTAGCCAACAACCTAGAAATGAACTATGGGAAGTTTAAAATAATCACCCTTAACCGTAAACTGACCCCACGCCGTAAGTGGCTGTTAAATGGGCAGTACATTGAGGAGGTAGCAGTGTAAACATACTTAGGGGTCAGGTTCAACTCCAGGGGTACATTCTCAGCGCACAAAGAAGCAATAATAGAGAAGGCACAAGCTCTGAACCAGTCTTTTGGCACCCTGGCAAAATCCACCCTGGGGTGGCCCCTAAAACCAATGGCCATGATCTTGCAAGCAAAAATATTGCCAACCCTTGCATATAGTGCGAAAATAATGAGGGGGCGGAGGTAGCCACATTGGATAAGTTATTAGTGAAATCCTATAAGCAAGTCTTCCAGTTACCTAGATCAGCATCTCAGGCACAGGTCAGACTTTGGCAAGGTTAGCTGCTTTTGCAAACAGCTGCTATAAACTCTATTCCGCGCCCATGGGGTCCTTAGCAAACCTAGTCTGGCATGAAATCACCCTAGCGAGGGGTAACAATAGTTTTAAGGTCCACTGGGAAAACGTTTAGCTTGGCTTAAACGGAGTGATTTGTGGGATAGCACATTATCAGCACTAGCCTTCAGAAAAGGAGCCAACAAATCGGCCAAAATCTTAAGCCAGCTAGAAGAAGTGGAGGCGCTATCAAACCGATCGCATGGATGACTAGTCCTTAATTCATATGTGCGGGATAAGGAACCACGTATCCTATCCACCACATTCCCACGGGAAACCAGGCTGGCCCTCCTACTGATGAGGTTGGGAGATTTATCAACTGTGGACTTCCTCCGGAAAAGGAAAAGAGATGTAGGATGGCAAACACAGGTTTGTCGACTTTGTCATCAGACCAGGGAGACCCTATTCCATGTGGTTTGCATCTGCCCAGTTATGGGACGCCAAAGAAGGGAACTGCTGAGGAACGAATTCAACATCTTAGGAGTTCGGTCATGCAGGGCAGCCGTTACAACAGCCCTCGACCCAAGCAAAGGAAACCTGAATACCAGACTAATCCAGTTCCTGTGAATCTTTACAGCCCTGGCGGTCCCAGTAAATCCAGTCTAGTAAAAGTCAATTGTCTACTCCCATAATACTAGAACCCGCCCGTGGTTACCAGCTATCGAAATGTAGGGGCTCAGCCTACCCTGAAGGCATCCTCTGATTAATAGGTGGCCATGTCTAGTGTTAGTTCAGCTCATTTCTTCTGCCCAATTGTACTTGGGTACCCCTGTTGTTTCCAATAGGGTTATACTCCAGTTTTAGTACTTATTCTTAATGTTGTCTAGGTTTATTGTACATTTGTGTTAGGACATTCTTTGGCTGTGTCTGATGTATCCTTTTAATGTATTTCTTCTTTTTTTAATGTTTTTTATTAACTAATAAAAAAATTCTACCTACCCTTACCAACCTTTTCCCAACCACCTGGTTCTTTCAACTCCTTCAAATCACTACTTGCGTTAGTCAGATTAGTAAGTAAGGGCCAGATGAAGCAAGGCTTTTACGCCTCGCAAACAGCGAAAATCGCTGTTTGCGAGGCGCAAAACCCACATCGAGATGCCCATTCCTATTTTGGGAGTCGGTAACCTGGTTACCGACTCGCAAAATGGGACTGCGAGTCGCAAATAGGAAGGGGTGTTCCCCTTCCCATTTGCGAGTCGCAGCGTGATGTGAGATTGCTTTGTGACCGCGAACGCAGTCGCAAAGCAATCGCAGTTACCACCAGTATCACACTGGTGGAAACCCATTTGCAAAAGGGGTCCCATGGGGACCCCTTCCCCTTTGTGAATGGCCTCAAAAACATTTTTTCAGAGCAGGCAGTGGTCCTATGGACCACTGCCTGCTCTGAAAAAATGAAATTGACCCACCTCATTAATATTAATGAGGTAGGCCTTTGCGACCCCCTTGCGACTCGCAGGGACACCATACTGCATCCGGCATTGCGACTCGCAAATTGTGAGTCGCTCAGACTCGCAATTTGCGAGTCGCAATGCCGGATTTTCCTACATCTGGCCCTAAGTCTTTTATCTCTTTACTATTGTTAGGTATGTATGAACAGCAATTCCTAGAGTTAATCATTTTACAGACTCTGCCATCTTTCGCCAAAAGAATGTCTAAAGCAAGACAATTTTGATGAGTCATAGCTCTATCCACAGCAAATTCAGTATCTATCAGAAGTATTGCCCCTGAAAAAAATTTCAGCATGTTATCCACAATAGGAGACAGCTTTCGAATCTTAATCGAATTCAGGATGACTCCCACTGAAGGAATCACCGCATCAAATATATCTCCCACTATCGCAGAAGAGGACTTCCTCCTCTGTCTCTTATGATGTAATTCTGTCATTTTTGGAAACTTTTTCAAATACTCCATCTGGTAAATCTTTGCGAAAACTATCCCCAAATAACATGTCCCACACCATCCTCTTGGAAGACGGTAATAAGCATTAAGTCCACAAATATAATATATCACTGGAATCGCAGGGTCCTGCCAATTCAACATAATTGTCCATTTACTCTGAAACAGAAACACATGCCTACATTCACTCGTACCCACAAATAAATTGTCAGTGCGTGATTTTGGCCTATATATACAAAGCTTCCCTACATGTAATGCATCTAAAGCTAATTTCCCTTGAGTTTTATTTGCAGTGTAAGCATAATCATTCTTGTAAGTCCTTTTTTCTAAGCTTTTTTCTAATTTCTCCTTCAGCGCCTTTCTCCTGTCATCAGTATGATCTAAGAAGATCTTCTCTAAAGATGTAAACATGCATGTGAGGTTGTTTCTATGCGCATATGCTGTGCCAAACGTCAGTGTAGGTCCAAAGAATTCTCTAACTAGTACTATATCATTATCCTTAACTACTCTACTCAAATACCTAATAATAGGAACAGACGAAAACAGAACATTGTGGTTAGAATACAAATATTAAATATACTCCTGGTTATAGAATCTTGTTAGTAACAGGCTACAACTTATCCTGTATGTTAATGGGAGGCTATGATAAGTGACTCCTTCCTTGACTGATCAAGACAATCCTTTGCATCCATTGTCTCAACTTACTCACTCAACAAGCAATCGAAACAATACAAGCAAGTTCTCTTTGTGCATTAGTATAGTCATGCAAATATTTCTCATCTAACTTAAATCTCTCTAAAGCCGTTAGTGTAGGAGTCTCAAAAGCAGAAGTATGGTTGGCTCCTTTTGCATCAAGAACAGACATTCCTAATCAATTCTATAAACAAAATCCCACACATAATAACCAACCCAATGCTCATATATTTACAGCGCCTAGCATCCCTAATTTGCTTATCTACGTCAGCCATGATCTGTAAAGAATCAGAAAGCAGAACTAACTTAGAAAAATCTGCAGCAAAAATCAAAAATAGACAATTCTTTCAGCAGTTCAGTTTCACTTCCAAGAACCCTTCTTCCTTGTCAAAATCAGTTAGCAGCTTGTCAAAATCAGGTTTCAAAAGTCAAAATCAGGTTATCAATGTCTTTCCCGGTTACTTTTCAACAGTTTCTTTCTCAAAAATATTTCTCATTATGTTTCAACAGTTCAGTTCATCAATCTTCTTCACGTCACCTCAAAATATTGACTCAGAACTTCCCTATCAAAACAAAAAGACATAAACTCTTGTTGGCATTAGTTTGTAGTTGCATACGCCCATTCAGGACCTGCGTATCTTCGACTATTCTCTTCCTTTTAAACTTTCGATCACCATTCAACTCTCCTTCACCTAATTCTTCTTTTCTCATAGTGTCTACTTCTTCCTCTATTGTTGGTTCAATTATCACCTCTTTCCTTTTCTACACTTGCGAATTCGGCCACTTATCTCCTTTTCATGTACCTTCTGTCAATATTCTCTTCAGGACTTAACTTGAATCCTTTTCTTTTTCTGTGGTGTTTTCTCTTGACAGACCTGTGACCGGTTCAGGAGGAGTCAGATCACTTTGAATTTGATCTACCTCAACTCCTTCCCCTTCTGGGTCTGGCAATTGCTCTCTTTGTCTCTCGGAACTGTCTGCTTCTGGGAGAACCCCCTCTATACCCGGCTCTCCTGCTGGTTCAGTTGAGATAGGTTCCTCAGCACCCTCCTGGAGATTTCCACCCTCGTCTCTCACAGGGGTGATGGAACCGTCTTCAATGAGCTTAGGTTCAGCTTCAGTTCTTCCTTGCTCCTGTTCCGGGGCTGCAATTTGTTGCACAGTTGTTGGTACTCTCAACAAAGCTTCTTCATGATCCAGTGGACATGCCACTTCCTTCGTGTGACTCACGTGAATCCAATTCGGGATCCCAGAACACTTCACAGCTGTCGTAGTCGTTAAAATCACTTGGTACGGTCCCTTCAAACGAGGCTCCAAACACATCTTGCACTCATGCTTCTGGACAACAACCCAGTCACCAGCTCTCAGGTTGTGCCCTGGATCATGGATCAGTGGGAGTGTGATGACCTCCACCTGCTCAGAGAAATAGCAGACTACATCAACCAGACCCTTGCAGTAATCCAACACCATATCATCTGTAATGTTCACAAGTGCATTTGCTGGTACTGCTGGCAACCTCATTGCTCTGCCCACGAGGATCTCATGAGGCGACATCCTGTCTTCCTGTCAGGTGTGTTTCTCATTGACATCAACACGAAAGGTAATGAATCTGGGCATTTCAAATTCGTAGCTGCACACATTTTTGCAATTCTTGACTTCAAGGTACCATTCATCTGCTCCACTAGTCCTGATGCTTCAGGGCAGTAACTACAATGCAACTTCTGCTCAATGTTCAATGCTGCACACAATAGTTTAATCACCACATTATTGAAGTGCATTCCCCTATCTGATTCTAAAGAGTTCGGAAATCCAAAGTGTGGTGTCAGTTCCCTAAGCAGCAGTTTCGCTACTGTGAGGCTATCATATCTCCGTGTAGGGTACGCTTCAATCCAATGACTAAAGATGCACACAATCATCAACACATATCTCAAACCTCCACACATAGGCATCTCAATGAAATCCAATTGCAGTATGCTGAATGGACCTCCAGCTCTTCCAATGTGGCTCAAATTAACCACTGTCCCTTTCCCCACATTTAATTGCTGACAAATGACACATCAATGGCAAACTGCTTCAGCTGTTTGTCTAAACTTGGCGTTAAACCAATCAATTTTGAACAGACGAACCATGGCATCCCTCCCAAAGTGTACCTGACCATGATAGTACATCGCCATCTGAGACAACAGCCTATTTGGTAAAACCAACTGACCCTCTTCTGAAACCCACAACTCATCCTGTCTTTGAACACATATCAGTTTGCTCCATGAACGTTTCTCCTCTTTGTCAACATTACTCTGCAACGATTTTAACTCTTCTAAAGTGTCAACTACTTTTAATGCAAAACTTGTACGTGTTGTGTCTTCTTCAGATAACAATTCCCACTTGTCTTTGAACGATACACAGTTCAATGCGCAAAACCTTGCGACTTGATCCGCATATCCATCATATAAGGAAACGTAGTCCTGTGACTTTAGATGTGCACTGCATTTCACCACGGCAATTTCTTCAGGCAGTTGAATTGCATATAACAACTCCTTTATTCTCTCACCATTTCTCACTGCTGATCCAGTAGAGGTCAAACCTGTGTGACCACAATTGACCAAAATCATGAACTATTCGGAATCCATATTGGCTATCTGTGTAGATGGTGACTCTCAATCGAGCAGAAACATGGCACGCCCTAGTAAGATCAACCAATTCAGCTACCTGGGCAGAATGCACACCTCGAAGCCAGAAAGCTTCTAAGGTACCTGTAATCGTGCACACGCCATATCCTGCTCTCAATGTCCCTGTGTTGTCTCTGAGACATGAACCATCAACAAAAACAATTTGGTCATTTTGTTCCAATCTCTAATGTCAGGTCTCGGTTTTGTGCACAACTCAGTTACTTCAAGACAATCATGTTCAACATCTTCCTCTTACTCAATTTCAGTAGTATCACTTGGAAGTAAAGTTGCCGGGTTCAGCATTGTACATCTTTTCCGTGTCACATTTGGTGCAGCCAAAATACTTGTCTCATACCTAGTCAACCTAGCACCAGTCAAGTATTGGGCGTTTGTCCTTGTCAGTAAAATTTCAATCGAGGATATTCCATCACTACTCCTTCACACTGTGAAAGACTCTGACCAACTGTGGCAACTGCACGCAAACAACCTGGTAAGGCTGCTGCAACTGGGTCCAAAGTAGCTGAAAAATATGCTACTGGGCGATGAGCACCTCCATGGACCTGAGTCAAGACAGACAATGAACATACGTCACGCTCATGACAAAACAATGTGAAAGGTTTTGTGCAGTCAGGCATACCCAATGCTGGAGCTCTGCACAAACTCTCTCTCAACACAGTGAATGCTCTCATTTCATCCTGGTCTAGCACTATGGAATCGGTGACATGCTTATGGGTCAACTTCTGCAATGGCTTTGAAATTTCTGAAAAATTCAGAATCTATTAGCGACAGTAGCCCACCATTCCCAGGAACATCCTGACATCTCTCTGCGAGGTTGGGGGACTTATCGGCAGTATCAATGTGATCCTTTCCACGGATCTTTTTCTCGATCCTTTCTCAATTTGGTCACCAAAATATTTCACTGCCTTCTGACAGTACTGCAATTTCAGTGGTGATACTTTATGACCATACTTTCCCAAATGATTCAGCAGGGCAATTGAGTCGCACTTACACTTGTCCCTTGTCTTGAAAGCAATCAATAGGTCATCAATATACTGTACCAGAGTCGACTGAAAAGGCAATTCTAAAGGCTCGATCTAAGAATTTGAAACTGAAGAGAAACTGACTATCCTCATGTAGCAGCACAGAAAAGAACGCTTGTGACAAATCAACAACTGTGAACCCTTCTGCATCACATGGAATCTGGAACATTATTACAGCTGGGTTGGGCACTATGGGACAGCACTTGATCACAATGTCATTTAATTTTCTCAAATCCAGAACAATTCAAACCTTCCCACATGGCTTCTTCAAACCCATTATTGGTGAATTACATGGGCTACTCAACACCCCCTTCAAAACTCCCTGCTTCACAAAATCTGCAATTATCTGAGCCACTTTCATCAGGACATCTTGTGGCATGTTATACTGTGGAAGCTGCGGAAACACTGCATTCGGCTTCAAAGTAACCTTAATCGGCTCCGCTCCCTTGATCAGACCCACTTCTTTCCCTGTCAAATCCGACATGTTTTCTTGCACTGTTCCCTGCAAATCAGAATGAAGCTCTTTCACTGTGAACATTGGGAAAATCTTAATCAAAGGGTATTCCTCGTTTGTAGTTTACCACTCAGTTTCTGGGGCTGGGTCTTCCTCATCATTATTCATCTGGATCTCAATTCCATCATTTGAACAAGTAATCAGACACCTTGTCTTACACAACAAGTCCCTCCCCAGTAGGGATACCAGACTCGAATCATAGACCACAAACTTATGCAGTCCCTGGAAATTGCCAATCTCAACTTGCACTGGATCTGTAATCGGGTTTGTCAAAAACTGATTTGCTACCCCCACGACCTGAACTGTTCAACCTGAAATGGGCAAATTCGGAACTTCTGAACTTCTCACTGTAGAGCGTGTAGCTCCTGTGTCCACTAGAAATGAGACTCTGTGACCCATTACCTTTACTCTCACATAGGGTACTCTCTGATCTACCTCTAGAGAAGTCACAAGCACACATGGCTCCTCATCGGAACTATCACTCATCCATTCACCATTTATTTAATTCTCACTGTGTAACGGGAATTGATGCACTGCATTACTACTTCTGTCTTGTCTCTGACCTGTGACCTGTTGAGAAAGCATCATCTGTTGCTGCTTCATCAGGGCTTGAGGTATCTGCATTTGCTGTCTAGGTACCATGGGAACCTGCTGCTGCATCAGCTGCAACTGTAATACTTCTGCATGGGGCATTTGCACCTGTTGCATGGGCTGAAAATGTTTCACTTGATTCACATTATTTTGAAAATTTGGATTTGGACCTCTTATTCTTGGTCCTCTCATATTCTGAAATGTATTGACGTCATTACCTTCCTGAACAACACCCTCATGTACCATCATCAGACACTCACACTTCCAGTGTCCCACGGCTCCGCAAATGTGACACGGCAATAGTTTCTTCATTCCCTGTACATCATTCTGAACCACTACAGTATTCAAATCTGGACCACGATTCATATTGCCTCCACGACCTTTGCCTCTCATCTGAGGCTGAAACATGACATTTCCCTGCTGCCGTGGCATCTGCTGCACAAACATTTCTTGTACTCCTGTTTGACCTGCCTTAATCTGCATCATCATTGCCTTCTCTTTCAACTTTTTCTGCTTCAACTCAATCTCATCACTACAGTATTTCGCATACTGCAATACCTCATCAATCGGCTTTGCTTGCCAGCAAATCAAATTACTCTTCACCATCTGAACACAAAATGCAGCATGTCTTTTGGCTCAATCGCTTCTTTGCCACTGTACTCCTTGAATGCCTTTAACAATCTTTCATAGTACGCATGTATCGACTATTTGACCTCCTGCACTGTCCTGTCAATTCTCTGCCAATCAATGTTTTTGGGCAAAATCCTCATCTTCAGGAACTCAATTACCTTATTGTAATATTTAATTACCTCAGGAGATGGTGCAACTGTACTCTTATCTCTCTCTGGTTCACTTGTTGGATAATCTACAGCTCTCTTACACTTAAACCACAAGTCAGCTGGAACCACTATCTCCAGTAAGGTGTTCAAGTCTTCCCACAAACATTTAGCAAGTTTCACAAACTTACCTGTCTGCTCTGACCACTCTACTGGCTTCTCCCTCAATTTTGGATAATCATTTGTAAACGATAGAATATCACTCCTACTCCAAGGAACATGAACAACATTTTCCCCCTGGGATTTCTCCCATTGGTAAAATGTTTACCGGATCCTTGTCCTGTTGTACAATTCGGTCACTTTTAGAGAACCTCTTTTCCTTTTGTCTCTTTTCTTCACCCATCTGCTTTCCCACTTCTCTAATGCTCCCCAAACCTGAGCACTCTGCAGTAATTCTTTAAGGTGTGCCTTCATTCCGGCTGACCTTATATGTTCAAACTCTTTAGCTTCAAAATCTAATCTGTAACTTCTCTTCAGATGCTTCATTTTCTCGATTTCTATGCCATGCTTCTCTACCAAATCTGCTAATCTCTGGTGTACCTTGCCCACTTCTCTTGTGATTCTCGGGCATAAGTATCTCAACTCTGCTTCTGTGTAGGACTCCAATCTATTTACCCCCATTGTTCTCTCAACTAGTTCACAGAGTTGATCTGCTTTTCTTCCTTCTGCAGAGTATTCAGCTTGTCTAACCATTCAGTCAGCTGCTGGGCTTTTAGTCCCTGTAGCAAAATGTTACTCGCTTGAACCAGTGGCACGTGCTGTACCACTGCATTGAGTGTCTGCGGTGTCAATAGCTTCAAGCTCTGACCTGTACTAGGTCCATTCACAGCATCTGGAAGTGCTACGAGTGGACTAAGATCTAACAAATATCTCGACCCATCAAAGGCCTGACCCATTGAAGAGACTACCTGCACTTGTTCATCTAGTCCCCTCCTCATTATACTCTGAGACATCGTTCTTGGTTCATTCATAATTGTTTTCTTCTGCGCAAATAATGGTACCGCTGGACCAATAGCAATCGGCAGCGATATTGCATTTAGGGCTGCTCTGGCACCTGTACACTGTGGGTGAGTAACTCCCATATTCTGATTCATCACTGGAGTCAAGTCTGATTGTGTCCCCATTATTGGCGTAAATCTCAACATCCCCTGCGGCTGTACCTGGGGCAACAAAATCGGAGTCGGCTCAGTCGGAACCAACAGTGGTCTCGGAACCACCTTGCTACGTAGGTATCACTAAGTTCAAAGTCATCTCTAAAATAGGCACATCAGGATAAATTCTCTGTATGGGTGGCAGATACATCTGTGTCTGAACTACTGGAGTAGTCAGCACATTAGGACTACCTTGGACCACACCCTGTGTCTGGCTAGCATTAACGTGTACTGGATTCACTGTCCCCACTGCCTGTGCCGGGCTGTTGCATCAACACTGGTACTCGGACCATTTTCATGCACCGCATACGGTGGTGGTTGATCTCTCAGTATATGTGTAACAAGATCTTCAGCATCTGATTCCTCCTCCACTATGGAAGATTTTCTTGCTTCCTTATTCTTGGACAGACTTTTATTAGTCTTTCTAGTCGCTTTCTTTCCTTCTGTCTCATCTTCCTGTGTAATTGCTGGAAACAACTTAACATCCTGTAATGTCACTGATCTCCATTTCTTCTGTTCCCAATCCCATCTTGCTTCCGCTAATGACTTTTCTACCTTTCTTACTCTCCTCTCGACTTTCATTTGCTGCCTAGCTCCCGACTCCCAAACTGCTAATGCCTCAAACTGTGCTTTTCTCGGAAGGGGCTTCAATTCATATCGCACCATCCGCAATTGCTCCAAAATTCTCAAATTAAATGTCCCATTCTCAGGAAACGCTAAGCTCCCATTTTTCTCTGTCAACTTACACCACTGCTTTAACCAAAGACATGGCGCGACACCTCCCTTCTCCATTACAATGTAAGCCGGTGTAACTTCTGGCGGGGTAGGCACCCCTTAGGGCACCCTTCAATACCTTGAAAAACTTCATCTTTTCTACTTTTGTTTATTCAAAGTCAGGAAATTACTTTTACTCCCAAGATTCCTTTCACCTACGTTCTTAACCAGTTGCCTCTCACGGACGGCTGCCAATCCGTGCGCAACCCTTCTTACTAACCGACTTATCCCAGCGCGGCTCCAATGACGTCACACCCACACGTACTGCGGCTGACAAACTCTGGCGGCTCGTCCTCCAAAACTTCAATTCACACAAACGAATGCAGAATATTGCTAGCACTAATCAAAAAACAAAAAAACAAAAAAACAAAAAAACCTGCTGCTTTACTACAGGAAGCTTCAGAAACCTTATAGATTTTCACTGATAGCCCTTTTGCTCATGCAGCTATTCCTCTTTCTCGGTCTCACAGATTCACAAGCAAAATTCAACCCACAAATTTTACTCGCAACTGATCAATGGGTCTGTCCTGGTGCACATAGGGCTTGCCAAATCTCAGTCGAAATTTCCTCTCACCCACTTTACTCACACACTGACCCGTTGACCATGCCCGATCAACTTACTAAACCTGGCAGATTACAATATATAACCAAGTGTCTCATACACTTTTTCAGTATACTCTGGAGTCTTAGACAACGCAGGGTCCGTATATCAACAACCACTTGGACAATTGTTTAGCACAAAGCGCCACAAAAATGTGAAGTTCGATGACTTCCCTACTTTCATGCTGCAGCATACGCACACTCCTACTAAAACTTCATTTGGGCTACGGAAACTCCCTAAATGCTCCCATACATCACAGTTCACCTGTGATTTGCATAAGCAGTGCAAGCACAACCTATCTCTCTTACTCTATCACTAGAATGCCGAGAACAAACCCAACACTACTAGCAGGATCCAGGAACTGGGAAAGTCATTTCTGGGCTTAAGGGAATGTAATTTTCTCTAAATATGCCATTTTGAAAAACAAAATCCAAATCTCAATAATACCGAACTCTTAATGGATTAATCTCAAACTATTACCCTAACAAGGAACACCTGTCCTGTCTTCTTATTACCACTTTTAACACCTGTCACTCCGTTCCGAACACCTATGCAAGCTCCCAAACATACTAACCATCAGTCTGCTAACATGTCTGTTAGAGCGTCGGACCTTAATAAGTAAACTTACAAGGGGACGGGTATAGGTCGATGAACCTTTTGACTCGTTCAAGATGTTCTTACCATAGCTCCAGAGCAGAACAATAATCAATACACAATAATCAATAATCAATAATCATTAGTTAAAACAATAATCAATGGAGTCAGTAATTGTCACGCACCATGACTTTTCAGCCATGAATAACCACAACTTTAGTAAAAGTTATTTCCCTTATATTAAAAATGCTAAAGTCATGTAGATTAATCTCAAGATCAAATGAAACACATATAAAAACAGTACCGGTTGACCAAAGCGACGAAAGAAGCACAATCTAATCAAGGCCTGAATCACAATATATTCTAAGAAAACGGTACAGATCAATAGCAAAGTCATTTGCGATGAAGTAATCACATACATCGAATTCAGCAAGATAGCTCGTCAAACATTTGTCTCTGCAATTTATCACTCGTCTTGTGAATAGCCTCAACTAACCCAGATTGGCATCAGCATGTGGGGCTTCATGCAAAACAATTTAGAACACAAATTTAGTCAAAACATCTAGCTAAGGGAAACTATTAAGACAGCGCAGTTGGTAACTAGAAAGAAAAGGCATAAAAATGCAATTCAGTCACATTGTCATTTCTACCTATCCACGGTATGGGTCAGCAAGCTGAATCAGTCTTTGTCCTCAGGTCATCAGTCGATTAGCAAAGCATCAAGCTCTCTGTCAGAGAGTAATGAGCCCAATGACAGAATCTCGAATCTCTTCTTCTCCCAAAGTCACTCTAAATCTCTGGTCTCGTCGTCTGTCCAGGTTCCCTCTGTCGCGTTGTTATATCAAAGTCACCCAAACTATCCCCCAATTCCCAATTGGTCAATTAATCGTACGTTATTACTCTGTCCAGTGAAAGTTCTATACCAAATCTATGAATTCTAACTTTTCACACTTCACATGTCGTTGATTGGTCCACTTTACGATGCTCTCATCATCCGGCTTGTCAGGTATCGAATTTGTTGCATCTTCTTCACCAGTCAGTGTCTTCATTGTTCGCATCCTGGGAAATAACCTCTTGCACACATTACACACATCTCAATACATTTTAAGAACACTGTCTCCTGTTAATCGGTTCTCATGGAAAGCTTCTGCTAAGCATTTTAACACGACAATGAGCACTTCACAATTAGTTCACTCTGTCAGCATTTTTAATAAACGCTAAGAAATACAGCTTCTGCATGAGGCCTGGCAAAACTAGGCCAAAACACTCGCTAAGTTAAGGCCTATAATTAATAAGCTAGAACGTACTTCATAACCCTTAATATGACATATTACTACATTAATCTAATACATTTTCAATATTTCATAAGTATTAATAATTATTAAGTACATTTCGTGAACACTGGTGGCCATTCTTCGAGTTCACAATTTCAAACATGCACATTATTTTTCTCCATGTTATTAATGTTCTACATAAGTCATTATTCAAAATACATAAACACTCATTAATATTTTCTAATGAAGACATCTGCTTTAGCACATGTAATACTAGTCTACAATGCAAAAATTGCACAACAATCTTTTGAAAGCAATGAACATAAATATACATATTCATCCTATTATACCACAATATATTACACTCATTATACTCAAATCACCTTCTTAATTCACGAGAAAGACAATAGATAAGTGGTTCCAATTTCCACACCACCTCTTCCCTAATGAGGGAATATCAAATCTAATTTTATAAACGCTCCTTCTGTATTTCAATAAGTATGGCACCTACGAAAAGCTCCTCAACCCTTGTTCAACGAGTCACCATCAAGTCCATTCACACATAATGAACATAGGCCCAGATTTAAGAAGGCCTAGCGCCACTTTAGTGCTGGCTTAGCGTCATTTTCTTTAAGCTAAGGCCCTGCTAAGGTGGCCATTTCCCTGTGCCATATTTACAAAGTGGTGCAATGCATGCATTGCGCCACTTTGTAACCGTTTGCTCTACAATATGCATACGCCATGCATAATGTATGCAAAGGGGGTGTTCCCCCCGTTAGGGGGGCTGAAAAAATGGCGTAATGAAATCTAAGAGATTTCTTTGCATCATTGTTTTCGGCACTTTTAACGCCTACTCAGAGCTGGCATTAAAAGGAAGCAAACCATTGTTTACAATGGGCCTCTATGTACTGTTCAGGGTTAGCGCCAACATTTTGACGCTAACCCTGAACAGTACATCAATAGTGTCAAAAATGTGATGATTTTGAACCTACAATGCACCAGGGTGCGCCATATCTTAGATACGGCGCACACATAGTGGCAGAAGGGGGGCTCTAAGGGGCGCTAGGAAAGTTCCTTAAATCTGCCCCATAGTATTTACATCTATTCATACCTGATACAACTGACCATTCCCGTTCTCCAAATTAGTGTCAATGTCATGTGATTTTGAATCATACCTTTCTCTTATACTCCTTAGCCTCTCAGGTCTTCATAATTTCTATAGAAGTGAAACCCCACAGTTAGACTCTACTGCTCACATCCCATAAATCTGTTTGTAACAGAGACCACCTCCTTAGCATAGTCCCTCGCTACACTACAATTTCTTTCAGCTCCAGATAAATTCAGATTATATGTGACAGAGAGGACATAGCATCAAGAATACACAGGAAACCTACTAGTGTTAATGCAATTTTACATGGGCAGTTCTGCCATTTAAAGAGTTTCTTCAGGTTAAAATAAACTGTAGTGAGGCGTGGGACTATGGCAACTAAGAGGTCTCTATATGACATAGATTTATGCCAAGGGGTTATGACATGAGAACAGAACAGGTGAGGAGAAGGGCAGATAAGATCAGGAGAGAGGAACTATTAAAACTGAGGACTGTGAAAGAATAAGAAAGGGAGAATGTAGTGAGGTTATTACTCAATATAACAATGGGAATCGAGAATAACATAGGTGCCTTCGGAAACACTGGGGAATCTTGAAGCTGGATTCAATTAATCAATGGATCAGTAGATTTGTGGAGCACTTTTTGTTACCCATGAGGGTATCCAGGCACTGGCAGGGTCCAACTGATTATTCGAATAGCCAGGACTTTCAAAACAGTGGTAGAGATTGGGAGTTACGGCGATTAAAGTGTTGCTCGTTCTATGTCTTCACTGCTAGGTAGGAGAAGGAGCTACATCACGGCAGGAGTGAGGGTTAGAGAAAAGTGAGCGGAGCTGTGTGTGGACTGATGGAATTTCAGGCTGTGGTTCAAGTAGTCAGGTTTGCAACTGTGTAGGGCCTTGCATGCATGGGTCAGGAGCATGAACTGGCATCTTTTCTGTACAGGGAGCCAGTGGAGTACCCTGAGGTAGGGGGTGGTGTAGGTTAATCTAGGGAGATCGAGTACGAGTCTGGCTGTAGAGGTCTGTATGGTCTTTAGTTGTTGGAGCAGATGAGCTGCTATCCCTGCAAAGAGAGTGTTGTCATGTTCTAGTAAGCTTGAGAAGAGGGTCTGGTTGATGGCACGTCATGAGCTTTGGGGTAGCCATTTGAATATCACAGCACATGCAGAGGATGAAGAAGCATAAGGAGGAAACAAGATGACCTTAGTCATCATGGTTAGCTTGTTATCCAGAATGATGCCTAAGTTTTTAGCATGGTCAATAAGGGTAGGAGTAGGTCTGAGTTCCAAGGACAACCAGGATGCCTCCCATGGGGTGGTTTTGTTTCCAAAGATCAGTACCTCTGTCTTGTTGAGCTTCAGGCAGCTGTCCTTCTTTCACTTGGTGACGTCTGCCATGCAGTTGCGGAAGTTGATCTTAGTGTTGGTGGTGTCTTTGAAGAGGGAGAGGATGAGTTATGTGTCTTCAGCATAGGATATGATGTTGAGTGAGTGGGTTTTGACGATGCTTGCCAGAGGTGTCATGTAGGTGTTGAAGAGGGTAGAGCTGAGGGAGGATACTTGGGGTGCTCCACAGATTATTTCTTTGGCTTTAGAGGTGAATGGGGGGAAGGCGGACTTTTTGCATTCTTCCAGTGAGGAAAGAGGTGATCTATCCGAGAGAAGCTCCTTTGATGCCTATGTTGTGCAGTCTTGTTATGAGTTTGTGGTAAGAGACCACGTAGAAGGCTGCCAAGAGGTCAAGGAGGATCAGAGCTTCAGTTTCTTCTCGGTCAAGTAGGGCTTGGATGTCAATGGTAGCTGCGATGAGGGCTGTCTCAGTGCTGCCTTTACTGTGGAATCCAGATTGGGAGGAGTCGAATAGGAGGTTCTGTTCCCGATGTGAGTGGAGCTGTTGGTTGATTACTTTTTCTAATACATTGGCAGGAGATCGGTCAGTAGTTCTTGAGTGTGCTTGGGTCAGTAAATGTTTTATTTAGTAAGATGTTGACTTCTGAGTGTTTTCAGTCCTGGAGGAAGGTGGCTGTGTCAGTTGAGGTATTGAGCAAGGTGATGAGTATGTGGTTGATTCTGGCTTCACCTAGGTTGGAGATGTGGTTAGAGCATGGGTCGGTTGCTGTCCCTGAGTAGACAGAGTGCATGATGGAGGTTGAGCAGTCATTATGTTGCTTGAAGAGGTCAGTGGCCTATCACTGGGGTGTGATGTTTCTGTAGATGTTGGTGATCTTGTTGTGGAAGACGTTTGCAAGGTTGTCACAGAGATCCTGTGAGGGGGTATTGTTGTTTGTTGCAGCTGAGGGGTTGGAGAATTCTTTGAGGATGTTGAAGAGTACTTTGCTGTTATTGGAACTTCATTTGATACGTGAGGCTAAGGCCTTTTTTTTTATTCTCTCAACTGCCTCTGGTAGAGGTTGAGGGTTGTCTTGAAGGCTTTATTTTCAGTCATGTCCTTGCTGGAGCACCATCTCCTTTCTATTTGTTTGAAGTGTTGTTTAGCATTTCTGAGGTCCTCAGTATACCTGCTAGCCTGCTTAGTGGACCTTTCGCAGATGTTGTTTCTTAAGGGACCAATGCTGTTGGTGCAGTTGGTGATCCAATTGTTGACGTTTCTGATGTTCTGTCTAGGTTCTGGAGGAGGTGGGGGGTGGTGTTGAAGGATTTGATCCATGTTTCTTTTGAGATTTTGCTCAAGCTGCGTTGGGGGGCATTGGAGACATGAGAGCGGAGGTCCATAGGCTGGTGATGTTGAAGTGGATGATGGAGTGTTCAGTCCAGGTGAGTTCCATGGTGTAGCTGTACATAATGAGATCGCTGGAGGTGAAGATGGGGTCAAGTGTGTGGCCTGCAGTGTGCGTGAGCATGTGGATGAGTTGGGTTAATCCAATGTTGTTCCTCCTGTCAAGGAGGTTGGTAGTATTGATGTAATTGTGGTAATTGAGATGAAAGTTGAGGTTGCTGGGAAAAAGGCAATGGGGTGGTGAAGTCTGCGATGAAGTTGCAGAAGGTTGGATGTGGTCATGGAGAATGTTAGGCAAGGATGCCCCTGATGGAGGTTTTGCTGTCTTGATTTGGAAGTTGAGATGGTTCATGTCTGTGGTGATGTTCTCATTTGTGGATTCCTTGG
Source organism: Pleurodeles waltl (assembly GCF_031143425.1). NCBI lineage: Eukaryota > Metazoa > Chordata > Amphibia > Caudata > Salamandridae > Pleurodeles > Pleurodeles waltl. The sequence continues at coordinate 577,082,147 of NC_090448.1, forward strand.
GTATGACAGCAATCCCTCTGCCAGGTTTGTTGATGCAATCACAGTGGGTGATCTTGTATCCTTCAGGTATTGCAGTGGCAGGCGTGGAAGTGGGGTTGAGCCAGTTTTCTTTTGAGGGTGGAGATGAGGTCACAAATCTCAGTGCTGTGTTTGAATAGTGAGTGCGTGTTGAGAAGGGTGCATGGGAGTTGGTATTTCTATTCAGGTGGTGTATGTGGTGTGTTTGAGGTGGAGTGGGTCAGTTGACTGGTGTGTGTGCTGGGGCAGGTGAAGTGATAGTGGATGCAGGTGAAAGGTCCCTCAGTGGAGATTGGGTCACTGCTGTGGTAATCTTTGTTGCAGCATCCGGGTTGGAGGGTGCCAAGCTCAGTGATGGTGTATCTATGGGGATGGGAGGGCTAGAGGCCAGGGCCTCCCTGCAGTGAAGGTGCCACCTAGGATAAGTAACAAATAGAAAGTGTTTTACAGAAGTGGTTGGTAATGACATGACTTATATTTGTGTTGTGGGAGTAGGTAGTGTGGAATTTGTGTGTAGCTTCGAGGAGTAAAACAGTGTTAGCATAGTGTACATGGTAAGAGACAGGGGAGCATATTAGCTCAGTTAAGTTATCCTAAAGGGATGGAATTTTAATTATGCAAATGTTAAAATGTTTTGAACACATTAGTGCAGTTTTTAGAGAAAGTGTGAAGGATATATGTGAAACAGAGGATTCGATCCCATATGGTATAAGTTGATGTAGAGGGAAATAAATTGTATTTTGTTAGATAGTGAATTTACAACAGATGCAGTTGTTGAGGAATTTGTTGAACAGTCACAAAATTTTAAAAAAATGTTTACTTACAGTTTGGTGGTTGTAGAATTGGAGTACGGGTGTTTGCAGTCCATTTTTTAAAGAGATTTAGCCATAGGGCACTGTTTGTTATAGATATGTTGTATTGTAGTTGGTGTAGAGTTCCCAGAAGGAATGCAACGGCTATACAGAGGATGTGAAGAATAATAGGGGGTAGTACATTAAGTCGACAAAGCCTTGCTTATGAGATATAGGGCCTCATTACAACTTTGGAGGAGGGTGGTAATCCGTCCCAAATGCTGCGGATATCCTGCCCACCGTATTATGAGTTCCATAGGATATAATGGACTCGTAATATGGCGGGTGGTATATCTGTCACATTTGGGACAGATTAACACCCTCCTCCAAAGTTGTATCAGGCCCATAATCTAAATTATGTGATTTGCGAAATGTTTCAAACGCAATAGCGTAGTGGATTAGAGAGAGTGGGATATATGTATGAGATACACAGGGTTGAATCCTATATGCTATAAGCTGATGTAGCGAGAGTTCATTTATTTTTTTTAGAGTAACTGGGCAGGAGGGATGAGAGGCTGATGATTATATGCAATTGGTCTGGAGTTCTTAGGAGGAATGCAATGGTGATGGAGAGTAGCTCATATTATCAAAATGAACATGAAATGTTTGCGAACTAATGCATAATAATGCCGCATAGAAAATGTATCGCTATGTTTTACTAAATGTGCGTTTGAAATGTGCCCACGGGGAGTGGCCACCAATGTACACGATGACTAATGTAATTGACTAATAATTAATTTTTGATGTACTAATGTATGATTTTGTATTAGTATTAGGGATTATATGTTAAGGTTTTGCTAATTAATCACTAGGCCTTAGTTAGCATGAGTCGGGCCTAGCTGCCCAGTTTCATATTAAGGGGCTGATTCTGACTGTGGCGGGCGGCGGAGGCCGCCCGCCACAGTCCCGCCGACAAATGACCGCGGCGGCCATTCTCACATTTCCGCTGGGCCGGCGGGCGCTCTCCAAAAGAGCGCCCGCCGGCCCAGCGGAAATGCCCCTGCAACGAGGATGCCGGCTCCGAATGGAGCCGGCGGAGTTGCAGGGGTGCGACGGGTGCAGCTGCACCCATCGCGTATTTCAGTGTCTGCTTTGCAGACACTGAAATACTATGCGGGGCCCTCTCACGGGGGCCCCTGCAGTGCCCATGCCATTGCAAGGGCATGGGCACTGCAGGAGCCCCCAGGGGCCCCGCGGCACCCCCTACCGCCATCCTATTCCTGGCGGGAGACCCGCCAGGAACAGGATGGCGGTAGGGGGTGTCAGAATCCCCATGGCAGCGGAGCGCGCTCCGCCGCCATGGAGGATTCCCCCGAGCAGCGGAAAGTCGGCGGGAAACCGCCGACTTTCCGCTTCTGACCGCGGCTGAACCGCCGCGGTCAGAATGCTCGAGGGAGCACCGCCAGCCTGTTGGCGGTGCTCCCGTGGTCGGTGACCCTGGCGGTCACCGGCCGCCAGGGTCAGAATGACCCCCTAAATGTGTTTTTCTAACGTGCACTGTGCTGACTTGCTGAAGGACATGTACTCGTATTTTTCCAAAGCTAGAGGATGTATGTAACCGTAGTAAATCCGTTCTCATGAGATTCGACTTGCTCAAGGAGACATTCTTGCTGAATGCAACAGTGTAGACTTGCAACAGGTACAAGGTCACCTGAACTGGTATAGACAATGGAACTACTGACTAGACCTGTGAGAGGACCACGAGAACATGAAATCATACCGGACATTTTACCAGTTGAAGACGTCAATCACAAGAACAAATAAACTGTTCCCTTAAATCCCTGATGACTTTTCCGGAATCTCAGAGCTTGCCAAAGTGAGTTGGGTATGTTCTCGGCGTTCTAGTGATAGTATGTGTGGTGTAGAATTGCGCTTGCTCAGCTTATGCACAGCGTAGGTGAATTGTGAAGTTTGTGAGATTATAGGCCAGGTAATGTTTTAGTAGGAGTGGGCATACTCCGCAGTATGAGAGTAGGGAAGTCGGCGAACTTCATGTGAGTGTGGCGCTTTGTGCTAAAAAATTGTCCACGTGGTTGTTGGTAATGTATAGACCCGGCGTGGTCTACGACTCCGGAGTATGTTGATAAGTGTATGAGACACTTGGTTTATGTTGTAATTTGTGCAGTTTAATAGGTCAATCGGGCGTGGTTGACAAGTTGAGTTTGAGTCAAAGAGTGTGAGTGAAACATTCAATCGAGATTTGGTAAGTTCTAAAGTGCACTAGAACAAGCCGTTGACAAATCAAGAGTAGAATTTGCAGGTCGAATTCTGCTTGCGAGTGCGGGATCTGAGAAGGAGAGAGTAGCGGCCAAGGCTTCAAGTGAAATCTCTGTAAAGGTCTGAAGCGATTGTGTTACCCTTCCTGTAGTAAACCGGCAAATTTGAGTTTTTGTGAAGGTCCTCGCAATATATTGCATTAGTTTGTGTGAATTTAAAGTGAAGAGGACAAGCCGCAAGACTTTGTCAGCCGCAGTGTGTGTGAGTGTGACGTCATTGGAGCCGTGCTGGGATAGGTCAGTTGCCGAAGGGGGTCGCGCACTGTAGTGCTTTTCTCTTATTTAGTTTCTAAGCACTAACATAACACAACAGAAATGCACTTCTGAGGTCAAAGAAGACTTTTATTGTTGTTATATGAATGACGAATTAGTAGCTTTCAAGTCCGCGTTAATCAAACAAAATATATCAGTTTGCAATATACACAGCAGGTTATATTTATAAGATATTGAATGCAAAGCAAAACAAATACTTCACCGTGTGGGAACTATTCACAGCTTCATCTTTCTAAGGTCTGCAAGCTGAGGACCCCTGTCAGCCGCGAGAAAGAGAGATTCATCTACCCACACGGGATTGCTGGCAGCCTGCGCCAAGCTCCAGCACGAGGTCCGGCAGATTCGAATCTACACGGTGAAGTATTTGTTTTGCTTTGCATTCAATATTTTATAAATATAACCTGCTGTGTATATTGCAAACTGATATATTTTGTTTGATTAACGCGGACTTGAAAGCTACTAATTCGTCATTCATTCATAAACATTGTGGTTGGGGAAGAATAAAATAACAATAAAAGTCTTCTTTGACCTCAGAAGTGCATTTCTGTTGTGTTATGTTAGTGCTTAGAAACTAAATAAGAGGAAAGCACAACAATTGGTACCTGGAGTCGTGGGGTCGGTCATTAAGAGGTGATTAAAGGGTTTGACGAGTTGGTAGATTTCTAAGTGCACACTTTAAAAGTGTAATTGTTTTTTTTGTTGTTTGGAGAATTACAGAAATTGTTTTCTGTTTGGAGAATCACAGTAGCACGGCAGACCATGTCTGAGAATACATGTGTTGATGAACTGCCTGATGGTGCTAAGAAAAACTGTGAATTGTTTTCTGTTTGGGGAATTACAGAAGAAAATGCATGTGTAGCTAAAAGGCCTGATAATGTTTTGAGAAATAATTCCTGTTGTATATATGTAGAAAACGTGTGTTTTGGAAGTAATGATGACAGAAAGGTCTGGATACCTTTATCTGCTTACAGAGAAATGCAGGAGAAATGTAGGAAGTTGGAACATGAAAATAGGAATTTACGTGAGCAAATTAGCCCCACTGAAAGTTATAAAAAGGCTGTTTTTGAAGAATCTTTCTTGTCCCATTCCAGTAATGAGGGGGTTAAGACAGCTCCGAGCTGCACTGAGTTTCCGTGTGAGCCAGGGTTTTTGGCAGCCAAAGTGCATTCCTTAACTGATAACACGGACGAGAGAGCTCAGAATGTGATTTACGAGTTACTTGCAAAATGCACAAGTAAAACGAAGGATTTTAGAGCAAGACACCCCGAGTTTCATTAGCTTGTTTGATTTTTGGAAAAAGAATAGCCCTCATTTGAGAGAAATCCTAACACTTTTGTATATGGTCACTGTGAAAAATAATATGCAGCTGCGCGCTTGTGATTTGGCAAATGAAATAATGCAGACTTTAGGTTTCTGCGCAGTGCAAGAAGGAAATACTTATGTACATGTAATTCAAGAACAAGGGAAGAAAATACTGCCCCTAGCTAGAATCATACAATGGATCTGGTACTTGCAAGACAGGGCTAGAGTACCACAGATAAAAGAATTACCAATGAAGTTGAATGCACCATTTGAATTCGTGTCCACTGAAGATAAAAAGCATGTTTGTTTTACTAATGATTCATTGACTGAAATGTTGTTTTCTGGCACCGTAGAAGGAACAGCGTGGTATAATGTGTGTCAGATTTTAAAGCAAGAGCTAAGTGAGATGTGTCATTTTTACGCTGATTTTTGGTTCTTTGATAATGTTTTAGCACCTAACTGGTTCAATTACCTTGCAGATGTTAATGAGAAAAATGCAGAGAGAGAAGTGTTCACCCAGAATTCTGCCTTAGTGGGGATGGCTATGTGGGTGCCCCAGAAATGTGAAAAGGCCACTTACAGGTGGGCAGAGATGAGAGAGATGCACATTCCCCTAGATTTGATAAAAACTGTGCAGCACGCACAAAAGCAATCTGTCATGCAAGCAGTCACAGAGCAGTTGGGGAGAGGAAAGTTACCAGAACAGAAATGGCAAATTGATCAGGTTTTAGGGAGAGTGATTGCTGCAAATTACCAAGGAAAAATCGAAATTATGCTGATACCTAGAAAAGAATCTGATTCATTCATACAAATTGGAGACAGAATGGCCCAAATTGGCGAAAGTGCAGTGAATGGAGGTTTGGTAAAGAATGAGTCTGCCCCAGCCCTTCTGACAGTGCAAGAAAAAGGAAGCTGTGGTGCAGCAGATAAAAACCTCAGTACTGATGTGTGGGCTGAAGCCCCAAGTGATCCTCCAGAACCTGCAGAAAATATAACAAAGGGCCTCAAAAACGTCCTGCTGATTATAAAACAGGGAAAGAAAGAGGAAGGGTGCAGTTTAAATGAAAAATGTTATTTGCAAGAAAAGTCATACTTGTTTCTTTTGCAGATCCGACCACGTTTCGCCACTGTCCCTGAGTGCGCTGTGTGGTCCCCCTTCCGGTGTGTGCGTGTGGGGTCGGGGAAGGGACCGAATCCCCAACCTGAACCTGGCTGAGTAAAGTGCCAGCACCATGGATCCATTTTGCGCAAACTGCGCCTTCAGTTCAAGTTCAACTTGTTTGCTGTGGTTTTTTTTTTTCCCCTCTCGTATGGAACTCTGACTTTTGCTTACCTTCCAGAAAACCTTTCAGGTGGACCGTGCACCTTTACATGAGCAGAACTCATGCCACATCAAATTGCTAACACTGTTGAATTAGAGACTCATTCAGAAAAAAAAAAAAAAATTGCCCAGTCTTTTCTATGTAGATGTATCTGATATGAAAGGTTATGAAATCAATGTGTTAATTCACTTCTATTGCTTTACAGGGATTGCTTTGATCATTGAAATTTGATTTGATCATAATGTTTTTTTTTTGTGCTGATGTTTTTTTTTTTTTTTTGAAATATGAGATATGTGAAACAAAAATTCATTGGTCAAAGGGCGGAATGTCCTGCCATTTGATAAAGTTTTGTTTTGACCAATGACTTTGTGTTTCACCACTGCGCATATTAGTTGCTCAATGTTCACCAGTAGCACATGGTATGTTTTGTTCAGTTTAGCCGCCTATTGGCTTTGACATGGCATTAGCCATTACTTTCTGTATTCAGTTTAGCCGCCTATGGGCTTTGACATTGCATTAGTCTGTATTCTGCCTATTGGCTTTGACATGGCATTAGCCATTACTTTCTGTATTCAGTTGAGCCACCTATGGGCTTTGACATTGCATTAGCCATTACTTTCTGTATTCAGTTTACCCGCCTATGGGCTTTGACATCGCATTAGCCATTACATTCTGTATTCTGCCTATGGGCTTTGACATGATATTATACAGCTCAGCTGCCTATTGACTTTGACATGATATCATATATTACATTTTGTATTCAGCTCCGCTGCCTATTGACTTTGACATGATATTATATATTGCATTTTGTATTCAGCTTAGATGCCTATTGGCTTTGACATGACACTAGACATTGCATTTGATATTTAGGTTAGCTGCCTATTGCCTTTAACATGACATTGCATTTGATATTTAGGTTAGCTGCCCATTGCCTTTAACGTGGAGTTCTGTATTTTTCCAAGCTGTGTTTTTGCACCAGAGAACCAAGATGTTTTGCTCTCACAGTAGACTAGACCTGATAAGAGAGAGTACATGGGCGTCGTTTCTCTTCCCTTGAGCTTGGGAACAGGAGTAGTCTTGGAGACCTGGCCAGTCTCCAAAAGGCTTGCTCAGTTTCCCAGGTCTGAGAGGAGGGGGCACACCTTTGTAACGAATGTAACAGGCTGCAGAGAGTCAGATTCGAATCTGCCGGACCTCGTGCTGGAGCTTGGCGCCAGCTGGCAGCATCCCGTGTGGGTAGATGACACTCTTTCTCGCGGCTGACAGGGGTCATCAGCTTGCAGACCTTAGAAAGATGTAGCTGTAAATAGTTCCTACACGGTGAAGTATTTGTTTTGCTTTGCATTCAATATTTTATAAATATAACCTGCTGTGTATATTGCAAACTGATATATTTTGTTTGATTAACGCGGACTTGAAAGCTACTAATTCGTCATTCATTCATAAACATTGTGGTTGGGGAAGAATAAAATAACAATAAAAGTCTTCTTTGACCTCAGAAGTGCATTTCTGTTGTGTTATGTTAGTGCTTAGAAACTAAATAAGAGGAAAGCACAACACGCACGGATTGGCAGCCGTCCGTGAGAGGCAATTGGTTGAGAAGGTAGGCGAAGAGTGTTCTGGGAATTAAGGTCACTTCCTGATTAGATTCTAAAACAAAATAAAATACGCAAGATGACATTTTTCAAGGCATAGAAAAGTGCTTTGAGGGGAGATACGTACATTAAAGCGAGTGTGGGGGAGCCTACACCGCCAGAGGATACTCCAGCTTATACTGTAATGGAGGAGAAGGGAGTCGCCCCATGTCTTTGGCTAAAGCAATGGTGCAAAATGACAGACAAGGAAGGATGTTTAGCGTTTCTGGAGAACGGAACGTTCAATATAAGGATTTTGGAGAATTTGCGGAGGGTGTTAAGTGAGCAAAAACCACCTCCGAGACCAGCTCAGTTTGAGGTGTTAGCGATTTGGGATTTAATGGCAATGCGACAGAGGCAGCAGAAATTTGAGAGGAGAATGAGAAAAGCAGAAAAGACTCTAGCGGAGGCTAGATGGGACAGTGAGACTAAGATGTGGAGAAAAGGAATAGTAGACGGAATTAGGATGTGTCCGGCAATAACTCAAGAAGCCGAAACACAGGGAAAGAAGGCCACTTGTAAAACATACAAGGGCTCTGGTAAGCAAAAGGAGACTCAGAAATCTTGCGTAGATGCAGATGATTCAGATGATGATGAGTTTTTAAATCAGTTGTTACATGATCGACCGCCACCATATGCCATGAACGATAACAGACCAAACACGAGTGCAGGTCCTGTAGATTCAGCACCGAATCAGGGAGATACAAGTGTAGTACAGGCAAATAATGTTATCTCATCAGCTCCATTACAGAATGGTGCTAGTGTATCCACTGCATCAGACACTCAGATACAGTTGCAACCACCACCAATTCAGAGGCTCTACCCTGATGTCCCGTATTGGAGACAACTACGAATTTGATGGTGCCACCAGATCTGGTATACGCGAGATCAAAGTTAGTGCAGATTGAGCCAACTCCACAATTGCTGCCCCAGGCGCAGCAACAGATGGTTCCGAGTTACACTTCGGTTGCAGGACCGCAGTAAACAACAGCACCTATAATGAATCAAGCTATGGGAGCTGATGCTCCACAGGGTTTGGGAACTGGGCAGACACCAGCCGCCATATCCTTGCCGATTACTTTTGGTCCACCAGTATCGCTATATGCGCAGGCAAAGACTAGTGTATGCAACCAAGGAATAATGACCCAAGAGGCGACAAGAGGAGGGTTCACAGGAAGCTCCCAAGGGATGACACAGGGAGAACAGACAGCTGAAAGGTCCAGATCCTTGTTAGATTTCAGTCCAATTGGGGTTCCTTTAGAGACAATGAGACAAGCAGGTCTGGGTACACTAACCCCACAGGTAACGAGTACAAATACGTCACAGACACCAATGATGCAGTCTGGAAATATCTTGTTGCAAAACTTGACAGCGCAACAATGAGTGGTTAGACAAGCTCAACACTTCGCAGACTACTTCTGTGACAGCAGAACGGACGGAAAGAGAGGAATACCTGAATTTTGTGAGGTTGGGTGTAGAAGCCACAGAGTTAGTGGAAGGAACTATGGGGGTGAACAGATTGGAATCATACACTGAAGCAGAATTGAGGTTTCTGTGCCCGAAAATAACAAGAGAAGTGAGCAGGGTGCATCAGAGGTTAGCAAACCCAGCAGACAAATACAGCATAGATCTAGACAATTCTAAGCATCTGAAGAGGAGTTACAGGTTAGACTTTGAGCCTAAAGATTTTGAGCATATGAGGTCTACTGGAATGAAAGCACATCTTAAGGAAATTTTACAGAGCGCGCAGGTTTGGGGAGCATTCGAGAAATGGGAAGGCAGATGGGCAAAGAAGAGAGATAAGGGAAAAAATGACTGCATAGAACCGCAACAGGTGAAAGTTGCGACAGATACGGGAACAATAAAGATGTTACCCATGAGAGAGACAGCTGGAGGGGTTTTACTCCATGTACCGTGGTCTAGAGGTGACATTCTGTCATTCACAAATGATTATCCCAGGCTGAGGGAAAAGCCGATAGAGTGGTATCAGCAGACGGACAGGTTTGTGAAGCTTGCGAAATGTCTTTGGGAAGCCTTGAACACACTGTTTGAGATCATAGTCCCAGCTGACTTATGACTTGAGTGCAAGAGAAGTGTGGACTGGCCGACAGAAGAACCATTAAGGGATAAGATTACTGGAGCACCGTCTCCTGACGTGATGAGGTATTACCTTAAGGTGATTGACTTTTTAAAACAAAAGGTGTCGCCGAATGTCACTGATTGGCAGAAAATTGATCGAAAGGCACAAGAAGGCAAAGAATCGATACATGCTTACTATGAGAGGTTGTTAAAGGTGTTCAAACACTACAGTGGCACTGAGGTCAAAGAGCCGAAAGACATGAATCATCTTGTGTTCAGGTTTGTTGAAGGATTGAGGCCAGAGATTATCCAGATGATTAAGAATCATTTGATCTGTTGGCAAGCGAAGCCGATTAATGAAGTGTTGCAGGACGCGAAATACTGTAGCGATGAAAATGAATTGAAGCAGAAAAAGCTGAAAGAAAAGGTGATGGTGATGCAAATTAGGGCAGCTCAAGCAGGGATACAGGGAAACGGAGTGCCGCAGATGGTACAGCAGCAACCGCAAGGAAACGGGATGTTTTAGGCGCAATCAAGAGGCCGAGGTCGAGGAGGTTTTGTGAACCGCGGTCCAGATTTGAATACGGTTGTGGTACAAAATGATGTGCAGGGGATGAAAAAGGTGTTGCCATGTCATGCGTGCGGGGGCGTGGGACACTGGAAGCGGGAGTGCCTGATGACGGTGCAGGATGGTGTTGTTCAACAAAGCAATGATGTCGGTACATTTCAAAATGTGAGGGGTCCGAAAATGTGGGGTTCACATTCGAACTTCCAGAATAATATGGTTCAGATGCAGGGGCTCCAGCCCATGCAGAAAATACAAATGCTACGTGTTCAGCCAGCACAGATGCAACAAGTACAACAGCAGATTCCCCTGGTACCTAGACAGCAAATGCAGTTGCCTTTAGCTCCGATGGGACAGCAACAGGTGATGCTTCCTCAACAGGTCACAGGCCAAACAATGAGTCAAAATAATACAGTACAATATTTCCCATTGCCTGGTGAGGATGGAATAAACGATGAATGGCCAGATGATTGTTCAGATAGTGAGGAGTGCAGGCTTGCAGCATCCCTAGAAGTAGATCAGAGGGGACCCTATGTTCAGGGAAAGGTGATGGGCCACAAGGTTTAATTCTTGGTTGATACAGGAGCTACACGCTCTACAGTCAGAAGTGCAGACACTCCGAAATTGCCGCTTTCGGAGAGTACTATAAAGGTGGTAGGAGTAGCAAATCAGCTCCTGACAAACCCAATTACAGATCCGGTCCAAGTTGAGATTGGTACCTTCCAGGGATAACATAGGTTTGTAGTCTGTGATTCGAGTTTCGTATCTCTACTGGGAAGAGACTTGCTGTGTAAAACGAGGTGTTTGATTACCTGTTCCAATGAAGGGATTGCGGTGCAGACAAACAGTGATGATGAAGGGGATGATGGTCAGATCTTAGAGCCAGAAACGGAGACTACAGACGAAGAGTACCCTTTGATAACCTTCTTCCCGATGTTCACAATGACTGATTTGCCAACTGAATTACAGTGACAGAGAAAGTGTGGGACTTGACAGGAAAGGAAGTGGGACTGATAAAAGGAGTAGAACCAGTCAAAGTAGAGGTGAAGCCAAATGCGTTGTTTTTCCCGGGTACTGCAGTACCACATGGCACAAGATGTCCTTATACAGGTGACACAGATAATTGCGGACTTTGTAAAGCAATGGATTTTGAAAGAAGTGATGAGCAGCCTGTGTAATTCTCCAAATATGGGTCTGAAAAAGCCTTGTGGGAAAGTCCGAATTGTCCAAGACCTGAGAAAGGTTAACAAGATAGTAGTAAAATGTTGCCCAATAGTGCCAAACCCAGCCGTGATCATGTTTCAAGTTTCTTGTGATGCAGAGTGGTTCACAGTTGTGGATTTGTCTCAAGCGTTCTTTTTGGTGCCTCTTCATGAGGACAGTCAAGTTCTCTTTAGTTTCAAATTCCTGGACAAAGTTTACAGTTGGTGTAGAATTCCTCAAGGGTTTTCAGAATCGCCTTCCATCTTCAATCAGATATTGAAAAAGGATTTGGAATCATTGGAACTGCCTTTTAATTCGGCTCTAGTACAGCACATTGATGATTTGTTGATTGCGTCCAAAACGAAAGATGACTGCAGGTACGACACTATTGCCTTACTAAATCATTTGGGAAAGAATGGACATAAAGTGTCCCCAAAGAAGCTACAGTACTGCCAGAAAGAAGTGTAGTACCTAGGTCATCTGATTGAGAAAGGGTCGAGGAAAATATCCAAAGAAAGGGTAACAGCCATATTACAGATGAATCCCTCCACAACCAAGAGGGACGTGAGGATGTTTTTGGGAATGGTGGGTTACTGTCACCAGTGGATTCCCAACTTCTCGATTATCTCTAAGCCTTTGGTAAGGTTGACTGTCAAAGAGATTCAGGATGGCGCGGGTGCTATAACTATGTATGAGAAAGTGATGAGGGCATTCATTGAATTGAGAGAGAGTATGTGCAGGGCTCCAGCTTTAGGTATATCTGACTACACAAAGCATTTTGTACTGTTTTGTCATGAACGTGATGCTTTTTCTTTGTCTGTCTTGACACAGGTCCATGGAGGTGCAAATTGCCCAGTAGCATATTTTTCAGCTACTTTGGACCCAGTCGCAGCAGCCTTACCGGGTTGTTTGCGTGCAGTTAAAGCAGTTGGTCAAAGGCTCACTCAATGTGAAGGTATAGTGATGGGACATCCCTTAACAGTAATGGTCCCACATTCAGTCGAAATACTGCTCACATGAACAAAGACTCAGCATATGACAAATGCTCGTTTAACCAAATATGAAACGATCATACTGGGGTCATCTAATGTGTCTTTGAAGGGCTGTACTGTGTTGAACCCGGCAACTTTGCTTCCTAATGACAATACAGATATTGATGATGCTGAGAAAGTAGAACATGATTGTCTTGAGGTAACCAATCTGTGCACCAAACCGAGACCTGATATTAAAGATATTCAATTAGAAGAGAATGATTACATTATCTTTGTTGATGGCTCATGTCTGAGAGACTCAGTGGGAGTACTGAGAGCTGGATACGCTGTGTGTACAATAACTGGTTTCCTGGAAGCATCTTGGCTCGAAAGAGTGTATTCTGCTCAAGTTGCTGAATTGGTTGCTCTTACTAGGGTATGCCATGCCACTGAAAATTGGAAAGTCACTATCTATACTGACAGCATGTACGGCTTTGGAATTGTCCATGATTTTGGCCAGTTATGGTCACAAAGGGGTTTCATGACCTCGTCTGGTTCTCCAGTGAAAAATGTCGAAAGTATTAAGGAGTTGTTGCACGCGATTCAGTTACCTCTTGAAACTGCCGTGGTGAAATGCAATGCTCATGTGAAGTCGCAAGACTTTGTGTCAATGGGAAACGGATATGCAGATCAAGTCGCAAGGTTTTGTGCATTGAACTGTATATAATTCCAAGATCAGTGAGAATTGTTACCGGAAACTGAAAATGAGACATGCTCAGGTTATGCATTAAGAATGATTGACACATTGGAAGAGTTAAAATCATTACAGGGACGTGCCAGCAGAGAGGAGAAACGCTTGTGGCTCGAAATGCAATGTACACAAAGACCTGATGATTTGTGGGTTTCAGATGAAGGGAAAATGGTTTTGCCAAACAGTCTTTTGTCACAGTTTGCGAGATTTTACCATGGTCAAGCACATGTTGGGAGAGACGCCATGATCAGGTCAAAATTCAGACAAGCTGCAGAAGTTATCTGTCACAGGTGCATCATCTGTCAGTAGATGAATGCAGGGAAAGGGACCGTGGTGAATTTGAGCCACAATGGGAGAGCAGGAGGTCCATTTAGCAGGATGCAAATGGATTTCATTGAAATGCCTGTGTGTGGAGGTCTGAGGTACGTGTTGGTGATTGTGTGCATTTTCAGTCACTGGATCGAAGCTTACCCTACACGTAGAAATGATAGTCTCACAGTAGCTAAGTTGTTTCTTAGGGAGTTGATACCATGTTTCGAGTTTCCGATCTCTTTAGAATCAGATAGGGGAAGTCCCTTTAACAATGAGGTGATCAAGCTCATGTGTGCTGCATTGAACATAGAACAGAAATTGCATTGTAGCTACTGTCCTGAAGCCTCAGGACTAGTGGAGCAGATGAATGGTACCTTGAAATTGAGAATGGCAAAAATGTGCGCACCTACAAACTTGAAATGGCCGCATTGCCCTTAGTACTAATGTCAATGAGAAATACACCTGACAAGAAAACAGGACTGTCTGCTCATGAAATTCTCATGGGCCGTGCTATGAGATTGCCCGCAGTGCCTGTCACTGCTCTTGTAAATATCACAGATGATATGGTGTTGGACTACTGCAAGGGTCTGGCTGACGTGGTCCGCTCTTTCTCTCACCAGGTGGAAGCAACCACACTGCCACCGATAAATGATCCAGGTCACACTCTGAAAGCCGGTGACTGGGTTGTTGTCAAGAAACACGTGAGGAAGTTGTGTTTGGAGCCACGTTGGAAGGGGCCATACAGGTGATACTGACAACTACTACCGCTGTGAAATGTGCAGGACTTCCACACTGGATCCATGCCAGTCACACTAAGAAGGTGATGTGTCCAACTGATGAGGAACTTGAGTTGTCGAAAGCAACAGCTGCAGAAAAGGAAGTCTTAGGGCTGGAGAATAATCGAAGGGGAACTGAGACTGAAGGAGAGCCCGTTGAGGACGGCTTAGTCACTCAAACCGTAAACAAAATCCAGAAGGGTGACGGTGAGCCTCTCTCAACTGAGGCACCAGGAGGGCCGACACAAAGAGAGGTTCTCCCAGAAGCAGAGGGATACGGGTTTGAAGTCGAACCCCTGACAGACCCTGAAGGCGAAGGAGGTGAGACAGAAGGAAGTCAAAGAGTTCTGACTCCTCCTGAGCCACTTGCAGATCCATCAAGAGAAAACACCATAGCACAAGAGGAGGGCGTTGACCAGCACCCTGAAAAGCCAAGTGGTAGGAAACCACTTAAAGGAGATAAATGGCCGGAACCACAAGCTGCAAAGGAGAAAGTGGTCATTAACAAAACAATTGAGGAGGAAGTTGACACGACGAGGAAAGAAGATCTCAGTGAAGGAGAGTTGCAGGGTGATCGCAGACTGAAAAGAAAAAGAGTTGCAAACAGAAGGTACGCAGATTCTGAATGGGCTTATGCAACATCAGCTGAGTGGCAACAAGAATTCTTGGCATTCTGTTTTGATCGAGAAATTCTAGGTCAATATTACGGTACTTGAAATTGCCCACAAATAAGAAACTGTGTTAAGCTGAAATTGAATTAAGAGAAACCTGAGAAAAGAGACTGATAAAATTACCGGATGTGACACTGTTAACCTGAATTGACTCTGAAAAACCGATTATGACAAGCTGCTAACCTGATTTGACAAAGGGTCCTGGGAGTGAGTGAAGCTGTAAATACTTGCTAAAGAAAGACTTTGCCTAAGAAAAAGAAAAAAAAGAGAAAAAGAGAGCTTTAGATCTTCCTCAGTTGATTATTTGCCTTTATATTGTTCTGCTTTCTGATTCTTTACAGATCATGCCTAGATCAGGAGATGACGTTGAAAGAAATGTGCAGTGTAAATATTTGAGTGTTGCTTTGGGTGTTGTGTGCGCAGTGGTAATAATAGCTGTGATTGTGGGAATGCCATTGGTGGAAAAGAGTGAGACTAACAATGCTACAATTCCTGAGACTGCTACACTAACACCATGGGAGAGGTTTGAGCAGGATCTGAAATATTTGCATGAGGGAACTAACACAAAAAGGGAACTATCTACTAATGTTTTCTATCGCTTGTTGAATGAGTATGTTGAGACAATGGATGCGAAGAATTGTTATGTGTGCACAAAAATTCCTTCATCAATACAAGAAGGGGTTACTTATCATAGTTTGCCACTAACCTACGGGATAAGTTGTAGTTTGATATTAACAAGGCATTATGATCAAGAATATCTTCAGTACTTCTATTCAAATTTAGATGTAGTATTCTCCTTTGTGCCTATAATTGAATATTTGAGTAAAATAGCTAAGGATCATAATATAAAAATAGTTAGGGGTTTATTTGAGCCAACACTGACATTTGGTACAGCTTATGCGCATCGCAATAATTTAACCTGCTTACTAACGCCTGTAGAAAAGAGCTTTTTAGATCACACTGATGATAGAAGAAAAGTGCTAAAGGAAAAGCTAGAGAAAGGGTTAGAGAAACGAACGTTTGCAAATGATTACGCTTATAGTGCAATAAAGACACAAGGCAAATTAGCTGTAAATGCATTACAGTTGTAGGAAAGCTTTGTATATATAGGCCAAAATCTGACTATGACACTTTATTTGTGGGAACGAGTGAGCGCAGACATGTGTTTTTGTTTCAGAGTAAATGGACGTTCATGCTAAATGGACAGGATCCAGCGATCCAGCGATCCCGGGGATCTATTACATATGTGAACTTAGGGGGTCATTACAACATTGGCGGTAAAAGCCACTTAACGCCGCGCAGAAGACCGCCAACACAATGCCGCAGCAGCGGAATTCCGCCACGGTCATTATGACCCAAAGCCCGGAATCCTCCAAAATTTAGACACCCACACAAGTACGCCACACCAAAGGTCAGTGATAAACTGGCGATAACAAAACATCCACCGTCACGCCAACAGGAATACGCCCACACTATCACGACCCACGAATACACGCGGCAGTCTTTCAACCGTGGTATTCCATTGGTGGTACACACCGCCGCGCTGAAAATACACACACATCTACAAGACACAACCACATTGGACATTTCGAAATACACACACCTGATACACATATACACACCACTCCAACACACCCAATACAATATAAAACACACACCCACATCACCCACAAACCCCTACTGCCAAAAATTCTGAAAGAAGGCCAGAGAGAGACACCACAATCTACAAACAAGCATCCACAGGCAGTCAACACCATCACCCACATAACATCCACGCACCTCACACAACACACCACTAAATATCACCCCACACATCACAACACACACCACCCCACACATCACCCACACCACCCCATGGCACGGCAAAGACACCCCAAGTTCTCTGAGTAGGAGCTCAGGGTCATGGTGGAGGAAATCATCTGGGTACAGCCACAGCTATTCGGAGCACAGGTGCAGCACACCTCCATAGCTAGGAAGATGGAGCTATGGTGAAGAATAGTGGACAGGGTCAATGCAGTGGGACAGCACCCAAGAAATAGGGATGACATCAGGAAGAGGTGGAACGACCTACGGGGGAAGGTGCATTACGTGGTCTCAAGACACCACCTTGCGGTTCACAGGACTGGCGGCAGACCCCCACCTCCTCCCCCACAACTAACAACATGGGAGGAGCAAGTCTTGGCTATTCTGCATCCTGAGGGCCTCGCAGAAGTACCTGGAGGAATGGACTCTGGTAAGTCAAAGCTCTAATACTATATCCCCTACCCTGCCTGCATGCCATCACATACCCCCACCCTCGCCCTCACACCCATCACTCCAATTCCTCATAAATGTTCCAATTTCACAAACCACACATCCCAACACCAAGTCCTGCATGCAACAACAAAGCATGGACACCCATCACCAAAGCATGGCCACTGCACATACCCATACCCCCCCTAAATCATCATCACATAAGGCCCCACACAGGAATGCAAGCACTGGGGTACACGATCACCCACCCATTGCACACCATGACACACACAGATGCAATAATCATGCTTTTACACCCCTGCAGGACCCCTACCCAACGTCACCAGACAGGAGGGTCCAGACATGTCCACACCACCAACAGAAGAGGCCCACAGTGATGACAGCAGCTCTGTCCAACTGGATCTAGATGACCAGCCCGGCCCATCTGGGACCTCTGGACAATCGGTTCCCCTGACACAGTCACAGGCCACCACAGAGCTTCCCCCCTCTGGAAACACCAGCACAGCACCCACCCAGCGGGCCCATACCTGTGTCCCCAGGTCAGGTCAAGCAGCAGTGTGTCCACCACTACAGGGAACCCAGGCTAACCCAACACCCCAACAACAACAGGGACCTGGGGGCAGTGGCAGTGGGCACACGGTTCAGGTGACAGAGGCCCAGGGAACCAGGGGAACTGGGAGGGCTGCTGTGTGACAGGGGGAGGACAGGCCCACGGAACCCACTCTCCACGAGGCATTCTCCAACATCATGGGACCCTACCATAATTCCCAGGAGACAATGGCAACGGTTCTGGCCAAGTTTCAGGAGACCCAGCGGCTGCAGGAGGAACAGTATTTGGGCTTCAGGGAGGAACTAAAATCCATCAATTCCACCCTGAGCACCATCGTAGGGGTGCTGAAGGAAGTCCTCAACATCAGGAGGGACACTGTGGCACAACAAGGGGCCCCTGACACTAGCCTGGACGATGAACTGCCCACCACCTCCGCCGGCGCTAGTGGACAGGAGGCACCGCCACAGGACCACCACACCAGCACCCCACCCCCTGCAGATGAAGAACCACCCCACAAGCGGTCCCTGAGATCTAGGACAAAGACAGAGAACGATGCCAAGACCCCTGCCAAGAAATGAGAACACCCTGATTGTCATCCTTTTGTCCCACCTTGTCACCCTGTCCATCCTCAAACTGCCCCAGCTCCACTACCTATGCCTCTTTGGACAATGCACCTGTGAGACTAATAGCTTGGACTCTACCATGGACATTCCTCCACCATCACCCCTCACCATTTAACAACCCCCTCCAATATTGAGCACTTAAATAAACACCATTAAAGCACAAAACAATCTGGAGTCTGTCTGTGATTTCGAATTAGTGTATTAGCAATTACAGTGACAAAATGCTCTTTCAATTGTAATGTCAACATACCTATGTCATACAGCTCTAGTCCATGAGGAAACAAAGCAGATGTCACACAGTGGGACCCACATCTGTGAAATCGTAAGAGAAAGTGAAAACTCAGTGACCATACACTGGGTGAAAAGGACAGACAGTAGATAGGTAGTAGTGTTAAAGTACATGTAGTAGGCAGGTTTGTCTTCTTACCTGTGTCTCACTGGAAGTATTGCAGGATCACAGAGTTCCTGTTGTCGATGTCCTCTTCTTCTGCTTCCTCGTCTTCACTGTCCACAGGCTCCACAGCTGCCACAACACCTCCATCTGGACCATCCTCCTGCAGAAAAGGCACGTGTCATCGCAAAGCCAAGGTGTGTAGCATACAGCAGGCCACGATAATCTGGCACACCTTCTTTGGTGAGTAGAATAGGGAACCACCTGTCATATGCAGGCACCGGAACCTGGCCTTCAGGAGGCCGAAGGTCTGCTCTATAATCCTCCTAGTTTGCCCATGGGCCTCATTGTAGTGTTCCTCTGTCCTTGTCCTGGGATTCCTCACTGGGGTCAGTAGCCATGACAGGTTGGGGTAACCAGAGTCACCTGCAAATGGTGAGGGACAACTGTAAGACAAACACTTACTCTTAGGGATATCCCCAGACCCAGAAAACTATTCCCACTGATTTGGTTCCAGGTGCTCACCTAGCAGCCACACACAGTGCCTCTGGAGTGGCCCCATCACATAAGGGATGCTGCTATTCCGCAGGATGTAAGCGTCATGCACTGAGCCAGGGAATTTGGCATTAACATGGGAGATGTACCAGTCTGCCAAACACACCATCTGCACATTTATCGAATGGTAACTCTTCCGGTTTCTGTACAACTGTTCACTCCTGCGGGGGGGACCAAGGCCACATGTCCCTTCAATGGCACCTATGATGTTGGGGATATGTCCCAGGGCATATAAGTCACCTTTCACTGTTGGCAAATCCTCCACCTGAGGGAAAACAATGAAGCTCTGCATGTATTTCAGCAGGGCAGACAACACTCTGGACAACACGTTGGAAAACATAGGCTGGGACATCCCTGATGCTATGGCCACTGTTGTTTGAAATGACCCACTTGCAAGGAAATGAAGTACTGACAGCACCTGCACTTGAGGGGGGACTCCTGTGGGATGGCGGATAGCTGACATCAGGTCTGGCTCCAACTGGGCACACAGTTCCAGGATTGCGGCACAACCAAGCCTGTAGGTGATGATTACATGTCTTTCCTCCATTGTCGACAGGTCCACCAGCGGTCTGTACACCGTAGGATGCCGCCATCTCCTCACATGTCCCAGCGGATGGTGCCTATGGAGCACAGAGTCAACAAACTCAGAGGTACGTAAACACAGCTTACTCAGAAAACTATTCATAACCTGAATTTTGCCTGTTTGAGTGTTGAGCCAAGGCCTAGCTATGTGTGACGCAGTTAAAAATAAAGCCATGTGGGCCCCTGAAATGGCGGCTGCCTGACCTGTTAAGTGGGACAATGGGATATGAGGTAACTGCGTTGGCGTTGTACACCGTCGCGGTAGGTGGTCGAAGACCGCAGCGCAATTCTGCATTGGTTAACATTGGACCCTATGGGTCCGAGCAGCCAATGACAATGTACGCCGGCGGTGACGGTACGCACCGCCGCGGACGTGACCGCCATTTTCTATCTATTCAATCACTCGATACCTGATCTTTGACAGGAGAGGACCTACACTGAAAGTGCTGCTGTGACCTCAGTCTGGAAGAGACAATGGCTCGTGCGTCTGGGGAGAGGGCCCCTGCCTTCAGCACAGAGGAGTTGGAGAAACTCGTGGATGGGGTCTTCCCCCAGTACACGCTACTCTACGGTCCTCCAGACAAACAGGTCAGTACACTGTGAGTATGCTGTATGGGCAATGCCTGTGTGGAGTGGTGTGGATGAAAGATAGGGGGGGGAGAATGAGGCGTGCATGAAACGACGGTGAGTGCATGTGCCACATGGCAAGGGTAGGGATGCGGGCCAATGACTGTGACGGTGCAGTTGGTAATAACTTCTCTTTTTCCCCTGTACAATTCCTGTAGGTCAGCGCCCACCAGAAGAAGGATATTTGGCGTGCCATCGCCAAGGACGTCCGGACCCTGGGGGTCTACCACAGACGGAGCACCGACTGCCGTAAAAGATGGGAGGACATTCGCCGCCCAAGACAGGACCGCCAGCAGCTGAACCGCTGCCAAAGACACCGCCACAACAAGCACCGCTGTCAAGGACACCGCCGCCAAAGACACCGCCGCCACAAGTACCGCTGCCAAAGACACCGCCGCCACAAGCACCAATGCCAAAGACATCGCCGCAACAAGCACCGCAGGCCCATGAGCGCCAAAAGCTCTGACACTACTGAGGCCGCCACGAGCAGGATTAAGCACTCTGGGCACAAGGCCCCCTCCAGAACCAGTGGAGAAAGACATCCACTACCTCTGTCCTTGGCAGGATGAAGCACTCTGAGCACAAGGCCCCCTCCAGAACCAGTGGAGAAAGACATCCACTACCTCTGTCCTTGGCAGGAGGAAGAACTCTGGGCACAAGGCCCCCTCCAGAACCAGTGGAGAAAGACATCCACTTGAGAGACTGTGGCTTTGCACTCCCCAGGATTGAACAGTGGGCAAACCACCCACTGTCGAGACTTGTGAGACTGTGGATTTGCACTCCCCGGGATTGAACAGTGGCAAACCACCCACTGTAGAGACTTGTGAGACTGTGGCTTTGCACTCCCCAGGATTGAACAGTGGACAAACCACCCACTGTAGAGACTTGTGAGACTGTGGCTTTGCACTCCCCAGGATTGGACAGTGGGCATGGGGCCCCCTCGTGGATTTGAAGTCGTGCACTCAACCGGCTGAGGTGCCCACCCTTTCACTTCCCCCTGAGGTGCCAATTTTATTTCTATCTGATGCCCCTGCAGTGTTCTCTCCGTCTTGTTCGGGTATCTTGTGTGGGCCTCGCCCATGCATTTTGGGCCCAGTGGTCCACTGACTTTAATGGTGGAATACCTGTGACTAATATTACTGGTGCATATATTGGTAAATAGTGTATGTATATTTTGTGAATACTGAATTTTAATATATTACAATCGTTCCCCTCATTTCCTTTTGTCTTTGCATTCTTCCAGGGGGGTTGGGGGGCGTAACTGTAATGTATCATGCTGTATTAGTGTGTGTGTTGTCGTGGGTGAGGGTGGGGGTGGGGGTGTTGCATGTTGCGTGTGTGTGTCACTGTTCCCCCCCCTGTGTCGTAGGTGCAGTACTCACCGTGGTCTTTGCCGCCAGAGTTCGTTCTCCTGGTAGAGGAGCAAGAAGATAAAGGCTGGAAAAATGTGGAGCTCTGGTTCCATGGCGTCCTGGTTCCTCGTGGGGTGTGCAGAGGTGAGCGTTTTCCCATACGAAGTCCTGTTCCTGCCGTGTTTTTGTTCGGGGTGAATGTGCCCCGGAAAAGGTGGTGGATTGGCCTCTCATGATACTGTGGGCGGTACATTGTCCTCTGCCTGTCTGTTGGCGGTGACCGCCGCTGTGTTTGTTTGTACCACCGTGGCGGTCGGAGTGTTAAAGTGGCTGTCTATGTTGGCGGCTTCCGCCACGGTCGTAATTCCATTTTTTTTACCGCCGGCCTGTTGGCGGTCTTACCGCCGCTTTAACACCGACCGCCAGGGTTGTAATCACCACCTTAATGCTTATTACCATCTTCCAAGGGGATGGTATGAGACATGCTATTTGGGAATCGTTTTTCCAAAGATTTACCAATTTGATGACTTAAGGAAGTTTCCTAAAGTGTCTGAATTACATCATACCAGACAGAAAAGAGAGACAGCTGCTGCTATTGTGGGTGATATATTTGGAGTCATAATTCCTTCAGTGGGAGTTATCTTGAACTCCATAAAGATTCAAAAGTTGTCTACAATTGTGGATAACATGCTGACAAACTTCACAGGGGCTATACTCCTGATGGATACTGAACTTGCTGCAGAGAGGGCTATGACTCTTCAAAATAGGCTTGATTTAGATATTCTTTTAGCGAAAGCTGATGGAGTCTGTAGGATACTTAATGAGAGGCATTGTTGTACCTATATACCCGACAATAGTAATAAAGATAGAAGTATGCTTATTAACCTAACACGAGATAGTACAGATTTGAAGGAACTGAAAGAATCTGGAGTGTGGGAAAAAATTGGAAAGGGACTTGCTAAAGTGGGAAGTTGGTTTAGTAATATTTGGCATGGGATAGTTGCAAAAATAATACAGGGAATACTGATTATTTTAGCTTGTTTATTCGGTCTATGGTTATCATGTAAAATTAGTAAAAGAGTTAGAGAAAAATTGCAAAACGCAATAAGAAGAGACAAGAAAAGAAAAGGGAGACAATTTTCATAGAAAATTATGAAAAGTCAAGAAAAGGGGAAGAAATTGAGATGCGCGAATTAAGAAAGTGAAAAGCTGTGAAGGGAAAGGTTTTGTGAGATGACAAGTGTCATCAGAGGAGGGATTGATGGAGAGTAGTTCATATAATCAAAATTAACATGAAATGTTTGCGAACTAATGCATAATAATGCTGCATAGAAAATGTATTGCTATGTTTTACTAAATGTGCGTTTGTAATGTGCCCACGGGGAGTGGCCACTAATGTATACGATGACTAATGTAATTGACTAATAATGAATTATTGATGTACTAATGTATGATTTTGTATTAGTATTAGGGATTATAGGTTAAGGTTTTGCTAATTAATCACTAGGCCTTAGTTAGCATGAGTCGGGGCCTAGCTGCCCGGTTTCATATTAAATGTGTTTTTCTAACGTGCACTGTGCTGTCTTGCTGAAGGACATGTACTCGTACATAGAGTATGGAAAAAGACCACAGAGTGCCGGTCCCCCTGCAGGGATCACTGTCCCCGGGAAAATTTGGGAGGCAGAGGTGGTGGAGGACATGGTGCGGTGTGGCATCCAATCCGCAGGCAAAAAAGGAGCAGAGAGAGCTACTGTTGGAGTAATTTGGAGAATCTACAAGACCTTGGGCAAAAGGAGTTGGTGTAAGGCAGCTAGGTGGAGGCGGTGGCAGCAGTCCGGCTGCTTATAGTCGGGACACCAGCCCAGTTATCAGAGGTAAGTACTTTGGAGTGCATTTGGACCAAGGAAGTTATTATTGGAAGCAATGGTATATAATATAAGGGTACAGAGGCACCAGAGTAGGTGCCCAAGTTAGGTATCACTGGGAAATGGCACCTGGGAAAGGAAAGCAGGGAAAAGCTTTAT
This sequence comes from Pleurodeles waltl, assembly GCF_031143425.1. Classification (NCBI taxonomy): domain Eukaryota; kingdom Metazoa; phylum Chordata; class Amphibia; order Caudata; family Salamandridae; genus Pleurodeles; species Pleurodeles waltl. Next base: position 577,106,108 of record NC_090448.1, read on the forward strand.
TAACCAATAGTGAGAGGACTCTATATTGATAGCAGAAGACATGTCAGTGGAAGACCTGTAAGAACAATGAAGTATTGATAAAAAAGGCAAAGGCAAGCCTATAGGCAGGATAAGAAGGAGACAAATTCAAGATCGTAGCCATCCAAGGATGACTTGGGGGCGGCTCTGAGCAGATCAATAAAAGATTTTTTGGGTAAACACTTGAAAAGGGAGATACCTCAATCTCGAGTGGAGGCGGGACTAATGGGACAAGAATCAACAAGGGACTCCGGCAGCTGATCTTTAGTTCTAAGTCTACTGACAGCAAGTATGACAGAATAATCAAGCCAGAATGAACTGTATATCGAGCCCAGACTGTCCTCGTCACCAACAGTATTTTCACTCTTTGAGAGTGGAGCAAGGTAATGTGAAGAAAGAAATGGGGATGCTGAGGCGGGATCTGGCTGGGAGAACCTGACTCGCTATGGGAGGGAGCAGGAGCTCAGCAATGCTCAGCTACTGTAAAAGATGTTTTAAAAGAGGTTTCAGGAGATTTAGAGCACAACTCTACTCTAAATATAAAATTTACTGCATCATCCTCTGCATCAATGTTAGATATCATGTTGATGTTACAGAAGACTTTACAAAATCTGCTTGAGGTATCTGTAATGAGTCACAATGTTTTGAAAGCACAAAAAGAGCAGTTTCAGGCTACAGTGGGGGAATTGAAGAAGATAAAGGCTCTAATGCCATCTATGGTTAGACCGGTGGAAGGGGATAAGCAAGAAGCAGAAGTACCCCACAAAGAGGAGGTGGGAGCACAAAGTGTGTATGTGTCAAGTAAAGGGTGAAGGGTGAAGGGTGTGAGAATAAGTACTAGGAATGTTACAGTGCCTGTCCAAAGGGCCTGGGGCAACTCCTTAATTTAAGATTGTGAAGTTGAACACTCCAAAAGGCCACTAGAGAAGTGGGAAGTATGAGTGGTCAAAAAAGTGGGGGAAAGAGAATTCTAGGGTATTGTGAAGGAAGGAACCCTCAATCTCTGAGTAGAGAGGACATGGAGTATGATAAGCAAGTAACGTTCAAGAAGGGTTCACAAAACCAGGGAGAAATGGAAGGGGGAAGTGTGGGAATGGAAAAGAAGGAGAGGAAACTTAGTGTGAATAGGGGTAGGGATGGCTTGGCATCTACTTCCATAGAGAATGGAATAGATAGCAATCTATGGTTATATTTTGAACCTGCCCAAAAGGAGAAAAAAGGGAAACGAACAAGGAAGTTAGTCCTCCTCAACCGTTCAAAGTTATTGTTTGCCTTCTCCAAATGCCCAAGTGTGAAAGACCAGGAACCAAGGACCTTGGACAGGTAGGCTTTATGAAAAAAGTCATTTTCCTTTCCTCTTTTCTTTATTTCTGCACATATGGCCATAAAAGCACATATCATTTTAAAAACAATAATACAACTTCCATTACATTAAGATTTGATCAAATTAGTGAGCACATATAAAGTAATCACTAAATAAAAACACATTATGTGAAGAGAAGATTGACATTCATCTTAATTCCCTCTGAAGGGCACATATTCCTATCAGGGTTGCCAGTATGATCACACATATCTATGCCTGCTGCCAAGATGAATTGTGTGCTTAAGGCCTCTTGAGCGTCCCCTTACCTAAGTTCTTACCCTGCCCTGTCCTTCATTCACAACAGCCACTAAAATACATACAATGCAAGTAATTAAAAACCCAAATTCCTTCAACAAATTTAGAGCTAGAGATATTACCTTGCCCGGCCCCTGTTTGGACTGTAGTTGATTAGCCTTGCACTGTCTGAGCTAAGATCTTGGCTAGCTTATACCAGACACCAAGAAGGATGCGACTTACTGAGTAAACAATGGGGTCTGCAGTGTCTGTTGCGAATTAACATATCACTGCCTGATAATCCCTAATCCCCAGAGACAAACAAATGGGCCTGAGCCAGTGCCGCCTTATGTCTCGGTACCCTGGACATACAATGACAATATGGTTCACTGTCTCGGGCACAGATTTACAAATAGGGCATAAGGCAAGTGTACCACCTTTGCGCTATGTACTGCAAAAAACATTCCTGTTGTATTCAGGGTTAGTGAAGTTGTTGCTTATAAAGGCCGAAAGTGAAGTATTGAAGGAAGTGATACGGCTTGTTCAGAGAAATGAAATGCCGGAAGATGAGGGTCAGAATAAAGCACACCTCGATACCATGCAGGGCTTGGCCCTCAACAAGCTAGGTTGATTGCTAAGAAGTTCAGAGATAAGGAAGCCTTGGAAATAACTGTGCAGACCCCAGGTAAAGCCGTGGCATGGGAGGATGTGTGCCACAAGAATAGATTTGCGGCCTTGTCATCCCCAGGTAATGAGGATGAGGGGTGGTTGAGTGAGATTGACTAGGATTCTGGGTCGTTGCATAGTCTAGGAATATTCTCATGGAATATGAATGGTCTAGTGAGTATGTTAAAATCGGAGAGATTGGAAAAGGTGGGTAAGATGCATGAGATTGTATGTATGCAGGAAACCTGGCTGTGTGACGAAACCCACTTGTTTGATGGTTTTGTTCAGTTAAATAGGACTGCTAAGAGAAGCCTCTATGGGTGACCCTCATGGGGGACTAATAATTTTGACCACCACTAGAATTGCAAAGAAGGTTGTGCCAATAGATTTGAATTGTAAATGGATGATGGCATGTAGAGTCAGCCTGCAGGATGGGGTCGCGGGATGTGACTTCATGGCAATAGTTGACGTATATTTACAGGATACTCATGGGGTAAAATATAGAACTGAACTGGGAAGATTCACGAATGAGGTAGATTTATTATGTGGAAAGTTCCATAAAGACTTACTCTTTATCGCAGGGGATTTTAACCATAAGTTAAACCACATGAGAGTAGATCTATGGCATAAAGAAATACTTTTGGCATACAATATTAATTTTGATAGTTTTCCAGCAATAAAATGTGAGGCACGTGAAGAAGAACTCAACCAATTTTTGGCCTCCAAGGCCCTATTCTGCATTAATGGCCAGATGGAGCCAGATCAGCCAGCAAATCATACGGTTAAGTACGGGTCGCAGGCTTGTCCAATTGATTATATGTGTATGCACGCATGGAATTATGATAAGATCAATCACTTTTGGGTCTGGGAAGAAGGAGGCAGTGATCATTGCCCCTTAAAATTGGAACTAAGTAGGGGAGTAAGAAGATTTAAAGAAAGGGCTCTCCCCATAACAATTGATTACCCAAAGTGTCTTACTACAAGTATTTCAGAAGAGTCACTGGCAGCATTAGCCTCCTTCCAACAAGAAACCTTGTTAAGTATGGCCCCAGCTAGCAATATAAAGTGGTTTGAGAACATTCCTAACCAAGTAGTTGCCTGTTTAAAGGTGGTCCTGAAAGGTAAAAAGGTGCTAGAGGATAAAGTTAAGAGCTTGCTTTAATGAAGAATGTAGGAAATGAAATTAAAGGTCCTAGTAAGAAAATATGATAAAAGCCTTAGATTATGGTATGATTATGAGAGTTATATTGCCGTTCAGAAATTAAAGAAAGTATATAAAATGATAATCCTTAATCAGAAAAGGTCATATAAGGAGAAGTGTTGGGAGAATTTACTGAAGACAATATATAGCAAAAACTTAAAAAAGATAGCTGTGAGAAATTACCAGTGGGTATGAAGTGTGTAGTGGAAGAAGATGCCCGGGTCCAATACATAAAAGAAATGTATAGTGCTGGGTCGAAACAGGTGGTGGGGCCAATTATCCCATGGATAGGGGTAGATGAGGTTACCAGGTCCCTATTTTTGGCAGGAAATATTAAACCCACTATATCGGAATTGGTACTGACCTGAGCAGCTGGCCCAGATAATATTCCGGCTGCTATAACAAGAATCCGATCTGATTGGTGGGTGATTTTTTTTTTTAATAAATGTTTAATAACAAATTGGATTTAGGCCAGCTACCTGTAAGTTGGAAAGGTGCAATTATTAGGCCCATTCATAAATGAGGGGGTGTAAAGGACCCAAAGAATTACAGGTTGATTAACCTGTTGGATGTTGGGGAAAAACTGTTTTCGAAAATTGTATTAGGTGGTCTTAAGGACTGGGTTGCTATAAATCAAATCATTCTTCCCGAGCAGGGTGGGTTCAAAGAGAGCCACTCAACTATTTATCATTGTTTTGCCTTATGGTCAATCGCTCGGAAGTCGATAGAGCAAGGGGGTAGGTTGTTTTTTTGTATGTGGACTTTTGTGCGGCCTTTGATGTGGTGGATCGTAAGTACCTTTTGGAAACCTTGATTAAGCAGGATATACCAAAGAGCCTGTTGTTAATCCACGAATTGCTCACGCTTAATTGGGCTCAAGTTATCCTAGACGAGAAAGGGACCCTATCCCAGGAAAATCCCAGTTGCCAATGGGCTACATCAGGGATGTATGCTGGCCCCACTTTTGTTCTCCCTATTTATCGCTGTCTACCAGCAGCATTGGTTGTGGAAAGAGGTGCAAGTCCCAAAATGAAAGGGAATCGTGTGGCATGCCTTTTGTATGCCGATGATTTAGTGATATTTGACTGGACAAAGATAGATTTGCGAAGGAAGTTGGATGCATTTTCTGATTGTTGTCAAGCGAAATAGTTAGTGATGAATCGGGAGAAGATAAAAGTGCTGTGTATTGGAAGGAAAGCCACTGGATGCAGTTGGTATCTGGGGGCACAAAGTTGGATCAGGTGAACGATTATAAGTATCTGGGGGCTTGGTTCATGGTATTCTTGAGGTGGGATGTACATATTGAAGCAACAAAAGTAAAAGCCCTTACATCGATAAGCGGCCTGAAGAAATTCCGTAGGGACAATGGAGAGATGTCCCCTAGGCCGTTATTAAAAGCCCATGAGGCCATGATACCCACACAAAGTTTGTATGGAGCCAAATTATTGTGTGTGAGTGGGAAAAGTAATTGGGACAGGGAGGAGGGGATTTGTTTGAAAAATATAAAATATCCCTACCAGCATCAGCAATGATTCAGGCTGTGAGATTGGAAACAGGAGTGGTATCTTGGAGTGTATTAGCTCAAGTAGCTCTAATCAGATTTTGGGCTCAGCTGGAGGCGGGTGAAGAGCATAAGGTTGCATTATGGTGCAAGCATGAGATTGTGAAAAGTGAGATGACATGGGCAAAGGGTGTTAGGAACAGGTTGGTGGATATTTGTAAGAGCATGAAGGTAAAGTTGGGCTTGGAGAATTTTGATCTGGAAGTTTCTAAGAAGTATATTAAAATATATGGCAAGGAATTGTCTAGTGAATATGATAAAAAATATTTAGGGGGCAAATATTGCGTCCAGTTTATGCTAAATTCATGGGGAAAGGGAGATTGCTTCCCTTATTTGGACCTCTTACCAAATCGTATGATAAGATATGAATTATTATGGGCAAGAGTAGGAATTAACCCCAGGTATTGCTCATCAGAGACGAAATTGGCTTTAATGAACCCTGAGGGCAAATGTACCTGTGGCCTGGGAACTAAATGCAATATTTTGCACATTCTAATGAGTTGTTGGACGGTCCTGCTACTACGGACAACATTTCTTTGGCCAATTTTTATAAAATATGGCATTAGACATCATGCACATGCAGTTTAATTTTTTACGGATATATGATTCTTGGATGTTGCATATGCCATTGGCAGGATTTTGATTGCTGTAAAAAGTTTTTTAGGCACGGCCGAATGGTAAAGTTTACCATGTGGGTATCTGAGGAAGATTGCAAAGATTTTAAAGCTCATTTCAAATGATTTATTAGGGGAATGTTATCATATTTATGTGTAATTTGTCGTTTTAGAATGGGGTTGTATGTTGTTTAAAGGCTTGTGGTCTAAATAAACATTTGCTGTTGTTGTTATTAATCTTTACAATTTAACTGTAATATTTTTAAATGATGTCTACTTACAATATTACAGCTCCCTTAATGCACTTTGTATATAACTTATTGAATGAATTTTTAAACTAAGATTTAGTGAAACACATTACAATAATATTTTCATTTAAGCATTACTCTGTAACAGTTTGTACTATATCATTAAATAAAAAATTAGTTTATCATTTAAACAAACCATAGGTCTTAGATGAGGTTATGGCCACCGAGCTGAAGTGTTAATAGAACTGACACCACCAAAGGATTAAGGATGAAATACTGTTGCAGTCATTTCTTTCATCTTTGGTAGATGGGGGTTCAGTGCTGCTACCTTCTCCTTTGGAATGCACTCATTCCGACACGCACCTTTCTTCGGCCCTTGGTTGCAGGTTAAACCACCTTTCTGGGCTCTTTAGAGGTCATCACTGTTATCTCAACAGCATTTATGCAGTCATGTCCCTGGTTCATATGATTTTTTGGGGGCTTCTGGGACTTTAAAGATTTCCCGAAAAATATATTGTTCTCTGCTATACTGCCCTCAGCTAGGTTCTCCAATTCAGCATAGCTGAATTTTCTTTTGCATGTTTGTAAGCCATTCTCATAGGAGTCATGACTTGCAATATGGATGTCTCCAGAAGTGTATTGCTGAAACACTCCAAAACAAGACCTCTGCTGCTCTCTCCTCACTTCGGAAACATACACTAACCTCACTTGCTGGACGTTCGCCCATTGGAATTTGCAATTCAGTAAATTATAAATTATAATAATTCGTTATCACAAACCAAGTCTTCTTAGCACATAACCAATAATGATTCAAATTTAGTAAGCCATTATTTTTCAAAAAATCTAAAATTCCAGTTCATTATTTTTCATTTTAGTACTTCACACAACATATTTTCTGTGGTGGATCACTGGCATTTTGTCAAAGCATCTGACATTGAGACCATCATACGTGTAATTATCATAGCTAAAACATTCTCAGTATAATAAAGTGTACAATAGTTCTAAGGTTTGAGGTACAACCAATATACTGTTTAAAACTTGATGTCTATTCATATGTAATGATATGTAATTAATACAGAAGAAATTTCTGATATTGGGGAATTTGTAATGTATTTTGTGTGCGTAAAGGTGTGACCTTGTTAACAATGTATGGAGGGGTGGTAAATATGGGACATTTTTCGATATTACTCAACCTGTGAATTTCTGGTTATTTTAGATGACTTTTTTTTAACAAATACAGCTTTTATAATTGTTTGGTAGCTGACAATTTTCTATTGGGGCCCTGTAAAGAAATGGCTCCCTGTTGCAGTTACCCCCCCACTTTTTGCCTGATACTGATGCTGACTTGACTGAGAAGTGTGCTGGGACCCTGCTAACCAGGCCCCAGCACCAGTGTTCCTTCACCTAAAATGTACCATTGTATCCACAATTGGCACACCCTGGCATTCAGATAAGTCCCTTGTAACTGGTACTTCTAGTACCAAGGGCCCTGATGCCAAGGAAGGTCTCTAAGGGCTGCAGCATGTCTTATGCCACCCTAGAGACCCCTCACTCAGCACAGACACCCTGCTTACAAGCCTGTGGGTGCTAGTGAGAACAAAATGAGTAAGTTGACATGGCACTCCCCTCAGGGTGCCATGCCAGCCTCTCACTGCCTATGCAGTATAGGTAAGACACCCCTCTAGCAGGCCTTACAGCCCTAAGGCAGGGTGCACTATACCATAGGTGAGGGTACCAGTGCATGAGCACTGTGCCCCTACAGTGTCTAAACAAAACCTTAGACATTGTAAGTGCAGGGTAGCCATAAGAGTATATGGTCTGGGAGTCTGTTTTACACGAACTCCACAGCACCATAATGGCTACACTGAAAACTGGGAAGTTTGGTATCAAACTTCTCAGCACAATAAATGCACACTGATGCCAGTGTACATTTTAGTGTAAAATACACCACAGAGGGCATCTTAGAGGTGCCCCCTGAAACTTAACCAACTAGCTGTGTAGGCTGACTGGTTCCAGCAGCCTGCCACACTAGAGACATGTTGCTGGCCCCATGGGGAGAGTGCCTTTGTCACTCTGAGGCCAGTAACAAAGCCTGCACTGGGTGGAGATGCTAACACCTCCCCCAGGCAGGAGCTGTGACACCTGGCGGTGAGCCTCAAAGGCTCACCCCTTTGTCACAGCCCAGCAGGGCACTCCAGCTTAGTGGAGTTGCCCGCCCCCTCCGGCCACGGCCCCCACTTTTGGCGGCAAGGCTGGAGGGAACAAAGAAAGCAACAAGGAGGAGTCACTGGCCAGTCAGGACAGCCCCTAAGGTGTCCTGAGCTGAGGTGACTCTAACTTTTAGAAATCCTCCATCTTGCAGATGGAGGATTCCCCCAATAGGGTTAGGATTGTGTCCCCCTCCCCTTGGGAGGAGGCACAAAGAGGGTGTACCCACCCTCAGGGCTAGTAGCCATTGGCTACTAACCCCCCAGACCTAAACACGCCCTTAAATTTAGTATTTAAGGGCTACCCTGAACCCTAGAAAATTAGATTCCTGCAACTACAAGAAGAAGGACTGCCTAGCTGAAAAACCCCTGCAGAGGAAGACCAGAAGACGACAACTGCCTTGGCTCCAGAAACTCACCGGCCTGTCTCCTGCCTTCCAAAGATCCTGCTCCAGCGACGCCTTCCGAAGGGACCAGCGACCTCGACATCCTCTGAGGACTGCCCCTGCTTCGAAAAGACAAGAAACTCCCGAGGACAGCGGACCTGCTCCAAGAAAAGCTGCAACTTTGTTTCCAGCAGCTTTAAAGAACCCTGCAAGCCCCCCGCAAGAAGCGTGAGACTTGCAACACTGCACCCGGCGACCCCGACTCGGCTGGTGGCGATCCGACACCTCAGGAGGGACCCCAGGACTACTCTAAGACTGTGAGTACAAAAACCTGTCCCCCCTGAGCCCCCACAGCGCCGCCTGCAGAGGGAATCCCGAGGCTTCCCCTGACCGCGACTCTTTGAATCCTAAAGTCCCGACACCTGGGAGAGACCCTGCACCCGCAGCCCCCAGGACCTGAAGGACCGGACTTTCACTGGAGAAGTGACCCCCAGGAGTCCCTCTCCCTTGCCCAAGTGGAGGTTTCCCCGAGGAATCCCCCCCTTGCCTGCCTGCAGCGCTGAAGAGATCCCGAGATCTCTCATAGACTAACATTGCGAACCCGACGCCTGTTCCTACACTGCACCCGGCCGCCCCCGCGCTGCTGAGGGTGAAATTTCTGTGTGGACTTGTGTCCCCCCCGGTGCCCTACAAAACCCCCCTGGTCTGCCCTCCGAAGACGCGGGTACTTACCTGCAAGCAGACCGGAACCGGGGCACCCCCTTCTCTCCATTCTAGCCTATGTGTTTTGGGCACCACTTTGAACTCTGCACCTGACCGGCCCTGAGCTGCTGGTGTGGTGACTTTGGGGTTGCTCTGAACCCCCAACGGTGGGCTACCTTGGACCAAGAACTAAGCCCTGTAAGTGTCTTACTTACCTGGTTAACCTAACAAATACTTACCTCCCCTAGGAACTGTGAAAATTGCACTGTGTCCATTTTTAAAACAGCTATTTGTGAATAACTTGAAAAGTGTACATGCAATTTTGATGATTTGAAGTTCCTAAAGTACTTACCTGCAATACCTTTCGAATGAGATATTACATGTAGAATTTGAACCTGTGGTTCTTAAAATAAACTAAGAAAAGATATTTTTCTATATAAAAACCTATTGGCTGGATTTGTCTCTGAGTGTGTGTACCTCATTTATTGTCTATGTGTATGTACAACAAATGCTTAACACTACTCCTTGGATAAGCCTACTGCTCGACCACACTACCACAAAATAGAGCATTAGTATTATCTATTTTTACCACTATTTTACCTCTAAGGGGAACCCTTGGACTCTGTGCATGCTATTCCTTACTTTGAAATAGCACATACAGAGCCAACTTCCTACATTGGTGGATCAGCGGTGGGGTACAAGACTTTGCATTTGCTGGACTACTCAGCCAATACCTGATCACACGACAAATTCCAAAATTGTCATTAGAAATTGATTTTTGCAATTTGAAAAGTTTTCTAAATTCTTAAAAGACCTGCTAGGGCCTTGTGTTAGATCCTGTTTAGCATTTCTTTTAGAGTTTAAAAGTTTGTAAAAGTTTGAATTAGATTCTAGAACCAGTTGTAGATTCTTAAAAAGTATTCCAACTTTTAGAAGCAAAATGTCTAGCACAGATGTGACTGTGGTGGAACTCGACACCACACCTTACCTCCATCTTAAGATGAGGGAGCTAAGGTCACTCTGTAAAATAAAGAAAATAACAATGGGCCCCAAACCTACCAAAATACAGCTCCAGGAGCTTTTGGCAGAGTTTGAAAAGGCCAACCCCTCTGAGGGTGGCAACTCAGAGGAAGAGGATAGTGACCAGGAGGAAAATTCCCCCCTACCAGTCCTATCTAGGGAGAACAGGGTCCCTCAAACCCTGACTCCAAAAATAATAGTCAGAGATGCTGGTTCCCTCACAGGAGAGACCAACACCTCTGAAATCACTGAGGATAACTCCAGTGAAGATGACCCCCTGTTAGCCAGGATGGTCAAAAGATTGGCTTTGGAAAAGCAGCTCCTAGCCATAGAAAGGGAAAGAAAAGAGATGGGCCTAGGTCCCATCGATGGTGGCAGCAACTTAAATAGGGTCAGAGATTCTCCTGACATCCTAAAAATCCCCAAAGGGATTGTAACAAAATATGAAGATGGTGATGACATCACCAAATGGTTCACAGCTTTTGAGAGGGCTTGTGTAACCAGAAAAGTAAACAGATCTCACTGGGGTGCTCTCCTTTGGGAAATGTTCACTGGAAAGTGTAGGGATAGACTCCTCACACTCTCTGGAAAAGATGCAGAATCTTATGACCTCATGAAGGGTACCCTGATTGAGGGCTTTGGATTCTCCACTGAGGAGTATAGAATTAGATTCAGGGGGGCTCAAAAATCCTCGAGCCAGACCTGGGTTGATTTTGTAGACTACTCAGTAAAAACACTAGATGGTTGGTTAACTGGAAATGAAGTGTGTGACTATGTTGGGCTTTATAATTTGTTTATGAAAGAACACATTTTAAGTAACTGCTTCAATGAAAAGTTGCATCAGTATCTGGTAGACCTAGGTCCAATTTCTCCCCAAGAATTGGGAAAGAAGGCAGACCACTGGGTCAAGACTAGGGTAACCAAAACTTCCACTGGGGGTGACCAAAAGAAAGGGGTTACAAAAACTCCCCAGGAGAAAGTGGGTGACACTAGACACAAAGAAAAAGAGTCCTCTGTAGGCCCCCAAAAACCAGAACAGGTGGGTGGGCCCCAAGACACAACCCAAAACAAAGGTGGGTACCAGGGTAAGAACTGGGATGCCACTAAGGCATGGTGCCACAACTGTAAACAGTCTGGGCACCACACCAAGGACACTTCTTGTCCCAAAAACAAACCTCAGAACAACATTCCAGGGGTAACCAGTATAGCCATGGGAGATGACTCTTCAGATGAGGAGGTCTTCATAGCCTTCAACTGGAAACAGGGCCCAACAGGTGAGTTGGAGATTCCAGAGGGAAGTAGACACTTCCACCACCTACTGGTGAATGGAATCCCAACCACTGCCCTGAGAGACACTTGTGCCAGTCACACTATTGTGCATGACAGGCTGGTGCTCTCAAACCAGTACATCCCAGGTGAGACTGCCAGGGTAAGAGTTAGCCTAGACAGGGTCACTAAGAGGCCTGTGGCTTTAGTACCCATAGAAGTGGGTGGCACTCTTAGCTGGAGAAGGGTAGTAGTCAGTACAGACCTCCCCCTTGATTGTCTCCTTGGAAATGACTACCCAGAGGTTAGTCAGAGCCCAAGAGAGGAACTGGTCCAGTGCCAGTCCTCTCCCAAGGATTCTGGGAGTCCTGCCTCTGCAGTAAATGCAAGCAGGCCCCAGAAGAAGAAGAAAAGAAAACAGAGTAGGAAGGGTGGACAACCTTTAGCCAAGGTTACAGCAAGCCAAGGAGATTCTGCTCCCGTAGGGGAGAACTCCAAAAATGGCCCTGATAAAGTCCAACCTGACCCACAAGAAGTCCTGGCTAGTCAGGCAACTGTTAAGCCTGAGTGGGTGGCTCCTCAGCTAACAGAAGAAAGAGTGGAAGAAGGGTGTTTACTACAAGATGTGGTAACCCCCCACTCTAATACAGCAGACAGGCACCCTGAACCCAAAGAAGCCTGTAACTTAGCCCCTTCCCTTGTAGGTGAAGAGCTAAAGGTGTGGTTCTGGGCACTGACAGCTGTCAGTGGCCTCTGCTGGGTGTTAGCCTTTATGGCTGCACTATCCTTGGCATGGTGGTCTGACCCCATGCCAAATAACAAGTTAGGCCCCCTGACCCTGTTGGTCATGGTGGGGTTACTCCAGCTCTGGGTAACCTCTTTGGGTAAGCTAGGGGTGACCCTGGCTAAGATAAGATTAGCAGAGGTGGATACCTCTGACCTCAAAATAGAGAGAATGGGTGAAGACATAAAAAGCACAGACAAGAGGCAGTTCAGACTAGGTCCTATCACTGTGGAAGTGGGTCAGTTCCCCAGAGGGAATGACCTGAACAGGAGGATGTAAGGCAGAGTAGGCCCTGCAACAAACCAGCCATTTCCTCTACTCTTCCTCGCCTGACAGACTAGGAAGACTCTTCCAGCGTTGGCTGAGTCTCCTGGCCTGTGGGCTGGGGGGGGCTTGTGTAAAGAAATGGCTCCCTGTTGCAGTTACCCCCCCACTTTTTGCCTGATACTGATGCTGACTTGACTGAGAAGTGTGCTGGGACCCTGCTAACCAGGCCCCAGCACCAGTGTTCCTTCACCTAAAATGTACCATTGTATCCACAATTGGCACACCCTGGCATTCAGATAAGTCCCTTGTAACTGGTACTTCTAGTACCAAGGGCCCTGATGCCAAGGAAGGTCTCTAAGGGCTGCAGCATGTCTTATGCCACCCTAGAGACCCCTCACTCAGCACAGACACCCTGCTTACAAGCCTGTGGGTGCTAGTGAGAACAAAATGAGTAAGTTGACATGGCACTCCCCTCAGGGTGCCATGCCAGCCTCTCACTGCCTATGCAGTATAGGTAAGACACCCCTCTAGCAGGCCTTACAGCCCTAAGGCAGGGTGCACTATACCATAGGTGAGGGTACCAGTGCATGAGCACTGTGCCCCTACAGTGTCTAAACAAAACCTTAGACATTGTAAGTGCAGGGTAGCCATAAGAGTATATGGTCTGGGAGTCTGTTTTACACGAACTCCACAGCACCATAATGGCTACACTGAAAACTGGGAAGTTTGGTATCAAACTTCTCAGCACAATAAATGCACACTGATGCCAGTGTACATTTTAGTGTAAAATACACCACAGAGGGCATCTTAGAGGTGCCCCCTGAAACTTAACCAACTAGCTGTGTAGGCTGACTGGTTCCAGCAGCCTGCCACACTAGAGACATGTTGCTGGCCCCATGGGGAGAGTGCCTTTGTCACTCTGAGGCCAGTAACAAAGCCTGCACTGGGTGGAGATGCTAACACCTCCCCCAGGCAGGAGCTGTGACACCTGGCGGTGAGCCTCAAAGGCTCACCCCTTTGTCACAGCCCAGCAGGGCACTCCAGCTTAGTGGAGTTGCCCGCCCCCTCCGGCCACGGCCCCCACTTTTGGCGGCAAGGCTGGAGGGAACAAAGAAAGCAACAAGGAGGAGTCACTGGCCAGTCAGGACAGCCCCTAAGGTGTCCTGAGCTGAGGTGACTCTAACTTTTAGAAATCCTCCATCTTGCAGATGGAGGATTCCCCCAATAGGGTTAGGATTGTGTCCCCCTCCCCTTGGGAGGAGGCACAAAGAGGGTGTACCCACCCTCAGGGCTAGTAGCCATTGGCTACTAACCCCCCAGACCTAAACACGCCCTTAAATTTAGTATTTAAGGGCTACCCTGAACCCTAGAAAATTAGATTCCTGCAACTACAAGAAGAAGGACTGCCTAGCTGAAAAACCCCTGCAGAGGAAGACCAGAAGACGACAACTGCCTTGGCTCCAGAAACTCACCGGCCTGTCTCCTGCCTTCCAAAGATCCTGCTCCAGCGACGCCTTCCGAAGGGACCAGCGACCTCGACATCCTCTGAGGACTGCCCCTGCTTCGAAAAGACAAGAAACTCCCGAGGACAGCGGACCTGCTCCAAGAAAAGCTGCAACTTTGTTTCCAGCAGCTTTAAAGAACCCTGCAAGCCCCCCGCAAGAAGCGTGAGACTTGCAACACTGCACCCGGCGACCCCGACTCGGCTGGTGGCGATCCGACACCTCAGGAGGGACCCCAGGACTACTCTAAGACTGTGAGTACAAAAACCTGTCCCCCCTGAGCCCCCACAGCGCCGCCTGCAGAGGGAATCCCGAGGCTTCCCCTGACCGCGACTCTTTGAATCCTAAAGTCCCGACACCTGGGAGAGACCCTGCACCCGCAGCCCCCAGGACCTGAAGGACCGGACTTTCACTGGAGAAGTGACCCCCAGGAGTCCCTCTCCCTTGCCCAAGTGGAGGTTTCCCCGAGGAATCCCCCCCTTGCCTGCCTGCAGCGCTGAAGAGATCCCGAGATCTCTCATAGACTAACATTGCGAACCCGACGCCTGTTCCTACACTGCACCCGGCCGCCCCCGCGCTGCTGAGGGTGAAATTTCTGTGTGGACTTGTGTCCCCCCCGGTGCCCTACAAAACCCCCCTGGTCTGCCCTCCGAAGACGCGGGTACTTACCTGCAAGCAGACCGGAACCGGGGCACCCCCTTCTCTCCATTCTAGCCTATGTGTTTTGGGCACCACTTTGAACTCTGCACCTGACCGGCCCTGAGCTGCTGGTGTGGTGACTTTGGGGTTGCTCTGAACCCCCAACGGTGGGCTACCTTGGACCAAGAACTAAGCCCTGTAAGTGTCTTACTTACCTGGTTAACCTAACAAATACTTACCTCCCCTAGGAACTGTGAAAATTGCACTGTGTCCATTTTTAAAACAGCTATTTGTGAATAACTTGAAAAGTGTACATGCAATTTTGATGATTTGAAGTTCCTAAAGTACTTACCTGCAATACCTTTCGAATGAGATATTACATGTAGAATTTGAACCTGTGGTTCTTAAAATAAACTAAGAAAAGATATTTTTCTATATAAAAACCTATTGGCTGGATTTGTCTCTGAGTGTGTGTACCTCATTTATTGTCTATGTGTATGTACAACAAATGCTTAACACTACTCCTTGGATAAGCCTACTGCTCGACCACACTACCACAAAATAGAGCATTAGTATTATCTATTTTTACCACTATTTTACCTCTAAGGGGAACCCTTGGACTCTGTGCATGCTATTCCTTACTTTGAAATAGCACATACAGAGCCAACTTCCTACAGGCCCCATATTGTGAACGGTGTCTGGAGCCAGTTGTCAGCTGTACTGAACTTTTTTCACCCACAGTTTGCTGAGAAAGAGACATAGAATTGCATGGCACATCCGGCAACTGGAGTGGTGCCTTGTTTGCAACTGCAAACATAGCACTGGGCCAGATGGCACAGTTTCCAGACTCCCTTTGGCTGGAAAAAGGCATGGGCCAAGGAGGACCAGCATGTACTAAAAGTGATCTGCACTCACTTTGATATTGATAAGAAGTTGGCAAGCTGGCTCTCCCAGGGCTCCTCATATATGTTAACTGTGAGGGACATTTGGACTGTCTACAGCAGCCTTTTTCAAAGGCACAAATAGAGCACCTAGGGAGCTCTTACTTTTTTGTCTTTTGCGTGCAATGGAGGGGAGGGGCAGCTGAGTCTTTCTTCTGTGCACTATTTATTTTCTGTGAACAAGGTTATGAGTCAGGTATTGTCTGTGACAAGATACCTAAGCCCTACACCTCTTGTCCCTTTCTGAAGGAACATTTGGAAGGTGTGCTGTTGTGACTCACCCAGTGTTACTTAAACAGTAGTATAGAAGAGGTGGACATAGATGGACACAAAGGAAACAGTGAGGCAAATAGTTTTGACAATAAAATACTTTTTCTACTGTACGCTAATTTTTGGTGTGCAACTGTTGATTGCTATGTGTATGTGTATGTGTAGGTGCCTGATAGTATGTATTTGTTTGTCTGGATTTCTGTTTGTGTACAAGCACCCAATGGTGTTCTTAGATGTGTGAAGGCAAGTATGGGAGTGTGATGGTGGGCATCTTGTCATCTGATCTAGGGTGTGTGACTGCCCAGGCCTTGAATGGGACCTCTGATGGTTGACATGTGCGAGTTTGATGGTGAATGTGTGGATATCTAATGGTGAGTGTGTGGGGTCTCGATAGTGAGTGTCTTGAAATTCAGCAGTGATTTTTTAGGTGTCTGATCATGAATGTGAGGGTTTATGATGGTGGCCAGGTGGCATTTTGAAATGAGAGTGTGGCCATCTGAAGGCATTTTAGGGAGTCTAAAGGTGGACATTTGTAAATGATTGTTTGTATTGGATAGTCTGCACATACCATTGTGATGGTATGGATGTGCATCTGGTGGTGGTTGCATGACATGATGTGTGTTATTTTCATGACCATGATTAGCAAGTTAGGGAGGTGAGACACATGCCAAAAGGAAGATACAACCCACGTCTTGTCATCAGTGGTTGTTGGAAGGGAGAAACAGCAATAGCAGCAGATTGCTTTCAGCAAGGTAAGCAACAGAACTTGCCACAAAAGTAGCTCTTGGTAGAACAAAGGCCTTGCTAAAGACTAGGACTATAAGCAAGAATCAGTGGCTATTAACACATGTCTGTTTCTATCTGTCGCAATTACATGGAACTGGACATATAGGTGGGCAGTTTGCCATGTGTCTGCAAGCATGTAAATGTGCATGTTTGAGTTTGTGATGGTGTGTGTGAGTGGACATCTGATAATGTTTGTGAGCTTCTGATGATGGACATGGCTAGGAAAAATGTATTTGGATGGGTGGGACCATGACTGAAATATAATATTTGATGATTGGGTGTATGGATGTGTGTATTTGAGGCTGTGTGGATGAGAGTGATGATGATGAGGTGTGTGTCTTTGGGTATCTGATCAAATTTAAACCCACATTCTGCACAAAGTACAAACAGACCACTTTGCAAATACACACCATCAGACATATATGCACTCTTCATCAGATACCAACAGGCACCATAACATGCCAACAGTCCGCCATCAGAAACCTAACATATCTAACATCAGATGCTCTTACACTCAATCAGATTTCCAAACAACGATCAGGTGCCCATGCATCCACATCAGACCCACATATACCATCAGATGCAAATACATGCACCCCATCAGATGCCCACATCCATCAAGAGATGCCCACATCTTCCTCAAGTGCCCACACCCTTAGCATCAGACAGTCATACATCAATCATTAGATGACCATCCACTCACAGTCACATGTCCTTATACAACTATCATCAACCACACCCACACAACCAACTCTTGTAAATCAGTGTGGCATCTATAGGTAGAATACAAGTTACAATATACCTACCTCAAAGCAAGTGGATACCAGTAAATCCAACTTGGATGTTTAAAAAATTATTGTACAGGTGCAAGGGAAAAGGAAGATCATTCCTATGTAAGAGGAGCCTCACACACATAATAGTCTATTCACTTATATCCACTTGCTTTGAGGTAGGAGTACTGTTACTTCTATTCTACCTAAAGCTGCCACACTGTGATAGTTGTATTTCTTAAGATGACGTGCAGCAGCTTGACCTGCTCCTATCCCTTGTGTGTTAAAAGACACCCACACAGCCATCAAACACCTCCATTCAGCAAACTTAGGCAAGTGCTGTAGGTGGCAACAACAGGGGTCAATCCAGGCTCACTTTGGGAAAGTGCCATGGACCTGAAGCAAGGAGGTTTCATCGGGGTGATTCACTCGGGCATACTTCAACAGTGCTGCAGGTATCTTGCTTCAGATCAGGTGATGGGCTCTGAGCAGGGCTCACATCTGTCACATTCTTGTCAGTCTCTGGTGAATAGATCCTCAGCTCTGGAGCCAACTGCTCTTGTTCTTGCTGCCAGTCAACTCATCCAGTAGGTTTGGCTTGCTTCTTCCTTCCCCCTTGGCAGATCACCTCCAGGATTTTAAGGAGAGGGAGAGAGTTCTTCCACCAGCTAGGAATCCAGGTGCACTCACCTCTGGGAAGCTTTCTGTCTGGCAGATAGCAACTGTGGTTGCACAGTAGCCCCCTGGGTACTGTGTGGAACACCCTTTCCCTGATCAGTGAGAACTTGGAGCTTGAACAACAAGTGGGTCAGCAGCTCACACTTTTATATAGGTATTTTCATTTTTAGCATGCATTTTTAGAACCAGTTTAGGTTTGATGTCCTTTCATGCAGCCTTTCCAGGCTGACTTCAAGCCACAGCCTTTGTCTAGAATGATGCTCCTCACAGCCGGGTCATCTCCAGGCGGAAGCGACTGCAACGGAGGCAAAAACGGTGTGAGCATTTTACACCTGCCCATCAGCAGCTCTACTGATATTGACCAGCAAATAGTCAAACGGCTGGCCCTTCTAGAGACATATTTGCAGTCTGAACGACAGAGACAGCAGATCCACCCTTCACCAAATGGTTATACTTCAGGAAGGTTAATCATCAGCTCTTTGCAGCAAAATGCTCTTTTTGAATTTCTAATGAGATTCCTGTCTCCTTATCTTCATTTCAGTATATGATGTCATCCCTCCAGTATCAGGAAAGATAGCCATCTACTTGTACAGACTGGGAATGTTTTCCCACCTTTATCTAGTGCACATAAACAAGTCAGGGATTTTCAAAAGTGATTCCACGGGCTTCCTTCACCCTGGTTCACTCAGAAACACATGATGCATGTATCTATTGGGCCACATGCAACCTTATAGGTGCACACAATGCTGGGATGTTAGCGGAAAGATCTGGGATTCACTTTACATGAGTGGGCCAGTAGGCCACCACTCCTGTGATACAGAACAAAATGTTATCACAACTACATGATCACTAAAACACAGTATGCTTCTACCACCACTCTATATGATAGTGCCTATGACTGAAACAGTGGTCCACTGTCATTATTGATAGCATGCTTGGTGCACCCCTGTATGTTCAGGACAATCCCAGGACCACTCTAACATCAATAAACAGACATATGCCTTCACATACGTGCTTGATTAGCATGAGGCTGGGATTAAAAATCCCAAAATTAAGGTACTAGGTACTTGCATGTGGGCACTCTGGGCATGGGCCACAGCTGCACACCATGCAGGGGACATTTCCACCCCAACACCCACACATACAGATATATATTCCCTTGGGCCATCAAATACTCAATAAACACCATTGAATACTCAATAAAACACACCATCAGGCACCTATGCTCAGACACCCACGCAAAATCTGAATCAATTAAACACCTAGGCACATACATCATCAGATATCCATACACCCACCAAAAGGGGTCCCCACTCCCCCATCAGCCCACATGTCCACTATCAGATACTGCTTATACAGGCCAGTCTTGCTAACTTTTCCCTACACTTCCCTTCCAGCCCCCTCTCCTAATCTAATTAGAGAGGCTCCCATCTGGCTGTGGGTGCAGGAAGTAGGGGGTAGGCCTGGTTTCTGCACTATCTATCCATCTCCCTTTGAAGACCAGATTGGCTACCCTGCACCCCTCTTGTCTTGGCAGATGCAACAGCAGATCTCCAGCCCACTACACACCTAGTCAAGGGAGCTTGGCTTAGCCTGTCAAAGGATGGCCAAACAGAAGAGGCTGCTAAAGGGAGGCAATTAGATTACATTAGAAAATCAGACCAAAACTTTCCTTCAATATGTATGACAAATCTAACCTTGACAAGTTGTTGGATTGATTGTAACTATTATTTTAACATTGCTAATGACTGTTCAACCGCCTTCCTGTCAAAAGTTAGACTTCATTAAAGTTTAATAAAGTCATCCAATGTTAGCCTAAGGAGCTAGGAGTGCTACAATGGGAAAAAATGAAATTGACAGTGTTTCCCTCACTGGGGCACATAAAACATATTTCATAATGTCCCTGCTTATTATTACAATATACCCTACCCTTGGGGCACCTAGGGTGTACCTTACGGGTGACATATATGCAGGAAATAATGTTAAGACTTTGGAAGTACTTTTTATTCAAAAGTCGATTTTGGACATCGTTTTATTTTAAAAGCAGCCTACAAGACAGGGCTGGCTTTTAAAATGACAGCAGGCATTACAACAGTGCACCATATCTACTGGTCCTCTATGCCTACGTGCCCTACCATATACTAGAGATTTGCAGGTAGGTTGTCAGAGCCAACTGAAATTATGCCTAATCCCTATAAACATTTTAAACAGAGCACTAGCCCTGGACCTGGTTAAAACAGCCCACAGCACAATCAGAGTCAGTAACCACCAGTATCAGTCAAAATAATGGCAGTGATCAGGGGAAAAAGGATGACTTTCTCACAGTACGTTCTGTGACTGTGGGTGTTTATTAGACAGGAGTGCATAGTTTAATGGGTTTTCTAGGTATTGACCATAAATAATTTAGATTTGGGTATGGGGGCATGATTTCAAACTTGCACCATTGAACCAGATTGGAGATTTTTAAAATAATTCCACATTTGCAAGATTATTATTTTTTATTCTATTAATTCTGTTTATTTGTTGTAAAGGATAAATTGTTCCACGGTATGCTTGATTTTTAGTTGATGGAGACATATTTAGACATATGATGTATGTCCTGTTGTAGTGTCATCATGCAGTTTTCTTTTGGGGTTCATTATGTGCTTTAAATATGGAATTGAATGCATATATCTGGCCAAGTGTAGTATAATTTGTGGGTAATAGTCCTTACTTCTGATACTAGAGTGGATTTTGGAGGTGATTGTCTTGATGTCCTTAATTGCACTTCATGCTTCTATTTAAGAGATCCATCATGGGTGGTTAGGGTCTCTGGAATCTTAAACAGTTTGGTCACTGCTGTAACCCTGGCAGAATATTGTGAGAAGTATGTTGTACCTTTTCAGGGTTTGTGTCGTTGGGGTTATTTTCTTTTGAGTAAGTGTAACCAATGTAGCATATTTGTTTTTTCCCTTTGAGAGGTGATACACGAGACCTCATCGATTGTGTTCTTTATACCTGAAAGTAATATGGTTATATATAATTATTTTTGTGCAAGTTAACTAACTTTCAAAATTGTAATAATGCTTAGGTTAAAGAATTTATTACAGCTGAAGCACTCTTTCATAGCTCATGTGTCTTGAATGATAATTTGAAATGTATTCCCTTTTTCACTATGAACATCTGCAGAGTTCTGTTTTTCAGGTTTCTCACAGTTTTCTAATGTTGTTGGAGTATGAGAGAGGATTTGGGAGTAGGGAGATAATAAGGGGATGTGTGCATCATGAAGATCTTCATACATTTTGATAATGTATTTCAGGTAGTAAAATTGTGATTCTTTTTTCCCTAAAGTCGACTTCTGGTTGCTTGAAGGATGATTCTGTTGGTTAAATATTGGCTTAGAAAAGTAATTATTAAAGCATCTGGTGACCCAACCATGCTTTCCAACTACAGACCTATTCCCCTCCTACCATGACCAGCCAAGGTTATCAAGAAACTAATTAACCTACACTTCACTGACCACCTCAGCACAAACTAGGTCTCCCATGCCACTCAGTCTGCATTTAGGCCTGACCACAGTACAGAACAGCACTCATATCCAACACAGATTACTTCTGCATGACCCTTGACAAAGGAGACATTGCAGTTCCCAGACTCTTGGACCTCTTTGCACCATTTTACAGGGTCTCACACAACATCCTTATAAGGCACCCGCACAAAAAGGAGATCCAAGGGCTCATGCTACACTCGATTTGCTTCTTCTTAACAGATAAAACACAAGCAGTCAGCCTGGCTCCTTACTACTTGGAAGCCTGCAAACATATCTGGAAAGTGCCTCAATGTTCATCGCATAGTGCCACCCTATTCAATTTATACATCATTCCTCTTACCAAAGTCATCAGCACACACAACATCAACATCCTCCTATATGCTGATGACACAAAACTCATATTACTCCTCTTGAACAAGACAGTCTACACTAAAAACAAGTTAATCACCAATATGAACAAAATCGCTAACTGAATGAAAGCCAACTGCCTCAAGCTCAACACCGATAAGACAGAAGAACTTGTCAAGAACACCCCACCATGTGGACTCCAACTTGTGACCTGATGATCTATGACTCGCACCTACACCCAGCACCCACGCCAGCAACCTCTGAATCATCATCGACAGCAAACGGAACAGGACCACACAAATCAATGCCATCACTGCACTCGTCTTCCATACCCTGAAGATTCTAAGGAAGATATTCAAATGCCTCCCAAGCAACACCAGAAAAATGGTCAGTCATACCCTATTCACCAGCAAGTTGGACTTCAGAACAAGATCTATGCTGGGATCACCCAGCATCCCACAAGATGGCTACAAACTATCCCCAACTCAGCAACTAGACTCATCCTCTGCATCCCACACAGAACGCTATTCATATCACCTTTCATGTTGCTTCACCACCTCATTTCAACAGTCTCACACACACATTCAAAATAATACCCAACTTAGGCCCCTCCTATCTGAACAGCAGCATCTTCTTCCATCAACCACTTGGATACCTCCACTCCACAGATCTTCTACTCGCACATATTCCATGCATAGACAGAACCAGATCAGGAGGACAGGCATTCTCTTCCATTACTCCTGAGTTGTGAAACATTCTTAAATGGTTAGTGATTTTTTTAGCATGAGTTTGGGGTACAAGTTACTTTTGTATGTCTAGTGTGTTTAATTTTACTTTTAGGCATGTATTCTTCTGTATTCAAATATTTTTACATGCTAAATATTTCAAAGCAAGGTACCACTATTTTTTAAAGTAGTACGACCATTATTTTGGAGGACAATATTTGTTTTTTTAATATTGTAGCATTTTGCCTTGAAATTCATAATTGTTTCAACATTTTGTGGACAGTAGTTTTGGTATTTGATATTTTATGTGTTTTACTAAATGATTAAATAAATGCAATATGTTTGTAAAAAATATTTAGTTAGAAATATTATTGTAAGACAATAATTTTTCTTAATATTGTGTCATAGAAGTGTCATGATTTAAAGTGGTACTCCAGCAGCAGTTGGGAGATAGTCAAGTGGGGTATAATTTTTAATATGATGGTATCTTTTGCGGTGTGCTGATGAAAGAACAGTGAAATCATAAGGAATAAAACACACGGTCTGACATAGCACACTGTCATGAACTGTTAGGTCTGGTGGTAAGGGTGTGTTACAGTCCTTGGTGCACTGGAGTGAAGATAGCAGAGTGATGGTGCAGTGGTGATGAGTTCTCTTGTGATGCTCTGCTATGGTAATGTGATTGATGGAATCCAAGTACAGTCCTAGATGGTGGTAGTGTGTTGATTAATGAAGGCAGCATTTGTGCTGGGTAAGGAATTCAATGGTAGTTTGGGAGTCTGTATTGGGGTAGCTTTACAGTGATAAGGATTGAAGGTCCAGTATTGGTTAGTATTAATATAGTGCTTTGCAATGGTATGCAGGGCTGGGTTGATGGCAGGTGGTAGTCAGTGATGGATGATAGTGTGGTAGTGTATGGTATTAGGAAAGTGCTGTTGCTATGCAACGGAGCTGGGCTGTAAGGGTGCAGCACTACTGCTGTAGACATTGTTAGGGATGATAGTGTTTTAATAAGGGGAGAGAGCATTGCAATGGGAAATTGTGGAGATGATAGTGTTGTTTCAGTGGGTGGTAGTAGTTTGTAGTGCATTACCGTGAAGTGGCAATGGAGTGGTTTTGATAATGCAATGAGTATTGCTGTGTTGCTGTGTGGTATTAGTGAAGTAGTAATAATATTGGTGTAGCATTTGTAGTTCAGAATATGACAGTGGGGGACAGCAGAGTAGTGTAGGAGTACAAAAACAAAATTGTTTTGAGGGACTATGTTAGTCAGGTTGTAGGATAATGCTCAGCTTGGGTATATAGTTGGATGTCCGTGGTAGTGTCTGTGATCTGATACTGCAATGTGTCTGGTTTGACTATGGTTCTGCAAGGTGAAAGTGAGGTGTAAGAGACATGCGATGTGCTTGGGGTGCTGCATTAAATTCATATGTGATACAGGAATGTGATAGTCATCTAATGGTGATTAGACACATGATGGTCAGAAGTACTAGCAAATAACTGAGGTGCTTGTACAGTTATGAAGGTGCTTGTGGAGTGATTAAGGTGTGGAGCAGCTGAGGCAGTCGAGTATGTCATTATGAGGTTGGGAGTTGTTTGTCTTCAAGTGGACCCAGCATGAAGGAATAATCAACAAGGACAACCATGAAAATGAACACCATATTGCATTCAGTCTGTGTGGCTGATCAACTCATTGTGGCCACATTTGGCAGGGAATTCTTCTGTTTGCTTGATACAGACCTGGTGCAAAATTCAGCTCTGCTATTTAGATTGCCAAAATGCAATGAATGCATAAAAAGGTATAATGTCTAAATCGCTTAAAGCACGATTAGCTCTACTGATTAGAAAGGTACTTCTAATGTTCTAAACTGATATGACTTTTTTGGCAAACATGTTTAGTTGGACAAAATCGCTGTAAAAGGAGGCAATATACAGGTGTCAATAAAGGTGTGTGAAATTCTCGTAATTGGCTATCGTGAATTTAGGCAAAAATACATGAAATTACACAGAATTCCTCAAAGTGTAAAAATGTATCATTTAGTGATACATTTTATAGGGAAATGACCCCTTGTGACAATTTTTAAATTTAAAGAAATCTAAAATAAGTGCAAATATTATAGGAAACATCTGACTACTGTTCATGTACCCCAAAATTGTTGATAGTCTCAAGCCTTGCAATCGAAACTGTGATATTTTCATCAATCAGTTTAAAAAAATCACTATGCTATGTCTGAGTCTTTTCAATATGTGATTCCACCACAATCAGGGCTTAAACCACTCTGTAGCCTGTACTCTCATTGCTGCTTTCCTCTGACTTTGTTCAACTATGTTTCAACCAGGTCACTAAATATTACAAACAAACTATCCAGTAGCACCTCTTCACCTCCTGATTTTCTCTTCATATCTCAGAGACTGTGAGGGAAATGTAGCAGGACATGAGTCACATGTCAATTGTTTGTAGGAGGCCCCAGAGTCTCCTCTCCCTCAAAGTAAAACCCCATCACTAGTCTGGGTGGAAGAAAGCTTGCTAGCATGCCTGTGCCACACTGCATCCACCTGAAAATCTGAAATCTGAAATCTGGAATCAGAAATTAAATCAGGGCTCTGGTTAAGCCTTGGTTTCTCAGGAAGGTATTAACCTGCAACTCTTCCCCTGTCAGCTCATTAGAAACGTCAGCACCACCACTGGCCTCAGCATGCATTGCAACAGTGTAAAAACTGATACTGAAGCCCACTCACTGGCCCGCATTACAGAAATGCCACACTCTTCTGGGCAGAATTCCAAGCTCTACAAGAAGAGGCCCATTGGTTGCTTCAAAATGAGGTGGTTCTGCTATGAAAAATCAAAGGCTGAAAACAGGAGATCCAAAGAACTGCGTACATCTAGGAGCATAGTATGTACCACCTCCCAAAAAGGGTGTTTGACTATAATTTTTCATATCTTCAAGTTAGATTATGTAGACTGTTTTTTTTATAAAACTGAAAAAGAGTAACTACTTTGAATTTACAATAATTATCTAAGGAAAGACTAGAAACATATAAGGATTAATCACAAGATTTGGTCAGGCGAACCAAGTTTTACATTTCCAAATTTTAAATTAAAACACCTTTAACATTACAAACTGTTTTAGGTGGGTCTAGAAACAAATGTGATTTGCATATTGCTAATGTAATATTTGACATACTTTCTGGCTATGCCAAACTCCAGGATTACTGTGGATTAATGTAGAGAAGAAGACAGAAGGTTCAGCTGCTATGCTAAGGGATCACCAAATTGACAACACGCACATGTACGTCTAAACACTGTGCCTATGAAAGCAAAAACCAGTAACACTCAGGCACTTGCTGATAAACTGTGCACAAAAATATAGTACATTTAAGAAATGGCAAAGGTGTTTGCATGTGGAACTAATTAACGGGATGGGACTTTGACAATTTAAGATCATTTTCAAGAATTCTATGATTACTACTAGTAGCTTGCAGTGTTTTCCACCTGTTCATTGATAAAAAAAAGGCTGTGGCTTTAAAAATTCATTCACTTTTTTTAAAAAAACGATTACCAACAAGGAACCAATTTTAAAGTTAACTCACAAGAAAATGGCAAATCATTGTTCAATACCAATAAGCACATATATTGGCAGGGAATAAAAATACATTTGCCTTTAAGTACGGTGGACCTATTCGATTCTTTTTGACTTGTGTGTGTTATTCAAGGAAATGTGGCACTGTATGGATGTAAGTGTAAATAAACTGCTTGCCATAATGGGGTATCAATTCAGACTGAAAAGGATTGCGGTAATATGATCTTATCTTTTGCATTCACATACCAACCTAGCTTCAGTGTTGAGGGCTGTTCTTAGAGAAGCCAAAGGCATATCAGGAATGCCAATTAATATG
Source organism: Pleurodeles waltl (assembly GCF_031143425.1). Lineage (NCBI taxonomy): Eukaryota > Metazoa > Chordata > Amphibia > Caudata > Salamandridae > Pleurodeles > Pleurodeles waltl. Next base: position 577,132,730 of record NC_090448.1, read on the forward strand.
GATTTAATTTAATAAAATCTTTAAAAGACTAGTGATTGAATTACTGTTTTGAAGTCATTTGGTGGGATACAGAATTTTATTTCTTATAGAAAATCAATTTGGAAGTGGTCTACTTTAACTAAAGCATTAATGTGGGTGTAAAGATTTGTATTGCATAAGAATGGCAGAGACATGGCATTTTTCACACTATAGAGTTTATAGGTGAGCATGTTTGATGCATTAAGCCTGGATTGTACAAATTTAGAAATATCATTCCTCATTTACTGGAAATACTTTGAGTATTTAACTCCTTAATTTCTTTCACATATTTAAAACAACTGAACATAATTGACAATTAAGTTCTGTTTATAGTTGTACCTATGTTGTTCCAAAAACGATCACAAAAAATAAAGCATAGTATTCAGGATAATACCTAATGTCTTTAATTTTAGACAATTGTTTTAAAAGTGTTTTAGTATTGAATAATTGCTCTCCTATATGCAACCTGCAAATTTTTCAAATTCAGGGGCTCATGGAATTTGTGTAGAGGCTTCCCCGGATGCCCCAGCCGATCTATCGACAGGTGTAAGGGGAACTAACAGGCTAAGAGCTGGTAGGCAATCTGGCAGCGGGCCTGTGGAGAATGGGAGGGTAGAGCACAAGATCTGCACTAGAAGAAAAGTTCCCCACTTGTTTGTTTGGAGCTCCCTCCGGCTTGTGCCTCCTACGTTGTAGTGCTGACAGACGTTCCTGCTCTAGGTACTAGTGAATCCACGGACCAATTAAAAATGAAGGCTGGCCATTGGCTGAGTAAAAACTCTGACTTTGCTTGTAAGAACCTTAGGGATATTCCGTTTGTTAGAAGAATTGATTGGGTTGGACCTCGAGAACAAGTGGGAAATGGGGATTGTATTATTATAAATTGCACATATCCTGGTCTGGCCCAGCTGCTCATTTCAACACAAAGCTTGTCTTCCCAAAGAAAGGGAAATATTGGTATGGTCCCCTTGGGTTTCTTTTATAATTATACTTGGCAGTCTGTTGAGTCTCCACTTGGGAATTCTAGGAATCACCATCAAGGCCAGGGTGCCCCACAGTTAACTAGTTTGAGGAATGATACTGTTAGCATTCCAGATCTGGAGGGGGTGGATTGACGCTATGCATGGAGATGTATAGAGGGCATGGCAGAACCCCCAAATGCTATTCTGACCATGGATGACCAGGGTGGAAGGACCACAAAGTGTTGTCTTATTTCATGGAATGTAGCAGGGTATGACACTAAGGGGGTCATTCTGACCCTGGCGGTCATGGACCGCCAGGGCCGGGGACGGAGCAAGCACCGCCAACAGGCTGGCGGTGCTTCAGGGGCATTCTGACCGCGGCGGTACAGCCGCGGTCAGAAACGGAAAACCGGCGGTGTCCCGCCGGTTTCCCGCTGCCCTAGGGAATCCTCCATGGCGGCGCTTCAGGCAGCGCCGCCATGGGGATTCCGACCCCCTTACTGCCAGCGGTTTTGGCCAATGGCACGGGCACTGCAGGGGCCCCCTAACAGGGCCCCACCAAGATTTTCAGTGTCTGCCAAGCAGACACTGAAAATCGCGACGGGTGCAACTGCAGCCGTCGCACCCCTTCCACTCCGCCGGCTCCATTCGGAGCTGGCATCCTCATGGAAGGGGGTTTCCCGCTGGGCTGGCGGGCAGCCTTCTGGCGGTCGCCCGCCAGCCCAGCGGGAAACTCAGAATTACTGCGGCGGTCTTTTGACCGCGCAGCGGTATTCTGACGGCGGTACTTTGGCGGGCGGCCTCCGCCGCCCGCCAAAGTCAGAATGACCCCCTAAGTTATTTGACCATGAATGGACAAGGTGTCTGGCTCAGTATGATTTTATTCTACTTCAAGAAACCTGGTCGGATGGGCAGGCAGCCTGGGATAGTTATCATAGGTTTGCTGTCCCGGCTGCTCGGCCTCAAGGAAGTCACCCTAAAGGGGGTTTAGTTACCCTAACCCGATTCTCTTAAACAGCGAGAGCATATCAAATTAACTGTAGCCATCAGGGTATATTGATTGTTTGGGTAGTTTTTTTTCCTAACAAATTCAATGTCCTGTTGGTAAATTTTTACAGCGCTGTTTGGGACTCCGGGTGTCAAATTAGGGTCCTTTTCTCAGTTCTCCAGATACTGAAGTGCAGACTGAAGGAGGCTGGGATGGAATTTTGTGCTGTTGTGTCAGGAGATTTTAATGCCAAAATAAGGCGGCATAGTACAGTGGTGAATCCTTTTGAGTAGGATCAGGAGATATATTTAGCTGAGGGTTCACAGGACCCTAAGGGCAGGGACTTGATTAAGGGCCTACAGAGTTTGGGTCTTCTGGACATTTGCGATATTGAAGCTGTGGGTACACATCAGGTCCCAGCTTTTGTAGGCAGAGGGGCTGGTAGAACAATTGATTATATCTTTGTGTACCCATCTTTAAAAAATTTGGTGATGTATGGGGAGGTGGTAGAGAAGCACTTTAGTGACCATAACCCCCTAACTGTCTTCTTCAATTTCCCAGAAGTTTTACACAAACCAGGATGGTGAGGGCCAGTTTCGGTGAGGACAAAAGATCAGGGTAGGAGACTTGGTTGGAGACAGGTAAATATCCAGCAAGTAATAGAAAGGGTGGTGGGTGACAACCTAAATCTGATTACAGGTATACTTCTGGCAGAAACTCCCAGTTCAAGGGAAGTTATTGATGCTATGCTTAGAGTGAACATAGCTTTTAAAGATTGCTTGATTGCAGCTGCTCTGTCCTCCCATAAGTATAAGGGTGGATGGTTTAGTAAGCCCTGTTATGAGGCTAAGAAATCTCTGAGGAAGGTATTAAATGAGCACCCTAGAGATAAGGACCATGTTAGAGATGCAAGGGCTAAGTATAAAACGGTCCTGAGTGCAAGAAAGCTAAAGCTCAAGGGGCTAGCCTGGAGGAAATTGGAACATGCAGTAGATCATAAGAACCCTGGCCTTTTTTTGAAGGTTTTAAATAGGCGATTCATTGAATCAGAAACATCTGAGGGCCTGGGTTGTAATATTGCCCCTGAGGCTTGGGTGAGTCATTTTTGTAGAATCTTTCAGGGGAGTTCTTTAGGAGATAATTTGGGTAAACAATATGATGATCACCCCAATTTAGCTATCTGGTTTACACTTCAAGAGGTAAGGGAGGCGCTTCACGACAGGGCTAGTAATAAAGCTCCGGGCCCGGACACAATCCCAATGGATCTCTATAAATCTTGTCCCCAACTATGGGCGCCCATCCTGCTTAATGTCCTCAATGCAGCAGATAGTGTGGGAATCCCTGTCACCTGAAGATTGGCTTGTATTATTCCTGTGTATAAAAAGGGGTACCGAAATGATCCCAAGTCATATCGCCAAATTTCTCTCCTTGATTCTTCGGCCAAAGTTTTGGACCGGATTATCTTAAGGCGCATTGAGGTTTGGATGGCTGAAAATGCAATGCTGAGCAGGGTGCAATACGGCTTTAGTGAAGGGCTTGGTACCCAGGAACAGTGTTTAAACCTGCTGATGGTGATTGGGAAATACACACAAGCCAGGAAGGGCACACTATATCTTGCATTCATGGATCTTAGTTGTGCCTTTGATAAGGGCAATCGGAGTAAACTGTGGGAGAGGCTAATCCGGTTGGGTATGGATCCCCAAATTGTGGAGCTGCTTCAGTACCTCCACTTAGGAACTAATGCAAACATGAGGGTTGGGATAAATGGGGAATGCTCGGACGCTTTTGAACTTAACAGGGGTGTCCGCCTGGGAGGTGTCCTGGCTCCTACCCTTTTTCTTCTGTACAGAAATGGGTTGTTTGATTTCTTAGATGAATGATGCAAGGATGCTTCTAAAATTCATGGTAAGTGTCCCAGTATTGATTTATGCGGATGATGCAGTGCTTATGGCCCAAACTATGAATGGCCTTCGTGGGGTGGTTAGAGCCTGTGAGATTTTTATGTCAGCTTTAGACCTAGAGATAAACTGCAATAAATCACACTTTATGGTGTATGGGAAACCACTAAGCAGGGTGAAGGGGCTGAAGATAAATGATCAAGTAATTAGTAAGGTTCAGGAATTCCCCTATTTAGGGGTCAATTTTGATGACAAGGGCACCTGGAAATCTTGTATTTCCAGGAGAGGGGTGCTTTTTAATACAACAGTTGGTGCCACATTCGAGTTTGCTGCAAGGGTGGGAAATAAACCTATTAAGCCCTTGCTTGAAGGTTATAGGCACAAATGTCTCCCAGTATTGCTGTATGGGGTTCCAGTTTGGGGTTACACAGAAAATAGGGCCCCTACGATAGAGGAAAATTGCTTTTGCAGAAGGCTGTTAGGAGTTGGTCAAAATACCTCTGGCTTTTGTCTGCATGCTGAATTGGATCTAGACTTTATAGAAGATACCTTCAAGATTGTTCCTTTCATGTTATGGATTTCTATTTGGAGTAATGAGTTTGCCTCTTTTAACAGAGAGATCCTGCGGGATTGAATGGCATGTGATCATGCAAAGGATATTCCCTGGCTGATGTATATAAGAAAAGTAGCCTTTACACTGGGGCGGCAGGATATGTTTGAGGCTCCAGAGGGTCTAACTAGCTCTGACAAACAATAGGCAAAGGAGAACTTATTCAAAATCTTGGGAGTTAAGAGGGAGGAGGAGGAACTAAGGAACAAATCAGTAAGGGATTTTATAATGCTAAAGATGGGGGTGGGTCCTGAGGCTTATCTCTTGGAGATAAGAAATTTGAGGGAAGGGATATCTCGTGATTCCGTCTAGGGATTATTAGAAGTAATCTGTGTTTTCCGTTAGGTCAGTTTGAGGAAAAATCTATAAAACCATGCCCTTGTGATGAAGTGCCTCTGCAGACTTTAATTCATTTTACTTTGTTCTGTGGCTTTTATGCTCCCTTTAGGCAACGTTACTTATTCCCCCTATTGAGGTCCAGGGGTTTTGTGCAATATCGTCCAGCTGTTCTGTGGCTGCGTATGGCTTCTGATGCGCTGGTGTGGCAGGGGGTGGGATCCTTTCTTAAGGGAGCTATAACCTGGCGGAACAATCTAGAGTATTTTTACATTATTTTAAATTTGTAATCTTACTGAAATATTATTCTCCTCATGAAATGTGGAATGTCATTTTTATATGTGCTAAAATGTTTAGTAGGACATGATGTGATATACAAATTGGCTTAATGTATTTCTTTTTAAATTTTGTCTATAAGTATTTATTGGGCAGGATGGCTGCACAATTGTATTTTTGATAGTGATTTTTGATAGTGGTATGTGATGTGCTGTCTATTTATTTGTATGGTTGATAATTTTCATACCAAATAAAGTGTTTTGATGATGCTCTCCTATATGCTTCATTTTTAATTGTTCCCTCCTGAAAACCAACTCAGCAGCTCAACAGCTTCTTCGGCATCTGGGCTAACCAAGATGAATAGTACTCCTCCAAACTCAGAAATAGAGGTATCACTGCAAACTCTATATAAGTGATTGTTGAAAGAGATATTGACCTAAGATAAAATCCTATATCAACATGGTAAGGTATAGGGAAATAAAAAACAGTTAGTTAACTCAAAAATAAATATTGAATTCTTTTAACGCAATATTAACGTTATATACTTCTTTTAAGTGTAAAACAAAATAAAAAGAAAATGCAAGAGCACTATTGACCTAATTATGAAATAAATCTTTAATTAATGAAAATATATTAAATTAAAATTATTTTAGAAAAGTTTAAATAAAAAAATAAAAAATGAATTCCCCCCTAAAGAAAGAATTTGTGTATTATGCATTAGCAATTATCAAAAGTGATGTGCAGAATTAATTGCAAATAAGATAGTTATATTTTATTACAAGTTATTGTTACATTAGTTTTTCCATTCAAAATAGGGTTGTAAATATTTTCTAATGCAATAATACATATGTTCTATAGTTATATCTGTTTAACATTACATTATATTTATCTGTGGTTAAAAATATTTAAAATATTCCATTCAATTTACCAATATTCATGTTTTTTTTAAATTCCCAACCAACATTAATTTGTATGAAAAGGGTGCTGTAGTACCATTGGTTGACAATTTGAGGTGTTGGACTTAGACATACTACTTTTTTTTGTACTAACTTACACTTGTAATTGGGGAGTAGCAGAAAGTAGTAAATTTACTCAAAAGTGTATATTACGCAAAAGTGTAAGTTATCAATGTGAATCAGGCTCAAATTGTTCATCTGAGATCATATTAGGAACTATCTCTTTTAGTTTTATTTCCAGTAAGTTTATCGATAACTTGTAATAGGTGCTTAACAGGGAAATGGTTAAGCATTAACCATATAACTCAATCAGACATATTAAGAAATAAATGTTTTATGTGAAAATTGAGGTGTAAACCTGTGAAATCAATGAGGTCAAAGAATTCTGATGGTAAGGGTACCAATTGTTTTTAAACCAAGTTTGCATGCAGGTTTCTGACTAAAGACCTTATAGCAGTCTGTCTGCAATTGTTTTTAGCATAGTGTAAAGAAAGCATGTAAATAAATATGTAACTAACTAAAATGTACAGTTTCAGCATTAAAAAATCTTCTTCCATTTTTTAAATTTGATCTCATTCAAATCCAGAGCAATAGTACGCACCAAAATCATGAAGTACTCTTTGTACTGCTGGCATCTTTCCTCTTCCACTGAATTCTTCTCCTAGGTCCACAAGGGCTTCTTTTACTGCATCGTACCCACAGAGAACCACCACGGGGCGAGGGCCCATATAGAGTGTATAAACTGATCCATACTTTTCACGCAGCTGTATTGAAAAAAAGAAAGGATTTGAAAAGATATTATTATGCATGTGTTCCGACTAACTATTTGAGTGTCAAGAGCAATTGCAGCACATAAGAGTGACATGGCACCTCATCATAGGATCATGGACAGTTTGTCTGGTGATAATTCGTAGGGGTGGGTGAAACTCATGGGATTTGACTCTGCTGAAGTCTGCAGAATTATGAAAAAACTCTGGGAGATTCTGCGAAATTCTGCCAACGGGCGGAAATATGCACATCATGCTACTTGAGCTGTAATTTAGTGCTATTAGTGCCCCCATGCTAAAAAATCAGCACAAACAGCACCACATGGCTCACCAGGGAGTGCAGCTACTCACATTTATTTTGTTGCCACTCAAGTAGATTTCCTACTTGAACATCAGCCTTCTGACCGCAAACAGTTGTGACTGCACATGACCGCCCGCATTGGAACAATGTCACAGGATGTCCCCCTAATGACTGAAAATTGTGCTCTGGGTGCCACATCTTATTCATGCTCACCAACGTACCATGTTGGTGCACACACAAGAAAACATTTGCCATGCAGAGGTTAACAGAATTGTGCCGGAACTCCGCATAACATGGAGTCGCCAAAATTTCCTTAACTCTGCTGGCAGAATGGAATATTTCACTGACACCTATTAATAAGAACTGATGCTAGTGTGAAAGTTGACTAAGGCACAATATGCAGACACTGACTATTGCTTTTGAAAGACACATATATAGAAAAATAGGTTATAGGGAATACAGGAAGAGTTTTGGAGTTTTAGGGAAGAATTTTGGAGAACTCACTTAGTTGTTGATATTTTTCAGAGTAAAAAAATCCACTTTCAGACCAGTTTTAGAAATGTGATGCTGTGTGTGAAAAGTGCTAGGATGGAAAAGCCTCCTGCATGGGGGCAGGCATGCACCCCTACCCTGAGTGCCCTAGCTGCATGGATATCTGGACCTCAGATATTGATTTTGTGTCATGGACAGATGTGGATCAAGTATTTGCTCCCTGACAAGTTAATCCCATGTACTGACTGGAATGTAGTTGGGGCAGCAGATTATTGTTTTTAGATATAAAGTCTGCCTGTCCTCAGGTGTAGGATCTACATAACCCGACTTCTATAAAATCAGGAAAGGTTTCATAAGTGGGACCTTAGATGTCTCAACCACAACTTTAGGAAAGCACTCCATTTCCTGATTCAGCAAAATCAATCTCCTTTTACAAATTTGGTATTTGGATTGGAGTTGGAATGCCAGAGAAGGATAAAGCCATTGACGATGTCATATACAGTAAATAACTGGTTCAAAAACATAACTCATCTAGGCCTTCTGGCTCCTGTACAACTGGCCAAAACTCAGCATTAACACTGGTGCTTCACTCCAACAATTTTAAGAACTATGGGCTAGATGTACAAAGCTTTTTTCAAGTCGCAAAGGGGCGATTCGCAGAATCGTCCTGTTTGCGACTTGAATAATGCTTTTTGGGATGTACAAAGCCCAAATTGCGATTCAGTAACTTGTTACTGAATCGCAGTTTGGATTTTGGGATTAAGTATTAGGAAGGGGCGTGTCAAGGGCGTCCCTTCCTAATACCGAATCCAAATGGTATGTATGATTGTTCTGTGACCGCAAATGCAGTTGCAAAACCATCGCAGTTAGCACCAGTTTCAAACTGGTGCTAACACATTCCCAGACAGAAAGGGGTCCCCACGGCAGCAAAATCTTTTTTCAGAGCAGGCAGCGGTCCCACGGTGTGGGAAAGTACCATATTCCTTGGCATGTTACCACCATTTTTACCTGTATATCAGTATGTTTTTGCCTGTCTCACTGGAATCTTGCTGGTCAGGATGCCAGTGCTCATAGTTTATATCCTAATGTGTGTGTCTGTATAGTGCTTTACTGTGTCACTGAGACTCTGCTTATCAGAACCTCAGTGCTTATGCTCTCTTTGCTTTAAAATGTGTCACTGTAGGCTAGTGACTTCATTTACCAATTTAAATTGGCACACTGCCCCCCCCCCTTATAAGTCCCTAGTATATGGTACCCAGGTACCCAGGGCATTGGGGTTCTAGGAGATCCATATGGGCTGCAGCATTTCTTTTGCCACCCATAGGGAGCTCAGACAAACCCTTGCACAGGCCTGCCATTGCAGCCTGTGTAAAATAACGCACACGTTATTTCACAGCCATTTTCACTGCACTTAAGTAACTTATAAGTCACCTATATGTCTAACCTTCACTTGCTGATGGTTAGGTGCAAAGTCACTAAGTGTGAGGGCACCCTTGCACTAACAAAGGTGCCCCCACATAGTTCAGGGCCATTTCCCGGGACTTTGTGAGAGCAGGGACGCCAATACACGTGTGCACTACATATAGGTCAATACCTATATGTAGCTTCACAATGGTAACTCCGAATATGGCCATGTAACATGTCTAAGATCATGAAATTGTTCCCCCATTCCAAATCTGGTATTAGGGAGCCAATTCCATGCATCCCGGGGGCTCCACTATGGACCCCCAGTACTGCTGAACCAACTCTCTGAGGCTTGCACGGCAGCTGCTGCCACTTCACAGACAGGGTTCGGCCCTCCTGGGGTCTGAGCAGCTCAGTCCCAGGAAGGCAGAACAAAGCATTTCCACTGAGAGCATGGTTTTACACCCTCTCCCTTTGGAAATAGGTGTTACAGGCTGGGGAGGGTTAGCGTCCCCCAGCCTCTGGAAATGCTTTGAAGGACACAGATGGTGCCCTCCTTGCATAAGCCACTCTATACCGGTTCAGGGCCCCCACGCCCCTGCTCTGGCACAAAACTGGACAAAGGAAATGTGAATGACCACTCCCCTATCCATAACCACCCTAAGAGTGGTGTCCAGAGCTCCTCCAGTGTGTCCCAGACTTCAGCCATCTTGCTTTGCAAGGTGTGGGGGCACTCTGGAGGACTCTGAGTGGCCAGTGCCAGCAAGTGACGTCAGAGGCTCCTCCTGATAGGTCCTTACCTGATAAGTTAGCCAATCTACCTCTCAGGGCTATTTAGGGGACCTCCTGTGGGTTTTCTTCAGATTCTGCTTGCAAGTTTCCTTCAGGAATCCTCTGCAACTACTACCTCATCCTCTGACCTCGGATCAACCGCAGCCTTCTCCAGGAACCGCTGTAACATCAACAAATTATCCACAACTGATACTTTTCTTCTGCAACTTCAGCTCCAGCCAGCAACTGTATCAATTTCCACAGTGTGCACACTCTAGGGACTCCCTGTCTTCATCCTGCACCAGAAGGACCAAAGAAATCTCGTGTGGGGGGTCGGAGTCACTCCCCTGCTCATGCAGGCACCTTCTAAGACGACAAACGGTACTCTTGCACTACTCTCACAGTGACGAGCCTGCTCCTAAGGACACAAAGGGTGGACTCATTCGACATAGACTGTCCTGAGGTCCTTAAGACACAATTTGGAGGAGGTAAGACCTTGCCTTCCCTGAGAGGAATGGTACCCCTGAGTACCACATCTTCTTCACCTCCTGAGGCCTCTGTGCACTATTTGCAGAATTCCTTCTTGCACAGCCTGGCCCAGGTCCCCAGCACTGCATTTTGCGATGCTCAACTCGCTGAGTTGTTCTCCGGCAGTGTGGAACCTTCCTTTATTGTGCTGCACCAACTGCGTTTTGTACCTCCTTTGTCCCCGTGTCCTGGGACTCTCATGGATGCTGTCTGGCATCCTGAGGGCTCTCTAAAGTGCTGAGAGCCCCCTCTTCCTCCTCACACAGACCTGAGTCCTCCAGGTCCTCCCTGGGTCCAGCCTGCGCATTTTGGTGCAAAACACATATTTGTCGTAACAAAGGCTTGTTGGCAACATCCAACACGAAATCCTGTCTGCATCCATTTCACGTCATGGGACATCTTCTGCATCATGCAGTAACCCGCTGGCATCTCCCTAGGGTGCATTCCTGCAGTCTTTGTCCAACTGGGGACTCTTCTTTTGCACCCTCTTCTGGGTTGGCAGGGGCTCCTGTCCTTCCTGGAACTTCTTTCAACTTCTGGACTTTGTCCCCTTCTTTTGCAGGTCTTCCGGTCCAGGAAACCAGCAGTTGTTGTTTGCAGACGTGTTTGGTTACTGCAATAATCCATATCACAGGGTGTAGTGTGTCCTAAGGAAACTTGCAGTACTTTACTCATGTTTTTTCTGGTCTCTGGGATGGGGCAATTTACTTACCTTTACTGTATTCTTACTCCCCCTATGATTCTGCACACACTACACTTGTCTAGGGGGGAATTTGCATTCCACTTTCTTAGAATATGGGTTGTGTTGCCCCTAGACCTATTTTCTCCCATTGCATTCTATAGCATTTCCTATTGTTTGCACTAGCCTATGTCTAATTACTTACCTTATTTTGGTGTCTAGTGTATATATTGTGTTTAATACTTACCTCCTGAAGGAGTATTGCCTCTAAGATATTTTTAGCCTTGTGTCACCCAAATAAACTACGTTTATTTTTGGTAACACTGAGTATTGTCTTTACTTGTGTATAAGTACTGTGTAACTATAAGTGGTATTGCATGAGCTTTGCATGCCTCCTAGTTCAGCCTAAGCTGATCTGCTATAGTTACCTCTATCAGCCTAAGCTGCTAGAACACTACTACTTCACTAATAAGGGATAACTGGACCTGGTATAAGGTGTAAGTAGCCAGGGTACCCACTACAATCCTGGCCAGCCTCCTACACTCGGACCACTGCCTGCTCTGAAAAAATTAAAAGAAAACTTTTCCTTTTTTTAAAAAAATGCATCTCATTTTCCTTTAAGGAAAACTGGCTGCATTTTTAAAAAACTGCCCAGGCCAGCAGTCCGCCATTCCCAGGGGGGGCGCAAATTGCGACCTGCCTTATGCATATTCACGAGGTAGGTCATTTGCGACCCCATTGGGAATTGCAAACAGTGTAAAGTACAAGTCTCTAAGACTCACAGTTTGCGAGTCGCAAAACCGGATCTTTGTACATGTGGCCCAAAGTTATCAAACCTTCATGATTTCTAGAAATTCTGGGGCTGCCTGCTACCAATTTCAAATAGGTGAATTTAATAAATACGCTGCATTCCTACTCTTTCCCTGTGGGACAGAGCAGCGCAGCAAGGTAATTTGCTGTGTTGCCCTGCGCCACTGTTCTTGTAAATATACCCTTTCATATCACATTCTAGAGAACTAAATCATTGAGGGATATGCTAGTGAAAACAGGTTTTAATGTTGAGGAGAAAGCACATAACGTGACAGAACATCAACTTACATGTTGTTTTTTTCCTGTAGCAATTGCAAAGCCTGGAATTGTTCTACCAACTGTAAAGACTTCCATATCCCACACACTACCAAGTGGCATAATATAACAAACTTCATAACATGCAGCACTACTTTTGTTGTATATGTTTTACAATGCCCCGTGACCTCTGGCTTGTGGGAAGTATGATACATCCTGTCCGTAAGCGCATTTTGGAACATGCCAGAGCCATACAAATTGGGACAAACACTACTCTGTAGCCCACCATTTTGAAACACACCAACAAAGTGATAGGAAACAATTGAGATTGTTTGGTGTAGACCACATGAGGGTAGATCCAAGAGGTGGGGACAGTGTTGCTGTGCTAAGGTAGTGAGAGTCTAAACTCATCATTGAGCTCAGGGTTGCTGTGCTAGGATAGTGAGAGTCCAAACTCATCATTGAGCTCAATACTGTCATACCACATAAATTAAACAGTGATGAGGAGCTACATGTCTATTTGGAATAGACATAGAGAGTATTGGTACACTCTGGGTTTACAGACCTTTCTGTGTTTTGCCTGAATTTGAGAATTTTTATACATTAATGTATAACAGTGCAAATATTTGCAATTTGGTTCTCTGCAGCAGGTGATACACTGTTTTGAATTTGCAATTTCCTGTTTTAAATTGCAATTTTCTGTTTTTGTACCTGTTCAGGGAAGAAAGGAAGGGACTCTCACCTGGCATGCTGGATATCGTGTGAAAGCCGCGGCTGGGGCACCCTACCCCTTTCTTCCGGTAACACCACAACGGCACTGGGTAATATCATTTTGTTATTCACTATTTAAGTTGAATTGTGGGTACTGGGTGTACCATACATGAGGCTGTCCTTTCAGATTGTGCCAATAATTTACCCATTTAGGTTGCACACATAGTTATAGCAATGTGGGATACAATGGTCATGAAACTGTTTCCAATACTTTGCCCACTACAGGCTGTATTCAGTATATCATGTAGATTTTTGAAGGATACAAGTGTGACAGTACTTACCAGCACTGTAGCAGGATATTTAGGAATGAGACGTTTTGAAAGGAAATTGTGTTGGATGTCATATGCTATAATGAATATTTGACAATTTGACAGTACAATATAACTGGACCAGGTTATTCGGGAATGAGATGCTTGGAAAGGATCCTTGCTTTACGCAATATGGGGTGTAACGACTTTATGTAATTTGACCGTCTAATATGTTTTGTCCTAATTCTATTTTGTTTTCAAACTTTCCCTTTCCCAAATGTATTATCTTTTCCTTATTAATTTTTTCATACTTAGGAATTTTCTCATACTTAGAAGGTCCAATAGTACATACCAATGTTTGCAGTTTGATGAAACGAGGACTGCATTCTCTCCGTACTTTATTTTGCCTTTTATCACTGTCCCCATTGCTGTTACAATTTGGCCAACACACTTCTTTGTGGTTTGTTGGTACACCCAGTCCTTTGTCATTTTCTATGATATGTCAGGGCACATTGTATTTAGAGCATAGTGGCGCTAATCTCACCCTGGGCATAACCCAGACTGTGGGGCCGAAACAAGTAGTTGGGGCTGCAGCACTTCTAATAAAGCCTTAAAGCCTTAATCATTTTCCTGAGAGTGGGTAATTTGAGATGGCATCAGTTATGTCATCACTGACCATGTCACGAGTGATGTAATACGTGAGGTCATAAGCAGTGCATTGTAAGGGCCTAAGTTAAAGTTAGGTGAGGTAACTACAACTGCTGAATTTCTATGGTGTTGTACATTTTGAATGTCAGCCTACCTATAACATCCCAATAACCTTTGTTTTTTTAAGTGAATTTCTAAGGTTTTTTTAATTTACATTTCTTAATATTTATAGAGCATTAGAACTTGGGAATATTGAGTGATCCATTGAGCCTAATGGAGTTGCTCCTGGCTTTTAATGGTTGGTATAACCCTGGAGGTTCTACATTCCAATGTTTATCCAACAGAAATAGCTGTGAACAAATGTGTCACAAAGCCCAAGGAGATTTCAACCCCCACAGCCTCCATGAGGCTTTTTTTTTAGTAGTTAGAACACTATGCCCTGATGTGTTGGAATGTACTAATAGCCTTAAAGCCTATTGTAGTTGGGCTATACTTCCTATTAGAGGCCTGCTCCCTTTTTGATGACCTTTGCCCACACCTCCTGCCTTTAAAACTGGAGTGGTCCTTAATTAACTGTTATAATCAGTTACGGTGGCCATAAGGCTACCGTTACAGTACAAATAGAAGATAAGAGTATTGATCAACTGTCACACCCATGTCGTAGGGAGAAAGTATCACTAATATAGCACTTTGTTACCAATGGGTTCTCTAGTTGGCAGAGGTATACACCCTTGTCCAAGTAGGGACCACAATCCTAGTCAGGGTAAGTCACACACAATCCAAATTATCCTGTGCCCATCCTCAGGTAGCTTGGCACTGAGCAGTCAGCCTTAACTTAGAAGGCAATGTGTAAAGTATTTTTTTGCATTAAATCATGCAGTAAAACAGTGAAAACACCACAAAACTACACCACACAGGTTTAGAAAATATATATGATATTTATCTAGTTAAATTAGGGTCAAAACGATAAGATTCAATAAGCACAAGTTGAAATATCACTTTTGCAATGTAAATACGAGTCTTAAATCTTAAAAATTAGCAGTTGTCTCTTGTGTGCACAAAGTACCTGGTTTGTGTCAAAATTACACGCATGGAGACCGCAGAGGGGGAGATGCATCGATAAATAAGGTGTGCACCGGATTTCCAACGCGGCACAGAGGATGCGTTGTTTCTTTCCATGCTGCAAGGGGCTTTCCGTCGATTTATGGCATGCAGTCTTGGGTCCTCACTGTGATACGGGTTCTTTTTAACATCCAGGGACGACGCATGGAAATCCAAGTCATGATGGACGAAGCCACAGGCAGTGCGTCAATTTGGTAAGTGTTGCGTCAACTTTTCTGCTGCACAGCAGGCGCTGCATCGATTCTTCACTCAGGAAGTGGAGCAGCGTCTTATCGGCTCTGCTGTGCGTCAATCCAGTATAGCTGTGCGTCAAATTTCTGGTCGCAAAGCAGGCGATGCATTGTTCTTCACTTGCGAAGGTGGTCTGCATTATTCCAGTTCAGCTGTGCAGTGATTTTCTTGTCGCAAGGCAGGCTGTTCACCCTTTACGGTAGGCTGTGTGTCAATTTTCGGAGCACAAAGAATTTCCTTGAAGAGAGGAAGACTTTTTGGCCCAGAGACTTCAGAAATCAGGAGGCAAGCTCAATCCAAGCCCTTGGAGAGCACTTCTCAGCAAAGTCAGAGGCCAGCGAGGCAGCTGGGCAACAGCAAGGCAGCAGTCCTTCACTACAAAGCAGTCCAGGTGAGTACTTTGGGCAGCCAGGCAGTTCCTCTTGACAGGTTGCACTTTCTGGTCCAGAAGTGTCTGATTTGGTGGGGTCAGAGACCAAGTTTATATACCACAAAATGCCTTTGAAGTGGGGGAGACTTCAGGTGCACAAGGTCCCCTTTCAGTGCAGTTCTGTCTGCTAGGGTTCCACTAGGGGGTTTGGCAGTCCATTGTGTGAGGGCAGGCCACTAGCCTTTGAAATGTGTCAGGCCCTCTACCCTTCCAGCCAGAAAGACCTATTCAGTATGCAGATGAGTGCAGGTGTAACTAAGGCCCATATTTATACTCTGTTTGCGCCTGAATTGCGTAATTTAATTCGGCGCAAACTTAACTCCATATTTATACTTTGGCTCTAGACATGTCTAGCACCAAAGTTATGGAGTGTGCGTCATTTTTTGTACGTGAAAACCTACCTTGCGCTAATGACATGCAAGGTAGGCGTTCCCGTGCAAAAAATGACTCTAAGGCATGTGCGCCTTATTTATCCTCCGGCGTCAAAGTGACGCACAGGAGGAGGCGGGCCTTAAAACATGGTGCCCAGACGGATTTGAGCCGTTTTTTAACACCTCGGTCAGGGCAGCCGTTAAGGGACCTGTGGGCTCATTTCCATGGTGGGAGACCATGGAAGGAGTCCACAGGTGCCATTCCCTGCACCCAGGGACACTCCCTGCCACCCTTGCCAACCCCTGGAGGACACCCATGGATGGGGGGACCCATCCATGGTGAGTGCAGGTCAGTGCAGGTAAGTATATATATATATATATATATATATATATATATTTTTTTTTTAAGTGGCATAGGGGGGCCTAACTTGGGGCCCCCTACATGCCACTGTGCCCATTGGCCATGCCAGGGGACAGAAGTCCCTTGGGCATGGCCACTGGGCAGAGGGGCATGACTCCTGTCTTTGCTAACACAGGAGTCATTTCCATAGGAGTTGTGTGTCAAAATATTGCGCCAGTCAGGTTAGAGCCAATATTTTTTATTCTAACCTGACTTGCACCATTCTTTGGCGCACAACCCCCAGTCTTCCCTTTGCCTCCGCTGCCCGGTTACCGTCATTTATTTTGATGCTAACCAGGCCACAGAGCCGGCTTACATCATTCCATAAATAAAGGCGCCCGGCTGGCGCGTTGGAATGGGGTTAGCCGGCAGTAAACTTTTTTACGCAAATCTGCGCTAGCGCTGATTTGCATCAAAAAGTATAAATATGGGCCGAAGTATCCTGTGTTTGTGGTTGTCTGGGTGTAATGAATAAGGGAGCTGTCAACCAACCCATACATTTATTGGAGACAGGCTGTAAGGCTGAGATAGATTTTAAGTGCTCACTTTCTAAAAGTGCCATTTCTGAAATAGTAATATAAAATCCAACCTCACCAATAAGCAGGATTTTCTATTACCACTCTGGCCATACTAAACATGACCTGTTTACCACTTTCTGCTTAGATTCTACCACTCAGTGTATGAAGGCAGACCTATTGCTAGCCTATTAAAGGAGAAGGCCTCACAGTAGTGGAAACCGAATTTAGGAGTTTTCAACTACCAGGACATATAAAACACATATGTATATGTCCTTCCTTTCACCTACATAGCACCCTGCCCTATGGGTTACCTAAGGCCTAATTTAGGGGTGGCTTTTACGTGGAAAAAGGGGAGTTTAAGGCTTGGCAAGTACTTTTAAATGCCAAGTCGAAGTGTCAGTTGAACTGCACACACAGGCCTTGCAATGGCAGTCCTGAGACCTAGTTATGGGGCTACTCTCCGCCAGACAGATTACGAGGCTGCACACCGCCGAGGTTTCCACCGTGGTTGTACCACCATGGAAACCCAGAGGGAAACCAACTGCATAAAAGAAGACACTCACCTTCAGGAAGCCATACTAATCTGGAGCCGCCATGGAACCAGAACTATACGTCTTTCCTCTGCTCGCACAAAGACTACGGAATCTGAGACAATGACAGTAACCAAAAGTGTACACAATTACCTGTTATTGTTGTAATACACACACACATACACAACATACTTTCTGGAAGGGGGTGCGAGGGCGACACTCACACATAACAACACACTAACACACACATTCACAGACAGCCACTCACACACACATTCTTATGCACAATAAACATAGCATGGCCACAACATGCACACACATACAAATGTCACAAACACTTACATGTACTTGTGGTAATACTGCACACGCCCACACTCACACTGCTCCACAAAACACCACACAACATCACGAAAACAACACAACCCCACCATCTCCAGTCACTTGTCAGGGACCCCAGGGGATACTACCCAGGGTCACATGACACAGACTTCACAACAAAACACCAACAGACAAAACATACATACAAATACACACAGTCAATGCACGCAAAGCCATTTAACACACCAACAAACCCATCACAACACCAGCAGCACACAATACCAACACAACTAAACCCCTTGAACATGAATTTTTTTTACATCACACAACACATACCCTACCACTTTCGGACAAAATTACTGGACACAACCTCAAATACTGCCTAAACAACACACGTAGCTCAAGAAGAACACACACCCCCCCATACATACACACAACTAATGTCACTCAGGAACAACAGCATATTACGGAAAGAAATGCATGACAAAGATGTAACCAGGAAACCAACAACTGATAGGTTTCAATTATTAATTGTAGTCACAAATTTAAAAAACAAAGGCCATAGGCCAATTCTTTTGTAAGAGAGCACAATGCACACAGTGCACATATGTGTGTCCTGAACTTGAATCCTGACTGACATGCAACCTTCACAGGAAGGGGAATCAATGGGGCAGGCAGGCACCTCAGGGGTTATCTGAGTGTGGTGGTGGGGGGCTGGGTTTTGGATGGGGCTTTTGGGATCTGGCTTGACGGGGGTTTGGGTTTGGACTTTGTTTAGGGGAGGGTTGGCTTTTAGGTGAAGAGGTAGACTTCTTGCCGGGAGAGGGGCATGGGAACTTGCAGGGGGGCAGGGGAGGTCTTGGAGGTGGAAGTTTCGGACTTGGGGAGTGACACAGCAAATTTAGGGGTACAGGGTGGGAGAAGAATAGGGAAAAGGGCAGGAAAGCTTTTTTAAACACACAGGTATGGTCATAGCAAAAGGGTTTGGGTGTTGAGGGAGAGGGAGTGGTTGTCTGAGGTGTTTGTGTGGATGATTGGGTACATGTTTGTGCGAGGTATGCTTGTGGGTGTTGGGTGTCTGTTGAGTGGGTAAGTGTGGGCATTTATGTGCCTTGGGAAGAGGGGGGTGGAGGTGCTGGGAGATGCCGTGGTGAGTGGGTGAGTGGCTGTTGGGGTGGTGACTGTAGGTGTGGTGGATGTGCTGCGCAAAGGTGTGTCTGTGGATGTGATGACTGGGGTGGATGTCTGAGGGTCTGCTGTGGTGCTGTCTGTGTATAAGATAGGTGTAGTGACTGGATCTGTGAATGTTGGTGTGGTGTCTGCAGGTGTGTCAGGTGTTGTGTCTGTGATGCTGGGGATGGTGAGGGTATCAGGCTAGGTCGTGACTGTTGTTGTGTGTGCAGGTATATGTTGCTTGTGTGCATGCCGGTGGTGTTGCTTATGTTTGTCAGTGCTAACCTTGGATGTTGAGGTGGATGCATGCTTGTCTGTCTGTGTGCTTTGGCTGGGTTGGGGAGAGGGGTTTGGGGTTGGAAAGATGAAGATGGAGGAGGAAAATAAGACAAAGGGTGACTGGCTGCCGTCAGTATATGTAGAAGCCAGAGCCTGAAAGGATCTCTGGAGGCCAGCCAGTTCACCGTGAATGCCCTCCAGGAATGCATTACTCTGTTGGACTTAAGTTGCCAGTCCCAGGGTGGCATTCACAATGGTCGACTGACCCACATAGATGGACCTCAGGAGGTCAATACCCTCCTCACTGAGGGCAGCAGGGCTGACAATGGCAGGGGCAGAGGCACATGCACTAAATGAGATACCCACCCTCATAGGTAGGCGGGCAGGGCCAACTTGGTGGGGAGCTACAGGGAGGGCAGTGGTAATAAGTGAGGGTTGTCTGAGATGGTGCTGGGGTGGTTCCAGATGGGTTGGCCACTGCCAGGGAGTATCAACTGGAGGAGAATTACAATGACAAAGAACTGGATTCTGTCTCTCCCATGGCACTCCTCTTGCCCTCTGGGCCACTCGGTCTCTCAGTGTCAGTGGTATCAGCACTCTAGGTGCCATGGCCAGCAGCTTCCCCAATCAGCTGTGCCCCATCTCCTTCACCTGCCGATGCTGATGCACAGAAAGAGAGAAAGGGTCATCACATTCTTAACATACACGTACATTACAACATACACAACAGTAACAACACATCTGTGTCACATAAAGCCCCAGATAGGAACCATTTAGAGCCTACATCATGTCAAAATTACAAACATCCAACATTCTCCCATGACCACAGTCTCACCCACTGCAAAAGCCAACCGTCTGACCACTATATCACCATCCCATCAATTCAGCAGTAACTCAGAAAGACCATGCATAAGATTAATTGGCTAAATCTAAAGCCTCTCCCCAAACAGATCATCACTGTGTATCAACAAATCATTCTTACAAAATGCAGTTTACTAACACCACAATGTCATGCCTCCACCTACTCCACACTTGCCCAGTCCATCACCAGTAGTCATGTTCCATGAAAGTAAACTCATCTCACTTCAAATTCAACACAGCATGTTGCTTTGCAATCACATACCTAAATTTTGAATCCGTCCATACCTTTCACAATGTCAAATACCTCAGATGAAGACACTAAATATGGCATACTCAAATAGTGTGTCTCAGAAAATGACATAGCATGTAATTGAAACATCAATCTAAATACTATAAAAAGTTTTTTAAAGAGTATCTGGGCCCTCTTATCTAACTCATTGACACATAGACAATATTTCAATGTTCTGCAATGGGGGCCTACTTAGCACACAGGATACAGTGACAGACAACCACAGGGAGCATACCAACTCTTCCAATACAATGGACACTAAACAATGTGCATGAAGGCCACATACCGTTCCACTATGCATGCTGATTAGAAACCTCTATATGACGAACATCTAAACACCTACATCACTATCAGCTGTACCAACATGTGAATCCTATTACCTAAGTCTAGCACTAATACTTACATAACCAATTACTAATATAACCATGAATAACACATAAACCTACAGTTAAGCAAATGAAATGACAACATATACCATATGACCAACATTTGCATGTCAAATGAAAGCCCTACAACACTATTAGGTTAGGAAGAAATGAGCAAATATAGTACTAGGACTGTCCAAACAGCCTCAGATTATCAAAGATTAGTCTGGCAAAGATGAAGTCTCAGCATAACAATATGAACAACATTTTACTTGACACATGAGGTAGGCACAAATTAGTGTATGTTACACCCATGTAGGTATGGTACAGCTCTGGGTAGCATGGACAATATACATGGGCTAAGGCATCAGCAGCCTAGTCACTTACCTGCTCAACACCAAATACATTAGAGTAAAAGGTATTTGAGCACATGTCAATGTCATGTCTTGAAATGTCAATATATTATTACCACTATGATTTTCATTATGTAGGATGTCCACCCTGATCAAACTTCATATTTACCTGATGTATGAATCTGACACGACAATGGGGATATTTCCTCAAACCTAGAGAGTGTAGTAAGTTTGCCATACCAAAATCCTGATTGGGTTGACAGCCTCACATAAAGTTACCATCTATTGGGGGAGTGGTCAAGATGGCGACCAGAGCTGATGCTTAACACCGAGCTCAGCTCCAGGCCCGATCAATATCTGACTGAAAAAACCACATCCGGGCCTCCAACTGTTCAGACCTAAAGCCGCCTGCGTGCGGCGATCGCTGGCTGGACTAGGGATGACACCAGCCTGAGTTTGGGTGCGCTAGGAGGCGGGACATTACTGCCATCGCAGGAGCATGGCACGCGGCCATCCCCCGGCGGGCACTGCAGGAAGCGGAGCAGAGGGGCTTGGACACGGCCTTAGCCGGAGCACACCCACGGCTGCCCCCTGCCAGTCATTGCAGAAAGCAGATCGGAGAAACCAGGACACGGCCTCCGAGGGCGGGGTGCCGCTAATGCAGACACTGAAGGAGAAGCCGCTGCGAGCCGGACTGCCGAGTCGGGACTGTGGTAAGTGGCTGCGCCGAAGGTGGCGTGGAAGCCAACAGCAAACCACTGAGCGATGTAGCAGCAGCAGAGAAGGCCCTGGCAGAGCCGGTGGTATGATACAAAGCAGCACAAGACAAGGTGGTGAGTGGGGAGAAACACCAAGGTAGCTGGCGAGCCGGTGTGCTCGCAACACCCTAACTGGGCTGATGGTGGCGACATGGCCCCTGTGCTGGATTTTGGGCGTACCCTCTGTCCGGTGCATTGCATAGCGTCAACCACAGGAGGAAGGGGACCCCCTCATGGCGGTCACCTGTGGGCCATCGCCCTGAAAACAGGGGCTGAGCTGCACAACAACATTGCCTAACCCCGGTGCCCAGCGACACTGGGCCATTACGGGGAGTGGGCGCGTCAGCTAGCCAGGCCCTAAACTAAAAAATACAGACTCCAGGGGTCCCATCAAAGGGCACAAACTTCACTGAAACCACACTCGTAGCGCATGGCCCCCCCTATGGACATCAAGCCAAGCACACTAGAGACCAAAAGGCTGGCAGACGACAGTAACACCAGAGGTGGCGGGAACCCAAAGCCGACAGGCACCATTTAGCCTACGGAGCATAGCGGTATTGTGAGAACCTATCAGCAACTGTGACTCTGAATGCACCGGATCCAGGAACAGTAGGGCCTGTTGCTGGTGGCACCAGGAGTGCCGGGCACTGCAAAGTGGGGCTGGGCCCCTGGAGGTAGCTACATCAGCAAATGGATGTGTATGCGACCCTCAGCCTACTAAATCTGAACACTGCAATGCTGATCGGGCTGCCCGGGTGGCACGGCAGAGGCTTGAGAACTGAAGGCACAGGGCAGTCGGCACGATACATGGTGAAACCTAAAACTGCAAAGCTCTCCCTGCCCTCTGTGACACTCTCACTCATGGGGGAAGATGACACCATACTCCAGCAGATGAACACTACGCTTCAAACCCATTCTGCACAATTCCAGAAGCTCCTGCAAGCAGTACTAGACACTAAGAAACAAAAATGTAATCCATGTCTCAGGAAGTTAGCTTACTTCGAGTAGACCAACGTAAACTGGCTGATAGAGTTGACAACACTGAGTCACCATTGGTGACTATGCAGCCAACAGTGCAGGAACTTCATAGCAGGGTAACGCAGTTACAGATGAAAGTGGCTTCCCTGCAGTAGCGGGCTGAAGACACAGAAGGGAGATCACGGAGGAATAACATCCGATTCCTGGGGTTTCCGGAGCGAGCAGAGGAACATAATGCCAAACTCTTCCTGGAGCAGTGGCTGACGTTCACAGTGCTGGAGAACAAAGTGCTGTCTCTCTTCTCCATTGAGCGTGCACAAGGGATCCCCAGCAGATCACCACCACCCAATGCCCCACCAAGGCCACTAATAGTCCGTCTCCTCAATTACCGAGATCGGGATCTCATCCTACAGAGCTTCCGGACGAAGGGCCCATGGCGGTTCGAAAAGCCTACCCTGACTACCGCCTTGAGATGCAGCGCTGGAGAAGCTCATACACAAAGGTCAAACAACTCCTGCGCGAGCATGGCAGTAAATATGCACTGTTATTTCCAGAGAGGCTAAGAGTGACATATGGAGAGAAAAATCACATCTTCCCAACTCCAGAGAATGCCTGGTCGTGGCTGTACTACAAACGCCTGGCGCAACCGGCCCAAGAGGTACCTCAATCTGAGTCATGGCGGACCCCCTGGCCCCAGTGCAAGAGGAGACCAGGTATCAAGGTGCGGCGGACGAAAGCCAAGATCAAGCACTACTAGAAGCCACGCAGGTCATGTCCAACCAATTCATAACCCTAGGTGAGGGTCACACATCCCATACTGACTCATCAGAGGGCCATTCCAGAGTTACGATGACCAGTTCTGAACAGGGACCAGATATTACCCCACGCACAGCAGATGATTTGTAGTCACACCGTCATGGTTGACACTGGTTGAACAGAGAACCGACTCCATAATCGTGAGGAGTAGACTCAGGTATGCCACAGGCACTAGTGAATAACTTAGCTGAAGATGGACGACCACTTCATTGACTTAAAGCATACAAATGGCTACATCAGTAGACACTGGCTCATGACAGTGGCATAAAGCCACGCTTGCAGAACCGTAACGATGGGTCCCAGCGGAAGGCGGACAAACACAGAACCAACAGATGGATGGGGATGTGGAGTGTGGGAAAGTGGGAAAGTGGCCATTACTAGGAGCAGGCTGGAGCAACAGAAAAAGCACCATCCAAACACCTGCGCCCCCACCATGACTTTCTGAATGGACGTAGAACCACCCTACAATGCTTCAGTTTTCTGTTATGTTCACAGGGGGAGAGGTGTCTGTAGGCCTGTTGGCCATCAGCCCAGAAAGGTTGATGCTGTTGGGGAACTGCAAGTTCACACAAAGTTCTTGATGTAGACACAAGGGGACCCAGGGAGAAAGGAATACGGGGAAAGGGGAATGGAATTACCTGGGGCACTAAATTGCCACTCACAGCTGGACACTAGACATGAATCTCAGGCACATAATGCAACATACACACCCACATGGGAGCTACACGGTACAATATATAATAATGTGGAATGAGACGGGCATGGCAGCACCTAATAAGCGGCAACAGGTATCACTTTCCTAAAGCAACACAAAATACAAATAGCGATACTCCAAGAAACATGCCTCACACCTAAATAGAGAGGCCAGATCTACGGCACAACAGTGTCGATGTTCGCTAGGGGGGTACTGATCTGGGTAGCCCCAAGGTCCGTTACACTGCAGATCACCATAGATAGAGAGGGCAGATATGTGCTGTCTGAAGGCTTACTAGATGGAGCGTCCCTGGCTGCCCACTCCCGACTTGATCGTGACTCTTGGACTTGGTCCCCTTGTTCCACAGGTACTCTCGGTCGTAAATCCATCGTTGTTGCATTGCTAGTGTTGGTCTTCCTTGAAGAATTCCCCTATCACGACTTCTGTGCTCTCTGGGGAACTTAGGTGCACTTTGCACCCACTTTTCAGGCTCTTGGGGTGGGCTATTTTTCTAACCCTCACTGTTTTCTTACAGTCCCAGCGACCCTCTACAAGGTCACATACGTTTGGGGTCCATTCGTGGTTCGCATTCCACTTCTAGAGTATATGGTTTGTGTTGCCCATATCCCTATGTGCCCTCATTGCAATCTATTGTGACTGTACATTGCTTGCATTGCTTTCTATTACTATTACTGCATATTTTTGGTATTGTGTACATATATCTTTTGTATATTTGCTATCCTCATACTGAGGGTACTCACTGAGATACTTTTGGCATATTGTCATAAAAATAAAGTACCTTTATTTTTAGTATATCTGTGTATTGTGTTTTCTTATGATATTGTGCATATGACACCAGTGGTATAGTAGGAGCTTTACACGCCTCCTAGTTCAGCCTAAGCTGCTCTGCTAAGCTACCTTTTCTATCAGCCTAAGCTGCTAGACACCCCTCTACACTAATAAGGGATACCTGGCCCTTGGTACCCACTACAAGCCAGGCCAGCCTCCTACACCGACCGCTAGGGTGGAAACAATAGGCACCACTGCAGTAGCCGCCTACAGCCAGGCGGAAGTCAATGTTCCACCCACCATATAATGACTACACAATCCGCAACCTTTTCCGGGGCAGTACTGATAACATCAAATTCCTGGCCGAAACAGAACTCGGAAGGGAAAGGACTCACCATTGGAGACACAGGGAACAACCACGCTGCCAAGGAACCTGAACTGCATATCTTCTCCGTGATCTTCTACGTTGTGCTCCACCACGAACACCAACACCAGGGAAGACAACTACAGTGAATACAGCTGCCTAGCACACAAAGGAGGGGGAGAGGAAAAAAGAGAGTGACACACAAACGCACAACACACACCCCACACACACACCATATACACAACCGGATGTATTATAAAAACATTTTTACCCCGTCACTCGTCTGAATAATGCAAGGACAAAATGATTTTGAAAAAGTGAATGTAATGAGATCAACACAGTTTGAAAAATAAGTTAGGCAAGTTAATAGATATATACATATGTACAGAAAAAGGGACACAGCCCGGTCCATAATGTTCGGTGGCCACATGGCCACAGGCCAAAATCCAAGGCCACACATGTCACCTGCCTCAACATGGGGAGAACACTATAGGGACATCAGTTGGTAAATAGGCAGGCATCTCAGGGGGATGGGGGTCACCTCAGCCAGGTGATGTTACAAGACCTCCTGGGGAGTGATGGGCAAGTGGGTTGCCCTGTACTTGATACTGGGGAGTGATGGGCCACAGTCTCTCCAGTGGGTGTCTTACCCACTGGTTACGGCGGGCAACATGCCCTGTGCTTGATCCAGGAGAGTTATGGGCAAGTGAGTGTCTTATCCACTGGTTCTGGAGGGGGCAATGTGCCCTGTGCTTGATTCTGGGGAGTGATGGGCAAGTGGGTGTCTTACCCACTGGTTCTGTAGGGGGCCACATGCCCTGTGCTTTATCCTGGGGAATGATGGGCCACAATCTCTCAGTTGGGAGTCTTACCCTCTGGGTCTGGATGGTGCAGGCTGCACAGCAGCCCGTGGAGGTGGTGCTGCTGGTGGGGGAAAGCTCTTGCCCATCCCCTGAAACCTCGGACGGCTGCACAGTGCTGGTGGTGCTGCTGGTGGCGGGAGGCTCCTGCCCATCCCCTGGAACCTCGGACGGCTGCACAACCATGGTTGGTGGTGTGGGCTCCATCACAGTTCCTGGCCCAAGGCCCCTTGGTCTTCCTGGCAGCTGGGGCAGGCTCCTTTCCCTTTTTGCCTGCTGGTGCAGGCTCCTTGGTCTTCCTGGCAGCTGGGGCAGGCTCCTTTTTCCTTCTTGCCTGCTGGTGCAGGCTCCTTGGTCTTCCTGGCAGCTGGGGGCAGGCTCTTTTCCCTTGAGGCTGCCTGGTGCAGGCTCCTTCACCTTCAGGACATGTGGCCTGGATCCCTTTCCACCACAAGTGGGTGTGGTGACGACTGGGGCCGTGGACTGTGTGGCTGATGTGCTTGGCTGGGTTCTTCTTACCCTGGCCATATGTGCTGGAGGGGGGTAGGGATAGGGAAGAGGTCAATGGTGGATAGGAACAGTTTTTTAGGGACATTGGGGCAGGAAGAGGGTGAATGAATGGGAGTGGAAGATGAGGGAGTGGTTTTTGGAGGTGTCTGTTTGCTGCTTTTGGGTGCAGGTGCATTTGGCTGTATGCTGTTGTGAGGTGGATGGCTGTTGGATGTCTGACTGCTTACTTTTGTGTACTTTAGGAGGGGGACAGACACAGTGGGAGAGGACACAGGGGACTTGTGCATGGCTGTTGTGGAGGTGTCTGCTAGTGAGGTGTGTGTTCTGCTTGGTGTGGTGATGCTGGTAGTGGATGATGATGTAGTGCATGCAGGTGTGAGTGTGGACTGAACTGGGTGGGAGGTGGAGGAGGAGGAGGGGGACACCGTGGAAATAGTGGATGTTGGTGTGTCTGCAACTGGATGGTTTTTGTGTGAGTGCCTGTGGGATGAAGTGCGGTGATTGTGTTTGCCTGTGACACTCTTGGGTGTTGTTTTGTGTGCATGCTCGTCTGCCTGTGTGCTTGGGATGGGTTGGGGTTAAGGAGAATGGGACTGGGCAGTGGAGGTTGGAGGGGGTGGGGTAGAAACAGGTACAATGGCTGCCATCAGAGAGGAGGCCAGAGCCTGAATCGATGTATGTTGGGCCGCCAATCCAGTGTGAATGCCCTCCAGGAATGCATTAAATTGTTGTATCTGGGCTGCCAGCCCCTGGCTGGCATTCACTAGGGTTGACTGCCCTACAGAGATGGATCTCAGGAGGTCAATAGCCTCTTCACTCAGGGCAGCAGGGCTAACTGGGGCAGGGCCTGAGATGCCTGGGGCAAAGGGGATGCTCACCCTCCTGGGTGAGCGGGCATGGGCCACTCGATGAGGTGCTGCTAGGAGGGAGGTGCTGCTACGGGGGGTGGCAGCTGTACCTGTAGCTTGGGTGGTCACAGAAGTGTCCGCCACCACCAGGGAGCTTCCATCAGAGGAGGTATCTGTGTCAGAACTGTCTCCTTCACTCTCCGCCGTGGTGCTCCCCTCGCTCTCTGCCCCACTGGTGCCCTCAGCATCGGTGGACTCTGTTTCCTTGGTCCTGTGGGATGCAGCTCCCTCTCTTGCCGGTGCCTCTACTCCTCCGCTAGATGATGCTAATGCACATCAGGACAGGATGGCAAAACAAAAAGGGGGGGAGAGGCAAAGGATACACTTGGTCATTGGCTGCACCAACACCACTGTTGGCGTACACAGCACACTCACACACAGGGAACAACCCTACGCATTATGCCAGAGCACTACCAGAGAAATAGCGGGCAAGGCATGGGGAGGGGCACACATCGCCAAATGCAGCACACCTGGGACCCACGCAGCCCTGACCAGTAGTGGATGCCTACGAGCTAGGTAACAAGAATTTTCCTCCTGAACCCTAGCCACCAGGGGACCTAGGCTGCAATGTCAGGACTGGCCTAGGGGCACCCACTGATCCACGTCCCCTCCCAGATACCACCCTACCATGCGTAAGTTGTAATGATGGGCACTGGATAGGCCACCGCCAGTCTGTGGGCCATCAGGGGGGTCAGATTTCGATGGGCACCCCTCCCACGTTGGGAGGCCATCCCCAGCTGGGCCTCCGGCGTCTTCCGTGCCCAGCGTCTCAGGTCCTCTCACCGTTTGCAAAAGTGGGTGCTCCGCCTGCCATAGACCCCCAGGGTCCACACCTCCTTGGCGATGGCATGCAATATACCCTTCTTTTGATGGGCACTGACCTGCAGAGGCAATACATATAGGAAAAAGAATTAGACAAGCAGTCCTGCCTGTTACACATATATCCCACCATACCCCTTTCTATCACCATTTACCCACACATGGCCCAGCACACAACCTGTACTCTGCCAAGAAGATATCCACTCACCCCCCTTACACGAGGCCTTCACACACACACAACTCCATGCATTCATGCCACATTCATCGTGCCCACAGTGTACTCACCTGTTGGTCTGGAGGCCCATACAGCATTCCGTACTGGGGTAGGACCCCATCCGCTAGTCTCTCCAACTCCTCTGATGTGAAGGCTGGGGCCCTTTCCCCAGTCAGACGGGCCATGGTAGGTTCCAAACACAGGTCACAGCAGCACATGCAGTGTAGGTCCTTTCCTGTGGAAGGTCAGGTAACAAGTGGGGAATCAAATAGAAAATGGCGGTCACATCTGCGGCAGTGCATACCGTCGCCGCCGGTGTAGATCACCATTGGCCAGGTTAACCCATTGTACCCAATTATAACCAATGAGGAGTTGCATGGCGATTCCCAACCGCCTCCCACAACGGCACACAACATCAGCGGAATTACCTCACCTCCTCCTATTCCTCCACACAGGACAGGTAGACGCAATTTCGGGGGGGGCAGGCCCTTGCCAATTGCTGCATCACTGGTGATATTAGGACATACTGTACATATCACACTGACCCATTACAAGTTAACAGGATGCAAAGTTCTGTTGTAGCTCCATTGTTCAGTTTGTGACTGGCTCCTCACTCTTTTGTCCCGTAGATTCCTACCGCTGCAGATGAATAGGAGATGGAGACATAACCCCGTGTACAGACCCCTGATGGACTTGGCAACACTGGAGGTCAGCACATTATCCTCTCCTATAGACTGGGCAGGGCCACAATCACAGACCTGTGTGCCCAATTGGAGCCTGACCTGATATCTGCAATCTGTCACCCCACTGGGATCCCCCTCTTGTGCAAGTGCAATCAGTTCTCCATCTCCTGGCAACTGGTTCTTTCCAAGTGACTGTGGGCTTGGCAGCAGCAATGTCACAGTCAATGTTCTCAATTGTGCTGACAAGAGTGTTATCTGCCCTGATCAAACACATGTGCAGCTACATTTTTTTCCCTCAGGTTGATGATTTGGCGACAGTGAAGGCCAAGTTCTATGCAATGGGACATATCCCTAACATAATTGGTGTGACTGGTGGAAAACCTATTGCATTTGTCCCCACCGCCAGAATGAACAGGTGTTCAGAATTCATAAGAGTTTCCACTCTATGAATGTATAGATGGTGTGCCTTGGGGACCAGTACATCTCCCACATCAATGCTAAGAATCCAGGGTCGGTGCATGATGCCTTCGTCCTGAGGAATAGCAGCCTCCCAAATATGATGGCCCAACTACAGAGGCATAGGGTGTGGCTAATAGGTGGACCCTGGTTCCCACCCAGTAGATGTTGGTGTATGGGTATGGTGTGGTCCATATGGGATAGTGTGTGGCTAAATGTTGTCCCTCAATATTTCAGGTGACTCTGGTTACCCCAAACTATCATGGCTGCTGAACCCTGTGAGGAATGCCAGGACAAGGGCAGAAGAACGTTATAATGAGGCCCATGGCCGAACCAGAAGGATAAATGAAAGGACCTTTGGCCTCCTGAAGGCCAGGTTCAGGGGTCTCCATCTGACAGGTGGATCCCTGTGCTGCTCACCCAAGAAGGTCTGCCAGATAGTGGTGGCATGCTGCATGTTGCATAACCTGGCCCTCAGACGCCATGTCCCATTCCTGCAGGAGGAGGAGGCTGGAGATGCCCGTGTGCCAGCAGTGGACTCTGTGGACAATGGGGTTGAGGAGGCAGAGGATGAGGATGAGGACAACAGAACATCTGTCATCAGACAATACTTCCAATGACACAGGTAGGACAGTGTTACTTCACATTTCAATGACATTTGTTTGATTGTCTGGGTCACTGGCATGCTGATATTTCCCACTTCAACGCCCACTTACTGTTCCCTCTGGCAATTTATTTTGCATATGTTGGTGACCTCACATATACGCCTGGTGTGATCACTGCAGCCAGCTACAGGTCATTCATCTAT
Source organism: Pleurodeles waltl (assembly GCF_031143425.1). Lineage (NCBI taxonomy): Eukaryota > Metazoa > Chordata > Amphibia > Caudata > Salamandridae > Pleurodeles > Pleurodeles waltl. The sequence goes on from NC_090448.1 coordinate 577,163,345, forward strand.
GCTCGTTTTCTGTACAGTTGAATTAAAATGTTTGTAACTGTTTCAGTGAATACATATTTGATATACATGACATACTCAAAATGGATTTTCATCAAATGCTGTTTATTGAAGTGCTAAGAAAAAGAGGGGCAAGTGCAATGGGATGGGGTTATGATGGAGGAAAGACCAGGGTATTGTTCCAGTCTGTTTGTAGCACACGTGCATTGTCTAAGGGGACATAGTAAGGAGACCAATGGCAGTTCAAGGTGGACAAGGTGACTGAGTGGGAAACAAGGGTAACAATCAGGATAGTCTCATTTCCTGGCGGGGGTCTTGGCTTCTATCTGGATCGCAGGGAACGTTTGCGGGGTGGTTCACCTTCGGCAGGGGAAGGGGTGCTGGTGGCCTGTGAGTCCTGTGGCGTGGCCTCCTGGCCACGAGCAATAGCAGAGGTGGAAGGCTGTTCAGATGCCTGGCAAGTGGCAGGGGCCTGCTCTTGTGTGACTGCCTACATCATAATATTGGCCATGTCTGCCAGCACCACTGTAATGGAGACCAGGGTGTTGCTGATCGCCTGCAAGTCCTCCCTGATCCCCTGGTACTGTCCCTCCTGCAGCCGCCTGTTCTCATGCACATTGTCCAGGGTTGTAGTTGGGTTCACTTTTGGGTCCATCATAGAAACTGGGGTAGTCAGTCCCAAGACAGTTTCTGTCACACCTGGTGGCATTGGCCTTGCCACACTGGTTGCTTGTCCCCTTACAATGGATAAGTACAGACAGACAGTTTCAATAAATGGTGTTTAGGCCCAGGCCTACAGGGACACAGGTGCCAGTATCACTTTGGTGACTGAAAACCTAGTGTCTCCTGAACAACACATCACTGGAAAACAGTACAAAATTATTGACGTCCATAACTCCACTAAGTTCCTGCCCTTAGCTATAATTCAGTTTAGTTGGGGAGGAGTTACTGGCCCTAAGCAGGTGGTGGTATCACCTAGCTTACCTGTAGACTGTCTCTTAGGTCTGTCTGCTTCCTCTCATTTCAGCCGAAATGAAAAAGCAAAGGAGAGAAAAAGGCCTGAAAACTCAGGATCCTTCTCCAACAACAGGTAAAAAGGGCATCAAAGTATCCCCTAACCACCCTGCCATTCAGGATACTATTCCTGTGGTGGGAGAAACCTCTCCATGGGTGGCACCTGTGCCAAGGGAATCATCATCTAACACAGCTGTACTCCCTGAGGTAGAAGTACCTCTCTGTGGGATGACTAATATTGGTGAGAAAAAGTGCACCATTTTAGGTAACATGGAACATCCCTCCAACCCTCCCAGAGAAACTTTAGTACAGCAACCCTGCACTGCCTCACAACACTTAGGACAGCAGCCCTGCCCTAGTGTGGAGCTCATAGGACAGCATTCCTTCCCTGCTCCCACTCAAGAAAAACAGCAACCCTGTTCTCTCTTACAGCCATATGGACAAGGTGTTTGCCCAGCTACGGCTTTATTGAGACAGCATCCCTGTCTGGCATTCTCATAACTTGATATAGGTCCAGTGGACAATTCCCACTGCTCTAATCTAAAACTTACTGATAGGAACTCTGAGAATATAACTTCACAATGTTGGGTAGCTAAAAAACTTCAAACAGGGTGGTTTACATCCCTACAGGGAAGTAACCATATAGGGGATGATAAAGGGAGTAACCAATATATTGTAGAGCTATTCTCCACTTATCAACACTTAGACAATAAAGACTCAACTGGCCAAGGTTAGCCTTATTGTCCTTTGTTTGGGGGGGTTGTGTAGAAAGGTAGCCTCTTTCTAGCCTTGTTACCCACGCTTTTGGCCTGTTTGTGAGTATATGTCAGGTTGTTTTTACTGTCTCACTGGGATCCTGCTAGCCAGGGCCCGGTGCTCATAGTGAAAACCCGATGTTGTCAGTATGTTTGATATGTGTCACTGGGATCCTGCTAGCCAGGACCCCAGTGCTCATAAGTTTGTGGCCTATATGTGTTCCCTGTGTGGTGCCTTACTGTATCACTTATGCTCTGCTAACCAGAACCTCAGTGTTTATGCTCTCTCTGCTTTAAAAATGTCACTAACAGGATAGTGACTAATTTTACCAATGCTCATTGGCACACGGGAACACCCTTATAATTCCCTTGTATATGGTATCTAGGTACCCAGGGTATTGGGGTTCCAGGAGATCACTATGGGCTGCAGCATTTCTTTTGCCACCCATAGGGAGCTCAGGCAATTCTTACACAGGACTGCCACTGCAGGCTGAGTGAAATATTGTCCACGTTATTTCACAGCCATTTTTCACTGCACATAAGTAACTTATAAGTCACCTATATGTCTAACCCTCACTTGGTGAAGGTTAGGTGCCAAGTTACATAGGGCCAGATGTAGCAAAAATTTGCGAGTCGCAAATGGCCCGAATCGCAATTTGCGACCCCGCAAAATCGGAAATGGGATGCAAAAAACCCATTTCCGAATCGCAAATTGCGACGTGAGCCATTACCAACTCACAAATTTTACAAGCCCATTGTGTGACTCGCAGATAGGGAGACGCAATTTGCGAGTCGCAAACCATATGAAAAAGCCACTCGCAAATTGCGACTAGTCGCAAAAAGACCATTTTGCACACCCAAATTACCACTAACTCAGAGCAGGTGGTAACCATAACCAAAGTATAAAAGGAGACCCAGAAGGCATCTCGGTTACTCAAGATGGCTGAAATATATGTGATAGCAAGGAGGAGGAGAGTCCACGCCGCCCAGCAGAGGAGGCGGAGGAGCCAGAGACAGGAGAGGATATACAGAACCAGGCAGACACTATTCCAACAAACTGAGGAGGAGTTTACGATAAATACAGACTCAGCAGTGCAGCAATATTAGAATTAATTGATCTACTCAATCTGCACCTTCAACGACAGACTGTGCGCGGCAGCGCCATCCCCACACATGTGCAAGTGCTATGCTCACTGCACCTCTTGGCCTCGGGTAGCTATCAGGGGGTCATTGCTGTGGCAGGTGGGGTATCCCAAAGTGCACTCGCACGGTTCTTCAGATGTTTCTTAGATGCCATACTCACACACATGTCCAGATACATATACCTACCCAGGAATGAGGCAGAAATCAACAGCACCAAATTGGAATTCTACAGAATTACCAACTTCCCACATGTAATAGGGTGTGTGGACGGGACACATATACAAATATGCCCTCCTGCAAATCTGGAATATCTGTTCCCCAACCGGAAGTGTACCCACTCACTGAACATCCAGGTGGTATGTGATGCCCATTATGTCATCACTGACATGGTAGCCAAATTTCCAGGGAGTACACATGACTCATACATTTTCAGGCACAGTGGGATACACCAACGCCTAGAACGTGGGGAGTTTGGAGACGGATATCTCTTAGGTATTGCTGCAAACACCCTGAAGTCATACACACAGGTCACTGTAGAAACCATCCATGCCCTGCTAACATTGTTCATTTTTGCCACACAGGTGACAGTGCATATGCGCTAAGACCATGGATACTTACCCCATACCTAACACCCAGCAATGAAAATGAGAGGCGATATAACAGTGCACATAGGAGGACCAGAAATGTCATGGAGAGGACCTTTGGACTGTTAAAGGCGAGATTCCAATGCCTCCACAGAAGTGGAGGTGCGCTCCAGTATTCCCCAATAACAGCTTTCAAGATAGATGGCGCATGCGCTATACTGCACAACATTGCCACCAGACGTGGGCTACATCTCACCCCTGAAGACCCAGATTCGGAGGATGACGAGCAAGAGCTACCACATCGCCAGGCTGGGGATAGAAGCATTGCAAATCAAGGCAGACAGAGACGGGACCACATTGCAAACCAATACTTTGGAAGGTACGTGGTAACTGTCACCACACACACTGATGTCACACACAAAGAGCCCAGTTGTGAAGTGGAACAAACAAAACTTTTTATTAAGTGAACCTAATTAGTAAAGAACTGAACTTTTGTTAATGAGCTGTAAATGTCCTCCCTCAATGAGGACACATTCACTCCATGTGCCTCATGTGTCCTGCAGTGCTTGGGCCTAACACCTTCGCCTGGGACGGCCAGCATGGCTTGTGCTAGGTGTGTCAGCAGACCCCTGACGTGCACTGCCACTCCGCAAGACACGTGTGTCTGTGGCAGATGCGCTGCTGATGGTGGACCACTCCTCACTGTCCTGAGGTGTCTCTGCCGTGCCCCTAGCCACCTGTCTTGCCTCCAGTCACCTATATCGTCCTGGGACACTGCTTGGACATGGAGTCTGCATCTGTGAAGCGGTGGTGCTTCGGGGTCCTGCTATCTGACACTGTGGCTGGGACCAGGTGCTGTGTTTATTTCCACCATGTCCATTTGTTCATCTGCAGGGAACTGTGGTGGTGTGGTGCTGGGCCCTGTAGTGGCTGCTGCAGACTCCTGCCTGTGGGCTGCTTTCTTCACCGGGGACGGTGTGGCTGGTGGGGGTGTCTTGTGGGAGACCTGTGGGACATAGGGAACACACTGTCAGTATCTAACATCTTTTGTATGCCTCCTATTAAACAGTTGTCTATAAGCTGACTACTGTACTACATTGCCCATAATGCACCATTCTGGTGGTTGCAAGTCTGGAATGGAGCTAGTTTGGATGTGCATGCTGCTGTGTACTGGATGGGTGGGGGTATAGCATTTATGGATGTACATGCATGTTTCATGGTACTCAGTTTTTGATGTCCCTGGTGCTGACGTGTCCAGTACTCCCATTCCTGACACTGCCTCAGGCTCAAGGCTCTGTTCTACCAGTTCCTCCATGGCTGTGGGTGGTGGGATGGGCCTTCTTCTGTGCCCCTCATCTCCCTGAGGTGCTCTGCCACCCTCTCCTTTGTCCTGGAGCGCAGGTAATACCACAGTTTTTTGATTTCCTCTATACTTCTGTGGCTCACCCCTATGGCGTTGACCCTCTCATGGATGTCTTGCCAGATTCTCCTCTTTTCCGTGTCTGGAAAACTCAGGGCAGTCTTTTCAAACAGCTGGTCATGGTGCTGGCAGCATTCCTCTGTCAGCACCTCAAGCTCCTTTTCAGAGAACTTCAATTTTCTCTTCCTGCCTGCACTGCCTGAGTCTTCCATTGTTGCTGCTGTTCCTCCAGGTGGTTGCTCAGCAGTTAGAAAAGGGTGTGGTCCTCCCTCCTCCCAGGTGTATTTGATACCTTCCTGGCTCTGATGTCATCAGCAAGAGTCAGGAAGTGTTTTTCCAACTGTTTTGCTGCACCTGCATGCAATTTGCGGCACAGTCGCAATTTGCGACACCCACTCGCAATTTGCGAGTCCGTTTTTAGCGAGGTCGCAAAAAGCGATCTCGTTAACAGCGGACTCGCAATCTGCGGTGCGACTTCATTTGCAAGTCGCAAAATGAAGTTGCTTTTTCTTGTTGGATACCATTTTGCGAGTCGGAAATTGCGAGTCGCAACGACTCGCAATTTCCGACTCGCAATTTTTTGGCTTCCTACATCTGGCCCTTAGTGTGTGGGCACCATGGCACTAGCCAAGGTGCCCCCACATTGTTCAAGGCGAATTCCCCGGACTTTGTAAGTGCGGAGACACCGTTACACGCGTGCACTACATATAGGTCAATACCTATATGTATCGTCACCATGGTAACTTCGAACATGGCCATGTAACATGTCTAGGATCATGGAATTGTCACCCCAATACCATTCTGGTATTGGGGGGACAATTCCATGCATCCCCGGGTCTCTAGCACAGAACCCGGGTACTCCCAAACTTGCTTTCTGGGGTCTCCACTGCAGCTACTGCTGCTGCCAACCCCTCAGACAGGTTTCTGCCCCCCTGGGGCCTGTGCAGCCTGGTCCCAGGAAGGCAGAACAAAGGATTTCCTCTGAGAGAGGGTGTTACACCCTCTCCTTTTGGAAATAGGTTTAAAGGGCTGGGGAGGAGTAGCCTCTCCCAGCCTCTGGAAATGCTTTGATGGGCACAGATGGTGCCATCTCTGCATAAGCCAGTCTACACCAGTTCAGGGATCCCCCAGCCCTGCTCTGAAAAGAAAGGGGAGTGGCCTTTCCCCTGACCAGCACCTCCCAGGGGAGGTGCCCAGAGCTCCTCCAGTGTGCCCCAGACCTCTGCCATCTTGGATGCAGAGGTGTTGGGGCACAATGGACCGCTCTGAGTGGCCAGTGCCGGCAGGTGACGTCAGAGACCCCCTCTGATAGGTGCTTACCTCTCTCAGTAGCCAATCCTCCTCTGTGGGCTATTTAGGGTCTCTCCTCTGGGCTATTCCTCAGATAATGAATACAAGAGCTCACCAGAGTTCCTCTGCACTTCCCTCTTCAACTTCTGCCAAGGATCGACCGCTGACTTCTCCAGTACGCCTGCAAAACCACAACAAAGTAGCAAGACGACTACTAGCAATATTGTAGCGCCTCATCATGCCGGCTTTCTCAACTGTTTCCTGGTGGTGCATGCTCTGAGGGCTGTCTGCCTTCACCCTGCACTGGAAGCCAAGAAGAAATCTCCTGTGGGTTGATGGAATCTTCCCCCTGCTAATGCAGGCACCAAACTTCTGCATCACTGGTCCTCTGGGTCTGCTCTCATCCTGACGAGCATGGTCCCTGGAACATAGGAGCTGGGTCCAAGTATATCCCACAGTCCAGTGGCCCTTCTGTCCAAATTTGGAGGAGGTAAGTCCTTGCCTCCCCACGCCAGACAGCAAACCTGTGTACTGCATGATCTGCAGCTGCTCCGGCTTCTCTGCTCTTTTCCAAGTATTCCTTTGTGCACAGCCTAGCCTGGGTCCCCAGCACTCCGTCCTGCATTGCCCAACTTCAACGTCGTGGGACCCTCCTTTGTGACTCTGAGTTGACTGCTGTCCTCAGGTCTTCTAAGTGCCTGTTCCGGTACTTCTGCGGGTGCTGCCTGCTTCTGCGGGGGCTCTCTGAGATGCTGAGTGCCTCCTCTGTCTCCTCCTCCAAGGGGCGACATCCTGGTCCTTCCTGGGCCCCAGCAGCACCCAAAATCCTCAAACGCGACTCTTGCAGCTAGCAAGGCTTTGCTGCGGTATTTCTGCGTGGAAACGCTCCTGCGTCCTCCAGCATGCCGTGGGACATCTTCTGACCAAAGTTCCTGGCACCTTCTGTTGTTGCAGAATCTTTGGCTTCTTCCACCCGGAGGCAGCCCTTTTGCACCTTCATCCGTGGTTTAGTGGGCTCCTGCCCCCACTGGACACTTGCTTGACTCTTGGACTTGGTCCCCTTCCTTTACAGGTCCTCAGGTCCAGGAATTCGTCTTCAATGTTTTGCTGGTGGTTGTTGTTCTTGCAGAATCCCCTATCTCGACTTTATTGTCTTTCTGGGGTAGCAGGGTAATTTTACTCCTACTTTTCAGGGTCTTAGGGTTGGGTATTTGGACACCCTTACTGTTTTCCTACAGTCCCAGCGACCCTCTACAACCTACACTAGGCCTGGGGTTCACATTCCACTTTTAGAGTATATGGTTTGTGTTGCCCCTAGGCCTGTGTCTACATATTGCATCCTATTGTGATTCTTCATTGTTTGCACTACTTTTCTTACTTTTACTTACCTGATTTTGGTTTGTGTACATATAATTTGTGTACTTACCTCCTAAGTGAGGGTATCCTCTGAGATACTTTTGGCATATTGTCACTAAAATAAAGTACCTTCATTTTTAGTAACGCTGAGTATTGTGTTTTCTTGTGATATAGTGCTATATGATATAAGTGGTATGGTAGCAGCTTTGCATGTCTCCTAGTTCAGCCTAAGCTGCTCTGCTATAGCTACCTCTATCAGCCTAAGCTGCTAGAACACCTCTATTCTACTAATAAGGGATAACTGGACCTGGCACAAGGTGTAAGTACCACAAGGTACCCACTATAAGCCAGGCCAGCCTCCTACACCTTGGTTATGACAAAGTTGCATTTAGCATCAACATGGTACTGGCTGGAACTAGGAGGGACCTGGGGGCCTCAGCTCTGCATGAGAAGGAAGGGGGTCTCTCAGCACTTTAGAGAGCCCTCAGGATGCCATACAGCACCCACAGGAGTCCTAGGACACAGGGACAAAGGGGGTGCAAAACGCTGTTGGTGCAGCACTACACAGAAGCGTCTCACTCTGCTGAAGGTCAACTCAGCGAGTTGAACATCACAGGATAGAGTGCTGGTGACCTGGGCCAGGTTGTGCACAAAGGGATTTTGCAAATAGTGCACAGAGGCCTCAGGAGGTGAAGAAGACACTGTGCACAGGTGCACAGCCGCTCTCAGGAAAGGCAAGGTCTTACCTCCTCCAAATTGCGTCAGCAGGACCTCAGGACAGTTTCTGTCGATGGGGTCCACCCACTGTGTTTACAGGAGCATGCTCGTTGCTGTGAGAAGAGTCCAGGAGTACCGGTCTTTGACTTAGAAGGTGCCTGCGTGAGCAGGGGAGTGACTCCGTCATCCCACGGGAGATTTCTTTGGTCCTTCTGGTGCAGGATGAAGACAGGGAGTCCTCAGAGCGTGCACACCATGGAAACTGTTGCAGTTGCTGGCTGGAGCTGAAGTTGCAGAAGAAAAGTAACCCTTGTGGATAATTTGTTGCTGTTACAACGGTTCCTGGAGCAGACTGTGGTTGATCCGAGGTCAGAGGATGAAGTAGTAGTTGCAGAGGATTCCTGCTGGAAACTTGCAAGTACAATCTGAAGAGAACCCACAGGAGAGACCCTAAAGAGCCCTGAGAGGGGGATTGGCTACCTTATTAGGTAAGGACCTATCTGGAGGGGTCTCTGACGTAACCTGCTGACACTGGCCACTCAGAGCCCTCCAAAGTGCCTCCACAGCTTGCAAAGCAAGATGGCTGAAGTCTGGAACACACTGGAGGATCTCTGGGCACCACTCCTACGGTGGTGATGGACAGGGGAGTGGTCTCTCCCCTTTACTTTGTCCACTTTAGCGCCAGAGCAGGGGTCAAGGGGTGCTCAAACTGATGTAGACTGGCTTATGCAAGGAGGGCGCCATCTGTGCCCTTCAAAGCATTTCCAGGGGCTGGGGGAGGCTACCTCTCCTCCGCCTGTAACACCTATTTCCAAAGGGAGAGAGTGTAACACCTTGTTTTCAGAGGAGATGCTTTGTTCTGCCTTCCTGGGACTGACCTGCTCAGACCCCAGGAGGGCAGAACGCTCTCTTGAGGTGGCAGCAGCTGTAGCTGCAGTGCAAACCTCAGAGAGTTGGTTTGGCAGTAGTGGAGGCCCGACGATGCATGGAATTGGCTCCCCAATACCAGATTTAGAATGGGGGGGCAATTCCATTACCTTAGACACCTTACATGGCCCTTTTCTGGAGTTACCATTGTGAGCTACATATATGTATTGACCTATATAGTGCACGCGTGTAATGGCGTCCCCACGCTCACAAAGTCCAGGGAAAAAGCCCTGAACTATGTGGGGGCACCTTTGCTAGTGCAAGGGTGCCCTCACACTTAGTAACTTTGCACCTAACCTTCAGCAAGTGAAGGTTAGACATATAGGTGACTTATAAGTTACTTATGTGTAGTGAAAATGGCTGTGAAATAGTGTGTGCACTATTTCACGCAGGGTGCAATGGCAGGCCTGTGTAAGGGTTTGTCTGAGCTCCTTATGGGTGGCAAAAGAAATGCTGCAGCCCATAAGGATCTCCTGGAACCCCAATGCCCCGGGTACATAGGTACCATATACTAGGGACTTATAAGGGGGGTCCAGTATGCCAATTGAAATTGGTAAATGAAGTCACTAGCCTATAGTGACAAATTTAAAAGCAGAGAGAGCATAAGCACTGAGGTTCTCATTATCAGAGCCTCAGTGACACAGTCAAGCACAATACAGACACACAGGTTAGGCCATAAACTATGAGCACTGGGGTACTGACCAGCAGTGTCCCAGTGAGACAGGCAAAAACATACTGACATACAGGTAAAATTCCGGGTAACATGCCAAAAAAGATGGTATTTTCCTACACAACCCCATTCCCCCAAACGAGGGACAATAAGGTTAACCTTGCCCAGATGAGTTTTCATTGTCTAAGTGGAAATATCTGGAGAGTCCATCTGCATTGGAGTGTGTACTCCCAGGTCTGTGTTCCACTTTTTTAAAGTCGATACCCTGCAGGGAAATGGACTACCTCAACAATTTAGGGTTTTCACCTTTCATTTGTTTAAGCCATAGTAGAGGTTTGTGGTCTATCTGAACAATAAAGTGAGTCCCAAACAGGTAGGGTCTCAGCTTCTTCAGTGCCCTGACCACAGCAAAGGCCTCCCTCTCTATGGCAGACCAACGATTTTCTCTAGGGGTCAACCTCCTGCTAATGAAATCAATAGACTGATCCTGGCCCTATGAGTTAAGTTGTGATAGTACAGCCCCCTACCCCTAATTCAGAAGCATCAGTTTGAACAATTACGTTTTTGGAGTAGTTTGGGCTCTTTAAGACAGGTGCAGAGCACATTGCCTTAAGCCCCTCAAAAGCTTTCTGACAGCTAGCTGTCCACAATACCTTTTAAGGCATTTTCTTACTGGTGACGTCATTAAGAGGGGCTGCAATGGAGCCATGGTTCCTAATGAACCTCCTATAATACCCAGTGAGACCTAAGAAGGCTCTAACTTCGGCCTGAGTAGTAGGGGGAGCCCAGTCCATAATGGTCTGAATCTTCCCCTGTAGTCGTGCAATCTGTTCTCCACCTACCAGGTGGCCTAGATAAACCACTTTCCCCTGCCCTATCTGGCACTTTGACGCCTTCATAGTTAGGTCTGCCTTTTGCAGGGCCTCTAAAACTTTTCAGAGGTGAACCAGGTGATCTTCCCAAGTGGAGCTAAATACAGCAATATCATCTAACTATGCAGCACTGAAATCTTCCAAACCTTAGAGGACTGTATTCACCAGCCTCTGAAAAGTGGCATTTTTCAAACCAAAGGGCATAACTGTGAATTGATAATGCCCTCCTATGGTAGAAAATGCAGTTTTTGTTTTAACATTGTCTGACATTTTGAACTGCCAATACCCTGCAATCAAATTAAAAGTGCTTAGATACTTTACAGATGCCAGTGTATCTATTAGCTCATCTACCGTGGGTATACAGTGAGCATCAGTTTTGGTTACTGTATTGACACCCCTATAGTCCACACAAAACCATATGCGGTTTGGGGACAAGCACCACTGGGCTGGCCAAGGGGCTAACAGAAGGCTCAATAACTCTAAAGTCTAAAAAAAATTGAACTTCTGCTTTTAAGCAATCTCTGACACGGTCAGGTTGCCTGTAAATTTTACTCTTGACAGTTAAAATGTCTCCAGTGTCAATTGTATGTTCACATCAAGTAGTTGTACCAGGTAGGAGTAAGAAGGGTTCAGAAAACTGATGAAGGAGAGTTTTCCAGTCTTCCTTCTGCTCACCAGTATGGCAGTCTGCAAGAACCACTCCTTCCACTAAGCCATCAGCTTCAGTGTTGAAGAAGAGATCAGGGAGAAGGTCACTTCTTCCTGTTCCTCATCTGTAGTCATGAGCAGGGTTAAGTCAGCCCTGTCATAGTAAGGCTTTCAGCGACTGACATGAAGCTCCCTAAAGGGGCTTCTGGCAGTGCCCAGGACCACCAGGTTGGATGACCTCACCTTTCTTTTCTACAATTAGATGGGGTCCAGTCCATTTGTCCTGGAGTGTTCTTGGGGCCACAGGCTCCAATACCCACACCTTCTGTCCTGGGTGGTACTCTGTCAGGCCAGCTTTCTGGTCAAACCATTGCTTTTGGAGCTCATGGCTGGCCTGAATGTTTTTGATGGCCTTTTCCATGTACTCAGCCATTCTGGATCTTAGGCCAAGCACATAGTCCACAATGTCTTGCTTTGGAGCTTTTAAAGTTTGTTCCCAACGCTCATTAACAAGAGCAAGGGGACCCCTAACAGGGTGACCAAATAGGAGTTCAAAGGGGCTGTAGCGCACTCCTTTTTGGGGTACCTCCCTGTAGGCGAAAAGGAGGCATGGCAATAGGACATCCCATCTCCTGAATTTTACAGAGAGTCCCATAATCATACCTTTGAGAGTTTTATTACACCTCTCAACCAATCCATTAGTTTGTGGATGATTAGGGGTAGTGAACTGGTAGGTAACACCACACTCCTTCCACATTGTGTTTAGGTATGTAGACATGAAGTTACTAACCTGTCTGAAACCACTTCCTTAGGGAAACCAACCCTGGAAAAGATTCCCAGGATGGCCTTTGCCACTGTAGGTGCTGTAGTGGTCCTTAAGGGGATAGCTTCTGGATAACTTGTGGCATGGTCCACCACCACAAGGATGAGTCTATTCCCAGAAGCTGTTGGAGGGTCTAGAGGACCAACAATATCAACCCCTACCCTTTGAAAGGGCACCCCAACCACTGTCAGTGGGATCAAGGGGGCCTTTGGTGTGCCACCAGTCTTGACACTGGCTTGGCAGGTGACACAGGAGTGATAAAACTCCTTTGTGTCTTCTGACATATGGGGCCAGTGAAAATGTGGAACAAGCCTGCCCCATGTTTTACCCTGGCCTAAATGCCCAGCTAAAGGAATGTCATGAGCAAGAGTTAGGAGGAATTACCTGTACTGAAGGGGGCTGACCATTCTCCTAGAGGCACCAGGTTTAGGGTCCTTTGCTTCATTATAGAGGAGATTATTCTCCCAATAAACTCTCTGGGTGTCAGTGATATCACCATTTTGCTGCTTGACAGCTTGCTGTCTTAGGCCCTCCAATGTGGGTTTGCTGTGCAACACCCAGCTCTTCCCTGGTAGGCCCCCCTGCACCCAAAAGCTCAGCTGTATCAGCTTCTAGCTCCTCTGTTGTAGGTTCTGCACAGGAAGAGCTTTCCTCTTCCTCAAAAGGGGAATCATCTGTGGAGGGTGGGATAGTGGACAAGGGTTTTCCCTTCTTACCCCTAGTTTTTGAGAGCACTTGGTCCATTATTCCAGCATCCAGGTTTCCCTGTCCTCTTTGCTTCTTGGCCTGAGCCCTGGTAAGAGCAAAGATAGGCCCAGGAATGCCCAGCATTGCTGCATGGGCCTCCAACTCCACTTCAGCTCAAGCTGAAGTCTCCAAATCATTGCCTCATTGCCTAGCAGACATTCTATAGGTAAATTACTGGCTACCACAACTTTCTTTGGACCAGTAAACTCCCCCCTCCTCCCGTTGAGATTCACAACAGCCATGGGGTGGCTTACAGTGTTCCTATGGGTGTCTGTCACTTGGTATTGGTGACCAAGTAGGTGCTGCTCAGGGGCAACCAGTTTGTCTATCACAACTGTGACACTGGCACCTGTGTCCCTGTAGGCCTCAACCTGAACACCATTAATCAGGAGTAGCTGCTTGTACTTATCCATATTAAGGGGACAAGCAACTAAAGTGGCTAGATAAATGCCACTATCAGAGACTAAAACAGCCTCAGTGATCTCCCTAATTAGACCAACCTCAACTACATAACAAATGGTGAGCCCAGCTACACACTTTGATTGGCTGTTAGTAGTGCTTTTCCCACCTCCACTGCTATTACTAGGGGCACTAGTGGTTGCAGTTGGGGATGTGGTAGTTGGAGGTTTGGTGCTTCTTTTTGGACAATGACTATCAGTTGCCCAATGGCCATTGGCTCTACTCAAATAACACCAAGGTATCTTATCTTTGTGAGAAGTGGATTTGGACCCACCACCCCCAGAGGATTTTTGTGGGCCATATGAAGACTCTGATGATGTTTCATCTTTGCCCCCACCCTTGTCATGTGAATTACCATCCTTCTTCTTGCTGTCCTTGTCACCCCCTGTATGAACCTTTCTGTTCACCCTTGTTCTGACCCATTTGTCTGCCTTGTTTCCCAATTCTTGTGGAGAGGTCAGATCTGAGTACACAAGATACTGATGTAACAAGTCAGACATACAATTATTTAAAATATGCTCTCTCAGAATCAAGTTATATAGGCTTTCATAGTCAGTCACCTTACTGCCATTTAACCAACCTTCTAGGGCCTTCACAGAACAGTCTACAAAGTCTGTACAGTCATGTGATGACTCCTTTCTGGTCTCTCTGAACTTTATCCTGTATTGCTTAATGGTTAAGCCCAGAGAATCCAAGAGTGCACTTTTAAGAATTTGGTAGGTATCTGCATCAACCTCTCTGACCATAAGGAGTCTGTCTCTCCCTTTACCAGAGAAGGATAACCAAAGGATAGCAGCCCACTGTACATGAGGGACCCTCTGAACTTTACAGGCCCTCTTAAGTGCAGCAAACCACTTGTAGATGTCATCACCATCCTTGTAAAGAGGGACAACTTTGTGCAGATTCCTACAATCAAATGAAGGTTCCCTAAAATTAGAATTTCTGAAACTGCTGCTGCCACCTGTCGAGACGGGGCCACTCACCTGAAAAGCAGGATGTCTGCAGGGGCGATGGAATGCCCCTGATCTACTGGAATACCTCTCGCCACTTCCTGGTGGACACAGAGACCCCAGCAGGTGTCCCAAAAGGAAAAGGGGAGTGGAAGAGAAAGAGACAAAACACTGCCACGTCTTGCGGTCCAGCCAGGCACCCTGTATCTTCGGGGGCAGGTCATTGTTGACAGAGTGATAGTAGAGTTAGTGCACTCAACTTCCTTGAAACTGAATCTCTCTTTCTGATATGGACACAGGAGTGGTAGAAGAACACCGGGATGCTCCAGCATTTTTTTGGGATAATAATAACTGTTGGCACAATTACTAACACTGCATTACCAAAAACCCAAACCGAGTACCATAACAATAAGTACTGCAACACTAGGGCTGGATTCACAGAGATTCACTGTTGCACACTTCAATTAGAACTGTGGTTGCACTTATCATGCATCATGAAATACACTAGTTGTTCTAGGAAAGCGAGGCGCTCAAAGAACAAACTCCCTGGAGAATACTAGTCACTTAGCTGCAGTCTTTTGCGGAGTGCTGGAGGAATGCCCGGTGTCAGCTGGTACAGGAACGAATAAAAGAATTGCCTCAAAAGTCCTGAATACTAGGATGACATCAGGGGCTGGACTGCCAAATCAGATGCTGAGATCAGGAAGCAAAACAAAGCCAAGCAGGGAGGCATGCTTCACTCTGCTATTTACAGCCAATCAGGAAAGCAGTTGAGTTTCCACATGTGGATGAGTCACCACACCCAATTAGAAGCACATGTCTACACCACACCCAATTAGAAACACATGTTCACACCCGCTCACATTAGCAAACAAGCACATTATGTTTACTTAGAAACATAAAGGTTTAACCAAGAACAGAGATATGATTTAACCCTAATCCCTGGGGATGCAGACAGGTAACGCAGGAGGCACCTTGGGGATTCCTGACAGTCCTCCCCACCAAGGACCCTCTCAAGGGGCGGGTCTTGGAAGGGTGCAGGAGATGGAATTTTTTAGTAAGACGTGGATCATGAACTGTGGACGCGGGTTCCCAGGAATTGTCCTCAGGCCCATAGCCTTTCCAAGCCAATAAATAGTGTGGAACACCATGTACGCGCCTGGAATCAAGTATTTTGGCCCCTTCAAATTCCCATTGCCCGTGTACTTTTATCTGGGAAGGTGGTGGGGCATCGCGGGTATCAGGGGAATAGGGACGGAGTAATGACACATGAAACACGGGGTGTACCTTGAAATCATCTGGCAATGTCAGTTCTACAACCACAAGATTGATGATTTTGGCAATATGAAAGGGGCCTAGAAATCGGGGGTTTAATTTTCTGGATCCTACAAGATGGAAATATTTTGATGAGAGTCACACCTGATTTCCTATCTGATAAGAGGGAGCAGGCCTCCTTCTTTTGTCTGCTAGTTTTTTTACTTGAGCTTGGTAGAGTTTTAAATGGTGTTGTACTTGTTTTTGAATTTGCTGTAACTCTTTATGGTGTTTCTGTACTGATGGGACTCTTGTCGATGTTTGGGACCCAATTATAGATAGCATTCTTTGGTGCAGACCAAACAAACAGTAAAATGGGGATACTCCAGTAGCCATGTGGACTCTGTTGTTATATACAAATTCAACAAGAGGTAAAGCCTTACCCCACTCAGTAGACCATGTGTCAATATAACATCTCAGGATTTGCTCCAGCGATTGGTTGCCACGTTCCATATGCCCATCCGTTTGTGGATGACATGCAGAGGACAAACGGACGTCCATACCGTCAGAGGAACAGAAGCTACATCAAAACCGAGATATACATAGGGGTCATGATCAGAAACAATTGTGGTGGGCAACCCATGAAGCCGTACAATGTGTTGGACAAACAAATCAGAGAGCTTGGAAGCCATAGGGAGGCATTTTAATGGACCAAAATGAGCCATTTTAGTTAGGTAATCTACAACCACCCATATGACAGTGTGTCCATTGGCTGCAGTCTTTTGCAGAGTGCTGGTGGAATGGCTGGTCTCACCTGGTACAGGAACGAAGAAAAGAATTGCCTGAAAAGTCCTGAATACGAGGATGATAGCAGGGGCTGGACTGCCAAATCAGATGCTGAGATCAGGAAGCAAAACAAATCCAAGCAGGGAGGCATGCTTCACTCTGCTATTTATAGCCAATCAGGAAAGCAGTAGAGTGTCCACATGTGGATGAGTCACCACACCCAATTACAAGCACATGTCTACACCACACCAAATTAAAAGCACGTCTACACCTGCTCACATTGTCGTAGTTTGGACTCTTGCTCTGAGCAAGACTGCTGGTCTCAGGATGACAGTACTTTCGTTTGTAGGTGACTAAGGACCGCCAGGGCAGAGTGCCGCGGAAGCACCGCCAACAGGCTGGCGGTGCTTCATGGGCAATTCTGACCGCGGCGGTAAAGCCGCGGTCAGAAAAGGGCAACTGGCGGTTTCCCGCCGGTTTACCCCTGCCCCAAAGAATCCTCCATGGCGGAGCTGCTCGCAGCACCGCCATGGGGATTCCGACCCCCTTCCCCCCATCCTGGTCCTGGCGGTAAAAACCGCCAGGAACAGGATGGCGGGAAGAGGTGTCGTGGGGCCCCTGGGGGCCCCTGCACTGCCCATGCCACAGGCATGGGCAGTGCAGGGGCCCCCTAACAGGGCCCCATAATGATTTTCAGTGTCTGCCTAGCAGACACTGAAAATCGCGACGGGTGCCACTGCACCCGTCGCACACCAGCAACTCCGCCGGCTCCATTTGGAGCCGGCTTCATCCTTGCTGGGGCTTTCCCGCTGGGCGGGAGGGCGGCCTTTTGGCGGTCGCCCGCCCGCCCAGCGGGAAAGTCAGAATGACCGCCGCGGTCATTTGACCGCGGTGCGGTCTTCTGGCGGTCTCCGCCCCGCGGGCAGCGCCCGCCGGGGTCGGAATGACCCCTTAAGTTTCTTCCTACAACTAGTTGTAACTGTTGTCCAAACCTTACCGGCTTACTAGCAGTACCTCACCAGAAACACAATAGTAAAAGGTGATTTGTAGCAGTCGCTTACGCATGGACTCAAAGTAAGATCTCTCAGGGTTGTCGTGGTTAAACGGAAATTACCCTTTTCTCACAGATTTATTATGTCTCATACAAACAAAGGCAATGACACAGATGCAGTGAAGTTATAATAGTTTTTATTCAACATAACTGCAATTTGTGATAAGTTGCATGGACTGCAATGATTAGGATAATGAATATACCAAGCAACAGTATTGTGAAGAAGAGAGTCATTGTTATAAAGACCCCCACCATTGTGCAATATATGAAAGAAATGTATGTATATGTATAAGATGGAATAAGCCCTAATACCCTAAGGAGAATAGGTCTAACCTCCTACCTAAAAAAGAGAGCTGGGTTCGTTAAACCTAATCTGCCAGAGCCGTGTCCATGAGAGGAGCCCCCAACCCTCGTTACCTTGGAATGAGGTCTC
Source organism: Pleurodeles waltl (assembly GCF_031143425.1). NCBI lineage: Eukaryota > Metazoa > Chordata > Amphibia > Caudata > Salamandridae > Pleurodeles > Pleurodeles waltl. The sequence goes on from NC_090448.1 coordinate 577,181,241, forward strand.
TATCTCAGACTCCGCAGGGACACGAAGACTGGGTCAGCGTCAAGATGACTGCAGCATCGGTATCAGCGATGATGGCGATGCCCTCTGGTCGGAATCCCTCTGATTATCTGTCTAAAAGTGTGTTGTATTTATACAGATCTACAAGGTCCCCTGACATAAGTGTTATTCATAACAATAGATAACAGGCATGCTTGGGACGGCAATTAATATCAACAATCCCTCGAAAGTATAGAGAGGGAAAATCCCTAAGTGTGAATGCCTACTGTATGTTTGTCTTTCGTGCTTGATCTTGACGCCTTGGCGCAGTGACACTGATAATAGAACCCATAACAAGTGGCCTAACTATAAACAAGGCCGTCATCTTAACGGAAATAAATAATTAAATGGACTAAGACAGAGCAAGCTAAGTAGGTTAAAAGTCACTGGGTGACGGGGGCACAAGTTTACAAGCCTACGGCTAAGCTAACTCCTGTTATCCCGTTAAAATAAACTAGGATTCACTGCAACATTAGCAAAGAAGCATTGGTAAAACAAGCATTGATAAAACCAATTGTGTAACACAGCACATTGGTGGTCATTACAACCCTGGCGGTCGGTGTTAAAGCGGCGGTAAAACCGCCAACAGGCCAGCAGTAAAAAAAAATGGAATCACGACAGTGGCAGAAACCGCCAACATAGACAGCCACTTTAACACTCCGACTGCCACGGCGGTACAAACAAACACCCCAGCGGTAGCCACCAACAGACAGGCGGAAGACAATGTACCGCCCACAGTATTACAACAGTCCAATCCGCCACCTTTTCCGGGGCGGATTCACCGCAAACAAAAATACAGCAGAAACAGGACTTGGACGGGAAAACGCTCACCTCTACACACCCCACGAGGAACCAGGACGCCATGGAACCAGAACTCCAGATACTCCCTGCCTTTGTCTTCCTGCTCCTCTACCAGGAGCACGAACGCCGGCGCGCGAAGACCACGGTGAGTACTGCACCTACGACACAGGGGAGGGGGGAGGGAAAAAAGAGTGACACACACGCAACACCCCCACCCTCACCCACGACAACACACACACTAATACATCATGATACATTACAGTTACACCCTCCAACCCCCCGGAAGAATGCAAAGACAAAAGGAAATGATTTGAACGTTTCACACGTCTCTCCAGTGGGTGGTTTGCCCACTGCTTTATCCTGGGGAGTGCAAAGCCACAGTATCACACGTCCCTCCAGTGGGTGGTTTGCCTACTGCTTTATCCTGGGGAGTGCAAAGCCACAGTCTCACAAGTCTCTCCAGTGGGTGGTTTGTCCACTGCTTTATCCTGGGGAGTGCAAAGCCACAGTCCCACGAGCCTCTCCAGTGGGTGGTTTGCCCACTGCTTTATCCTGGGGAGTGCAAAGCCACAGTCTCTCAAGTCTCTCAAGTGGGTGGTTTGCCCACTGCTTTATCCTGGGGAGTGCAAAGCCACAGTCTCTCAAGTGGATAACAGTCTCCACTGGTTCTGGAGGGTGCTTGGTGCCCAGAGTGCCTTATCCTGCCAAGAACTGAGGTAGTGGATGTGATACCCCACTGGTTCTGGAGGGGGCTTGGTGCCCAGAGTGCTTCATCCTGCCAAGGACTGAGGTAGTGGATGTGATACTCCACTGGTTCTGGAGGGGGCTTGGTGCCCAGAGTGCTTCATCCTGCTCGTGGCGGCCCCAGGAGCGTCGAAGATTTTGGCACTCATTTGCCTGCGGTGCTGGTGGCGGTGGTGTCCTGTGAAGTGGTGCTTGTGGCAGCAGTGTCCTGTGAAGTGGTGCTTGTGGTGGCGGTGTCCTTGGCAGCGGTGCTGGTGGCGGCAGTGTCCTGTGAAGTGGTGCTTGTGGCGGCGGTGTCCTTGGCAGAGGTGCTGGTGGTGGCGGTGTCCTTGGCAGTGGTGCTTGTGGCGGTCTTGTCTGCCGTGCAGGTTTTCCGCGACTTGACTGTCTTTCTGTGCCCCTTCCCCTCCTTGGATGGTGGCGCAGCTGTCTTCCCACTCCCAACTGTACTCCTGGGAGAGGCTTTGGTGGTGGATGTTTTGCCTTTCTCCCGCCGGGCTCTGCCCAACTTTTTATGCTTTTGAGGTGGGGGACTGTCCGTGGTCTGGCTCCTTGGCACACTGACTGCCCTGCTGCTTGGCGCACTCCAGAAGCCGGTTACTGCTGGCACCACTGTTCCCGCTAATGTTGTGCCTGAGGTGCTGGGTTGGGACCTGGAAAGGCAGGCCCTGGGGACTGAAGGGGTGGGGGAGGTGAGGGGAAGAGGTCAAGGTTGGACAGGAAATGTTTTTGGACACACTGGGACTGGTAGATGGAGGGGGTTTGGGAGTGGAGGAAGAGGTAGTGGTTGTAGGAGGTGCACGTTTGCTGACTTTGGGTGAAGGTGCATTGGCTGGAGGCTGTCGTGAGGTGGATGGCTGTTGGGTGGGTGTGTGGCTGCGTTTGTGTACCTTGGGAGGAGGGCTCACAGACACACTGGGAGAGGACACATGGGATGTGTGAATGGTAGTAGGGGTGGTGAGTGCACGTGAGCGGGGTGTGGTGATGGGTGTGCTGGTGATGGACGTAGTGGCTGAAGATGTAGTGCATGCAGGTGTGAGTAGAGATGAGACAGAGAGGGAGGAGGGAGACGTAGAGGAGGGGGACACAGTGGAGGCAGTGGATGTTGGTATGTGTGCATGGGTATGATGCTTGTGTGAGTGCCTGTGGGATGTGTGGTGCTTATGTTTGCCAGAGCTTCCCTTGTGTGTTGAGGTGTGTGCATGCTGGTCTGATGGTGTGCTTGGGATAGGCTGAGGTACATGGGTTTGGGTCTGGGTAGAGGAAGTTGGAGGGGGGAGGCTGGGCACAGGGACAATGGCTGCCATCAGTGCTGAGGCCAGAGTCTGAAAAGCTCACTGTTGGGTTTCCTGACCAGAATGAATGCCCTCCAGGTATGCATTGGTCTGTTGCAATTGCCTCTCTACACCCTGGATGGCATTCAAAATGGTAGACTGCCCAACAGTGATGGCCCTGAGGAGGTCAATGGCCTCCTCACTGAGGGCAGCAGGGCTCACTGGGGCAGGTGCTGAGGTGTCTGGGGCGAAGGAGATGCTCACCCTCCTGGGTGAGCGGCCACGGGGCAAACGCTGAGGAGGGCGGTGCTGGTAGGGGGGGTGGCGGCTGTAGTTGTAGATGCGGTGTGCACAGAGGGGCCCAACACCACAAGGGAGCTCCCATCAGAGGAGGAGTACGTGTCGCTGATCTCAGCTCCTGTCCCGCAGTGGAGCTCCCCTCGCCCTCCGTCTCACTGGTGGCTTCACACTCCATTGTGTCACGCACCAGGGCCATGTGCGATGCAGCTCCCTCCTACTCCGGTGCCACTGCTAATGCACACAAGAACAGGGAGACCACAAAAAGTGGTGGGGGGAGACAGAAGAAAGACATGTTGAATACATGCAATACCGCTACAGTTGGCAGACACTACAGACACAGAAGCCCCCTGCACTATGCCATGCACTTTGAGTTCCCTATTTAATCACATGGACATGGGGTACAAGGCCTATGCCCGATTGCTGCATACATGGAAGTCACAGGAGCCTGACTAGGTGTAGTTGGCTCTGAACACAGGTGGGGTGGGGTGCCACATGGCCTGCCTTACGACGGGACCTTGCCTACTAAACTCGCCCTGGCCTAGGGGATCTCACAGCCCACCTCCCCCATCCAGACACCTTCACTGCTCACAGAATCAGCTGAATGAGAGTGTACTCAACCCCTTGTGGCTGCTGTGATGCCCTCAAGCGCCCATCCAACTCCAGATACGACACTGCCAGGATCTGGAACATCAGGGGGTCATGGTGCGACGGGCACCCCTCCCACGCTGGGAGACCATCCCAAGCTGGGCCTCCATTGTCTTCTTGCTCCAGCCGCGAATGTCCTCCCATCTTTTCCGGCAGTGGGTGCTCCGTCTGTGGTGGACCCCCAGTGTCTGGACCTCCTTGGCGATGGCACGCCAAATATCCTTCTTCTGGTGGGCGCTGACCTACAGGAAAAGTACAGGAGAAAAGGAGAAGATATAACCGTCCGCACCGTCACAGTCATTGGCCCGTATCCCTACCCTTGCCATGACGCACATACACTCACAGTCGTTTCATGCACGCCTCATTCTCCCCCCCATCTTCAATCCACACCACTCCACACAGGCATTGCCCATTCGGCATGCTCACAGTGTACTCACCTGTTTGTCTGGAGGACCGTAGAGTAGCGTGTACTGGGGGAGGACCCCATCCACTAGGCAGGGGCCCTTTCCCCAGACACACGAGCCATTGTCTCTTCCAGATTGAGGTCACAGCAGCACTTGCAGTGTAGGTCCTCTCCTGTCGAAGATCAGATATCAAGTGAGTGAACAGAGAGAAAATGGCGGTGACATCCGCGTCAGTCATTGGCTTCTAGGACCCATACGGTCCAATGTTAACCAATGCAGGGTTGCGCCGCTGTCTTCGACCGCCTACCGCGACGGTGTACAACGCCAAAGCAGTTACCTCATATCCCCTTGTTCCATATTACAGGACAGGCAGACGCCATTTCAGGGGGCCACATGGCATTCATTTTAAATGCTTCACACATATCTAGGCCTTGCATACACACTAATACAGGCACATAGCAGTTTAAAAAAATTGAGAAATAAAGTTGTGTTTATGTACCTCAGTGTTGGTTGACTCTCTGCTCGCTGTTCTCCTCCATAGAGCACGTACGTTGGGGCAGGTGAGGAGGTGGCGGCATCCTCCGGTGTACAAACCACTGGTGGACCTGTCAACAATGGAGGAGCGACATGTAATTGTCACCTACAGACTTGATTGTGCCACAATCCTGGAACTGTGTGCCCAGTTGGAGCCAGACATGATGTCAGCTATCCGCCATCCCACAGGAATCCCCCCTCTAGTGCAGGTGCTGTCAGTACTCCATTTCCTGGCAAGTGGGTCTTTTCAAACTACAGTGGCCATAGCATCAGGGATGTCCCAGCCTATGTTCTCCAACGTGTTGTCCAGAGTGTTATCTGCCCTGCTGAAACACATGCGCAGCTACATCTTTTTCCCTCAGGTGGAGGATTTGCCAACAGTGAAAGGTGACTCCTATGCCCTGGGACATATCACCAACATCATAGGTGCCATTGATGGGACACATGTGGCCTTGGTACCCCCCCGCAGGAGTGAACAGGTGTACAGAAACCGGAAGAGTTACCATTCAATGAATGTGCAGATGATGTGTTTGGCTGACCAGTACATCTCCCATGTGAATGCCAAGTTTCCTGGCTCAGTGCATGACGCTTACATTTTGAGGAATAGCAACATCCCTTATGTGATGGGGCAACTCCAGAGGCACTGTGTGTGGCTATTAGGTGAGGACATGGACCCTATACACTGTGACTAGGTTTCTGGGTCTGGGGATGTCCCTAAGAATTAGTGTGTGTCTAACAGATTTGCCTCGACATTTGCAGGTGACTCTGGCTACCACAACCTGTCATGGCTACTGTCCCCAGTGAGGAATTCTAGGACAAGGGCAGAGGAACGCTACAATGAGGCCCATGGGCGAACTAGGAGGGTTATAGAGAGGACCATCGGCCTCCTGAAGGCCAGGTTCAGGTGCCTCCATTTGACAGGTGGTTCCCTATTCTGCTCACCAAAGAGGGTGTGCCAGATCATCGTGGCCTTCTGTATGCTTCACAACTTGGCTTTGCGATGACAGGTGCCTTTTCTGCAGGAGGATGGTCCAGATGGAGGTGTTGTGGCAGCTGTGGAGCCTGTGGACAGTGAAGAAGAGGAAGCAGAAGAAGAGGACATCGACAACAGAAACACGGTGATTCATCAATACTTCCAGTGAGACACAGGTAAGAAGACATCATTGCCTGCTACATCTGATATAATTGTTCGACCTCTCATCTGTCTGTCACTTTCACCCAGTGTATGGACCCTGAGTTGTCACTTTCCCTTTCAATTTCACAGATGTGGGTCCCACTGTGTGACATCTGCTTTGTTTCCGCATGGACTAGAGCTGTGTGACATAGGTATGTTGACAATACAATGGATATAGCATTTTTACACAGTTATTGGAAATCCACATTTTCGAAAGCACAGACTAACTCCAGATTGTTTTGTGCTTTAAGGGTGTTTATTTAAGTGCTAAATATTGGAGGGTGTTGTAAAATGGTCAGGGGTGATGGTGGAGGAATGTCCATGGCAGAGTCCAGTCTATTAGTCTCACAGGTGCATTGTCCAAAGGGGCATGGGAAGTGGAGCTGGGGCAGTTTAAGGATGGACAGGGTGACAAAGTGGGACAGAAGGATGACAATCAGGGTGGTCTCATTTCTTGGCAGGGGTCTTGGCATTGTTCTCTGTCTTTGTCCTGGATCTCAGGGACCGCTTGCGGGGTGGTTCTCCATCTGCAGGGGGTGGGGTGCTGGTGTCGTGGTCCTGTGGTGGTGCCTCCTGTCCACTAGCGCCGGCGGAGGTGGTGGGCAGTTCATCGTCCAAGCTAGTGTCAGGGGCCCCTTGTTGTGCCACAGTGTCCCTCCTGGTGTTGACGAGTTCCTTCCGCACCCCTACAATGGTTCCCAGGGTGGTGTTGATGGATTTGAGTTCCTCCCTGAACCCCAAATACTGTTCCTCCTGCAGCTGCTGGATCTCCTGAAACTTGGCCGGTACCGTTGCCATTGTCTCCTGGGAATGGTGGTAGGCTCCCATGATGTTGGAGAGGGCCTCGTGGAGAATGAGTTCCCTGGGCCTGTCCTCCCCCTGTCGCACAGCAGCCCTCCCAGTTCCCCTGTGTTCCTGGGCCTCTGTCCCCTGAACCTTGTGCCCACTACCACTGCCCCCAGGTCCCTGGTGTTGTTGGGGTGGTGGGTTAGCCTGGGTTCCCTGTAGTGGTGGACACACTGCTGCTTGACGTGTCCTGGGGACAGAGGTATGGGCCCACTGAGTGGCTGCTGTGCTGGTGTTTCCAGAGGGGGGAGGCTCTGTTGTGGCTTGTGCCAGTGTGAGGAGAACCGACTGTCCTGAGGTCCCAGATGGGCAGGGCTGGTCATCTAGATCCAGTTGGACAGAGCTGCTGTCATCACTGTGGACCTCTTCTGTGGGTGGAGTAGGGGTCCTTCAGGGGTGTAAAGGCATGATTATTCCATCTGTGTGTCCCCTGGTGTGCAATGGGTGGTGTGACCCTGTACCCCAGTGCTTGCATTCTTGTGTGAGACCTTGTGTGATAATTGTTTAGGGGTGTGTGTGGGTATTTGCAGTGGCCATGCATTGGTGATGGGTGTCCATGCTTTGGTGTTGCATGCAGGGCTTGGTGTTGGGATGGGTGGGTTGTGATAATGGGACATATGTGAGGAGTTGGAGTGATGGGGGTGAGGGCGAGGGTGGGAGTATTTGATAGCATACAGGTAGGGTGGGGGATGTAATAGTTAAGATTTGACCTACCAGAGTCCCTTCCTCCAGCTACTCCTGCGAGGCCCTCAGGATGCAGTATAGCCAAGACCTGCTCCTCCCATGTTGTTAGTTGTGGGGGAGGAAGTGGGGGTCCGCCACCAGTCCTCTGAACTGCAATGTGGTGTCTTCAGACCACGGAACGTACCTTCCCCCGTAGGTCGTTCCACCTCTTCCTGATGTCATCCCGTGTTCTTTGGTGCTGTCCCACTGCGTTGACCCTGTCCACGATTCTGCACTATAGCTCCATCTTCCTAGCTATGGTGGTGTGCTGCACCTGTGTTCCGAATAGCTGTGGCTCTACCCGGATGATTTCCTCCACCATGACCCTGAGCTCCTCCTCAGAGAACCTGGGATGTCTTTGCGCTGCCATGGGGTGGTGTGGGTGATGTGTGGGGTGGTGTGTGTTGTGATGTGTGTGGTAATGTTTAGGGGGTTGTGGTGTTTTGTGCGTGGTTTTGTGTGAGTGATGGCGTTGCGTGCCTGTGGATGCTAGTCTGTAGATGGTGGTGTCTCTCTCTGGCCTGCAGTCGCAATTATGGTTGTAAGGGTTTGTGGGTGATGTGGGTGTGTGTTTTATGTTGTATTGGATGTGTGGGAGTGTGTGTGTATGTGTATCAGGTATGTCTATTTCGATTTGTCCAATGTGGTAGTGTTTTGTAAATGTGTGTGTATTTTGAGCGTGGCGGTGTGTACGGCCAATGGAATACCGCGGTTGAAAGACCGCCGCGTGGATACGTGGGTCGTGATAGTGTGAGCGTATTCCTGTTGGCGTGACGGTGTTGGTTTTGGTATCGCCAGTTTATCACTGACCTTTGGTGTGGCAGACTTGTGTGGGTGTCTAAATTTTGGCAGATTCCGAGCTGTGGGTCATGATAGCTGTGGTGGAATTCAGCGGCCGCGGCGGTGTGTTGGCGGTCTTCTGCACGGCAGTAAGCGGCATTTACTGCCAATGTTGTAATGACCCTCATTATGTTTACTTAGAAATATGAAGGTTTAACCAAGAACAGAGATATGATTTAACCCTAATCCCTAGGGATGCTGACAGATAACGCAGGAGGCACCTTGGGGATTCCTGACACCACCAAGGGGAACTAATCCCAAACCCTGCCTTTCCTTTTCCACAGCCAGGGATTCCCTGTCTAAGGCCAACTGTTGCTGCATTAACCTCATTCTGGCCTCCTCTAACCTCAGCTTTCCGAGTTCCCTATCTAGGGACTGATCCTCAGAATTGGATGTGTGGGATGTCTTTGAAACAGAGGTAACATTGGAATGGGCAGAGGGAGATCTATCTCTTACAGGGGCCACCCTAGTGACCTGGCCTATAGGGGTGAAGGGAGCCCTACTTGTGTGTGAACCCTTCCTACTACCAGTTGTACTAAGGGGCTTGTTAACAGATAAATCTGTGGAAGTGCCTTCCCCAGGATTGTCATTTTGCTCCTCTGAGCCTTCTTGGTTGTAATCATTCTCTTCCTCTTCCCCTGTCTGATCTGGACCAGTGCTGAGCCCCTGGTCATCTAGGAGGAGAACATTTAAGAGGAACTCCTTCTTGGGGTTCTTCCAAGTCCCTAAACCTCTTTCAATACAGAGACCTCTCAAACTTTTAAAGTTTAGATTCTCGTAGGTAGTCTTGACAACTCTAGGGGTAGCTTCTACAGAAGACATATTGAAAGAGAAAAAGTTTAGGAAAGTGAGTAAAAAGTTAGTAGAATAACAGAGCTAACATTTTAGAGAAAAGAAGAAAGCTTTTCAGAACTTTGTAAAAACTTTTGCAAAGTTAAAAGAACTTTTTAGAACGTTAGAAAACTACTTCTAGGTATATATGAAATACATGCTCTAAATATTGGAGAAAGCTTTTCTTGTGAAAAGCACCAGTAACAAAGTGGTAAAGTAATTGCGAGTACTTATCCCACCGCTGCACCATCAATGTAGGAGGCTGGCCTGGTTTGTAGTGGGGGTACCTTGGGTACTTACACCTTATACCAGGTCCAGTTATCCCTTCGTAGTGAAGTAGTAGTGTTCTAGAAGCTTAGGCTGATAGAGGTAGCTACAGCAGAGCAGCTTAGGCTGAACTAGGAGACATGCAAAGCTCATGCAATACCACTTATAGTTACACAGTACTTATACACAAGCAAAGACAATACTCAGTGTCACCAAAAATAAAGGTAGTTTATTTGGGTGACACAGTACCAAAAATATCTTAGAGGCAATACTCCTTCTGCAGGTAAGTATTATACACAATATATAAACTAGACACCAAAATAAGGCAATAAATTAGACATAGGATAGTGCAAACAATAGGAAATGCTATAGAATACAATGGGAGAAAATAGCTCTAGGGGCAACATAAACCATATACTAAGAAAGTGGAATGCGAATCACGAATTCCCCCCTAGACAAGTGTAGTGTGTGCAGAATCGCTGGGAGAGTAAGAATATAATAAAGTTAATTAAACTACCCCACCCCAGAGCCCAGAAAAGCAGGAGTAAAGTACTGGAAGTTTCGTTAGGACACACTACACATCGTGATATGGATTATTGCAGTAGCCAACCAAGTCTGCAAACAACAACTGCTGGATTCCTGGACCTGAAGACCTGCAAAAGAAGGGGACCAAGTCCAGAAGTCGAAAGAAGCTTCAGGAAGAACAGGAGTCCCTGCCAACCCAGAAGAGGGTTCAAAAGAAGAGTCCCTGGTTGGACAAAGACTGCAGGAGTGCACCGTAGGAAGATGCCAGCGGGACCATTCATGGTTCGCATTCCACTTTTGGAGTATATGGTTTGTGTTGCTCCTAAGCCTATTTTCTCCTATTGCATTCTATTGTGTTCTAAGTGTTTTACTTACCTGATTTTGGTCTGTGTGTATATTTTGTGTATTTTACTTACCTCCTTAGGGAGTATATCCTCTGAGATACTTTTGGAATATTGTCACTAAAATAAAGCACTTTTATTTTTAGTAACTCTGAGTATTGTGTTTTCTTATGATATAGTGCTATATGATTAAGTGGTATAGTAGGAGCTTTGCATGTCTCCTTGTTCAGCCTAAGCTGCTCTGCTATAGCTAGCTCTATCAGCCTAAGCTGCTAGAACACTACTAATCTACTAATAAGGAATAACTGGACCTCCCACAAGGTGTAAGTACCACAAGGTAACCACTATAAGCCAGGCCAGCCTCCTACACCACCAATGTCATAATGTGGGCCTTAGTATGTGTTTCATGATTGGATTAATACAGCATGTTTTGTTTGGTTGAAAATCAGCAGCATCAGTACAATCTCAATAAAAGTGATACAGAAAACAAAATGCACTCACTGATCCCAAACTAAGCTTCCGTGCACAAGCTGCAACCACTATGTAATTTGATTACAGGCAATATGTAAATAAACAGACATCGGGAGGCAGGACGACTACAGGTCCCACCATTCTTCTTGGGTCCCTGGAGGCAGCCCAAGGTTCCACCTCACCTGTGCTGCTTTACTGGTGCTTTATAGCAAGCCCTTTACTCCCGCAGCGTAGGACAGTAAGACATTGGGAGGCAGGAAGACTATAGGTCTCAGCATTCTTCTTGGGTCCCTGGAGATGGCCCAAGGCTCCACTTGACCTGCGTCGGGTTACTGGTGCTTTATAGCAAGCTCTTCACTCCTGATGCGTGTGACAGCGAGACTGTGAGACATCGGGAGGCAGGAGGATTACAGGTCCCAGCATTCTTCTTGGCTCCCTAGAGGCTGCCCAAGGCTCCACCTCACCTGTGCTGGATTACTGGTGCTTTATAGCAAGCTCTTCCCGCCCGCAGGGTGGGACAGCGAGACAGTGAGACATCGGGAGGCAGGAGGTCTACAGGTCCCAGCATTCTTCTGGGGTCCCTAGAAGCTGCCCAAGGTTCCACCTTACCTGTGCTGGGTTACTGGTGTTTTATAGCAAGCTCTTCACTCCCGCAGCGCGGGACATAGAGCCGTCAGGAGGCAGGAGGACTACAGGTCCCAGCATTTTTCTTGGCTCCTTGGAGACGGCCCAAGGCTCCACCTCACCTGTTGCAGGTTACTGATGCGTTATAGCAAGCTCTTCACTCCCGCAGCGCAGGATAGTGAGACAGTGAGACATCAGGAGGCAGGTGGACCTCAGATCCCAGCATTCTTCTTGGGTTCCGGGAGGCGACCCAATGCTCCACCTCACCTGTGCTGGATTACTGGTTCTTTATAGCATGCTCTTCACTACCGCAGCGTAGGACAGCGAGACAGTGAGACATTGGGAGGCAGGAGGACTGCAAGTACCATCATTCTTCTTGGGTCCCTGGAGGCTGCCCAAGGCTCCACCTCATCTGTGCTGGGTTACTGGTGCTTTATAGCAAGCTCTTCACTCCTGCTGCACAGTACAGCGAGACAGTGAGGCATTGGGAGGTAGGAGGACTACAGATCCAAGCATTCTTCTTGGGTCCCTGGAGGTGGCCCAAGGCTCCACCTCACCTGTGCTGGTTTACTGGTGCTTTATAGCAAGCTCTTCACTCCCGCAGTGCAAGACTGCAAGACAGCAAGACATTGGGAGGCAGAAGGACTACAGGTCCCAGCATTCTTTTTGGGTCCCTGGAGGCGGCCCAAGGTTCCATCTCACCTGTGCTGGATTACTGGTGCTTTGTAGCAAGCTCCTCATTCCCACAGCGCGGGACGTGTGCTGGCAGCACCCGGGCCACGCCTGGGCCAATGGCAGGCCTGTCCTGTGCCCGTCCTGTGCCCGTCCGGCGCCAGGAGACGCCAGGGCAGGGCCACCCCCCTTGGTTGGTTGGTCCCCCAGGAGGCCCTACTTGAGGCTTGGGGGCTCCACGACTCCAGGCGCCTATTTTTCACACTAGCCAATCTCTAGAATTACATGCCCAGCCTAACATATAATTTAAAGTTCTTACCACTGGTCTGGAGTGCCCAGTGCAATTGAAACAAGATAATGCAATAGTTTGGCATGCTGTTTAGATCTTGTACTGGTACCTAAAACTCTATTGCACAAATTTATACAGACAAATCAAGACTTTATCTGCACTCAATTATGTATGCCATACCGATAACTAGAGTGCAGGGGCAAAGAGAAGGGTATAACCATGGTTGAACAGAAAGCAATAGACGGACACTCAGGGCGAAGGAGAGTGAAGAAAAGCCCTAGATACGTGGCAGAGAATTGTACTTTGGCAGAGTTTGATAAATTAATTGAGGAGTTGAAGGGGTTACTTGTTCATAAAGACTAACTCCATGGTAAGTTAGGTGATGGGTCTGCTCCTAAGGTTAAATCCAAAGGGTTACTCCACAAGGGAATTAGGACCTTTCTGAAACAAGCTAAAAAGGTGCTGTCCCCTAGCCTTAACAGTAAGGTTACATCAAGCAGGAATACCCCCCCTCTACCCAACTCGACATCTCCTGAAACGATGGACTACGTGTCTGAGCAAATCTCAACTTTAGCGTCTATAATTAACACAGTGAAATGCTCCAACAGACACACTGTGTTGGATACCGCGGAGCTCATTGAGGTAGAAACTAAGGTGTTTAGGCATCCCCCCAATAGAGATAGTACCCCTCTCATCGATCAGTTGCAGCGCTTAAAGAATGAAATTACGCAGTTACGGGATTGCATTAGTCTATTGGCTGACAATTTAAATAGCACTTAAACTACACTGGTCGGGGAATCAAATAAGCCAAGGGAAGATCTGTGTGATGGGATGAAACCAATATTTGTAAAACAAGCCCCACACACTAGATCTTATCAACATGAGAAGTTGTCTCCTCATGTTGACCACAGTAGAAGACTCAAAGAACATTTGACTGAAACTAGGAATATAAGGGGCAACATATCCATGGGTCAAGTCAATTCACGGAGGGAATTGACAAAAAGAAACCTACAGTATGACCAGAGGAAATCTTACTTGGAAAATATCCACATAGCCAACAGAGGATTGGGGAAGAATAATGGACTTAAAGATCAATATGATATTCATATGATACGTTCCCACATTGCCACCGGAAGGGAGGGAATCACAAGAATTAATCACCAATAAAGTGATCCACTGGATAAGACATTCTAGGGGCTGCAGGTCTGTTATCAGAGAAGACATTCTGTATGCAAGGTGCCCTAACAATACAAATAGTTCCCATGACACAAAAGGGATCAAACCTAACTGACTCAAATGAAATTAGGCCCCTAGATGCCACCAATCTTGCTCAAGGCTGGATTGATGGACAACAGGAAGTTGATTGACAAGAGGTAATTACAAGTAATGCAGGGCCTACTCACAGGGAAATCTTGGGAAGAGAGCGAGGAAGTATGGTAAACTTGAAGACCATAAGCCAGGGTGAAATTCCCCCAGAGATTATCCCAAATCTTCAAGCGGATCGGCCTAGTATATTGTACTTGGAGAACCAGATCAAAGATAAAGCTGTTGCCGATAAGGGAATGCTCATGGTAAAAACTGATTGCATATGGCTACTGTCCTGGAATGTTGCTGGGATAAAGGCTAAGCTTGCAGATCCTGAATGGGGAAACGCCATAGATTCACATCATATAATATTCCTACAGGAGCCATGGGCTACCGATCAAGCCCATAGGCCTGGCTTTATGACCTTTACCAAAAATGCCATCCCCTTGCCCGCAGGAAGGGCCTCAGGGGGCCTCTTGATCTGGTTACGGCTGGACCTTTTCCCTTCAGTAAAGGTTGTTCGCTCTGACAGTAGTGATCTCTTTAGGCATAGAAATACTGTATGTATATCCACTAAACAAGGCTTTAAGTATATGGGCATAATGAACAGATACGTAAGATCTGTTCCATCAAGCTGCTTTTCTACCACAGTTGAGTAACTTTCTGACATTCTTGGAAAACTACGCAAGGGAATGGTAAAAATTATAGCAGGGGATTGTAATACACAAATAGCCCCGAACATGGGCAAGACTGAGTCTACTGAGTCATTTTCTAGGCTGGTGCTCCTAGATGTTACTGGGAAAAAGTAATCCAATGGTGCTATACAATTAATGGCCATAGGCATGGCACATGGTATGAAAATAGTAATTGTCAATGCAAGATCTAACTGCCATAGGTGCCCAACCTTCAAAAGAGGAGCAATAACAACTCATATAGATTATATCTTCTTGTGGCCCTTTTTAGTGGATATGAAGATTGCTGCTAGAGTAGATAGTGACCATCACTCATTAAGCCTTATGTTAGATTTTTGTGTTTTCAAATGTGCAAATTTGAAACCAACTAGCAATGTTGATATAGTCCAGGCTACTATGAATAGGAGGAATTTAAAATGGACAGCTGTTGAATAATACTATGATCCTGACCCAACTTTATAGTCTCTTTCATGTAAAGCTTTCTCCAATAGTATATGGAAACAAAGGCATACTCCCGGACCTGCATACTCAACTGATGAGAGATATAAGCAAACTACTTATAAAGACAGTGAAGAGAGGTATTTGTCCCAAATTGCCCCCTAGGTGGTTTACCAGAAAGTGTCTGATTGCCAAGAAAAGTCTCTTGAAAGCCATTAAGTCAGACTGCCATGCTCAGATTGTAATAGCCAGGTTTGCAAGCTACCCTGTCAGAGGCAAGGAAACAATGGGAAATTACTCAGTGGGATGATCTAGCAGAAGTCCTTACACAAGGTGATGCGAAAACCTTCTGGCCATTTAAAGCTAGTAATTCCTCCTAAGAAATGGATGACACACTTCAGGGCCTTTTTGCAGAGTGGTGCAATATAGAGAGTAGGCCACAGAAACATGACTGGGGATGAGCAAGCAAGCATAGCATTCCAACATGTAAAGCTTACCTTCTTGGCGGCAGATAGAGGGAGGTGATGACGTTTACCCCAAATGAAACAGCTATCACCCTAAACAAATGAAAACGGAAAAGAACCAGGCTCTTGATGGTGTCACATGTGTTATGTATCTTTCCCAACCTGACGTATGGTTTTCTTACCTCAACTTCCTCAGTAATGCTAACTTGAGGGGTGAGGGTATTCCTTCCCCATGGCAAGGGGCGGTCATAATCCCATTGCATAAAAAGGGAAATAGAGACGAGTCAGCCAATTAAAGGCCCGTAAGCCTAATTGTCACAAGTCAGAAGATCTTCTGTCTGCAGGTCCTGGCTAGACTCCAATCTTGGCTTGATGACAATTCGATCTTTGCAGAGAAACAGGCAGGCTTTAGGGCCAAATCTAGCACCCTTCACCAGGTTTGTCTTCCATGGCTATATGCTGGAAATGTGTATCTTTGAGGCAGAACCACCTGTATGTCGCATTTGTAGACTTACAAGCAGCATTTGATCTAGTACCGAGAGACACCTTATGGGATAGAATTCCTGGTGATCTCTTGTGGGTCCCGGGAGTATTGTACCAAGATACATACGAAAAATTCAGATGGAAAAGAGGGGGGACCTTACTTCTAAAATCCCCATTAGGCGAGGCGTTAGGCAAGGGTGCATGCTTGCGCCAACATTGTTTAGCCTGTACATAAATGGCGCAGTGAAAAGGCTGTTACAATGTAGGCATGATGCGCCTAAAAGTGCTGGAGTATCTGTTCCACTCCTTATGTTTATAGATGATTCACTTTTAATATCAAGATCCCCTATGGGACTACAATGTGAGCTGGATACCTTTGCTGCTTTCTGTCAGGAAAGAGGTTTAGAATTAAATCCGTCAAAGTCCAAGTTTATGATGATCAACCCTCATTGGTCCTCCAGAAAGAACCACCACTTGAACAAGTCAAACATTTCGACTATCCGGGGGAAAGGCTAGCGGATAACATGCACTGGAAACGTCAACTAGACAAAAATAAGTCTATCCTATTTTAGAGGGCAATGGCTATATGGAGAAAATATAAAGCTACCAGGGGTGAAGTGAGGCTCGATCTCGCAGGTTCTAAAAATTGATGGGGTCACTGCTGTGCCAGCAGCCACATATGGGGCTGAGATTTGGGGCTATGCAAACGTAACACCATTGTCACAGACAGAAAATACCTTTGTCAGGGCTTTGTTTGATCTCCCAACGAGTGTACCCCTTCTACCACTAATTTATGACGTGTCCCTAAATAGGATTCCTCATTTGACTGCCTTGAGACCTCTTGTCTATTTGGTAAAATTGTGGTCATCTGCAGAATCCTCCCCATATAGGAAATCGCTGGTCGAATTGGTTTCCCTAGACTCACAAGCATGCATAACCTGGCTAAAATATGTAAAACAATTAATGGATATGTTAAAAATGGGGGAATTGTAGAACAGGCTTTGATCAATGGGGAAAGACACTGTGCAGGAATTGAAAAAAGAATATTGGGATCACATTGTTTTAAGAGCCTGGGTTGATCAGAAAAATGAGAGCATAACTGCACAATTTTTGTTACATAACTGTATTCCCAAATTTGAACCATATGTTGACAGAATCACTCCCCTCCAAGCAAAATGACTATGGGGGTCATTACAACCCTGGCAGTCCAAGACCGCCAGGGCTGTTCTGATGGAAGCACCGCCAACAGGCTGGCGTTGCTTCCTATGGTATCACGAGGCTGGCGGTTGTAATCCGCCAAGCAGCGCTGCCCAGGGGATTTCGAGTCCCCCTACCGCCAGCCTTTTCCTGGCAGTTTAAACTGCCAGCAAAAGGCTGGCGGTATGCGGAGTCGTGGGGCCCCTGGGGCCCCCTGCACTGACCTCTGACAGGGCCCCGTGCAGCTTTTTACTGTCTGCAATGTCTTTCACTGTCTGCTATGCAGACAGTGAAAAGAGCAACGGGTGCAACTGCATCCGTCGCACAGCCGCAACACCACTGGCTCCATTTGGAGCCGGCTCCTGTGTTGCGGGCGAGATCCCCGCTGGGCCGGCGGGCGGAAACTAGGTTTCCGCCCGCCGGCCCAGCGGGGATCTCCAAATGGCTGCAGCGGGAGTGCGGCTGCATTTGGCGGCCGCCCGGCAGTCCGATCCCGGCCAAGGTCATAATGAGGGTCTATGTATTTTGCTGATATATGGGGTTCTTCCCCTAAAGTCCTTCATTGCAAGTTAGGGAAAAAAAATCAGCAACCGATCTTTCTGCCCCAACTGCTTAGTGCTCAACGAATCTGAGGCTCATTTTTTCTTTTTTGTCCACAATACGCCTAGGCGCGGAAAAAAACGACAATTCCACTATGTTAATTAATTGGTGTGAGACAATATAAGATAATGTTATGAATCTTAAAAAGTGGAACCCAAGAAACATTGTGTTTGCAGTTTCTCGCTATGCACTTTTCTTTAACACAGCTTATCCATACTTGAGGGATTCTAGTACATAGGGACGTATCGCCCCATACTTTTCGGCCATAAAAACTTCACTGTGTGAAGAAACACGTGTTGGCTGGTTTTTGTACTGGATCAACTACGGGCTGCTATTGTATGTATTATAAGCACATGGACTACATGGATTGTACCATAATAAAGGACTGTGGGCCAGATGTAGCAAACGTTTGCGACTCGCAAACGGGCCGAATCGCAATTTGCGACAGTGCAAAATCGGAAATGGGATGCAAAAAGCCCATTTCCGACTCGCAAAAAGCGATGTGCCCCGTTTGCGAGTCGCACCCGTTGCGACCCCCTTTTGCGACCCGCAATGTGCGAGTCGCAACCCATATGCAATTGCAACTCGCAAATTGCGACTAGTCGCAAAAAACCCAGTTTGCAAGTCGCATTTACCACTAACTCAGAGCAGGTGGTAACCATTACCAAAGTATAAAAGGAGACCCAGAAGGCATCTGGGTCACTCAAGATGGCGGACATATACCTGATAGCAGTGAGGAGGAGAGTCTACGCAGCCCAGCAGAGGAGGAGGAGGGGCCACAGACAGGAGAAGATATATAGAACAAGGCAGACCCTTTTCCAGCAAACTGAAGAGGAGATCTATGATAAATACCGCCTTAGCAGCGCTGCCATTCTAGAATTAATAGATTTACTAAAACCACAGCTAGAACACAAGACTCTGCGTGGCTGCGCCATCCCTACGCATGTGCAAGTACTATGCGCACTGCACCTCTTGGCCTCAGGGAGCTATCAGGGGGTCATTGCCGTGGCAGGTGGGGTATCCCAAAGTGCAGTGTCAAGGTTCCTCAGGGCATTCCTAGATGCCTTAGTAGCGCACAGGTCTCAGTTCATATACTTACCAAGGAATGAGGCAGAAATTAACAGCACGAAGCTGGACTTTTACCGCATTGCCCACTTCCCCCATGTCATTGGATGTGTAGATGGGACACACATTCAAATATGCCCCCGCTAATCTGGAACATATTTTCCGCAACAGAAAGTGTACCCACTCACTCAACATACAGGTTGTTTGTGATGCCCATTACGTCATCACGGACATCGTAGCTAAGTTTCCAGGCAGTACCCATGACTCATACATTTTTAGACATAGTGGGATACATCAACGCCTGGAACGTGGGGAGTTTGGAGACGGATACCTCCTAGGTAGAGCTGCATACACCTTGCAGACATACACACAGGTCACTGTGCACGACTATCTGGACTTACTAACAGTGTACTTTTGTGCCCAACAGGTGACAGTGCATATGCTCTAAGGCCATGGATCATGACTCCATTTTTAGCACCCAGCAATGATTCAGAGAGGCAATACAACAGTGCGCATAAGAGGACCAGGAACCTCATAGAGCGCACCTTCGGACTCCTGAAGGCAAGATTCCGATGCCTCCACCGCAGCGGAGGCGCCCTCCAATACACCCCCATTACCGCCTTCAAAATTGTGGTCGCATGCGCCATCCTCCACAACATAGCCACCAGACGTGGGCTACCTCTCACCCCTGCAGACCCATATCCTGATGAGGAAGAGCAAGAACAACCACACCGCCATCATGGGGATAGGAGTCTAGCTAATCAAGGCAGACTGAGACGGGAACACATTGCAACGCAATATTTTGGACGGTACGTGTAAACTCCCACCATACTCACCCATTAACCAAACACTCCTTTTGTTAAGTGGAAGAAAAATAACTGTTTTAATAATGTAATGCATGAACTATATACAAGATGAAATTGTCCATGGGCAGGGAAATGCCAACCACTCATGTGGCACATTAAAGCCATGTGCCACATTTGTTTGTCCGGGCTGTTGGCTAACTTCTCCTGCCCCTCCTGCCAGCCTGGCTGGTCCCAGCCGCATCTATGGTGCTCTGCCTCCCACTCCTTAGCACCCTACTGTCAGTGGCAGATACACTGCTCACTGTGGAGCCCTCTTCACTATCTTGGGGTGTTTCCCCGGTGGCCCTCGACATCTCACGTGTCTCCATTAGTTCTATGATATGTGTGAGACGTCCCAGGCCCCTGGCAACATCCCCAGCAAAATGGCCCATCTCAATTTGCAGGCCAACTGTCCTCCTCGACAGGCCTGTTGTGTTGATGGCTAGCCTGCCGATTGATGTGGCCATCCTCTCCAGTCTTAACATAATCTGCCGATCCCTGCGCCGCCCAGCCTCTGCCTGACCCAGCAGTCCGGCCGCCAGTTCCCTGATGGCAGAGGCAATGTCCCCAGTGTTCTGGCACATCAGGTCCATCCGCCTGTTGAGGTCCTGCATGCTTGCATGGTTTTGTCTTTCAATGCGGTGCAGCACCCCACTGATCCTGCCCAATATTGTGTTCTGCAGGCGCTGACCCCGCAGCAGATGTGCCTCACTGCTGGTTGGAGGATGAATCCGGAAATCAGACGCTCTTGCCCTGCGACGCCTGCGCAGTGGTGGCTGCCCTGTCCTCGCACCTGTATCCTCCCTGGCTGTTGCTGGGGCAGCTCCTGGCGTTGCTGTTGCAGCAGGCGTTACAACTGCAGGAATGCTGCTGACTGTGCATGTGGGGGTGCTGGAGGGTCCTGGGGTGTCCTCCTGGGCCTGGGTGCTTGGGGTGTAGGGGGTGTCTTGCTGGAGACCTGTGGGACATGGGGAACACACTGTCAGTGTCTAGTATCTTTTGCACAATTCCTAATAAACATTTGCCTATGCACTGCCTATTGGACTACATTTCCCATAATGCATCATTCTGGCTTTTTCTACCCTGAAATGGAGCTAATTTGGTTGTGCATGCACATGTGTACATGGTGGGTGGGGTATGACATTGACAGGGGTACAGGCTTATCACATGGTACTCACCGGTTGATGTGCTGGGCTCTGAAGTGTCCAGGTCCCCAAATCCACACACTGCCTCCGGCTCAAAGGTTTGCTCAATCCTGTCTTCAAGGGGTGTGGGTGGTGGCACAGATGATGGTCCCCCTCCCGTGCCTCTCATCTCCCGGAGCCTTTCTGCCACCCTCTCCTTGGTCCGGGAGCGGAGGTCATACCACCTCTTCCTTATGTCCTCAATTGTCCTGTGGCTCACCCCCAGGGCATTGATTTTCTCTTGCATTTCCTGCCAGATTTTCTTTTTGGTGGCCTCTGGAACAGTGAGGGCAGCTCTCCCAAAGAGCTCATCATGGTGCTGACAACATTCTTCGGTCAGCACCTCAAGCTCCCTCTCAGAGAATTTAATTTTCCTTTTTCGGGGGTTCCCTCCATGGCTGCTGCAGCTAGCTCAGTGTGCAGACTGGCAGTTGTAAAAGGGTGTGGTCCAGCCTCCTCCCAGGTGTATTTGTTAACTTCCTGGCTGTGATGTCATCATCATGTGCCAGGAAGTGTTTCCAGAGTGTTTTGGTGTGCTTTCTGGAGTGTTCTGCTGCACCTGCAAGCAATTTTGAGGGAACTCGCAATTTGCGACACCAACTCGCTAATTGCGAGTTCGTTTTTTGCACACTCGCAAACAGCGACCTCGCAATCTGCGGACTCGCACACAGCGTTGCGAGTCCGGATGCGAGTCGCTAAATCGGACCGGTTTATTTCCTGGCATACCAAATTGCCAGTTGCATTTTGCGAGTCGCATTGACTCGCAAAATGCGACTCGCAATTTTTATTTTTCCTACATCTGGCCCTGTGTTTCCAACAGTTCAAAAGGAATGAACTGAGCTGTAAGGAACTTCCCTTGATACAAATTAACCCATGAGGTTACAAGGAGAGAGTAAACGACTTCTTATTTTGCATCAAAGACTGTTTTTAGTATTAACTTTTATGCAGTGAATTACTTAACCTGCTGTATATACTTGTGTTTGAGTGCTGTGGTCCTTACCTAATATACATATTAAAGCCAGTAGGCCTTTGTGGGTTGTTACTACACTGTGTAAAGGCCTATAGACTAGTACTTTCTAATGCAGAGGTGAAATCATATACAGTTAGAAGGGACTTGCATGGTATAACCCTGTGACAGATAGGTTAGGATACAGTTTCACATTTTAATTTGTATCAAATATTTCAAGAAATTATTTTGCACTGAATTTTATGTCAAAAACCATAGGAGGCAGCTTTGTGAACCATTTGACAAGTGCAAGAAAGGATTTTACATTGTGAACATCATGTCAAATCCCTTGGGCAGGGATTTTATATTGTTAACTCTATTGCAAACACCATAGAAAAAAGCTTTACATTTTGAACTTTGAGACTAATACATTAAACGGATTTCACTTTGTGAAATATCTGGCAAACATACTAGGAGAGGGTTTAATACATATATCCCTCATCATGACATTGGAGGTAAATCCCGCTTACCGCCACGCTGATGGTCGCCAACATACCACCGTGGTGGCAGATAACCATTTTGCACATTACGACACAGACACACCAAACCAACAGAATACAGCCACATACACAAATCCTCCAGCCCAAAGGTCAGTGCTAAAGTGGAGGTCTCAACACCCATACCGTTACGCCAACAGAACAACCCCCACCACATCATGACGCATGAATCACCACAGTGGACATTCAACGGCGGTAAACCATTGGCGGTACATACCACCACGGTTAGAATGGACACCCAAAAAACTAAACTACACAACATTGGCCAATTTAAGGAACACACATCCGGCACCCATACACACACCACACCCACATACTCACACCACTATAAAACACACACCCACATTACCCACAACTCTTTACGTACACAAATCCTTGCCAACAGACAGACATCAAATACACACACCCATATATCCCTCATGCACTCCACACCCAATCACACCACCCAACACTCACACACATCACACAACACCCATGGCCCCACAAAAGCACCCCCGTTTCACAGATGAGGAGTTGAGGGTCATGGTGGAGGAAATAGTCATGGTAGAGCCACAGCTGTTTGGAGCACAGGTCCAGCAGATATCCATTGCAAGGAAGATGGAGCTATGGCGGAGAATCGTGGACAGGGTGAATGCTGTGGGACAGCATCCAAAAACAAGGGACGGCCTCAGGAAGCGGTGGAACAACCTACGGGGAAGGTACGTTCTGTGGCAGCAAGGCACCAGCTCACCATACAGAGGACTGGCGGTGGACCCCCACCTCCCCCTCCCACAGCTCACAGCATGGGAGGAGCTAGTCTTGGCATTACTGTATCCTGAGGGACTCACTGTAGTACCTGGAGGACTGGACACTAGTAAGTCAACATTTACCATTTATCACCCCCATACCTGCATGCCATCACTCCACTCCATCCCACACACTGCACCAACACAGAAGACTAACCCCAATGCCAAGCCCTGCATGCCATACCAATGCATGGACAGCCCTCCTAGTCCTCCATGGACACCTATCACAAAAGCATGCACAGCATAGGGAAACTAACAATCCCACAATACATCAACATACACAATCAAAGGTGGCAGGGCAAAAGCAACCATAGAGGGGAAGATAGGGATGTACAACATGTCACAGGCATGAAGCATAATACATCTCTTACATACCCACAGGTGCCCCAGCCAATCTCAGTGGAGAGGAGGTGCCACGACAATCCACTCCCCTAACAGAAGATGCCCCCAGTGATGACAGTAACTCTGGACTCCAGGATCTGGATCAACAATCTGGCCCATCAGGGATCACTGGACAGTCGGTCACCCCAGCTCACTCACAGTTGACCAAAGAGCCTCCCCCATCAGTTACCAACACCACAGCACCCACCCAGCGTACTCACACCTCTGTCCCCAGGACACATCAATCAGCAGTGTGCCCACCTGTACAGGGACCCCAGTCCACACCTCATCCCCAAGACAATCAGGGACCTGGGGTCAGTGGCAGTGGGCACACTGTTCAGGAGGCAGGGGCGCAGGGCAACAGGGACACTGGGAGGACCGCCGTGCGCCAGGGGAAGGACAGGCCTAGAGAACCAACTCTCCACGAGGCACTCACCAATGTCCTGGGTGCCTACCAACAATCCCAGGATATGATGGGCCATATCCTGAACAACATGCAGGAGAACAAGCAGCTGCAGGAGGAACACCAATAGGAGATCAGTGAGGACTTGCAGGCCCTCAACACCACCACGATCTCCATAGCAGGGGTGCTGGCAGATATGGCCAACATGATGAGGGAATGGACAGTACACCAGCGGGCCCCTACCACTAGCCAGTCTATTGACCAGCCCTCCACTTCCACTGCCGCTAGTGGATAGGAGGCCCCACCACAGGACCCACAGGCCACCAGCACCCCTCTCCCTGCAGTAGGTGAACCACCCCAAAAACGAACCAGACAGAAGCCAGAGACCCTTTCCAAGACCAAGACCACCGCCAGAAAATGAGACTCTCCTTATTGTCCCCCTTGTGTCCCACCCTGTCACCTTGTCCACTTTGAACTGCCATTGCTCCCTTTCCTATGGCTCCTTGGACACTGGACCTGTGCTACAAACTGACTGGAACAATACCCTGGACTATCCTCCACCATCACCCCATTCCATTGCACTTTACCCTCAATTATATAGCACTACAATAAACACCATTGAGCACAATTTGAGTAACACTGTTTTATGTGTGGTTAATGTGCATATGTGGGAACAGTCACATCAAGATCAAATGATCTGAACACTGTGATAGCTAAAAAATAAAACCTGGAACAGTCTGTAGTGATCACATCAGGACAATGTTGTCATATCACCAACATCTGGAAAATGAGAAGCCATAGGTGACAGTAAGTTGAGATGCAAAGGAAGTGAATCCCATCATGCCACAGGCACACAGGTAAATCAATAGTCAGAGTAATGTTCAGTTCTACTGTCTCACCTGTTTGTCATTGGAGGTATTGTCTTATAACTGATGTTCTGTTTTCCTCATCCTCATCCTCTGCCGCCTCATCTTCACTGTATTCAGGGTCCACTGCTGCCACAGGGTCATCTCCAGTCCCCTTCCCTTGCAGAAAAGGCACATGTCGCCTGAGAGTCAAGTTGTGCAACATGCAGCCTGCCACTACTATCTGGCAGACTTTTCCAGGTGAGTAGCACAGGGATACACCTGTCAGATGGAGGCACTTGAACCTGGCCTTCAGTAGGCTGAAGGTCCTCTCAATAATTCCCCTGGTTCACCCATGTGCCTCATTATAAAGTTCCTCAGCCCCTGTCCTGGCATTCCTCGCAGGGGTCAGGAGTCAAAATAGGTTTGGGTAGCCAGATTCACCTGCAAGTATTGAGGGACAGCATTTAGCCTTACACAATACTATGGGGAGAACACCTAAAGGCATACACTGACATACAGTGGGTGGGGGATCTGACTCACCTATTAGCCACACCCTATTCCTAAGGACAAAGGCGTCATGCACCGACCCAGGATACTTGGCAGTGAAGTGGGAGATGTACTGGTCTGCGAGGCAAACCATTTGCACATTCATTAAATGTAAACTCTTCCAATTCCTGAACACCTGTTCATTCTGGTGGGGGGAACGCAATATGTGTACAATCAATCACACCAATTATATTGGGGATATGGCCCATTGCATAGAATCCTGCCTTTACAGTGGCCAAATCTTCCACCTGGGGGAAAGCAATGTAGCTGCACATGTGTTTCATCAGGGCAGACAAGACCCTTGCCAGCACAATAGAAAACATTGGCTGTGACATTCCAGCTGCCAAGCCCACTGTCACTTGGAAAGAACCAGTTGCCAGGAAATGGAGCACTGATAGCACTTGCTATGTTACAGAGATCACAACGCTGGTACACGGGCGGACGGCAGCATATTTGACTTTAGAAACTTACATTTGGACCTACCAGGGTCCCTCTTCTTAGATGAACAACCTTGCACGGTTTTCTGGAATCTCCACTATACGTTGATGATGATTATTTAGAGACTACCAAGTATTATTTGGACTTTCCAGGGTCCTGAGACGCATTGGACCTGTTTGCTTGGAAACCTTTCCGTTATTTTTCGGCCTTGAAAAAGTCACTGGTGTGACGAAACACGTGTTGGCTGTCTTGGAAAGACGCTTTTCTGTCTTATTGAACGCTACTTCATTTTGAATAAATGAACTTCTCCTTGAAGACAAGACCTGAATACCGATTTGTTTGATTGTTTCATTCAACTTACTACTTAACGACAAATGTCTTAATCCCGTTTATGTTTGACCATTGTATATTCTGTGCTGTGATCTCTTTTGTATACTTGCAAGAGGGATGACCAAGTAGGATGACGGATAGCTGATATAAGGTCAGGCTCCAATTGGGCACACAGCTCTGTGAATGTGGCCCGTCGAATCTATAGGTGAGTATAATGTGCCTGTCCTCCAGTGAAGCCAAGTCCACAAGGGGTCTCTGCACGGGGGTTCGTCATCTCCTCCTCCAATTCATCCGCAGCTGTAGGTATCTAAGGGTCACAAGAGGGAGTAGGCTGTCACAATTTGAATCAATGGAACCACAACCTCAGTATACATGTTGCATTTATGTGATGGGACAGTGGTAATGAGAGGTATGTGTAAATCTAGGCAGTGATACAGTAAAGATTAATCTGATGGTTGTCCATCTCTATGACATGGCAACTGCCTGTCCTGTATATAGGGACAGGTGGAAGTGAGGTAACTCTGCCAATGTTGGCTGTCGTGGCAGAAGGCGGTCTTGCACCCCGTGCAATTCCTCATTGGGTAATATGGAGCCCTATGGAGTACAGTGGCTAATGGGGATCAGCGCTGGCGGTGACAATGTCCACCGCCGCAGACATGACTGTCATTTTCTATCTGATTCCTCACTTGTTTACTGACCTTCAACAGGAGAACACCCACACTGCATGTGCTGCAGTGACCTGTGTCTGAAACCTACCATGACCCGTGTGACCTGGGATAGGGCCCCTGCCTTCACTTTGGAGGAGTAGGAGCGCTTGGTGAATGGAGTCCTACCCCAGTACATACTGCTGTATGGGCCTCCAGACCAACAGGTGAGTATACCTTGGGCACGATGCTTGTGGGAAGGATGCATGGAGATGTGTGTGTAAGCATCATGTCATCAGGGGGAAATGTCTTGTGGTGGTGTACATGGTGTGCGCCAGGCGATGTGTGTGTCAATGTGACGGAAACGGGATTGGTGGGCCATATGTGTGACAGGCTGGATTGTATGTGCAATGGTGTCCTCTCATCTGTATCGCCACTGCAGGTCAGCGCCCATTAAAAGAAGGGATTATGGCATGCCATCGCCAAGGATGTGCAGACACTGTGGGTCTATGGCAGGCGGAGCACCCACTGTCGGAAACGGTGGGAGGACCTGAGACGCTGGGCACGGTAGACCGTGCAGGCCCAGCTGGGGATGGCCTCCCAATGAGGAAGGGGTGCCCATCGGACCCTGACCCCCCTGATGGCCCCCACACTGGCGGTGGTCTACCCAGAGCGGGATGGGCGTTTGAGGGCATCACAGCAGCCACAAGGGGGTGAGTACAGTGGGCATTACTACAATAATTGGTTGGTGCAAGGGATCCGGGTGGTGGGTGTGAGTTAGTGGGTGCCCCTTAATGCCAGACCAGGCATTGCAGCGTGATCCAACTCAAGGGTAATGGTTGAAAGGGAAAAGAATGTAACCTAGCTAGGTTGCATTCCATGTCAGACAGGGCTTAGTGGGTCCCAGGAGGCATGCAGTTGGTGGTGTTTGGCCCTCATCTTGCTGTGGCATCTAGCTAAATCAATGACAGTGCAATGCATAGTGCTCAATCCTGATCCCTGTGTGTGACGGTGCTGTGTATGCCAACAATGGTGTTGGTGCAGTAATTGAGCCTGTGTTCTCTTTCTCTCTCTCCTCCTTTGTCTTCTGTCATCCTGTCCATGTGTGGATGACGATCATCTGGTAGAGCAGCAGGGGCACCGGCGACAGAGGGAGCTGCATTCCACAGGATCCAGGAGGCAGAGTCCACTGACGCAGAAGGAATCAGTGGAACAGTGCAGGTACAGCCACGACCCCCGTACCAGCACCGCCCTCCCAGTAGTCCCTCAGCGAGTTGCCCGTGCCTGCTCACCCAGGAGGGTGGGCATCTCCTTTGCCCAAGGCACCTCAAGATCTGCCCCAGTGAGCACTGCTGTCCTGAGTGAGGAGGCTATTGTCCTCCTGAGATCCATCTCTGTAGGGCAGTAAACCATTGTGAATGCCATCCAGGGGCAGCCATCCCAGATGCAGCAATGCAATGCATTCCTGGAGGGCATCCACGGTGGATTGGCGGCCCTACAGAGATCGATTCAGGCTCTGGCCTCCTCTCTGATGGCAGCCATTGTCCCTGTCCCTACCGTCCCCCATCCAACTACCACTTCCCAGTCCCAGTCTTCTCAACCCCAACCCATCCCATGCACACATACATACAAGCATGTACACAAGACAACACACAAGAGTAGCACAGTCAAACACAGGCACCCCCTTTAACGCATAAGCACTCATGCAAATACCAGACATTTGCAGACACAGCCACATCCACTACCTCCTCTGTCTCCCCCTCCTCCTCCACTCCCTCACAGTCATGTCCTCACTCACACCTGCATTCACTTCTTCAACAAGCACCACCAGCATCACCATACCAAGCAGCAGACACATCTCGCTAGCACACGCCTCCACAACATTTATTCATGCATCCCCTGTGTCCTCTCCAACACTGTCTGTCTGTCCACCCAAAGGACACAAACACAAGCACTCGGACACCCAACAGCCATCCACCTCACATCAGCACACTCCCCATGCACCTGCACCCAAGTCCAGCAGATGTACTCCTCCAACAACCACTCCCTCAACCTCTACTCCCATCCCTATTACCTGTTCCCACCATCCCTAAAAGCTTTTCCTTGCCCAACTTGACCTCTCCCCTCCACCTCCCCCCATCCTGCCTGCAAGAGCAGGGTCTCAATGACCCAGCCCAGCAACTCAGCCAAACAGTCCACGTGGACAGTGGAAGAGCCTCCTAGTCGTGGAGACAAAACAGTGATGGTTCCCACTCCACCACCCAGGAAGGGTAAGGATCCCACAGCCACTGCTATGAAGGGGAAAAAGCCCTCGATTCCTGCCATGAAGGGGAAGGAGGCCGCACCTCCTGCCATGAAGGGGAAGACGCCTGCGACTCCTGCCATGAAGGGGAAGAAGCCTTTGACTCCTGCCATGAAGAGGAAGGAGCCCGGACCTCCTGCAATGAAGCTGAAGAAGCCCTCGACTCCTGCCATGAAGGGGAAGGATCCCGCACCTCCTGCCAAGGAGGTGAAGAAGCCCTCGAAGTCTGCCATGAAGGGGAAGAAGCCCTTGACTCCAGCAGAGGCTGGCAGGGTGACACTACTACCACCAGTGGTCACAGAGCCCTCACCTCCAGCTGAGGCAGTGCAGCCCACTCCTCCTGCAGAGGCTGCACATTCACCCACTGAGACAGTGCAGCCCTCACCTCCAGCAGAGGCTGCCCAGGAGGCACCTTCCTCTGCTGACATAGTGCAGCCCTCACCTCCAGATGAGACAGTGCAGCCCTCACCTCCAGCAGAGGCTGCCCAGGAGGCACCTTAGCCTGCTGACACAGTGCAGCCCTCACCTCCAGATGATACAGTGTAGTCCTCACCTCCAGCAGAGAGCATGTAGGCTACCCTCCTGTGACTGCTGTACAATGGGCCCCCTCCAGGACCAGTGGGCATGTTACCCACTCCAGAGACTGTGGCTTTGCACTCCCAAGCACTGAAAAATGTCCATGGAGCCCCCTCCAGAACCAGTGGGAAAGTCACCCACCTGAGAGACTGTGGCCTTGCACTCCCTAGCATAGGGAAATGGGCATCGGGCCCCCTCCAGAACCAGTAGGAAGTGCCCCAAATCAGCTGAGGTGCCCCCCACCCCTTCTCCCTGAGGTGCCTGCCCACTTACCACATGATGCCCCTGCAGAGTTCTGTGCAGTTGAAGTCAGGAGACAAGTTGGTCCTTGGACTGTGCCATGTGGCTATGTGGGCCCTTTGTACTTTGGACTGGGCATTGGCCCTTTGTAGACAGCTGAACATATCATGTTCATGTGGTAGCTTTTCCCTTGCTAATTCATGTTCAGTACTTACAAAATCTGGTCATGTTTTGTTGTGCCATCTGTTGTGTGAGATTGGTTTAAGTCTGCAGCTGGTTGTGTGTATGGTGTGTGTCTGGTGTGTGTGGTGCATGTGTGTGTCACTCTCGTTTTCCTCCCTCCCTTCCTTGT
Source organism: Pleurodeles waltl (assembly GCF_031143425.1). Taxonomy (NCBI): domain Eukaryota; kingdom Metazoa; phylum Chordata; class Amphibia; order Caudata; family Salamandridae; genus Pleurodeles; species Pleurodeles waltl. The sequence goes on from NC_090448.1 coordinate 577,211,203, forward strand.
GTGCTATGCGGCTTTACTCACTGTCTTCCTCTTTGTAGACATTGGTGTTCCAAGTGGAGCATGGAGTAGAAGAGCACCGGGAAGACTTACAGTTCCTGTTCCATGGCGGCAGCGGAGTCCTCTGTGTACTTGTTGGTGAGTCTTTTGTTTGCTGTGTTCGGTTCTCGCCAGGCTTTTGATCGAGGCCGTGTGCTGTGTCATATTATGGTGGGTGGTACTTTGTCTTCCGCCTGGCTGTTGATGGCTACCGCCGTGGTCAATGGTGTTAACGCCCTGGCGGGTGGTGTGGTACATTGGCTGTCCATGGTTATAATTTGGCAGTAATCACGCCAGCCTGTTGGCGGTATTTCCACCACTTTATCACTCACCGCCAATGTCATAATGACCACCATATTGTTTTGGGTTGAGTTACAGTAAAACCCTGCTGTGTTCAAAAATAGTTAATATTGATGCCAATGTATACTTTGAGTCTGCCTACATGGCCATTGTTTATGTTTAAGTTAACCCCATCACGTTTGCTTTTTTGATTATTAAATGTGACAAAAGCAATAGGCCTCTCACTTTCCATAGTGAGTGACTTAACAAAGTCTGCTGACTTAAATATTTTGATATTGAAAAGCTTACGTTTTTCAAGAGACACTTATTGTACCATTGCTGATTTTACAATTAGAAACTCTGAATATGCACATGGTACCACACAGATAATAGAAGCTGTTTCGAAAGTGGAATACTGGGAAGGGCAGGTAGGTACCTACACTTAGCTATGGGTCAGAAGTCCCCACTAGGTCCAGTGAGGGTCCCAGGCTTAACTTAGGAGACAGGTGTGTAAAGCATTTAACATTCACAAAACACTGAATAAGTAAAACACAGTAAAAATCCAACTCCAATTTATCAAAATAAATTATGGGCCTGATATGGGATTTTTGTCATTTTAGTGTCACTTTAAAGATACAAATATAGGGCCTGATTACAACTTTGGAGGAAGGTGTTAATCCGTTCCAAAAGTGACGGATATACCACCAGCCGTATTACGAGTCCATTATATCCTATGGAACTCGTAATACGGCTGGTGGTATGTCCGTCACATTTGGGACGGATTAACACCTCCTCCAAAGTTGTAATCAGGCCCTATATTTGTATCTTTAAAGTGACACTAAAATGACAAAAATCCAATAAAGGGAACCGGAGATATACATTTTTAAAGATTAAGGGCCTCATTACGACTTTGGCGGTCCTTTCACAGAACCGCCGAAGCCGCTGCAGGCAATGGAGTAATGGAGGTCTTTTGCCCGCCCTATTAGGAGTTCTCCGCTGGAACAGTGTTTCGCCTGCCGGCCCAGTGGAAAACTCACCACAACATTGACGCACGTAATTGAGCCGGCGGCAATGTTGTGGTGCATCGGGTGCAACAGCACCCGTCGCACATTTCATCTGCTTAGATTGGCACACCCCAAGATCTTCCCTTCGTAGATGGTATTTTCCCAATATACTTTGAGAGATTCTCTTCTCCATAGCAAACTCCTCAAGATGGTTATAGAATATATGTAGCTAAATAAGAACCAGGACACCACACTTTCCATGATTTGGGACACTTTTAAGGCAGTTATCTGGGGGAAATATATCTCCTTACTGACTGCTCTCACCCAGCAAAAAACACAGGAGAGACAGATGCTAGAAGCAGAACTTTTGCAGCTGAAAAAGCCCATAAGGCTACACCCACCCTTACCCTGCAAAGGAACGTTACAGTCCTATGGGGAAAATTAAAGCCATACATGCCAATAGAGAGAAATTGACCCTCTTGAGGCTTAAACGGACCACCTACAAAAGAGGCAACAAGGTAGGACCTCTATTAGCAAGACAATTATGAAGTAAACAAGAAAAAGAATATATAAGTCAAATAGAGGACAAGGCAGGTGTGCCTCATCACACAGAAGAAGGGAAGGCCAGAGCCTTTCAAGACTTCTACAAACAGCTTTACACTTCTGACTCTATGGTTGACAAGGTACAACTTTAGCCTACCTAGCTGACATTACCCTGCTGCAAGTCTCTCTAGCCCTCAATGATGCCTTAAGCAGTTCCATACGGACAGGAGAGGTACAACTAGCTATAGACTCTCTAAAACTCAACAAAGCTCCTGGCCCTGACAGATTTAATGCCCACTTTTACAAGACCTTCAGCTCAAAATTAGTCCCTCATTTGACAGAGCTTTTCAACGATATAGCAGAATCCCAGACAGTACCTTCCTCGATGGGAGAAGCCCTGATCTCGGTCATTCTAAAACAAGGGAAAAAATCCTAATTTTTGTGTTTCATGACTTCCAATTGCTCTCCTCAACCTCGACACCAAAGTATATGCCAAAATCCTAGCCCATAGATTGAAGGACATGATGCCAGACCTGATCCCCCAGGATCAACTGGGCTTTATTACAGGGCAATAAACCCATGACAATTTATGGTGAGTCATCCACTTGATAGAGAAGGCCACAGAGAAGTTTATCCCAGTGGTCTTGTTGATGTTGGACACTGAGAAGGCTTTCAACTGGGTTGATTGGGCATTTTTACCTTACACACTACATCGATTTGAGTTTGATGAACGCTTTATCGCTATGGTACAGATTAACTATAGTCATCCGAGTTCTAGATTACTGGTAAATGAGACAATCTCTGACTATTTTGATCTCACTTGAGACATGAGACAGGGCTGCCCCCCTCTAACTTTTGGCCACAGTATTGAACCCTTAGCCACAAAAATAAAGGCAACACCATCCATTTAAGGGATTCTCTTTGGCTCAGAAGATCACAAACTCTCATTATTTTCAGATGACATCTTACTTTCCATTACCTCTCCCCAATCCTCCCTCCAAGTGCTACAAGCAGAACTTTAACACTATGAGGCAGTGACTTGCTTTTGCATCAATCTTCATAAATCCTTCTTGCTCAACTTAACTGTGCCATGTGCAGAGATTGCACAGTTATCATCTATCTCCCCATTTCATTGGGATAAAAATCACACCTGAAATGACTGATGTACACAAGGCAAATTACCCCATTCTATTACGGCAAACTAAAAAGGATCTTTGACAACGGCCCCCATTATATTTAACTTGGCTTGGTTGCATTAATGCAATCAAAATGCCTGTACTTCCCGATATACTTTACCTTTTCCAAGGACTTCTGATGGAAGTAGATAGGGAATTGTTTACCACTACTCACTCTGTGATAACAAAGTTTATATGGCAAAATCAAAGGGCCTGACTATCCTACAGCCTCTTGATGCTCTCTAAATAAACAGGGGGCTTAGGCTTCCCAGATTTAGGGGCATATTTACAAGCCCCTTGCACGCCTTAGTGCAGCGGAAGCATAATTTTTCCTATGCTACAGTAGCGCTAAAGAGGTACCCCCACTACGCTATATTTAAAAAGTGGTACAATGGTACCATTGTGCCACTTTGTAAACACTTGTGCCACATTATACCTGCACCAGGTACAATGGGGCATATTTATACTCTCTTTGCGCCGAATGTGCGTCAAAATTGTTGACGCACAATCGGCGCAAACCCTGCCCCATATTTATACTTTGACGTCCGACCCCGCGGGCGTCAAAGTTCCACCATGTGCGTAATTTTTTGGAAGGGGGAACCAGCCTTGCGTTAATTATATGCAAGGTAGGCGTTTCTTTCCAAAAAATGACTCTAAGGCCTGTGCGCCTTATTTATACTGTGACGTCATTTTGACGCACAAGAGGGGGCAGGCCTTAAAAAACGGCGCCTGGGTCAGGGCAGGCGTTAAGGGACCTGTGGGCTCAGAAGGAGCCCAGAGGTGCCCTCCCCTGCCCCCAGGGACACCCCCTGCCACACTTGGCCACCCCAGGAGGACACCCAAGGATGGAGGGACCCATCCCAGGGAAGTAAAGGTAAGTTTGGGTAAGTATTTTTTTCAGATATTTTTTGTGGCATAGGGGGGCCTGATTTGGGCCCCCCTACATGCCACTATGCCCAATGACCATGCCCAGGGGACAGAAGTCCCCTGGGCATGGCCATTGGGCAAGGGGGCATGACTCCTGTCTTTGCTAAGACAGGAGTCATGTCAATGGAGGTTGGGCATCAAAAAAATGGCGCAAATCCGGTTTGAGGCCTGAATTTTGCCTCAGACCTGACCTGCCCCTTTTTTTGACGCACAACCCCGATTTTCCCATACACCGGCGCTGCCTGGTGTGAGTCATTTTTTTTTACGCACACCAGTCTGCAGCGCCGGCTAACGTCACTCCATAAATAAGGCGCCCGCATGGCGCGTTGGAATGGCGTTAGCCGGCGGTAACATTTTTGACGCACAACTGCGTTGGCGCAGTTGTGAGTCAAAAAGTATAAATATGGGCCTCAGTGTTACCAAAAATAAAGCTACTTTATTTTAGTGACACTAGGCCAAAAATATCTTAGAGGCAATACTTCTTCTGGAGGTAAGTATTATACACAATATATATACTAGAGACCAAAATCTCTAGTAAGTCACAGAACAGTGCAGAACAGTGCAAACAGTAGAAAATACAATAGAATGCAATAGGATGCAATAGGACTAGGAGCAACACAAACCATATGCTAAGATAGTGAAATGTGAATCACAAATTCCTCCCTAGGCAAGGGTAGTGTGTAGAGGGGCGCTGGGAGTGTAAGAAACCCACAAAGGTGAGTAAAGTACCTCACCCAGAGCCCAGGAAAGGAGGAGTAAAGTACTGCAAGTTTCCTCAGGACACACTACAGGTTGTGATAAGAGTTATTGCAAGAACCAAGCAAGACTGCAAGCAACAAAGGGTGGATTCCTGGACCAGAAGACCTGTGAAGAGAGGAGACCAAGTCCAGAAGTCGCAGAAGATTCCAGAAAGGACAGGAACCCCTGCCAACCAAGAAGATGGTGGAAAAGAGAATTCTCTGATTAGAAGAAGTCTGCAGAAGAGCACAAAAGACGGTGGCTGTGGGTTTCTACATGATGCAAGAGATGTCCCACATTGAGATGTTGGATGCAGGCAAGTTGCAGCGCTGGATTCGTCCAAAAAGCCTTGGTTCAAGCAAGGTCGCGGTTTGTGTCAAAATGGCACTGCCTGGACCCAGGAGGGAACCGGACACCTTAACTTGGAGTGAGGAGGAAGAGGGGGCTCCCAACACTGGAGGGAACCCACAGATGACCAGGCAGCACCCACAGGAGTCCCAGGACACGGGGACAAAGAAGGTGCAAATTGTGGTTGCTGCAGCACTACAAAAGAAGGCCCCACGCCACCAGAGAACAACTCAGCGAGTTTTGCGTCACAGGATGGAGTGCTGGGGACCTGGGCCATGCTGTGCATGAAGTATTCTTGCAAATAGTGCACAGAGGCCTCGGGAGCTAGAGATGACACAGTGCACAGGGGTTCTGTTTCAAACCAGGAAGGCAAGCTCTTAACTCCGCCAAATTTGGCCAGCTGGCCCTTAGGACAGTCTGTGTCAAAGCGGTCCACCACCTGTGTTCCAGGGAGCACGCTTGTCACCAGGAGAAGAGTCCCATAGAACCGGTTGTCATCTTGGAATGTGCCTGCTGGAGCAGGGAAGTGACTCCGTCACTCAACAGAAGATTTCTTCGGATCTTATAGTGCAGGGTGAAGACAGGGAGTCCTCAGAGCATGCACACCTTGGAAACTGTTGCAGTTGCTTGCTTGAGCTGAAGTTGCAGGGTCACAGTAGCCTTTCTGGATACTTTGTAGCAGTAACAGTGGTTCCTGGAGCAGTCTGCGGTTGATCTGACAGTCAGAAGCTGAAGCAGAAGTTGCAGAGGATTCCTGGTGGAAACTTGCAAGCTGAATCTGAAGAGGAACCCACAGGAGAGACCCTCAATAGCCCTGCAAGGGGGATTGGCTACCTACCCAGGTATGCACCTATCAGGAGGGGTCTCTGACGTCACCTGCTGCCACTGGCCACTCCAGAGTGTCATCACACCTTGGAAAACAAGATGGCTAACTCCAGGGGCACACTGGAGAAGCTCTGGGCACCACCCCTGGGGTGATGATGGACAGGGGAGGGGTCACTCCCCTTTCCTTTGTCCAGTTTCACGCCAGAGCAAGGACTGGGGGGACCCTGAACCGCTGTAGACTGGCTTATGCAAGGGAGGCACCATCTGTGCCCTTCAAAGCATTTCCAGAGGCTCTGGGAGGCTACCCCTCCTCAGCCTGTAACACCTATTTCCAAATTGGGGGGGGGGTGTAAAACCCTCCTTCCAAAGGAAATGCTTTGTTCTGCCTTCCTGGGACTGAACTGCTCAGACCCCAGGAGGGCAGAACCCTGTCTGTGAGGTGGGAGCAGCTGAGGCTGCAGTGCAAGCCTCAGAGAGCTGGTTTGTCACTACCCGGGGTCCATGGTGGAGCCCCCAGGATGCATGTGATTGTACCCCCAATACCAGATTTGGAATGGGGGGACAATTCCATAATCTTAGACACCGTACATGGCCATATTCGGAGTTACCATTGTGAAGCTACAGATAGATATTGACCTATATGTAGTGCACACGTGTATTGGTATCCCCGCACTCACGAAGTCCGGAGAATTGTTCCTGGACAACGTGGGGGCACCTTTGCTAGTGCAAGGGTGCCCTCACACTTCGTAACTTTGCACCTAGCCTTCAGTAAATGAAGGTTAGACATGTAGGTGACTTATAACTTACTTAAGTGCAGTGAAAATGGCTGTGAAATAGTGTGTGCACTATTTCACACAGGCTGCAGTGGCAGTCCTGCGGAAGGGTTTGTCTGAGCTCCTTATGGGTGGCAAAATAAATGCTGCGGCCCATAAGGATCTCCTGGAACCCCAATGCCCTGGGTACCTAGGTACCATATACTAGGGATGTATAAGGGGGGTCCAGTGTGCCATCTGGAATTGGAATATGAAGTCACTAAACTATAGTGACTAATTTGGAAGCAGAGAGAGTATAAGCACTGAAGTTCTTGTTAGCAGAACTTCAGTGACACAGTTAAACACAAACATTAAGCCACAAACTATGAGCACTGGGGTCCTGACCAGCAGGATCCCAGTGAGACAGGCAAAACATACTGAGAAACAGGTAGAAATTGGGGCTAACATGCCAAGAAAGATGGTACTTTCCTACAACTGGTAACTCCGAATATGGCCATTTATAGTGTCTAAGAACTAGGAATTATACCCAATACCGATTCTGGTATTGGTTGTCCAACTCCATACACACTGAGGGCTCCACCATGTACCCCCAGTACTGCCATACCAGTCTTCTGAGGTTTTCACTGCAGCCACAGCTGCTGCCACCTCACAGACAGGCTTCTGCCCTCCTGGGGCTTGAGTAGCTCAATCCTAGGAAGGCAGAATAAAGCATTTCCTTTACGAGAGGGGTGTTACACCCTCTCCTTTTGAAAATAGGTGTTACAGGCATGGGAGGGGTATCCTCCCAGATACTCTGGAAATGCTTTGAAGGGCACAGATGGAGCCCTCCTTGCATAATCCAGTCTACACTGGTTCAGAGACCCTTAGAGCCAAATGTATCAAAGAATTTAGCATTCGCAAACGGTGCGAATCGCAAAATTTGGCCGTTTGCAAATGCAAAATCACCTTTCTGAATGTAAGAAAGGCATTCGCAGTGCAATTTTAAGGAATTGCTAAAATAGCATATCCTTAAAATTGCGACCCAATTTAGAGAATCGCAATTTGCGATTCTCTAAATGCGACATCACAAATAAGGATTTCTTATTTGCGACCTCATTTAGGGAATCGCAAATTGCGATTCTCTAATTAAGAAATCGCAAATAAGGATGCCTTATTTGCGATTTCTTATGCTAATGTAACAAGCATTTTTTAAATGCGAATTGGGCATTTAGGAAATGCAATTACCACCAAATTCAATTTGGTGGTAACCATGTGCAATTTTTTTTAATGCATTTAAACTGCATTTTTAAAAATGACATGTAACGCACACATGCCCCTTTGGCATGTGTGCACCTTACATGTCCTTTAATATTTTTTAGGGGTGCGGCAGAGGGGGCCTTATGCCCCCAGCACCCTGGGGTTTGCATTTCCCAAATTGCAAATTCCTAACTGGAATTCGCAATTTGCGACATGCAGACAATTCACAAATATGGGCCTACAGGCCCATAGGTGCGAATGGGGACGGATTCACTATTTGAGATTTGATAATAGCATTTGCGATTTTAAAGAAATCGCTATTACCGAATCGCAAAAATCATACATACCTTTTTGCAAATCTGAAATAGCGATGTCTTAAAAATCGCTATTTGGGAATCGCAAATCGGTTGTATGATACATCTGGCCCCATGTCCCTACTCTGGCGTGAAACTGGACAAAGAAAAGGGAGTGACCACTCCCCTGTCCATCATCACCCCAGGGGTAGTGCCCAGAGCTCCTCCAGAGTTTCCCTGGGTTCTGTCATCTTGCTTTCAGGATGGTCAGGGAACTCTGGGAGCATCTGAGTGGCCAGTGCCAGCAGGTGATGTCAGAGACCCTTCCTGATAGGTGCCTACCTGGTTAGGTGACCAATCCACCTCTCAGGGCTATTTAGTGTCTCTCCTCTGGGTGTTTCTGCAGATTCGGATCTGCATCCTTTCCTTCACCTTCTACCATCAGATCAACCGTTGAACTGCTCCAGGAACTCTACAACTTGCAACAAAGTATCCAAGATGGCTACTGCAACTCTGTAACTCTGGCTCCTGCCAGCAACTGCAACAGTTTCCAGTTTGTGCACTCCGAGGACTACCCATTTTCATCCTTCACCAGAAGGACCAAAGGAATCTCCCCTGGAGTACCTGAGTCACTTCCCTGCTTCAGCAGGCACCTCTCTGCAGCGATGACTGGTACTCTGGGTCCTCTCTCCTGGTGATGAGCGTGGATCCTGGAACACAGGTGGTGGACCAAAGTTACCCTGACTGTCCAAAGGTCCAACTGTCCCAATTTGGTGGAGGTAAGAGCTTTCCTCCCTATGCCAGACAGTACCCCTGTACACTGCATGTTTTGCTTCTGTGCACTTGCCCAAGGAATACTTTGTGCACAACCTAGCCCAGGTCCCTAGCACTCTATCCTGTGATGCTCAGCTCCCTGAGTTTTTCTCTGGCGGCATGGGATCCCTTTGTGTAGTGCTGCAATGACCGCAATTTGCAACGCCTTTGTCCCTGTGTTCTGGGACTCCTGTAGGTGCTGCCTGGTCTTCTGAGGGATCTCTGAAGTGCCGAGAACCCCCATTGTCTCCTCAGTCCAAATTGAGATCTGCAGGTCCCTCCTGGGCCCGGGCAGCACCTTTTCCCACCAAATGTGTCTCCTGCTGAGCCAAGGCTTGTTGGGGGAATCCAACGATGAAAACCAGCTTGTATTCATCTACTCGCCGTGGGACATCTCTTGCACCAAGTAGGAACCCGCAGCTGTCTTCTTTGGTGTATCTCTGATCCTGGAACACAGGTGGTGGACCAAAGTTACCCTGACTGTCCAAAGGTCCAACTGTCCCAATTTGGTGGAGGTAAGAGCTTTCCTCCCTATGCCAGACAGTACCCCTGTACACTGCATGTTTTGCTTCTGTGCTCTTGCCCAAGGAATACTTTGTGCACAACCTAGCCCAGGTCCCTAGCACTCTATCCTGTGACGCTCAGCTCCCTGAGTTTTTCTCTGGCGGCATGGGATCCCTTTGTTTAGTGCTGCAATGACCGCAATTTGCAACGTCTTTGTCCCCGTGTTCTGGGACTCCTGTAGGTGCTGCCTGTTCTTCTGAGGGATCTCTGAAGTGCTGAGAACCCCCATTGTCTCCTCAGTCCAAATTGAGATCTCCAGGTCCCTCCTGGGCCCGGGCAGCGCCTTTTCCCACCAAATGTGTCTCCTGCTGAGCCAAGGCTTGTTGGGGGAATCCAACGATGAAAACCAGCTTGTATTCATCTACTCGCCGTGGGACATCTCTTGCACCAAGTAGGAACCCGCAGCTGTCTTCTTTGGTGTATCTCTGACTTTTTCTTCCAACCAGAGGTTTCACTTTTGCACCTTCATCTAGGTTAGCAGGGGCTCTTGTTCTTCCTGGACTCTTCCGCTGTTCTTGGACTTTGGCCCATATTTATACTTTTTTAGCGCTGCATGTGCATCCTTTTGTGGCGTAAAGCGGTGCAAACTTACAAAATACAATTGTATTTTGTAAGTTTGCGTCGCTTTTGCGTCAAAAAGTGGGGCAAATGTGCCCCTAAAAAAGTATGAATATGGGCCTTGGTATTTTCTCTTCGCAGGTCTTCAGGTCCAGGAATAGATCCTTGGTGTCTTGCAGTCTCGCTTGATTTTTGCATTATTTTTTATCTCGACTTAACTTACTGTGCTGTACTCCTGTTTTCCTGGGCTCTGAGGTGGAGTACTTTACTTACCTGTGGTGTTTTCTTACACTCCCAGCACCCCTCTACACACTACTCTTGCCTAGGTGGGAAAACAACATACGTGTTCAACTATTTTAGTATATGGTTTGTGTTCCCCCTAGGCCCATTGTAACCTATGGTGATTTTCACTATTTTCACTATTTTATGAATGTTTACTTACCTAATTTTGATTACTAGTGTATATTTTGTCTATAATACTTACCTCCTAAGGGAATATAGCCTCTAAGATATATTTGGCATTGTGTCACTAAAATAAAGTACCTTTATGTTTGGTTGCACTGAGTATTGTCTTTCTTGTGTGTAAGTACTGTGAAACTTAAGTGGTATTGCAAGAGCTTTGCATGTCTCCTAGTTCAGCTTTCACTGCTCTGCCTACAGATACCTCTAGACAGCCTTGCTTCTAGACACTGACTACATTTCACTATTAAGGGATAACTGGACCTGGTATAAGGTGTAAGTACCTTAGGTACCCACTGAAAACCAGGCCAGCCTCCTACAGCTCCACTACCAGGTCCTTTTGAAGTGGTGAGAGGGGGATGCCTTACTATAGAAGACTTACTCCATGGGTGGGACATATTGCCATTTGAAAACTGCCGCTGCAATTTTAATTTACCCACCTAAGAAGCCTATCATTATTCTCAACAAAAGCACTGGGTTCTACAATCAGATATAAGATTGGCTGCCACTAGAGACACTCTCCCAATTGAGCAATTTGTATGAAAGGCAGGAACATCATTTTCCCTTACTCCATCTTGAGATTAACTACTCCTGCCCTTACTTCACACCATATTATATTCTGGGAACTAGCGCTGAGGATTACTATGGAGGTGCAGCAATGGCATACCCTCTGGCATGACATCCCTAGATTTAGCCACTCATTGGGACTAGGGGAAGCACACTATAAAGTCCTTTTCCACTGGTAGGTGTATCCAGAAAAACTCCGGAAAATATTTCCAAACATGATAGATCGCCGGTGGAAATGTTGTGGGCTACTAGGAGATTTCTATCATATCTGCTGGGACCGCCTTGCCATCCACTCCTACTGGACAGAGATTCTAGCTCAGATGAAAGAAATACTGGGTTATCCTGTTCCTTTCACCCCAACAACTATCCTATTAGCCCTTATGGACCCATCCATCAAATATCAAATACAGGGAGACCGCTCTATCCTTTAGCTGTGTCTAGGAGCAGCCAAGATGACATTAGCATCGGCAGGAAAGAAACCTGATGCCCCCTCAATGTCGCAATGGCATGCTTGCCTATGGCATGCACTTACAATGGAATGAATGACTGACATTATGGATGACAGACTCCCTGAAAAGCTTTGACTACACATGGGGATCCCTGGGACAGTTCCATTTGAAGAGTCTTCAACTTTTCTCATGCCCCACCCACTCAAGAGTACTCCATCTCTTTCAGATATAATGTCTTCCCATAGCACACTTATCTTGGAATCTAGGTTGCCCAGCTATTGCGCAGTCCCTGACTTGCCCGAATAAGCTCTCCTTCCACTACTCATCTGATTTAATATCCAACCAGGCAAGTTTTTTATGTTACCCTTTGTGTTTAGCGCTGGTTAATATGTTTGTATTCTACACCTTTTTAGCATGAATATGTTCTCCTAGGATGTCATGGTTGTAACACAATTGCGGGATCAGTTTCACAATTTTGATAAATGTATAACCTTATGGCCTTGCTCATTTGTTGTGAAACTGATTCCACAATTAGTCTGATCTTTGAAAATGGCCTTATGTGATGTGCAATATGCCACTTTTATGCTGTACCTATGCAAACCAAGAAAATCAGTTTGACAAAAAAAGATACAATCATTGATTCCTATGGATTAAGACCCATATCTACTTTTAAAAAGTGATATCTTTACTTGTGTATATTAGATTCTTGTCATTTTTGTCTTATTTTATTCAGATAAATATTGGCTATTTTGTTTTTTACACCTTGCCTTTGGGATAAGCCTGATTGCTCATGCCAGGCTACTAGTGAGGTGAGCAGGGGTTATATTAGCTGTGTGACTCCCTTACCCTGACTAGAAAGAGGGTCCCTAAACGGACAGGGTGTGAATCCCCGCCAACTAGAGACACCATTTTAAACAATATAGAAACAAAAATCCCAAAATATATATTTGTTTAGGCTTCTAAGTGTTTAGCATGTAGTTTATGTTTATATTGTACTGAGCTATATGTATTAAAGGGGGTGGAGGTGTATGTTTACCTTGTCAATTGTCATTAGTGGTTAAGGTAGGCTAAGTTTAGATAAGGTAGTGTAGGCTAATGTTAAGGATACTGAGTATAGGGTAGCTAGGGTTTGATAGTGTTTTTAGATATTACGTTTTGCTATGTAGTAAATTAATCAGTGTTCTTAAGTTGGATTATTTACTTGTCATGCGTTGCTACTATTGTGTTATGTGAGTACATAATGTGCAATTTTCCTTAGCACATTATAGGTATATGTTGCATTGGTTGAGATCGCTGAAAAACGGTAAGTCTTCCTCACATTTGAGTTATGTATGGAACCATTACATATTTTACACACTGTAAGTGGGGATCACTATTCGATTTTACACAACACAGAAGGGGTCATTCTGACCCTGGCGGTCATGGACCGCCAGGGCCAACGACAGCGGAAGCACCGCCAACAGGCTGGCGGTGCTTCTGGGGCCATTCTGACCCCGGCGGTAAAGCCGCGGTCAGAAAAGGGAAACCGGCGGTTTTCCCGCCGGTTTCCCGCTGCCCCAGGGAATCCTCCACGGCGGTGCTGCTAGCAGCGCCGCCATGGGGATTCCGACCTCCTTCCCGCCATCCTGTTTCTGGCGGTTTTCACCGCCAGAAACAGGATGGCGGGAGCGGGTGTCGTGGGGCCCCTGGGGGCCCCTGCAGTGCCCATGCCACTGGCATGGGCACTGCAGGGGCCCCCTAACAGGGCCCCATTAAGATTTTCAGTGTCTGCTTGGCAGACACTGAAAATTGCGACGGGTGCACCTGCACCCGTCGCACACCAGCAACTCCGCCGGCTCCATTCGGAGCCGGCTTCCTCGTTGCTGGGGCTTTCCTGCTGGGCGGGCGGGCGGCCTTTTGGCGGTCACCCGCCAGCCCAGCGGGAAAGTCAGAATGACCGCCGAGGTCTTTTGACCGCGGTACGGTCTTCTGGTGGTTCCCGACAGGCGGGCGGCTTCCGCCGCCCGCGGGGTCAGAATGACCCCCAGAGTCTTCTGACTTTAGCAGCCTTTGTGAAAGGGAATGGGTAGCACATTAATTAATTTACCTTTTATTATAGAACGCTGGTCACTGCCTACATTGCGACATAAACTACTGCCTATCACTAACACAGACACCCTTGCACTATTGTGCAAGGGGATCTGCATTGTTGTGTGTTTTATAATTGTGCAGGAAGTAACACCTGTCTGGACAACATCCATCATAATTGGCAGTTACGTCTTGCTTAACAAGCCACATAATGCAGCTCATTTAGCAAAAGCTGCCAACAAAAATTATTGACCATTTGTCTCACGCTTGCCCTATAGCTTTAATACAGGCTCCATGGTCTGCCACCTATGCAAAATTGTATGTGCAAATGATTTTATATATGGATATACTCACACTCAACGTGTGAGGTCTCTCTGGGGCAAAGTAACCTAAGTTGGCTATTTTGGCCTATGTTGCATTACTCAACATTTATCATTATACACAGGCTGCTGTCATTCATAGTATTGAGTTGCCACTGTGCATCCTTATGTCGCGCAAGTACAATGCTAATCCAGGAGAACTATGGGCATGAACATCTGGCTAATATTGGTACAACCATCCAGAGGTATGTATTGTTGCATATCGTTTGTGTGGGCAGTGCTGTTTTCACAATTAGGAATGATGATATATTCTCTACTTTGAAACATTTATGCTGATAATTGTGTTTTGCCCTCATGTGCCTCACACATTCCATATACATGTGTTAAGTTTGTGCGTACTTTGCCAGAACCTTCTCACTGTGTGTGTATCAAGAAAATACATCTTGTTGATACACTCTGATATTACATTAATAAGGTACACTTTGGTCATCATAACATTGCAATGGATTAAATTTGTATAGGTGACAGCAAAGACAACATGTGTAAATAAGTTGAGCTCATTCTTCTTCAGCTTCAAAAAAGTGACGCTGGATGTGACATGATGTTTGTAAACGTTTTAGGAATAACCACACAAATCTCATAATTGTTTCTAAAAATACTACTTATTTTCTTCCAGGGGTTCATATCCTCACCTTGCAACATTGGAGTAGGTTACGTTTTAAAAATTAAGAAGCACATATGTCAAATCATTAGGTATTGTGTGTAAAATTATATTATTTTACACATCACAACACATTTACATGTGTTGTAGTAAGATCAGTGAGGATGAAAATTTGCTATTGTCAAGTATTTCATAGTATTTAGGGGAACAAGTGATCGAAATAAAAAAACTGCACAACACAGTGTACTGTCCCGGGCTCCAAAGAGGGCGACATGGTGTCCTACACAGGACACATAGGAAAACTGTCAAGAGGGCATTCACAAATGTTTCTCTGACACTGTTTTTCAAAACCGAGAGAATATATTTCTTCCTCCTCTGATGCATGTTATGCCGGGAGGCAGCTGTGAGATGTTATTAGCCTCAGACACACTCACATCTGAGGAAGAAGTTGTAAAACTCATGTTCCCAACAACTTTAGTGAGGGACAGCTAGGCAACATGGTAGTCCCTGGCAAGGGTTTGCTAGTTAGCCAACAAAGCAACAATGTCATTATTGAGGGTACTCAATGATGCTATGAAGGAGTTAATCTTGGTCTCCAGGTAGTGTATGAATGTAGTAATGGCTCCTAGCTGTCTCACGACTTCACTGGTGTCAGATGTAGGAGGCTGTTGTTGTTTTTCTTGCTGCATCATGACCCCAGCAATGTCAGCTGGAAATTCATCAATCCACTGAAGACAAGCGTAGGTGTCTGTGATTGACTTAGTCAACCCTTTATTAGGCTCAAGACACCTACAGACTCCTTCAGGTGTGCTGCTATGGTCTCCATCCCCAACCAGACTTCCGCAGCCATCCATTGCCGGACTCATACCACTCACTAGTGAAAAGTCATTTGGGGTCCTCTGTCCTCAGCTGTTATTTGACTGGGTGATGGTCCATGTCCAGTTTGTGATTGTTCATCTGGACACACAATAATGTCATCTTCCCTTGTCAGTGGAGGAGGAGAAGTTCCAATACTGTCCAGGAGCTGCTGGAAGGTGTCTTCGTCCATGGGGGGCAGGATAATGCCCAATAAAAGGATGGGCATTATGGACAGTCTGATCTCCAGGAGATGTTGTTTGACCTTCTGAAAAAAGTTGAACTTTATCACAAACTTAACATGTTTGAATGGACATGAGTGTTTCAGTTACATTTGGACCGTATTTTGGTTAAATTTCAGATGCACAGGGATATGTGTAACATATGCCTTTGGTAAGCATCATTCAGCCACAGGGACTCTACATCATTTACTTACACTGATGACACTCAGTTCATACATTAACTCTCAGGAGCCACCAAGCCACCAAAGGGTGTTACAGTATGTCATTCAACAACATGGTTAACTCTATGAGACACAATGGTAGTGATAAAAATCTGCAACATAAACTCACACTGATTACCCAGAGAACTATAGCCAAACCTATCACCCTCCAACCACCCCAGAAACCTGTACATCATCCTGGACACCAGACACATTGACATTTCAAACTGCCACTGTCACCTCCACCCGCTTTCACATATTTTGCAGACTCAGACATTTCTTCATATGATTCCCTCCTGACACCTGTGAGAGCATCACACAGACCCTAATCACATGTAAACTGTACTACACCAATGCGCTCTACTAGAATACCTCTGCACATCTGCTCCCCAAGAGGCAAACTTTCCAACACACCAAAGCCAAACTATTTCTTAACCTACCTTTCAGCATGCACATCGCATCTCTCCTCTAAAAAATACGATGGCTCCTCATTCAGACACACTGCCAGTTAAAGATGCTCAGCCATACCTACAAAGCACTACGCTACGAAGGACCGACCTACATCACACACTATTTACACTTCCACCATCTAATCATGAACCTATGCTCTGCACCGCTTCCACTCCCCCCACCACCGATATCCATATGAGCAAGACAGGGGGTAGGGTGTTCTCCTACATGGCAGCCTACACCTAGAATAAACTCACCCACCACATAAGGACATCTGCATCAAATATGTGATAGTGAGTCAACGACTGCCTCCTCAAGTGCTTCTACTTGTAGATCATGCTCTTACGCAGCACCTGGATTCTCTCTCTGCTGACAAGCTAACACTACAATGTCACAATAACTTATTTTTTCTTTGCTGCCTAGACACAACAGAGCCATATTTTGGGTATGGTATGAGAGGACCAGCATTGTCACTGGCACATCTGCCAGGGTTCAAAGGTCAATGCATGATTGTCTGCTACTGCTATGTGTTTTGACTTGGTTTTCTGGGACTTATAGTCCTGCTCTATAATGTTAAACATTACACTACTGGTCACTGTAATCAATGGTCAAACAAGGATGGAAACAGCACATCACACATGGACCAGGAAAACTTGGCAGGTCTGCACTGGGCTGGAGTGATTGTTACTGCCCAAGGAAAGGGCAGTTGTGTGATGGATGACTTAACGTGTAGGGTATTCCTGCCCTTTCCCTTTCACACATAGCAGCGCAGTGCAGAAAGGGTCTTGCAGCGTTGCACTGCATGACAGTTTGAACAATATGGTCCCTTGTTTCTACTCACCCTGGGGTTTTGCTGGTCCTCTACATCAGCACTGTCTGGATATTCCACTTCAGCTGCCAAATCTGTTTGGATACTGGATGCCACCTGCTTCTCCAATGGGTCCAATTCCTCCCGTACATCAGAATTTCCTCTGTTCCTCAGTGCTGCCTTCAGGTTCCTTGGGAAGTTTTTCTTTAGCCCTATGCTTGTAGTCATGCCACCTCTTTTTACACTTCAGGATTGTCCTCTTTGTTTGAACAACACAGTTTATCTTGTCCACTATGGTTTGCCATATTGCATCCTTCCTTGATAATGGTAACTTTGAGGTCACAAATAAGAGGTGTTACATTTTTGTCACCTCACTGATTAATATATCGTTCTCCGCCTCACTGGAGTAAGTCTTCCTCTTCCCCAGGCCTGATGTGAAGACTTCTGAGTTGGAGTTACTACCCTCCTGGCTCTCTGAGGGTCGTTCCATGCTTCTTTATCTTGAGAAATATTTTGTGTAGATTGCACCATTTTTTCAAGTACACCTATGTCGCTAAGCACTCCTATAGGTACGTTACAACACACAGTTCAACTTTTCTTCACATAAATTGTAGTTGCATTCTGGCCTATTGCACCACTCTTGTCACTGCTGCATCAAAATTCATAATGCATCTTTGTTCCTTGTGCAATAATATGCAGTCACATAAGTAAAGCACATCCATGGTGCAGGGAAATGCCACACCAGGGCACAAACATTTCCAATGCAACTCTGCATTGTGCAGCTTTGCATCACCTATGATACATTTCTCCCATAGTATCTACTACATAGAATCTTTTTACTGTTGGAAACGTTTTCTGTAGAATCAAAAAACGTGTGGTTAAGACACTAGTCACAAGTCATCAACTGCCATCTGCACACAGAGTTCAATGCAAAGATTTACAATGTGTTCAATACCTCTACACACATAACGCATTAGGAGCACATGCATTTTGTACACACACCCATTAGGTGGACACAGACTGTACAAAATTAGTTAAAGAAGCAATATAGTAGTTACGTACCACCATTGAAACTAAAAAACAAACTAATGCAGCCATCAGTGATGTCATCACTGATATTATTTGAGATGGCATCAGCTATGTCATACATGATATCATAGAACATGTGGTGAATCATGTAATGTGTGAGGTCTTAAGCAGTACTGGGCACAAGTTATAGTTAGCTCTGCTAATTATAACTGGTGCATTTCTGTGTTTTTTTTAGTTCAAAATATTAATGTTGTCACTGACATTTTCACCTAACTATAACGTCACTTAAAAATGTAAGCAAAAACAGACCTTTTTGTCCCTCCTACCTATAATTTTACTTTAACCTTTGTTTACTCCAGTGAATTTATACTTTTCTTAACATAAAGAAATTTTTAGTACCATACGTAAAGCCAACCCCTGGCTGTGCAAGGCCTTCAGCCAACCTACCTTGAGGCAGCCAACCCTCTGCAGACAGCCAGCCTCATGCTGCTCACGGCCTTTCATTGTGCATGGCATGGGGTTGGCCACAAAGTCTGTCTTGCAGCCAGGTCCTGGGTCCAGCACCCCACAGGAAGCCACTCAGAGGTAGATAAACCCATGCTCTGCATGGCCCTTGGTCATTCATGGTGTAAGGTTTGCCACAGGGTCTGGCTTGCAGCCAGGCCAGGTTTCCAACTCCCCATTGATAGCCAACTCGCTGCCCATGGCCTTTGGCCAGGTGTGGAGTAGAGTTGACTGCAGCCAGGCCATGCTTCCAACTCCCTGTAGGCAGCCAATTACATGCCAACCCGCTGCCCAAGGCCTTTGGTCATGTGCCCATGGCCTTTGGTCATGTGTGGATTTGAGTTGACTGCAGCCAGGCCCTGCTTCCAACTCTCTGTAGGCAGCCAATCACACGCAGCACACAAATTTTGCCTTAGGGCAGCGGGGTTGGACAGAGGGCTTGGCTGCCACCTGGCCCTGCATTTAAACCCCCAGCAATGTGCCAACCCCATACAATGCACAGCCTTTGGCATGCATGGTGTAGGGTTGGCCTTCAGGCCCCAGGGACCTCATTGCCTGGGGCCAAAAAAAACATATGAACGGGACAGGGGATTCAGCCCTTCTCCTTATCTCCCAAAGCCAAATTCCAATAAAAAAGGGGAGAGGCCATGTGCCCCCCTCCGAAAAGCCTTAATGAAGGGGAAGGGGCCTCCAAGAGCCTTCTTGGCCAAGGGACCCCATTCCCCAGGGCAAAAACATATATATGAAGGAGAGGGGGATGTTTTGCCGTCTCACTGATCCTTTATAGGCTTGGGGACCACATCACCCAGAGCAAAATTCCCACTCCCCAGCCTTCTCACACCTAAGGACTCCATTACCTGGGGGACTGCATTATTTTATAGGTGAGTGGCCTGGTGTCTACCCAGGGCACCCATCAACCACCACGTTAGGGGCTGTAGGGGGAGCCACAGTGTGCCCCTGGCCCCAGCCAACTCCAAACACACAGGCGGTCATTCTGACCGCGGCGGTCGGCGGTCGCCGCCCGCCAAGCGGTTCCCGCCGAAAGACCGCGGCGGCCATTCTGGCTTTCCCGTGGGGCCGGCGGGCGACCGCCAGAAGACCGCCGGCCGGCCCAGCGGGAAAGCCCCTTCAACAATGAAGCCGCCTTGGAATGGAGCCGGCGGAGTTGCAGGGATGCGATGGGTGCAGTGGCACCCGTCGCGATTTTCACTGTCTGCAAAGCAGACAGTGAAAATCTTTGTGGGGCCCTGTTAGGGGGCCCCTGCACCGCCCATGCCAGTGGCATGGGCGGTGCAGGGGCCCCCAGGGGCCCCACGGCACCCTTTCCCGCCATCCTGGCTCTGGCGGTGGACACCGCCAGAAACAGGCTGGCGGGAAGGCGGTCGGAATCCCCATGGCGGTGCTGCAAGCAGCGCCGCCATGGCAGATACCCTGGGCCAACGGGAAACCGGCGGGAAACCGGCGGGAAACCGCCGGCTCCCCTTTTCTGACCGCGGCTTTACCACCGCGGTCAGAATCGCCCAGGAAGCACCGCCAGCCTGTTGGCGGTGCTTCCGCCTCCCTCCGCCATGGCGGTCATGGACCGCCAGGGTCAGAATGACCCCCACAGTGCAGAAGCTGCACTGTTGATGCCTGAAGGAAACAACTAATTATGAATGCTCCCTCCAGGCGTGAGTAACATCTGTTCTTTTTCCTTGCCCGCAGGAGTGTGGGCAGGGAAACAGAACAGAAGTCTGCTCCCAGCAGGCAGAAGCATGTTTAAAGCTACTGCTAGCTCGGAGCAGGCATGCATTCCTGCCTGTGCTCCTCCAGGTAGGGAAGGCATGTTTGCTCCAATTTGGTGGGAGATTTAAAAATGCCCCCACCAGGCAGGAGCAAACATATGATTCCGCTGCTTTGTCCCAGGAATGGGCTCTCTGAGACACAATACTTGTATTGACTAGTTGAATACAGAGTACTTGGGATGGGTTTCCCAGGCCTACAAGGGCTAGGGGAGGGGGACATGTGGGTCCTCTCCATTTTTGTGTAACATTTTGCCCTGGGAGATGGGCTCCCCCTGCCTATAATCAATCGGGGAGGGGCACTGCTCAGGCCTCCTCCCCTTCTTTGTACAACAACACACAAACATACACACCCACACACATACACACACAGACATATATGTTCCCTGAAAAAAACAAAAGCTACAGGGAAATTATAGTTAGGTTCTAAATTTACTTATACGGAACCATAGAAATTCAACAGTTAATTATTCCACTCGACAACAGTAAACCAGTGAAGTTTCATTAAGTGGAATGTGGTAGAGCAGAATAGAGGAGTAGAGTGGAATGTGGTACAGTGGAGTGCAAACAGTGGAATAGCATAGATTGAAGTGATGTACAATGGAGTTGCATAAAGTGGAGCGTTGTACAGTGGAGTGGGGTAGAGTGGAGTTATGCAACAGAGTGGATTAAATTGATATTAGTGTGGTGGGGGATTGCATTGTACAGTGGGGTGCACTAGAGTAAAAAGGTGAAGTGTATAGTCCAGTAAAATATTATAAATTTGAGTGCTGTTTACTGCAGTACAGTGGAGTGGTGAGTCTTAGAGTGAACGTGTTATAGAATGGAGTAGATTGATGTACACTGTGGTGTAGGGGCAAAAAGTGGAGCACACGCTTGTACCGGGCAGTATAGAGACACAGTGGAATACAGTGTTGACTAGTACCACAGAATGTAGTAGAGTGTTGCACAGTGGCATTGCATATAGTAGATGAAAGTGTAATACAGTCGGGCAGTGTAGAGTGGAGTGCTGTACAGTGCCATTTAATGGAGTAAAGTGTTGTGCAGTGGAGTAGAGTGTATGGAATCTAGTGGAATAGCGTAGCTTAAATGGGAATGCCGTGTTGTAGAGTACAGTCATGGGGAGTTGAGTAGAGTGGAGTGGCATAGTATATAGTGAATTAAAGTGTTGTAGAGTATAGAGGTGTATGGTACAGTGGAGTGGGCTAGTGTGTTGCATAGTGTCTAAAAGTGTCATAAGGTGGAGTAGAGTTAGTGTCACAGAGAAGATTAGAGTGTTGTCCAGTGGAGTGGAGTGGAGTAGATTAGAGAGTACTACAGTAGAGTAGATTAGAGAGGGAAACTGTTGTGGAATTGAGTGGCACAGAGTAGCATACAATGGTGTGGCATAGTGTAGTAGTGGAGTACAGTCGAGTGCAGTGGAAAATTGAGTATATTAACTGGAGTGGAGCAGCACAGAGGAAGTTGTAAAGATTTGTAGCGTGGAGGGTGAAGTGGTATAAACTGGAGTGGTGTAGAGGGGAGTGTCATAGAGTGGATTGGCATATTAGAATAGGGTACAGTATAGTATGATACACTGAAATAGCATAGAGTGGAATAACATAGAGTAGCAAAGAGTGGTTTGGCATAATGTGGAGTGGCATAAAACCAGCTTTGTAATAGCAGAGAGACATAGAGTGGAGTGGCATAAATTTGTCCCTAAGCTCAAGTCCATCATCCCAGAATCATTCACAGAACTGAAAAATAAGGTTATTCATTGGTTGCATAAACATGCTAGATTCGCATTCCATATGATACCCTCAATATTAATGGTGAGGAGGGTGGGTTGGGTGGGTCCACTCAAAAACCCTGGTACTGGGGACTGTATTGTTATTAACTTTAATGCGCCTTCCCTTGTCGAACAGCTTTCCCTAAATGCATGTCATCCCAACCCCCTAGGGGGGGCCACTTCACTTTGCAGGCTTCAGGCCTTTTACCCCCATAAAGCTGCACCAGGCTTCAAGGGGGTGACAATGACATCCAGAGATTTTCCTAGGGCTCAGATGCCAACTGATTTCCAGCCAAGTTGCAATGCTGCCTCGCCCACACTCTCCGAAAATGATTGACTATTACACATGACTTTTCCTAATTCCCGAGGTTCAAGCAACTGGAACAAAAACTATCCTATAGCTGGGAAAAATGAAACTTATAAAACAGGGCAAATCAACTGTGGGGCCGAATATACTCCCATTAGCAACACTAGTGAGTCTACTCTAACTCCCGCTCTCGCCCAGTCAGACTATCTTAAATGTTCTAAAATCCATATCGGGGGAACAGATAAGGAGCGCAGGGTGATTGAGATTAACTTAGCTACAGACCCACTAGATCACAGCAAACCCGCAGACCCACCTCTACTCCAGGTATTTGAATGGCTTAGGCCACCCCCCGACCTAGATGGGGCTGGAAGCACCCTAGACACGACTGAGAAGGGCACAATGCTTCCCCACGGTACCCTAGCCCCAAGAGAGAATCCTGTGGCTGAAGCTCCCCATAACAAACCAGATGGCTTAGATACCATCCTCAGTTGGAACATTGCCGGGTTGGAGAGTAAAATGAACAACCCTGAATGGGGAAAATTTATAGACAAACATAAAATATGTCTCTTCCAAGAAACATGGGCGCTGGAGCCTAAATATAGAATCGGCTACAAAAGCTACTGGGTTCCAGCAAATAAGGCGAATTCAGGGAGACCCTCAGGTGGCCTGCTAATATGGCTCAGCTGTTCTCTCAAATGTCAAATTGAACCAATTGACTTGGGCTGCCCTGATCTAATGGGTCTATCAATACCATCCCTTAGAGAGAAACCACTTTTAATAATTAACATCTATAATAGGAGCCTGGGCAATAAATATGAGTCCAATGCACTGACTATTTTAGACAATTTTCTCACCGATAAATCACCCTCTCATTTTATTCTCATTGCCGGAGATTTTAACACCACTTTTGAACCCTACTCGCTGGCCCAGGAACTATATAAAGATGAAGATGCTCACTGGGGCATCCCCCAGCTGGTGTCAAGCAAAAGACCTAAAATCAACAGACTATCATACCAGCTCATGGACATTACATTGGCACACGGCCTCCGGGCTTGCAATGGCCGTTCCCGCTCGGATCTTAACCTTCTCCCCACATTTAGGCGTGGGTTGCAGAAGAGCCAGATTGATTACATCTTGCTCGACATCCGCCTTTGGGGCCACATGGTCGATATGAACATCACAGAACATGAGGAAAGCGACCATGAACCATTGATTTTATCTCTCAGGAACCTACTACCCCTACTTGAAGTCTCCTGCCCCAAGTCCTATGGACAGCAGCTCGCACTGACCAACAACAGGCGAAATGTTAGATGGAAATCCCTGAACACTGACATAACCACTTTGGCAAAAGTGTACAGGCAGCTGGCGGATCATATGGAATATATACTTCAACCCACGAAAGATAGTGGTGGGCTTATAGCAGCCCACACACTGTTTTTTAACTCTCTAAAAACCCTACTTACTAAAGAGTCGGCAACAGAGCCTAAACAGAACTCTAACGCAAGATGGTTCAACACTGCATGCAGAGAAGCACAGCATAAGTTGCTGAGAGCCCTAAGAGGTGGCCAGATGGATTATATAAGGGAAGCTAGAAAAGACTACAAAAAGGAACAAGGTAGAGCCCGTAGGAAATGGGATGAATCAAGATGGGTCCTCCTCCTGGAATCTGCTAAAACAAACGACACCACGAAATTTTGGAAATTGGTAGCTGATGCCAGCAATGAACCACACCGTTCGCCTGGTGCCTCAATACTCCCTGCAGAATGGTCCGACCATTTTTCCCAATTATACCTGGGGACCACCGATGCTGCTTCCCGGGATCTGATCCATATCATGACCACCGAGACCCCCAAAATTGAATTCACTTTGGCAGATACCAAGGCTGCGATTGCCTCAATGAAATGGGGAAAGGCCCCCGGCCTCGATAAAATACCAGGAGACCTTTACAAGACGAATCCAGATGTATGGGCCCCATACTTAAACCTCATTTCCAATGAGATAGCTGCTGGAGCACCTGTTCCGAGCTCCTGGTTGGGAGCAGAGATAGTCCCCATTTTTAAGAAAGGCGACCCCTCTAACCCTGCCAACTATCGCCCAATCTCCTTACTCGACAACTTCCAAAAAATCTTTGCAAAGCAAATTTTGTCCTGTCTAGAAGACTGGATTTTAGAAACAAATGCCATCTCTGATCTACAAGCAGGGTTCAGACCAGCAGTCAGTACTATAGATCAGGTGCTAAGATTTTTAACAATAAAATGGAAAACTGTAGAAATAGGAAGGGGTAACCTTTACGTAGTTTTTATCGATCTCAGAGCCGCGTTCGACCTGGTCCCCAGAAACCAGTTATGGCTGACGCTAGCCAATATGTGTGTCCCACATGGCCTTCTGAAACTTATTACCCGCCTACATGAAAATACCTATGCCCAAATCAGGAACGGCAAGAAGGGTGATCTCACAGAACCAGTGGCTATTGAGAGGGGAGTTAGACAGGGGTGCGTCCTGGCCCCAACTCTCTTTCTATTATACATAAACAACTGTATCAAGTACTTAGTAAACTGCACTAATGATTCTCCCAAGCAGGCTGGAACCAAAGTCCCCTGCCTACTCTACGCAGATGACACTATTCTTTTGTCTAAATCACCCATGGGAATTCAAAACTTGGTAAACCAGTTTGGTGTATACTGCAGAAACTATGGATTAGACATAAACCATAAGAAAACTAAACTTATGATATACAGCGCCCCGAACAAGAAGCTCAGCGCAAACATAAAGATGGATTTAACTCCCCTGGAGAGAGTAATGGAATATGACTACTTGGGCATTAGACTATCTGACAAGGGCAGCTGGGAGCCAGCCATAAGGAAAGGGGCACTAACAATTAGCCAAAGATGTGGAGTAATAGGACGCAAAGCTAGTACTGCCACAAGCCCCCCTCTGATCCTTATCTCTGAAATATATAAAGCACAAATCCGTGCTGCGGCCCTATATGGAGCAGAACTTTGGGGATTACACAGACAGATGGATACTCTCCAAATCAAAGAAAATAACTTCCTTAGACACATATCTAGACTGGGGAGGGGCACGCCAATGCTCCCCCTCAGACTGGACCTGGGCTTAAATAGTATCAAAGACACAGCATATCTAAGACCACTCCTGTATTGGGTCAGACTATGGAAAACAGATGAACTTGAACCCTACAGGGCAGCAGTCAAAGAACTATTACCACCTCATCACGGATGGGAAAAAGTACGGTGGCTTAGGGAGATGAAAGCGGCATGGGCCAAATTGAGTCTATCCCAGTACTGGGAGAACCCCAAGATGATTCCTGGCAGTGCTAAACGCCTGATCAAAGAACATTATTGGGCAAAAATCAACGAGGAATCTCTCGGTCCAAATGGGTCAGGTCGGCTGACAGCAGAATTCCTGCTGGTCAAACACGTTCCCTTCCCTGAAAGCTCCCTGGATCTACCCATACCAGCCCCTGCTCGCTCTCTATTACTCCAGCTCAGGTACGGGACATTGGCGGTCAATAGCTACACGGCTGGTTGGTCGACTAACAGTTCCCCATCGGACAAATGCATAAATTGTCACTTATGCAAGGAAACTGCTGAACACGTCCTATTTTTTTGCCCTCTGTACAAAGGTCCCTGAGGGAAGTGGATTATTCCCTTGTGCAGAACACTCCAACCACTATCCCGCAACAGTCTATTCAGAATATGTAAATACGACACTTCCATACTGATAATCAGCGCTGTTTCTAAATATCTGGCAGCAGCATGGAAAATTCGTAATAGGACTATTTTAGATTTTAACTCACTGTTTGAAGAGCTGTCTAGAAAATAGTAAATCAGCATCCTGTTATATTAGCCTTGGGCTCTAATTGTAAACCGCGACTTATTGAGCCCAAAAGACCGTATCTCTGAATAAGTGCTACATTGAGTTATTTTAACTAAAGTGTTTTATAAATTTAAAATTATACTTAATTTTATAATTGTCAAGATGCAATTTATTGGATTAATTAACCCAAAAGAACTAATTAACCTAGAGCATCATCTACCACTGTCTGACTTCTTAAATTTTTAATCGGTTTTACTGTCTGGAGTTTCAATGCCTGATTTTATATAGAGATGTGCTACACAACAGTTTTTACGTTATTGTTATTTTACTGTTCAGGGTTATGTACAGGGTAAGATCCAGAGACTATTCCGAGCACCTCCTTCACCCCACCTATTTATGAAATCTTTCTCAGTCAGCTACTGGACCCCTACTTTTTTTACTATTGTTCCTTTTACTGTGTATTGGTTTATGGTTTTTATCTTTCTGTATGTATGTATATATTTTTAAACCTTTTAAATGGCCCAAATTTGGACCGAATAAACTATTGAATTGAATTGAGTGGCATAAATTGGAGTGAGATAGAGTGAAGTTGGGTATTGTGGAGTAGTGTACAGTGAAATAACGTACAGTGGAGTGGTATAGATTAGAATAGCTTACAGTGGAGTGTGGTAGAGTGGAGTGGCATGGAGTAGACTAGCATAGAGTGTAGCTGCATACAGAGGGATAACGTATAGTGGAGTGGCCTAGAGTGGAGTGGAGTACAGTGGAGTGGCCTAGAGTGGAGTGCCATGCAGTGGAGTGCTGTAGAGTGGAATAGCATACAGTGGACTGTTGTAGGGTGGGGTGGCATAGAGTGGATTGTCATAGAGTGCAAAAACATACACTGCAATGGCATACAATGAAGTTACATACAGTGGAGTGGTGTATAGTGGACTGGCA
This sequence comes from Pleurodeles waltl, assembly GCF_031143425.1. NCBI lineage: Eukaryota > Metazoa > Chordata > Amphibia > Caudata > Salamandridae > Pleurodeles > Pleurodeles waltl. The sequence goes on from NC_090448.1 coordinate 577,238,558, forward strand.
TTGAGTACAATAGCATAGAGTAGATTGGGGTAGAGTGGAGTTACATACAAGGGAATAGCATAGAGTACATTGCACTAGAGTGCTGTGGCATTGACTGCAGGGGCGCAGAGTTGAGTAGAATAAGAAACAATGAAGTGCTGTAAAGTGGAATAGCATAGATTGGAGTAGAGTGGGGTAGAGTAGAGTGCCGTACAGTGGAAAGCATACTGTGAAGTGGTGTAGCGGTGAGTGGCATAGAGTGGAGTGACATACAGTGAAATAGAGTACACTGAAATAGAATAGAGTGAACTAGGGTATAGTGGAGTAGGGTGCAGAGGAATAGTGCACAGGTGAGTGATTTAGAGTGGAGTGGGGTATAGTGGAGTTGCATACAGTGGAAGAGCAAACAGTGAAGTAGTGTGGAGTGGAGTGACATAGAGTTGAATACCGTAGAATTGAGTGGGATATGATGTGGTTGCATACAGCAGAACATCATATAGAGAGTGGCGTACAGTGGGCTGGCGAAGAGTGAAATGGGGTAGCGTGATATAGCATACAGAGAAGTGACATAGAGTGGAATAACGTGGAGTGGCAAGAGTAACTGCTGAGTACAGTGGAGTATAGTTGAAAGAAGTAGCATACAGTGCAGTGGTTTAGACTGCAGTGACATAGAATGGAGTGGCATACAGTACGGTGGCACAGAGTGGAGTGGAATAGAGTAGAGTGGCATTGAGTGGAGTGGTGTACAGTGAAGTGACATACAATGGAATAGCATATATTACAATGGCATACAGTGGAATGGCTTAGAGCGGAAAAGCCCACAGTTGAGTATTGTACAGTGGAGGTGTGAACAGTGGAACAGTTTAGAGTGGATTGCCGTACAGTGTGGTGGGGTAGACTGAAGTGTCGTAGAGTTGATCACCTCACAATTAAATAGCATGTAGTGAAGTGGGGCCCAGTGCAGGGGCATACAGCGAAATGTGTAAGAGTGGAGTGGCATACAGTGGAATAACAGAGTGGGGTGGCACAGACTGGAGTGGTGTACAGTGAAGTGGCACACATTGGAATAACTATATTACAATGACATACTGTGGAGTGACATAGAGCGGAAAAGCAGAATTGAGTATTGTACAGTGGAGTTGTGCTATAGTGTAGAGCGGTTTGCCATATTGTGTGGTGGTGTAAACTAGAGTGTTGTACAGTTGATCAACTTACAGTTGAACCGCATACAGTGGAGTGGTGTACAGTGCAGTTTTGTCAGCAGAATGTGTAAGAGTGGAGTGGCATATGGTGGAATAGCATAGAATGGAGCGGCATACAATGGAGTGAAATAGAGGGGAGTGAGGTACATAGTAGTGGAGTACAGTGGAAATAGTATAGAGTGGAGTGATATAGAGTATAACGGCATACACAGGAGTGGCATATAGTGGAATACTGTACACTGGAGTGAAGTTTGGTGGAGCAGCATTGTGTGGAGCAGCGTAGAGTGGAATAATGCTGAGTGGAGTGGTGTACAGTGAAGCAGTGCACAGTAGAGGATCTTAGAGTGGAATAAGGTACAGTGCAGTGGTGTACATCGGATTACCATAGATTGGAGTGGGTAGAGTGGAGTGGTGTACAGTGTAGTGGCATAGAGTAGAGTGTTGTAGAGTGAAATATTGCAGAATGGAGTGTTGTAGAGTAGAGTGTAGTGCCATACAGTGTAATAGCATACTGTGGAGTGGTACAAAGTGAAATTTTGGAGAGTGGAGTGGCATAGAGTGGAATAGTATCGAGAGTAGGGGTGTAGAGTGGAGAGCCATATGGTGGAGTGGCATACAGTGGAGTAGCAAACAATGGAGTGGTTTAGAGTGAAATAACATGGAGTGTTCCTGACATACAGTACAATAGAGTGGCACAAAATGAAATAGCATAGAGTAGAATACCGTAGAGGGGAGTGTTGCACAGTGGAATAGCTTAAAGAGTTTTAGCATGAAATGGTTTGTGTAGAGTGGAGTGGTGTAGAGTGGAGTGGCATAGTATGGAGTTATGCGCAGTATAATAGCTTGGAGTGGATTGTTGTAGTAGGGATGGCATTTACTGGAGTGGTGTACAGAGGAATATCTGTTGAGAATAGATCGATCAATGACGATGAGCATGACACCAAGACATTTCTATACATGAACAATACATTTTCATACACAAAAAAAGTTGCATTACCACTGTTAGATTCCCCCATCATGAACTCCCCAGCACGTAGGGTGGTGGTCATGCAGGCTCTGAGACCCAGGCCTAAAGATTAATGACTGAGAGGTTACAGGTGGGGTAACACTTAGCTGGCAGCAAAATGCACAAACATGAAAACTTAGATCAGATCAGATCCCACAGATTGGCAGCAACACTACAATGGTCCCCAGAGACTGGCCCAATAAAACACACATGGCCAGAAGGATGTGTGCATTCCCAAAACACCATAAAGTTAGATGCCACATGTAGTCAGATACACCTAGCCAATCAGGACCCAGCACACATAGCACATGCAGTGACCACGCGCCCCTCAAGCCAGACACATACTCACTGCCCACATTGTGTCCACGCCAGGTCGAGGCCCATCTGCATTTCCTATCTGAAATTGTATTTACAACTCCTTGACAACTGTTTGCATTTTTTACCAAGGAAGGAATTTTTTTAATGACTTTATTGTACCCAGAGTAATGCATAAAACCTGCTTCAATTAGATGTACAATAAGAAAAAATCCTCAGACTCTAGTTCTGTAATTGCTCTCCAAGCCGTAATGTTTAATTAAAAAATTGTATCCTGGTTTGCCATATGACTTTTGTTTTTTAAGGAAAATTCTCATTTCGAGTGACATTTCGTACCGTGCAGTGTTGTACACTTAAGTGGCATAACATGGGGAGGGACAGAATGGAATAGTGTAGAGTGTAGTGTCGTAGAATAGAGTTCTGTGCCGTGGACTAGCAAAGCTTCAAGTAGCAAAGCTTCAAAGTAGCATACATAAACTGTATGTAGGGACATACAGTGGAGTGGAATACAGTGGTCTGTCGTAGAGTGTAATATTGTGCAGTGTAGTGGGGTGAAGGGGAGTGGTGTAGAGGGGAGTGAGGTACAGTGGAGTGGCCTACAGTGGATTAGAGTAGTGTAGAGTGACATAGAGTGGCATAGAGTGGAGTGGCATAAACTGTAATAGCAGAGAGGAGAGTGGCATGGAGCTCAGTGGCATAGAGTGGAGTAACAGCGCAGAGTGTGATAATTGAAACAGACATCACTCGAAAGTGTGTGAATGGATCTAGATATATGGTGGCAGGAAATAAGGGCCAGATGTAGGAAGCCTTTTGCGCCTCGCAAACGGCGAAAAACGCAGTTTGTGAGGCGCAAAAGGCTGAACGCGATGCAGAATCACATTTTACGAGTCAGTACCGACTTGCAAAATGTGATTCTGCCTCGCATATAGGAAGGGGTGTTCCCTTCCTATTTGCGACCGCATCGCGGTGTAGAGCTGCTTTGTGACCGCGAAAGCGGTCGCAAACCAACTCGCAGTTACCATCCACTAGAAGTGGATGGTAACTCATTCGCAAGAGGGAAGGGGTCCCCATGGGACCCCTTCCCCTTTGTGAATGCCCACAAAAATATTTTTTCAGAGTAGGCAGTGGTCCTATGGACCACTGCCTACTCAGAAAAAACCGAAACCAAATGGTTTCGGAATTTTTTCTTTTTGCAGCTCGTTTTCCTTTAAGGAAAACGGGCTGCAAAGAAAAAAAAACTGCTTTATTAAAAAAGCAGTCACGGACATGGTGGTCTGCTGTCTCCAGCAGGCCACCATCCACGTGAGTGCCTAGACTCGCTATGGGGTCGCAAACTGTGACCCACCTCATGAATATTAATGAGGTGGGTCTTTGCGACCCCATAGCGAGTCGCAGACGGTGTCTGAGACACCTTTCTGCATCTCGGATTGCGAGTTGCAATTTGCGAGTCGCTATGACTCGCAAATTGCAAGTCGCAATCGGATACCTACCTACATCTGGCCCTAAATTATTAGGTTTAAATGGTAATTTTTTGAAGTATGTGAGAATAGTGTTAAAGTTATAGCTTTTAAACATATATTGTGACACTGTATGCCATGGTAAGATCGTGGAATACTGTGGTACATGCAAATGGGCTGTGTTCAACAGACATAAAATGCACCCATGTAGTTTTCAGCACGGTTTGGCTGCATTCTGTATTTTGTTGTGTTCTGGTTTAGGGTCTTAGATATTAAAAAATGAGAGAGTTTTATGCATTTTGCACTTAGATATACATTAATATTGGGATTGAAAGATTTCCCCTTCTTATCACCAGTTTATTCACATTTATAATTTGCTATATATCTTTACAGCAGTTTAGGGAGAAGTACACAATAAAATAAAAAAATGTAAGTAGTGTGGTGATTTATAGGTGTTACTGTGGTACTACTTAGGCTTTTTTGTGAAGATTTATATATGTTAAAAATTATAAATACACTGTACTGCACTATATATGTAGAATATAGGGCAGTGCGCCTTTTTCCAATTTTTAACATTTTTATTTCTTCATTATTTTTATTTTTAATTATTTTGGTACTGCAGTTCGACTGAGGCAGTTCTGCGGTACTCCATACACCTTTGTAGAAAAAAAATATATGGAAAGTTTTGAATATTTTCCCTACTTATTACCACTTTATTAAATTGGTAGTTAGAAGGGGATATATATCAAACCTAATACCTGTCTCCATCAAAGGATGAAACGCAGATCAAAGCCAAAGTGAACCTAAAAACAACATAGTCATTAATCAATTATATAATGCCTTGTCATTGCTATGCAGTGTAACACTTACACAAAATACCACAAAATACTGCAACAACAGATACCACTAAGTTTAAATATCTTTTAACTTAACAAATCCTTACTCTATTTACCTCTAGTAACCAAAATTAATGTCCGTAAAACATAATGTCTAACCCTGCCAAATTGCATGTAAATCCATTCAGCTATTTTCACACTACCTGAGATGCAAATGTCTATGGGAAATGCTTTGGTGGAAAAACTCATTGTAGAGCAGTGCCTGACCTCCTTGGGCTGGACAAAGCTCCTCAGCCGCTCCCTGGCTTTTCCGCCTTTTTCACAACTCTGCTGCTTCCTCTGCTTGGATCACTCTTCCTGCCTCTTCTGCTCCAGGCCCCCTGCCCTCCTGTCTCCCACCCCAGCCTCTCCTACCTCCCAGGATATGTAATGGAGGCTGCTGTGTGGTCTGGTTGAGCAGTGCCTGACCTCCCTGGGCTGGACACAGCTCTCCAGCTGCTCCTTTGCCTTCCTGCCTTTTTGACAGTTCTGCCCGCTTCCCCTGATTGCACATGCCAGTGCTCTTCCTGCCTCTGCTGCTCACACCACCTTGCCCTCCCGCCTGCCACCTTGGTCTCTCCCACCTCTCAGAACATTTAAAGGAGGCCGCTAAATGGTTTGATTGAGCAGTACCTGACCTCCCTGGTCAGACCACAGCTCCTAAGTCACTCCTTGGCCATCCCACCTTTTTTTACATGTCTACCCGCTTCCTCTTTTTGCATCTGTCTACACCCTTCCCACCTCTACCGCTGTCGCCCCCTCCCTCTCCCCCCTTCCACTCCAGCTCCTACCACCTCCCAGGACATATAATGGAGGCCGCTGCTAGACTGCGCTTCCAATGTGCCAAAGGCAGGCCCATCTGTACCTGTCTGTGCCTGGACCACGCCCAGTGCCAGGACCCCTGGCCCTCCCAGCCCACACTGCTACACCATCAAGGAACTCCAGGCTCTGAACATCAGACTCTGCAACATCAGCTGCTTCATGGCCACCACACGATCAACCACAGGACCCTTCAACTGATGACACTGACACCTGCCCACACTGATACCACACTACACTTGTGCAGAAAATGGCAAACAACCCAGAACCACTCCAGTGTATCCTACTCCCTATGCAAACATGACACAGAAATCTGGGACACCATCGCCACCCATGACCCGGATGTTGCCTTCATCACCAAAACATGGTTAAACCCTTCCTCAAATCCCAACTTCTCAATGGCCACACCTGACGACTACAAAATGTTACACCAAGGTCTTATCTCCTCCAAATTGGGACAGCAGGACCTCAGGACTGTCTGTGTCGAAGGGGTCCACCACCTGTGTTCCAAGGAGCACGCTCTTCGCCAGGAGAGGAGTCCAAGAGAATTGGTCATCGACATAGAAGGTGCCTGCTTGAGCAGGGAAGTGAATCAGTCACTCTACAGGAGATTTCTTCAGTCCTTCTGGTGCAGGGTGAAGACAGGGAGTCCCCAGAGCGTGCACACCATGGAAACTGTTGCAGTTGCTGGCTGGAGCTGAAGTTGCAGAGAAAAAGTAGCCCTTCTGGATACTTTGTTGCTGTTACAGCAGTTCCTGGGGCAGTCTGCGTCGATTTGAGGTCAGAGAATGAAGTGGTAGTTGCAGAGGATTCCTGATGGAAACTTGCAAGCAGAATCTGAAGAGAAACCCACAGGGGAGACCCTAAATAGCCCTGAGAGGGGGATTGGCTACCTTATCAGGTATGAACCTATCAGGAGGGGTCTCTGATGTCACCTGTTAGCACTGGTCACTCAAAGGCCTCCAGAGTGTCCCCACACCTTGGAAAACAAGATGGCTGAAGTCTGGGACACACTGGAGGAGCTCTAGGCACCACCCCTAGGGTGGTGATGGACAGGGGAGTGATCACTCCCCTTTCCTTTGCCCAGTTTCGCACCAGAGCAGGGACTGGGGGTCCCTGAACTGGTGTAGACTGGCTTATGCAAGAAGAGCACCAACAGTGCCCTTCAAAGCATTTCCAGAGGCTGGGGGAGGCTACCCCTCCCCAACCTATAACACCTATTTCCAAAGGGAGAGGGTGTAAGACCCTGCTTCCAAAGGAAATGCTTTGTTCTGCCTTCGTAGGACTGAGCTGCTCAGACCCCAGGAGGGCAGAACCCTATCTGTGAGGTGGCAGCAGCTGTAGCTGCAGTGCGAGCCTCAGAGAACTGGTTTGGCAGTACTGGGGGTTCATGGTGGAGCCCCCAGGATGCATGGAATTGGCTCCCCAATACCATATTTGGAATGGAGGGACAATTCCATGATCTTAGACACCTTACGTGGCCATATTCTGAGTTTCCATTATGAAGCTACATATAGGTATTGACCTATATGTAGTGCACACGTGTAATGGCGTCCCCGCACTCACAAAGTATGGGGAATTGGCCTTGAACTATGTGGGGCACCTTTGCTAGTGCAAGGGGGCCTCACACTTAGTATCGTTGCATCTAATCTTCAGCAAGTGAAGGTTAGACATATAGGTGACTTAAAAGTTACTTAAGTGCAGTGAAAATGGCTTTGAAATAGTGTGTGCACTATTTCACGCATGCTGCAATGGGAGGCCTGTGGAAGGGTGTGTCTGAACTCTTTATGGGTGGCAAAAGAAATGCTGCAGCCCATAAGGATCTCCTGGAACCCCAATGCCCTGGGTACCAAGGGGGGTCCAGTGTGCCAATTGAAATTCGTAAATTAAGTAACTAGCCTATAGTGACAATTTTAAAAGGAGAGAGATTATAAGTACTGAGGTTCTGGTTAGCAGAGCCTCAGTGACACAGTCAAGCACTACTTTCAACACATACATTAGGCCATAGATTATGAGCACTGGGGTCCTGACCAGCAGGATTCCAGTGAGACAGGCAAAAACATACTGGCATACAGGCAACAATGGGGGTAACATGCCAAGAAATATGGTACTTTCCTACACTTGATGATAACAAAACAAATACAATTCAGGCTCAATCTGTATTGTCAATGTTTCGACCCAACGAAATATATAAGGCCCACTCTCTGTCTCAACTGCGGGTCTTTCTCAAGACATCAACCATATACAACCTTAGCCTACTATTTCTCCTAATATCATATGCTGCATGTATATTAAGATTCAGAAAATACCTTCATACTCACATACGGTTTATCATCCTTAGTATTCCAAAAAATGGTATGTTCCACTTACGAAATTCAGTGTCTCAATACCTAGAAAACCTAACATCCATCAATACCATTGTACCCATATTGGATCAAAACGCTCATAACAATGAATATCAAAATTAACTCACCTTAACATCTTATAAAGAAGGGGAATCCTCATGTAACCACCCTGTTGTCCAATTTCAGGGGAACATCATCCACAGTGTCCCAATATTTTTCAGGTGCATCAAACCAAAAGGACACCGTGCATTTCATAAATTATGTCCACTTAAAATAAGAAAACCAATCACTCAATAAATCATTAAACTTCAGCCCAAAAACAAAAACTGAGTTACTGTTTCAAAGTCCAACAAATCACTGATTTAAACCTACACAATATTGTCTCCATTTACTTAAAATTATAAAGTAAAAAAAAGAGAAAAGAAAAAATATATGTAAATATATATATATATATATATATATATATATATATATATATATATATATATATACCCTCCATATCTCTGGTGTATAATGCCATTCCATTAGGCATTAGAGACACAAGTTTATTAATAGAGAAAAAAAAACCATAACCCATAACTTCAAAAAACAAAGCGACTTTGGCTTTGACATATGAAAAGCAAAGTGTTTAACATTTAAACAGCTTCTATTAAGCTAAAATTACTTTCTTAAAGAGCTCTATATATAGTGTCCTAAATTAACACTGAACAGAAATTGAAGTGTTCCTCCAAAAAATGTTAAGACATTGCCAGGCCACATGACAACATTGATCCACTTTATTGGGAATACGTTTCAGTATAAACCTAACCCTAAACCAAACAACCATATACTTCCGAGAACTCTGGTTCCAGAAATAGGAGATATGAATTTGCTATATTCCTTGTTAACCTCTTTTTGTATGGAAGACAAGTGTTATTACATATAGTCCATCCAGATCTATTCACAAAATAAACTGTACAGTGGCCTGATCTAATACTCTCTCCCTCATTGAAAATGATACCAATAGTAGAGTATGCTTTATTGTATATTGATATCTGACCTATTAAAACATGGGTGATACTAATATTTATTTTAGTGTCGACTGCTCCATACAAGCTTTACACCTTTGTAGCATTTGAGATGCCATACTTTCTGCTTTTCCTAACAACTAAACTTGATAGCACTTCTACTCTACAATCTAGACATGAGTTATTTTGCACAGCTTTTTTAACTAATTTATCAAATGAAGCTGCTTTGCAATCTTATATGACTAGGTATACAAATCATCTAAATCAATGTCAGTTCTAGATGATAGGTGTATATGTATGCATTCATTATCTGAGGAATTGTTAATTCCAAAAATGTAATTGATTGGAATATGCTAATTTTCTAGAACACCTAGCACTACTATAAGCATTTCCTGGGTATCCTCTTGAAAATTTAGAGTAAGTTGTGTTTTACCAGTACAGATATTACCGCTGTGACACATAACTGTTGCAGAATGAGACAAATGTTTTCCAGACCGCAATGTACTCAATAGACATGACAGTGTGCTTAATAGGGTTTTGCTTGTGTTTTCCTCAGTTTTCTCACTAAGTGAAGTTAACTGAAAGAGAACATTGACTAAATTTCAATACCAGTAACCATATAATTTTGAAAACTGAGCCCCTGCCATATGCTTTGCCTCTTTTACTTTTACTTTTTTGCTCTGCTGTTCTTTCACCTTGTTAACCTTTGTGTCTTTCTTGTCTTCAGAGACTTTCTCAAAGTTAAGTTTGCTACAGATTGGACACTTTTCATAATTTTGATATTGACCAAGGTGAGGAGTGCACAGACGTTTCAATCAATTGCACTGTCTAACAAATGAACTGTCTGCATTTACATTGCTCTCATTAAAATATAGAAGTTATAACTTTGAAGGCAACTCAACCTGTGATAGTGCAACATAAGACATGCCCACTTGAAAAACATTTTGGCCTATATTTATCAATGCTACATTCATATTTATCCTTGTGATTTATCACTGGTGACAGCATAGGTCAAACTCATGCACTTAGCGATCTTCCACAAACAGGAAAGGGGCACTACTCCTACCTATATGTTTTGGTTGTTCTGTATGGTCAAATCTTACGACAACTGATTCAAACTCAGTTTTGTAAGGATATATGCTTAAGTCTACCTAATTTCCCATGGCTCAGTTGGCGGACAAATTACGTCACAAAACTTTTCTTATGGCTTAGAGCTTTTCTAAACCAGATGTATGTGAACTGATTTGTCTAGTTCATCAAGTTTCTTTACCACTTTTGACATAATGGTATGTGCATACAGATCTAATGTTGCCATGAGGCACACAATCTACTTGCAAGAATTTAGGAGTTCCTGTATTACACTTGCAGCTGTTTTATTTGTGTGGGAAAAAAACAGCTAATGAGTGACTCTCAAGAACCATCTTAGCTCATTAAGTGGCCACACCTATTCTGATGTCTTTCAACATTCTGCCATATTTCACATCTGCAGCCTGTCTTATATTTCTAGTTAATTATGCTTATAGGAAATTCAACCAAATGTTTCTAATGCTGCCTAATAAGTTTCTTTTGTTCATGGAGTAGTGTGTAAAAAGTGGTTGACCTTTCGCAGGGTTGTCTGAAGAGTGGTACTGAAGACTATAACATGTTTTATACCAAAAAATATACACCATAGTCAAATCTGTGAACATCCTATATTCTCAGATTGGTGAAGACTAGCATTAAGTTTGAAACCATGCTAACCTCATCGAAAATTAGGGCCTTCGGTTTTTTTTAACGCTTGACACTTCCTCCTAAGCATTACCAAATAACTTGAGATACTGTAGTTTATTGTCATTCCCCACTGGCAAAATAAAATGACAATACCTTTTATGTTGAGTCCAGCTGGACCAGGATTACGGTATTAATCCATGTAAGGTTGAAATCTGCCTTTTTTGGATGTATGCAGTAAGCACTTTTATGAGAAATCTTCAGCTAGTACAGGCCTCACCACTAACATTGAGAAGTGTAGGCTTGAATGTGGTACATGCACATTCAAATTTGTGATGTGGAATTCCATGGTCAACCAATGCTGTTATTAGTTAGAAGATTTGTAGCTGCTCTTCAGTAAGTTGAGCTACTAATTATGCTAAATCAATGAAGCCATTCACCACTTGGTCCATAACATTTTCAGCTTCATTAATTGGTATTTCTGCCGCATTTTCTACAACAAGTGGCCAAGCAGATCTTCACTATCTGTGCCTGAACTCTAGCTGCCTTGACACCTTGTACGGTTGCCTGGTGTTGAATGTCATCATTTAGCATTTTCATAAAGGTAGGAAATACTGGGCATTGAATTTGTTCTTTCTGTCCATTGAAAGCATCTTCATAGCAGTCATATTGACCTAACGGTTTTTCCTCAGTACAGCAAGATTTAAAGAGTTTCAGTAGAGCCAGGTAAAATAACTCTTTTTTATCTGATCTTTGACAACTGAGCTTGTGATGGTTGATGAGACTGGCTTTGGTATGTCTCACTTAACAACTGCTATAGCCAGAGAAAGCAAATATGCCAGCTTCAATGTTTTTTTCAACAGTGTTTCTTAATTTGTAGAACGTAATACAGACATAGATTCTCTAAATGACCACATTGGTTGGGATCATGTTAGTCTTTGCAATGTCGGTGCTATCATGATCAGAGTGAGCTACTGGGAGGCATATTTACTATGATTTTGAGCCTGGATCGCATCACTTTGCTTGCTGCCTTGCATAGTGTAAAAGATTAGTAATCATGCCCCTGAATCTCTGCACATAACTTCAAAACTCAATTTCTTAGTGAATCTGTTGCACATTCCGTAAGATCCAACTTCTCTGTGTGAAAGCATCTTCAAACTGAAGCTATAAGCTTTTTAGTAGAAGATTTCTCTGCTGAGATCTTGTCTCATAAATCTTTCATTTCAGTCTTTCAAGACTTTTTCATGTATGAATTTAGCTTTCCTTTAAAGAAAACAAGTTGATGTCTGCGCTGGTTACTGAAGTTGATAGACGCCCGTTTGCTTGTTTCGCGAGACTTCTGGTGGTCGGCAGAGGAGGTCGGTGTTGCTAGCCGCGTCGGGCCGTGACGAGCAAGGCTGCGGCTGAGGCGGCTCCCGCACCTTTTGCCCCCCGCCCCCGCTCACCCCTCAGTTACACAGCACAGAGGGCGTGTGGTATTGTGCGCGGCACCGCTGGACTTTTCCCGAAAAGACTTTGGTGTCTGCTTAGTAACAGCCAGATTGACGCCGTTGCTGTGTGACTCGCTGTGTGCCTCGCGCCGCTCACAAGACCTTGTGATGGTTGGCAGGGGAGGTCGGCGTTTTCAGCTGCAACAAGCGAGGTTATGCCAGAGGCAGCTCCCGGTCTCCTTGCCTCCTGCTGGGCCCTGCTTGGCCCTCCCTGGTTGGGTGTTCTGCCCAGGAAATCAGCGGGTTCGCGGTTGTGGTTGTGCCCGGAGCCCGAAGCCTGGCCAGCGTGGGCGGCGGCCCTCGGCTTTCCTTGGTAGGGTGTATAGCCCTATCCCGAGGTAATCGGCGGGGTGGTCAGGCCCCTAAAAGTGCCTGGAGCCGAGTGGGTGAAGCGATGAAGGCGGCTGGTGTTTTTGGCTGACTGGGTGACGCAGCAAGGAAGGAAGGAGCACTCAGGTACAGGTCCTACTTGGAGCAGTGCTGGCTGCTCGTGGCGGATAATAATATATACCAGACAGGTGGTGGCATGAGTCTGGTGAGTGCTAGCTGCAATTGACTTGGGGTTGCAAGGGAGTGGGTTCCTGGCATAGAGAATCCCCCTCCCTCACCTCCTCGCCATCCCACTCTGTTTTAGGGCTGGTATCACCCCATGGGTACTGGTGGGTACTCAGCTTAAAGTACTGTTGCAGTAGGCTGGAGGATTGTCGGCCTTTGCCGCATCCCCGTTCAGAGCCCAGCCCGGGAGAAACAGCTACATGAAAACCCTGGGAAATCCGGAATAAGGACAACATTGTTGAAATAGCCTATACAGCCATAAATATAATTTCTGGGAGTCTCCAGCCCGGCTACCTAAAACCTCGGGGAGCGCCTGTAATCAAAGAGTCTGAGTATCCCGGCTACACGGGCCGAGAGGAAAAAAGAACTGTTGTACAGCTTGTTAAGTTAATCCCTTATCGGGTTATGACGGCCAAACACCTAGGGATAGGCAGAGCTTTTCTGAACCAGGCCTGCAAAACGACTAGATCAAATCCCTTAAGAAACAAGACTATGGCCCTCATTACAACATTGGTGGTAAATCCCGCTTACCGCTGTGCAGAAGACCGTCAACACACCGCTGCGGGGGCGGAATACAGCTATTAGGACCCACAGCTCGGAATCCGCCATAATCTAGACACCCACACAGGGCCGCCACACCAAAGGTCAGTGATAAACTGGCGATAACAAAACCTCCACCATCACGCCAACAGGAATACGCCCACACTATCACGACCCACGAATCAATGCGGCGGTCTTTCAACCGCTGTATTCCATTGGCGGTACACACCGCCGCGCTCAAAATACACACACATTTACAAAACACAACCACATTGGATAATTCCAAATACACCCACCACTCCCACACACCCAATCCAATATAAAACACACACCTACATCATCCACAAACCCTTACTACCAAAAAATCGAAAGAAGGCCAGAGAGAGACACCACCAGAAACAACACTAGCATCCACAGACACACAACATCATCACTCACACAACATCCACGCACCTCAAACAACACACAACAACACATCCCCTCACACATCACAACACACACCACCTCACACATCACCCACACCACATCATAGCATCTCAACAACACCCCAGGTTCTCTGAGGAGGGACTCAGGGTCATGGTGGAGGAAATCGTCTGGGTAGAGCCACAGCTATTCGGATCACAGGTGCAGCAGTGGGCGCAGTGGGACAGCATCCAAGAACTAGGGATGACATCAGGAAAAGGTGGAACGACCTACGGGGGAAGGTGTGTTCTGTTGTCTCCAGACACAAGATTGCAGTACAGAGGACTGGCAGTGGACCCCCACCTCCTCCCCCACAACTAACAACATGGGAGGAGCAAGTCTTGGCAATACTACATCCTGAGGGCCTTGCAGGAGTAGCAGGCAGAATGGACTCTAGTAAGTCAACTCTTAACTATTATATCCCCCACCCTACGTGTATGCCATCCCATACCCTCACCCTCATCACTCCAACACCTCACATATGTCCCACTATCACAACCCACCCATCCCAACAGCAAGCCCTGCATGCAACACCAAAGCATGGACACCCATCACCAAAGCATGTCCACTACAGATACCCAAACAGACCCCAAACAAAATATCACACAAGGACCTAGACGATAATGCAAGCACTGGAGTACAGGGTCACTCAGCCATTGCACATGATGGCACACACAGATGCAATAATCAAGACTTCACACCCCTGCAGGCCCCCTACCCGACGTCACCGGACAGGAGGTTCCAGACATATCCAGTCCCCCCACAGAAGAGACCCACAGTGATGACAGCATGTAGGAAGTTGGCTCTGTTTGCACTATTTCAAAGTACGAAATAGCATGCACAGAGTCCAAGGGTCCCTCTTAGAGGTAAGATAGTGGCAAAAAGAGATAGTTCTAATGCTCTATTTTGTGGTAGTGTGGTCGAGCAGTAGGCTTATCAGAGGGTAGTGTTAAGCATTTGTTATACACACACAAGCAATAAATGAGGAACACACACTGAAAGACAAATCCAGGCCAATGGGTTTTTTATATAGAAAAATATATTTTCTTAGTTTATTTTAAGAACCACAGGTTCACGATGTACAAACAATACTTTAAATGAAAGGTATTTCACTCAGGTATCTTAGGAACTTTGAATCATCACAATAGCATGTTCAGTTTTGGCACAAATGGCAATAAGCTATTTTAAAATTGGACACAGCAAAATTCAACAGTTCCTGGGGGAGGTAAGTATTTGTTAGTTTTTCAGTTAAGTAAAGCACCTACAGGGTTCAAAGTTGGGTCCAGGGTAGCCCACCATTGGGGGTTCAGGGCAACCCCAAAGTTATCACACGAGCAGCTCAGGGCCGGTCAGGTGCAGAGGTCAAAATGGTGCCCAAAACGAATAGGCTTCAATGGAGAAGGGGTGTCCCGGTTCCAGTCTGCCAGCAGGTAAGTACCCGCGACTTCGGAGGGCAGATCAGGGGGGTTTTGTAGGGCACCGGGGGGGACACAAGTCAGCACAAAAAGTACACCCTCAGCGGCACAGGGGCGGCCGGGTGCAGATTGCAAACATGCGTCGGGTTTGCAATAGGTTTCAATGGGAGACCCAGGGGTCTCTTCAGTGATGCAGACAGGCAAAGGGGGGGCTCCTCGGGGTAGCCACCACCTGGGCAAGGGAGAGGGCCACCTGGGGGTCGCTTCTGCACTGGAGGTCGGATCCTCCAGGTCTTGGGGGCTGCGGGTGCAGTGTGTTTCCCAGGCGTCGGGTTCTTTAAAGCAGGCAGTCGCTGTCAGGGGGAGCATCTGGATTCCCTCAGCAGGCGTCGCTGGGGGGCCCAGGGGGGTCAACTCTGGCTACTCACGGGCTCGCAGTAGCTGGGGAGTCCTCCCTGTAGTTTTGGTTTTCCGCAGGTCGAGCCGGGGGCGTCGGGTGCAGAGTGGAAAGTCTCACGCTTCCGGCTGGAAACTTTAAAAGTTGCTTCTTTGTTGCAAAGTTGCAGTCTTTGTGGAACAGGGCCGCTGTCCTCGGGAGTTCTTGGTCCTTTTGGATGCTGGGTAGTCCTCTGAGGCTTCAGAGGTCGCTGGACCCTGGGGGACACGTCGCTGTTGCAGTTTTTCTTGAAGTGGGGAGTCAGGCCGGTAGGGCTGGGGCCAAAGAAGTTGGTTTCTCCGTCTTCTCTGCAGGGCTTCAGGTCAGCAGTCCTTCTTCATCTTCAGATTGCAGGAATCTATCTTGCTTGGTTCTGGGGGGCCCTAAATACTCAATTTAGGGGTGTGTTTGGGTCTGGGAGGTTAGTAGCCAATGGCTACTAGCCCTGAGGGTGGCTACACCCTCTTTGTTCCTCCTCCCTGAGGTGAGGGGGGCACATCCCTAATCCTATTGGGGGAATCCTCCATCTGCAAGATGGAGGATTTCTAAAAGTCAGAGTCACCTCAGCTCAGGACACCTTAGGGGTTGTCCTGACTGGCCAGTGACTCCTCCTTGTTTTTCTCATTATCTCCTCCGGCCTTGCCGCCAAAAGTGGGACCGTGGCCGGAGGGGGCGGGCATCTCCACTAGCTGGGATGCCCTGTGGCGCTGTAACAAAGGAGGTGAGCCTTTGAGGCTCACCGCCAGGTGTTACAGTTCCTGCAGGGGGAGGTGAGAAGCACATCCACCCAGTACAGGCTTTGTTACTGGCCACAGAGTGACAAAGGCACTCTCCCCATGTGGCCAGCAACATGTCTGGTGTGTGGTAGACTGGCAAAACTAGTCAGCCCACACTGGAAGTCGGGTATGTTTTTAGGGGGCCTCTCTAAGATGCCCTCTGGTTGTATTTCACAATAAAATGTACACTGGCATCAGTGTGCATTTATTGTGCTGAGAAGTTTGATACCAAACTTCCCAGTTTTCAGTGCAGACAATATGGTGCTGTGGAGTTCGTGTATGACAGACTCCCAGACCATATACTCTTATGGCTACCCTGCACTTACAATGTCTAAGGTTTGGCTTAGATGCTGTAGGGACATAGTGCTCATGCACCTATGCCCTCACCTGTGATATAGTGCACCCTGCCTTAGGGATATAAGGCCTGCTAGAGGGGTGACTTATCTATGCCATAGGCAGTGTGAGGTTGGCATGGCACCCTGAGGGGAGTGTCATGTCGACTTAGTCATTTTCTCCCCACCAGCACACAAGCAGTGTGTCTGTGCTGAGTGAGGGGTCCCCAGGGTGGCATAAGACATTCTGCATCCCTTAGAGACCTTCCCTGGCATCAGGGCCCTTGGTACCAGGGGTACCAGTTACAAGGGACTTACCTGGATGCCAGGGTGTGCCAATTGTGGAGACAAAGGTACAGTTTTAGGGAAAGAACACTGGTGCTGGGGCCTGGTTAGCAGGCCTCAGTCACTTTCAAATCATAACTTGGCATCAGCAAAGGCAAAATGTCAGGGGGTAACGATGCCAAGGAGGCATTTCCTTACACAACCCCCCCCCCCAAAAGAAAAAGGATGAGACTAACCTTTCCCAAGAGAGTCTTCATTTTCTAAGTGGAAGAACCTGGAAAGGCCATCTGCATTGGCATGGGCAGTCCCAGGTCTGTGTTCCACTATAAAGTCCATTCCCTGTAGGGAGATGGACCACCTCAACAGTTTTGGATTTTCACCTTTCATTTGCATTAGCCATCTGAGAGGTCTGTGGTCAGTCTGAACTACAAAGTGAGTGCCAAAGAGGTATGGTCTCAGCTTCTTCAGGGACCAAACCACAGCAAAGGCCTCCCTTTCAATGGCACTCCAACGCTGCTCCCTGGGGAGTAACCTCCTGTTAATGAAAGCAACAGGCTGGTCAAGGCCACCATCATTTGTTTGGGACAAAACTGCCCCTATCCCATGTTCAGAGGCATCAGCCCGCACAATGAACTGCTTGGAGTAATCTGCAGCTTTTAGAACTGGTGCTGTGCAAATAGCTTGTTTCAGGGTGTCAAAGGCCTGTTGGCATTTTATAGTCCATTTTACCTTCTTAGGCATTTTCTTGGAGGTAGGTTCTGTGAGGGGTGTCACTATTGATCCATATCCCTTCACAGACCTCCTGTAGTAGCCAGTCAAGCCAAGGAATGCCCTGACATGAGTCTGGGATTTTGGAGCTGCCCAGTCCAGAATAGTCTGGATCTTGGGTTGGAGTGGCTGAACTTGGCCTCCACCTACAAGGTGTCCCAAGTAAACCACAGTTCCCTGCCCTATCTGACATTTGGATGCCTTGATAGAGAGGCCTGCTGCTTGCAGGGCCTGAAAAACCTTCTTCAGGTGGACCAGGTGATCCTGCCAGCTGGAGCTAAAGACAGCAATATCGTCAAGATAAGCTGCACTAAAGGGCTCCAAGCCAGCAAGGACTTGATGCACCAACCTTTGGAAGGTGGCAGGGGCATTCTTTAAGCCAAAGGGCATTACAGTAAACTGATAATCCCCATCAGGTGTGGAGAATGCTGTCTTTTCTTTTGCTCCTGGTGCCATTTTGATTTGCCAGTACCCTGCTGTCAAGTCAAAGGTACTTAAGTATCTGGCAGCATCTAGTTTGTTAATTAACTCATCTGCCATTGGAATGGGATGGGCATCTGTCTTGGTGACAGAATTAATTCCTCTGTAGTCCACACAAAACCTCATCTCTCTCTTACCATCCTTGGTGTGAGGTTTGGGGACTAAGACCACTGGGCTAGCTCAAGGGCTGTCAGAGTGCTCAATGACTCCCAATTCCAGCATCTTGTGGGCTTCCACTTTGATGCTTTCCTTAACTAGGTCGGACTGTCTGAATATTTTGTTTTTGACAGGCATGCTGTCTCCTGTGTCCACATCATGGGTATACAGGTGTGTCTGACCAGGGGTTAGGGAAAAGAGCTCAGCAAACTGTTGTAAGACTTTCCTACAGTTAGATTGCTGTTGGCCAGAGAGGGTGTCTGAATAGATCATTCCATCTACTGAGCCATCTTTAGGGTCTGTGGAGACGAGATCAGGGAGAGGTTCACTCTCAGCTTCCTGGTCCTCATCTGTTACAATGAACAGATTCACATCTGCCCTGTCATGAAAGGGTTTGAGGCAGTTCACATGGATCACCCTTTTGGGGGTCCTGCTAGTGCCTAGGTCTACCAGGTAGGTGACCTGCCTCTTTCTCTCTAGCACTGGGTAAGGGCCGCTCCATCTGTCCTGAAGTGCCCTGGGAGCCACAGGCTCCAGAACCCAGACTTTCTGCCCTGGCTGAAATTCAACCATAGCAGCCTTTTGGTCATACCACATCTTCTGGAGCTGTTGGCTGCCCTCAAGGTTTTTACTTGCCTTTTCCATGTACTCTGCCATCCTGGAACGTAGGCCTAGTACATAGTCCACTATATCTTGTTTAGGCTCATGAAGAGGTCTCTCCCAGCCTTCTTTTACAAGAGCTAGTGGTCCCCTGACAGGATGGTCAAACAGAAGTTCAAAGGGGGAAAAGCCTACTCCCTTCTGAGGCACCTCTCTGTAGGTGAAAAGCAGACAGGGCAAGAGGACATCCCATCTCCTTTTGAGCTTTTCAGGGAGCCCCATGATCATGCCTTTCAATGTCTTGTTAAATCTTTCTACAAGACCATTGGTTTGTGGATGGTATGGTGTGGTGAATTTGTAAGTCACCCCACACTCATTCCACATGTGTTTCAGGTTTGCTGACACAAAGTTGGTACCCTTGTCAGACACCACCTCCTTAGGAAATCCCACTCTGGTAAAGATACCTATGAGTGCTTTTGCTACTGCAGAGGCAGTAGTGGACCTAAGGGGAATTGCTTCAGGGTACCTAGTGGCATGATCCACTACCACTAGGATATACTGGTTCCCTGAGGCTGTGGGAGGTTCAAGTGGACCCACTATGTCCACACCCACTCTTTCAAAGGGGACCCCCACCACTGGAAGTGGAATGAGGGGGGCCTTTGGATGTCCACCTGTCTTACCACTGGCTTGACAGGTGGCACAGGAGACACAAAACTCCTTTACTTTCTGGGACATGTTGGGCCAATAGAAATGGTTGACTAACCTCTCCCAAGTCTTGGTTTGTCCCAAATGCCCAGCAAGTGGAATATCATGAGCTAAGGTCAGAATGAACTTCCTAAACTCCTGAGGCACTACCACTCTCCTAGTGGCACCTGGTTTGGGATCTCTTGCCTCAGTGTAGAGGAGTCCATCTTCCCAATAGACTCTATGTGTTCCAGTGATTTTTCCTTTGGTCTCTTCAGCAGCTTGCTGCCTAAGGCCTTCAAGAGAGGGACATGTTTCTTGCCCCTTACACAACCGTTCCCTTGTGGGTCCCCCTGGGCCTAAGAGTTCCACCTGATAAGGTTCCAACTCCATGGGCTCAGTTCCCTCAGAGGGCAGAACTTCTTCCTGGGAAGAGAGGTTCCCTTTCTTTTGTTGTGTTGGTTCCCCAGTCTTATTTCCTTTCCTCTTGGAGGGTTGGGCCATTATTCCAAGCTCCAACACCACTTTTTCACCCTGAGCCTTGCACTGTGCCCTTGTCTTGACACACACCAGTTCAGGGATACCCAGCATGGCTGCATGGGGTTTGAGTTCTAACTCAGCCCATGCTGAGGACTCCAGGTCATTTCCAAGCAAACCGTCTACAGGGATATTTGAGGAGACTACTACCTGTTTCAGGCCATTGACCCCTCCCCATTCTAAAGTTACCATAGCCATGGGATGTACTTTAATCTGATTGTCAGCGTTGGTGACTGGATAAGTTTGTCCAATCAGGTACTGTCCTGGGGAAACCAGTTTCTGTGTCACCATGATGACACTGGTGCCTGTATCCCTCAGGCCTTCTACACTAGTCCCATTAATTAAGAGTTGCTGCCTGTATTTTTGCATACTAGGGGGCCAGGCAGCCAGTGTGGCTAAGTCCACCCCACCCTCAGAAACTAATGTAGCTTCAGTGTGAACCCTGATTTGCTCTGGACACACTGTTGATCCCACCTGGAGACTGACTATTCCAGTGCTAACTGGAGTAGAGTTTGAAGTGGAACCTTTCTTGGGACAGGCCTTGTCTCCAGTTTGGTGTCCCCGCTGATTACAGCTACGACACCAGGCCTTCTTGGGATCAAAGTTTTTACCCTTGTACCCAAAATTGGATTGTCAAGAGGCTTTGGACCCTCCCTCCTGAACAGGTTTTTGGGGCCCTGTAGAAGACTCTTTACTTTTACCCTTAGATGTCGCAACACTCTTCCCCTGGGGAGTCTTTGTGACCCCTTTCTTTTGGTCACCCCATGTGGAAGTCTTGGTCACCCTAGTCTTGACCCAATGGTCCGCCTTCTTTCCCAATTCTTGGGGAGAAATTGGTCCTAGGTCTACCAGATGCTGATGCAGTTTATCATTGAAACAATTACTTAAAAGGTGTTCTTTCATAAACAGATTGTACAGCCCATCATATTCATTTACACCACTGCCATCAATCCAACCATCCAGTGTTTTGACTGAGAAGTCAACAAAATCAACCCAGGTCTGGCTCGAGGATTTTTGAGCCTCCCTGAACCTAATCCTGTACTCCTCAGTTAACAATCCAAAGCCCTCAATCAGGGTAGCCTTCATGAGGTCATAGGATTCTGCATCTTTTCCAGAGAGTGTGAGGAGTCTATCCCTATACTTTCCAGTGAACATTTCCCATGAGATCTGTTTACTTTTCTGGTTGCACAAGCCCTCTCAACAGCTGTGAACCATTTGGTGATGTCATCACCATCTTCATATTTAGTTACAATCCCTTTGGGGATTTTTAGCATGTCAGGAGTTTCTCTGACCCTATTTAAATTGCTGCCACCATTGATGGGACCTAAGCCCATCTCTTGTCTTTCCCTTTCTATGGCTAGGATCTGTCTTTCCAAAGCCAATCTTTTGTCTATCCTGTCTAACATGAGGTCATCTTCATTGATGCTGCCCTCAATGCTTCCAGAGTTGCTGGACTCTCCTGTGAGAGAAGCAGCATCTCTGACTATCACTTGTGGAGTCAGGGTTGGAGAAACCCTGGTCTCCCTATCTATGACTGGAGGTGGGAGTTCCTCCAAATCACTAGTGTCCCCCTCTGTGAGGCCATCATCAGAGGGGTTGTTTTTAGAAAACTCTGCTAAGAGCTCTTGGAGCTGTACTTTGGTAGGGTTTGAACCAGTTTTTATCTTTTTGATTCTGCAGAGAGACCTTAACTCTGTCATCCTAAGATGCAGGTAAGGGGTGAGGTTGAGTTCCATCACTCTCTCTTCTGTAGTAGACATTTTGGTGGTCATTCTGACCCTGGCGGTCTTTGACCGCCAGGGCGGAGGACCGCGGGAGCACCGCCGACAGGCCGGCGGTGCTCCAATGGGGATTCCGACCGCGGCGGTAAAGCCGCGGTCGGACCGGCACCACTGGCGGGGTCCCGCCAGTGTACCGCGGCCCCATTGAATCCTCCTTCCGACCCCCCCTACCGCCATCCAGATCCCGGCGGTCGGACCACTGGCATGGGCATTGCAGGGGCCCCCGTAAGAGGGCCCCTACATGTATTTCACTGTCTGCTGCGCAGACAGTGAAATACGCGACGGGTGCAACTGCACCCGTCGCACAGCTTCCACTCCGCCGGCTCGATTCCGAGCCGGCTTCATCGTGGAAGCCTCTTTCCCGCTGTGCTGGCTGGCGGTCTGAAGGCGACCGCCCGCCAGCCCAGCGGGAAAGTCAGAATTACCGCCGCGGTCTTTCGACCGCGGAACGGTAACCTGACGGCGGGACTTTGGCGGGCGGCCTCCGCCGCCCGCCAAGGTCAGAATGAGGGCCTTTGTTTCTAAAAGTTGGAATCCTTTTTAAGAATCTAAAACTATCTCTAGAACTTAATCCAAACTTACAAAAACTTTTAAACTCTAAAAGAAATGCTAACAGGGACTAACACAAGGCACTAGCAGGATTTTTAAAAATTTAGAAAAATAGCTCAAATTTCAAAAATCAGTTTCTAATGACAATTTTTGGAATTTAGTCGTGTGCTCAGGTATTGGCTGAGTAGTCCAGCAAATGCAAAGTCTTGTACCCCACCGCTGATCCACCAATGTAGGAAGTTGGCTCTGTATGCACTATTTCAAAGTAAGAAATATCATGCACAGAGTCCAAGGGTTCCCCTTAGAGGTAAGATAGTGGCAAAAAGAGATAATTCCAATGCTCTATTTTGTGGTAGTGTGGTCGAGCAGTAGGCTTATCAGAGGGTAGTGTTAAGCATTTGTTGTACACACACAAGCAATAAATTAGGAACACACACTCAAAGACAATTCCAGGCCAATAGGTTTTTTATATAGAAAAATATATTTTCTTAGTTTATTTTAAGAACCACAGATTCAAGATGTACAAACAATACTTTAAATGAAAGGTATTTCACTTAGGTATCGTAGGAACTTTGAATCATCACAATAGCATGTACAGTTGTGGCAAAAATGGCAATAAGCTATTTTAAAATTGGACACAGTGCAAAATTCAACAGTTCCTGGGGGAGATAAGCATTCGTTAGTTTTTCAGGTAAGTAAAGCACTTACAGGGTTCAAAGTTGGGTCCAAGGTAGCCCACCATTGGGGGTTGAGCGCAACACCAAAGTTACCACACCAGCAAAACCCAAAGCGCATAGGCTTCAATGGAGAAGGGGGTGCCCCGGTTCCAGTCTGCCAGCAGTGAAGTACCCGCAACTTCGGAGGGGAGATCAGGGTTTTTTTTAGGGCACCGGGGGACACACAAGTCAGCACAAAAAGTACACCCTCAGCGGCACAGGGGCGGCCGGGTGCAGAGTGCAAACAGGCGTCGGGTTTGCAATAGGTTTCAATGGGAGACCCAGGGGTCTATTCAGCGATGCAGGCAGGCAAGGGGGGGGGGGACTCCTCGGGGTAGCCACCACCTGGGCAAAGGAGAGGGCCAACTGGGGGTCGCTCCTGCACTGGAGGTCGGATCCTTCAGGTCCTGGGGGCTGCGGGTGCAATGTGTTTCCCAGGCGTCGGGTTCTTTGAAGCAGGCAGTCGCGGTCAGGGGGAGCCTCTGGATTCCCTCTGCAGGCGTCGCATGGGAGGCCTAGGGGGGTCAACTCTGGCTACTCACGGGCTCACAGTTGCCGGGGAGTCCTCTCTGTAGTGTTGGTTTTCCGCAGGTCGAGCCGGGGGTGTCGGGTGCAGAGTGGAAAGTCTCACTCTTCCGGCGGGAAACATGTGGTCTTTAAAAGTTGCTTCTTTGTTGCAAAGTTGCTGTCTTTGTGGAACAGAGCCGCTGTCCTCGGGAGTTCTTGGTCCTTTTAGATGCAGGGTAGTCCTCTGAGGCTTCAGAGGTTGCTGGACCCTGGGAGACGCATCGCTGTTGCAGTTTTTCTTGAAGTGGGGAGTCAGGCCGGTAGGGCTGGGGCCAAAGCAGTTGGTGTCTCCGTCTTCTCTGCAGGACTTCAGGTCAGCAGTCCTTCTTCATCTTCAGGTTGCAGGGATCTATCTTGCTTGGTTCTGGGGGCCCCTAAATACTCAATTTAGGGGTGTGTTTAGGTCTGGGAGTTTAGTAGCCAATGACTACTAGCCCTGAGGGTGGCTACACCTTCTTTGTGCCTCCTCCCTGAGGGGAGGGGGGCACATTCTTAATCCTATTTTTGGGAATCCTCCATCTGCACGATGGAGGATTTCTAAAAGTCAGAGTCACCTCAGCTCAGGACACCTTAGGGGTTGTCCTGACTGGCCAGTGACTCCTCCTTGTTTTTCTCATTATCTCCTCCGGCCTTGCCGCCAAAAGTGGGGCTGTGGCCGGAGGGGGCAGGCATCTCCACTAGCTGGGATTCCCTGTGGCGCAGTAACAAAGGGGGCGAGCCTTTGAGGCTCAACGCCAGGTGTTACAGTTCCTGCAGAGGGAGGTAAGAAGCACCTCCACCCAGTACAGGCTTTGTTACTGGCCACAGAGTGACAAAGGCACTCTCCCCATGTGGCCAGCAACATGTCTGGTGTGTGGCAGGCTGGCAAAACTAGTCAGCCCACACTGGAAGTCGGGTATGTTTTTAGGGGGCCTCTCTAAGATGCCCTCTGGGTGTATTTCACAATAAAATATACACTGGCATCAGTGTGCATTTATTGTGCTGAGAAGTTTGATACCAAACTTCCCAGTTTTCAATGTAGCCATTATGGTGCTGTGGAGCTCGTGAATGACAGACTCCCAGACCATATACTCTTATGGCTACCCTGCACTTACAATGTCTAAGGTTTGTCTTAGACACTGTAGGGGCATAGTGCTCATGTGTGGTATAGTGCACCCTATCTTAGGGCTGTAAAGCCTGCTAGAGGGGTGACTTTTCTATGCCATAGGCAGTGTGAGGTTGGCACGGCACCCTGAGGGGAGTGCCATGTGGACTTAGTCATTTTCTCCCCCCACCAGCCCACACAAGCTGGCAAGCAGTGTGTCTGTGCTGAGTGAGGGGTCCCCAGGGTGGCATAAGACATGCTGCGGCCCTTAGAGACCTTCCCTGGCATCAGGGCCCTTGGTACCAGGTGTACCAGTTACAAGGGACTTACCTGGATGCCAGGGTGTGCCAATTGTGGAGACAAAGGTACATTTTTAGGAAAAGAACACTGGTGCTGGGGCCTGGTTAGCAGGCCTCAGCACACTTTCAAATCATAAATTGACATCAGCAAAGGCAAAAAATCAGGGGGTAACCATGCCAAGGAGGCATTTCCTTACACAGCAGCTTTGCACAACTGGATCAAGATGACCAGCCTGGCCGATCTGGGCCTCGGGACAGTCTGTTCCCCTGACACTGGCACAAGCCACCACAGAGCCTCCCCCCTCAGGAAACACCACCACAGCACCCACCCAACGGGCCCATACCTCTGTCCCCAGGACATGTCAAACATCAGTGTGTCCACCTACATCTACAGGTAACCCAGGCTAACCCACCACCCCAAGAAAATCAGGGAGCTGGGGGCAGTGGCAGTGGGCACACGGTTCAGGGGACAGAGGAATAGGAAAACAGGGGAACTGGAGGACTGCTGTGTGACAGGGGGAGGACAGGCCCAGGGAACCCACTCTCCACGAAGCCCTCTCCAACATCATGGGAGCGTACCATCATTCCCAGGAGACGATGGCAACGGTACTGGCCAACTTTCAGGAGACCCAGCGGCTGCAGGAGGAACACTATCTGGGGATCAGGGAGGAACTGAAGTCCATTAACACCACCCTGGTCACCATTTCAGGGGTGCTGCAGGACCTTGTCAACAGCAGGAGGGACACTGTGACACTAGCCTGGATGATGAACAGCCCTCCACCCCCGCCAGGAAATGAGATCCCCCTGAATGTCACCCTTCTGTCCCACTTTGTCACCCTGTCCATCCTTCAACTGCCCTTGCTCCACTTCCTATGCCCCTTTGGACAATGCACCTCACACAAGCATCATACCCATGCAGACATACCAACATCCACTGCCTCCACTGTGTCCCCTCCTCCACGTCTCCCCCCTCCCTTCAGTCTCGTCTCCACTCACACCTGCATGCACTACATCTTCAGCCACTACCTCCATCACCAACACGCCCATCACCACACACTGCTCACGTACACTCACCACCCCCACTACCATTCACCCATCCCCTGTGTCCTCTCCCAGTGTGTCAGTGAGCCCTCCTCCCAAAGTGCACAAACGCAGGCACACACCCACCCAACAGCCATCCACCTCACAACAGCCTCCGGCCCATGCACCTTCACCCAAATTCAGCAGACGTACACCTCCTACAACCACCACCTCTTCCTCCACTCCCAAACCCCCTCCATCTACCCGTCCCAGTGTGTCTAAAATACTTTTCCTGGCTAATATTGACCTGTTACCTACACCTTCCCCCGTCTGTCCCCTAGGGCCAGGCTTTCCAGGTCCCAACCCAGCACCTCAGCCACCACATCCCCGGCCACAGTGGTGGCAGCAACTGCGGGCTATTGGAGTGCGCCAACCATCAGGGCTGCCAGTGTGCCACGGAGCGAGGGAAGGACATTCCGCCACCCGCCAAGCTCAAAAAGTTGCCCACATCCCAGAGGGAGAAACAGAAAACACCTGCCACCAAGGGGTCAGGGAAAACGAAAGGGGATAGTGGCAAGACAGCTGTGCCACCATCAAAGGTGGGGAAAGGCCAGAAACTGAAGGGCAGGTCAGGAGAGGGCATGGTGGCACCGACTGAGGGACCAGTGTCACACCTTCTGTCCACTTCGACGCCAACCTGTACGGCGGAGAAGACCGCCACCTGCACTGCTACCTGCACCACCACAGACCCCACCGCCAGCCCCGCCCCACAGACCCCACCACCAGCCCCACCCGCCACAGACCCCGCCACCAGCCCCGCCACCACAGAGCCCGCCGCCAGCACCGCTGCCACAGAGCCCGCAACCAGCACCGCAGTCACAGAGCCCTCAACCAGCACCACTGTCACAGAGGCCGCCGCAAGCACTGCTGCCACACAGCCCACAACCAGCACTACTGCCACAGAGCCCGCCGCAAGCACCGCCGTGACTGACACCGCCGCAAGCACCGCCGCCACAGAGCCCACCGCCAGCACCGCCACGACAGACACCGCCGCAAGCGCCGCAAGCGCCGCAAGCACCGCCAGCGGCCCCGCAACATCCTGAGCCAGCGGCACCATCGCAAACATGGCTGCCATCCCCAGTGGTCAGTCGTCCGAGGCTGGTGGTGAGTTCCAGGAGCCTGGGCAGCTTCCATGAAGCATCACTTTCAGTGGAGAAAGGCATCCACTACCTCAGTCCTTGGCAGGATGAAGAACTCTGGGCACAACGCCCCCTCTAGAACCAGTGGGGAAAGGCATCCACTACCTCAGTCCTTGGCAGGATGAAGCACTCTGGGCACAACGCCCCCTCTAGAACCAGTGGAGAAAGGCATCCAGTACCTCAGTCCTTGGCAGGATGAAGCACTCTGGGCACAAAGCCCCCTCCAGAACCAATGGAGTATCACATTCACTACCTCAGTCCTTGGCAGGATGAAGCACTCTGGGCACAAAGCCCCCTCCAGAACCAGTGGAGACTGTTATCCACTTGAGAGACTTTGGCTTTGCACTCCCCAGGATAAAGCAGTGGGCAAACCACCCACTGGAATGACTTGTGAGACTGTGGCTTTGCACTCCCCAGGATAATGCAGTGGGCAACCCACCCACTGGAATGACTTGAGAGACTGTGGCTTTGCACTCCCCAGGATAAAGCAGTGGGCAAACCACTCACTGGAATGACTTGTGAGACTGTGGCTTTGCACTCCCCAGGATGATGTAGTGGGCAACCCACCCACTGGAATGACTTGAGAGACTGTGGCTTTGCACTCCCCAGGATAAAGCAATGGGCAAACCACCCACTGGAATGACTTGAGAGACTGTGACTTTGCACTCCCCAGGATTAAGCAGTAGGCAAACCACCCACTGGAATGACTTGAGAGATTGTGGCTTTGCACTCCCCAGGATAATGCAGTCGGCAAACCACCCACTGGAATGACTTGAGAGACTGTGGCTTTGCACTCCCCAGGATAATGCAGTGGGCAACCCACCCACTGTAAAGACTTGAGAGACTGTGGCTTTGCACTCCCCAGGATAAAGCAGTGGGCAACCCACCCACTGGAGAGACTTGAGAGACTGTGGCTTGGCACTCCCCAGGATACATCGATGGGCATGGAGCCTCCTCGTGAAGCAGTGGCGTTGTGCGTTCATCAGGCTGAGGTGCCCCCCTCCCTTTCCCCTGAGGTGCCTGTATATTTTCTATGTGATGCCCCTCCAGTGTTCTCTCCGTTTGGAGTCAGGTATCTAGTGTGGGCCTCGCCCATGCATTTTGGACCCAGTGGTCCACGGACAATGATTGGTGCACTATCCGGACTTGTGTAGTTGGTGTACATACTTGTATATACTGGATTTTGAGTTTTGACTGATGGAATTTTATTGATTACAATCGTTACAATAATTTCCTTTTGTCCTTGCGTTAATCAAGGGGGTGGCGGGTGTATATGTAATGTTACAGCATGTATTTGTGTGTATGGTGTTGTGGGTGAGGGTGGGGGTGGGTGTGTTGCGTGTGTGTGTCACTCTCTTTTCCCTCCCCCCTCACCTGTGTTATAGGTGCAGTACTCTCCGTGGTTGTCGTCGCCGTCGTTGGAGCTCCTGATAGAGGAGCAGGAAGACCATCGCCGGCAGGATCTGCAGTTCTGGCTCCATGGCGTCCTGGTTCCTCGTGGGATGTGGAGAGGTGAGTGTTTTCCCTTCTGTGTACTGTTTCCACCGTGTTTTTATTCACGTTGGTTCCGCCCCTGGAAAAGGTGGCGGATAGCCGTGTTGTGATAGGGTGGGCGGTACATTGTCTTCCGCCTGTCTGTTGGCGGTGTCCGCAGCGATGTTTGTTTGTACCGCCGTGGCGGTCGGAGTGTTAAAGTGGCTGTCTATGTTGGCGGTTTCCGCCATGGTCGTAATCCCATTTTTTTTCCCGACGGACTGTTTGCGGTATTACTGCCGCTTTAACACCGACCGCCAGGGTTGTATTGAGGGGTATATGTCTCATTTGAATAGAAAAAACTCCTGCACAATTTTTCCCTTTTTGCAAAAGGAAACTTTTGGCAATCCCCCTCCTTATAAGGAAGCTCCTGCAAACCCTATGGGTTCTGATCATCTCTGTAACTCCTGGAAGGTTCTGGCCACACATTCTTGTTTTAATCAGTTGCTTATTGTCGGGGGTGATCTAGAGAACACAATTCTCCCTTATTTTAACATGAGTCCTCCCCCGGATGTGGAAGTCTTTACCATGCCGGACATTGAGGTAAAAGGGATGTTTCTCACAAAGAGCTTTTCTCCTCATCTGGTGTCTCAACCCTTGGAGAGAAAAGAGGAATCCCCCCGCCTAAGACTTATTAGTAGTACACCTTCGGATCTCTCTCTCTATCTCCAGGATTTCCCTCACTTACCCCTGAGTTTTTGTCCTCTAGAAATTTGCCAAGTGCCCCCCCTGGATCAACATACAGTAATATCAGAATCCTTTAAATGCCTAGAGAGAATACTTTCGTCTATCTTAGCGCTTTTGGAAAAATCGATACATAGCTTTGAAAATTCACAAGATACTCTATTGGCTGTATTGAAAGTCCTAACAGGTCAAAAAAAGGAGGGTTTAACCCCAATTGAGGAAAATCTGTCTACTATAAAAAAGGCCTCCAATGAATTGGGGTAGTTTTCCTGGTATACTTCAGGACTCCTTGGATGCAAATTTCTACACAAACTCAATTAAACCATTGTTTTGTTTTTCAGAGGAACCCAGGCTGGGAAATCACAAGTGTCCCCTTCTCCGGTAAAGTGTGAGGAAAGTTTGACTTGGAAAGTACTGATTATTCCCTGGAAAAGTTATTTTCTCCCTCTCCTCCACAGCTGAATATCCCCGTGTCAGTAAGGAATTAAAATCATCCTCGTCCATGGCTCCATTTCCTATCTTTCTACCTCAGTCTAAGTTACTCTCCATTTGTCCAAGTGTGGAGCACAAGAGGATGGAATCGATTAAGCAAGTAGCCAATGAAGTGAATTTGCGAAAATCAAAAAAGCAGGGAAGAAAAACTAAAAGGCGGATTTCTAAAAGAAAACCTAGAAAGGTAAAGTTTGATGGCCAGACTCCTTCAGGAATCTCTCCCCCCATGGATGTTATCAATAAAGACCCAATTGAGGAGAGGATGAATGTTTTTGCAGGCCAGGAAGTCATTGTACCCACCTCCATTAAGGAAGAACTCAATTTAGTTCCCTTTTGGGATCTTCCTGTGGACAAACCAGATGAACTATTGAGTGTAAAGAAGGTGACCTCTTCCCTTAATCCACATGCAGATGTGTTCTGTAATACCTTGCAATTAATTCCTGACAACTTGGGTGGTGGAGTTTCTAATGGGAAGACGGAGAATCCTTTCAATTTTTCTGGGTCAAAATCATACCTTTAGTTTTGAGTTTTATTTGAATCAAATTTACCTTTAAATCGTTCTCTTTTAATATCATGTTTTGCAGATACACCGGAGTTAAGTTTAATTGAAAGTGGTGATATTGCTTGTGTATCTTTAATGCAGGGTCGCAACTCTGCAAAATCAAGAGCCTGGTTTTACTCCAAAACTATTGCAAATTTGATCTTAGTCAATTGTGAACAATTGCAACGTAGAGGCTTAGATGTGCTCCCAGATAGGAAGATGGATCCCCATTTCTATAAAATCCAGTCCTCCCTGGCGCCAGGCATGAATAAAAGCAACATCACTCTTGGGCATGGGTCTTTGACTCCTCCCCTGGAAAATATGAAGGTCTCGCTTTCCCAGGGAGGAAGAGTGGTGAAGTTTGTTAAAGAAGTTCAGCCTCCCTCCCGGAGCTCCTCCCAAGATAACTGGAGCTGGGGCTTTAAATAGTAGTAAGGTGAAGGGGAATTACCCTCAACATGGTTTTTAACCATAACCTTCATGTGGTCTCCTAGAATGCTGCAGGATTAGAGAATTATATAGGTAAATTAGACCATATCTGCTTTGTTCAAGCAGACCTAATCTGCATCCAGGAGACTTGGAGCGTAACTAATATTTCTTGCCCGGGGTACACGGTCCTGAGTCAAAAAGACAGCCACCCAAGTTGAGGCATGCAAAAGGGGGTACTGCAATATTCTTAAGTGATAATCACAGATGGGAGTTTGAAATCATTCCGACTCTACATAATTCTTAACAGATAATTGGAATTGTGCCAATACTGAACGATGGTAGAAAAATGCCAGTTTTAGTGGTAAATGCTTATATTCCCCCTGACAAGGAGCATGATAGGATGTTATTGCATATGCTGAATTGTATTTCTTCTTTTTTAAGTTCAGATGAAACTGTATTTGAAGTTTTAATAGTGGGGGATTTAAATTGCAAAATCTTGAATGCATCCCTCTCGATCTTTAGTGATTATGAAAGGGAATCCCTCCTCAATATTCCACCTATTCGTTTTCCTCCCAGTATTAGGACAGACAAATGGTGGTTTGCTCGGCTAAAAGGTTTGAGGGAACTTAGCTGTATAATTTTGAATGGCCGATTTTAGTCAGACTCCACTGTAGCATTTACTCATAAATCACACTTGAGTAATTCTATCATTGATTATTTTCTGGCCTCCTACCCCCTAGCACAAACTGTGGAGGATATGGCAATTATGGGTATTTCACTTCGTGACCATAAGATTTTGAGCCTCTCACTAAAACTCCAAATGTCTCCTATTGAAACATGGAACCTTAAGAGTCAAAATCTGAACTTTAATGCGAAAACGGGTCGAATGCATTGGTCACCTTTGAAAATGTTGTCCCTAAAGGAATTAGTTGAAATAGTGTTGAGAAATATTGTTGCCTCGCATAAAGATCCGCTAAAATGTTTTTTCAAATTTATGGGAAATGTTATTCAGAAAATCCAGTCAAAATGTATCAAACCTCCACAACAGAAATTAAGGCTCCCTCTTCTCCTATTGAATAGGAAAATTAATAGACTGGTTAGGTTACAGCATGGGCGGGAATTGGAGGAGAGGGGTAGAAGAATTTCCCTTCTCAAGAGGAGAAGAGTACGGATGAAGGTGAGAATAAGGAAGGAGGAAGCAGACAGTGGCGGCCGGCAGCTTTAGGAGGGAGGGGGAGGGAGGGGGTGGGCGGGGGCACACACACACTCATTCTTTCACACACAGACACGCATGCACGCACGCACGCACATCCATTAACAACACTCATACCATTCAAACATGCACGCATGCACCAACCATTCATTTTAAAACATCACACACACTCATTCTTTCACACACGCATGCTCGCACATCCATTAACAACATTCATACCATTCAAACATGCACGCACGCACCAAACATTCCATTTGAAACATCACACACATACACACACACACTTACCTTCGGCCTCCAGGTCCCAGGAGGGTTGGGACTGCTGCCTTTCCTCATTGGCTGACCTTAGGTCAGCCAATGAGGGAAGGCAGCAGTACCAGCCTCGTTACAGAGTGGGATGGGGTCAGTGAGACTGCTGACCCCACCCCACTCTGTGACGAAGTGTCACTGATTGACACTCGCTCTGGGCACTTCAGGGCTTAAACTGAAGCGCCCAGGGAGAGTGTCAATTGGTGACGCTTTCCTCGTCACCCAGGGGAGGGCCTCGAGGCACCTTTGCTGCGCTCAGGAGGTCATGCCCATAGGAGCTGTGATCTCCTCAGACCAGCAAAGTTCAGCTCAGACAGCCAGGAGTCTGCGCAAATCGCGCATGTCTGCTCCTGGCTGCCTGACCTGAACATGAAGAGTATCTGTCAGGCTGACCTTTGTTCAGCCTGACAGACACACTTCATGGGGGGAAAAAGGTGGGGGGGGTGGCCCCTCCGCCCTAAAGGACGGGCCACCACTGGAAGCACATCAGCGCTGGATTGCTCTGCGGGAAGCAGCCAGGGTGAAAGACAGTCGTAAATTCTGGTCACTTATTTCTGAAGGTTGTGGGTCTTGTAAAACTCCCTCAGCACCACCAATTGCTGAGTCAGAATGGAGGGACTATAACCTCTCCCTTTATGCAGAAAATGAGGTCATGGAATTAGAGGAATTGGACCTAAAGACCGTTTGTTGGTTGGAGCCCGATGCTTTCGGGCCCCTACAATCCTCAAGATAGAGGGGTATATAAGGTCGGTGAGGGCCTCGGGAGCGATGAGTCCTGATCAAGTCCCTATGGCAGTAATTTAAAAAGCGCCCTCGCTCTGGGCAAAGATCCTTAACCCGGTATTCCACTCTTGCTATTTGTATGGTACTATCCCGGTGTCTTGGACAGGGAGTATCATTGTTCCTTTGTATAAAAAGGGCGATAAATCTTAAGCGCTAAACTATCGGCAAATAGCCCTGTTGGATGCTGTTGGTAAGATCTTCGCTAAAAGCATACTCGTACGTCTAACCTCCTGGGAAGAAGAAAACTTGATCCTCCCTGTCGAGCAGGCAGGCTTCAGGAAGGGGCATAAAACCCTAGATAATATTCTTTTAATGCAGATCATAAATGAAAAGTATGTTCAGCTTAGGGGTGGGGTGGTATACGCCGCTTTTATTGACTTTTCTACAGCTTTTGACAGGGTAGACTGTGAGATATTATGGAAGAAAAGATCAAAATTGGGCATTCCTTTAAATTTGCTATGTCTAATTATAGTCTTGCACTCTTCAATGTGGTGTAAAATACTGCTAGGTGGAGAGCAGAGACTTTCTTCTCAATTCGAGACAAAAAATGGTTTAAAACAGGGTTGCCTTTTGGCACCTCTTCTTTTTTCCTTATATCTTCACGACCAGCCATCTGTATTATGGAACACCCAAGGATTTGCACCCATAATTGGAGGCACTCCAATTTCTTGCCTTCTCTATGCCGATGATATTGTTGTGCTCGATTTCACCCCGAAAGGTCTCAATAGGCGACACGCGGCCTTACATGATTTTTCGAATCAGCATTACCTAAAAATAAATGTATTAAAGTCCCAAGTAGTATGCTTCCAGGGGAATAAATCCTGTAAAAAAAATAACTTTATATGGTCAGTGGGTCAGCAGAGTTTGGAGCTGGTGAAATCTTACTGTTTTTTGGGAAAAATCCTGTCCTGTTCCCTTAGTGATAGAGACCACATATGTAAGAACAGCAGTAAGGCTCTGTCTCAATCTCAGGAGATATTAGCCTTTTACAAAGCGGTGGGCCGGCGGTACTTCTCATACCTACTATCTGTTTATCAAGCTGAAATTTTGTCTTCTATCCTCTATGCCATTGAGGGAATCAAAACTTCAAAATGGGAGTTTTTGAATAAAATTGAAGGCCGGATTCTAAGAAGCTTGGTTGCCTATAATAACTCAGTTTCTGTGGCAGCTTTAAGGTTAGAATTTGGTCTTCAGAGTATTTATATACAGGGCCTAGCTGCAGTAATCTGGAGAGCCTACTGTTTGGCCCAGAGTACAACACAATCCCTAAGATCCCTAGCCTATAAAGAAATATTTGGCTCACTAAGAGATAACTCTCACTTTTATAGAAATATTAACCATGCTATGCAAATTCTTCAGTTAGATGTTCATTTGTTGTTATCTCAATACCCCTAGTAATTTAAAAAGAGTCTAAAAGAAGCTACAAGGGAAAAAAGTTTATTTTTGGACATGGAGTTCTGCATTAAAAACTGGAGGTTAAGGGCACTAACAAATTCAGTGATTTTTTATTATCCACAACCTTATTTTCGGTGGAACTTACCCCATGGAGTAAATTCATCCTGTAATCTCATCCTGTTGAGATTTAACAAATTACCTCTGAGAGATGTAACGGCTAAGTAGGATGGTTCCTCGAATATTTGTGATCTTTGCCAGCTAGGGATACAACATTTTATGCATGTGTTATTTGTTTGTCCATCCTTAGATGAGTTACGGAAAAAATGGTTGAAACCGTTATGTGTGAAATTCAACATATGTTTTTATGATGGGTTATTGAATTTATGTATAATCCTCCGAACGAAATATTTTGTTTGAGGATGTTTAACATTTTTTAGGCCTTTTTAAATTTTTATTGAGTTTAGCACTCTCTCTGTAGTTATAATTTATAGTCACAATCTTGAATGTTTTGGTATTTTTATTCCGGGGCGTATGATAGGCCCTTTGGCCTGGGTGTAGGCATCAACTCTCCTGTTAATTGGTATTTTATTTCTTCTTTTAAACTGGTTATTTATCAAATAGTGTTTTTATGTAAATATCGTATGATGTTTAACTTAGAAATGTTGGGCTGTGACCTGATTACTTCATACTGAAATATATTTCTGTTTTATTTCTTTTGTCTTTTATATAGTACTTAAGATGGGTTTGTATATATTTGATATGGACCGCATTATTTATACCTTTGTTTAAATGTTGGGTGAACACGTGGACCTCCAAATCGTGAAATAAATAAATTGAATTGAATTAAAAAGAACAAGTCAAGGGAATCCATAGCAAAACATTGTTGCAATACCAGTAATTTTCATATTTGTGGGATTGGAATTGCAACACTTCCTCCCTAAGGGTTCATTTGGAATCTCAGATGCAACATTCTGCTCAATTAATAGCAATACTGACTCATCAATATCCTGTCCAACTTTGGGTGCACCTTTTACTCACAGTAACATGTGAATATGTAAAGTACCTCTAGCTTGGTACACTTTCCTCCAAAAGTACTCAATGACCTCACCCAAGATTCCTTTTTGATGCAGATGAAGCAAAGTTTAGCTTAAAACCTATGACTAAAGTACCTACTTACATTTTCTCAATCCAAAGAGCACAATTCTCTAGGTTTTTTTAAAACTGATTCATTCAGAAACAATAGGAGGGTTCTCTCCTGTTGTTTTTGTATGGTTAGAAGTTTGGGAAAGTGAGCAAACCTGGTATCACTTCACACTCCCTTCTTCTTGAAATATAGTTTTAAAATTGATGCCAGCAATGTTTTAGTTAGCTTTCCTGAGGACATTGTGGGGATCGTCTCAAGAATACTCAGCGAAGCTCGTAGTTACTAACCAGATGGGTTTCACCTAAGACAAACAACATGCACTTTAGCTCAGCATGCCAAATGGACCAGTATCTTTGCTAAGACAGGAGTCACGTCCATGGGGGTTGTGCGTCAGAAAATGACCCAAGTCAGGTCAGAGTCAATATTTTTAACGCACACATGACTAGCGTCATTCTTTGAGGCAAAACCTCCAGTCTCCCCTACACCTCCCTTTCCCGGTTAGCGTCATTTGTTTTGACGCTGACTGGGCCTTAGTGCAGGCTAGCTTCATTCCTTAAATATGATGCCCAGCTGGTGTCTAGGAATGATCATAACCGGCAGTAAACTTTTTGACGCAAACCTGCGCTAGCGCAGGTTTGCGTCAAAAAGTATAAATCAAGGCCTTAATGTTCTTCTTCAAGTCTAGTGGAAGATACATTATTTTGCCTATTACACCTTCCAGTAACTAATTCGGAGGTAACTTTGCATGCAGTTTTTGGCTGCTTTGGCACTATAGCTTAGAAGTCTGGCTAACAATACTCTCATATAGCTGCAGCTGCGGAAGCTCAACAGGAACTGAAGAGATTTCTAAGGTATTGTAAATTGATCTCACAGGCATTTTTTTATCATCCTGTTACTATAGGTGCTCAGCTTTAAAGTTGTCCTATACTATTGAAACAGTCCTATAATAGGCACCATAGCATGGTGCTGATCTGCAGGCGTATAATAAACCATTAGTCATATTGCTATCATCACTGTGAGACACTATAATAGTAGCACTTGATTTTCATTAATTTGACACATACTTCCACTACTGTGCACCATATTTGTAGTGCCAAGTTTTGAATAAGAGAACAATACAAATAGCCCAGGCTAATAAATCAAATAGATGTACACACCACTAATAAGGACGACTGAAGCACTACAACTTAGAGATGTTCACTATCAATTTTAAATAAAATGAAAGAAGAATTAAACACAGGAAGGAGAAAGTAAAAAAGTGCATATGAAACCAACTGACCTGCTGAAGAACACATCTTACATAGCTCTCCGAAAACATGGGCCTGCATTGAACACCACCCATTGCTCTAGATTTAAAGCTGCAATATATTTTCACATTTCAAACATATGAAGCTCATAGAACACTCTATAGTGTAAGTAATACCAGAAAGAGATCACATAGCTTATTAATATGTACTCTTCAAACCAGAGATATGTTTCACAATTTTATGTATAGTACCCACTATGTTGCCTCTATAAAGCATCTTCTCGTGAAAATTGTGTATGGCAATGTGATATCAGCATTCAATCTGAACTAATAAAAAACATTTTGTCATCTTCATGATTCAACTGTGGTTTCTAGCACCTTCCATCTGAGGTTTATAAGAAATAAAACAAAAAAGTCTGACATCAACAGGACATAGAAAGACTCAAATCAAGTACCAGGACAGGAACAGGAGTAGAATGTATGACACTTAGGGGCATATTTATACTCTGTCTGCGCTGAATTTGCATCAAAAATTTTGACGCAAATTCAGCGCAAACCTAACACCATATTTATATTTTGACGCCCGAGCCTGCGATCGCCAAAATTCCGCTGTGTGCATCATTTTCTGGATGCGTGAACCCACCTTGCGGTAATGACATGCAAGGTAGGCGTTCCAGTACAAAAACTGACTTAAACACCTGCGCGCCATATTTATCCTACCGCACAAAAATCCGGCACGGCTGGGAGGCGTAGTCGGAAAATGGTGCACAGCCCGATTTGCGTCAAAAATTAACGCCTGGGTCAGGGCAGGTTTTAAAATGGGGCAAACACACCAGTACTTAAGGGAAACACACAGAAGCAACATCAGAGCTCCAAAAGGAAGACATGGAGGTGCTATTCATCCAGCATGCACAAAGACGCAGAGCACAGGACCAACAGCAGCAGCTTCCACCACACCAGCAGGGACCCCAAAGGCAACGCAGAAGGCAGGAGAGGATATTCTGGACCAGGACAACCCTTCAGAGCCTCAGAGAACATGACATCATCCAGAGGTACAGACTAAACTGGCAAACCATACAGCAGCTGCTGCGCCACATTGAGCCACAGTTGGCACCCAGCTTGCAGACACCCCACATCATTCCACCAGAGACCAAGCTGCTAGCTGTCCTCCACATGTTGGCAAGTGGCTCTTTTCAAACCAATGGTGCCCTGGTTGCTGGGATCTCACAGCCCTCCTTCTCTGCCTTCCTTCCCAAGGTACTGGATGCCATCATCTCCCTCACACCCAGCCACATCAGCTTCCCCAACACACAGCAGAAGCAGCAGGAGACCAAACAGGGCTTCTACCAAATCAACGGCTTCCCACACGTGCTTGGTGCCATTGACTGCACACATGTACGGATTGTCCCACAGGCTGCAACCGAGCATCTATACCGCAACAGGAAGCACACACACTCCATCAATGTGCAGGCCATTGTGGATCACCAGGGTTTGATCACCAACATTGTGGCAAAGTATCCTGGGAGTGTACATGATTCATTCATCTTCCGCCACCCCACCATCAATTAACACTTCCAGGATGGATGGTATGGAAATGGCCTACTTGTTGGTAAGTACAGAAACCCAGTTATATACACACAGCACAGCAACCCTGTGGGACACACAACACATACACCACTACATTGACACATGGCCAGGAAGACACTGAGGTTGTGACACTGCTAGTCATGTTTGATATCCTGACCCAATGGGATACACACCTATGGACAAATGACAGATGCAAATAACAACAGATGCCACTCCAGAGACACAAGGGAACATTTTAAAACCACACAGTGACAATGACATGGCCTTAACTGGCAGTACAACTTGGAAGATGAATCTTCCAACATCACATCAATAACACTCAATCACACACCCTTCTAACCAATATGTACTGTGTAAGGGGTATGCAGTGTGTTTCGCTGCAGGTCAAACACCATGACACACATAGCATGATGATGATGACTCTAATGAATGGGACATGGAATCATTGAGGCTGTACCAACATCTCACATCACTCCTGGGCTGACATTGGCCAATACCAATAAGCAAGTGGACTGTGATAAGAACACATATTGATGTGACAATATTGCAAAGTGCACATTGCTACACATACGGATTGAGACACATATACACAACAGATGTACAGGCATATGGACCTTCTTAGAATTAAACCTTTACCTCCACAACCAAATTAGCCACATTATGTGGACCAGGTTCAGTAGTGTAGGTATACGTTTGAACATGAGCCAACTCGGTGAGGGTAGAAAAGTAGGTCTGCATAGAACGGGTCACACATGCAATATTTGTGTATTGTGAATTGTCAACACCACAGTGCTGCCAACTTATGGAGATGTGTTGTGCATTGTACCCTAGCCAAATCAAAGGGCCTCACTGATGTTAAACAAATTCTCTTGCATATGTTAAATTGGATGGGATGTCCAGGCCATATAGATGCAACCGTGTTGCCACCACTGTG
The DNA here is from genome assembly GCF_031143425.1 of Pleurodeles waltl. Classification (NCBI taxonomy): domain Eukaryota; kingdom Metazoa; phylum Chordata; class Amphibia; order Caudata; family Salamandridae; genus Pleurodeles; species Pleurodeles waltl. Next base: position 577,278,291 of record NC_090448.1, read on the forward strand.
GAATTAATTCTGTGTATGGAAGTATCATGTCACCTCCAGTTAAGGCACACAAACACCTCTTTCACATGACATAATGCATGGGAGTACACAATGTACTCCAAGTCTACAAAAATAACGCTGACATCCAGTCAATCAGCCAAACACCAGTTCAGATAATGAAACAAACCAATGCTGATGTTACATATTAGAAGCCTAGGATTCCACACAATAACACAAACACAGATGAGTCACAGACAACACAAGATAACCACTGCCATGCAAAGTGATAATCATGGTGCAACTCCATCAAATTTTTTCACTCATTTTCTCTTTCAGCTGATCAGGGGTATGGGATCCAGCCATGGATCATGACCCCATTTGCAAACCCAAGCACTGCAGCAGAGCATGCTTACAATGAGGCACATCGGAGGACACATACCATAGTAGAGAGGACCTTTGGCATCCTGAAGTCAAGATTCAGGTGCCTCAACATCATCGGAGGCAGCCTCTTATATTCCTGGGAAATGGTCTGCAAGATCATTCTGACCTACGCCATCCTGCACAATATATGTGTAAGGAGGAACATTCCCCTCTATGAACCAGACCCACAAATGCCTGAAGAGGAGGAAGAGGAGGATGCTGTCCATCAACATGAGGGGGACCATCCAACCACTGCTGTAGGATTGCGTCGGAGACAACACATTGTACAAAACTTCTTTTAACTATAGTCACCATCACCACTTTCTTACTATATCTCATTAAACACCTAATCTAATCACTAAATCATGGTCCGGGTAATTATTTATGCATCACATGATCCTTAGGAATCACAATCAGAGTTTAGCCTCATGGAGCAGTGCAGTAATACAGATTAGGATACTGAAAAAGCCATATTACATTTGTTGGGTATGAATGTGCATCCAACTTCACACAAAGTGTAAATTACATATATGGTGTTCATTTTACATTTGAATGGCAATGTCAAAGTAGCACAACTATGGGAAACATCCATGTTCGCAACATGGTTCATTGCAGCATATGGCACACAACTAAGACACCATCAATCACAAGTAAAAAACCTGCTTCATACATGAGCTTGTGGATTTACAATTGCTTTAGTAACAGGAATGTATGACCACACCCTTGACAGCAGTAAGTGTGACATCAGCTATCTCTGCAAGGAGCATGTGTGAAAAGAAGTCCATGTAAGCTGCAAATGGATAGCACGAGTGCCCCAAGTATGATAAGCATTGCTCACAAGACATGCCCTGTGCATGCCATCCCAGGTTATAAGTTCTGTCACAGGCATTTATTCAGTCTCTCCCCACCCTTCTCTAGGTGGCCCTGTAACAGGACTGTTTGTACCCTGATAATCCATCATCTACACACACCCAGACTCACATTCTGACTCCAGTGTGCTTCCCTCTTTAGTATGGCATGCCATGGTCCTAGTTCATTTGGCTGCATGGACTGCAGGTCCCAAAATGCACTGCCTGGTAGTCTGTAGGACCTGTAATCACCAGTCCATTGCTTCCCATGTGGAAGGTACTGTTGGTCCTTTGAACTGGATTCACACCTACAGGACTTCTGAGAGACTGAAGCTGCACACACCTGTGAGCACTTCCATGCAGACCAGCCATTTGAACCTGCACTGCCATTGCTGCTGCCTGGAACAGCTTAGAAGCTGCCATTTTCAGAATATCCTTGTTGTGCATTGCCTTATAAACCACTTGTGTAACACAGCCCTTGGGTTATTGTGTAACATTGCAGCCGACAGCACAAATCCAGTTTTAATTTTCCACAGTGTTGTTCAGGCTTTTCCCAGTCTGAGTCTGCTCACTGTGCATTTGCCTTGTTCATGTTAGTTCCTGACAAAGCGTACATCCTGTTAGCCTGATTGTTACCTGTCTTTGTGTTACCACAGAGGTTCTCTGTGGCTACATTTCTCTCATAGTTGCTTTCTATGCCCTCTCTTTCCTCCTGCGGTATTGTGTCTGGAAGGTCAACGATGAATCCTCAAATAGATTGTATAGTTTAATCAGATTACATATGGTATCAAGGTGTGGGACATGTATTCAAATAGCCTAATCCCGGCACTATCCCTTGCCTGTGTTTCAGTTATGCATGAGTGACAAACAGTGACAGTGTACTATGGCTGTGTGCATGGATTGGGTATGGTGCCTCCAGCACAAAAAACAACGTTTGCTAATGTGCATGAATGGACAAAACATGTTTGTGCCCTCATGGTCAACACACAGATTCACATTGGCGGCAACCCAATGATGGTGGTTGCGTGGTGACTAGCTGTGAGGTTAATCAGCACAAAGGCACTGATGTTCCCTGTTGCAGTGGGAATTTTCAATACCACCCTGTGTACAAATGTTGTGATGAAAGCTGCCGGGTTCTATTTACTGATCCATTACATTTGTCAGCACACCAAGGTTACCCTGTTGTCAGCCTCATAAAACTTCTGCAGTGCCATAGCTCAAATATCCCTATGTGTGTTGTCGATTTCCCTTTGGCTTTCGGTCAATTCTGCTTTGAAGGATACTCTGTTAATGCAGGGAATGGATCCACAGACTCATGAGCAGACATGCATGTAACAGTGACAACATGGAGGACAATAATGACACCGGGTACACATGGCCACACACTTGAACTGGACACCTTTGTGCAATTAACCACTGAAAATATGTGAACACATGCAGCTTTGTCTGCTGGTCCTCCACTGCCACACGAGAAACATATGTCATATATAGGACTCAAACTGTGGAGTAACATTACATTTTTGGATTGTTTTCCGACAATGTGCCACAAACACTGTACCTACATAGCATTTTCAAATGACTGACTCATGGCTAGTAAACAAACAAGTTACTAGGATGTGGTATCCAATATTCCTGTACATGTGATGGCTTACTCATTGCCATTATCAACTGTCCTCTATCTATCCTGTGCATAGTTTGTCATGGGAGCTGTATTGTCCCAAAATTCAGTGCAGTTCACACAGAATTAGATGCTACGTGTATGACAAACACATATCCTGACTCATATCTACGCTGAATAGTTTGTGAAGGTTATCCACATTTACAACACATGCATACAAGCACATTAATGAAAGCACGTCTTGTGACATTCACACAGAGGCCCAACAAAAATTGAAATTGCCAATTCACAGACATTGACACACAGGCAATGAGTTAATGTATTAAGTTGCGTAGCCTTGCTATCCTCTATTGACACACAACCTGCTCAAACTGGTTAATACTAAATTGTATTAAAAAGGTTTGGGTATCTATTGCGTCAGTGAAGAGTGCTCATTCGGTACAACAACATGAGTATCATGGTCCTCAGTAGTGTGATCTGCCACATGTGCCCAAACACTGGAATACACAATGGAGGTGCAGACAGCCTATCTCCGTACAGTTACTGCTGTCATGTACTTTAAAAATGTGAGAAATGACACAAACACAGTAAAAGACATATTTTGATACAAACGCGTCAAAAGAGACCCATATGCGTAAAAAATCGCTGCATATGCGTTGGAAAATGATGCTCACAGCCATTATACATTCATTGGCCGGAGCGGTAATTCCTATACTGCACCCCATGAAATTGGTTACCAGTGCAAAATATTTGGAACTATGAATGCTGGGGAATTTTTTAGCATTTGCGTAAAAACAAATTGACGCACAGACTGTAAGCATCATAAAATCTTGAAGCATCATAATAAAAACGCAACGCATTTGAGGCAGGAAGTGATGTAATAGGATATCCTGTTTACAGAAATGGTACAGTGGGTGTACTTTCACTTTGCAGTCTGTGATTTTTCTAGACTGTGTTGCTGTGCTGGGAGTTTTGTCTGTCCAATTTGTCCTTTTGTCTCCTGTGTGCCATCCTATTTGTCATCTGTTTTATTTGTAATTGTCTCAGTTGTTCATTATAAGTGTGTATTTGTCTTATTTGGTGTCTAATTTTGTCTTTGTACTGTTGGGAGTCTGTAGTGTGTATTGTTAGTTTGGGGATAGTTGGACTGTTTGTGGGTTACTTTACTTTCATTTTCCTCCCTCCTTTCCCTTTATTTACCTCCGTACCCTTTATTTGTACTATTATTTCTGTCATGTTGGGTAGGCCACGTCTGGGGAAAATGGGTGCGGAGGAGCTGGGGGCATTCATTTGGCTGGTGTGCCACTTCCTCCCCCTGATGATTGAAGCAGGTGGCAGAGTGATACAGGGGTATCACACAGAGACGAGGAGGCTCAGGTGGTCCAAGGTGCTGTACCATCTGCGTCGCATTTTCAACACACCACGCAACGACCACCAACTGAAGCACCGCTGGGCTGACCTTGTTGCCAGAGAGCAAGACCTGCTGGACCACCTGGGTGTTGTGATTGGTGGCCCTGTTGGTGAGTACAATTCAGAGTAATGTGCACATTTAAATGCTCTGTAGTGACAGTAGCAGATTTGTTGATATGTTGTAGGCAATGTTTTTGGACATGTGGAATGCAAGTTAAACATACAGTGGCTCTGAGTTATACAATAATTGCTACACATTACCGTCATTTGTTGACACAACAGCTGCACAAACTTACAAAACACAACTTGATCTTGTAAATTAGTGCTGCTTTCATGTCAATAGATGATGGTAATGAGACTCAAACATATCTTTTATCCATGGTCTGTGAGTGTGCCAGGAAAGAGATGTCTTTCACAAGCTAAAGCAAGGAATTAATGTGTTCCCCAATTATTTTGAAAGCATGTCTGAACTGTATTCTGGCCCATATGTACAAATTTCTTCCTAACCTCAGGTAATATCTTAGGCTGATAGTTTGACTTGGTTTTGCCGCAATTAAATTAGGTATGGATGCCAAAGTAATGTACACGGGTTCATAGCTAAATGTTTGGTGCTACTTTCCATAGCTGTAGGGTAAAACATGAAGCAAATGATACAAATTGAGGGATAACAAATATCCCTGGCCCTCTGTTCATTGTACCTGTGTGTTTTAAATTGGTCTTGGGCACAATCGATGGAACTGAGCTGATGAATTTCCCATCTGTGTTACTTTATAGCCATGCACTTCTCATAAGTTATTGGGTCATCATGGGATACCTGAAGTTGGGGAATGCATGGTCACAATGTATTACTTGCATGATGTTGTGCAAGGGACCCCTGAGCAATTCCATCATACATATAAAGTTCCCAAATACTTTGCTACTTTACGTTTGGTACACCCCTGCTGATCTAGTGCAGCATATGTACAATAGCTAACTTCCCAGTATGAAGGCTTTAACAGACATGGATGTACGCTAAGATCAGAAGACCAGCATTCCTGTAACTGCTGCCATTCCCAAGGTACATCATCATGATTGACACAGTAGGACATTTGCTAAATCATGTTTCAATAATGGGACAGTGTCAGTTTGCTGTATACCCACTGATCTCCCAACTTGGCTAATGTAAGATGATGAATGTGGCTAACTGTGACTTCTAATACCCAATATGGGTACACAGGGCAATGAGTGACACATTTCAGGTGCAATGACTACACCTCTGCCCAAGCATTCTGTCATGGATGACCAAAATATACACTGTCAGCATATATTTCTTTGTTGTGTTAATTTCAATAAATGGCCAATCCATGTTTAGCGTCAGATTGTCATCAAGTAACACACAGGATCCCTGCCATTATGGTGTCATGGGGCATATGTGGCTCTGGGGACACTGTAAATATGGCATATGGAACCTACACACAACACAGGCCCACATGTAAGGGACCATAGAAAGCATAATAAATCATGAGCTTAACTCAAACCACATGAGCATCATACAGTAACTGATTGTCCCTTGATGCACAAGCCACAATACCTGAGTGACTGGTATTGCTGTGCACCAGGAATGTGGCTTTGCATGTCTCTCATAACAACAAATAATGAAATGGAGTACACTCTACAAATGAGTCTGCAACCAATTGAGGAATCATGTTTGTCACCACATGATAGTTAGGGTCACTGCATGTGTGCATATGTGTGTATCACTCACTGGAGTGACAGGGTCTATACATGTTTGCAGTGGTATGAATGTTGGTGTATCATCATGCCTGAGGGGCTGGTCCTTCATATATAATGTCACACATAGTAATTTTACTTGACAGTGTTGTACTGTGCACAGACATTGAGCACATTTCACTCTTCCATGCTTTACAGGTGGACCTGCCCCTTACACAATTGGGGAAGTGGCTCGATTTGCGGACCCAGCCACATCCAGTAAGTGTTGATATTTCAGTTCTATGTTGTGTTTGCAGCTGTTGTGTGATTGACTCCTGTGTGTTGGACACATAGGAAGGTATGATGTGCTGGCACATGATCTGATATGTAACTTGACTGGAGTTTGACTTATTTTTCCATATTTGAGTTGGACAATCAGTGGCGGAGAATCATATTTTGGGATTGTAGTGCAGCCTTGTAGGCATGGCCATGTGAATAGTGTGACACTTTTTGTTACATTTCTTGTAAAGAAAAATTTGGAGAGGGCCATTTTCATGATTTAGTCCCACACAGAATAGGGATGCCAAAGTATTACCCACAGACTTGAGCCTCCCTGTTCACTAATGAACATGTTAGACTGTATGTTTGACTTCCTAGCAGCATCTAGCACCACATGTTGTGCTACGTGTATGTGGCACTTGAGTACAATGTCATAGGTGTGCATGCAGCTCATGCCTAGATGGGTGCTTGCATCTATCTGCTTGTTGTAGGACAGATATTGGTAGTATCAAATAATGTTGACTATTGTCTGCAATTACAAACATAAATGTGGATGGGATTGTCCAATGTTTGTCTATCCTAGTTAGACACCATCCTTCCCTGTGGTGGACTGACTAAACCCATGTACAGCTGTCCAAACCTTCCCGGCTGTCTTTGATGTTTGAAAGTATGTGTTGCTTGTCCTTCCCCCCCTGAGGTACAGTCTTAGGGTTATGAAATATGTGTACCTAGGTGTGAGGATCCAAGTGTAGTACACTGACATGCAATTCTGTAATTCATTTGTTCCAACCTAGGATAGCCACTCTTGATTAGCAACTGCATACCATCCTGGCAATTCCATTTACAAATCACAGATCTAGTGGCCCTTGATTGTCATCCAGAAGATAGTCATTAGTTGGCCTGTCACATGTGGAGGACTTGCAGCATTTGTTATGTGACTAATGGCAGAACAATGATACTTAGAGCAATTAAGTATGTACACATCTTTTTTAGCATTGCTGTGCTGTTAGATAGAACATGTGTAGGCTGCGTTGGCATGTACTTCCTCAGGGAGAACTTGTGATCTGAACAGTGATATGGCCTGTTTCAGGTACATTAGATGTAGTTTCTGATTATCATCAGTAGCTGTATAACACAATGATGTAACTAATGTTTGGCTTTATCTTTTTTAACAGCAGCAAATATGGATGCCAACCAGATCTGTGAATTTCAGAGGAGGGCGATGCGTTACCGCCGCATTCTGGATGCAGAGTCTGGGTTCCGCCACATGGCACGGCGTTATTGCCATGAGAGAGCCTCAGGGGTGTGGAGGGCATTTGCCCAAAGGGGCCCATCTGTGTCCACAACAGCAGCCACCACCAGCACCACCACTACGACCCAAGTGGCAGTAAGGATGACAGCCACCTCTGCAGGTCCATCAACATCCTCAGCTCCTGGACCACTGACAACAGCCCCTGCACCTCCCCCTCCAAGCTAGGCACCAGCAACTGGACAACCCTTCACAACTGGCACTCAGACCACCTCTGCTGCAGTCATTAACAATGTTGAATTTCGTGCAATGCAACGTGACATGCAACGGATGTTGCGCAGACTCGACATGCTGCAGCAGGAGGTGTCCCAGATAAACAAGAGTGCGTGGGATTAAGAAGACCCTGCGGAGGTCAAACTTGTGACTTTGAGACCCTCAGCCATGACTCCCTCCCCTCCCTCCTCTTTCCTGGTTCTTATATTGAGTGGGTTTAGGGGGCTTTGTGTTAGGTTAGAATAGGCTGTTAGTTTAGTTAATATTAGTGGGTTGGGGGGTGGAGGGTATGATATTTTTATATGTGGTTTTTTTGTGGGTGGGTGGGGGATGATGTTGGGGTTTTTGTGTATTAAACAAAAAAAAAAATATATATATATATATATATATATATATATATATATATATATATATATATATATATCATATTTAGTATAAGATAGTATGTGTTTAGGTTAGTATGGGCCATATGTATGAACACATTTTCCCATAGGCATATAATGGGTAAAAACCTTTGATACATCTGGCCCTATATGTTGTCCTCCATGTGTCCCGTCATATAAGGGGGGTGGGGGATGATGTTTAGAGTGTTTAGTTAAATGTGCTAAGTAAATTTAGCTTAGGGTAGTTACGGCCAGTTGTGGGTAATGTGTAGTTAGGATAGGTTAGGTTAGTTAAGGTGTTTTCCCTAGTTTTAGCATCCCATTTTTTACAGTTAAATAAATACGTAGGTACTCCTTTACAGTATGTGTCATATGCTTGGGGATCAGGGCCTTGGCATGGGTGAACAGTGTCAATTTAGTATTTGCATTTGTGTTCCATCCTGCATCACTGTCACATTGGCAGCTACGCTAAAACTACTTCGAGAGGAATCTGCCATCCATTGCACACACCACTCAAGGTTACTATGGTTCCCAATGTGTTTTAACGTTTGGATGTATGTTTTCAATCAGTCATACTTTGAGACCAGATTTGGTATTGAGGACACTATGGTACATCTGCCTGCAGCCTGATGTTCATGTGAACCCTGATAAGGTGGGTGATGGTATATTCTCATGTAGTATAGTATACATAACTCACACCTATCATTTCTTACATTGTACTGCCAGGTTACTTATTTGTATGTACACTCGTACACATCCATTCCTGCTGTATGGTGTGTGTGATGTAAATTTTGAGTCAAATGTCACATACCTAAAGATTGTCTTGAAGAAGAATTTGAAGATAATTATTTTCTGCTTAGACATCCCTTGAAGAAGACTTATTCTGTCCAACACAGCATTATACTGTAATGTTTCTATTTACTTCAGATTTAACCCTCATGAAGGGCAGATGATGGTACAATCCAGACCACAGTGGATAGTTATCAGCCCACAATCTTTCAGGGCAGTTGTATTGACATTCTATGGGCATTGACATGAGGCAAACATCACTAATCTCCCTTACGGTTGATGTGTCACATTACACAGAGACAAAGTGGTTGTGTAAGTGCTATTTATTTTAAAGTGCTGTAGTGCAATATTTACATAGGCCAGGATTGTGAGTCCATTAGTGTGACGCCTTAATAATAATAATAATAATAACTTTATTCGGTCCTTGAGGCCATCAAAGCATAAAATCATAAATAGCAAAATTTAAAAACATACAGTCAAAGGATGCAAACGAGCTTGGTGGCTTGATATATATATATATATATACACAGATTAAAACATAACTGAAAATATACACCCCTTTCCTTCAAACATTCTAAGTTCTACAGCCTAAAATAGATAATAAGATAAAATAAAGGATTTATTTCAGTGAGCGATGTCGTATACGCCAAGCTGTCGCAAGGAACTTGCTAACCGCATGGATAACATTTTTAGAAGTATCACTCTTTAAAATCCTAATAGCTATAAAACACTGCCATTTTGACCTAGGGGTCGTGTAAGCAGGACAAAAGAACATAAAATGTTCAATGGTTTCAGTGCAACCAAAGCAAGCTGGGCAAAGATCAGTAGATAAGGGCGCGCCCCAATCTTTAGTTAAGGTTAACAGCGGGAGGCTTCCAAAGCGGAAGCGTGCATAGAGACTATTCCCCAGTAGGTCGGGAATCAAATCAAGATATTGTTCAAATTGAGGATACCACTTGAGATCAGTAAATAGATTAGTCAATCTGCCATAAAATGTACAACGGGCCAAATTACTCGTTATGTGGGACCAGTATACTGTCTTCAAGAGGGTCTTGTCAGATCTCTTCAAGTTGTGTGGCTCTTCCCAAAACCTTCGTAGACCCAGAGTACGGAACCAGTTGGATGCATGCATAACCCAGGGAATGGAGGCCGCTCCCGGCCTCCTTAGAATGTCAAGTACTGAATCTCTGTATACAATAAGTTCCGGAACAATCCAGATCCTTACCCAGTAAAACAGGGGTCTTAAGGCTACCAAGTCAGCTATACGGTTAAAGCCTAGGTCCAGAAACATGGGGATCAAAGGAGTACTCTGGGGGCACGCAGGTAGGGCCCTGGCAAAATTGTTTTATCCCACAGCTAGTCTTTTATTCTCTGAGAAACCCAATAATTCAGCGCCATAGGCGGCTGCACCCTGCGCCTTTACCAAATAGATTTTGATAGCTGGGGATACAGCTTTAGATAAAGAATTCTTATAAATGCGCAAGATAGCAGCCGCTCTGTGCTGAAGAAGCTCCACACTTTTGCCAATTTGTTCCTCCCAGTGCAAGTTATTTGAAAGCCTCACGCCCAAGTAGCCTATGGTCTTGACTCTACTTAATACTAAATCAAAGGCAGATCTGAGGTCCACGAAGACAACATAAAGGGGTTGTTTAGCGAGAACCTCATACTTCCAATACAGGAGACTCAATCTAAAAACCTGGTCTATCTTGCAACGTAGAAAGGGCCTGATGTTCTTGGACCCAACTAGTTAACCTCTCTAGCCGGGATTACACCACCAGCAGCGATTCTGTTTGAAATCAAATTGATATACCAGGACCGGATAATTATTTCTGATTTATATAGATCACCTGGTATCTTATCAGTCCCAGGCGCTTTTCCTGATTTTAGTGAATTAATTGTGATTCTAGTTCCCTCTAAGGAGAAGACGAGTGGTTCAGGCCGGTCACCCTAGCTTCCCAGCCAAGGGGTAGTTGAATCTTGTGCTGGGGGGTATCCAACTGAAGGGCTATGAGGGGCAGCAAAAGTTGAGTAAAATGATCTACCCAAATCTCAGACTGAATATGGTTCCTTATGCGCCTCCTGCCCCCTCCTTGCCCTCTAGACAATAACTCCCAGAACATCACATTATTGTTGTTTTCCGTGGCGAGAATCAAGCCCTGCCATATCGAGTCTTCCCATAGCTTTTTTACTAATATTTGAGCCTCCTTATATGATCGCCTAGCTGATTGAATCTCTACTGAGGAGCCTATCTTAATAGCAGCTTTTAATTCAGATATGGCCCTACTGCAGTCCTCATCGAACCGTCCTCTATCACCCTTGGAAGAAACATCACCCACTGTGGCTCTAATCTTTTTATAGAAGAACCTCTGCAATCCCTTCAACATTCCTTGCTGAATGTCTAGGATAGGAATGTTATCAATTTCATGTCCCTCATAGATAGCCAGCTCATCTGTAAACAATTTGTAAATCCCAGCCATTGAATGAGGACTAGACAGAACCTTTGGCCACGAGACCCTAGTAAAGTTATTATTCAATAGTGAAGATGGGACCACAGTACGTTGTGTATTCAGGGTTCTCCTAAAATCATTCCTGTCCATAGATAATATCAGGGGGTTATGATCACTTTCGCATCGGGATTCTACCTTCATGTCCTTTAATAGAGGCCATAATCTAATATCAAGTAAAAAATAGTCTATTACACTTGAGGACATCCCTCGTTTGAAGGTAGGTGCCAAGTTTAAATCTGAGGGTGTACGTCCATTACAAGCCCTGAGACCATACTTTAAACATAACAGAGCTAGCTGGTGTGCTACACGAGAACGGGTGCACGGATAGTTGTTCATTAACTGTGGGATTCCCCAGGTCTCGTTTTCCTCATTTGTTAATCCAGTGAGTATATGCGAGGGTTCAAAAGTACAGTTTAAATCCCCTGCTAATATTAAATAAAAAAGGGGGATTTAGGGAGTCAAGAAATTCTGTCAACTGTAATAAAGTTTGAGACTCGAAGCCCCTAGAAGCAGATCTTGCATATACGTTAATAACAATAATTTTAAATTCCCGTTGTAGAGTAAATTGGACTCCCATTAAATCCACAGAATCTATTTTTAACAAGAAGTGTTCACATTGCAGGTCCTTATTAATGAGCATTAGTAAGCCCCCTTTAAAAAGGCCTTGGCCCTTCTCTGGTTGCTGGGCAAGAATATTATATGAAAAAAAACCATCGATAAAAATGTGCTCATCAGCCCAGGTCTCTTGAAACAAACAAATGTGAGAATTATTAACAAAAGTAGCCCACTCCGTGTCCCCCAGCTTCTTATGGAGACCAGCAGCATTCCATGTTACAATTAAGAGCTCAGGGTTGGCTAGATCATTTCCGTTGACGGGGCTGAGTCCCTCTTCCATTCAATTGTCCCCAGTAGTAACACCTGAACACACATCCCGATTGTTATTTAGTCAATCAATAGCGTCCAGGGAATGAGAAGAATTGTGATCCACAGGAGTTTCGCATTCCAGGGCCGGGGCTAGCTCACTAAAATTCCTTTCTATGCAAATACAGGGTGGTTTTAAATAAAGGTTAATGCAAACCCTTTTCTTGACCCACAGGTCACGTGCTCAGATTATGAATTCCATGAGATGGTCCACCGTAGCCTTTTTTATAATACAAACAGTTATATAATCATGATTTAGCCCTGGTTGTCTATGCCTTCCTACCTCACGGATATCTGAACGAATAACCGAAAGACAATCACATCTAAAATGCAACTAGTGAATAACCTTATTGGTCAAGGTTTCATGATCTTCGAAAGAACCAGGTGGCAGTTTGGGAACGTTAATCAAACAAACAGTACTGGCTCTACTTATTTGGCCTGAGTGTTGTACCTGTCGTACCTGCCATGGAATACCAGTCGAGGAGATACCTGAACCAATGGGGATCCCATGGGGGCCAGCTGCTCCATCTAGCCCACAAGGTATAACAGCCCCCTCAAATGCGTCTTCCGCAGGGCTGAGCCGTGTTGCAGTATAAACACCCCCCCCGGGCACCTCTAATATTTGAAACTCCAGTACACTTCTGGCGTAACCTTGTGGCTTCAGACTGATTGCTCTCAGCATGGGGTGGGAGTAAATCTGTAGGGAGGGGATTCGTAGCTACCCTACTGGAGGGAGTGACTGATGTTAATCCTAGCTTGGTTACAGTTTTCCCCCCCACCCATTTCTATTCCCACCTTCTTTCTTGTTATCTGGCAGCTACAACCACAATTTGGCACCAAGTTCTCTCTCATCAACCCCAATAAAGATACAACCAAGGTCTTCACTTCGTCCACCTTTCGTAAAACAAGGGCTAGATTAACATTCTCATGCAAAATTTGTGCACCGTCAGAAACAAGCGCATTATTTTGCTAGCTAGCATTCTCAATGGCATCTCCATACAGAACGTGTGTTACACAGGCAGGCAAAACTCCCTCTTCCTCCAATGGCCCAAATCGGTTAGTACATGTAATATTGGGAATCACTACAATCTCTGGGCTTAGTGGGGAGGGAATAGCCATAGTACCCATGGAAGGAGAAACCGAATGGCTAAATGGAACATCTGCAGTACTGCATAGAGTTGCTACTGTCTTATGCATAGTTTCACCCCTAGGGGCAAGAGAAGCCTCACTTGGTGAGTCAAAACTGGAGAGTATGTTGTTCGTATCTTCTTCTTCCTAGCGAAGATTTCTGGTATTTTCCCCGTCCCCAGAGTTTCACTCTTTGTTGTAGATGGATGAGAATTACATTTCAAAAGTTCCTCAACCTCCTTAAATAACAAATCAATTTGATCCAGGGGATTAAATCCTTTGCTCTTTGCAGGACTCACTGAGTTTTTAGTGTGCTTTTTCAACTTTTTTGTGCCGTTCTGGCGAGGTGGAACATCCACGGCTTTACGTTTTCCCATTGCTGGGTACTAATAAAATACAAGTCACAAATCCAAAAAAAGCAAAGATTACCCAGTGCACTTGTTCTTGTATAAAAAGAGTAGTAATGTTTGTCAAGCCTCTGGCACTTAAGGGAAGCCTAACACCGCCCCAAACGGCTTAAATATGTTAAATAGGGTAGCCAGCACTCACGTGGTGCTTCTAACAAACACAAGACAAACACAAGACAAAGGGGCCCAGAAACGTACCTTAGGGCCCAGGGGGGTGGCCCAGTCCAGCCTCAGATGGCCTCTGAAGGGCGCAGACGGGCCCGCCCTTGGCCCGGGCGCCGCCCTCGCATGTCCCGCAAGCAGAAGCAGGTAAAAATGCTTTAAAGGGCTCTCGGGGCACGCCCCCTCACCGGTGCTCCTCTGTGCCCAAAAAACACGTGTCCCGCGAGCGGGAGCGCGTAAAAATGCTTTAAAGGGCTCTCGCGCCTCGCCGGTGCTCCTCTGTGTCCAAAAAACACACGTGACGCCTTCTATTGTGATACTACACAAGTGCAAAAGGACATGTCATTGGACATGCAGGGGTGAAGTGTCATACAGTACAGAGGGACATGAATTGCCAATGAAGTAGTGAGAGACAATCACAGAGCATAGTGTCAAGGTAAACAGTGGGCTGGAGAACAGTGCTTGTGAGCAGCTGTTGCAAGACTGACATGTTACAAAGCACAGGACCTTGGTTATAAGTGCCCATGTGGCAGGGACTAGTGCTACCGGGTACTCTTACGGGTGAAGGTGATCTGTTCCACATCTTCATCTTCTGATGTGTGTGTCATCTCCTCTGCCCTTGGTGGTGGTGGGTTTGAAGGGGCAACACACACTCCATTGTTTGAAGACGTGGAGTCAGAAATCCTGGTAGCTGCCAAGTGTGGGGCTATTAAGGGCAGTAATGCAGCAAGGAGGAGCTTCTGGTTCTTAAGGATAGCAGCTACATCACTGTGGTAGGCAGCCAGGTCGGCCCTGAGGGGGTCAAAATAGCATTCGTGCACTTGTTGAAAGGTTTGTTGTTGGAGGTGTTGTGTCAGCTTCCTTACTGCAGTGATGATTTCCTTCTCACTTTTTTGAAGTTCTTGCAAGATTGATGTTCGCCCTTGCATAGCCACTGCCTCTTCTGCAGTTGACATCATGCACAAACGCACCCCCTCTAGGCTGGCTGTCATATTTTGCATCCCCACCCGCACCTCCTTGGCCAGCTCCTGATGTACTCCAACTACAGTCCTCTCAAAGCTGGTGCCAGTATCGTCAGAGTCCCCAGCTGTGTTGGAGCTGGCAGGTCGTACAATTGGGGTGGTGGGTGGTTCCTCTGTGATGGCTGCTACTTCTGTGCTCCTCCTTGCGACTGAAGGTGGGGTCTGGAGGGTTCCAGGGACATCTTGGAGGGTCTGCTGGCTGATGCTTGTCAGCTCGTCATCCATGTCAGCAGGGAAGTCCAGGACAGGCATATCAATAGGAGAGCCATCATCCTCTGCAATGAGATATAGTACAATTAGTGTGTTTGGGTTGTGGCATTTGTAACGTGACATGCCTGACTTCCTATTAGTTGCACATTGTGAGCTTGGTTCCTGTTCATTGTTCCTGTCTTTAATATTAGCATTCTCCCAGGCCTATGCCCCACCTGCATGTCACATGTAGTGTGGGCAGCTTGGAGAATTGTCTGTGTCACATCCTCTAGGTGTAGGTTCTGCCCAAATTGTATGTTGCCACCTTATTGTACAACTCAACCCTCCGTTTACTTCCATTCTCATGTTTTGGCCTTGCACTGGCTGTGGGTGTTCTGATGGCACTTGCACCACACTTAACAATCTGAAACTGCCTCAGTCTCTGTTATTTCACATCCAGCTATATGTTGCTGAGACCTAGCATATACTATGTATAGCATTGGCATGGCACAATACAGATGTCAGCATTGGTAGTGTGTAATGTTGATGTTGGGGAATGTGTGCTACATTGGATTGCACTGATGGTCCTAGCAGTGTTCCATTTCCTCTTCTGACTGTGCAGGTGTGTTTCACTAGCTGGAAACATATGTCCTCTCCCTCAATGCTGTTGTCTGAGCTGTATGACAGTTGGGATGTTGCATGGTGTCATTACAGCTATTGTGACCCAGGCACACGGTGGACCCTGACATGTGCAGCATGGGTATGACATTACTGCTGTGTACCTCATAATGTTTATGACAATGGCTGTTGTTTGTAGCGACTCGGAACATTCACATTTGACAGGATTAGCACCTTTTTATTGATTACAGGGGATTGATAACGTTGACATCCTGAACCCTCTAATTTGGGTGTGTTTGATCCATTGGCACGTAGCTGCCATTAGCTCCTTGACCTGCACACACAGCAGAGGTGGTAGTGGCAACTTGAGGATATGGCCTGAGACTGTTAAATGAGCCCTTGTTCAGGTGGCGAGAATACCAGCTGTAGTTTGACAGCAGGCCAGTTTTACATTGTACTGCACCCTCCTGGACTGGCTTTACCGTTCCAACATCCTTGGCATGGCAGCATACACCAATGCAAAGGTTGTCGGTGTAGTGTTGTACTGTGCCGCAGGTTTCCTCTGAACAGCCCATGCCCCCGTGCCGTGCCCCTTTGCCCTTTCCACTCCCTGATTATCATGACTTACATGCATCGTGTAGTAGGTATGTCCCCCCGCTTACAGTTAACATTTAGGCATTTTGGTTCCCCATGCCACTTACCCTGCACCTGTGTTGTCTCCTCGTAGTCAGCTCTGACCTGTCCTTGAATCCCTGTGACGATCTCCTCAGTGAAGACAGCTGCCACCATCTCCTCCATGTGGTCCAGGGCCTCCTGCAGTGCTGGACTCCTACCTCCAGTCTGCAGTGCTGCCTTCCTGTTCCTGGCCATCTTTTCCTTGGTCCTGCGCTTGCAGTCATGCCAGCGTTTCCTGCACTTGATGACTGTTCTCCATACTTCTGCCACATTGTTTATCATGTCAACAATTTGTTGCCAAATTGCCTCTCTCCTACTAATTGGCAATTTAGAGGTGACAAAAAGTTGTTGCTGGTGTTCCAACACCTCTTTCACCAGTATTTCCTGCTCCTCTGCACTGAACTGA
Organism: Pleurodeles waltl; assembly: GCF_031143425.1. Taxonomy (NCBI): domain Eukaryota; kingdom Metazoa; phylum Chordata; class Amphibia; order Caudata; family Salamandridae; genus Pleurodeles; species Pleurodeles waltl. The sequence continues at coordinate 577,295,263 of NC_090448.1, forward strand.
CATTTCCTTTTCTTCTTCTCCCTCTCCTGGATCTTGTGTGGGTCCTCCTGGCTGGTCGGTTGTCATCTTCCTGGGGTCTCTCAAAGCTTCTGGGATCCATTTTGGCTCTCCTTTGCATATTTTGCTGTGCTTGTGCTGCTTTTTGACGCAATTTAATAAAAAAAGGTGCGTATCCAGTTTGCGACGTCGTAAATCGGATCAAAGTCATTTTCGTTGTGTTAACGTAGTTTTTCTTTACGACGTGACGCATTGGTTTGAGTAAAAAAAAAGACTCACACCAGTGGTTTGCGCCGCTGAGCGTCAAAGTATAAATTTGACGCCCGAGCGGCGCAAAGAAATGGCGTTAGCAGGCGTTAAGATTTTTGACTTAAAACTGCATCGGAGCAGTTTTGTATCAAAAGTATAAATATGGGCCTTAAATTTGAAGTAGCTCCTGTACTCCAACAGCAACTGTAACCACATTGGTGTAAACAGAATATATAAATTGTTCCACATATTTCACAATGTAAAGTGCACCCATTTTCGTATGTGGACACCTTCTCAAATAAAGCAAAACTATAATCTTCAGAATCATGAGTAGGGCAACCACATCATTTTATATGTTTAAGCCTACCGCACGTGATGTATTTTATTCAGCAAACTACATATTTTAGAAGCAGCATAAACATAGAACTAGTTATTTTCATCATCATTTACACCCAATTACATTTTTATCATGAATAATAATGAGCACATTCTTAAAAGTCTCACAAGTGTGTACTGTTTTTTGCTGAAAGTATCTTAATAATTATTTTCTCAGTCACACGCACCAAATAATACTATAATTATATCTTCCACTACCTGTAAAAGAAGCTGTATGTAAAAAATAGATGGATAAAGCACTTTGTGGCACACTCAAATTAGGATAAATCCCAGGATCAGAAGTAGAAAAGAGTTCACCTCTCACACTTGCAAACCACTACAGATAAAGGGCCTGATTTATATTCGGCCTGATAGCCTGCTATTTTACAAGAGCAACAGAATAAATTATTTTATCCTTTTGGTGTCAGAACGGCCCAGCATATTTATAAATTCCCCTCCAGGGAATTCTTTTGTTTGGCCCAGGGCTCCATCAGCAGAACAGAGCCCTGTGCCAAACAGTTTTCTGGTTTTATTTTTCATTTTTTTTAAACTAAAAAAATGCAATGTTTCCCTCACCATAGGAGTACTCTTTCATGGAGAAGAGAGCATTTAGCAGTTTCCACTGCCCCTTCCCCGCCAGGGATTTCCTGGTGGAGAGGGGCATTGAAAACTGACCTCTCATTGTGCCCATCTAAATTAGAAGGATGGAGTGACAGGTCAGGCTCCGATGGCCCTTACTCTGAAGGGTCACTCAAGAGTGGCCACAGCGGAGATGGAGTAATTTCCACCTTGGTGAAAGGTATGCTCCACCCGCATATAAATCTGGTAGGCAGACCACTATGTTGGGGGGGAGAGAATGCTGTCACTGTTGCACTGAAGTTCCCTTCCACCACCAACCTAAAATCAGGCCTATATATATATATATATATATATATATATATATATATATATATATATATATATAAACTATCCCAGGTCCAACTTGTGGCGCGCAAATGTTACGCGTGCAAATGTGAGGAAAGGACCATTCCGCTACAATCTCCAGACAATCTGTCAGACAATTGATTTGTTGCACTCCAGGAGAGTTTTATTGCTTATATACAAAGAAGTATAAAAAGACACTACCAACGCGTCTCAACCTCTCGGTTTTGATCACAATTTAAAAAGAACCTTCCCATGAGTCTCTATTTATAATGTATTTTCCTATCACCACCCAAGTGCATTCTGGGACACGCAGTCCCCTACATCTCACTAGTAACCATACTAAATAGATACAGCAGATTGAGAGATATAAACAATTGCCCTGGGAAACTGGTTATCATCACTATCACAATTTAAAATATTTCCTAACAATATATAAATGTAATCCATCCCTCATGTATGATCGGCAGGAAAACAGATATCCCACTTGTATTATCTGGATTTTTGTGTATATATATGCAGAATATGGAACATGCTTAGCATTAGTTTGTTTTGGCGCTGTATATATAATTTTATAGTCTTGTACTTAATGATTTAAGTATAATTTGAATGGTTGATAATAATAAGTAGGTTTTTGTTGGGATTTATCATGTTTTGACTGTTATTAGTGAGATGTAGGGGCCTGCGTGTCCCAGCAATAAAACTCTCCTGGAGTGCAACGAATCAATTGTCTGACAATTGTTGGTTTTGGAGATATATATATATATATATATATATATATATATATATAGAGAGAGAGAGAGAGAGAGAGAGAGAGAGTTATTTATATGAATGTAGATAGAAAAAGCATTTTTGAATTGCCTATATCTTTGGCACCATTTGACATATCCTCACAATTGTTTTTTTTTAAAGTGCCCCAGTGATTCTTATTGGGCACAGAAAGTTTTGGGGTGAAAAGTCAAGCAGGGGCTGAGAAAAAGAGGAGGAGGTCAAAAAGTTGTGCTTCCCATGTTAATTTCCACAGGACCTTTAGACACAACTACAGCCCGAACCACTGGAAGGAATTACACCAAATTTGGCAGAAAGCTAGCTAACTTTCAGTATGCAGATTACGTTTTTGCTTATTTGGTGTAAATCCACTCAGTAGTTTATCAGAAATTAATGGGATAATAAATTTAGATAGCTCTGGCCGCGAGAACTTCTTCAGAACTTTGATTGGCTGCCAACATTTCAACCAGGAAGTGTTCACATCCATCTTAAGACTCAGCTTTAACCAAGCCCCACAAAAAAGTATAAAGAAAAAAATAAAAAAAGGCCAGGGTAGAGTCAGCCTGAACCCTTAGTTCTCATTCTGAGGTCCCATATGGACCCCCAGGGCTAAAAAAGACCTCATTAAAAAAATGCCACAATTTTGCGAAGACATCCCAAATTCACTGAAACAGACTCTACTCTTGCTTTTTATAAGCTCCCTGGTGGGCCACGTCCCAGGGGCTGCGACCTTCCCAGTACGATTTCCAAAATCGAAGCAGGGGTATGTCCAGGTCCCCCCGCAGCCCCAGAGACCACCACCTCCCCTGGGAAATTTATTAAATGGATGCAAGGGGGTCTGCCCAGCCCCCCTCAGCCCCGAGGACTGCAACCTCCTTGGGAGATTAATAAAATAATGAGGGGGGTGCGTTTTGGATACCTGCAGCCCCGGGGACCACCACCTCCTAGGGGCTTCAATGAAATACAATGTGTGGGGTCATGCGGCCACCCCACAGCCCTGGGGACCAATACCTCACCAGAACTTTAACTAAATAAAAAGCTGGGTGGCAGCGTGGCCCCCCTGCAGCCCTGGGGATGGCCACCTCCCCGGGGCATTATTAAAAAAATGAAGGGGTCACTTCATTAAATATAGTGCGGGTTGTGTGGCCCCTCTCATCCCCCCCTCAGGCCCTAGGATGGTGACCTCCCAAGGGCGTTAAGAAAATAAACAGACCCCTGCAGCCTCAGGGTGCAATACATGTTGGAGGGGGACCACGTGGCCCCCCTCAAGGAGCCATAAATCACCCTGGAGACTTCCACCTCTGGGGGCCAGCTCCTGCTATGTCCTGGGGTGCCCGCCCCTTACACATAGCTGTTTGCTGTGACTTGGCGGGAGCTTTGACAGCTCCCGTTAGGTCAGAGCAAACACTTTACTTTCTGCCAGTGAGCGCTGTCAAACATCCCTCACTTGCAAAACGTTTTCATCTGTTTCCCGGCACGCAAATATGTGTGCAGGAAAACAGATGATAACATTGCTCCCACAAGCAGGGAGTGGCTATTTAAAGCAACTCGCTGCTTGTGAGAAAAATGCTGAGTCTCACAGAACGTAGGAAGCTGGCTAGGACCGCAGGGGCCTTGAAGATCCCCCCACAGTCCTGTCACTCTCTCTCTCTGTCTCTCTTCCATCCTATAATGTGATGGAAGATAGAGAGAGAGATTAACATTGCAATGGTCTCTCCGTGCAATGACTTTAAAAAGTAAAGCTAGCAAGATGTTTGTTATGAATCTTATAGTTATGTTGGGATGCAGAGCGGAACAGAGTCACTTTTGGCCTAATGGGCAAGGTCTTGTGTTGTCACTCAGTAGGCTAAAGGTTCAAATCCTGGTATCGTTTGGCAGTGTGTTTGTTTATTCACTAGTGTTTTGGGTGTTAAACCTTCTTAGTGATGGAACATTGACACTTGACATCGACACATGAGTAAGGAGTCACCGGTGGTGTAAAGATTAAGGTCAGGACATGGGTGTTGTGTGGTGTGTGTAAGTGTGTGGGTGTTGGGTACTGTGGTTGGGTGTGTGAAGTTGGGTGCATGAGAGATGTATGGGTGTATGTGGTGTGTGTGTCTAGTTGTCGTAGTGGTCTTGGTGTCAGTCTGGTGGCAATAATTTGCATTCGTAAAGGGTTGTGGGTAATGTGGGTGTGTGTTTTATATTGCTATGGGTGAGTGAGTGTGGTGTGCGTATGAGTGTCAGGTGTGTGTTTTTGTTATTGGCCAATGTTGTGTTATTTAGTATCTGTGTGTACATTCTGAGCGCGAGGGTGTGTATGGTTTACCACCGTTGAATGTCCACCGTTGTGATTCGTGGGTCATGATTATAGTCCTGTTCTCCCTCGATTCTTCAGTACTTCTTGGACTTGGTCCCCTTCTTCCACAGATCTTCAAGTCCAGGAATCCATAGTTGGTGTCTTGCAGTCTCTTCTGCTTTTTGCATTATCTTCTATCACGACTTCTAGTGTGTTTTAGGAAACTTACTGTGTTTTACTCCCGCTTTCCTGGGCTCTGGGGTGGGGTATTTTACTTACCTTTGGTGTTTTCTTACACTCCCAGCGCCCCTCTACACACTACACTTGCCTAGAAGGGAAACCAACTTTTGCATGCCACCATTTTAGTATATGGGGGATCATTACAACATTGGCGGTAAAAGGCGCTTACCGCCGTGCAGAAGACCACCAATACACCGCGGCGGCGGCGGTATTCCGCCACAGCTATTATGACACACATCTTGGAATCTGCAGAAATTCAGACACCCACACAACACCGCCACACCAAAGGTCAGTGATAAACTGGCGGAAACAAATCCTCCACCTCCACGCCAACAGAAACACACCCATGCTATTACAACCCACGAATCCACGCGGCGGTCTTTTAACCACGGTATTCCATTGGCGGTACACACCGCCGCACTCAAAATACGCACACATCTCCAAAACACCGCCACATTGGACAATTCAAAATACACACACCTGATACACATACAAACACCACTCCCACACACCCAATACAGTATAAAACAAACACCCACATCACCCACAAACCCCTACGGCAAAAAAATCACGAACGAACGCCAGAGAGAGAGCACAGAATAGACAACCCCATCACACAGAGGCACACAGCACCATCACCCACACAACATCCACGCACAAAACACTACACACCACTACACTCACCACACTCATCACCACATACACGAGCCCACACATCACCCACACCACCCCATGTCACGCCAAAGACACGCCCGCTGCTCCGAGGAGGAGCTCAGGGTCATGGTGGAGGAAATCGTCCGGGTAGAGCCACAGCTATTTGGCTCACAGGTACAGCACACATCAATAGCCAGGAAGATGGAGTTATGGCGCAGAATAGTGGACAGCGAGAACGCCGTGGGACAGCACCCAAGAAATAGGGAGGACATCAGGAAGAGGTGGAACGACCTACGGGGAAGGTGAGTTCAACGGTCTCCAGGCTCAACATCGCGGTACAGCGGACTGGCGGCGGACCCCCACCTCCTCCCCCACAACTAACAACATGGTGTGAGAAAGTAGCCTCTTTCTAGCCTTGTTACCCCCACTTTTGGCCTGTTTGTGAGTGGATGTCAGGGTGTTTTCACTGTCTCACTGGGATCCTGCTAGCCAGGGCCCAGTGCTCCTAGTGAAAACACTATGTTTTCAGTATGTTTGTTATGTGTCACTGGGACCCTGCTAGTCAGGACCCCAGTGCTCATAAGTTTGTGGCCTATATGTATGTGTTCCCTGTGTGGTGCCTAACTGTCTCACTGAGGCTCTGCTAACCAGAACCTCAGTGGTTATGCTCTCTCATTTCTTTCAAATTGTCACTAACAGGCTAGTGACTAATTTTACCAATTTACATTGGCTTACTGGAACGTCCTTATAATTCCCTAGTATATGGTACTGAAGTACCCAGGGTATTGGGGTTCCAGGAAATCCATATGGGCTGCAGCATTTCTTTTGCCACCCATAGGGAGCTCAGACAATTCTTACACAGGCCTGCCACTGCAGCCTGAGTGAAATAACGTCTACGTTATTTCACAGCCATTTTACACTGCACTTAAGTAACTTATAAGTCACCTATATGTCTAACCTTTACCTGGTAAAGGTTAGGTGCAAAGTTACTTAGTGTGAGGGCACCCTGGCACTAGCCAAGGTGCCCCCACATTGTTCAGGGCCAATTCCCCAGACTTTGTGAGTGCGGGGACACCATTACACGCGTGCACTTCATATAGGTCACTACCTATATGTAGCTTCACAATGGTAACTCCGAATATGGCCATGTAACATGTCTATGATCATGGAATTGCCCCCTCTATGCCATCCTGGCATAGTTGGCACAATCCCATGATCCCAGTGGTCTGTAGCACAGACCCTGGTACTGCCAAACTGCCTTTCCTGGGGTTTCACTGCAGCTGCTGCCAACCCCTCAGACAGGCTTCTGCCCTCCTGGGGTCCAGCCAGGCCTGGCCCAGGATGGCAGAACAAAGGACTTCCTCTGAGAGAGGGTGTTACACCCTCTCCCTTTGGAAAATGGTGTGAAGGCAGGGGAGGAGTAGCCTCCCCCAGCCTCTGGAAATGCTTTCTTGGGCACAGATGTGCCCAATTCTGCATAAACCAGTCTACACCGGTTTAGGAGACCCCTTAGCCCTGCTCTGGCGTGAAACTGGACAAAGGAAAGGGGAGTGACCACTCCCCTGACCTGCACCTCCCCTGGGAGGTGTTCAGAGCTCCTCCAGTGTGCTCCAGACCTCTGCCATCTTGGAAACAGAGGTGCTGCTGGCACACTGGACTGCTCTGAGTCGCCAGTGCCACCAGGTGACGTCAGAGACTCCTTCTGATAGGCTCCTTCAGGTGTTGCTAGCCTATCCTCTCTCCTAAGTAGCCAAACCCTCTTTTCTGGCTATTTAGGGTCTCTGTCTCTGGGGAAACTTTAGATAACGAATGTAAGAGCTCATCCGAGTTCCTCTGCATCTCTCTCTTCACCGTCTGCCAAGGAATCGACTGCTGACCGCGCTGGAAGCCTGCAAAACTGCAACATAGTAGCTAAGACGACTACTGCAACTCTATAACGCTGATCCTGCTGCCTTCTCGACTGTTTTCCTGGTGGTGCATGCTGTGGGGGTAGTCTGCCTCCTCTCTGCACTAGAAGCTCCGAAGAAATCTCCCGTGGGTCGACGAAATCTTCCCCCTGCAACCGCAGGCGCCAAAAAGCTGCATTACCGGTCCCTTGGGTCTCCTCTCAGCACGACGAGCGAGGTCCCTCGAATCCAGCAACTCTGTCCAAGTGACTCCCACAGTCCAGTGACTCTTCAGTCCAAGTTTGGTGGAGGTAAGTCTTTGCCTCCCCACGCCAGACTGCATTGCTGGGAACCACGACTTTTGCAGCTACTCCGGCCCCTGTGCACTTCCGGCAGAAATCCTTTGTGCACAGCCAAGCCTGGGTCCACAGCACTCTAACCTGCATTGCACGACTTTCTAAGTTGGTCTCCGGCGACATGGGACTCCTTTGTGTAACTTCGGGTGAGCACCATTTCACGCATCCTTGTAGTGCCTGTTTCTGGCACTTCTCCGGGATCTACCTGCTGCTGAGAGGGCTCTTTGTCTTGTTCGACGTCCCCTCTACCTCCTGGCGCAATTTGCGATATCCTGGTCCTTCCTGGGCCACAGCAGTGTCCAAAAACGCTAACTGCACGATTTGCAGCTAGCAAGGCTTGTTGGCATTCTTTCGGTGGAAAAACACTTCTGCACGACTCTCCAAGGCGAGCGGGATCCATCCACCAAAGGGAAAGTCTCTAGCCCTTTTTGTTCCTGCAGAAACCTCAGCTTCTTCTGTCCAGTAGAAGCTTCTTTGCACCCACAGCTGGCATTTCCTGGGCATCTGCCCATCTCTGACTTGCTTGTGACTTTTGGACTTGGTCCCCTTGTTCCACAGGTACCCTAGATTGGTTTGTGTCTTTCCTGCATTATTCCTCTATCACGACTTCTTTGTCCCTGGGGGAACTTTAGTGCACTTTGCACTCGCTTTTCAGGGTCTTGGGGAGGGTTATTTTTCTAACTCTCACTATTTTCTAATAGTCCCAGCGACCCTCTACAAGGTCACATAGGTTTGGGGTCCATTCGTGGTTCGAATTCCATTTTTGGAGTATATGGTTTGTGTTGCCCCTATCCCTAGGTGTCCCCATTGCATCCTATTGTAACTATACATTGTTTGCACTGTTTTCTAAGACTATACTGCATATTTTTGGTATTGTGTATATATATCTTGTGTATATTTCCTATCCTCTCACTGAGGGTACACTCTGAGATACTTTGGCATATTGTCATAAAAATAAAGTACCTTTATTTTTAGTATAACTGTGTATTGTGTTTTCTTATGATATTGTGCACATGACACTAAGTGGTACTGTAGGAGCTTCACTCGTCTCCTAGTTCAGCCTAAGCTGCTCTGCTAAGCTACCATTATCTATCAGCCTATGCTGCTAGACACCCTATACACTAATAAGGGATAACTGGGCCTGGTGCAAGGTGCAAGTACCCCTTGGTACTCACTACAAGCCAGTCCAGCCTCCTACATTTCAAGGGGTACTTGCACCTTGCACCAGGCCCAGTTATCCCTTATTGGTGGCAGCGGTGGGATAACTGGGCCTGGTGCAAGGTGCAAGTACCCCTTGGTACTCACTACAAGCCAGTCCAGCCTCCTACACATGGGAGGAGCAAGTCTTGACCATCTTGCATCCTGAGGGCCTCGGAGGAGTCAGTGGAGGATGGGACACTGGTAAGTCAAATCTTAACTATCATATCCCCCACCCTACCTGCATGCTATCACACATCCCCTCCCTCACCCCCTCCCCTATCACTACAACTCGTCTCTATTGTACCCATGACACAAACCACCCATCCCAACACCAAGCCCTGCATGACACAACTAAGCATGGACACCCCTCACTAAAGCATGCCCACTGCACATACCCAGAACACCCCCCCAACCATCATCACACAAACCCACACACAGGAATGCTTGCACTGGGGTACACAAACACCCACCCATTTCACACCATTACACACACACATGCAATAATCATGCTCTTATGCCCCTGCAGGAACCCGAAGGACCGTCACCACAACAGAGGGTCCAGACAACACCACTCCACCCCCAGAAGAGGCCCACAGTGACGATAGCAGCTCTGCCCTACTGGATCCTGATGACCAGCCCGGACCATCGTGGGCCTCGGGACAGTCGGTTCCCCTTGCACAGCCCAAAACCGACCTTCCACTCTCTGGTAACACCAGCACAGCACCCACCCAGCGGGCCCAAACCTCCCTACCCAGGACAGGTCAATCAGCGGTGTGTCCACCACTACAGGGCACCCAGGGTAACCCACCACCCCAACAACAACAGGGACCTGGGGGCAGTGGTTGTGGGCACACGGTCCAGGGGACAGAGGCACAGGAACACAGGGGAACTGGGAGGGCTGCTGTGCTACAGGAGGCGGAAAGGCCAAGGGAACCCACTCTCCAAGAGGCCCTATCCTCCATCATGGGAGTATACCACCACTCCCAGGAGACGATGGCGACGGTCCTGGACAAGTTGCAGGAGACCCTGCGCCTGCAGGACGAACTGTATTTGGAGTTCAGGGAGGAGCTCAGGACCATCAGCTCCACCCTGGGCACCATCGTAGGGGTGCTGAAGGAAATACAGCAGATCTTGAGGGACATCGTGGCACTCCAAGGGGCCCCTGACACTAGCCACAACAATGAACTGCAAATCACCTCCGCCGGCGCTAGTGGACAGGACGCCCCGCCACAGGACAACCACACCAGCACCCCACCCCGTGCAGACGGACAACCACCATGCAAGCGGTCCCTGAGATCCAGGAACAGGACAGAGCAAGATGGCAAGACCCCCGCCAGGAAATGAGACCACCCTGATTGTCCTCCCACTGTCCCACTTTGTTACCCTGTCCATACTTAAACTGCCCCAGCTCCACTTCCTATGCCCAGATGGGCAGTGCACCTGTGAGACTAATAGACTGGACTCTGCCATGGACATTTCTCTGCCATCACCCATCCTCATTTTACAAACCCCTCACATTTCTGAGCACTTCAATAAACACCCTTGAAACACAAAACAATCTGGAGTCAGTCTGTGATTTAGCAAATATGTATTATCAATGACAGTGTCATAATGGGTTTACCATTGTAAGGCTAACATACCTATGTCACACATCACAAGCCCTTGAAGGATGCAAGCAGTTGACACGTAGGTAACCACACCTGTGAAACCGTAATGGAAGGGTACAACTCAGTTACCAAATAGTGATTGAATTCGAGAAACAGGATAGAGGTAGACGTGTGAAAGTTAATGTAATGTTAAACCTGAAAATGTTCTCACCTGTATCTCACTGGAAATATTGCTGTATGACTGACTCCCTGTTGTCGTTGTCTTCTTCCTCAGCTTCATCCTCATCACTGTCCACAGGCTCCACAGACTCCACAGGTGCTACAACACCGTCATCTGGATCATCCTCCTGCAGAAAAGGCACCTGGCGTCGCAAAGCCAAATGATGGAGCATGGAGCAGGCGATGATGATCTCGCACACCTTCTTTGGTGAGTAGAATAGGGATCCACCTGTCATATGGAGGCACCTGAACCTGGCCTTCAGGAGGCCGAAGGTGCGTTCGATCACCCTCCTAGTCCACCCATGGGCCTCATTGTACCGTTCCTCTGCCCTGGTCCTGGGATTCCTCACTGGGGTCAATAGCCAGGAAAGGTTGGGGTAACCAGAGTCCCCCAATAGCCATACACGGTGCCTCTGGAGTTGACCCATCATATCAGGGATGCTGCTATTCCGCAGGATGTAGGCGTCATGCACTGAGCCAGGGAACATAGCATTTACCTGCGAGATGTACTGGTCTGCCAAACAGACCATCTGGACATTCATGGAATGATAACTCTTCCTGTTCCTGTACACCTGTTTATTCCTGTGGGGGGGACCAGAGCTACATGGGTCCCATCAATGGCAGCTATGACGTTGGGGATATGTCCAAGGGCACCTCAGGCCCTGCCCCAGTCACCCCTGCTGCTCTCAGTGAGGAGGCCATTGACCTCCTCAGGTCACTCACTGTTGGGCAGTCTATCATTGTGAATGCTATCCAGGGTGTAGAACGAGAGTTGCAATACGGTAATGCATTCCTGGAGGGCATTCATTCTGGTCAGGCTGTCCTTCAGCGAACCCTGCAATCTCTGGCCTCAGCACTGATGGCAGCCATTGTCCCTGTGTCTAGCCTCCCCCCTCCAACTTCCTCCACCCAGACCAATCTCCTGTACCCCAGCCCATCCCAAGCACACCTACAGACCAGCATGCACACAAGTCAACACACACAAGTAGCTCAAGCAAACATAGGCACCACACACACCACAGGCACTCACGCAAGCCTCACTCACATACAGACAGAGCAACATCCACTGCCTCCACTGTGTCCCCCTCCTCCTCTTCTCCCTCCTCCCTCCCAGTCTCGTCTACACACACACCTGCATGCACCACATCTACAGGCACCATGAATCACACAAGGACACCCAGCACCACAAGCCTCTCACCTGCACTCACCACCTCCACTGCCATTTACACGTACCTTGTGTCCTCTCCCAGTGTGTCTGTGACGCCCCCTCCCAAAGTACACAAACGCCGGCAATCACTCACCCAACATCCATCCACCTCACGACAGCCTCCAGTACCTGCACCTGCACCCAAAACACCTAAAGTGACACCTCCGACAACCACCTCCTCTTCCTTCACTCCCAGACCCCCTCCAGCTACCCATCCCAGTGTTCGTCAGAAACTGTCCATCTGTAAAGTTGACCTTTTTGCCCCCACCCCACCCCCTCCAATTCATCAGTCCCGTCGTAGCGCCTCAGCCAAAAAGCCTCCAATACCAGTGGTGTCTGTTCAAGGTTTGTGGAATGCACCGGCCACCAGGGCAGGCAGTAGGACCCACAGCGAAGGCACTGGCAGCCCACCCCCTTTAAAGGCTCTAAGAGTCAGCTGTTACTCCACCAAAGGTGGGGAAGGGCCAGAGGAAGTCTGCCCAGCCTGTTGTGAGTTTCACGGCAGAGAAGTGTGCCATCATTGCCGGCGGTTGAGACACAACCGCCAGTACCGTCGTCACTGGTCCAGAGACCACCGCCAGAGTCACAGCCCAGGAGGGCACAAGTATCGCCACTGGTCCAGAGACCACCGCCAGAGTCACAGCCCAGGAGGGCACAAGTATCATCACTGGTCCAGAGACCACCGCCAGAGTCACAGCCCAGGAGGGTACAAGTATCGTTACTAGTCAAGAGACCACCGCCAGAGTCACAGCCCAGGAGGGCCCAAGTATCGTCACTGGTCCAGAGACCACCGCCAGAGTCACAGCCCAGGAGGGCACAAGTATGGTCACTGGTCCAAAGACCACTGCCAGAGTCACAGCCTAGGAGGGCCCAAGTATCGTCACTGGTCAGGAGACCACCGCCACCGCCGGAGTCAGTGCCCAGGAGGGCCCAAGTATCGTCACTGGTCAGGAGACCACTGCCGGAGTCAGTGCCCAGGAGGGCCCAAGTATTGTCACTGGTCAGGAGACCACCGCCACCGCCGGAGTCAGTGCCCAGGAGGGCCCAAGTATCATCACTGGTCAGGAGACCACCGCCGGAGTCAGTGCTCTGGAGGGCCCCGGCTGCCACAGCCCCGCTGGGCAATGATGGAACGTCATGCCACACACCAATGCCCAGTGTAGAGAACGTCATGCCACACACCAATGTCCAGTGTAGAGAACGTCATGCCACACACCAATGTCCGTATCAGAACCGCCATGTCAAAGAACCGCTGAACAGGGCAAAGACTGCCATGGCAAAGCACCGCTGAACAGGGCAAGTACCGCCATGGCAAAGCACCGCTGAACAGTCCTGATCCGCTATGTCTAAGCATCGCTGAACAGGGCAAAGACCGCCATGGCAAAGCACAGCTGAACAGGGCAAAGACCGCCATTGCAAAGCACCGCTGAACAGTCCTGAACTGCCATGTCAAAGCACCGCTGAACAGGACAAAGACCGCCATGGCAAAGCACCGCTGCACAGGGCAAAGACTGCCATGTCAAAGCACCGCTGAACAGGGCAAAGACCGCCATGGCAAAGCACCGCTGAACAGGGCAAAGACAGCCATGTCAAAGCACAGCTGAACAGTCCTGAACCCCCATGGCAAAGCACCGCTCAACAGGGCAAAGACCGCCATGGCAAAGCACCGCTGAACAGGACAAAGACCGCCATGGCAAAGCACCGCTGAACAGGGCAAGCACCGGGTAGGAATGAATGGACCGCCACATCAGGCATCCTTATCCCATGTGCAGCTGGGACAGTGACAGGACACGACCTTTCACGGGGAGACTCATCCAGTCTGGGCACCAGTCCCCCCCAGTACCAGTAGAGACCTGCATCTACTTGAGAGACTGTGGCTTTGCACTCCCCAGGATGGTACAGTGGGCAAGCCACCCACTGTAGAGACTTGAGAGACTGTGGCTTTGCACTCCCCAGGATGGTACAGTGGGCAAACCACCCACTGTAGAGACTTGAGAGACTGTGGCTTTGCACTCCCCAGGATGGCACAGTGGGCAAACCACCCACTGTAGAGACTTGAGAGACTGTGGCTTTGCAATCCCCAGGATACATTAATGGGCATGGAGCCCCGTCGTGGATCTGGCTTTGCAGTCATCCGGCTGAGGTGCCCCCCCTTTCCTTCCCCCTGAGGTGCCTGTAGTATTTCTATCTGATGCCCTGGCAGTGTTCTCTCCGATTGTGGTCAGGTATCCTTTGTGGGCCTCGCCCATGCATTTTTGGACTGTTGGTGCACGGACATTGTTATGTACATATCTGCACTACTTCTCGTATTGTATATAATTATGACTGATTTTCAAATATATATCTGTATATTTTTTTATGAGATGTATATTGGCACATTACAATGTTTGACCAAATTTTGCTTTGTCTTTTCATTCTTCCGGGGGGATTGTGGGTTGTTACTGTGATTTTTGTGAATGCATTGGTGTGTATGTTGTAATATGAGAGGGGGGGGTGGGGGTGTTTGGTGGGTGTCCCCCTAACTTTTGCCTTTCCCCTCCCCCGTGTCGTAGGTGCAGTACTCACCGTTGTCTTCGGAGCCTACGTAGCTGTTGGTCGTAGAGGAGCAGAAACACAAGGGCAGGGAGTATTTGGAGTTCCGGCTCCATGGAGTCCTCGTTCCTCGTGGGATGTGTTCAGGTGAGCGTTTTCCCATAGCAAAAGCTGTTTCCGCTGTGTTTTAATCCACGGAGAATCCGCCCCGGAAAAGGTGGCGGATTGTAATACTGTGGGCGGTACATTGTCTTCCACCTGTCTGTTGGCGGTGACCTCCGCTCTGCTTGTGTGTACCGCCGTGGCGGGCTAAGTGTTAAAGTGGCTGTCTTTGTTGGCGGTTTCCGCCAGGGTCATAATTCCCTTTTTTCGTCCGCCGGCCTGTTTGCGGTATTTCCGCAGCTTTAACATCGGCCGCCAGGGTTGTAATGACCCCCATTGTTTGTGTTGCCCCTAGGCCCATTGCAACCTATGGTGTTTTTCACTATTTGCACTACTTTCCCTGTTTCTGGTTACTAGTGTATATATAGTGTTACTTACTTACCTCCTAAAGGAGTATAGCCTACAAAGTATTTTTGGCATTGTGTGACTAAAATAAAGCACCTTTATTTTTGTAACATTGAGTAATCTTTCATGGTGTAAGTAATGTGTGACTACAGTGCTATTGCAAGAGCTTTTCATGTCTCTTAGTTCAGCATTGGCTGCTCTGCCTCCAGCTACCTCTAGACAGCCTGGCTTCTAGACACTGACTACATTTCACTAGTAAGGGATAACTGGGCCTGGTGTATTGTAAGTACCTTTGGTACCCACTATAAACCAGGCCAGCCTCCTACAGTGTAGTCCAGGAATTAAAAAGGTAGTATGGGGGTTACAAGTGTGTGTGTGACAAGTTTGTATTTGCAAAGATTTAGTTGTTCATTGTGTGTTGCACTGTGGATCACACATAGGGCAAACTTTCAGTGTATTTGGTGCATTGATCCCAAATCACTATTTTCCTTGCAGTGACTTGCCCTAGCTAATCAAACAATGGAAGCAACGTATTTACATTACTGGTTACCGTGGTGGACGTTTCCACAGTAGCCTCATGAGTTTTTTCACTATAGTGGTGCTTTACTGCCTTGGCAGCATAAATGATAGCACTAGTGCAGCAAAGCGCAGGTATGTCCACTGCTTACAATGCTTGTGGCACTTTCCCATCTGCCTTTGGCAGGCCTCATAAATAAGGTTAACGGGTGTCATAGTGCAAAATTTATCGAATGTCTGCATCATTTGTTCTTCCCTCCCTGCATAAGAAATATTTTGTTGCATACATCATATTAGGCTCAGGCATATTGTGGTGCAAGGTGGATCTATGCATGCATTGTGTGACTTTGTTAATGTAGCACAAGGGGAATGGGTGGCTTTAGTCCACATTGGCATCAATCAATATGATGCTAATGTTCCAGTAAGGGCTTGTAAATATGGGGCCCTAGAGTGAGTGAAACCACTTGTAGCTAATGTTATGCATGAAGGTGTCTCTTTGTGCACAACACCAACCATTCCCACTACACAGGCAATCTTGCTACATGGTGACATTGAAGCTACTTGTACAGCAGCACAGATGATGATCACAGACATGCTCATTACAGTGTGTATGGTTACTTTGGTGCCCATTCACAATGGTGCATGGAGGCGTTTCACACTTCTTGTTGACCCACCCTCAGCAATAAATGTAGTACATGTTGCCCAATGGGTGTTCCACATGAGCAGGTGATTAAGTTGCAACAGTGAAGGGATTGATGTAAGGGTTGGAAAATGGTCTGTGCATATAGGGGGAAAGGTGTGAGCGCATTAGAAGTCTTTGGCCATTATTGTGTCCCCATGCAATCCTTTTGCATGCATTGAGTGTGTCTGATGTGCCTCCCCCTTCTGCCATTTGTTAGTTTCAAGAATGCCCCCCACTGCAACTTACCCTGCATTTCTAGTAGGTTTTGAAAGTCTGCACTGTCCTGTCCTGAGACTCCAGTGACTAGTTCCTCTAGGATGACCGCTGCCACCATCTCCTCAAGGTACTCCAGGTCCTCCAACGGTGTCGGAATTCTACCTCCAGTCTCAAGTGCTGCCTTTCGGTTCCTGGGCAATTTCTCTTTAGTTCTGCACTTGCAATTGTGCGAGCGCTTCTTACAATCAATGACTGTCCTCTTCACCTATTGGCAATTTGGAGGTACCAAAGAGCTGGTGTTGGTGCTCTGTCACCTCTCTGACCTTGATGTTATTCTCTTCCTCACTGAAACAACACTTCATCTTCCTCTTCTCCTTTACTTTGATTGTGTTTGTCTATCTTGATTTGTACTGGGATGACTGGGTTCTATCACGGGATCGCTCCTGACCTGCATTGGCCAAATAGAGTCCTTGTGGCTTGTTTGGCATTGTTGTGGGCTTTTTTGATGCTTTCTGAGGCAGAAATGTCACTAGCACGATAGGTGTAAAAAAAAGTGCCGCTAATCATGCTAGTATTAGTGTCATTTTTCTATACGACCTGTCGCAATAGTTAGCATCATATTTTTTACGCTAACCTTTTTCTTAGCACCATGGTGCGTTGTTTTCTAAATATGTCACCTGGATCACGCAAGGAAATGTCAGCATTAATTTTTTTGATGCACAAATTTGGCAGAAAGCTAGCTCTTGATCCATAAAGCGACCTTTTTGTGATTTGATGGAAATCCAATCAGTAGTTTTCTAGTTATTAAATGAAAACCATATTTGTGTATATATGGAAGAGGATCCTCCTCAGATGACACTAAGGCATCCCTGTTTCACAAATGAGGAGCTGAGGGTCATGGTGGAGGAAATAGTAAGGGTAGAGCCACAGTTGTTTGGAGCACAGGTATAGCAAATATCCATTGCCAGGAAGATGGAGATATGGCGGAAAATTGTGGACAGGGTGAACGACATGGGACAGCATACAAGAACAAGGGACAACATCAGGAAGAGGTGGAACGACCTACGGGGCAGGTACGTTCCATAGCAGCAAGGCACCAGCATGCCATACAGAGGAATGGCGGTGGACCCCCACCTCCTCCCCCACAGCTCACAGCATGGGAGGAGCAAGTCTTGGCAAATCTGCATCCTGAGGGACTCACTAGAGTAGCCGGAGGACTGGACAGTGGTGAGTCAATATTTACTACTTATCACCCCCCATACCTGCATGCCATCTCACACCCTCACTCCCATCACTCCACTCCATCCCACACACTGCACCAACACATATGACTAACCCCAATGCCCAGCCCTGCATGCTATACCATTGCATGAACAGCCCTCCCAGCCCTGCATGGACACCCATCACTAAGGCACGCACAGCACAGGGGAATTAACAATCCTGCAAAACATCAACATACACAAACCAAGGTGGCAGGGCAACAGCAACGATAGAGGGGTAGATAGGGATGTACAATATGTCACAGGCATGAAGCATAATACATCACTTACATCCCCGCAGGTGCCCCAGCGAATCTCAGCGGAGAGGAGGTGCCATGACAAACCAGACCCCCAACAGAAGATGCCCCCAGTGATGACAGTAACTCTGGACTTTAGAATCTGGATCAACAACCTGGCCCATCAGGGACCACTGCACAATCGGTCACCCCAGCGCACTCACAGTCAACCACAGAGCCTCCCCCATCAGACTACAACACCACAGCACCCACCCAGCGTCCCCACACCTCTGTCTCCAGGACACGTCAATCAGCAGTGTGCCCACCTGTACAGGGACCCCACGCCATACCTCCCACCCAGGACAATCAGGGACCTGGGGTCAGTGGCAGTGGGTACACCATTCAGGGGACAGAGGCAAAGGGCAACAGGGACACTGGGAGGACCGCTGTGTGCCAGGGGGAGGACAGGCCCAGGGAACCGACTCTCTGGGAGGCACTCACCAAGATCCTGGGTGCCTACCAACAATCCCAAGACACAATGGGCCAGATCCTTGACAACATGCAGGAGAACAAGCGGATGCAGGAGGAACACCATCAGGAGATCAGGGAGGACTTGCATGCTGTCAACACCACCATGATCTCCATAGCAAGGGTGCTGGCAGACATGGCCAACATCATGAGGGAATCGACAGCACACAGGTGGGCCCCTACTGCTAGCCAGTCTATTGACCAGCCCAGCCCAGCTACAGCTAGTGGGCCACAGGACCCACAGGCCACCAGCAACCCTCTCCCTGCAGAAGGTGAACCACCCCGCAAATGCTCCCTGCGAACCAAACAGAAGCCAGAGACATTTGCCAAGACCACCACCAGGAAATGAGACTCTCCTGATTGACCCCCTTGTGTCCCACCCTGTCACCTTGTCCACTTTGAACTGCCTTTGCTCCCATTTCTATGGCCCCTTGGATACTGCTACAAACAGACTGGCTGGAACAATACACTGGACTTTCCTCTACCATCACCCCATTCCATTGCACTTTACCCTCAATTTTATAGCACCACAATAAACACCCTTGAAGACAACTTGACTAATAGTATTTTATGTGTTGAAAATGTGCATTTAGGGGAACAGTCACATCTGGTGCAAATGATATGGACACTGTGATAACATACACATAATGACCTGTAACTGTCTGTAGTAATCAAATCATGAGACTGTTGTCATATCTTCAAAATCTGTAGGTGACAGTGTGTTTAGAAGCAAAGGAAGCGAATGCCATCATGCCACAGTCACACAGATGAAATCAATATTCAGAGCAATGATCAGTTCCACTGTCTCACCTGTGTGTCATTGGAAGTACTGACATATAACTGATGTTTTGTTGTCCACATCCTCATCCTCTGCCTCCTCATCCTCACTGTCCTCATAGTCAACTGCTGCCACAGGGCATCTCCAATCACCTTATCCTGTAGAAAAAGCACATTTCCTCTGAGTGCCAGGTTGTGCAACATGCAGCATACCACTACTATCTGGCAGACCTTCCCAGGTAAGTAGCACAGGGATCCACCTATCAGATGGGGATCACCTGAACCTGGCCTTCAGGAGGCCAAAGGTCCTTTCAATTATTCTTCTGGATCGCCCATGTGCCTCATTATAACGGTTCTCAGCCACTGTCCTGGCATTCCTCACAGTGGTCAGGAGCCACGATAGGTTTGGGTAGCCAGAGTCACCTGCAAATAGTGAGGGCCAAACTTTAGCTTTACACAGTACTATGTGGATAACACCTGAAGGCATACACTGACATACAGTGGGTGGGGGCACTGGCTCACCTATTAGCCACACACTGGGCCTCTATATTTGGGCCATCACATTTGGGATGCAGCTATTCCTCAGGACAAAGGCGCCATGCGCCAACCCAGGATACCTGGCAGTGACGTGGGAGATGTACTGGTCCGCCAGGCACTCCATTTGCACATTCATTAAATGGAAACTCTTCCAATTCCTGAACACTTGTTCATTGTGGCGGTGGGGGGAATGAACTCAATATGTGTACAGTCAACCGCACCAATAATATTGGGTATATCTACCCCATTGCATAGAATCCTGCCTTAACAGTGGCCAAATCTTCCACCTGGAGAAAAACAATGTAGCTGCACATGTGATTCACCAGGGCAGACAGAACACTTGCCAGCACGATTGAGAACATTGGCTGTGACATTCCTGCTGCCAAGCCCACTGTCACTTGGAAAGAAGAAGTTGCCAGGAAATGGAGCACTGATAGCACTTGCAAAAGAGGGGGGATCCAAGTGGGATGACGGATGGGTGATATCAGGACAAGTTCCAATTGGGCACACAGCTCTGTTATTGTGGCCCTGTCCAATCTATAGGTGAGTGTGATGTGCCTGTCCTCCAGCGTAGCCAAGTCCAAAAGGGGTCTGTACACGGGGATTTGTCTCCTCCTATTCATCCGCAGTGGTAGGTATCTAAGGGACACAAGAGCGAGTAGGCTGTCACACTTTGAACAATGGAACCACCACCTCAGTGTACATAAAGCATCAATGTGATGGGGCAGTTGGAATGGCAATGTATGTGCTATTTTAAGCAAGCTATGGTTTATCTGATCGTTGTCCAACACCATGTAATGGCCACCGCCTGTCCTGTATCTTGGGACAGGTGGAAGTGAGATAACTCTACCGACATTGGGCATCGTGGTGGAAGGCGCTCTTGCACCGCTGTGCAATTCCAATTGGCTAATATGGGGCTCTATGGAGTACAGTGGCCAATGGGGATCAGTGCCGGCAGTGACGCTGTACACCGCCGCGGATGTGGCCGCCATTTCCTATCCAAATTCTCACTTGTTTCCTGACTTTCCTGACTTTTCACAGGATGACACCTACACTGCGTGTGCTGCTGTGACCTGTGTCTGGAACCTACCATGGCCCCTGTGACTGGGGAAATGGCCCCTGCCTTCACTTCGGAGGGGTTGGAGTGACTGGTGGATGGGGAAAATGGGTATGGACCACGTGGGAGCACCTCTGCTAGTGCAGGAGTGCCCTCACACACAGGTCCTATGTACCTAGCCTTCAGGGTCCGAATGTCAAACATTTAGGTGACTTATTAGTGACCTGGTGCAATGAAAATGGCTGTGAAATAGTGCTTACACAATTTCACTCTGGCTGCAATGGCAGTCCTGAAGAAGTGTTTGTATGGGCTCCCAATGGGTGGCAAAAGAATTCCTTCAACTCATATGGGTCCCCTGGAATCCCAATACCCTAGGGACTTATAAGGGTGGTCCAGTATGCCAATGTGGAGTGGAATACTGGGTTACCCGACTAGCAGGATCCCAGTGAGACAGTAAAAACAGACTGACAAACAGGCCAAAAATTGGGGTAACCATGCTAAACAGAGGCTACTTTCTCGCACAGGGGGCACAAATCCAAGGGTGTCATCCCCCACTGCTGTTGGCAAATCCTCTGGAGAGCCATCTGGTTGCTCTCTCAGCTCAATATGCTCTTGTGAATGGACTTTTGCCCAGGCCCTCAGCGCCTTTTGGTACTCCTCCTTCTTGGAGGCTCCATGGGTAGGTGCCCCCATTCCTTTGCAGAAACCCTTCAGCTGGTTGACAGTATGTGTCTCCAGCTTGGCTATGTCAAACTCTCCCGCTCCACTTGTGGACCCAGCCAGAGACATGTTGTATTGGATTAGATTAGTATGTCAAGCTGGGAAATTGCAGCAAAAAGGAAGCAAATCAAATTGACCTTTTACTGTGGATACGTAGTGTAAACACAGCTATTGTATGGCACTGCACAAACACAAGTGCTATCCTCTCAGCTGATCACCAATGTTAGAAATGGGGTCTCTAGTTGCAAGAGGTATACACCCTTTTTCAAGAAGGGACTACAATCCTAGTCAGGGTAAGTCACACACAATCCAAATGATGCTGTGCCCACCCTCTGGTAGCTTGGCACTGAGCAGTCAGGTTTAACTTAAAAGACAGTGTGTAAGTATTTGTGCAATAAATCATACAGTAACCCAGTGAAAACACCACACAGGTTTAGAAAAATAGATAATATTTATCTGAATAAAATAAGGTCAAAACGACAAAGATTCAATAAGCACAAGTTGAAATATCACTTTTGAAATGTTTAAAAGATTGTTCCTTCTTTGTCTGTTTTCCAAATCTTCTATCTTCCACATCACATCCATCAGTTGTCCTTCTCGGGCAGTGTTCTGCTCTTTGAGAGTATCAATGTCATCCTCGACTGCCACTATCCGATCTTCCATAGAGCATAACTTGGCTTCAATTTCCATGCATGATTTCACTACCTTACGTACAGATCCTTGCAGCCGCTTTGTGGCGACGCTAGCCCGACGGCTTTCAATCCTAGTCTCCGTTTGTAGCTCTTTGATTGAACTGTAAATTGACTGTAGGATCCCCGTCTCGGTGCCCATCGCGTGAGCATCACCAGAATTACCAATACTCCCGGCTGCGGCTTCTGGATCAGTTTTATCTTTGGTGGGGGTTTTGTTGCCACCGGTAAAAGTATCTGCCAGGCTTATCCCCGAGTAGTCCCACCTTAAAGTCCTACCCCTCATAGGTGCCGTAGTTTCTGAGCCCTCTTGTAAACCAGAACGTGATTTAACAGATTTCCGTTGACGAGCCTTACGCACTGTATGTTCCCCACTTGGAGATTTGTTGCCCGTTTCAGAGGTCTCACTCTCATCAGTTTCACTAAAACTGCAGTCGGCGCTGCCAAGATCAGACTCCTCTGTCAGAGAGTAAAACTTGTCACTGCTTTCTCTGCCCCAGTCAGTTAATTGGGGATTTTTCCCCCCCAAGATGTTATCCCGTTTTTTAGGGCTGCCTAAGGGGTTAGTATAATTGTTCTCCTCCACTGTGTATCCTGATGGACTTCCAATTCTCCCCTCGTTCTGAAGATCCAGCTGTTCGCCTTGCACCATTTGTTGGGTTTGTAGCTGTTCATTTCCGGGGGGACTGAGCACTTTTCCGATTGCTGCCCGGCTGTTGTCTTGATTGCCTGATAGGCTTATTATAGATTTGTCACATTGATCTTGATTTCTCACGCTTGAGTCAGGAGGGGTTGATCCTATTCCTGGCCAGTTATTTTTCGGGGGGGGGGGTTGCATTTGCAGCAGGGGCATCTTGTACTCCACTGGCCAGAAAAGCCATTATAGTTGATTGATTTTTATCTTTCAATTTGTTTTCGAACAGGGAGATAGGGCTGTTGCTTATCTTAGCACTCATCTTGGAGTCTTTCATCAATCCTGAGGTAGAAGTATTTCCCCCCCCCACTTTACCGGTTGTAGACATTAAACGTTTATTTACTCCTGCAGACTCTCCTTTTCCCCTGCCAGAGCGTACGGTCTTAGCGCCCTCGCTTTTATTCCCCAGATACCTATTGACTTTGGGTGCCATATTTATTGTTATAGTCTGAGATAGTGATCGAATAAGTCTTGTTATGCCCACCGCTGCCGCCAACACCTCTGTTATTGTTTGTTTAATCACGCTCCTTAATGGCCGTGCGGGGGTAGACATATACCATAATATATTACTGTGCGTAGTCGGACGCATTGACACTTCCTAGGGTTCTTCCTCTTCCCTCCCCTAAAAATAGAGTCTCTCAACACTTTTGCCAGATCATTTCTCCTCTATTTTCCTTCCACGTCCTTAATCGTTGTCATGTTATGACATAAATGGCAGCAAAAACGGGTGCAGGTATGCGCAGAGTCCTTAATGGTGGCTATTGCGGCGAGAGAAAGCGCGACTGCTTAATGAATAACAGACAATTGTCACTGAAACGCTGGTGTCCGGAGGGGATACAGTCAGCGCTACTTGTAGCTATCTTGATGTATACTGCAGCTACAACAGCAGTCAGACACGGCGCGAAGCTCCAGTAAAACACAAGCTGTATACCTTGCATTTTGCGCCTTCACCTTATTGCTACAAAACAATCCCCTCGTGTTGTGTCTTCATTGTTGAGCCCGGCCATGGGTTAGTGAAATTTCAGCCCGCGATCAGGCTTGAGTCGCCCTGCTCCGTAACGGCTCATTAATTCGCGCTGTTACCTGCGAATGCCGTTATTTGAAAACCGCCGCCTCTGTCTCTGCCGCAACTCTCTCCTCCGCGACAGAATCCTTTGGGACGCCGGAGGTTTGCCGGCGATTCTTCTCCGCTCCCGATCCTGCGCGGCACCAACTGCAGCGGCTTCGGGATCCCAAGTGGGCGGGGCAGGAAGCCTCGCAATCACACGGCAACCATGTTGCTCCGTCCGTATACCAGAAGGACTAGAAGGGGACAATATACAGGCATATATGGTTGTTCTTTTGCGTGGGGCCTTTCCAGAACTGGGAAATCGGGATTGGGACAATGAGGTGCAGAGGGCTCACAGGTTCCCGATAAACCGTCGGGAGGGGGGACATCGGGCAGACTCTAAATACCCAAGAGCGATTCTGGTTTATTTCGGGAGCTATTTGGTACGTCAAGAGGTAGCCGATAAGACTCCTCCCAATACCCCACGCTCCTGCAATGGGGTTACCTTCTTTACCCGCCCCGACTTCTGTCACGCTACAGTGGAGCGGAGATGGCGGCTTCGGCAGCTCATCAAACCGTTCTTTGAGAAAGGAGGGGAGGCTTATCTGTTGGCCCCTGCTAGGCTAAAAACAATAATGAGTGGAAAAGTAAGATTCTTTACATCAGAAATTAAGGCAAAAGAATACTTGATGGGGGTAAATGTATAGCGTATAGAAGAACTAGTGAAGACATAGACACTCGGGGCACCGGTGAGTGGGGTAGGTCGATGCATGCACGACACCAACATTCAGGCCATTCGGGGTCTGATTGCTCAACAGAATGGGGGGCCAGTATCAGGAGGGGAGGGAGGGGATCAGGGAGGGGGTAAGGGGCGACTGGCCCTGGGGGAGGGAAGGGGGGGTGGGAAGGGGAAGGGGAAAGTAGGAGGGGTTGGGGGAGGAGCGATAGGGGTAAATCAGGGGGAGAAAATGGAAAGGAAACGATCAATGGAGGTGAGAGATAGGGGGCAAAGAAGTGGAAAAGGAAGGAAAGGGAACTCAAGAGATGGTGTAGTCAGAAATGGTAACTTGAGGGATTTCAAAGGGAAAGGTTTTGAATTTACAAAAAGGAAGGGGTATGGCTAGACTCAGAATTGTTTCAATCAATATATGTGGACTGAACGATCCTCATAAAAGAAGGAGAGTGGCCGAAGAACTTAAAACTTTTAAGGCAGATATTTTCTGCCTGCAAGAAACACACGTGGAATATAAAAACTCTGGGATCCTCGGCTCACTTGGTTTGAAGGCAATTGCCTGGTCTAAGCAAGAAGCTAGAACTAAAGGAGTGGCGATTTTAGACCAGACTGGTAAATTAAAATTTACTCTGCAAAAGGCTGATACCGGTGGAAGATGGGTAATAATAGAATGTAGCTATGGCCATAATAGCTTTACATTATGTTCCATATATGGGGTAGTTACGGATGACCCGATTGTAATTGACACCCTCGCTATCGAGCTCACAGGATGGGCCCCTCCCTATATCATTTGTGGTG
Source organism: Pleurodeles waltl (assembly GCF_031143425.1). NCBI lineage: Eukaryota > Metazoa > Chordata > Amphibia > Caudata > Salamandridae > Pleurodeles > Pleurodeles waltl. Next base: position 577,320,752 of record NC_090448.1, read on the forward strand.
ATTTTAACTTTAATGGCTCGTGGGAGGGACTACAGGATTTATTAGCACCCACAACTGAGAAGTATAAAGGGCGTAAACCTCGGGTGTACAAGGCAATGGGTGCTATTCAGCAAGAATTAGGGCTGGTGGATGCTTGGGTTAAGCTGCGCAAACCTGATCCCGGATATACTTATTACTCGGCTCCACATGTGAAATTAGCACGGCTTGATTATTTTCTAATCTCCCCTGTATTCTTAAAACAAGCCAGGATTGAGTTATACTCACGGATGGTGTCAGATCATAACCCTTTAGTACTTGATGTGGAACTGGATGGGTTAGAACCAAAAGTCAGCAGATGGACATTTGAAAGGGGACTTTTAAAAAATCCAGAATATTGTGAGCATATGAGTAAGTGGATAACTGAATTTTTGGGGTTCAATCAGGGGTCAGCCCCAGTAGAGATTGTCTGGGACACTCTGAAAGCTGGTATTCGTGGAGAAACATTAAGCTTTAGTATTAAAAGACAGAAGGAGGCTCAAGGGAAAATAATAGAGTCTCAAGCAAAGCTGCGGTCTGCAGAAAGACAGTTGGCTATAGCTATAGAAACCGGAGTAGATATAAAGAAAGCACAGGAAGAGGTTGCCATAATAAAAGCAACAGCAAATGAGGTTATAGCCCAAAAAATAGCAGAGAAATATTTAACGCAGCGCGCGCAAGGGTTTGAGTTTGGAGAAAAAGTCGGACGGCTGCTAGCGATTCGGGCAACCCAGAAAACAGCGGAAGGGGTAATTAGGGAGATCACAGATCGGCAAGGAGGGGTAACATCAGAAGTGGGCGGGATCAGAAAGGTGTTCCACGGATATTATCAGGAACTTTATGATGAAACATCAGTATATTCGGATGAAGATGCTTTAGAATTCTGGTACCCCATTAAGTTGGGAAAGCTAGATAAGGAAGACAAGGCACGCCTTGGAGAACAGATAGATGTCTCAGTAATAGAAACGGCAATAAACAATCTGCCCACAGCGAAGGCTACTGGTCCTGATCTGATCCCTCTAGAATTTTATAAAGTTTTCAAACTACCTCTGCTTCCGGTTATGTTGGAGTTGTATACTCAGGTACAAAATGGAGGGAAAATCCCCCCATCTTGGGATCTAGCTAATATAGTTATATTTCATAAGAAGGGAAAACCCCCGTTAGATCCAGCCTCATATCGCCCGATCACATTAATAAATAGTGATGCCAAGATATATTCAAAGATCTTGGCAGTCCGATTGGCATTGGTGATTAAAAAACTGGTTTCTCCACGGCAACATGGGTTTATCCCAGGAAGAGATACAACCAATCATATCCAGAGAGTTCTAGCACTCTTTGATTCTACGGAAGTAGCAAAAGAGCCTATGGCGGCTGTTTTTTTGGATGCAGAGAAGGCATTCGATCGGGTGAATTGGAAGTATTTATGGCACGTTATGGAATATTATGGGCTAGGGAAGAAATTTATTACAGCAGTAAGGGCTCTATATAGATCCCCGACTGCGCAAATACAACTAATGGGAGGACAATCTGAGACTATACTAATTAGGAGAGGCACCAGGCAGGGGTGGCCTTGCTCTCCTCTTCTGTTTGCTTTGTATATAGATCCTCTGCTGAGACAATTGGAAGAAAATAGTAAGATTCCACCAATCCATAGGCAGGGATGGGATACCAAAGTCTTAGCATATGCAGATGATATAGCCATACTAACACCCTCTCCTGATTCAGCACTGAGAGAGATTGAAGTGGTGACGAAAAAATTCGGAAGGTTTTCCGGGTGTCTGTTAAATGGAGCTAAGACACAGCTGTTGGCTAATCAATACACAAATATCAAAGATCCACGGAGGGTGGACCATGCAGTATATTTAGGTATTAATATTACACCAAATGTAGATGAAGTCGTAAACCTAAATTTAGATCCTATACTCGCCAAATTTAGAGATGATACATGCAGATGGAATAATCTACATTTAACCATTGTAGGGCGATGTAATATGATAAAGATGATCTTCCTCCCAAAGTTGTTGTATCTATTTCGTGCTGTACCATTGAACTTTGCTAACGTAAAATTTAAAGAGATTGATAGAATAATTATGAGATTTATATGGGCGTATGGCAAGTGTAGGAGATCGAGTAAATTTTTGTCTCTTCCCCGTGAAAGGGGTGGGTGGTCCCTGCCGAATGTAAAACTATATCAAATGGCAGCAGCCTTTCAGCATATGCGTCCGCTACTGGGATCTGACACAGAAGGCGCTATAAAGGCAGATAGCCCCAATATATATGAGCTGCAGATAGGAGCTGCAGCCAATGGGTGTTTGGTAACATTCCATGAGCCTGGATATTATAAGAAAACTAGGTATAAAGTCCTAGGAGCGGCTCACAAGTGCTGGCGATTATGGTATAAAAAGAAAGGATTCGGTAGATACAACTATTATACCATGATCGAGAAGAATCCATTACTTCCTGAAATATTTCATGATAGATATATGGCTAAGTGGTGTACATCAGGTATTACCAGGCTAGGAAACTTTTTCGACAACTCGGGGGTCAAGACGTTTCGAGATCTACAGGAGCAATATGGTCTACAGAAAAGGGACTTCTTCAAATATCTACAGATAAGGAACTATTTAGCGAAAAAAACAGGGGGGGCCCAGGGATTTAAAAGTAATCAATTGTTGAACGATATTCTGGCTAAGCCCAGCATAACTATTAGGTCAATTTACCCTATTTTAATGGTAGAAGAAGCAGATGATTTAGAAAAGAACAAGGAGAGGTGGAGTAAGAAGCTGGCGGATGGTAGTAATAATTTTTTGAGATCACTGGAATTGGGATATACTATTCTATTATCATCTTCCCTACAAGCACAGCATTACAAGACTTTGTTTGATCTGTATCATACACCAGCCCATCTTGCCAAATGGGGATGTGTGTCAGGAACAAACTGTCCAAGATGTGGGATGCATGGTGCAGATATTATACATATGATGGCCGCATGTGGGGAGTTAAAAGCCTCAAGGGAAGGTATTCGATCTGTGTTGAAGGAGGTAGTGGGCTATGATCTTGTCCTCACGCCTGAGATAATGGTCTTTGGGACTGATGGCGAAATCGCTGGACCTCACAGAGCGTTTATCTTTGTAGCTATGGCGGTGTTTCGAATCTGTTTATCAACAGCATGGCTGGATCTACGACCCCCATCCTGGCAACAATGGCTGGCTAGGCTGCTGTCTGTATATCACTTGGAGATGTCACTGTATGAACGGAAGGGGAGACAAGCCAGGAGGAAAGGGAAGATAATATGGGGTCTGTTTCAGGCTTGGATGCAGGCCCACAATGATCGGGCCACTCCCTTTTGAATAAATCAATGGGTACCACTTCTAGATAGAGCTTGAGGGGTGGCTAGGTTTTGTGGTTTGTAGTACGTATGATATAACTTGGTAATATTTTGTTTTTTCCTTTTTTTTTTAAGCCTTCAGTGTATAATGACATAAGAATATATGTGTTATGTGTTTCCTTCCAATAAAAAAAAAAAAAAAAAAAAAAAAATGAAATGTTTAAAAGAGTCTTAGGACCAGATGTAGGTAAGTTTGGGTTTGCGACTCGCAATTTGCGAGTTGCAAACCCATATGCAGGATGTTGTCCCTGACACCATCTGCAAATCGCAAGGGGGTCGCAAAGACCCACCTCATTAATATTAAGGAGGTAGGTCGCAATTTGCGACCCCTTTGCGATTCGCTGCACTCACAGGGAGGGTGGCCTGCTGGAGACAGCAGACAACCATGTCTGTGACTGCTTTTTAATAAAGCATTTTTTTTGTATTGCAGCCTGTTTTCCTTAAAGGGAAAACGAGTTGCAATACACCCGAGAAAATGAAACTTTTTTGTTTAATTTTTTCAGAGCCATTCACAAAGGGTAATGGGTGCTAACTGCGAATTGCTATGCGAATCGCAAATAGGAAGGGGAACACCCTTTCCGCTTTGCGAGTCGCATTCTCATTTTGCGAGTCGGGAACCAGGTTACCGACTCGCAAAATGGGATTGAACATCGCTATGTGCGTTTTGCATGGCGCAAACAGCTTTGTACATCTGGCCCTTAATCCTTAGAAATAAACAGTTGTCTAAAATAGTAGAATGCGAAAGTCGGTTTCCCACCTAGGCAAGTTTAGTGTGTAGAGGGGTGCTGGGAGTGTAAGAAAACACCAGAGGTAAGTAAAATACCCCACCCCAGAGCCCAGTAAAGCCGGAGTAAAACACAGTAAGTTTCCTAAAATACTCTAGAAGTTGTGATAGAAGATAATGCAAGAACCAGAAGAGACTGCAAGACACCAATGATTGATTCCTGGACCTGAAGACCTGTGGAAGAAGGGGACCAAGTCCAAGAAGCATTGAAGAGTCCAGGGAGAACAGATGCCCCTGGTAACCCAGATGAAGGTGCAAAAGAGGGACCACTGGTGAGAAGACAAAGTCAGTATTGCACCAAACAAGACAAATGAGGGTTTCTGGTTGGTGCAGAAGATGTCCCACGCAAGATGGATGAATGCAGTCTGGTTTGCGTCACCGGATTCCGCCAACAAGCCTTGGCTTACGCAAAACACACAGCTGGCAGAAGATGGGCTGCCTGGGACCAGGAGGGACTTGGTGGCCTCTAACCAGGAGGTGGAGACAGAGGGGGCTATCAGCAACTCAGAGAGCCCTTAGAAGAACAGACAGCACGCACAGGAGTCCCACAGCACGGAGACAAAGGAGGTGCATATGGAGGCCCATGCAGCATAACACAAAGGATTCCCACGCCACCAGAAAGCCACTCAGGAAGCTGTGCGTCACAGGATTGAGTGCTGTGCAAGAAGAACTTCTTGGAAGGTAGCACACAAGCCTTGGCAACTGCAAGTCACTCGATGCACAGTGGCACTGTCCTGCGTGGAAAGGCAAGCTCCTATCTTCACCAAAGTTGGACAGCTGGATGTTGGGACTGTTGAAGTCACTTTAGTCTACCACTAGTTTTGTTGGATCCACATCTGCTATCTGGAGAGAGGACCCAAGCCACTGGTCGTCGCTGCAGAGAGGTGACTGCTGTAGGAGGCTGTCCTGGCTTTTAGTGGGTACCAGAGGTACTTACACCTGTGCCAAGTCCAGTTACCCCTTCTTAGTGTAGAAGAGGTGTTTCTAGCAGCTTAGGCTGATAGAAGGTAGCTATGGCAAAGCAGCTTAGGCTGAACTAGGAGACATGTAAAGCTCCTACTATACCACTGGTGTCATATGCACAATATCATAAGAAAACACAATAGACCGATATACTAAAAATAAAGGTACTTTATTTTTATGACAATATGCCAAAAGTATCTCAGTGAGTACCCTCAGTATGAGGATAAATTATATACACAAGATATATGTACACAAGCCAAAATTATGCAGGTAATAGCAAGAAAAGTAATGCAAGCAGTGTAAAATTACAGTAGATTGCAATAGAAGCACATAGGCATAGGGACAACACAAACCATATACTCCAAAAGTGGAATGCGAACAACGAATGGACCCCAAACCTATGTGAGCTTGTAGAGGGTCGCTGGGACTGTAAGAAAACAGTGAGGGTTAGAAAAATAGCCCACCCCAAGACCCTGAAAGGTAGGTGTAAAGTGCACCTACTAGCCCCAGAGAGCACAGAAGTCGTGATAGGGGGATTCTGCAGGAAGAACAAACACCAGCAATGCAACAACAATGGATTTCTGGACCTGAGTACCTGTATGACAAGGGGACCAAGTCCAAGAGTCGCGACGGTGTCGAGAGTGGGCAGGAGCCCAGGAAATGCCAGCTGAGGGTGCAAGGAAGCTGCCACCTGTTGGAAGAAGCTTGGTGTTCTGCAAGAACGAAGAGGACTAGGAACTTCTCCTTTGGAGGATGGATGTTGCATGTTGTAAAAAAGCTTGCAGAGGTGTTCCCACGCAGAAAGACTGCAAACAAGCCTTGCTAGCTGCAAGGGTCACGGTTAGGGTTTTTGGGTGCTGCTGTGGCTCAGGAGGGACCAGGATGTTGCCACTTGGAAGAGGAGACAGAGGGGGTAACCAGCAACGTAGGGAGCCCTCAGTGAAGCAGGCAGCATCCGCAGAAGTACCTGAACAGGCACTTAGAAGAAAAGTGAACTGGAGTCCACCCAAAGTCACAAAAGGGAGTCCCACGACGCCGGAGGACAACTCAGAAGGTTGTGCACTGCAGGAAGGAGTGTTGGGGACCCAGGCTTGGCTGTGCACAAAGGAAATCTTGGAAGAGTGCACAGGAGCGGAGCAGCTGCAAATCACGCGGTACCCAGCAATGCAGTCTAGCGTGAGGAGGCAAAGAATTACCTCCACCAAACTTGGACTGAAGAGTCGCTGGACTGTGGGAGTCACTTGGACAGAGTTTCTGAGTTCCAGTGACCACACTCGTTGTGCTGAGAGGGGACACAGAGGACCAGTGATGAAGTCTTTTGGTGTCTGCAGTTGCAGGGGGAAGACTCCGTCAACCCACAGGAGATTTCCCCAGAGCATGCACCACCTGGAAAAAGTCGAGAAAGCCGGCAGGATGAAGCGATACAAGGTTGCTAGTAGTCGTCTTGCTACTTTGTTGTGGTTTTGCAGGCGTCCTGAGCAGTCAGCGGTCGATCCTTTGGCAGAAGGTGAAGAGGGAGATGCAGAGGAACTCTGGTGAGCTCTTGCATTCGTTATCTGAAGAATTCCCCAAAGCAGAGACCCTAAATAGCCAGAAAAGGAGGTTTGGCTACCAAGGAAGGAGGATTGACTACCAAGAGAGGTAAGAGCCTATCAGAAGGAGCCTCTGACGTCACCTGCTGGCACTGGCCACTCAGAGCAGTCCAGTGTGCCACAGACACCTCTGTTTCCAAGATGGCAGAGGTCTGGGACACACTGGAGGAGCTCTAGGCACCTCTCCTGAGAGGTGCAGGTCAGGGGAGTGGTCACTCCCCTCTCCTTTGTCCAGTTTCACGCCAGAGCAGGGCTGGGGGATCCCTAAACCGGTGTAGACTGGCTTATGCAGAGATGGGCATCCTCTGTGCCCATCAAAGCATTTCCAGAGGCTGGGGGAGGCTACTCCTCCCCATCCTTCACACCTATTTCCAAAGGGAGAGGGTGTTTCACCCTCTCTCAGAGGAAATCCTTTGTTCTGCCTTCCTGGGCGAGGGCTGCTTGGACCCCAGGAGGGCAGAAACCTGTCTGAGGGGTTGGCAGCAGCAGCAGCTGCAGTGGAGACCCCGGAAAGGCAGTTTAGCAGTACCCTGGTTCTGTGCTAGAGACCCGGGGGATCATGGAATTATCCCCCCCAATGCCAGAATGGCATTGGGGGGACAATTCCATGATCTTAGACATGTTACATGGCCATGTTCGGAGTTACCATTGTGACGCTGTACATAGGTAGTGACTTATGTACAGTGCATGCGTGTAATGGTGTCCCCGCACTCACAAAGTCCGGGGAATGTGCCCTGAACGATGTGGGGGCACCTTGGCTAGTGCCAGGGTGCCCACACACTAAGTAACTTTGCACCCAACCTTCACCAGGTGAAGGTTAGACATATAGGTGACTTAGAAGTTACTTAAGTGCAGTGGTAAATGGCTGTGAAATAACGTGGACGTTATTTCACTCAGGCTGCCCTGGCAGGCCTGTGTAAGAATTGTCAGAGTTCCCTATGGGTGCAAAAGAAATGCTGCAGCCCATAGGGATCTCCTGGAACCCCAATACCCTGGTTACCTCAGTACCATATACTAGGGAATTATATGGGTGTACCAGTATGCCAATGTGAATTGGTAAATTTAGTCACTAGCCTGTTAGTGACAAATTTGGAAAGCAGAGAGAGCATAACCACTGAGGCTCTGGTTAGCAGAGCCTCAGTGAGACAGTTAGGCATCACACAGGGAACACATACAGGGCACATACTTATGAGCACTGGGGTCCTGGCTAGCAGGGTCCCAGTGACACATAACAAACATACTGACAACATAGGGTTTTCACTATGAGCACTGGGCCCTGGCTAGCAGGATCCCAGTGAGACAGTGAAAACACCCTGACATATAATCACAAACAGGCCGAAAGTGGGGGTAACAAGGCTAGAAAGAGGCTACTTTCTCACACAACCCCCTCCCCCCCAAACGAAGGACAATAAGGCTAACCTTGGCCAGTTGAGTCTTTATTGTTTAAGTGGTGATAAGTGGAGAGTAGCTCTGCAATAGACTGGTTACTCCCTTTATCATCCACTATATGGTTACTTCCCTATGGGGATGTAAACCACCCTGTTTGAAGTTTGTTAGCTAACCAACAATGTGAAGATATATTATCAGAGTTCCTGTCAGTAATTTTTAGTTTAGAACAGTGGGAATTGTCCACTGGACCTATTTCTAGTGATGAGAATGCCAGACAGGGATGCTGTATCAGTAAAGCCATAGCTGGGCAAAAACTTTGTCCATACGGCTATAAGAGAGAACAGGGATGCTATTTCTCTTGCTTTGGAGCAGGGCAGGGATGCTGTCCTATGAACTCCACACTAGGCCAGGGCTGCTGTCCTAAGTGTTTTGAGGCAGTGCAGGGTTGCTGCACTAAAGTTTCTCTGGGAGGGTTGGAGGGATGCTCCATGTTAACTACAATGGTGTACTTTTTCTCACCAATATTAGTTATCCCACAGAGAGGTACGTCCACCTCAGGGAGTACAGTTGTGCCAGCTGATGGTTCCCTTGGTACAGGTGCCACCCCAGGAGAGGTTTCTCCCACCACAGGAATGCTATCCTGAGTGGCAGGGTGGGTAGGGGATACTTTGATACCCTTTTTACCTGTTGTTGGAGAAGGATCCTGAGTTTTCAGGCCCGTTCCTCTCCTTTGCTTTTTCATTTCAGTAGAAATGAGAGGAAGCAATTCCTCAGGGATATCCAGCATGGCTGCATGGGTATAAAACTCTACCTCAGCCCAACCTGAGGTCTCTAGGTCATTACCTAAGAGACAGTCTACAGGTACGCAAGGTGACACTACCACCTGCTTAGGGCCAGTAACTCCACCCCAAATAAGCTGAACTATAGCTAAGGGAAGAAACTTAGTGGAGTTATGGACATCCATAATCTTGTATTGCTGTCTAATGATGTGTTGTTCAGGAGGCACTAGGTTTTCAGTCACCAAAGTGATACTGGCACCTGTGTCCATGTAGGCCTGGGCCTCAACACCATTTATTGAAACTGTCTGCCTGCACTTATCCATTGTAAGGGGACAAGCAGCCATTGTGGCAAGGCAAATGCCACTAGGTGTGACAGAAACTGTCTTGGGACTGACTATCCCAGTTTCTATGATGGACCCATAAGTGAACCCAACTACAACCTTACTTTGACTGTTGCCAGTAGTCCCACCACTATTACCACTACTACTAGGGGCACTAGAGTTTGATGTATTAGTGGTGGTTGGCTCAAGGGGTATACCTGGACAGGACTTATCCCCTTGCCAATGGCCTTTATTTTTACACACATAGCACCAAGGCTTTTTAATGTGTGTATGTTGTGAAGAAGAGGAAGAATTTGATTTATCCCCACCCCCTGAAGAGTGTTTAGGATTTGAAGAAGGATCTTTGGTTTTACCCTTATCCCCATGCTTATCCTGAGATTTCTTACTATCTTTCTTTTTGCCATCCTTGTCACCCACTGTATGAACTTTTCTGTTCACTCTTGTTCTGACCCATTTGTCTGCCTTCTTTCCCAATTCTTGGGGACAGGTCAGATCTGAGTCCACTAGATATTGGTGTAACAAGTCAGACACACAGTTATTCAGAATATGCTCTCTCAGAATAAGATTATACAAGCTTTCATAGTCAGAAACTTTACTGCCATGTAACCACCCCTCCAAGGCCTTCACTGAACAGTCAACAACGTCTATCCAGTCTTGTGAGGACTCTTTTCTGGAGTCTCTGAACTTAATCCTGTATTGTTCAGTGGTTAAGCCAAATCCATCCAAGAGTGCATCCTTCAAAACTGCAAAATTGTTAGCATCACTTTCTCTAACAGTAAGGAGCCTATCCCTACCCATTCCAGTGAAAGATAGCCACAATATAGCAGCCCACTGCCTTTGAGGGACCCCCCTGTACCATACAGGCCCTCTAAAGTGTAGCAAACCACTTGTTGATGTCATCCCCCTCCTTGTAAGGGGGGGACTATCTTGTGCAGATTCCAGGAATCATGCTCTCTAACAGGATTACTATCAGGAATACTGCTATTGCTGCCACCTTGGGGTCCTAACCCCAATCTCTGTCTCTCCTTCTCCAGGTCTAAGGATTCTCTATCTAAGGCCAGCTGTTGCTGTTTAAGCTTCAGCCTGGTCTCTTCAACTCTCTACTTTTTGAGTTCCTTTTCTAACATATTGTCTTCAGGGTGGGTGGGTTGGGAATGCTTGGACACAGAAGATACATTGGAAACAACAGATGGGATATCTGTCCCTAACTGACTGAACCCTAGCAACTTGGCCTCTAGGAATAAAGACTTCCCTACTATGATGGGAACCTCCATTACTACCAACATTACTAGGTGTCCTGCTAAGGGGCAGATTTGGAACAGAACCCTCCCCACCTCCCTCAAGGAGATCCCCTGAGTCAGAATGGGAACCTTCTATTAACCTCTCATTTGAAGTGCCTGCTTGGGACTCATCATTCACAATAAGCATGTTATATAGAAACTCTTTTGTAGGGTGCTTTCCTATCACCACAGACAGGAAAGCACCCTACAAAAGAGTTTCTATATAACATGACTTATAAGTGACCTCGTGCAGTGAAAATGGCTGTGAAAAAGGGCATGCACTATTTCACACAGGCTGCAATGGCAGTCCTGTCGAAGCCTCTGCATGGGCTCCCTATGGGTGGCAAAATAAATGCTGCAGTCCATATGGATCCCCTGGAACCTCAATGCCCTGGGTACCTAATTACCATATACTAGGGCCTTATAAGGGGGGTCCAGTATGACAATTTGGAGTAAAATACTGGGTTACCAATATGTAAATACAAATTTAGAACCAGAGATAGCATAAGCACTAGAGTTCTGGTGAGCAGAACTCCAGTGACACAGTTAAGCATACTGATAAAAACAGTGAAACAGACTGACAAGTAGGCCACATACCGTAAGCACTGGGGTCCTGGCTAGCAGAATCCCAGTGACACAGTTAAAACACACTGATAAACACTGATAAACAGCCCAAAAATGGGGGTAACCATGCTAGAAAGAGGCTACTTTCTCACACCACTGCGTGCACATGACATTGTGTCTGAACAACCATGGGTTTGGCAGAAATACGTAAAATCCTACAATTTGATATTTTAGCATGACAAATATGCGGCTTCTCCGGCTTCTCTTCATAAACTGATTCTGTTTGTTTTGTTCACAGTAACTAAATTCTCATTGTTTTATCAAATGTTTGAATTTCTTTCTTTCAAAATGTACATGGCTCATATTGAAAGCTGACTATGAACGCTATCTAAACATCAAGACATTTTTAGACTTTAAAGGGGCTTTAACTCCTGCATTGAATATTTTGATAATGTGACTTTCAAATAGTATCTTTGTTGTAATTAGAGTAGTAAAAGAAGAGACGTTCACAATGTAACTCTTCAGAGAGAGAGCTTTTATTCTTCTTCTCTAATGCTCCATCCTCACACAGCTCGCTCTTTTCACAACTAACGTTCTAAAGAGAGCTCCCACTCAACATTCTAAACTAAAGGAACATACTATATCATCAGAATAAAAGGGGAAATGGAGCAGTCGATTATTCATAACCAATACTTGATTGATAACATGTATTGGCTTGATTGCTATACACATCATAATTATTGGATTTAACAATTTGTAGGATTGACTGGCAACTGAACAAAATGGGATTATAACACGTCTTCCATCCCAAAAGAAAGAAATAAAGAAAATGCAAGAAAAGAATTGGGGGGATTGAGCAGGATAGAGAACAAGGAGGAGAAACCCTATGGGAGAACAAAAACAAGGAGAAGGGAATTAGCTAACGTAAGAGCTTATACGTTTTACAGAGGATTAATACAATACCTTCAGTGGTGCATTGCCAAGGGTATGACAAAGAGTACATTATGGGGGTCATTACAAAATTGGCGGTAAAAGCCGCTTACCGCTGTGCAGAAGACCGCCAACACACCACCGCGGCTGTGGGATTCCGCCACAGCTATTATGACCCACATCTCGGAACCCGACAAAATTCAGACACCCACACAAGTCCGCCACACCAAAGGTCAGTGATAAACTGGCGAAAACAAAACCTCCACCGTCACGCCAACAGAAATACGCCCACACTATCACGACATACGAATCCACGCGGCGGTCTTTCAACCGCGGTATTCCATTGGCGGTACACACCGCCGCGCTCAAAATACACACACATTTACAAAACACAACCACATTGGACAATTCGAAATACACACACCTGAGACACATACACACACCACTCCCACACACCCAATACAATATAAAACACAAACCCACATCACCCACAAACCCCTACAACAAAAATTGAGAACGAAGCACAGAGAGAGACACCACCAGCAAGTACAACAGTATCCACAGGCACATAACACCATCACCCACACAACTTCCACGCACCTCACACAACACACCACTACATATCACCACACTTATCACCACACACACCACCCCACACATCACCTACACCACGCTATGGCACGGCAAAGACACCCCAGGTTCTCGGAGGAGGAGCTCAGGGTCATGGTGGAGGAAATCGTCAGGGTAGAGCCACAGCTATTTGGATCACAGGTGCAGCACACCTCAATTGCAAGGAAGATGGAGCTATGGCGAAGAATAGTGGACAGGGTCAACGCAGTGGGACAGCACCCAAGAAATCGGGAGGACATCAGGAAAAGGTGGAACGACCTACGGGGGAAGGTGCGTTCCGTGGTCTCAAGACACTACCTGGCGGTTCAGCGAACTGGCGGCGGACCCCCACCTCCTCACCCACAACTAACAACATGGAAGGAGCAGGTCTTGGCGATTCTGCATCCTGAGGGCCACGCAGGAGTAGGTGGAGGAATGGACTCTGGTAAGTCAAATCTTAACTATTACATCCCCCACCTTACCTGCATGCTATCACATACCCCCACCCTCACCCCTATCACTCCAACTCCTCACAAATGTACTAATATCACAAACCAGCCATTCCAACACTAAGCCCTGCATGCAACAGCAAAGCATGGACACCCATCACCAAAGCATGCACACTGCACATAGCCATGCACCCCCCTAAACCATCATCACACAAGGTCCCACACAGGAATGCCAGCACTGGGGTACACAGTCACCCACCCATTGCACACCATGCCACACACAGATGCAATAATCATGCCTTTCCACCCCTGCAGGACCCCTACCTAACGTCACCAGACAGGAGGGTCCAGACATGTCCACTCCAACCACAGAAGAGGCCCACAGTGATGACAGCACATCTGTCCAACTGGATCTAGATGACCAGCGCAGCCCATAAGGGGCCTCGGGACAGTTGGTTCCCCTCACACAGGCACAGGCCACCACAGACCTTCCCCCCTCTGGAAACACCATCACAGCACCCCCCCCAGCGGGCCCATACCTCTGTCCCCAGGACACGTCAATCAGCTGTGTGTCCACCACTACATGGAACCCAGGATATCCCATCATCCCAACAACAACAGGGACCTGGGGGCAGTGGCAGTGGACACACGGTCCAGGGGATGGAGGCCCGGGAACACAGGGGAACTGGGAGGGCTGCCGTGCGACAGGGGGCGGACAGGCCAAGGGAACCCACTCTCCACGAGGCCCTCTCCTCCATCATGGGAGCATACCACCACTCCCAGGAGACGATGGCAACAGTACTGGCCAAGTTTCAGGAGACCCAGCGCATGCAGGCAGAACAGTATATGGGCTTCAGGGAGGAACGCAGAACCATCAGCTCCACCCTGGGCACCATCGTAGGGGTGCTGAAGGAACTACTCAACACCAAGAGGGACACTGTGGCACTCCAAGGGGCCCCTGACACTAGCATGGACGATGAACTGCCCACCACCTACGCCGGCGCTAGTGGACAGGACGCCCCGCCACAAGACCACCACAGCAGCACCCCACCCCCTGCAGAGGAAGAACCACCCCGCAAACGGTCCCTGAGATCCAGGAACAAGACAGAGCACGATTCCAAGACCCCCGCCAAGAAATGAGACCACCCTGATTGTCATCCCACTGTCCCACTTTGTCACCCTGTCCATAATTAAACTGCCCCAACTCCACTTCCTATGCCCATATGGGCAATGCACCGGTGAGACTAATAGACTGGACTCTGCCATGGACACTCTTCCGCCATCACCCCTCACCATTTAACTACCCCCTCCAATATTTTGCATTTAAATAAACACACCTAAAGAACAAAATTATCTGGAGTCTGTCTGTGATTTCGAAATAGTGTATTTGCAGTTACAGTGACAAAATGTTCTTTCAATTGTAATGTCAACATACCTATGTCACACGGCTCTAGTCCATGAGGAATGTAAGCAGATGACACACGTTGGGACCCACATCTGTGAAACCGTAAGGGAAAGTGACAACTCAGTGACCATACACTGGGTAAAAACGTCAGACAGGATAGAGGTAGTAGTGTAAAAGTACATGTAGTAGGTAGGAATGTATTCTCACCTGTGTTTCACTGGAAATATTGCTGGATCACTGAGTCCCTGTTCTGCATGTCTTCTTCCTCTGCTTCATCCTCATCACTGTCCACAGGCTCCACAGCTGCCACAACACCGCCATCTGGACCATCCTCCTGCAGAAAAGGCACCTGTCGTCGCAAAGCCAAGTTGTGAAGCATACAGCAGGCCACGATGATCTGAAACACCTTCTTTGGTGAGTAGAATAGGGATCCACCTGTCATATGCAGGCACCTGAACCTGGCCTTCAGGAGGCCGAAGGTCCGCTCGATCACCCTCCTAGTTCGCCCATGGGCCTCATTGTAGCGTTCCTCTGCCCTTGTCCTGGGATTCCTCACGGGGGTCAGTAGCCAAGACAAATTGGGGTACCCAGAGTCACCTGCAAATGGTGAGGGACAACTGTTAGACACACACTAACCTGTAGGGATAACCCCAGACAACCATTCCCACTGTCTTGCTTCCAGGGGCTCACCTAATAGCCACACACGGTGCCTCTGGAGTTGACCCATCACATAAGTGATGCTGCTATTCCGCAGGATGTAGGCGTCATGCACTGAGCCAGGGAACATGGCATTCACATGGGAGATGAACTGGTCTGCCAAACATACCATCTGTACATTCATAGAATGATAACTCTCCCGGTTTCTGTACACCTGTTCACTCCTGTAGGGGGGGGGGAACCAAAGCCACATGGGTCCCATCAATGGCACCTATGATGTTGGGGATATGTCCCAGGGAATAGAAATCACCTTTCACTGTAGGCAAATCCTCCACCTGAGGGAAAACGATGTAGCTCCGCATTTGTTTCAGAAGGGCAGACAACACTCTGGACAATACGTTGGAAAACATAGGCTGGGACATCCCTGATGCCATGGCCACAGTTGTTTGAAAAGACCCACTTGCAAGGAAATGGAGCACTGACAGCACCTGCACTTGAGGGGGGATTCCTGTGGGATGGCGGATTGCTGACATCAGATCTGGCTCCAACTGGGTACACAGTTCCTGGATTGTGGCACGGTAAAACCTGTAGGTGATTATCAAATGTCGCTCCTCCATTGTCGACAGTTCCACCAGTCGGTACACCGGAGGATGCCGCCATCTCCTCACATGTCCCAGCGGACAGTGCCTATGAAGGAAAACAGCGACCACAGAGTCAAACAACTGCCACGTACGTACCCACAGTTTACACAGAACACCAATCATACACAAAAGGTGGCCTGTATGTGTGTTGAGACTAGGCCTAGGTATGTGTGACGCTGTATAAAATGAGGCCATGTGGGCCCCTGAAATGGCGGCTGCCTAACCTCTAAAGTGGGACAATGGGATGTGAGGTAACTGCGCTGGCGTTGTACACCGTCGAGGTAGGCTGTCGGAGACCACGGCGCAATGCTGCATTGGTTAACATTGGACCCTAAGGGTCCCAGGAGCCAATGACGATGTACGCCGGTGGTGATGGTACGAACCGCCGCGGACGTGACTGCCGCGGATGTGACCGCCATTTTCTATCTGTTGATACCTGATCTTCGACAGGAGAGGACCTACACTGCAAGTGCTGCTGTGACCTCAGTCTGGAAGAGACAAAGGCTTGTGCGTCTGGGGAAAGGGCCCCTGCCTTCACATCGGAGGAGTTGGAGAAGCTCGTTGATGGGGTCTTCCCCCAGTACACGCTATTCTATGGTCCTCCAGACAAACAGGTAAGTACACAGGGAGCATATTGTATGGGCTATGCCTGTGTGGAGAGGGCTGGATGTAAGAAGGAAGGAGGCAGAGTGCTGCGTGCATGAAAGACGGTGGGTGCATGTGCCACACGGCAAAGGTAGGGATGGGGGCCACTCACTTTGACGGTGCAGTTGGTAATGACTTCTCTTTTTCCCCTGTACATTTCATGTAGGTCAGTGCCCACCAGAAGAAAGATATTTGGTGTGCCATCGCCAAGGACGTCCGGACCCTGGGGGTCTACCACAGACGGAGCACCCACTGCTGGAAAAGATGGGAGGACATTCGCCGCTGGAGCAAGAAGACGGTGGAGGCTCAGCTGGGGATGGCCTCCCAATGTGGGAGGGGTGCCCGTCGAACCATGACCCCCCTGATGTTCAGGATCCTGGCGGTGGCCTACCCGGAGTTGGATGGGCACTTGAGGGCATCACAGCAGACACAAGGGGGTGAGTACACTCTCATTCAGCTGACTTTGCGCGCAGTGGAGTTGTCTGGGTGGGGGAGGAGGGCTGTGGGTTTCCCCAAGCCAGGGCGAGTTCCGTAGGCTAGGCCCCTCCGTAAGGCATGGCCCTGTAGCCCCCCACCCCACCTCTGTAGAGTGCCAAGTACAGCTATTCATGCCCCTGTGTCATCTATGTGTGCAGATGTCGTCCATAGCCTTGTAGGCCATTTCCCAGGAATTGCACTGTAGAGCCCAAGAGCGTGGCGTAATGCAGGGGGCTTCTGTGTCTGTCTTGTCCGCCAACGGTAGCGGTAATCCATGCACTCAACATGTCTTTATTCTGTCTCCCCCCCCCTTTTTGTTGTCTACCTGTTCTTGTGTGCATTAGCATCATCAGGCAGAGGAGCAGTAGCACCGGAGCACGAGGGAGGTGCATCCCACATGGCCAAGGAGGGCCACACTACGGACTCTGAATTCACCAGTGAGACGGAGGGCGAGGGGAGCTCCACTGCGGGGACAGGAGCTGAGACCAGCGACACGGACTCATCCTCTGATGGGAGCTCCCTTGTGGTGGCGGCAACATCTGTGCCCCCCACATCTACAGGTACATCTGCCACCCCCCCCTACCAGCACCGCCCTCCCAGCAGCCCCTCATCCTTCACCCCGTGCCCACTCACCCAGGAGGGTGGGCATCACCTTCGCCCCAGGCACCCCAGGCACCTCAGGCCCTGCCCCAGTCACCCCTGCTGCCCTCAGTGAGGAGGCCATTGACCTCCTCAGGTCACTCACTGTTGGGCAGTCTACCATTTTGAATGCCATCCAGGGTGTAGAAAGGCAGTTGCAACAAACTAATGCATTCCTGGAGGGCATTCATTCTGGACAGACGGCCCTTCACCGAGCTTTTCAAACTCTGGCCTCAGCACTGATGGCAGCCATTGTCCCTGTGTCTAGCCTCCCCCCTCCAACTTCCTCCACCCAGACCCAATCCCCTGTACCTCTGCCTATCCCAAGCACACCATCAGACCAGCCTGCACACACCTCACCACACAAGGGAAGCTCAGGCAAACATAAGCACCACACATCCCACAGGCACTCACGCAAGCATCACACACATACAGACACACCAACATCCACTGCCTCCACTGTGTCCCCCTCCTCGTCATCTCCCTCCTCCCTCCCAGTCTCGTCTACACACACACCTGCATGCACTACCTCTACAGCCACTACGTCCCTCACCATTACACCCACCAGCACACCCCGCTCACGTGCAGTCACCACCCCCACTACCATTCACACGTCCCCTGTGTCCTCTCCCAGTGTGTCTGTGACGCCCCCTCCGAAGATACACAAACGCAGGCACACACCCACCAAAAAGCCATCCACCTCACAACAGCCTCCAGCGCATGCACCTGCACCCAAAGTCACCAAACGTACACCTCCTACTACCACCACCTCTTCCTCCACTCCCAAACCCCCTTCAGATACCCATCCCAGTGTGTCCAAAATAATTTTCCTGTCCAGCCTTGACCTTTTTCCCACACCTCCCCCACCCCGTCCATCTCATAGGTTCCCGAAGTAGCACCTCAGCCACAGCATCTCCGGGACCAGTGGTGCCTGTAGTCACAGGTATGTGGAGTGCACCGGCCACCAGGACAGCCAGTGTGGCACGGAGACACAGCACAGCCAGTCCCCTCCCTGTGAAGCATAAGAAGTTGGCCAGTGCCCGGCGGGAGAGGGGGTAGCCTCCAGCCACCAAAGCCGCTCCCAGGGGTACAGTTGGGAGTGTGGAGTCAGCTGTTACACCTCCCAAGGTGGGGAAGGGCCACAAGAAATCCGGCAAGTCTGGGAAGAGCAGCACGGCGGAGAAGACCACCATCATCCCCGCTGCCCAGGAGGCCACCGCCAGCCCCATCTCAGCTGCCCAGGAGGCCACTGTCTGCCCCATCCCAGCTGCTCAGGAGGGCCCGCCAGCCCAGCTGCCCAAGAGGTGTAGGAGGCTGGACTGGCTTGTAGTGAGTACCAAGGGGTACTTGCACCTTGCACCAGGCCCAGTTATCCCTTATTAGTGTATAGGGTGTCTAGCAGCTTAGGCTGATAGATAATGGTAGCTTAGCAGAGCAGTTTAGGCTGAACTAGGAGACGTGTGAAGCTACTACAGTACCACTTAGTGTCATATGCACAATATCATAAGAAAACACAATACACAGTTATACTAAAAATAAAGGTACTTTATTTTTATGACAATATGCCAAAGTATCTTAGAGTGTACCCTCAGTGAGAGGATAGGAAATATACACAAGATATATATACACAATAGCAAAAATATGCAGTATAGTCTTAGAAAACAGTGCAAACAATGTATAGTTACAATAGGATGCAATGGGGAAACATAGGGATAGGGGCAACACAAACCATATACTCCAAAAGTGGAATGCGAACCACGAATGGACCCCAAACCTATGTGACCTTGTAGAGGGTCGCTGGGACTATTAGACAATAGTGAGAGTTAGCAAAATAACCCTCCCCAAGACCCTGAAAAGTGAGTGGAAAGTGCACTAAAGTTCCCCTAAGGACAAAAGAGTCGTGTTAGAGGAATAATGCAGGAAAGACACAAACCAGCAATGCAACAACTGTGGATTTCCAATCTAGGGTACCTGTGGAACAAGGGGACCAAGTCCAAAAGTCACAAGCAAGTCGGAGATGGGCAGATGCCCAGGAAATGCCAGCTGCGGGTGCAAAGAAGCTTTGACTGGACAGAAGAAGCTGAGGTTTCTGCAGGAACAAAAAGGGCTAGGGACTTCCCCTTTGGAGGACGGATCCCACTCGCCTTGGAGAGTTGTGCAGAAGTGTTTTCCCGCCGAAAGGACGCCAACAAGCCTTGCTACACGTAAATCGTGCGTTTGGCGTTTTTGGACGCTGCTGGGGCCCAGGAGGGACCAGGAGGTCGCAAATTGGACCTGAAGAGAGAGGGGACGTCGAGCAAGACAAAGAGCCCTCACTGAAGCAGGTAGCATCCGGAGAAGTGCCAGAAACAGGCACTACGAGGATGCGTGAAACGGTGCTCGCCGAAGTTGCACAAAGGAGTCCCACGTCGCCGGAGACCAACTTAGAAAGTCGTGCAATGCAGGTTAGAGTGCCGTGGACCCAGGCTTGGCTGTGCACAAAGGATTTCCGCCGGAAGTGCACAAGGGCCGGAGTAGCTGCAAAGACGCGATTCCCAGCAATGCAGCCCAGCGAGGTGAGGCAAGGACTTACCTCCACCAAACTTGGGCTGAAGAGTCACTGGACTGTGGGGGTCACTTGGACAGCGTCGCTGGATTCGAGGGACCTCGCTCGCCGTGCTGAGAGGAGACCCAAGGGACCGGTAATGCAGCTTTTTGGTGCCTGCGGTTGCAGGGGGAAGATTCCGTCGACCCACGGGAGATTTCTTCGGAGCTTCTGGTGCAGAGAGGAGGCAGGCTACCCCCACAGCATGCACAAGCAGGAAAACAGTCGAGAAGGCGGCAGGATCAGCGTTACAGAGTTGCAGTAGTCGTCTTTGCTACTATGTTGCAGGTTTGCAGGCTTCCAGCGCGGTCAGCGGTCGTTTCCTTATCAGAAGGTGAAGAGAGAGATGCAGAGGAACTCGGCTGAGCTCATGCATTCGTTATCTAAAGTTTCCCCAGAGACAGAGACCCTAAATAGCCAGAAAAGAGGGTTTGGCTACCTAGGAGAGAGGAAAGGCTACTAACACCTGAAGGAGCCTATCAGCAGGAGTCTCTGACGTCACCTGGTGGCACTGGCCACTCAGAGCAGTCCAGTGTGCCAGCAGCACCTCTGTTTCCAAGATGGCAGAGGTCTGGAGCACACTGGAGGAGCTCTGGACACCTCCCAGGGGAGGTGCAGGTCAGGGGAGTGGTCACTCCCCTTTCCTTTGTCCAGTTTCACGCCAGAGCAGGGGCTAAGGGGTCCCTGAACCGGTGTAGACTGGCTTATGCAGAATTGGGCACATCTGTGCCCAACAAAGCATTTCCAGAGGCTGGGGGAGGCTACTCCTCCCCTGCCTTCACACCATTTTCCAAAGGGAGAGGGTGTCACACCCTCTCTCAGAGGAAGTTCTTTGTTCTGCCATCCTGGGCCAGGCCTGGCTGGACCCCAGGAGGGCAGCTGCCTGTCTGAGGGGTTGGCAGCAGCAGCAGCTGCAGTGAAACCCCAGGAAGGGCAGTCTGGCAGTACCAGGGTCTGTGCTACAGACCACTGGGATCATGGAATTGTACCAACAATGCCAGGATGGCATAGAGGGGGCAATTCCATGATCATAGACATGTTACATGGCCATATTCGGAGTTACCATGGTGAAGCTACATATAGGTAGTGACCTATATGTAGTGCACGCGTGTAATGGTGTCCCCGCACTCACAAAGTTCAGTGAATTGGCTCTGAACAATGTGGGGGCACCTTGGCTAGTGCCAGGGTGCCCTCACACTAAGTAACTTTGCACCTAACCTTTACCAGGTAAAGGTTAGACATATAGGTGACTTATAAGTTACTTAAGTGCAGTGTAAAATGGCTGTGAAATAACGTGGACGTTATTTCACTCAGGCTGCAGTGGCAGGCCTGTGTAAGAATTGTCAGAGCTCCCTATGGGTGGCAAAAGAAATGCTGCAGCCCATAGGGATCTCCTGGAACCCCAATACCCTGGGTACCTCAGTACCATATACTAGGGAATTATAAGGGTGTTCCAGTAAGCCAATGTAAATTGGTAAAAATGGTCACTAGCCTGTCAGTGACAATTTGGAAAGAAATGAGAGAGCATAACCACTGAGGTTCTGATTAGCAGAGCCTCAGTGAGACAGTTAGTCACTACACAGGTAACACATTCAGGCACACTTATGAGCACTGGGGCCCTGGGTTACCAGGGTCCCAGTGACACATACAACTAAAACAACATATATACAGTGAAAAATGGGGGTACCATGCCAGGCAAGATGGTACTTTCCTACACAACCCCCCCCCCAAACGAAGGACAATAAGACTAGCCATTACCTGATGAGTCTTCATTGTCTAAGTGGAAATATCTGGAGAGTCCATCTGCATTGGAGTGGCTACTCCCAGGTCTATGTTCCACTGTATAGTCCATTCCCTGCAGGGATATGGACCACCTCAACAATTTAGGATTTTCACCTTTCATTTGTTTTAGCCAAAGTAGAGGTTTGTGGTCTGTTTGAACAATGAAGTGAGTGCCAAACAGGTATGGCCTCAACTTCTTCAGAGCCCAGACCACAGCAAAGGCCTCCCTCTCAATGGCAGACCAATGCTTTTCTCTAGGGGTCAACCTCCTACTAATAAAAGCAACAGGTTGATCCTGGCCCTCAGAATTAAGTTGTGATAGGACTGCCCCTACTCCTAATTCAGATGCATCAGTTTGGACATAGAATTTTTTAGAGTAACAAGGGCTTTTCAGGACAGGTGCAGAGCACATGGCCTGCTTTAGCTCCTCAAAAGCTTTCTGACAGCTTGCTGTCCACAATACCTTTTTAGGCATTTTCTTGGATGTGAGGTCATTAAGAGGGGCTGCAATGGAGCCATAGTTCTTAATGAACCTCCTGTAATACCCAGTGAGGCCTAGGAAGGCTCTCACCTGAGTCTGAGTGGTAGGGGGAACCCAATCAATAATAGTTTGGATTTTCCCCTGAAGTGGTGCAATCTGTTCCCCACCAACAAGGTGTCCCAGATAAACCACCTTACCCTGCCCTATCTGGCACTTTGAAGCCTTGATAGTGAGGCCTGCCTTTTGCAGAGCCTCTAAAACTTTCCATAGGTGGACCAGGTGATCATCCCAGCTGGAGCTAAAGACAGCTATATCGTCCAAATATGCTGCACTGAAAGCTTCCAGCCCTTGCAGGACTGTGTTCACCAACCTCTGAAAAGTGGCAGGTGCATTTTTCAAACCAAAAGGCATTACAGTAAACTGGTAATGTCCTCCAATGGTAGAAAATGCAGTCTTAGGTTTAGCATCTTCTGACAATTTGATCTGCCAATACCCTGCAGTCAAATCAAAAGTGCTTAGATACTTGGCAGATGCCAGTGTATCTATGAGCTCATCTGCCCTGGGTATAGGGTGAGCATCAGTTTTGGTTACCAAGTTGAGACCTCTATAGTCTACACAAAACCTCATTTCCTGCTTTCCATCTTTAGAATTGGGTTTTGGTACCAGTACCACAGGAGAAGCCCATGGACTGTCAGAGTGCTCAACCACTCCTAGTTCCAACATTTTCTGAACTTCTTGCTTTATGCAGTCCCTGACATGGTCAGGCTGTCTATAGATCTTACTTTTGACAGGTAAACTGTCTCCAGTATCTATAGTGTGCTCACACCAAGAAGTGGTGCCTGGCACAATAGAGAAGAGTTCTGAAAATTGTCCTAGGAGATTTATGCAATTATCTTTCTGCTCAGCAGTAAGACAATCAGCCAAAACTACACCTTCCACAAGAGCATCTTGTTCTGTGGAAGAGAAGAGATCAGGTAGAGGATCACTGTCTTCTTCCTGTCCTCATCAGTTGCCATGAGCAGGGTGAGATCAGCCCTGTCATAGTAGGGTTTCAGGCGGTTGACATGGAGCACCCTAAGGGGACTCCTGGCAGTGCCTAAGTCAACCAAGTAGGTGACTTCACCCTTCTTTTCAACAATTGTGTGGGGTCCACTCCATTTATCTTGGAGTGCTCTTGGGGCCACAGGCTCCAAGACCCACACTTTCTGCCCTGGTTGGTACTGAACCAAAACAGCCTTCTGATCATGCCATTGCTTCTGGAGCTCTTGGCTGGCCTGAAGGTTTTTACTGGCCTTTTTCATGTACTCAGCCATCCTTGATCTGAGGCCAAGTACATAGTCCACAATATCCTGCTTAGGAGCTTTTAAAGGTTGTTCCCAACCCTCCTTGACAAGTGTGAGTGGACCCCTAACAGGGTGTCCAAAAAGAAGTTCAAAGGGGCTGAAGCCCACTCCTTTTTGGGGTACCTCCCTGTAGGCAAAAAGGAGGCATGGTAGAAGGATATCCCATCTCCTGCGGAGTTTTTCAGGGAGTCCCATAATCATGCCTTTGAGAGTTTTATTAAATCTCTCCACCAGTCCATTTGTTTGTGGATGATAGGGTGTTGTGAACTTGTAAGTTACACCACACTCCTTCCACATGGCCTTTAAGTATGCAGACATGAAATTGCTTCCTGTGTCTGATACCACTTCCTTTGGGAAGCCCACTCTGGAAAATATTCCCAGGAGGGCCTTTGCCACTGCAGGAGCTGTAGTGGTCCTTAAAGGAATAGCTTCAGGATATCTTGTGGCATGGTCCACTACCACCAAGATAAACCTATTGCCTGAAGCAGTAGGAGGGTCAAGGGGGCCAACTATGTCAACCCCTACCCTTTCAAAGGGAACCCCAACCACAGGCAGTGGGATAAGGGGTGCCTTTGGGGTGCCACCTGTCTTGCCACTGGCTTGACAGGTTTCACAGGACTTGCAAAATTCTTTTGTGTCCTCAGACATCCTAGGCCAATGAAACAGGGGAACAAGTCTGTCCCAAGTTTTCATTTGACCCAGGTGCCCAGCTAAGGGAATGTCATGTGCCAGTGTTAGGAGGAACTTTCTGTACTCCTGAGGAATCACTAATCTCCTGGCAGCTCCAGGTTTAGGATCCCTATGCTCAGTGTACAAGAGGTTGTCCTCCCAGTAAACTCTGTGAGAGTCACTGACATCCCCATTAGCCTGTTTGACAGCTTGCTGTCTGAGACCCTCTAATGTGGGACAGGTTTGCTGTGCCACACTCAGCTCCTCTCTGGCAGGCCCCCCTTCACCCAAAAGCTCAGCAGTGTCTGCTTCCAGCTCCTCTGGTGTAGGTTCTGCACAGGGAGGGAATTCTTCTTCCTCAGAAGTAGAATCCACTGTAGAGGGAGGGATAGTAGGAAGTGGTTTGCTTCTACTAGCCCTAGCTTTAGGGAGCACTTGGTCCATCGTTCCAGGATCCAAGCTTCCCTGTCCTTTTTGCTTTTTGGCCTGAGCCCTTGTCAAAGCAAAAATATGCCCTGGGATGCCCAGCATTGCTGCATGGGCCTCCAACTCCACATCTGACCAAGCTGATGTCTCCAAATCATTCCCTAATAGACAGTCTACAGGTAAATCTGAAGCTACCACAACTTTCTTTGGACCAGTTACCCCCCCCCCCCAGTTGAGATTTACAACAGCCATGGGGTGGCTTTGTGTTATGTTGTGAGCATCGGTTACTTGGTACTGGTGTCCAAGTATGTGTTGTTCAGGGTGCACCAGTTTCTCAATCACCATTGTGACACTGGCACCTGTGTCCCTGTAGGCCTGGACCTCAACACCATTTATTAGGGTTAGTTGCTTGTACTTCTCCAAGTTATGGGGGCAAGCAACCAAAGTGGCTAAATCAATAGCCCCTTCAGAGACTAAAGTAGCCTCTGTGGTCTCCCTAATCAGACCAACCCCAACTAAATTACCAAAAGTGAGCCCAGCTACTCCCTTGGATTGGCTATTAGTAGGTTTGCTCCCACCACCACTGCTATTAGTAGGGACACTAGGTGTAGCAGTAGGGGTTGTAGTGGTAGGAGCTGTGGTGCCTTTCTTTGGACAACTGGGATCTGTTGTCCAATGGCCTTTTATTTTACATAAATAGCACCATGGTTTATTTTCCTTGTTCTGATTAAAGGAGGATTTGGACCCATCACCCCCACCAGAGTGTTTTTGTGGGCCTGATGAAGACTCATTTTTAGATTTGTCCCCACCCTTGTCAGAAGACTTACCATCCTTCTTTTTGTTGCCATCTTTGTCACCCCCTGTATGAACTTTTCTGTTCACTCTTGTTCTGACCCATTTGTCTGCCTTCTTTCCCAATTCTTGGGGAGAGGTCAGATCAGAGTCCACCAAGTACTGGTGCAACAAATCAGACACACAATTATTAAGAATATGCTCTCTCAGGATCAAGTTATACAGGCTATCATAATCAGTAACTTTACTGCCATGTAACCACCCCTCCAAGGCCTTCACTGCCTGGTCAATGAAATCAACCCAGTCTTGTGAAGACTCCTTTTTGGTCTCTCTGAACTTTATCCTCTACTGTTCAGTGGTTAAGCCATAACCATCCAGGAGTGCATTCTTAAGAACTTGGAAATTATTAGCATCATTTTATTTTACAGTAAGGAGCCTATCCCTACCTTTTCCACTAAATGATAGCCATAGGATAGCAGCCCACTGCCTTTGAGGGACATCCTGTACAACACAGGCCCTCTCAAGTGCAGCAAACCACTTGTTAATGTCATCCCCCTCCTTATAAGGGGGAACTATCTTGTGCAGATTCCTGGAATCATGCTCTTTTGCAGGATGACTATGGGGAATACTGCTGCTGCCACCATGGGTATCTAAACCCAACTTCTGTCTTTCCTTCTCTAATTCAAAAGACTGTCTATCCAAATCCAGCTGTTGCTTTTTAAGCTTCAGTCTGGTTTGTTCCACCCTCAACTTATTGAGTTCCCTCTCTAACATTCTGTCATCAGGGTTGGTGGGAGGGACATTTCTAGAAACAGAGCTATGATGGGAATGAACAGAAGGAGACCTGTCCCTTACAGAAGCCAACTTAACAGCTTGGTTTACAGAAACATTACTACCAGTATGGTGAGAATAAATGCTTTTGCTATGATGTGAGACAACACTATTTCTATGGTGTGGCTCATCATCATTACCATCTATGCTAGATTGTCTAGTAATGGGAAGGCTAGGAAGTTTCTTTCCTGAATCTTTTCCTGAGGGAGTCCCTGAATCTGATTGGGAACTATTAGGTACTTTTTCAACAGATGGGGCACCTATGGCCTTATCCTGTTCTCTAAGCATGTTAATTAATAGTTCTAAGGCAGGATTCTTCCCTACACTCAAACCTCTCTCTATACAGAGACTCCTTACTCTTTTCCAGCTAAGGTTGTCATATGCAAGTTTGGACAGATCAACACTTTGGCCTGTGCCAGACATTTTTTAGAGAGAGTTAAAGTGATAGAGAAAGAGACAAAAGTTTTCAGAACTTTTTGGAAAGACAGAAAAAACTTTTTAAACTTTTAAGAACTTTTTGAAAGTTTTAGAAGTAATTTTCAGCACTTAGAAAAGAGTGAAAAGAGGAAATGCAAAACGTTTTGGCTATGTGTATATACACTGACCTTGTTTTGTATATTTTTCTCTTATGAAAAGTACAATGACAAGAGTGGTAAGTAGTCTCAAGCACTTATCCCACCGCTGCACAACCAATGTAGGAGGCTGGACTGGCTTGTAGTGAGTACCAAGGGGTACTTGCACCTTGCACCAGGCCCAGTTATCCCTGATTAGTGTATAGGGTGTCTAGCAGCTTAGGCTGATAGATAATGGTAGCTTAGCAGAGCAGCTTAGGCTGAACTAGGAGACGTGTGAAGCTACTACAGTACCACTTAGTGTCATATGCACAATATCATAAGAAAACACAATACACAGTTATACTAAAAATAAAGGTACTTTATTTTTATGACAATATGCCAAAGTATCTTAGAGTGTACCCTCAGTGAGAGGATAGGAAATATACACAAGATATATATACACAATAGCAAAAATATGCAGTATAGTCTTAGAAAACAGTGCAAACAATGTATAGTTACAATAGGATGCAATGGGGAAACATAGGGATAGGGGCAACACAAACCATATACTCCAAAAGTGGAATGCGAACCACGAATGGACCCCAAACCTATGTGACCTTGTAGAGGGTCGCTGGGACTATTAGACAATAGTGAGAGTTAGCAAAATAACCCTCCCCAAGACCCTGAAAAGTGAGTGCAAAGTGCACTAAAGTTTCCCTAAGGACAAAAGAGTCGTGTTAGAGGAATAATGCAGGAAAGACACAAACCAGCAATGCAACAACTGTGGATTTCCAATCTAGGGTACCTGTGGAATAAGGGGACCAAGTCCAAAAGGCACAAGCAAGTCGGAGATGGGCAGATGCCCAGGAAATGCCAGCTGCGGGTGCAAAGAAGCTTCGACTGGACAGAAGAAGCTGAGATTTCTGCAGGAACGAAAAGGGCTAGGGACTTCCCCTTTGGTGGACGGACCCCTCTTGCCTTGGAGAGTCGTGCAGAAGTGTTTTCCCGCCGGAAGGACGCCAACAAGCCTTGCTACACGCAAATCGTGCGTTTGGCGTTTTTGGAAGCTGCTGGGGCCCAGGAGGGACCAGGAGGTCGCAAATTGGACCTGAAGAGAGAGGGGACGTCGAGTAAGACAAAGAGTCCTCACTGAAGCAGGTAGCACCCGGAGAAGTGCCAGAAACAGGCACTACGAGGATGCGTGAAACGGTGCTCGCCGAAGTTGCACAAAGGAGTCCCACGTCGCCGGAGACCAACTTAGAAAGTCGTGCAATGCAGGTTAGAGTGCCGTGGACCCAGGCTTGGCTG
This sequence comes from Pleurodeles waltl, assembly GCF_031143425.1. Classification (NCBI taxonomy): domain Eukaryota; kingdom Metazoa; phylum Chordata; class Amphibia; order Caudata; family Salamandridae; genus Pleurodeles; species Pleurodeles waltl. Next base: position 577,349,069 of record NC_090448.1, read on the forward strand.
TGCACAAAGGATTTCCGCCGGAAGTGCACAGGGGCCGGAGTAGCTGCAAAGTCGCGGTTCCCAGCAATGCAGCCCAGCGAGGTGAGGCAAGGACTTACCTCCACCAAACTTGGGCTGAAGAGTCACTGGACTGTGGGGGTCACTTGGACAGCATCACTGGATTCGAGGGACCTCGCTCGCCGTGCTGAGAGGAGACCCAAGGGACCGGTAATGCAGCTTTTTGGTGCCTGCGGTTGCAGGGGGAAGATTCCGTTGACCCACGGGAGATTTCTTCGGAGCTTCTGGTGCAGAGAGGAGGCAGGCTACCCCCACAGCATGCACAAGCAGGAAAACAGTCGAGAAGGCGGCAGGATCAGCGTTACAGAGTTGCAGTAGTCGTCTTTGCTACTATGTTGCAGGTTTGCAGGCTTCCAGCGCGGTCAGCGGTCGTTTCCTTATCAGAAGGTGAAGAGAGAGATGCAGAGGAACTCGGCTGAGCTCATGCATTCGTTATCTAAAGTTTCCCCAGAGACAGAGACCCTAAATAGCCAGAAAAGAGGGTTTGGCTACCTAGGAGAGAGGAAAGGCTACTAACACCTGAAGGAGCCTATCAGCAGGAGTCTCTGACGTCACCTGGTGGCACTGGCCACTCAGAGCAGTCCAGTGTGCCAGCAGCACCTCTGTTTCCAAGATGGCAGAGGTCTGGAGCACACTGGAGGAGCTCTGGACACCTCCCAGGGGAGGTGCAGGTCAGGGGAGTGGTCACTCCCCTTTCCTTTGTCCAGTTTCGCGCCAGAGCAGGGGCTAAGGGGTCCCTGAACCGGTGTAGACTGGCTTATGCAGAATTGGGCACATCTGTGCCCAACAAAGCATTTCCAGAGGCTGGGGGAGGCTACTCCTCCCCTGCCTTCACACCATTTTCCAAAGGGAGAGGGTGTCACACCCTCTCTCAGAGGAAGTTCTTTGTTCTGCCATCCTGGGCCAGGCCTGGCTGGACCCCAGGAGGGCAGCTGCCTGTCTGAGGGGTTGGCAGCAGCAGCAGCTGCAGTGAAACCCCAGGAAGGGCAGTCTGGCAGTACCAGGGTCTGTGCTACAGACCACTGGGATCATGGAATTGTACCAACAATGCCAGGATGGCATAGAGGGGGCAATTCCATGATCATAGACATGTTACATGGCCATATTCGGAGTTACCATGGTGAAGCTACATATAGGTAGTGACCTATATGTAGTGCACGCGTGTAATGGTGTCCCCGCACTCACAAAGTTCAGTGAATTGGCTCTGAACAATGTGGGGGCACCTTGGCTAGTGCCAGGGTGCCCTCACACTAAGTAACTTTGCACCTAACCTTTACCAGGTAAAGGTTAGACATATAGGTGACTTATAAGTTACTTAAGTGCAGTGTAAAATGGCTGTGAAATAACGTGGACGTTATTTCACTCAGGCTGCAGTGGCAGGCCTGTGTAAGAATTGTCAGAGCTCCCTATGGGTGGCAAAAGAAATGCTGCAGCCCATAGGGATCTCCTGGAACCCCAATACCCTGGGTACCTCAGTACCATATACTAGGGAATTATAAGGGTGTTCCAGTAAGCCAATGTAAATTGGTAAAAATGGTCACTAGCCTGTCAGTGACAATTTGGAAAGAAATGAGAGAGCATAACCACTGAGGTTCTGATTAGCAGAGCCTCAGTGAGACAGTTAGTCACTACACAGGTAACACATTCAGGCACACTTATGAGCACTGGGGCCCTGGGTTACCAGGGTCCCAGTGACACATACAACTAAAACAACATATATACAGTGAAAAATGGGGGTAACATGCCAGGCAAGATGGTACTTTCCTACAGGAGGGCCCCGCCAGCCCTAGCCCAGCTGCCCAGGAGGGCCCCGCCAGCCACCGAGCCCAGCTGCCCAGGAAGCCACCGCCAGCACAAGCCCCGCTGGGCCATGAAGACCCCAGCACAAGCCCCGCTGGGCCATGCAGCCCCAGCCCAGCTGCCCAGGAGGCCACCGCCAGTACAAGCCCCGCTGGGCCATGAAGGACCGCCAGCACAAGCCCCGCTGGGCCATGAAGGACCACCAACTCAAGCACCGCTGAACAGGGCACCGCCAGCACAAGCACCGCTGAACAGGGCACCGCCAACTCAAGCACCGCGAACAGGGCACCGCCAAATCAAGCCCCGCTGAACAGGGCACCGCCAACTCAAGCACCGCTGAACAGGGCACCGCCAACTCAAGCACCGCTGAACAGGGCACCGCCAAATCAAGCACCGCTGAACAGGGCACCGCCAAATCAAGCCCATGAGCGGCAGGGGCACTGACGCAACTGGGTCCGTCACGGGGTAAGCACTGTGGGCACCAGTCCCCCTCCAGATCCAGTGGAGAGATCCATTCACTACCTCTGTCCTTCACAGGATGAAGCACTCTGGGCACCAGTCCCCCTCCAGAACCAGTGGAGACATCCATCCAGTACCTCTGTCCTTCACAGGATGAAGCACTCTGGGCACCAGTCCCCCTCCAGAACCAGTGGAGAGATCCATCCACTACCTCTGTCCTTCACAGGATGAAGCACTCTGGGCACCAGCCTCCCTCAAGAGCCAGTGGAGACATCCACTTGAGAGACTGTGGCTCTGCACTCCCCAGGATTGAACAGTGGGCAAACCACCCACTGTAGAGACTTGAGAGACTGTGGCTTTGCACTCCCCAGGATTGAACAGTGGGCAAACCACCCACTGTAGAGACTTGAGAGACTGTGGCTTTGCACTCCCCAGGATTGAACAGTGGGCAAACCACCCACTGTAGAGACTTGAGAGACTGTGGCTTTGCACTCCCCAGGATTGAACAGTGGGCAAATCACCCACTGTAGAGACTTGAGAGACTGTGGCTTTGCACTCCCCAGGATTGAACAGTGGGCAAACCACCCACTGGAGAGACTTGAGAGACTGTGGCTTTGCACTCCCCAGGATTGAACAGTGGGCATTGAGCCCCCTCGTGGATCTGGCGTCACGCACTCATCAGGCCGAGGTGCCCCCCCTTCCCTTCCCCCTGAGGTGCCTGTTGTATTTCTATCTGATGCCCCTGCAGTGTTCTCTCTGTTTTGATCTGGTATCGAGTGTGGGCCTCTCCCATGCATTTTTGGCCCAGTGGTCCACAGACTATAAATGGTGCAATACCTGGACTTGTATTATTGGTGTATATATTTGTTTATAGTGTATATATATTTTAGAGTACTGTATTTTAATAGATTACAATGGTTACAATCATTTGCTTTGGTCTTTGCATTCTTCCGGAGGGCTTGGGGGGGTGTAACTGTAATGTATCAACATGTATTAGTGTGTGTGTTGTAGTGGGTGAGGGTGGGGGTGGGGGTGTTGCATGTGTGTGTCCCTGGTTTTTGCCTCCCCTGTGTCGTACAGGAGCAGGAAGACTATCCCAGGTAGAATTTGGAGTTCCGGGTCCATGGTGTCCTCGTTCCTCGTGGAGTGTGATGAGGTGAGCGTTTTCCCTTCAAAATTCCTGTTTCCGCCGTGTTTTTAACCGCGTTGAATCCGCCCCGGAAAAGGTGGCAGATTCGCCTGTCATAATAGTGTGGGCGGCACATTGTCTCCCGCCTGTCTGTTGGCGGTGACCGCCACGCTGTTTGTTTGTACCGCCGTGGCAGTCTGAGTGTTAAAGTGGCTGTCTTTGTTGGCGGTTTCCGCCACGGTCGTAATTGCACATTTTTTACCGCCGGCCTGTTGGCGGTCTTACCGCCGCTTTAACACCGTCCGCCAGGGTTGTAATGAGGGCCTATGTGTTAATAACTTAGGGCCAGATGTAGGTAGAAAACATTTTGCGAGGTGCAAATTGCGAGTCCCAGCGACTCGCAATTTGCACCTCGCAAAATGTTATGCAGAAAGGTGTCTCAGACTCCTTCTGCGACTCGCTATGGGTTCGCAAAGACCCACCTCATAAATATTTATGAGGTGGTCGCAGTTTGCGACCCCATAGCGAGTCTAGGCACTCACGGGGATGGTGGCCTGCTGGAGACAGCAGACCTCCATGTCCGTGACTGCTTTTCAATAAAGCAGTTTTTTTTTTCACTTTGAAGCCCGTTTTCCTTAAAGGAAAACGAGCTGCAAATAGAAAACATACTGAAACCTTTTTGTTTCGGTTTTTTTCAGAGTAGGCAGTGGTCCATAGGACCACTGTCTGCTCTGAATTTTTTTTATTGTGAGCATTCACAAAGAGGAAGGGGTCCCATGGGGACCCGTTCCCGTTTGCAAATGAGTTACCATCCACTTGTAGTGGATGGTAACTGCGAGTTGATTTGCGACCGCTTTCGCGGTCACAAATCAACTCTACATCGCGGTGCGACTCGCAAATAGGTAGGGAACACCCCTTCCTATTTGCGAGTCTGAAACACATTTTGCGAGTCGGTAAATGTGTTTCAGCATCGCGTAGGGGCTTTTGCGCCTCGCAAACTGCATTTTTCGCCATTTGCAAGGCGCAAAAGCCTTCTTACATCTGGCCCATAGTCCTTATGCCACGTCGGAGTTCGGATTTGTCTTTTGTGTGTCGAATTGGTGAGGCCCATTTTCATATCATAACTTGACAACTCCTTTTCATTACCCGGGTTGAAAGGAGCATCACTTCTAACGATTCTGTCCATGCTCCAACACTGACCATTATCTAATATCACAACATTGTGTTTGACTTTACTGATTTGTACAGGTCCCATAAAATTCGTACCCTTCATTGTACCCAATTTCAGCCTTTTGACCAACACCCAATCACCACTCTCCACACCCGTTCTTTCACACCATGCTTGAGGTCATAGAACCTTTTGTACTTGTCTTGATGTGTGGATATCTGGATATTGGTATCAGCGACGGTACGCTCCATTTTGTCTCCTCCCCCTAACCATACGGGAAACAACTTTGAGATAGGTTTCCTACCTTTTAATGCCAAAAATGGGGAGACTTTAGTAACAGAATTAGGAGTGGTGTGGTGTGCTCACAGCATATTCCTAATAGCATTCTCCACATTAAGGTGATTAATGCTCGCAAGTTGGATGCATTCCTTAATCATACGATTTGCTCTTTCCACCAGGCCATTAGCACGTGGACAGTATAAAGCAGTGGTAAGATGTTCAATGTTGAGGTTATTCAGGAACTCCTTCATCACAGATGAGGTTAGTTGAATCCCATTATCTGTGATGAGAGCAGCATGCATCCCTTCCATCGAAAAAATGTCTTTCAAGAAATTGATCAGAGAATCTGTGGTGGTCTGATTGACCATCCTCGTGTGGATCCAATGTGAATGGTAATCAATAAGCACAAAAGCTTATGGTTTGGATACCCCAGATAGGTTGATAGGACCTACAATGTCCAGGGCTAACTTTACCCACGGCTTGCTCGGAATGGAGACTGGAGATATGGGGGCTTTGCGGACCATCTTGGATTTGTTGCTGTTAGCGCAAACTGTGCAATCCCTCACCTCAGTCTCCACCATGGACTCCATACCAGGGAACCAATACTTTTCCCTGATGTGAGCCTTGGTTAAGCTCCTACCTAGGTGACCCTCATGGGCAAGCATGATGATTTTATGCCTTAAATTCGCAGGGGGTATGATTTTGTCATTCCTAAAGAGGAAGTCATTGTTTTTGTTAATCTCATATCTTATCTCCCAGTAGTCCATAATGTAATCACTGACATCTTTTCTGGAGTTAGGCCACCCATCTCTTGTAAAGGATTTCAGCATTGACAAAGATTTGTCTTGTTGATATGTTGACATCTATTCCTCTCTGGTGATCGAGGGCGTATTGAATGACAAAACAGGATACTCTGGTATTTCAAAATCCTCAATTACATCTAGAGGTACTATGGACAAGAAATCAGCCACAGAATTCTTGTTACCAGGAAAAAAGTCTACCTTGAAACAAAAACTCTCCAGGCCCAGGATCCATTTGGCCATTCTTGGGGTGGTGTTGATAGACCATTTAGTGGTGAAAATGTATACCAACAGTTTATGATCAGTGCAAATACTGAATTGGGTGCCCCAAAGGAAGAACTTAAAATGTTTAACAGCCCAGAAGCATGCTAGGGCCTCCCTTTCAATCACTTAGTAGTTGGATTCTGCTTTGCTAAGGGCCCTAGAAGTGAAGGCTACATTTCTTTCCTTCCCATCAATAAATTGGGATAATGTTGCCCCCAAACCCTTTTTACTAGCATCTGTAGTAAGGACTGTTTTCCTCTTGGGGTCAAAAGTACCCAGATAAGGAGCTGCCAAAATGGCTTGTTTGACCTTTGAGAATGCTTTGTCATGAATTTCAGACCACTCATAGGAGGTGTGATTTTTTAATAAGTTTCTTAATTGATACGTTAGTTCAGAGACATTCTTGACGTACTTCGCCATAAATTCAGTCAGACCCAAAAACGACCTGAGTTCTTCTTTGTTCCAAGGTTCCTTTGCCTTTTGGACGGGCTCAACCAGGCACAATTTAGGTTTGAAACCATCCTTAGAAATTGTGGGGCATATTTATACTCTGTTTGCGCTGAAATTGCGTTGTTTTTTTTGACGCAATTTCGACGCAAAACTAACTCCATATTTATACTTTGGCGTTAGACGCGTCTAGCGCCAAAGTCCATGGAGTTAGCGTAATTTTTTGGCGTGAACACCTTCCTTGCGTTAATGAGATGCAAGGTAGGCGTTCCCGTCTAAAAAAATGACTCCCAGGCATGTGCGTGGTATTTATACTCCCGGGCAAAAATCACGCCCGGGAGTGGGCGGGGCAAAAAACCCTGCATTTGCGCCGGATTTTAACGCCTGGGTCAGGGCAGGCGTTAAGGGACCTGTGGGCTCAGAATGAGCCCAGAGGTGGCCTCCCCTACCCCCAGGGACACCCCCTGCCACCCTTGCCCACCCCAGGAGGACACCCAAGGATGGAGGGACCCACCCCAGGGACATTAAGGTAAGTTCAGGTAAGTATTTTTTTTATTTTTTTTTGTGGCATAGGGGGGCCTGATTTGTGCCCCCCTACATGCCACTATGCCCAATGACCATGCCCAGGGGACAGAAGTCCCCTGGGCATGGCCATTGGGCAAGGGGGCATGACTCCTGTCTTTGCTAAGACAGGAGTCATGTTAATGGGGGATGGGTGTCATAAAAAAATGGCGCAAATCAGGTTAAGGCGATTTTTTGGACTCAACCTGACTTGCCCCATTTTGAGACGCCCATACGCCGTTTTTCCCCTACGCCGGCGCTGCCTGGTGTACGTGGTTTTTTTCCACGCACACCAGGCAGCGCCGGTCGGCTAACGCCGGCTAACGCCATTCTATAAATACGGCGCCCGCATGGCGCTTCAGAATGGCGTTAGACGGCGCTAATTTTTTTGACGCTAAACTGCGTTAGCGCAGTTTAGCGGCAAAAAGTATAAATATGGCCCCGTGTGTCCTAAATATTCCACCCTGCTCACCCCAATTTGGCATTTCTCTTTCTTTAACGTGAGGCCAGCTTTTCTTAGTTTGTTGAGTACAGCTCTTAAGTTTGAGTCATGTTCTTTAATAGAGGCTTCGTAAATGAGAATATCATCCTGGAAACAAAGGGTTTTCTGTGCATCACGGAGAATGTGTTGCATGACTTTCTGAAAAACCGCAGCAGCTGATGCTAACCTAAACGGCATCCTGTTAAACTTAACATTTCCTGAATCCTGGGAAGGGGGTGTCTATCAACCCAGATGTGCTTGTTCAAATCTCTCAGATCAATGCAGACTCTGATATGATCACAGTGATTTTTCTTTGCTATGACAATAGGGGCCATCCTTAGAAATTGTGTGTCCTCAATATTCCACCCTGCTCACCCCAATCGCTCTTTCTTTAACGTGAGGCCAGCTTTTCTTAGTTTGTTGAGTACAGTTCTTAAGTTTGAGTCATGTTCTTTAATAGAGGCTCCGTAAATGAGAATATCATCCTGGAAACAAAGGGTTTTCTGTGCATCACGGAGAATGTGTTGCATGACTTTCTGAAAAACCGCAGCAGCTGACGCTAACCCAAACGGCATCCTGTTAAACGTAACATTTCCTGAATCCTGGGAAGGGGGTGTCTATCAACCCAGATGTGCTTGTTCAAATCTCTCAGATCAATGCAGACTCTGATATGATCTCAGTGATTCTTCTTTGCTATGACAATAGGGGCCAGCCATTCCGAACTGTCAATGGGTTGTATTATGCCAAGCGATTCAAGTCTGTGTAACTCTCTAGCAAGAGCGTCCTTAAGTAAAAACGGAACTGGCCGGGTTTTGTGTACCACAGGTTTAGAGCCAGGTTTTTATTTTATTTTGTGCTGGAAATCTTTGAGCACACCCAATTTCTCTGAAAAAATCTCTGGGAATTCATTGGAAATTCGTGCCGTGGAGGTATGTTCATTGACTATCAAAACTTGTTCTGGTTTGTTAGGATCTAACCTGATTCCAAGTTCTTTTTGGTGTTGCCAGCCCAAAAAGTTGGAACCCTCTTGTAAAACATATATTTTCCCTACCGTGGAATGACCCTTTATGATATGCAAGCCTTGAACATACCTCTGATGGGAATGGGATCTTTGTTGTAACCTTTTGGGGAAACGTCTGGTGTGACTCATTTTAAAGCTTGAGCATCTTTCATCTTATAAAACTCGGCAATGTTTAAAAGGGTGAAGGGAGAACATGAGTCTGCAAAAGCTTTGATAGGGTTATTGTCAATGTGTATGGTGCATTCTGGATACCTGGAGTGAACCGCGTTCTCATCTTGGATTTAAAAAATAATCTTCTTTACTTCGTGGGGGGTTTCCTCCACCCTTTTATTGTCATTAGGTCTGTCAGTTTCGATGGATCTCTAAAGACCCTTGCAAAGTGGCCCTTCCTACCACATTTCCTGCAGGTTATACACATCATAAATATTGGATTTAAAAATTTGTAGGATTGACTGGCAACTGAACAAAATGGGATTATAACAATCTTCCTTTCTGCTCTATTACAATGGGTTTTTTTAGGTCTAAGAGGGCATTTTAAGTTTTTTGTGTGATGAAGTATGCGATGGCCTATGAATATTCAAGCATTGCTTCCTTTTGGAATGCTCACTTTTAGTTAGCGATGGAGTGTTCTCAGTATGCACATTCCATGCTTTGCCTTATTGCAATAGTCTAAGTAACACAATTCAGTTCCTTCGTGTCTGCTGTCATTTAAAACATAAGTGCACTCCAGGGGTTTCTGCCTTCATTTGCTTTAATGAACTAATTAATTTGCCGCAGGAATTTCCAAAGAATGAATACTCAATCTTTGATAAAGATGGAGAGATCTGGTAACCCATCATGTATAACACATTAGTATTAATGACACCTTTAATTTGCATTGCCAAGTCACCTTTAATTTGAAGAGCTGAATAGAAAACAATTACATTTTTGTTAGCTTTTTTCATGTTTTGGGTTGACGGCCGTCATTTAAAAAATAAGTGCACTCCAGGGCTTTCTGCCTTTGTTTGCTTTAATGAACTAATTCATTAGCCTATCTATTCTACTTGTGAATTCTTTCATCTTTCCTACCTATCTATATTTGTTTTTGTACTTGTTGACAATTGTTTCATAGCAATTAATCCATGTAACAACAAGAACGGTCCAACTTTGCATTTGAGAACGTCGCTATCAGTCAGAAAAGCACAAACAGGGGAGACATAGCTATCACAAGAAACGTGTGCTTCAAACTGCTTTTTGTAGAAATGAACTTTGGCCCAGATTTCCTAATGTTTTCTGCTGGGTTTGTATTGTTACTTCTGTAATGCAAACTTGACACAAATGTTTTGCCGGATTTAACTATTTAATGCAAATAAGGACTTGCTGTTGGATAGTTACCCAAGGTAACACAAAGTTGCACTTGTCATGAATGACTTTCGCCTCTCAGCGAGGCAACTCTTTTATTCGTAGATGAATGAGTCACTCCTATGCCAGTTAGAAGCTGTTGGTCCAAACCTCCCGGCTCCGTAGCAGTACTTCACTTGAACCCTAAGGAGTAAAGGTGGCTTCTGGCAGCCTACCGCATGAACTCTGGAGACCCTTCATGAAGTTGTGGTGTAACAAATCGTCCCCCTTTTCTCTCATCAGAAATAAGTCTTTTACACACACACACACACAGGCAATGAGGATGCAGAACAGTTTCAATACATTTATAGAAGACTGCAATCTATGATAAAATGCAAGTGCTACAATAATTATGACAATGAGAAATAACAGAAGCAGAATGGTGAGGATAAAAGTGGTAGATATGTGGCTTTTGCTACGTGCTATAGATACAAAGTGGCGCAATGCATACATTGCTCCACTTTGTAAATCCTTGCGGCACATTATGCCTGCACCAGGCATAATGTATGCAAGGGGGGGTGTTCCGGCACTAGGAGGCCCACAAAAATGGAACAGTGAAATTCAACAGATTTCACTGCGCCAATTTTGGCATAATGTTTAACGCCTGTTCAGAGCAGGTTCTAAAATGATGCTCTCATTGAAACTAATGGGCCTCCTTGCATTTTGCAATACTAGCGTCAACATTTTTTTATGCTAGTGTAGCAAAGCGGCATAATAGCCTAAAAAATGTTGATGCTATTGTACTAACGACCGCCATTGTGTGCCGTATTATAAATAAGTTGCAACCATGGTGTTGCTGGGTACCAGTATGTGGGTGCAGAAAAAGAGGTCCATCAGCTCTGATGCGCCACTTTTTCTTAACTATAGGCCAGTATTTACAAGACAGTGCTCCATGGAGCAAATGTGTTCACAACAGTAACCAGCAATGGTAAGGGTGCCCTGTGGGAAACAGCACAGCCTCACTTTTAACGCATGCCCTGAGCAGACATTATAAAAATAACGCTATGCTGGTGCAGTGAAATCTTGTAGATTTCACTGCGCCATTTCTGCAGGGCTTTTTACGGGTGAAAGCCTAACCTGCATACAATATACCTGGCGCAGGTATAATGTGGCACAAGGCTTTACAAACTGATGCAATGGTCCCACTGCACCAGTTTGTAAATATGGCGTGGGGTCGGAGACTGTTTTGCGCCACCTTAGTGTATAAAAAATGATGCTAAGGCGGCACAAGGGGCTTGAAAATGACCCCCTGGATCTTGAAGGTGATTTTATCAGGCACAATTTATGGTTTTTGCAGAAATCCTGACGCGAGTATGCCAACCTTATCGGCAATTGCATTACAAATACCTGACATGTTTGCATTCTGTTCTTGTCAACGTAAAACAAAAAGAGCATGATGACATTACCCATGTACATCACTGATAATGATGCTTTCTCAGAAAGACACTGATGAGCAAAAGGAAAACATTTCTCTAAAATGCACGCATCTGCAAGCAGTGCTAAAAGGAAATAAATAAATAAATGGAATAAAACAGAGCATGAAAAGATGTCAATGGGGACCAGGTAAAAAGGGCAAGCTAAAAGCTAATCCATCTCCTGTGCCCAGAAAGGGGAACTAAAATGGGCCCACTGCTTTGCGTTTCTTTGTATCAAGGAGATGATCCATAGGTTGTCCAGGGGCGTTCCCTTGTAACCACCCATTGCTTTTGACACAAATACCGATCAACAAACATACATAGACCGAGATTTGTGCCAAAATCTTATGCCTCCTCAAGGCAGGCATAAAGAAGACAACTATTGCATTTCCCGTTATCTTTCATAATTTGCATGTGTGCTTCATTGCACAGCACACTACAAAGCAGGAAAAGTGTTAAAGGATAGTGTTTGTATAAAAACTATTCTTTACGGAAAACCCACACCTTTGCACTAAGGCACAAGGGGCCATATGTACGAACACTTTTTCCCATAGACACAGAATGGGTAAAAACCTTTGCTACATCTGGCCCAAGGTTTTTTGCATTGGCATATTACAGCGTAAAGTACCTTAGAAAAGGAAGAAAGGAAAACAGCGTCATAGTTTACATATCCTTTTCATGCAACCCAGCACACCAACTTTAGTTGCTTGGCGGCACTGTATTGCATGATTTTGTTTCGTAAATCGGGCATTTCTTTCTACCAGAGTCAGTTGGACAGAAGCGAAAACAAAACAGCGGATTAGCATGCACGAGATAAAGATATCCTCCTCAACCCTGGTGATGGCATGTCTCTCTCTCAACTAATGTCAAGATTTGTATAGATCAGTCCATGCTTGTGATATATAGTAATATAATTTGCTCCGAATGGTGCAATCACCATGAAGTCAACCCCGTTAAAAGGACTCACCTCTAACAGCGATTTAACAATCTGGCCTCGTTTCACCTGGAAAATGTTGCCTACTACAGGTAGCGGGGTGGGTCCTGGTGGCAGTTTACCTTTCCGATACCTTTGTTTCCATGTTGAAAGCAGAAATACGCATGAAATTATTGTGAACAAGAAAATAGTTATATCCATGTCAGCTTCTTTATCTGAATGACAGGAATAACACCAAAAACAGCATGTGCGTTCGTTTAAAACGCTTTTCAACAGGGGAAAAGGGTCTGGAAAAATGGTTCAATAAAAGAGCAGGCTCCGTAGTCATGTGCTTTCTGTTTGTTTAAGAGGATGAAAGTTCATTCACTTGTAACATAAATACAGTGGTGATATACTGCCCCCTTCCTGTTTCAAACAGTTTACTTTCACAAACAGTCTGGTGCGTGCCCATCAGTGTTCAGTTTCTACATTTCCACTATTTTCTGGGCACATCTTCACAGCTCGATGTCATAAATGCTACAGCAGTCCTGCCTGATCCCTATGTTCTACCTGTACAAACTATAGTCAATTTATCCTGCGTGATTGCGTGCTATAGTAAACATCAGCGCAGGGCAAACCAAAGCAAACTGCGTACCTCTTTGCTAAATGTACCCTAGGGTGACCTCAAAACCAGAGTGGAAGATAGACTCCCTTTGTCAATGCAAATTCAATATTATGCCTGCAAACCAGTAAATATTTTAAAGGCACTCTGGACCAGATTTAGGCACTGAAAGCAGCGCAACAGATAAAATGCTGTGCTGCATCGCATGACAGGAAGGGAGCAGCACCGTGCCATATCTACAGAGATATGGAATTCTTCTCCCCTCTCCCTAAGTCCTGATTTTATCTGATGTGCGCCATGCACACCACTTTGCACCAGGTTTTTCTGCTCGAAGGGTACCATTCCAGTACAAAGTGCTATGCTTAGACACATTTAAACTTTACCTACTTTGTATGTGTGCTGCACAGTGCAGCATGCAAGCAAAGTCGGAAAAAAGGAGAAATGAAAACATTTCTCCTTTTAGTGCCTCCTTTCAAATGGTATCTTTTGGCGCTAACCCTGTCTACTATTGTTAGTAGATATGGTTTTGCATCAAACGGCATGGGTGGTTGCATAAGAATTCCCATGTACCATCCAGGTAACGCCCCCTTAGCATTAAGTAATGCAAAGTGGTGCTTTGCGCTGCTTTGCATTACTTTTAGAATATTTCCCAGTGAAAAACAAGTTTTGCACTCGAAAGTAAATTAGGGGAAAACGTTTTGTGCTGGTTACCTTCACTTTTAACACCAGCGCAGAATGTTTGTAAATCTACCCCTTGGAATGAGTTAGAGTTTGATGACTGGTAGTCAGTCACAAATGTAACGGATTACTCATCAGCATTATTACAAGTGTCGTAGGATATAACAGACTTGTAACGTGGAGATGCAATAATGCAGATGATATATTCATCACATTTGTGATTGAGTAATCCAGTCTGCAATTAACTGGATTAAAGAAGTAATATCAAAACATTCAAATTCTCAACTTCATTCAGAATTACAGTATAACTACATATAGCTTTCAATTTTGGCTCCACACTCTCTATCCGACAATGTGGTGAAACGTCTAGCAGCAACAGAACATTTGTAAATATCTAGATGTCTGCCATAGCAACGAGGATCCTGTACAAAAGTTTCTGTGTCTCCTGTGGGGGGAATACTTCGAACTGCAGCTGCTGGCAGAATACTGTGGGTAATGGATTGATACTTCAGATTAGGGGTGAGGGGGTTTCTACTTGGCAGAGATATACACCCATGTCAGAGTAGGGACCACAATCCTAGTCAGGGTGAGTTACAACACAATCCAAATGATCCTGTGCCCACCCTCTGGTAGCTTGGCACTGAAACTTCATGCTTAACTTAGGAGGCAGTGTGTAAAGTATTTGTGCAATAAATCGCACAATAACACAGTGATGCGTCAAATTTTCTGTGTGCTGTGTCATTCCGGTCGGCTGTGCAGCGATATCTCACCCGCAATGCAGGCTTTGCGCTGATTTCTGCAGGCTTTGTGTTGAGTTTCTTGAAGAGGTGAAGTCTTTTGGCCCTGAGACTTCAGAAACAGGAAGCAAGCTGAATCCAAGCCCTTGGAGAGCACTTCTGGGGAAGGCAGTGTCCTTCCAGTAAGGTCAGCGGCAAGCAGGGCAGCAATCCTTTACAGCAAACAAGTCAAGATGAGTCCTTTTGGCAGCCAGGCAGCTCCTCTGACTGGGTGCAGGTGTAGGTCCAGAAGAGTCTGATTTGGTGGGGTCAAAGACCCAGTTTATATACCCACAAATGCCTTTGTAGAGAGGGGACTTCAAAGAGTGGTTTTGAAGTGAACAAGTTGGCCTTTCAGCCCAGACTTGTCTGCCAGGATCCGAGTGGGGGGTTATCAGTCCTTTGTGTGAGGGCAGGCCACTGGCCTTTGAAATGTAAGTGTCAGGCCCTCCACTCTTCCAGCTATGCAGATGAATGCAGATGTGATTGAGTGTCCTGTGTTTGTGGTTGTCTGGGCGAAATGCACAAGGGAGTTGTCATCTGTAGGAAAGTACCATCTTTCTTAGCATGTTACCCCCAATTTTACTTGTAAGTCAGTATGTTTTAACTGTCTCACTGGGATCCTGCTGGTCAGGACCCCAGTGCTCATAAGTTTATGGCCTAATGTGTGAGTCTGTATAGTGCTTGACTGTGTCACTGAGGATCTGATAATCAGAACCTCAGTGTTTATGCTCTCTCTGCTTTTAAATTTGTCACTATAGGCTAGTGACTTCATTTACCAATTTCAATTGGCACACTGGACCCCCCCTTATAAGTCCCTAGTATATGGTACCTAGGTTCCAGGAGATCCTTATGGGCTGCAGCATTTCTGCATTTCTGCTGCCACTCATAAGGAGCTCAGACAAACCCTTCCACAGGCCTGCCATTGCAACCTGCGTAAAATAATGCACACACTATTTCACAACCATTTTCACTGCACTTAAGTAACTTATAAGTCACCTATCTGTCTAACCTTCACTTGCTGAAGGTTAGGTGCAAAGTTACTAAGTGTGAGGGCACCCTTGCACTAGCAAAGGTGCCCCCACATAGTTCAGGGCCATTTCCCTGGACCTTGTGAGTGCGGGGACGCCATTGCATGCGTACACTAAATAGCGGTCAATACCTATATGTAGCTTCACAAAGGTAACTCCAAATAAGGCCATGTAACGTGTCTAAGATCATAGAATTGTCCCCCCATTCCAAATATGGTATTGGGGAGCCAATTCCATGCATCCTGAGGGCTCCACAATGGACCTCCAGTACTGCCAAACTAGCTCTCTGAGGCTTGCACTGCAGCTACAGCTGCTGCCACCTCACAGACATGGTTCTGCCCTCCTGGAGCCCTTCTGCAGCTCAGTCCCATGGAGGCAGAACAAAGCATTTCCTTTGGGAGCAGGGTGTTACACCCTCTCCCTTTAGAAATAGGTGTTACAGGCTGGGGAGAGGGAACCTCCCCCAGCCTCTGGAAATGCTTTGAAGGGCACAGATGGTGCCCTCCTTGCATGAGCCAGTCTACACCAGTTCAGGGACCCCTTCTCCCCTGCTCCGGTGGGAAAATGGACAAAGGAAAGGGGAGTGACCACTCCCCTCTCCATCACCATTCAAGGGGTGGTGTCCAGGGCTCCTCCAGTGTGTCCCAGACTTCAGCCATTTTGCTTTGCAAGCTGTGGGGGCACTCTGGAGGGCTTTGAGTGGCCAGTGCCAGCAGGTGACATGAAAGACCCCTCCTGATAGGACCTTACCTAATAAGGTAGCCAATCCCCTCTCAGGGCTATTTAGGGTCTCTCCTGTGGGTTCTCTTCAGATGCTACTTGCAAGTTTCCAGCAGGAATCCTCTGCAACTACTACTTCATCCTCTGACCTCGGATTAACCGCAGCCTGCTCCAGGAACCGCTGTAACAGTAACAAAGTATCCAAAAGGGCTACTTTTCCTCTGCAACTTCAGCGCCAACCAGCAACTGCAACAGTTTCCACAGTGTGCAAGCTCTGAGGACTCCCTGTCTTCACCCTGCACCAGAAGGACCAAAGAAATCTCCCATGGGGTTACGGAGTCACTCCCCTGCTCACGCAGGCACCTTCTAAGTCGATGACTGGTACACTTGAACTCCTCTCACAGCGACGAGCATGCTCCTTGGAACACAGAGGATGGACCCCATCGAAACAGACTGTCCTAAGGTCCTTCTGTTGCAATTTGGAGGAGGTAAGACCTTGCCTTCCCCCAGAACAGCAGTACCCCTGTGCACCACGTCTTCTTCACCTCCTGAGGCCTCTGTGCACTATTAGCAAAATTCCTTCATGCACAGCCTGGCCCAGGTCCCAGCACTCTATCCTGTGATGCTCAACTCACTGAGTTGTTCTCCGGCGGCATGGGACCTTCCTTTGTAGTGTAGCACCAACTGCACTTTGCACCTCCTTTGTCCCCTTGTCCTGGGACTCCCGTGGGTGCTATCTGGTGCTCTGGGGGCTCTCAGAAGTGCTGAGGGCCTCCTCTTCCTCCTCACATAGAGTTGAGGGCCCCAGGTCCCTCCTGGGTCCAGATAGTGCCTAGTTGATGCAAAACATAACTTTGCTGGAACCAAGGGTTCTCGAAGCAATCCAGTCCCAAATCTCGCCGACATCCAACTTCCCGATGTGGGACATCCTTTGCACTATGCAGGAACCCACTGGCATCTTCCTAGGGTGCATTTCTTCAGTCTTCATCCAACCTGTGACTCTTCTTTTGCACCCTCTTCTAGGTTGGCAGGGGCTCCTGTCCTTCCTGGAACTTCTTTCGACTTCTGGACATGGTCTCCTTCCTTTGCAGGTCTTCAGGTCCAGGAATCCACTATTTGTTGTTTGCAGACTTGGTTGGTTCTTGCAATAATCCCAATCACGAGGTGTAGTGTGTATTAAGGAAACTTGCGGTACTTTACTCCTGCTTTTCTGGGCTCTGGGTGGGGTAATTTACTTACCTTTACTGTATTCTTACTCTCCCAGCGATTCTGCACACACTACACTTGTCTAGGGGACAGTTTGTGATTCGCATTCAACTTTCTTAGTATATGGTTTCTGTTGCCCCTAGACCTATTTTCTCCCATTGCATTCTATAACATTTCCTATTGTTGGCACTGTCCTGTGTCTAATTACTTACCTTATTTTGGTGTCTAGTGTATATATTGTGTATAATACTTACCTCCAGAAGGAGGGTTGCCTCTAAGATATTTTTGGCACTGTGTCACCCAAATAAACAACCTTTATTTTTGGTAACACTGACAATTGTCTCTACTTGTGTTTAAGTACTGTGTAACTAGAAGTGGTATTGAATGAGCTTTGCATGTCTCCTAGTTCAGCCTAAGCTGCACTGCTACAGCAACCTCTATCAGCCTAAGCTGCTAGAACACTATTACTTCACAAATAAGGGATAACTGGACCTGGTATAAGGTGTAAGTACCCAAAGTACCCACTACAAACAAGGCCAGCCTCCTACATTGGTTGTGCAGCGGTGGGATAAGGACTTGCCATTCCTTTACCACTTTGTTACTGGTGCTTTTCACAAGAAAATCTTGCTCCAATACTTAGAGCATACATAGTATATACCTAGAAGTAATTTTCTAACTTTCTAAAATGTTTTTTAAACTTTTCAAAAGTTTTTACAAAGTTCTGAAAAGTTTTCTTCTTTTCTATGAAAAGTTAGCTCTGTTATTCTACTAACATTTTACTCACTTTCTTAAATCTTTTCTCTTTCAATACTTCTTCTGTAGAAGCTACCCCTAGAGTTGTCAAAACTACCCATGAGAATCTAAACTTTAAAAGTTTGAGGGGTCTCTGTACTGAAAGAAGTTTGGGGATTGGGAAGAACGACAATAAGGAATTCCTCTTAAATCTTCTTCTCCAAGATGACCAGGGACTCAGCACTGGTCCAGATCAGACAGGGGAAGAGGTAGAGGATGATTCCAACCGCAAGGGCTCAGAGGAGGAAACTGACAATCCTGGGAGGGTCCTTCCACAGATTTATCTGTTAACAAGCCACTTAGTACAACTGGGAGTGGGAAAGGTTCACACACTAGTAGGGCTCCCTTCACCCCTAGAGGCCAGGTCACTAGGGTGGCCCCTGTTAGAGATAGATCTGCCTCTGCACATTCCCATGTTACCTCTTTTTCAGAGGCATCCCACACATCTAACCCGAGGACCAGCCCCTAGATAGGAAACTCAGAAAGCTGAGGTTAGAGGAGGCTAGACTGAGGCTAATGCAGCAACAGTTGGCCTTAGACAGGGTACCCCTGGCTGTGGAAAAGGAAAGGCAGGGTTTGGGGTTAGTTCCCCATGGTGGCAGCAGCAGTTTCAGACATTCAAATGTTAGGGAACCTTCATTTGACTCTAGGAATCTGCACAAAGTTGTCTCTCCTTACAAGGAAGGTGATGACATCTTCAAGTGGTTTTCTGCACTTGAGAGGGCCTGTAAAGTTCAGAGGGTCCCTCATGTACAGTGGGCTGCTATCCTGTGGTTATCCTTCTCTGGTAAGGGGAGGGACAGACTCCTTATTGTCAGAGAGGATGGTGCAATAATTACCAAATTCTTGAAAGTGCACTCTTGGATGGTCTGGGTGTAACCACTGAACCATACAGGATTAAGTTCAGAGACACCAGAAAAGAGTCCTCTCAAGACTGGACAGACTTTGTAGACTTTTCAGTGAAGGCCTTGGAGGGTTGGTTACATGGCAGTAAGGTGACTGACTATGAAAGCCTGTATAATCTAATCCTGAGAGAGCATATTTTGAACAATTGTGTGTCTGATTTGTTGCACCAGTACTTGGTAGATTCAGATCTGACCTCTCCCCAAGAATTGGGAAAGTAAGCAGACAAATGGGACAGAACAAGAGTGAACAGAAGAGTTCATACAGGGGGTGACAAGGATGGCAAGAGGAAGGATGGTAAGTCTTCTGACAAGGGTGGGGACAAAGATGAAAAACATTCTGAGTCTTCATCAGGCCCACAAAAATCCTCTGGGGGTGGTGGATCCAAATCCTCTTCTCACAATCAGAAAAAGCCATAGTGTTATTTATGTAAAGTAAAAGACCACTGGGCAAGTGATGCCACTTGTCCAAAGAAAAACACCAAGGCTCACACTACCACAACCCCAACTGCAACCTCTAGTGCCCCTAGTAATAGCAGTGGTGGTGGGAAGTCTACTACAAATAGCCAATCCAAGGATGTAGCTGGGCTCACTATTGGCAGTGTAGTTGGGTTTGGTCTTGTTAGGGAGACCACAGAGGCTGTTTTATTCTCTGATGGTGGCATTGACTTTGCCTCCCCCAGCCTCTGCAAATGCTTTGATGGGCACAGATGGTGCCCATCTCTGCATAAGCCAGTCTACACCGGATCAGGGATCCCCCAGCCCTGCCCTGGGGTGAAACTGGACAAAGGAGAGGGGAGTGACCACTCCCCTGACCAGTACCTCCCAGGGGAGGTGCCCAGAGCTCCTCCAGTGTGTCCCAGACCTCTGCCATCTTGGAAACAGAGATGTTGGAGGCACACTGGACTGCTCTGAGTAGCCAGTGCCAGCAGGTGACGTCAGAGACCACATCTGATAGGCTCTTACATTTCTTGGTAGCCAATCCTCCTTTCTTGGTAGCCAAACCTCCTTTTCTGCCTATTTAGGGTCTCTCCTATGGGGAATTTTCAGATAACTAATGCAACAGCTCAACAGAGTTCCTCTGTATCTCCCTCTTCGACTTCTGCCAAGGATTGACCGCTGACTGCTCCAGGACGCCTGCAAAACTGCAACAAAGTAGCAAGATGACTACCAGCAACATTGTAGCGCCTCATCCTGTCAGCTTTCGCAACTGTTTCCTGGTGGTGCATGCTCTGGGGGTCATCTGCCTTCACCCTGCACTGGAAGCCAAGAATAAATCTCCTGTGGGTCGACAGAATCTTCCCCCTGCTAATGCAGGCAGCAAAAGACTGCATCACGGGTCCTCTGGGTCCCCTCTCATCCTGACGAGCTTGGTCCCTGGAACACAGGAACTCTATCGAAGTGACTCCCACAGTCCAGTGATCCTTCAGTCCAAGTTTGGTTGAGGTAAGTCCTTGCCTCCCCACGCTAGACTGCAAACCTGTGTACTGCGTGATTTGCAGCTGCTCTGGCTCCTGTGCACTCTTCCAGGATTTCCTTTGTGCACAGCCTAGCCTGGGTCCCCAGCACTCTCTCCTGCAGAGCTCAACCCGCTGAGTTGGCCTCCGATGTCGTGGGCCCCTCCTTTGTGACTCTGAGCCAGATCTGGTTCACAAATCATCTAAGTGCCTGCTCTTGTACTTCTGCGGGTGCTGCCTGCTTCTGCGGGGGCTGTCTGAGTTGCTGAGTGCCCCTTCTGTCTCCTCCTCCAAGGGGCGACATCCTGGTCCTTCCTGGTCCCCAGCAGCACCCAAAAACCTCTAGTGCAACCCTTGCAGCTTGTTTGCAGTATTTCTGTGTGGGAACACTTCTGCAACCTTCATCCCGACGTGGGACATCTTACATCCAAAGGAGAAGTTCCTAGTCCTCTTCGTTGTTGCAGAATTCCAAGCTTCTTCCATCCAGAGGCAGCTTCCTTGCACCTTCATCCGGGGTTTCCTGGGCTCCTGCCCCCTCTGGACACTATCACGACTCTTGCACTTGGTCTCCTTGCCTTGCAGGTCCTCAGGTCCAGGCATCGTCCTTCAGTGCCTTGCTGGTGTTTGTTGTTCTTGCAGAATCCCCCTTTCACGACTATTGTGCCCTTTTGGGGTAGTAGGTGTACTTTACTCCTATTTTTCAGGGTCTTGGGGTGGGGTATCTTGGACACCCTGACTGTTTTCTTACAGTCCCAGTGGCCCTCTACAAGCTCCCATAGGTCTGGGGTCCATTCGTGATTCGCATTCCACTTTTGGAGTCTATGGTTTGTGTTGCCCCTAGACCTATGTTCACCTATTGCATCCTATTGTAATTCTACACTGTCAGCATTACTTTTCTTACTCTTACTTACCTGTTTTGAGTTTGTGTACATATAACTTGTGTATATTACTTACCTTCTTACTGAGGGTACTCACTGAGATACTTTTGGCATATTGTCATAAAAATAAAGTACCTTTAATTTTAGTAACTCTGAGTATTGTGTTTTCTTATGACATTGTGCATATGATATAAGTGGTATAGTAGGAGCTTTGCATGTCTCCTAGTTCAGCCTAGGCTGCTTTGCCATAGCTACCTTCTATCAGCCTAATCTGCTAGAAACACCTCTATTCTACTAATAAGGGATAACTGGGCCTGGCACAGGGTGTAAGAACCTTTGGTACCCACTACAAGCCAGGCCAGCCTCCTACACTGGCAGCAGCGATCAGATAAGTACTTGCAACTGCTTTACCACTTTGTCATTTTGTACTTTTCATAAGAGAATCATATACCAAACAGTTCAGTGTATATACACTTAACCCAAAAGTTTACTTTTCTATCCTAAAACTTTTTACAAAGTTCTGAAAAGTTTCTTAAAACTTCTAAAAGTTTGAAAAAGTTTTTTCTCTGTGCTTTCTAAAGTTCTAAAACATTTTCTTTCTTACTATCCTTAAACCTATACTCTCATGTCTGTTGAAGATTCCACTCTCAAAACTGTTAATGCAACATATGAGAGTTTGAACTTTAAAAGTTTGCGGCGTCTCTGCCTGGATAGAGCTTTGAGTATAGGAAAGAACCCTACAAAGAGTTTCTCTTTAACATGCTTGTTGTAGATGACCAGAACCAGTCTGGGCCATCAAATAGGAAGGTTAGAAAAGGGTGAAGCTTCCCAGTCTGATTCAGAGGCATCCCCTGGAGAAGCTGGGGAGGGTTCTTACAAGGGTCTGCCCCCTAGCAGGGTACCTAGTGATACTGGTAGTGATAGAGGTTCCCATAACAGTAGGGCATCCTTTATCCCTAGAGGCCAGGTAACCAGGGTCCTAACAATTAGATACCCCTCAGAAACTTCCCATATTTCATCAGTGTCAAAGCATTCCCAACCCAACCACCCTGAGGATAACTTGTTAGAACGGGAACTCAAAAAGTTGAGGGTTGAAGAGACCAGACTGAAGCTTAAACAGCAACAGCTGGCCTTAGATAGGGAATCCCTAGACATTGAGAGGGAAAGAAAGAGGTTAAGGGTAGTTCCCCATGGTGGTAGCAGCAGTATTTCTGATAACAATCCTGTTAGAGAACAAGATTTCAGGAATCTGCACAATATAGTCCCCCCTTACAAGGAGGGTGATGACATTAATACGTGGTTTGCTGCACTTGAGAGGGCCTTTATGGTACAGTTGGTCCCTCAAAGGCAGTGGGCTGCTATTTTGTGGCTATCTTTCACTAGAAAGGGTAGGAATAGGCCCCTTACTGTTAGAGAAAGTGAAGCCAATAACTACAAAGTTTTGAAAGATGCTCTCTTGCATGGATTTGGCTTAACCGCTGAATAATCCAGGATTAAGCTCAGAGACACCAGAAAAGAGTCTTCTCGAGACTGGACAGATTTTGTGGACTGTTCAGTGAAGGTCTTGGAAGGGTGGTTACATGGCAGTAAGGTATCTGACTATGAAAGCCTGTACACTCTTATTCTGAGAGAGCATATTCTGAACAACTGTGTGTCTGACTTGTTGCACCAATTCATAGTGGACTTGGATCTGACCTCTCCCCAAGAATTGGGAAAGAAGGCGGACAAGTGGGTCAGAACAAGTGTGAACAGAAAAGTTCATACAGGGGGTGACAAGGATGGCAAGAAGAATGATGGTAAGTCTTCTGAGAAGGGTGGGGACAAATGTAAGCATTGTGAGTCTTCATCGGGCCCACAAAAATCCTCTGGGGGTGGTGGGTCTAATCCTCTTCTAATAATCAACCTAAAAAGCCTTGGTGTTATTTGTGTAAAAACCTATAAGAAAAATGAGTACACTGTTCCAGAGAAGATTGTCAATGAGGACGAAAAGTAGACTGAAAAAAGGTATTGTAGGAGTGCCCTCAAGCATCACAGTAGGATGCCTTTTTTTAGGAGTATAGGAAACATTATTTCCCTTAATACTCCTGCATTTATTTTTAATCTTGGCCTGACCCTTACTTTAAACATTAAATTGAGGCATTAGGTGTTCAGAGCCAATTTTATATACCCCTCACTCTCCTTTCCTCCTCTGTCAGCACGTTCTGCAGACTCAACTTGATCTGCGATACAACTTTTCAGTTGAAGTGCCACCACCCCTTGTATGGTGGCCCGTCAGACGTTGCAGTGCCGGTCTGACGAGGAGTCAGCCCCATGATGATGCCTAGCATCCTACTGTGATGCTTGAGGGCACTCCTACAATACCTTTTTTCAGTCTACTTTTCGTCCTCGTTTACAATCTTCTCTGGAACAGTGTACTCATTTTTATTATAGGTTCATGCACAGGGAGAAAGTACACTGGACCATTAACCTCCCAGTCCCTCTCGTGTTGATAGTTATTTGTGTAAAGTCAAAGGCCATTGGGCAACTGATTGCAGCTGCCCAAAGAAAAACACCAAACCTCCCACCACCACAACCCCTGCTGCAAATTCTAGTGCCCCTAGTAATAGCAGTGGTGGTGGGAAATCTACTACTAATAGCCAATCCAAGGGTGTAGCTGGGCTCACTATTGGCAATGTAGTTGGGGTTAGTCTTGTTAGGGAGACCACAGAGGCTATTTTAGTCTCTGATGGTGGCATTGATTTTGCCACCTTGGTTGCTTGTCCCCTTAATATGGATAAGTACAAGCAACTTCCCCTAATAAATGGTGTTGAGGTTCAAGCCTACAGGGACACAGGAGCCAGTGTAACTATGGTGATAGAAAAACTGGTCCACCCTGAGCAACACCTACTTGGTCAGCAGTACCAAATGACAGACGCTCATAACAAAACTCTTAGCCACCCCATGGCTGTTGTGAATCTCAACTGGGGGGAGGGGGGGTTACTGGTCCAAAGAAAGTTGTGGTTGCCTCAGATTTACCTGTAGATTGTCTACTAGGGAATGATTTAGAGACATCAGCTTGGGCAGAAGTGGAGTTGGAGGCCCATGCAGCAATGCTGGGCATTCCTAAGCATATGTTTGCTTTAACCAGGGCTCAGACCAAAAAGCAAAAAGGACAGGGTAACTTGGATCCTGGAACAATGGACCAAGTGCTCCCTAAAGCTAGGGGTAGCAAGGGTAAATCCCTACCCACTATCCCTCCCTCTACAGATAATTCCCCTTCTGAGGAAGAGGAATTTCCTCCTTGTGCAGAACCTACATCAGAGGAGCTAGCAGCAGACACTGCTGAGCTTTTGGGTGGAGGGGGGCCTGCCAGGGAAGAGCTGAGTGTGGTACAGCAAACCTGTCCCACATTAGAGGGTCTCTGACAGCAAGCTGTAAAGCAGCAAAATGGGGATGTCAATGACAGTCATGGAGTATACTGGGAAGATCACCTCTTGTACACAGAGTCAAGGGACCCAAAACCTGGATCAGCCAGGAGATTGGTCATTCCCCTGCAGTACAGAGTGTTTCTTTTCACTCTAGCACATGACATTCCTTTGGCTGGGCATTTGGGCCAGACGAAAACTTGGGAAAGACTTGTCCCCTTGTTTCACTGGCCTCATATGTCAGAGGACACCAAAGACTTTTGTAAGTCTTGTTTGACCTGCCAAGCCAGTGGCAAGACTGGTGGCACTCCAATTCCACTTCCAGTGGTTGGGGTGCCCTTTGAAAGGGTAGGGGTTGACATAGTTGCCCCCCTTGACCCTCCTACTGCTTCAGGCAATAGATTTATCTTGGTGGTAGTGGACCATGCAACAAGATATCCTGAAGCCATACCTTTAAGGACCACTACAGCTCCGGCAGTGGCAAAGGCCCTCCTGGGAATCTTTTCCATGGTGGGTTTTCCTAAAGAGGTTGTGTCAGACAGAGGTAGCAACATCATGTCTGCATACCTAAAAGCAATGTGGAAGGAGTGTGGTGTTACCTACAAGTTCACCATCCCTTACCATCCACCAACAAATGGTCTGGTTGAGAGGCTTAATAAAACTCTCAAAGGAATGATAATGGGACTCCCTGAAAAACTCAGGAGGAGATGGGATGTCCTGTTACCTTGCCTCCTTTTTGCTTACAGGGAGGTACCCCGGAAAGGAGTGGGCTTCAGCCCCATTGAACTCCTCTTTGGGCACCCTGTAAGAGGTCCACTCACTCTTGTAAAGGAGGGTTGGGAACAACCTTTAAAGGCTCCTAAACAGGACATAGTGGATTATGTACTTGGCCTAAGATCCAGAATGGCTGAGTACATGAAAAAGGCCAGTAAAAACCTACAGGTCAGCCAGGAGTTGTAAAAGTAATGGCATGACCAGAAGGCTGTTCTGATCCAGTACCAACCAGGACAGAAGGTTTGGGTATTGGAGCCTGTGGCCCCAAGAGCACTCCAAGACAAATGGAATGGACCCCATCTAATTGTTGAGAAGAAGGGTGAGGTTACCTATTTGGTAGACCTGGGCACTGCCAGAAGTCCCATTATTGTGATTCATATCAACCGCGTGAAACCCTATTATGACAGGGCTGATCTACCCCTGCTCATGGCAACAGATGAGGGACAGGAAGAAGAGAGTGACACTCTCCCTGATCTCTTCTCCACCACTGAAGCAGATGTGTAGGAGGCTGGCATGGCTTGTAGTGGGTACCAAGGGGTACTTACACTTTGTACCAGGTCCAGTTATCCCTTATTAGTGTAGAAGAGGTGTCTAGCAGCTTAGGCTGATAGAAAATGGTAGCTTAGCAGAGCAGCTTAGGCTGAACTAGGAGACATGCAAAGCTCCTACTACACCACTGGTGTCATATGCACAATATCATAAGAAAACACAATACACAGATATACTAAAAATAAAGGTACTTTATTTTTATGACAATATGCCAAAAGTATCTCAGTGAGTACCCTCAGTATGAGGATAGCAAATATACACAAGATATATGTACACAATACCAAAATTATGCAGTAATAGCAATAGAAAACAGTGAAAGCAATGTATAGTCACAATAGATTGCAATGGGAGCACATAGGTATAGGGGAAACACAAACCATATACTCCAAAAGTTGAATGCGAATAACGTATGGACCCCAAACCTATGTGAGCTTGTAGAGGGTTGCTGGGACTGTAGGAAAACAGTGAGGGTTAGAAAAATAGCCCACCCCAAGACCCTGAAAAGTAGGTGTAAAGTGCACCTAAGTTCCCCAGAGAGCACAGAAGTCGTGATAGGGGAATTCTGCAAGGAAGACCAACACCAGCAATGCAACAACAATGGTTTCCAGACGAGAGAACCTGTGGAACAAGGGGACCAAGTCCAAAAGTCACACTCAAGTCGTGAGTGGGTAGATGCCCAAGAAATGACAGCTGAGGGTGCAAAGAAGCTGCCACCGTATGGTAGAAGCTGTGGATTCTGCAAGAACGAAGAGGACTAGGAACTTTCCCTTTAGAGGATAGATGTCCCACGTCGTGATGAATCTTGCAGACGTGTTCCCGTGCAGAAAGACCGCAAACAAGCCTTGCTAGCTGCAAGGGTCGCGGTTAGGGTTTTTGGATGCTGCTGTGGCCCAGGAGGGACCAGGATGTCACCAATTGCATGAGGAGACAGAGGGGGGTGCCCAGCAAGACAAGGAGCCCACTCAGAAGCAGGCAGCACCCGCAGAAGTGCCGGAACAGGCACTACAATGAAGAGTGAACCGGAGCTCACCCGAAGTCACAAAAAAAGGTCCCATTACACCGGAGGACAACTCAGGAGGTCGTGCACTGCAGGTTGGAGTGTCGGGGACCCAGGCTTGGCTGTGCACAAAGGAAATCCTGGAAGAGTGCACAGGAGCCAGAGCAGCTGCAAATCATGCGGTACCCAGCAATGCAGTCTGACGTGGGGAGGCAAGGACTTACCTCCACCAAACTTGGACTGAAGAGTCACTGGACTGTGGGAGTCACTTGGACAGAGTTGCTGAGTTCCAGGGACCACGCTCGTTGTGCTGAGGGGGGACCCAGAGGACCGGTGATGCAGTCTTTTGCTGCCTGCGGTTGCAGGGGGAAGATTCCGTCGACCCACGGGAGATTTCTTCAGAGCTTCTAGTGCAGAGAGGAGGCAGACTACCCCCACAGCACGCACCACCAGGAAAACAGCCGAGAAGGCAGCAGGATCAGTGATACAAGGTTGCAGTAGTCGTCTTTGCTACTTTGTTGCGGTTTTGCAGGCTTCCAGTGCAGTCAGCAGTCGGTTCCTTGGCAGAAGGTGAACAGAGGAACTCTGATGAGCTCTTGCATTCGTTACCTCAAGAATTCCCCAAAGCAGAGACCCTAAATAGCCAGAAAAGGAGGTTTGGCTACCTAGGAAGGAGGATAGGCTAGCAACACAGGTAAGAGCCTATCAGAAGGAGTCTCTGACGTCACCTGCTGGCCCTGGCCACTCAGAGC
This sequence comes from Pleurodeles waltl, assembly GCF_031143425.1. Classification (NCBI taxonomy): domain Eukaryota; kingdom Metazoa; phylum Chordata; class Amphibia; order Caudata; family Salamandridae; genus Pleurodeles; species Pleurodeles waltl. The sequence goes on from NC_090448.1 coordinate 577,376,781, forward strand.
AGTCCAGTGTGCCAGCAGCACCTCTGTTTCCAAGATGGCAGAGGTCTGGAGCACACTGGAGGAGCTCTGGGCACCTCTCAGGGGAGGTGCAGGTCAGGGGAGTGGTCACTCCGCTTTCCTTTGTCCAGTTTCACGCCAGAGCAGGGCTGGGGGATCCCTGAACCGGTGTAGACTGGCTTATGCAGAGATGGGCACCATCTGTGCCCATCAAAGCATTTCCAGAGGCTGGGGGAGGCTACTCCTCCCCAGCCCTGACACCTTTTTCCAAAGGGAGAGGGTGTAACACCCTCTCTCTGAGGAAGTCCTTTGTTCTGCCTTCCTGGGCCAAGCCTGGCTGGACCCCAGGAGGGCAGAAACCTGTCTGAGGGGTTGGCAGCAGCAGCAGCTGCAGTGAAACCCGGGAAAGGCAGTTTGGCAGTACCCGGGTCTGTGCTAGAGACCCGGGGGATCATGGAATTGTCTCCCCAATGCCAGGATGGCATTGGGGTGGCAATTCCATGATCTTAGACATGTTACATGGCCATGTTCGGAGTTACCATTGTGAAGCTATACATAGGTAGTGACCTATGTATAGTGCACGCGTGTAATGGTGTCCCCGCACTCACAAAGTCAGGGGGAATTTGCCCTGAACAATGTGGGGGCACCTTGGCTAGTGCCAGGGTGCCCACACACTAAGTATCTTAGCACCCAACCTTTACCAGGTAAAGGTTAGACATATAGGTGACTTATAAGTTACTTAAGTGCAATGGTAAATGGCTGTGAAATAACGTGGATGTTATTTCACTCAGGCTGCAGTGGCAGGCCTGTGTAAGAATTGTCAGAGCTCCCGATGGGTGGCAAAAGAAATGCTGCAGCCCATAGTGATCTCCTGGAACCCCAATACCCTGGGTACCTCAGTACCATATACTAGGGAATTATAAGGGTGTTCCAGTATGCCAATGTAAATTCGTGAAAATGGTCACTAGCCTGTTAGTGACAATTTGGAAAGAAATGAGAGAGCATAACCACTGAGGTTCTGGTTAGCAGAGCCTCAGTGAGACAGTTAGTCATCACACAGGTAACACATACAGGGCACACTTATGAGCACTGGGGCCCTGGCTGGCAGGGTCCCAGTGACACATACAACTAAAACAACATATATACAGTGAAATATGGGGTTAACATGCCAGGCAAGATGGTACTTTCCTACACAACCCCCCCCCCCACCAAACGAAGGACAAAAAGACTAGCCATGACCTGATGAGTCTTCATTGTCTAAGTGGAAATATCTGGAGAGTCCATCTGCATTGGAGTGGGTACTCCCAGGTCTATGTTCCACTGTATAGTCCATTCCCTGTAGAGATATGGACCACCTCAACAATTTAGGGTTTTCAACTTTCATTTGTTTTAGCCAAAGTAGAGGTTTGTGGTCTGTCTGAACAATGAAGTGAGTGCCAAACAGGTATGGCCTCAACTTCTTCAGTGCCCAGACCACAGCAAAGGCCTCCCTCTCTATGGCAGACCAACGCTTTTCTCTAGGGGTCAACCTCCTGCTGATAAAAGCAACAGGTTGATCCTGGCCCTCAGAATTAAGTTGTGATAAGACTGCCACTACCCCTAATTCAGATGCATCAGTTTGGACAATGAATTTTTTTGGAGTAACAGGGGCTTTTTAGGACAGGTGCAGAGCACATGGCCTGTTTCAGCTCCTCAAAAGATTTCTGACAGCTAGCTGTCCACAATACCTTTTTAGGCATCTTCTTTGAAGTGAGGTAATTAAGAGGGGCTGCAATGGAGCCATAGTTCTTTATGAACCTCCTGTAATACCCAGTGAGGCCTAAGAAGGCTCTCACCTGGGTCTGAGTTGTAGGGGGAACCCAATCTATAATAGTTTGGATTTTCCCCTGAAGTGGTGCAATCTGTCCTCCACCTACCAGGTAGCCCAGATAAACCACTTTCCCCTGCCCTATCTGGCACTTTGAAGCTTTGATAGTGAGGCCTGCCTTTTGCAGGGCCTCCAAAACTTTCCACAGGTGGACCAGGTGATCATCCCAGGTGGAGCTAAAGACAGCTATATCATCTAGATATGCTGCACTAAAAGCCTCCAACCCTTGCAGGACTGTATTCACCAACCTCTGAAAAGTGGCAGTTGCATTTTTCAACCCAAAAGGCATTACTGTGAATTGGTAGTGCCCTCCAATAGGTGAAAACACAGTTTTTGCTTTAGCATCCTCTGATAATTTGATCTGCCAATACCCTGCAGTCAAATCAAAGGTGCTTAGATACTTGGCAGATGCCAGTGTATCTATTAGCTCATCTGCCCTGGGTATAGGGTGAGCATCAGTTTTAGATACCTGGTTGAGACCTCTGTAATCTACACAAAATCTAATTTCCTTCTTTCCATCTTCTGAACCTCTTGTTTTATGCAGTCTCTGACATGGTCAGGCTGCCTTTAGATCTTGCTTTTGACAGGCAAGCTGTCTCCAGTATCTATAGTGTGCTCACACCAAGAAGTGGTGCCTGGCATAGTAGAAAAGAGTTCAGAAAACTGACCCAGGAGATTTGTGCAGTGGTCTTTCTGCTCAGCAGTAAGGCAATCTGCCAAAACTACACCTTCCACTAGAGCATCTTGTTCTGTGGAAGAGAAGAGATCAGGGAGAGGGTCACTCTATTCTTCCTGTCCTTCATCTGTTGCCATGAGCAGGGTGAGATCAGCCCTGTCATAGTAGGGTTTCAGGCGATTGACATGGAGCACCCTAAGGGGACTCCTGGCAGTGCCAAAGTCAACCAAGTAGGTGACTTCTCCCTTTTTCTCAACAATAATGTGGGGAACACTCCATTTGTCTTGGAGTGCTCTTGGGGCCACAGGCTCCAAGACCCACACTTTCTGCCCTGGTTGGTACTGAATCAGAACAGCCTTCTGGTCATGCCATTGCTTTTGGAGCTCTTGGCTGGCCTGAAGGTTTTTACTGGCCTTTTTCATGTACTCAGCCATTCTAGATCTTAAGCCAAGTACATAGTCCACTATGTCTTGCTTAGGAGCTTTTAAAGGTTGTTCCCAACCCTCCTTCACAAGTGTTAGAGGACCTCTTACAGGGTGTCCAAATAGGAGTTCAAAGGGGCTGAAGCCCACTCCTTTTTGGGGTACCTCCCTGTAAGCAAAAAGGAGGCAAGGTAATAGGACATCCCATCTCCTCCGGAGTTTTTCAGGGAGTCCCATTATCATTCCTTTGAGAGTTTTATTAAACCTCTCAACCAGTCCATTTGTTTGTGGATGATAGGGTGTGGTGAACTTGTATGTCACACCACATTCTTTCCACATGGCCTTTTAGTAAGCAGACATGAAGTTGCTACCCCTGTCTGATAGCACCTCTTTTGGGAAGCCCACCCTGGAAAAGATTCCCAGGAGGGCCTTTGCCACTGCAGGAGCTGTAGTGGTCCTTAGAGGAATTGCTTCAGGATATAACTGGTGGCATGGTCCACTACCACCAAAATAAACCTATTGCCTGAAGCAGTAGGAGGGTCAAGGGGGCCAACTATGTCAACCCCTACCCTTTCAAAGGGGACCCCAACCACAGGTAGTGGAATAAGGGGAGCCTTTGGAGTGCCACCTGTTTTGCCACTGGCTTGACAGGTTTCACAGGACTTACAAAATTCCTTTGTGTCCTCTGACATTCTAGGCCAATGAAACAAGGGGACAAGTCTGTCCCAAGTTTTAATTTGCCCTAAATGTCCAGCCAAGGGAATGTCGTGGATAGAGTTAGGAGGAACTCTCTGTATTGCTGAGGAATCACCAATCTCCTGGCTGCTCCAGGTTTTGGATCCCTTGCTTCAGTATACAAGAGGTTGTCCTCCCAGTAAACTCTGTGAGAGTCACTGAAATCCCCATTTTGCTGTTTGACAGCTTGCTGTCTTAGACCCTCTAGTGTGGGACAGGTCTGCTGTGCCACACTCAGCTCCTCCCTGGCAGGCCCCCCTCCACCCAAAAGCTCAGTAGTGTCTGCTTCCAGCTCCTCTGGTGTAGGTTCTGCACAGGGTGGAAATTATTCTTCCTCAGAAGTTGAATCCACTGTAGAGGGAGGGATAGTAGGTAGTGTTTTACCTTTACTAACCCTAGCTTTAGGGAGCACTTGGTCCATTCTTCCAGGATCCAAGTCACCCTGTCCTTTTTGCTTTTTGGCCTGAGCCCTTGTCAAAGCAAAAATATGCCCAAGAATGCCCAGCATTGCTGCATGAGCCTCCAACTCCACTTCTGACCAAGCTGATGTCTCTAAATTGTTCCCTAGTAGACAGTCTACAGGTAAATCTGAGGCAACCACAACTTTCTTTGGACCAGTAACGCCCACCCCACCCCCCAGTTGATATTTACAACAGCCATGGGGTGGCTAAGTGTGTTGTTATGAGCATCAGTCACTTGGTACTGGTGACCAAGTAGGTGTTGTTCAGGGTGGATCAGTTTCTCTATTACCATGGTAACACTGGCACCTGTGTCCCTGTAGGCCTGAACCTCAACACCATTTATTAGGGGAAGTTGCTTGTACTTATCCATATTAAGGGGGCAAGCAACCAAGGTGGCCAAATCAATGGCACCTTCAGAGATTAGCACAGCCTCTGTGGTCTCCCTAACAAGACCAACCCCAACTAAATTACCAAAAGTGAGCCCAGCTACTCCCTTGGTTTGGCTATTAGTAGGTTTGCTCCCACCACCACTGGTATTACTAGGGGCACTAGGTGTAGCAGTAGGGGTTGTAGTGGTGGGAGGCTTGGTGCTTTTCTTTAGACAACTGGCATCAGTTGTCCAATGGCCTTTTACTTTACATAAATAGCTCCATGGTTTCTTTACTTGATTAGAAGAGGATTTGGACCCCCCCCCCCCACCAGAGTGTTTTTGTGGGCCTGATGAAGACTCATTTTTAGATTTGTCCCCACCCTTGTCTGAAGACTTACCATCCTTCTTCTTGCCATCCTTGTCACCCCCTGTATGAGCTTTTCTGTTCACTCTTGTTCTGACCCATTTGTCTGCCTTCTTTCCCAATTCTTGGGGAGAGGTCAGATCTGAGTCCAATAGATACTGGTGCAACAAATCAGACACACAATTATTAAGAATATGCTCTCTCAGGATTAAGTAATACAGGCTTTCATAGTCAGAAACTTTACTGCCATGTAACCACCCCTCCAAGGCCTTCACTGAATGGTCAACAAAGTCTACCCAGTCTTGTGAAGACTCCTTTTTGGTTTCTCTGAACTTGGTCCTGTACTGTTCAGTGGTTAAGCCATAACCATCAAGGAGTGAATTCCTAAGAACTGTAAAATTATTGGCATCACTTTCCTTCACAGTAAGGAGCCTATCCCTACCCTTTCCACTGAAAGATAGCCATAGGATAGCAGCCCACTGCCTTTGAGGGACCCCCTGTACAACACAGGCCCTCTCAAGTGCAGCAACCCACTTGTTAATGTCATCCCCCTCCTTATAAGGGGGAACTATCTTATGCAGATTCCTAGAATCATGCTCTTTCACAGGATTACTATCTGTAAAACTGCTGCTGCCACCATGGGGTCCTAACCCCAACCTCTGTCTTTCTTTTTCTAAGTCTAATGATTCCCTGTCTAGAGCCAGCTGGCGCTGTTTAAGCTTCAGCCTGGACTCTTCCACTCTCAATCTATTGAGTTCCCTTTCTAACACCCTGTAATCAAGGTGTGTGGGTTGGGCATGCCTAGACACAGAAGAATGGTGTGAATGGACAGAGGGAGACCTGTCCCTAACAGATGGCACTCTAACAACCTGGCCTAAAGGAGTAATCTCCCTACTGTGATGAGAACTCACATAAGTACCAGCCATGCTAGGTGGCCTGCTAAGGGGCAGGTTGGGAAGAATACTATCTAACACTTTTACTGGGGCTACCCCAGAATCAGAGTGTGAACCATCTGCTAATTTCTCACCTGATGTGCCACCTAAGGACTTATCATTTTCAATGAGCATATTAACTAACAATCCTCTAGAAGGATTCTTCCCTACCCCTAAACCTCTATCAATGCAGAGACTCCTTGCTTCTTTCCAGCAAAGGTGGTCATAAGCTGTGCTGGCCAGACCAAGAGCTTGGCCTGTACCAGACATGATAGAAAAGAGTTTAAGGGACAGAAAAAGAAAGAAAAAGTTTCAGAACTTTTTAAAGAAACAGAAAAAAAACTTTTTCAACTTTTAAGAACTTTTTGAAAGTTTTAGAGGTACTTTTCAGCACTTAGCAATAGAGTAAGAGGAGAAAAGCAAACCTTTTTGGTTAGGTGTACATACACTGAACTTGTTTTGTATATTTTTCTCTTACGAAAAGTACAACATGACAAAGTGGTAAGTAGTTGCAAGTACTTATCCCACCGCTGCACGACCAATGTAGGAGGCTGGCCTGGCTTGTAGTGGGTACCAAAGGGTACTTACACTTTGTACCAGGTCCACTTATCCCTTATTAGTGTAGAAGAGGTGTCTAGCAGCTTAGGCTGATAGAAAATGGTAGCTTAGCAGAGCAGCTTAGGCTGAACTAGGAGACATGCAAAGCTCCTACTATACCACTGGTGTCATATGCACAATATCATAAGAAAACACAATACACAGATATACTAAAAATAAAGGTACTTTATTTTTTTGACAATATGCCAAAAGTATCTCAGTGAGTACCCTCAGTATGAGGATAGCAAATATACACAAGATATATGTACACAATACCAAAATTATGCAGTAATAGCAATAAAAAACAGTGCAAGCAATGTATAGTCACAATAGATTGCAATGGGAGCGCATAGGTATAGGGGCAACACAAACCATATACTCCAAAAGTGGAATGCAAATAACGTATGGACCCCAAACCTATGTGAGCTTGTAGAGGGTCGCTGGGACTGTAAGAAAACAGTGAGGGTTAGAAAAATAGCCCACCCCAAGACCCTGAAAAGTAGGTGTAAAGTACACCTAAGTTTCCCAGAGAGCACAGAAGTTGTGATAGGGGAATTCTGCAAGGAAGACCAACACCAGCAATGCAACGATGATGGATTTCCAGATGAGAGAACCTGTGGAACAAGGGGACCAAGTCCAAGAGTCACACTCAAGTCGTGAGTGGGCAGATGCCCAAGAAATACCAGCCGAGGGTGCAGAGAAGCTGCCACTGGATGGTAGAAGCTGTGGATTCTGCAAGAACTTCCCCTTTGGAGGATGGATGTCCCACGTCGTGAAAAAGCTTGCAGAGGTGTTCCCGTGCAGAAAGACCGCAAACAAGCCTTGCTAGCTGCAAGGGTCGCGGTTAGGGTTTTTGGATGCTGCTGTGGCCCAGGAGGGACTTTGGATGTCGCCAATTGCGTGAGAAGACAGAGGGGGGCGCCCAGCAAAACAAGAAGCCCACTCAGAAGCAGGCAGCATCCGCAGAAGTGCCGGAACAGGCACTACGAAGAAGAGTGAACCGTAGCTCACCCGAAGTCACAAAACAAGGTCCACGACGCCGGAGGACAACTCAGGAGGTCGTGCACTGCAGGTTAGAGTGTCGGGGATCCAGGCTTGGCTGTGCACAAAGGAAATCCTGGAAGAGTGCACAGGAGCCGGAGATGCTGCAAATCACGCGGTACCCAGCAATGCAGTCTGGCGTGGGGAGGCAAGGACTTACCTCCACCAAACTTGGACTGAAGAGTCACTGGACTGTGGGAGTCACTTGGACAGAGTTGCTGAGTTCCAGGGACCACGTTCGTCACGCTGAGAGGGGACCCAGAGGACCGGTGATGCAGTCTTTTGGTGCCTGTGGTTGCAGGGGTAAGATTCCGTCGACCCACGGGAGATTTCTTCTGAGCATCTAGTGCAGAGAGGAGGCAGACTACCCCCACAGCATGCACCGCCAGGAAAACAGTCGAGAAGGCGGCAGGATCAGTGATACAAGGTTGCAGTAGTCGTCTTTGCTACTTTGTTGTGGTTTTGCAGGCTTCCAGCATGGTCAGCAGTCGGTTCCTTGGCAGAAGGTGAAGAGAGAGATGCAGAGGAACTCTGATGAGCTCTTGCATTCGTTATCTCAAGAATTCCCCAAAGCAGAGACCCTAAATAGCCAGAAAAGGAGGTTTGGCTACCTAGGAAGGAGGATAGGCTATCAACACAGGTAAGAGCCTATCAGAAGGAGTCTCTGACGTCACCTGCTGGCCCTGGCCACTCAGAGCAGTCCAGTGTGCCAGCAGCACCTCTGTTTCCAAGATGGCAGAGGTCTGGAGCACACTGGAGGAGCTCTGGGCACCTCCCCGGGGAGGTGCAGGTCAGGGGAGTGGTCACTCCCCTTTCCTTTGTCCAGTTTTGCGCCAGAGCAGGGCTGGGGGATCCCTAAACCGGTGTAGACTGGCTTATGCAGAGATGGGCACCATCAAAGCATTTCCAGAGGCTGGGGGAGGCTACTCCTCCCCAGCCCTGACATCTTTTTCCAAAGGGAGAGGGTGTAACACCCTCTCTCTGAGGAAGTCCTTTGTTCTGCCTTCCTGGGCCAAGCCTGGCTGGACCCCAGGAGGGCAGAAACCTGTCTGAGGGGTTGGCAGCAGCAGCAGCTGCAGTGAAACCCCAGGAAAGGCAGTTTGGCAGTACCCAGGTCTGTGCTAGAGACCCGGGGGATCATGGAATTGTCTCCCCAATGCCAGGATGGCATTGGGGTGGCAATTCCATGATCTTAGACATGTTACATGGCCATGTTCGGAGTTACCATTGTGAAGCTATACATAGGTAGTGACCTATGTATAGTGCATGCGTGTAATGGTGTCCCCGCACTCACAATGTCCGGGGAATTTGCCCTAAACAATGTGGGGGCACCTTGGCTAGTGCCAGGGTGCCCACACACTAAGGGGGTCATTCTGATCCTGGCGGCCGGTGACCGCCAGGGTCACCGACCACGGGAGCACCGCCAACAGGCTGGCGGTGCTCCCGAGGGCATTCTGACCGCTGCGGTTCAGCCGCGGCCAGAAAGGGTAAACCGGCGGTCTCCCGCCGGTTTACCACTGCCCTTGTGAATCCTCCATGGCTGCGGAGCGCGCTCCGCAGCCATGGGGATTCTGACACCCCCTACCGCCATCCTGTTCCTGGCGGGTCTCCCGCCAGGAACAGGATGGCGGTAGGGGGTGCCGCGGGGCCCCTGGGGGCCCCTGCAGTGCCCATGCCTATGGCATGGGCACTGCAGGGGCCCCCGTAAGAGGGCCCCGCAAAGTATTTCAGTGTCTGCTTTGCAGACACTGAAATACGCGACGGGTGCAACTGCACCCGTCGCACCCCTGCAACTACGCCGGCTCAATTCTGAGCCGGCGTCCTCGTTGCAGGGGCATTTCCTCTGGGCCGGCGGGCGCTCTTTTGGAGAGCGCCCGCCGGCCCAGAGGAAATGTCTGAATGGCCGCCGCGGTCTTTTGACCGCGGTGCGGTCATTCAGCGGCGGTACCTTGGCGGACGGCCTACGCCGTCCGCCAAGGTCAAAATGACCCCCTAAGTAACTTAGCACCCAACCTTTACCAGGTAAAGGTTAGACATATATGTGACTTATAAGTTACTTAAGTGCAGTGGTAAATGGCTGTGAAATAACGTGGACGTTATTTCACTCAGGCTGCAGTGGCAGGCCTGTGTAAGAATTGTCAGAGCTCCCTATGGGTGGCAAAAGAAATGCTGCAGCCCATAGGGATCTCCTGGAACCCCAATACCCTGGGTACCTCAGTGCCATATACTAGGGAATTGTAAGGGTGTTCCAGTATGCCAATGTAAATTGGTGAAAATGGTCACTAGCCTGTTAGTGACAATTTGGAAAGAAATGAGAGAGCATAACCACTGAGGTTCTGGTTAGCAGAGCCTCAGTGAGACAGTTAGTCATCACACAGGTAACACATACAGGGCAAACTTATGAGCACTGGGGCCCTGGCTGGGAGGGTCCCAGTGACACATACAACTAAAATAACATATATACAGTGAAATATGGGGGTAACATGCCAGGCAAGATGGTACTTTCCTACACAACCCCCCCCCCCCCAAACGAAGGACAATAAGACTAGCCATGACCTGATGAGTCTTCATTGTCTAAGTGGAAATATCTGGAGAGTCCATCTGCATTGGAGTGGGTACTCCCAGGTCTATGTTCCACTGTATAGTCCATTCCCTGTAGAGATATGGACCACCTCAACAATTTAGGGTTTTCACCTTTCATTTGTTTTAGCCAAAGTAGAGGTTTGTGGTCTGTCTGGACAATGAAGTGAGTGCCAAACAGATATGGCCTCAACTTCTTCAGTGCCCAGACCACAGCAAAGGCCTCCCTCTCTATGGCAGACCAACGCTTTTCTCTAGGGGTCAACCTCCTGCTGATAAAAGCAACAGGTTGATCCTGGCCCTCAGAATTAAGTTGTGATAAGACTGCCCCTACCCCTAATTCAGATGCATCAGTTTGGACAATGAATTTTTTTGGAGTAACAGGGGCTTTTTAGGACAGGTGCAGAGCACATGGCCTGTTTCAGCTCCTCAAAAGCTTTCTGACAGCTAGCTGTCCACAATACCTTTTTAGGCATCTTCTTTGAAGTGAGGTAATTAAGAGGGGCTGCAATGGAGCCATAGTTCTTTATGAACCTCCTGTAATACCCAGTGAGGCCTAAGAAGGCTCTCACCTGGGTCTGAGTTGTAGGGGGAACCCAATCTATAATAGTTTGGATTTTCCCCTGAAGTGGTGCAATCTGTCCTCCACCTACCAGGTGTCCCAGATAAACCACTTTCCCCTGCCCTATCTGGCACTTTGAAGCTTTGATAGTGATGCCTGCCTTTTGCAGGGCCTCCAAAACTTTCCACAGGTGGACCAGGTGATCATCCCAGGTGGAGCTAAAGACAGCTATATAATTTCGATATGCTGCACTAAAAGCCTCCAACCCTTGCAGGACTGTATTCACCAACCTCTGAAAAGTGGCAGTTGCATTTTTCAACCCAAAAGGCATTACTGTGAATTGGTAGTGCCCTCCAACGGGTGAAAATGCAGTTTTCGCTTTAGCATCCTCTGATAATTTGATCTGCCAATACCCTGCAGTCAAATCAAAGGTGCTTAGATACTTGGCAGATGCCAGTGTATCTATTAGCTCATCTGCCCTGGGTATAGGGTGAGCATCAGTTTTAGTTACCTGGTTGAGACCTCTGTAATCTACACAAAATCTCATTTCCTTCTTTCCATCTTTGGAATGAGGTTTTGGTACAAGTACCACAGGAGAAGACCATGGACTTTCAGAGTGCTCAACCACTCCTAGTTCAAGCATTTTCTGAACCTCTTGTTTTATGCAGTCTCTGACATGGTGAGGCTGCCTATAGATCTTACTTTTGACAGGCAAGCTGTCTCCAGTATCTATAGTGTGCTCACACCAAGAAGTGGTGCCTGGCATAGTAGAAAAGAGTTCAGAAAACTGACCCAGGAGATTTGTGCAGTGGTCTTTCTGCTCAGCAGTAAGACAATCTGCCAAAACTACACCTTCCACTAGAGCATCTTGTTCTGTGGAAGAGAAGAGATCAGGGAGAGGGTCACTCTATTCTTCCTGTCCTTCATCTGTTGCCATGAGCAGGGTGAGATCAGCCCTGTCATAGTAGGGTTTCAGGCGATTGACATGGAGCACCCTAAGGGGACTCCTGGCAGTGCCGAAGTCAACCAAGTAGGTGACTTCTCCCTTTTTCTCAACAATAATGTGGGGACCACTCCATTTGTCTTGGAGTGCTCTTGGGGCCACAGGCTCCAAGACCCACACTTTCTGCCCTGGTTGGTACTGAATCAGAACAGCCTTCTGGTCATGCCATTGCTTTTGGAGCTCTTGGCTGGCCTGAAGGTTTTTACTGGCCTTTTTCATGTACTCAGCCATTCTAGATCTTAAGCCAAGTACATAGTCCACTATGTCTTGCTTAGGAGCGTTTAATGGTTGTTCCCAACCCTCCTTCACAAGTGTTAGAGGACCTCTTACAGGGTGTCCAAATAGGAGTTCAAAGGGGCTGAAGCCCACTCCTTTTTGGGGTACCTCCCTGTAAGCAAAAAGGAGGCAAGGTAATAGGACATCCCATCTCCTCCAGAGTTTTTCAGGGAGTCCCATTATCATTCCTTTGAGAGTTTTATTAAACCTCTCAACCAGTCCATTTGTTTGTGGATGATAGGGTGTGGTGAACTTGTATGTCACACCACATTCTTTCCACATGGCCTTTTAGTAAGCAGACATGAAGTTGCTACCCCTGTCTGATAGCACCTCTTTTGGGAAGCCCACCCTGGAAAAGATTCCCAGGAGGGCCTTTGCCACTGCAGGAGCTGTAGTGGTCCTTAGAGGAATTGCTTCAGGATATAACTGGTGGCATGGTCCACTACCACCAAAATAAACCTATTGCCTGAAGCAGTAGGAGGGTCAAGGGGGCCAACTATGTCAACCCCTACCCTTTCAAAGGGGACCCCAACCACAGGTAGTGGAATAAGGGGAGCCTTTGGAGTGCCACCTGTTTTTCCACTGGCTTGACAGGTTTCACAGGACTTACAAAATTCCTTTGTGTCCTCTGACATTCTAGGCCAATGAAACAAGGGGACAAGTCTGTCCCAAGTTTTAATTTGCCCTAAATGTCCAGCCAAGGGAATGTCGTGGGCTAGAGTTAGGAGGAACTCTCTATATTGCTGAGGAATCACCCATCTCCTGGCTGCTCCAGGTTTTGGATCCCTTGCTTCAGTATACAAGAGGTTGTCCTCCCAGTAAACTCTGTGAGAGTCACTGAAATCCCCATGTTGCTGTTTGACAGCTTGCTGTCTTAGACCCTCTAGTGTGGGACAGGTCTGCTGTGCCACACTCAGCTCCTCCCTGGCAGGCCCCCCTCCACCCAAAAGCTCAGTAGTGTCTGCTTCCAGCTCCTCTGGTGTAGGTTCTGCACAGGGTGGAAATTCTTCTTCCTCAGAAGTTGAATCCACTGTAGAGGGAGGGATAGTAGGTAGTGTTTTACCTTTACTAACCCTAGCTTTAGGGAGCACTTGGTCCATTCTTCCAGGATCCAAGTCACCCTGTCCTTTTTGCTTTTTGGCCTGAGCCCTTGTCAAAGCAAAAATATGCCCAAGAATGCCCAGCATTGCTGCATGAGCCTCCAACTCCACTTCTGACCAAGCTGATGTCTCTAAATCGTTCCCTAGTAGACAGTCTACAGGTAAATCTGAGGCAACCACAACTTTCTTTGGACCAGTAACACCCCCCCCCAGTTGATATTTACAACAGCCATGGGGTGGCTAAGTGTGTTGTTATGAGCATCAGTCACTTGGTACTGGTGACCAAGTAGGTGTTGTTCAGGGTGGATCAGTTTCTCTATTACCATGGTAACACTGGCACCTGTGTCCCTGTAGGCCTGAACCTCAACACCATTTATTAGGGGAAGTTGCTTGTACTTATCCATATTAAGGGGGCAAGCAACCAAGGTGGCCAAATCAATGGCACCTTCAGAGATTAGCACAGCCTCTGTGGTCTCCCTAACAAGACCAGCCCCAACTAAATTACCAAAAGTGAGCCCAGCTACTCCCTTGGTTTGGCTATTAGTAGGTTTGCTCCCACCACCACTGCTATTACTAGGGGCACTAGGTGTAGCAGTAGGGGTTGTAGTGGTGGGAGGCTTGGTGCTTTTCTTTAGACAACTGGCATCAGTTGTCCAATGGCCTTTTACTTTACATAAATAGCTCCATGGTTTCTTTACTTGATTAGAAGAGGATTTGGACCCACCCCCACCAGAGTGTTTTTGTGGGCCTGATGAAGACTCATTTTTAGATTTGTCCCCACCCTTGTCTGAAGACTTACCATCCTTCTTCTTGCCATCCTTGTCACCCCCTGTATGAGCTTTTCTGTTCACTCTTTTTCTGACCCATTTGTCTGCCTTCTTTCCCAATTCTTGGGGAGACGTCAGATCTGAGTCCAATAGATACTGGTGCAACAAATCAGACACACAATTATTAAGAATATGATCTCTCAGGATTAAGTTATACAGGCTTTCATAGTCAGAAACTTTACTGCCATGTAACCACCCCTCCAAGGCCTTCACTGAATGGTCAACAAAGTCTACCCAGTCTTGTGAAGACTCCTTTTTGGTTTCTCTGAACTTGATCCTGTACTGTTCAGTGGTTAAGCCATAACCATCTAGGAGGGCATTCTTAAGAACTGTAAAATTATTGGCATCACTTTCCTTCACAGTAAGGAGCCTATCCCTACCCTTTCCACTGAAAGATAGCCATAGGATAGCAGCCCACTGCCTTTGAGGGACCCCCTGCACAACACAGGCCCTCTCAAGGTCAGCAACCCACTTGTTAATGTCATCCCCCTCCTTATAAGGGGGAACTATCTCATGCAGATTCCTAGAATCATGCTCTTTCACAGGATTACTATCTGTAAAACTGCTGCTGCCACCATGGGGTCCTAACCCCAACCTCTGTCTTTCTTTTTCTAAGTCTAATGATTCCCTGTCTAGAGCCAGCTGGTGCTGTTTAAGCTTCAGCCTGGACTCTTCCACTCTCAATCTATTGAGTTCCCTTTCTAACACCCTGTAATCAAGGTGTGTGGGTTGGGCATGCCTAGACACAGAAGAATGGTGTGAATGGACAGAGGGAGACCTGTCCCTAACAGATGGCACTCTAACAACCTGGCCTAAAGGAGTAATCTCCCTACTGTGATGAGAACTCACATAAGTACCAGCCATGCTAGGTGGCCTGCTAAGGGGCAGGTTGGGAAGAATACTATCTAACACTTTTACTGGGGCTACCCCAGAATCAGAGTGTGAACCATCTGCTAATTTCTCACCTGATGTGCCACCTAAGGACTTATCATTTTCAATGAGCATATTAACTAACAATCCTCTAGAAGGATTCTTCCCTACCCCTAAACCTCTATCAATGCAGAGACTCCTTGCTTCTTTCCAGCAAAGGTGGTCATAAGCTGTGCTGGCCCGACCAAGAGCTTGGCCTGTACCAGACATGATAGAAAAGAGTTTAAGGGACAGAAAAAGAAAGAAAAAGTTTCAGAACTTTTTAAGGAAACAGAAAAAAAACTTTTTCAACTTTTAAGAACTTTTTGAAAGTTTTCGAGGTACTTTTCAGCACTTAGCAATAGAGTAAGAGGAGAAAAGCAAACCTTTTTGGTTAGGTGTACATACACTGAACTTGTTTTGTATATTTTTCTCTTATGAAAAGTACAACATGACAAAGTGGTAAGTAGTTGCAAGTACTTATCCCACCGCTGCACGACCAATGTAGGAGGCTGGCCTGGCTTGTAGTGGGTACCAAGGGGTACTTACACTTTGTACCAGGTCCACTTATCCCTTATTAGTGTAGAAGAGGTGTCTAGCAGCTTAGGCTGATAGAAAATGGTAGCTTAGCAGAGCAGCTTAGGCTGAACTAGGAGACATGCAAAGCTCCTACTATTCCACTGGTGTCATATGCACAATATCATAAGAAAACACAATACACAGATATACTAAAAATAAAGGTACTTTATTTTTATGACAATATGCCAAAAGTATCTCAGTGAGTACCCTCAGTATGAGGATAGCATATATACACAAGATATATGTACACAATACCAAAATTATGCAGTAATAGCAATAGAAAACAGTGCAAGCAATGTATAGTCACAATAGATTGCAATGGGAGCACATAGGTATAGGGGCAACACAAACCATATACTCCAAAAGTGGAATGTAAATAACGTATGGACCCCAAACCTATGTGAGCTTGTAGAGGGTCGCTGGGACTGTAAGAAAACAGTGAGGGTTAAAAAAATAGCCCACCCCAAGACCCTGAAAAGTAGGTGTAAAGTGCACCTAAGTTCCCCAGAGAGCACAGAAGTCGTGATAGGGGAATTCTGCAAGGAAGACCAACACCAGCAATGCAACGATGATGGATTTCCAGACGAGAGAACCTGTGGAACAAGGGGACCAAGTCCAAGAGTCACACTCAAGTCGTGAGTGGGCAGACGCCCCAGAAATGCCATCCGAGGTTGCAGAGAAGCTGCCACCGGATGGTAGAAGCTGTGGATTCTGCAAGAACTTCCCCTTTGGAGGATGGATGTCCCACGTTGTGAAAAAGCTTGCAGAGGTGTTCCCGTGCAGAAAGACCGCAAACAAGCCTTGCTAGCTGCAAGGGTCGCGGTTAGGGTTTTGGATGCTGCTGTGGCCCAGGAGGGACCAGGATGTCGCCAATTGAGTGAGGAGACAGAGGGGGGCGCCCAGCAAAACAAGGAGCCCACTCAGAAGCAGGCAGCACCCGCAGAAGTGCCGGAACAGGCACTACGAAGAAGAGTGAACCGTAGCTCACCCGAAGTCACAAAAGAAGGTCCCACGACGCCGGAGGACAACTCAGGAGGTCGTGCACTGCAGGTTAGAGTGTCGGGGACCCAGGCTTGGCTGTGCACAAAGGAAATCCTGGAAGAGTGCACAGGAGCCGGAGATGCTGCAAATCACGCGGTACCCAGCAATGCAGTCTGGCGTGGGGAGGCAAGGACTTACCTCCACCAAACTTGGACTGAAGAGTCACTGGACTGTGGGAGTCACTTGGACAGAGTTGCTGAGTTCCAGGGACCACGCTCGTCGTGCTGAGAGGGGACCCAGAGGACCGGTGATGCAGTCTTTTGGTGCCTGCGGTTGCAGGGGTAAGATTCCCTCGACCCACGGGAGATTTCTTCGGAGCTTCTAGTGCAGAGAGGAGGCAGACTACCCCCACAGCATGCACCGCCATGAAAACAGTCGAGAAGGCGGCAGGATCAGCGATACAAGGTTGCAGTAGTCATCTTTGCTACTTTGTTGCGGTTTTGCAGGCTTCCAGCATGGTCAGCAGTCGGTTCCTTGGCAGAAGGTGGAGAGAGAGATGCAGAGGAACTCTGATGAGCTCTTGCATTCGTTATCTCAAGAATTCCCCAAAGAAGAGACCCTAAATAGCCAGAAAAGGAGGTTTGGCCACCTAGGAAGGAGGATAGGCTATCAACACAGGTAAGAGCCTATCAGAAGGAGTCTCTGACGTCACCTGGTGGCCCTGGCCACTCAGAGCAGTCCAGTGTGCCAGCAGCACCTCTGTTTCCAAGATGGCAGAGGTCTGGAGCACACTGGAGGAGCTCTGGGCACCTCACCGGGGATGTGCAGGTCAGGGGAGCGGTCACTCCCCTTTCCTTTGTCCAGTTTCGCGCCAGAGCAGGGCTGGGGGATCCCTGAACCGGTGTAGACTGGCTTATGCAGAGATGGGCACCCTCAAAGCATTTCCAGAGGCTGGGGGAGGCTACTCCTCCCCAGCCCTGACACCTTTTTCCAAAGGGCGAGGGTGTAACACCCTCTCTCTCAGGAAGTCCTTTGTTCTGCCTTCCTGGGCCAAGCCTGGCTAGACCCCAGGAGGGCAGAAACCTGTCTGAGGGGTTGGCAGCAGCAGCAGCTGCAGTGAAACCCCGGGAAAGGCAGTTTGGCAGTACCCGGGTCTGTGCTAGAGACCCGGGGGGATCATGGAATTGTCTCCCCAATGCCAGGATGGCATTGGGGTGGCAATTCCATGATCTTAGACATGTTACATGGCCATGTTCGGAGTTACCATTGTGAAGCTATACATAGGTAGTGACCTATGTATAGTGCACGCGTGTAATGATGTCCCCGCACTCACAAAGTCCGGGGAATTTGCCCTGAACAATGTGGGGGCACCTTGGCTAGTGCCAGGGTGCCCACACACTAAGGGCCTGATTCTAACTTTGGAGGACGGTGTTAAACCGTCCCAAAAGTGGCAGATATACCACCTACCGTATTGCGAGTCCATTATATCCTATGGAACTCGTAATACGGTAGGTGGTATATCCGCCACTTTTGGGACGGTTTAACACCGTCCTCCAAAGTTAGAATCAGGCCCTAAGTAACTTAGCACCCAACCTTTACCAGGTAAAGGTTAGACATATAGGTGACTTATAAGTTACTTAAGTGCAGTGGTAAATGGCTGTGAAATAACATGGACGTTATTTCACTCAGGCTGCAGTGGCAGGCCTGTGTAAGAATTGTCAGAGCTCCCTATGTGTGGCAAAAGAAATGCTGCAGCCCATAGGGATCTCCTGGAACCCCAATACCCTGGGTACCTCAGTACCATATACTAGGGAATTGTAAGGGTGTTCCAGTATGCCAATGTAAATTGGTGAAAATGGTCACTAGCCTGTTAGTGACAATTTGGAAAGAAATGAGAGAGCATAACCACTGAGGTTCTGGTTAGCAGAGCCTCAGTGAGACAGTTAGTCATCACACAGGTAACACATACAGGGCACACTTATGAGCACTGGGGCCCTGGCTGGCAGGGTCCCAGTGACACATACAACTAAAACAACATATATACAGTGAAATATGGGGGTAACATGCCAGGCAAGATGGTACTTTCGTACAAGATGCCTTAGTGGAGGGAGTAGTTTTAGCAGATTGTCTGACTGCAGAACAGAAAAACAACTGCATCAATCTCCTAAGCCAATTTTCAGACCTCTTTTCACTTGTACCAGGTACAACATCCTGGTGTGAACACACAATTGACACTGGAGACAGCCTGCCTGTCAAAAGTAAAATTTATAGGCAGCCCGACCATGTCAGAGACTGCATTAAACAAGAGGTGCAGAAAATGTTGGGGGTGATTGAACCTTCTGAAAGCCCCTTGGCTAGCCCAGTGGTTCTTGTACCAAAACCTCACACCAAAGGTGGAAAGAGAGAGATGAGGTTTTGTGTAGATTACAGAGGGCTCAATCAGGTAACAAAACCTGGCTTCTGCCAAGTATCTTAGCACTTTTGATCTGACTGCAGGGTATTGGCAGATTAGATTGGCAGAAGATGCTAAACCCAAGACTGCATTTTCTACTATAGGAGGGTACTACCAATTCACAGTAATGCCTTTTGGTTTGAAAAATGCACCTGCCACTTTTCAGAGGTTGGTGAACATAGTCCCGCAAGAGTAGGAAGCTTTCAGTGCAGCATATCTTGATGATATTGCTGTCTTTAGCTCAATCTGGGATGAGCACTTGGTCCACCTTTGGAAAGTTTTGGAGGCCCTGCAAAAGGCAGGCCTCACTATCAAGGCTCCAAAGTGCCAGATAGGGCAGGGGAAAGTGGTTTATCTGGGCCACCTGGTAGGTGGAGAACAGATTGCACCACTACAGGGGAAAATCCAGACAATCATGGTTTGGGTTCCCCCTACAACTCAGACCCAAGTGAGAGCCTTTTAGGCCTCACAGGGTACTACAGGAGATTCATCAAGAATTATTGCTCCATAGCAGCCCCTCTTAATAATCTCACAAGCAAGAAAATGCCTAAGAAGGTGATATGGACAGCTAGCTGTCAGAAAGCTTTTGAGGAGCTCAAACAGGCCATGTACTCTGCACCTGTCCTAAAAAGCCCATGTTACTCCAAAAAAATCATTGTTCAAACTGATGCATCTGAATTAGGGGTAGGGGCAGTCTTATCACAACTGAATTCTGAGGGCCAGGTTCAACCAGTTGCTTTTATCAGCAGAAGGTTGACCCCTAGAGAAAAGAGTTGGTCTGCCATAGAGAGGGAGGCCTTTGCTGTGGTCTGGGCACTGAAAAAGTTGAGGACATACCTGTTTGGCACTCACTTCATTGTTCAGACAGACCACAAACCTCTACTTTGGCTAAAACAAATGAAAGGTGAAAATCCTAAACTGTTGAGGTGGTCCATATCCCTACAGGGAATGGACTATACAGTGGAACATAGACCTGGGAGTAGCCACTCCAATGCAGATGGACTCTCCAGATATTTCCACTTAGACAATGAAGACTCATCAGGTAATGGCTAGTCTTATTGTCCTTCGTTTGGGGGGGGGGGGTTGTGTAGGAAAGTACCATCTTGCCTGGCATGTTACCCCCATTTTTCACTGTATATATGTTGTTTTAGTTGTATGTGTCACTGGGACCCTGGTAACCCAGGGCCCCAGTGCTCATAAGTGTGCCTGAATGTGTTACCTGTGTAGTGACTAACTGTCTCACTGAGGCTCTGCTAATCAGAACCTCAGTGGTTATGCTCTCTCATTTCTTTCCAAATTGTCACTGACAGGCTAGTGACCATTTTTACCAATTTACATTGGCTTACTGGAACACCCTTATAATTCCCTAGTATATGGTACTGAGGTACCCAGGGTATTGGGGTTCCAGGAGATCCCTATGGGCTGCAGCATTTCTTTTGCCACCCATAGGGAGCTCTGACAATTCTTACACAGGCCTGCCACTGCAGCCTGAGTGAAATAACGTCCACGTTATTTCACAGCCATTTTACACTGCACTTAAGTAACTTATAAGTCACCTATATGTCTAACCTTTACCTGGTAAAGGTTAGGTGCAAAGTTACTTAGTGTGAGGGCACCCTGGCACTAGCCAAGGTGCCCCCACATTGTTCAGAGCCAATCCCCTGAACTTTGTGAGTGCGGGGACACCATTACACGCGTGCACTACATATAGGTCACTACCTATATGTAGCTTCACCATGGTAACTCCGAATATGGCCATGTAACATGTCTATGATCATGGAATTGCCCCCTCTATACCATCCTGGCATAGTTGGCACAATCCCATGATCCCAGTGGTCTGTAGCACAGACCCTGGTACTGCCAGACTGCCCTTCCTGGGGTTTCACTGCAGCTGCTGCTGCTGCCAACCCCTCAGACAGGCAGCTGCCCTCCTGGGGTCCAGCCAGGCCTGGCCCAGGATGGCAGAACAAAGAACTTCCTCTGAGAGAGGGTGTGACACCCTCTCCCTTTGGAAAATGGTGTGAAGGCAGGGGAGGAGTAGCCTCCCCAGCCTCTGGAAATGCTTTGTTGGGCACAGATGTGCCCAATTCTGCATAAGCCAGTCTACACCAGTTCAGGGACCCCTTAGCCCCTGCTCTGGCGCGAAACTGGACAAAGGAAAGGGGAGTGACCACTCCCCTGACCTGCACCTCCCCTGGGAGGTGTCCAGAGCTCCTCCAGTGTGCTCCAGACCTCTGCCATCTTGGAAACAGAGGTGCTGCTGGCACACTGGACTGCTCTGAGTGGCCAGTGCCACCAGGTGACGTCAGAGACTCCTGCTGATAGGCTCCTTCAGGTGTTAGTAGCCTTTCCTCTCTCCTAGGTAGCCAAACCCTCTTTTCTGGCTATTTAGGGTCTCTGTCTCTGGGGAAACTTTAGATAACGAATGCATGAGCTCAGCCGAGTTCCTCTGCATCTCTCTCTTCACCTTCTGATAAGGAAACGACCGCTGACCGCGCTGGAAGCCTGCAAACCTGCAACATAGTAGCAAAGACGACTACTGCAACTCTGTAACGCTGATCCTGCCGCCTTCTCGACTGTTTTCCTGCTTGTGCATGCTGTGGGGGTAGCCTGCCTCCTCTCTGCACCAGAAGCTCCGAAGAAATCTCCCGTGGGTCGACGGAATCTTCCCCCTGCAACCGCAGGCACCAAAAAGCTGCATTACCAGTCCCTTGGGTCTCCTCTCAGCACGACGAGCGAGGTCCCTCGAATCCAGCGACGCTGTCCAAGTGACCCCCACAGTCCAGTGACTCTTCAGCCCAAGTTTGGTGGAGGTAAGTCCTTGCCTCACCTCGCTGGGCTGCATTGCTGGGAACCGCGACTTTGCAGCTACTCTGGCCCCTGTGCACTTCCGGCGGAAATCCTTTGTGCACAGCCAAGCCTGGCTCCACGGCACTCTAACCTGCATTGCACGACTTTCTAAGTTGGTCTCCGGCGACGTGGGACTCCTTTGTGCAACTTCGGCGAGCACCGTTTCACGCATCCTTGTAGTGCCTGCTTCTGGCACTTCTCCGGGTGCTACCTGCTTCAGTGAGGGCTCTTTGTCTTGCTCGACGTCCCCTCTCTCTGCAGGTCAAATTTGCGACCTCCTGGTCCCTCCTGGGCCCCAGCAGCGTCCAAAAACGCCAAACGCACGATTTGCGTGTAGCAAGGCTTGTTGGCGTCCTTCCAGCGGGAAAATACTTCTGCACGACTCTCCAAGGCAAGTGGGATCCGTCCACCAAAGGGGAAGTCTCTAGCCCTTTTCGTTCCTGCAGAAACCTCAGCTTCTTCTGTCCAGTCGAAGCTTCTTTGCACCCGCAGCTGGCATTTCCTGGGCATCTGCCCATCTCCGACTTGCTTGTGACTTTTGGACTTGGTCCCCTTGTTCCACAGGTACCCTAGATTGGAAATCCACAGTTGTTGCATTGCTGGTTTGTGTCTTTCCTGCATTATTCCTCTAACACGACTCTTTTGTCCTTAGGGGAACTTTAGTGCACTTTGCACTCACTTTTCAGGGTCTTGGGGAGGGTTATTTTTCTAACTCTCACTATTTTCTAATAGTTCCAGCGACCCTCTACAAGGTCACATAGGTTTGGGGTCCATTCGTGGTTCGCATTCCACTTTTGGAGTATATGGTTTGTGTTGCCCCTATCCCTATGTTTCCCCATTGCATCCTATTGTAACTATACATTGTTTGCACTGTTTTCTAAGACTATACTGCATATTTTTGCTATTGTGTATATATATCTTGTGTATATTTCCTATCCTCTCACTGAGGGTACACTCTAAGATACTTTGGCATATTGTCATAAAAATAAAGTACCTTTATTTTTAGTATAACTGTGTATTGTGTTTTCTTATGATATTGTGCATATGACACTAAGTGGTACTGTAGTAGCTTCAGACGTCTCCTAGTTCAGCCTAAGCTGCTCTGCTAAGCTACCATTATCTATCAGCCTAAGCTGCTAGACACCCTATACACTAATCAGGGATAACTGGGCCTGGTGCAAGGTGCAAGTACCCCTTGGTACTCACTACAAGCCAGTCCAGCCTCCTACATCACTTCATTGTTCAAGCAGACCACAAATCTCTATTATGGCTTAAACAAATGAAAGGTAAAACTCTAAATTGTTGAGGTGGTCCATTTCCCTACAGGGTATGGACTTGACAGTGGAACATAGACCTGGGAGTAAGCAGTCCGCACTCCAATGCAGATGGACTCTCCAGATATTTCCACTTAGACAATGAAGACTTATCTGGGCAAGGTTAGCCTTACTGGCCCTCGTTTTTTAGGAAAGTGCCATCTTTCTTGGCATGTTACCCCCAATTTCACCTGTACGTCAGTATGTTTTTGCCTGTCTCACTGGGATCCTGCTGGTCAGGACCCCAGTGTTCATACTTTTATGGCCTAATGTGTGTGTCTGTATAGTGCTTGACTGTGTCACTGAGGCTCTGATAATCAGAACCTCAGTGCTTATGCTCTCTCTGCTTCTAAATTTGTTACTATAGGCTAGTGACTTCATTTATAAATTTCAATTTGGCACACAGCACCTCCCTTATAAGTCCCTAGCATATGGTACCAAGTACCCAGGGCATTGTGGTTCCAGGAGATCCTTTTGGGCTGCAGCATTTCTTTTGCCACCCATAAGAAGCTTAGACAAACCCTTCCACAGGCTTGCCATTGCAGCCTTCGTGAAATAAACCACACTTTATTTCACAGCCATTTTTACTGCACTTAAGTAACTTATAAGTCACCCATATGTCTAACCTTCACTTGCTGGAGTTTAGGTGCAAAGTAACTAAGTGTGAGGACACCCTTGCACTAGCAAAGGTGCCCCCACATACTTCAGGGCTATTTCCCGGGACATTGTGAGTGAGGTGACGCCATCACACACGTACACTACATATAGGTCAATACCTATATGTAGCTTCACAATGGTAACTCCGAATATGGCCATGTAAGGTGTCTAAGATCATGGAATTGTTGCCCATTCCAAATCTGGTATTGGGGAGCCAATTCCATGCATTCTGGGGGCTTCACTATGGACCCCCAGTACTGCCACACCAGTTCTCTGAGGCTTGCACTGCAGCTACAGCTGCTGCCACCTCACAGACAAGGTTCTGCCCTCCTGGGGTCTGAGCAGCTCAGTCCAAAGGCCAAACAAAGCATTTCCTTTGGGAGCAGGGTGTTACACCCTCTCTCTTTGGAAATAGGTGTTACAGACTTGGGAGGGGTAGCCTCCCCCAGCCTCTGGAAATGCTTTGAAGGGTATAGATGTTGCCCTCCTTGCATAAGCCAGTCTACACCGGTTCAGGGACCCCCAGTCCCTGCTCTGGCACAAAACTGCACCAAGGAAAGGGGATTTACCCCTCCCTTGTCCATCACCACCCCAGGGGTGGTACCCAGAGCTCCTCCAGTGTGTCCCAGACTTCAGCCATCTTGTTTTCCAAGGTGTGGGGACACTCTGGAGGCCTTTGAGTGGCCATTGCTAGCAGGTGACGTCAGAGACCCCTCCTGATAGGTCCATACCTGATAAGGTAGCCATTTCCCCTCTCATGGCTATTTAGGGTCTCTCCTGTGGATTCTCTTGAGATTCTACTTACAAGCTTCCAGCAGGAATCCTCTGCAACTACTACTTCATCCTCTGACCTCGGATCAACTGCAGACTGCTTGAGGAAATGCTATAACAGCAACAAAGTATCCAGAAGGGCTACTTTTCCTCTGGAACTTCAGCTCCAGCCAGCAACTGCAACAGTTTCCATGGTGCCCACACTCTGAGGACTCCCTGTCTTTACCCTGCACCAGAAGGACCAAAGAAATCTCCCATGGAGTGATGGAGTCACTTCCCTGCTAAAGCAGACACCTTTTAAGTCGACAACCGGTTCTCTTGGACTCCTCTCCTGGTGATCAGCGTGCTGCTTGTAACACAGAGGGTGGACCCCATTGACACAGACTGTCCTGAGGTCCTGCTGTCCCAATTTGGAGGAAGTAAGACCTTACCTTCTCCGAGAACAACAGTACCCCTGTGCACCACATCTTCTTCACCTCCTGAGGCCTCTGTGCACTATTTAAAAAATTCCTTTGTGCGCAGCCTGGCCCAGGTCCCCAGCACTCTATCCTCAACTCGCTGATTTGTTCTCCGGCGGCGTGGGACCTTCCTTTGTAGTACTGCACCAATGGCATTTTGCGCCTCTTTTGTCCCCACGTCCTGGGACTCCTGTGGGTGCTATCTGGTGTTCTGAGAGTTCTCTAAAGTGCTGAGAGCCCCCTCTTCCTCCTCACACAGAGTTGAGGCCCCAGGTCCCTTTTGGGTCCAGATAGCGCCGCTTTGACGTAATCTGCGACTTTGATTGAACCAAGGCTTGTTGGAGGAATCCAGAGTCGAAACTCACCTGCATCCAACATCTCCATGTGGGACATCCATTGCATCATGCAGGAACCTGCTGACATCTTCCTTGGGTGCATTTCTGCATACTTCGTCTAACCGGGGACTTTTCTTTTGCCCCCTCTTCTGGGTTGGCAGGGGCTCCTGTCCTTCCTGGAACTTCTTCCGACTTCTGGACTTGGTCTTCTTCCTTTGCAGTTCTTCAGGTCCAGGAATCCACCATTTGTTGTTTGCAGTCTTGCTTGGTTCTTGCAATAACTTTAATCATGGCTTGTAGCGTGTCATAAGGAAACTTGCAGTACTTTACTCCTGCTTTTCTGAGCTCTGGAGTGGGGTAATTTACTTACCTTTACTGTATTCTTACTCTCCCAGCGATTCTCTACAGTCTACACTTGTCTAGGGGGGAATTTGTGATTTGCATTCTACTTTCGTAGTATATGGTTTGTGTTGCCCCTAGACCTATTTTCTCCCATTGCATTCTATAGCATTTCCTATTGTTTGCACTATCCTATGTCTAATTACTTACCTTATTTTGGTGTCTAGTGTATATATTGTGTATAATACTTATCTCCAGAAGGAGTATTGCCTCTAAGATATTTTTGGTCTTGTATCACCCAAATAAACTACCTTTATTTTTGGTAACACTGAGTATTGTCTTTACTTGTGTATAAGTACTGTGTAGCCACAAGTAGTATTGCAGGAGCTTTGCAGGTCTCCTAGTTCAGCCTAAGCTGCTCTGCTATAGCTACCTCTATCAGCCTAAGCTGCTAGGACACTACTACATTTCACTAATAAGGGATAAGTGGACCTGGTATAAGGTGTAAGTACCCAAGGTACCCACTAAAAACCAGGCCAGCCTCCTACACTCACAGTAGTGGAAAACAGATTTAGGGGTTTTTCATTACCAGGACATACAAAACACATATGTACATGTCCTGTCTTTTATCTACATATCACCCTGCCCTATGGGTTACCTAGGGCCTACCTTAGGGGTGACTTATATGTAGAAAATGGAGAGTTTAAGGCTTGGCAAGTACTTTTAAATGCCAAGTCAAAGTGGTAGTGAAACTGCACAGACTTGCCTTGAAATGGCAGGCTTGAGACATGATGTAGGAATCTGGCCTGGTGTGTGGTGGGTACCTAAGGTACTTACACCTTATACCAGGTCCAAGTATCCCCTCTTAGAGAAGTATAGGCAGTGTCTAGAAGCCAGACTCTGTAGGTAGCTGTGGATAAGCAGCCAACGCTTATATAAGAGACATGCAAAGCTCATGCAACACCACTGTAGTCACACAACACTTACACACATGAAAGAACACACTCAGTTGTACAAAGATGAAGGTACTTTATTTGTGGAACACAACACCACAACATACTAGAATGGCAACCCTTCAATTGGAGGTAAGTAATACACAAACTATATACACTAGCAATCAGGGATAGGCATAGAAACATTAGAAATAGTGCAAATAGCAATAACCAATAGTGTCCGTGGCGGGAGCCCAAACCATATGCAAAAAAAATTGAATGCGGACACTGTGAGAAAGTAGCCTCTTTCTAGCCTTGTTACCCCCACTTTTGGCCTGTTTGTGAGTGTATGTCATGGGCTTTTCACTGTCTCACTGGGATCCTGCTAGCCAGGGCCCAGTGCTCATAGTGAAAACCCTATGTTTTCAGTATGTTTGTTATGTGTCACTGGGACCCCGCTAGCCAGGACCCCAGTGCTCATAAGTTTGTGGCCTATATGTATGTGTTCCCTGTGTGATGCCTAACTGTCTCACTGAGGCTCTGCTAACCAGAACCTCAGTGGTTATGCTCTCTCTGTACAAATTGTCACTAACAGGCTAGTGACCATTTTCACCAATTTACATTGGTATACTGGAACACCCTTATAATTCCCTAGTATATGGTACTTAGGTACCCAGGGAATTGGGGTTCCAGGAGATCCCTATGGGCTGCAGCATTTCTTTTGCCACCCATAGGGAGCTCTGACAATTTTTACACAGGCCTGCCACTGCAGCCTGAGTGAAATAACGTCCACGTTATTTCACAGCCATTTACCACTGCACTTAAGTAACTTATAAGTCACCTATATGTCTAACCTTTACCTGGTAAAGGTTGGGTGCTAAGTTACTTAGTGTGTGGGCACCCTGGCACTAGCCAAGGTGCCCCCACATTGTTCAGGGCAAATTCCCCGGACTTTGTGAGTACGGGGACACCATTACACGCGTTTACTACACATAGGTCACTACCTATGTGTAGCTTCACAATGGTAACTCCGAATATGGCCATGTAACATGTCTATGATCATTGAATTGCCCCCTCTATGCCATCCTGGCATAGTTGGTACAATCCCATGACCCCACGGGTCTGTAGCACAGCCCCGGGTACTGCCAAACTGCCTTTTCAGGGGTTTCACTGCAGCTGCTGCTGCTGCCAACCCCTCAGACAGGTTTCTGCCCTCCTGGGGTCCAGCCAGGCTTGGCCCAGGATGGCAGAACAAAGGACTTCTTCAGAGAGAGGGTGTTACACCCTCTCCCTTTGGAAAAAGGTGTTAAGGCAGGGGAGGAGTAGCCTCCCCCAGACTCTGGAAATGCTTTCATGGGCACAGATGGTGCCCATTTCTGCATAAGCCAGTCTACACCGGTTCAGGGACCCCTCAGCCCTGCTCTGGCGCGAAACTGGACAAAGGAAAGGTGAGTGACCACTCCCCTGACCTGCACCTCCCCTGGGAGGTGCCCAGAGCTCCTCCAGTGTGCTCCAGACCTCTGCCATCTTGGAAACAGAGGTGCTGCTGGCACACTGGACTGCTCTGAGTGGCCAGGGCCAGCAGGTGATGTCAGAGACTCCTTCTGATAAGCTCCTTCAGGTGTTGCTAGCCTATCTTCTCTCCTAAGTAGCCAAACCCTCTTTTCTGGCTATTTAGGGTCTCTGCTTTGGGGATTTCCTTAGATAACGAATGCAAGAGCTCATCAGAGTTCCTCTGCATCTCTCTCTTCACCTTCTACCAAGGAATCAATTGCTGACCGCGCTGGAAGCCCGCAAAACTGCAACAAAGTAGCGAAGACGACTACTGCAACTCTGTAACGCTGATTCTGTCGCCTTCTCTACTGTTTTCCTGGTGGTGCATGCTGTGGGGGTAGTCTGCCTCCTCTCTGCACTAGAAGCTCCGAAGAAATCTCCTGTGGGTCGATGGAATCTTCCCCCTGCTACCACAGGCACCAAAGAACTGCATCACTGGTCCCCTGGGTCTCCTCTCAGCACGACGAGCGAGGTCCCTTGAATCCAGCAACTCTGTCCAAGTGACTCCCATAGTCCAGTGACTCTTCAGTCCAAGTTTGGTGGAGGTAAGTCCTTCCCTCCCCACGTCAGACTGCATTGCTGGGAACCACGTCTTTTGCAACTACTCCGGCCTCTGTGCACTTCCGGTGGAAATCCTTTGTGCACAGCCAAGCCTGGGTCCACGGCACTCTAACCTGCATTGCACGACCTCCTGAGTTGTCCTCCGGCGGCGTGGGACTCCTTTGTGCAACTTCGGGTGAGCACCATTTCACTCCTCTTTGTAGTGCCTGTTCTGGCACTTCTGCGGGTGCTGCCTGCTTCTGAGAGGGCTCTTTGTCTTGCTGGGCGCCCCTCTGTCCCCTGACGCAATTGGCGACATCCTGGTCCCTCCTGGGCCACAGCAGCATTCAAAAACCCTAACCACACGACTTGCAGCTAGCAAGGCTTGTTTGCGGTCTTTCTTCAGGAAAATACTTCTGCACGACTCTCCACGGCGTGGGGCATCCATCCTCCAAAGGGGACGTTTCTAGCCCTTGTCGTTCCTGCAGAATCCTCAGCTTCTACTGTCCAGTAGCAGCTTCTTTGCACCCACAGCTGGCATTTCCTGGGCATCTGCCCACTCTCGACTTGGTCGTGACTTTTGGACTTGGTCCCCTTGTTCCACAGGTACCCTCGTCTGGAAGTCCATTGTTGTTGCATTGCTGGTTTTGGTCTTTCCTGCAGAATTCCCCTATCACGACTTCTGTGCTCTTTGGGGAACTTTAGTGCACTTTGCATTCACTTTTCAGGGTCTTGGGGTGGGCTATTTTTCTAACCCTCACTGTTTTCTTACAGTCCCAGCGACCCTCTACAAGGTCACATAGGTTTGGGGTCCATTCGTGGTTCGCATTCCACTTTTGGAGTATATGTTTGGTGTTGCCCCTATCCCTATGTGTCCCCATTGCATCCTATTGTAACTATACATTGTTTGCACTGTTTTCTAATACTATACTGCATATTTTTGGTATTGTGTACATATATCTTGTGTATATTTGCTATCCTCATACTGAGGGTACTCACTGAGATACTTTTGGCATATTGTCATAAAAATAAAGTACCTTTATTTTTAGGATATCTGTGTATTGTGTTTTCTTATGAAATTGTGCACATGACACTAGTGGTACTGTAGGAGCTTCACTCGTCTCCTAGTTCAGCCTAAGCTGCTCTGCTAAGCTACCTTTTCTATCAGCCTAAGCTGCTAGACACCCCTATACACTAATAAGGGATACCTGTGCCTGGTGCAAAGTGTACGTACCCCTTGGTACTCACTACAAGCCAGTCCAGCCTCCTACAGACACATGACCCCCACCTAGGTAAGTGTAATGTGTAGAGGGGAGCAGAGGGTACTATAAAACCACAGAGGTAAATAACATAACACCCCCCAGCGACCAGGTTAGCAGGAGTAAATCACTGGAATTTCCCCAAACCACCCAAAAGGAGGAAAAGAAGAAAAAGAAGACACCCAGACAAGACTGCAAGAAACCCGTGGTGGATTCCTGAAGACAGAAGACCTGTGGAGAAAGGGGAGCAAGTCCAAGAGTCACAGTGGAGTCCAGGAGGAGTAGGAGCTACTACCCACCCAGCTGCATGATGGTGAGGAAGAACAGGACAGCATTGCAGCCCTGGAGCGGGAGAAGAGTTCCTGATGGATGCAGGAGATGTCCCATTATGGAGTAAAGATTGCAGACAGGTGTTGGTGCAGGAATTCCACCAAGGAAGCCTTGGCAGAGGTAAACTTGCGGTTAGTGGAAAAGTGGGGCCGGGCACCAGCAAAGTCCAGAAGAACTCAACCCAGGAGGGGGAGTCACAGGGGACCCTCAGAGTTGCAGATAGTCCACAGGAGAAGATGCAGCACCCACAGGAGTCCCACAGGATGGGGACACAGGGGTCGCAGATGGAGCCCACAGAGCACTACAAAAGAGGATCCCACACCGCCGGAGAACCACGCAGAAGGCTGTGCTTTGCGGGAAGTGGTGTTGGGGGATGGAGCTGTATGTAGCCTGAAAATCCCTTGGAGGAGATGCCAACAAGCCTTGGCAGCTGCAAAAGATGTGGTGCACAGGGGTACTGTCCTGCGTGGGAAGGCAATGGCTTACCTCCATCAAAGTTAAGAAGCTGGCAGGGAGCACCAAGAGGACTACTCCAGACCACCACCCGTGATGCAGGATCCATGCAGCTGAAGGTGAGGGGAGATCCACGCAGCCGGTCGTCGTTTGCTGTAGGTGCCTGCGGTTGCAGAGGAGTGACTCCTTCACTCCAAGGGAGATTCCTTCTTCTTCTTGTGCAGGCTGAAGAGTTGCGTCTTCTGAGGATGCAGGTCCCGGTTAATGTTGCAAAGCTGGCAGGTGTCGGGGAAACAATGTTGTAGAAGAGTCTTCTTCATTGTTTGCATTGTTGTCGGTTCCTGGAGGGTCCAATCACAGGTACAGTGGCCACAAGTCAAAGTGTAGATTGCAGAGGAATCCTGCTGGAGTTGTGCAAGCTGAATCTGAGGACCCACCCAAGAGGAAGACCCTAAAAAGTCCTGAAAGGGGGACTGGTCACCTAACCAGGTAATCACCTATAAGGAGGGGGCTCTGGCCACTCAGATGCTCCCAGAGTTCCCTGCCAACCTTGGAAACAAGATGGCATAACCCAGGGACCCTCTGGAGGAGCTCTGAGCACCACCCCTGGAGTGGTGATAGAAAGGGGAGTGGTCACTCCCCTTTCCATTGTCCAGTTTCATGCCAGAGCAGGCATTGGGGTTCCCCGAACCGGTGTGGACTGGTTTAGGTATTGATGGCTCCAAATGTGCCCTTTAAAGCATACCAGTGACTTGGGGAGGCTACCCTCCCAAGCCAGTCACACCTATTTCCAAAGGGAGAGAGTGTTACCTCCCTCTCCCAAAGGAAATCCTTTGTTCTGCCATCCTGGGCTTGATCGGATCAAGAAGATGGAGGGCAGAAACCTGTCTGAGGGATGGCAGCAGCTTGGGCTGCCTGGAAAACCCTGTAAGACTGGTGGTAGCAATGGTGGGGGTCTTCTAAGGAGCCCCCAGAGTGCTTGTAATCAGACTTCCAATACTTGTAACAGTATTGGGATATATTCTGACATGTTTGATACCAAACATGCCCAGGTCCAGCGTTACCATTATGTAGCTGGACATAGGTAGTGACCAATGTCTAGAACACACGTAAAATGGCATTACCCCGCTCACAAAGTCCAGGAAAATGGATCTGGAGTTTTTTGGGGCACCTCTGCTAGTGCAGGGGTACCCTCTCACAGAGGTACCTGCACCCTGCCCTCTGGGATGAGAGGGCCTACCATAGGGGTGACTTACAGTGACCTGGTGCAGTGACCTGTAGTGAAAACGGGTGCATGCACCTGTTTCAAACAAACTGCAATGGCAGGCCTACAGAGCCCTTTGCATGGGCTCCCTATGGGTGGCAGAATAACTGCTGCAGCCCATAGGGATCCCCTAGAAACCCCCGATGCCCTGGTTACCTAGGTACCATATACTAGGGACTTACATGGAGGGACCAGTATGTCAATTATGGGAAGAAAAAGGTACAGTTTACAGGAGAGAGCATACCTATTGGGGTCCTGGTTAGCAGGAGCCCAGTAGACACAGTCAAACACAGTGGCAACAGGCAGAAAATGGGGTAACCATGCCAAGAAAGAAGGCACTTTCCTGCACATGGTTATGGGGCTTCTTGTGTGGGTGGCACCATCAGTGCTGCAGGCCCACTAATAGCATTTAATTTACAGGCCTTGGGCACATGTAGTGCACTTTACTAGGGACTTATCAGTAACTCATATATGCCAACTGGGGATGAACTAATGTCACCATGTTAAAGGAAGTAAGCATATGCACTATAGTACTGGTTAGCAGTGGGAAAGTGTGCAGAGTCCTAAAAACAGAAAAAAACAGTGTCAGAAAATTGGAGGGAGGCAGGCAAAATGTTGGGGGATGATCACCCTAAGGCTGTCAGGTCTAACAGGGTTGCTACTATTTTGTGATGGATTACGCCACTAATGATTGCTTTTTTTTAATTTCCTTGTCCTCTGCTTATTGTACATCAGAAGTAAGGGGCATATTTATACTCTGTTTGTGCTGAAATAGCATCATTTTTTTAATGATATGTCAGTGCAAATTTAACTCCATATTAATATTTTGACGCTAGACCCATCTAGCGTCAAAATATTGGAGTTAAAGTCATTTTTTGCATGCAGAAAACTACCTTCCATCAGTGAGATGCAAGGTAAGCTTTCCGGGCAAAAAATTACTCTAAGGCCCAGGCGCCTTAATTATCCTCCCATGCAAAAAAGGAACATGGGAGGTAGGAGGGTCTAAATAATGGTGCTAAGCTTGCTAAGCATGTAGGAGGCTGGCCTGGGTTATAGTGGGTACCTTGTGGTACGTACACCTTGTGCCAGGTCTAGTGATCCCTTATTAGTAGAATAGAGGTGTTTCTAGCAGCTTAGGCTGATAGAAGGTAGCTATGGCAAAGCAGCTTAGGCTGAACCAGGAGACATGCACAGCTCCTACCATACCACTTATATCATATAGCACAATATCACAAGAATACACAATAATCAGAGTTACTAAAAATAAAGGTACTTTATTTTAGTGACAATATGCCAAACGTATCTCAGACGTTACACAAATTATATGCACACAAACCAAAATCAGGTAAGTAACAGTAAGAAAAGTAGTGCAAACAATGTAGAATCACAATAGGATGCAATAGGTAGACATAGGCCTAGGGGCAACACAAACCATAGACTCCAAAAGTGGAATGCGAATCACGAATGGACCCCAGGCCTATGGGAAGTTGTAGAGGGTCGCTGGGACTGTAAGAAAACAGTAAGGGTGTCCAAAATAACCTACCTCAAGACCCTGAAAAGTAGGAGTAAAGTTACCCTACTACCCCAGAAAGACAGAACAGTCGTGATAGGGGATTCTGCAAGAACCACAAGCACCAGCAAAACACTGAAGATGGATTCCTGGACCTGAGGACCTGTAAAGGAAGGGGACCAAGTCCAAGAGTCACAAAAGTGTCCGGGGGGCAGGAACCTACTAATCCCCGGATGAAGGTGCAAAAGGGCTGCCTCTGGGTGGAAGAAGCCAAAGATTCTGCAACAACGAAAGGAGCCAGGAACTTCTCCTTTGGAAGGAAGACGTCCCACGGCATGCTGGAGGTTGCAGAAGTGTTTCCAGGCAGAAGTACTGCAAACAAGCCTTGCTAGCTGCAAAAGTTGTGGATGAGGATTTTGGGTGCTGCTGGGGCACAGGAAGGACCAGGATGTCGCCCCTGGGAGGAGGAGACAGAAGGAGCACTCAGCAACTCAGAGAGCCCCTGCAGAAGCAGGCAGCAACAGCAGAAGTACCAGAGCAGGCACTTGGAAGATCTGAGGACAGCAGTAGACTCAGAGTCACAAAGGAGGGTCCCATGACGTCGGAGTCCACCTCAGAAAGTTGGGCACTGCAGGATGGAGTGTTGGGGACGCAGGCTAGGCTGTGCACAAAGGAATCCTTGGAAAAGTGCAAAGAAGCCGGAGCAGCTGCAAATCACGTAGTACACAGGTTTGCTGTCTGGCGTGGGGAGACAAGGACTTACCTCCACCAACTTTGGACAGAAGGGCCACTGGACTGTGGGAGACACTTGGACCCAGCTCCTGTGTTCCAGGGACCACTCTCGTCAGGATGAGAGGGGACCCAGAGGACCGGTGGCACATACGTTTGGTGCCTGTGTTAGCAGGGGGAAGATTCCGTCGACCCATGGGAGATTTCTTCTTGGCTTCCAGTGCAGGGTGAAGGCAGACCGCCCTCAGAGCATGCACCACCAGGAAACAGTTGAGAAAGCCATCAGGATGAGGCGCTACAATGTTGCCGGTAGTCGTCTTGCTACTTTGTTGCGGTTTTGCAGGCGTCCTGAAGCAGTCAGCGGTCGATCCTTGGCAGAAGTCGAAGAGGGAAGTGCAGAGGAACTCTGGTGAGCTCTTGCATTCGTTATCTGAGGACTAGCCCAGAGGAGAGACCCTAAATAGCCAAAAAAGGAGGTTTGGCTACTAAGAAAGGAGGCTTGGCTACTGAAGGAGGTAAGCACCTATCAAGAGGGGTCTCTGACGTCATCCGCTGGAATTTGCCACTCAGAGCAGTCCAGTGTGCCCCCAACACCTCTGAATCCAAGATGGCAGAGGCCTGGGACACACTGGAGGAGCTCTGGGCACCTCCCCTGTGAGGTACTGGAAAGGGGAGTGGTCACTCCCCTTTCCTTTGTCCAGTTTCACACCAGGGCAGGGCTGGGGGATCCCTGAACCGGTGTAAAATGGCTTATGCAGAGATGGGCACAATCTATGCCCATCAAAGCATTTCCAGAGGCTGGAGGAGGCAAATCCTCCCCAGCCCTTCACACCTATTTCCAAAGGTGTAACACCCTCTCTCAGAGGAAATCCTTTGTTCTGCCTTCCTGGGACTGGGCTGCCCAGGAGGGCAGAATCCTGTCTGAGGGGTTGGCAGCAGCTGCAGTGGAAACCCCGGAAAGGCAGTTTGGCAGTACCCGGGTTCTGTGCTAGAGACCCGGGGGATCATGGAATTGTCCCCCCAATACCAGAATGGTATTGGGGTGACAATTCCATGATCTTAGACATGTTACATGGCCATGTTCGGAGTTACCATTGTGACGCTACACATAGGTGGTGACCTATGTGTAGTGCACGCGTGTAATGGTGTCCCCGCACTCACAAGGTCCGGGGAATTTGCCCTGAACAATGTGGGGGCACCTTGGCTAGTGCCAGGGTGCCCACACAATAAGTAACTTTGCACCTAACCTTCACCAAGTGAGGGTTAGAAATATATGTGATTTATAAGTTACTTATGTGCAGTGAAAAATGGCTGTGAAATAACGTGGACGTTATTTCACTCAGACTGCAGTGGCAGTCCTGTGTAAGAATTGTCTGAGCTCCCTATGGGTGGCAAAAGAAATGCTGCAGCCCATAGGGTTCTCCTGGAACCCCAAAACCTTGGGTACCTAAGTACCATATACAAGGGAATTATATGGGTGTACCAGTGTGCCAATGAGAATTGATAAAATTAGTCACTAGCCTGCAGTGACAATTTTAGAAAGCAGAGAGAGCATAAACACTGAGGTTCTGGTTAGCAGAGCCTCAGTGATACAGTTAGGCACCACACAGGGAACACATACAGGGCATACATTATGAGCACTGGGGTCCTGCCTGGTAGGATCCCAGTGACACATGGGCAAAATCAAACATACATACAATGAAAATGGCGGTAACATGCCAGGCAAGATGGTACTTTCCTACAAAGCACCATTATTTAACGCCTGGGTCAGGGCAGGCGTTAGGGGAGCTGTGGGCCTTTTTCAATTGTCGGAGACCATGGAAAGAGCCCACAGGTGCCCTTCCCTAGCCCCAGGGATACCCCTAACCACACCAGAGGGACAGCAGAGGATTGGGACCCCATCCCAGGTAAGTATAGGTAAGCAGAGGTACGTAATTTTTTTTTATTTCTGTAGTGACATACGGGGGCCTAAATTGGGCCCCCCTACAATGCACTGGGCCCAATGCCCATGCTCGGGGGACATATGTTCCCTGGGCATGGCCATTGGGGTGGTGGGCAAGACTCCTGTCTTAACTTAGACAGGACCCATGTCCATAGGATTTTAGGGGCATATTTATACTCTGTTTGCGCCGAATGTGTTTCAAATTTTTCAAAATTCAGCACAAACCTTTCCCCATATTTATACTATGATGCCCGACCCCTCGGACGTCAAAAATCCTCTGTGTGCGTCATTTTTGGGATGCGGGAAACCGCCTTGCGTTAATGACATGCAAGGTAGGCGTTCACATTCCAAAAATGACTTTAAGGCCTGTGCGCCTTATTTATACTCCTGCGTCATTTTGACGCATAGGAGGGTGCGGGCCTTAAAAAACGGCGCACAGCCTGATGTGGGCTGTTTTTTAACGCCTGGGTGAGGGCAGGCGTTAAGGGACCTGTGGGCTCACTTCCATGGTCTCTGACCATGGAAGCAGTCAAGATGTGCCCTTCCCTGCCCCCAGGGACACCCCCTGCCATCCTCGCCCACCCCTGGAGGACACCCATGGATGGGGGGACCCATCCCAGGTAGGTACAGGTAAGTTGGGGTTAGCATAATTTTTTTATTTTTTTAAAGTGGAATAGGGGGGGATAATTTAGGCCCCCCTACATTCCACTGTGCCCAATGACCATGCCCAGGGGACAGAAGTCCCCTGGGCATGGCCATTGGGCAAGAGGGCATGACTCCTGTCTTTGCTAAGACAGGAGTAATTTCAATGGGGGTTGTGCGTCAAAAAATGGCGCTAGTCCGATTTTAGCCATGATTTTTTACTCAAACCTGACTTGCACCATTTTTTGACGCACAACTCCCATTTTTCTCTACGCCGGCGCTGCCTGGTTTGAGTCTTTTTTTTTACTCTGACCAGCCCGCAGCTCCGGCTAACGTCAATCCTTAAATAAGGTGCCCGCCTGGCGCGTAGGAGTGGCGTTAGCCAGCGGTACATTTTTTGACACAAACCGGCGCAGGCGCTAGTTTGCGTCAAAAAGTATAAATGCGGCCTTAACGTCAGAAAATAACGCTAGTCTGGTTAGAGGCATTTTTTATGCCTCTGCCTATACTAGCGTCATCCTTTGACACTAAACCCTCTGTTCCCCCTATGCCCCTCCCCACCCGGCTAGTGTCCTTCTTATGATGCTAGCCGGGCCCTACCGCCGGCTACCGTCATCCCATAAATATGACGCCCGGCCGGCGTTTTGGGATGCTGCTAGCCGGTGGTATACTTTTTGATGCTAAACTGCGTTAGCGCAGTTTGGCATCAAAAAGTATAAATCAGGGCCTAAGTTCGGTCGATTTGACAGCAAGAGTGTGAACTCTTGGCCCAGTGTTTTATTGACGGTCAAGTTCTTTATTGGCCATCCGAGCATGTGCAGTGACCCTGCTCTATTTAAACAGGAACTTGCTGCACAACCATCCTGAACTTCTTATTCTTTTCCTTTTTTTATCTGTATTGATCAGACATGGGTATTTGCACTAGCATTTTCTAACTTGAGCTCTTTTGACAGTTTTTTTGTTGTTGTGTGTAGTAAAATATTCTGTACTGTCTGCCTTCTCTCTGAGGATTATTTGTAGGATTGCTCGTCTCCTTTGTTAAGTTTACCTTAATACTATGATCATTTTGTCAGCTGCCATCTTGCGTGCAGACTCTTTGCACAGTGTTGTCTCAAAGGTCTAGTTCTTTCTCAACCATCTGGGCATGTACTGCTTTTTAAAGAGGGACCTGGCGTGGGACCATTCTGAACTTTAAGAGCATCAGCCATTAGTCATGTGCCGAAAAACTTCTGTTTTGAACTGTATTGATTATTTTTGGTTATCAATTGCATTAGAACTGAATATCATGAGCATCTTTCTGTTTTTTTTGCTGCTACTGTGTTTGGCAAATACTTTCTCCTGCCTGGGTTTCTCTGAGGCTTGTTGGTAGGATTGACTCTCCCCTTCGTTTTAATTTACCTCACAACTACAGAGCTCTTGGTGGTGGCAATCTAAAGAGTAGACCCCTGGCACAGTATTGTGCTAGTGGTGTTGTTCTTTTTTTCAGTGTCCAATATGTATTAGCCACCATTACATTTAAAGAGGGACTCACTGTGTAGCAATCCTGAGCTTTGACAGCTCCTGCCATTAGCATTGCTTTTCTTAACTTCTGTTTTTAACTGTATTGACCATTTTAGGTATTATTTCGACTCACACTAATTCACGCATTTTCCTCACGTTTTGCTGTTTTTCTGTGGGGTAAGACATTCTCTACTGTCTACCCCTTGCTGAACTTTATCAGGTTTAACCCTGCGGTTATGTGCAAGGACTATTTAAAGAGGGACTCATTGTGTGGCCATGTTGCAAAAACTCCAAAGGCAAACCCTCATGCAGCTCTTGTGTTAGACCCTTGAACAAATCAATTGTCACTTACCTTATTGTAACCCCCACCCTCATTGATTCTCTCTTTAGAGGCTATATTTGGTGACACCTTCTTCCCGACTTCTCCCAACTTCATTCGACCTCTTAGCTTAGAATGTTAGTGAAACTTCCCTTCAGGGGAAACTGAGTACACTTGAATTGCTAATGACAGTTTGTCTTTGTATTCGCTATTTTGAAACCCTTTGAATTATATTGACCAACGATCATTGATTGATGACTAATTTGAATGATTTGAGTTATAACTTTTCTAATCTGTAAATAAACATTCATGGGTTGCAAATATCCTACTCTCTGCCATTGTTGTGGGGCTTTATATGCTTTATAGTAATCAATTGAAATTGACTTGTGGTGTCATGCCTCAGTCCAGGACTATAGGATTCTGCTCTAGTGCAGCTTTGCACCAATCATCCACACAGTGCACATTAATATATATGATATGCAAACAAAAAATAGTGACAGGGCATCCCTAGTTCACCAATAATTCCTCTCACCAGAAGCGGCCAACTATAGGGTACCATAAAGCAATTTGCTGTCTCTTCATCACAATTATTCTCTTTACATTTGAATTCATGCCTGTACTAACCCTTTTCGTCTACAGTCTTTAGCAACTCTACTTTAACCTATATTCACACTGCTAACTTGAAGGATATTTTATTTTATGACCATCTATTTCTGAATAAGATGTTGAGATTTACAATCTCATAATTGGCAATGTTCTAGATTTTCTTCTGATTAACAGACCTGCATCACAGCTTGAACTGATTATGTTTCAATTGTGAATAACACCCCTAAATACTTTGTTGATAGCTCTGACTGCTTAGGAGACAAGGGGGGTCATTATGACCCTGGTGGCCGCGAATGATGGAAGCACCGCCAACAGGCTGGCGGTGCTTCCCTGCCCATTCTGACCGCGGCGGTAAAGCCGCGGTCAGAAAACAGGGTCCGGCGGTTTCCCGCCAGATTTACCCCGGCTGGGCGAATCCGCCATGGCGGCACTGCAAGCAGCGCCGCCATGGGGATTCTGACCCCCTTACTGCCAGCCTGTTTCTGGCGGTTGTCACCGCCAGAAAGAGGCTGGCGGTAACGGGTGTCTAGGGGCCCCCTAACAGGGCCCCCAGAAGCTTTTCACTGTCTGCCTAGCAGACAGTGAAAAGCGCGTCGGGTGCAACTGCACCCGTCGCATGCCTGCAACACTGCCGGCTCCATTTGGAGCCGGCTTCAGTGTTGCAGGCCTCTTTCCCGCCGGCCCAGCGGGAAAGTTGAAATTGCACCAGCGGTCTTTTGACCGCGGTGCAGGCAAATGCCGGTTCCCGCCAGGCGGGCGGCGACCGCCGCCCGCCGGGGTCAGAATGACCCCCAAGGTGGTGGTGGGGTCAGCGCTTGTTAAATAATCACATTCAAATTTTCTATTTTTCCCTCACCCTCTTTTGAAGTTTTAACATTTATCTTATACCCTAGTGCCAGTTCTATCCTTCCATTTATGCATATCTATGGCACTCTTATCAATGCTTCTACATTTATTCGAAGTTTTCATGAAGTGAATATCTTCCATCGTTCAGTACATCTCAGTGCATCTCATTTTTGTTGAATGCAACCTCCATTTTGAGGCGTTTAATAATCCCATGTTTGCTAAGCATTCTCCTTTCTTGCATTCTTACCAAATATCAATTCAAGACACCCATATTGCTAACCTTATTTTAGCCATCCTTATTGCCTCTGCAGTCAGAGTAAATTTACTTGAGATTCTTACTTGTGATTGATTTGGCCAACATTTTATGATGTTTGGCTTGCCTCTCTCGCAAACGATTAATGGTGCACAAAACATTAATAATGACTCTATGGACTGGAGGAAAATTGCTTGGAATATTGGCAAATAAGTATTAGGTCCACTTTCTGCAAGATTCACACTGAATAAGACACTAACTCGAAATATGAGGCCTATTGTAACAAAATACATTCTGCCCTTGATGTTTTATTCCCAACGTCGATCTGGCAGACTAAACCCCCAAAAAAACCATAATCCTTGGCCTAATAAGTTTCTCTATAAAATGAAGTCAAGCACCCTGAATACATCTGAAAAAGTAACTAAAGTGTCTCTAAAACACTATGACGATAGAATTTTACAAGACAATTCTGAAAAGTCTGAAAGATAAAATCGTCAAAGCAATTAGGGCTCCAGACTATCTATTACAGGCAACAGACAGAAATAATGTTTTATAATACTTAAGAAAGCACTGACCGAAAATGAACCTCTTTATGCAGCCCATAATTTGATACACTGAGATGACTGCCTATATCATTTCAAAATCAATAATTTTGATAAAGAACTTTGCTTCTCCTTTAGTTTCACGACTTCTACCAAGTCTTTAGCTTGTTGATTTGATTTTTACCCACTTGAAACATTACCCGTTTGTCAATATTTTTTTCAGAATGCTAATCTGGATTTCTATTAGACGGGATCCCTGTTACACGTACTATCTTTCCCTATCTGAAAATCCTTAACTTGGCCCTTTTATCCAGCACATTGTTTGAATATTTAACGAAGATCTTGGGGTCCCTCTTTTAGAGGTATCAGATTTCGTTTCCATGGCATCCAAAAATGTGTGCCCTATCCGCTTCTATGTCTTGTGGTGGTCAAACTCTAGCACACCAATGTGTCAAAGTAATTATTTTCTTTTCTTAAGCAATTTGAAGTTTTTTAACCAATCACATTACCAAGTTGCCTTCAACTGGCATTCAGATCAGATTCGTCTTCATTTTCCACGAATTTGCAAAGACGTCTTTGCTGATCATGCTCTCATTAC
Organism: Pleurodeles waltl; assembly: GCF_031143425.1. Lineage (NCBI taxonomy): Eukaryota > Metazoa > Chordata > Amphibia > Caudata > Salamandridae > Pleurodeles > Pleurodeles waltl. Next base: position 577,418,054 of record NC_090448.1, read on the forward strand.
TTGGCACCTTCTCCTGTGAAACCAGATCCCTTCAGAACTTAAGAACATTTTGCCTCATTTGTCCTTCAGAAGACACCTGAAAACTCTTCTGTTCTGTCCCTGCTGCTTCCAGTTGTTGCTTTTCTGAGTTCTTAGCTACAAGAGAACCTGCGCTTATCAACACAAACGTTGATGCTAATCCTATTTGTGTTCTTTTGTTTTTGGGAGTCTAATACCAACTAAAACTTAAGGAGTTAAAGTAATATTTGTAGGAGGTTGGCCTGGTTTGTAGAGGGTACCTTGGGTACTTACACCTTATACCAGTTCCAGTTATCCCTTATTAGTGAAGTAGTAGTGTTCTAGCAGCTTAGGCTGATAGAGGTAGCTATAGCAGAGCAGCTTAGGCTGAACTAGGAGACATGCAAAGCTCCTGCAATACCACTTATAGTTACACAGTACTTGTACACAAGTAAAGACAATACTGTGTTACCAAAAATAAAGGTATTTATTTGGGTGACACAGTACCAAAAATATCTTAGAGACAATACTCCTTCTGGATGTAAGTATTATACACAATATATACACTAGACACCAAAATTAGATAAGTAAATAGTCATAGAACAATGCAAACAGTAGGACATCCTATAGAATGCAATGGGAGAAAATAGGTTTAGGGGCAACAAAAACCATATATTAAAAAGGTGGATTTTGAATCACAAATTCCCCCCTAGACAAGTGTAGTGTGTGCAGAATCGCTAGGAGAGTAATAATACAGTACAGGTAAGTAAATTACCCCACCCCAGGGCCCAAAAAAGTAGGAGTAAAGTACTGCAAGATTCCTTAGGACACACTACAACTCGGTTTTGGGATTTTGCAAAAGCCAACCAAGTCTGCAAAAAACAACTGCTGGATTATTGGACCGGAAGACCTGCAAAGGAAGGGGACCAAGTCCAGAAGTCGAAAGAAGTTCCAGGAAGGACAGAAGCCCCTGCTAACCCAGAAGAGGAGTCCCAGGTTAGTTGAAGACTGCAGAAATGCACCCTAGGAAGATGTCAGCAGGTTCCTGCATGATGCAAAAGATGTCCCACAGCATGAAGATTGTTGCAGATCAGATTTCGTGTTGGAAGGCACCAACAAGCCTTGGTTACGACAAAAGTTCGTTTTTCATGAAAAAGGCGCTGGTTGGACCCAGGAGGGACCTGGGGGCCTCAACTCTATGTGAGGAGGAAGAGGGGGCTCTCAACACTTTAGAGAGCCCTCAGGATGCCAGCCAGCACCCCCAGAAGACGCAGGATCCGGGTTCAAAGGAGGTGCAAAATGAAGTTGAATGCAGCACAACAAAAGAAGGTCACATGCCACCGGAGAGCAACTCAGCGAGTTGAGCGTCACAGAGTGGAGTGCTTGGGACCTGGGCCAGACAGTGCATGAAGGAATTTTACAAAGAGTGCACAGAAGCCTCAGGAGGCAAAGAAGACACAATACACAGGGATACCGTCGTTCTCGGGGAAGACAAGGTCTTACCTCCTCCAAATTGCATCAGCAGGACTTCAGGACAGTCTATGTCGAAGATGTCCACCCTCTGTGTCCTTAGGAGCATGCTCATCACCGTGAAAGGAGTCCCAGGGTACCGGTCGTCGCCTTGGAAGGTGCCTGCTTGGAGCAGGGGAGTGACTCAGTCACTCCACAGGAGACTTCTTTGGTCCTTCTGGTGCAGGATGAAGACAGGGAGTCCCCAGAACATGCACACCATGAAAACTGTTGCACTTGCTGACTTGGAGCTGTAGACACTTTGTTGCAGTTACAGCATTTCTTGGAGCAGGCTGCGCTTGATCCGAGGTCAGAAGAGTCTGAAGTTGTTGTAGAGGATTCCTGAAGGAAACTTGCAAGCAGAATCTGAAGAGAACCCACAGGAGAGACCCTAAATATCCCTGAGGCGGGGATTGGCTACCTTATCAGGTATGGACCTATCAGGAGGGGTCTCTGATGTCACCTGCTGGCACTAGCCACTCAGAGCCCTCCAGAGTGCCCACACATCTTGCAAAGCAAGATGGCTGATGTCTGGGACACACTGGAGGAGCTCTGGGCACCACCTCTGGGGTGGTGCTGGACAGGGGAGTGGTCACTCCCCTTTCCTTTGTCCAGTTTCCCGCCAGAGCAGGGGAGAAGGGGTCTCTGAACCGGTGTAGACTGGTTTATGCAAGGAGGGCACCATCTGTGCACTTCAAAGCATTTCCAGGGGCTGGGGGAGGCTACCCCTCCCCAGCCTCTAACACCTATTTCCAAAGGGAGAGGGTGTAACACCCTGCTCTCAGAGGAAATACTTTGTTCTGCCTTCCTATGACTGGGCTGCCCAGACCCCAGGAGGGCAGAACCCTGTCTCTGAGGTGGCAGCAGCTGTAGCTGCAGTGCAAGCCTCAGAAAGCTGGTTTGTCAGTACTAGGGGTCCATGGTGGAGCCCCCAGAATGTATGGAATTGGCTCCCCAATACCAGATTTGGAATGGGGGGACAATTCCATGATCTTAGACATGTGATATGGCCATATTCGGAGTTACCATTGTGATGCTATATATAGGTATTAACCTATATGTAATGCAGGCGTGTAATGGTGTCCCCGCACTCACAAAGTCCGGGGAAATGGCCCTGAACTATGTGGGGGCACCTTTGCTAGTGCAAGGGTGCCCTCACACTTAGTAACTTTGCACCTAACCTTCAGCAAATGAAGGTTAGACATATAGGTGACTTATACGTTACTTAAGTGCAGTGAAAATGGCTGTGAAATAGTGTGTGCACTATTTCACACAGGCTGCAATGGCAGTCCTGTGTAAGGGTTTGTCTGAGCTCTCTATGGGTGGCAAAATAAATGCTGCAGCCCATATGGATCTCCTGGAACCCCAATGCCCTGGATACCTACGTACCATATACTAGGGACTTATAAGGGGGGTCCAGTGTGCCAATTGAAATTGGTAAATGAAGTCACTGGCCTACAGTGACAAATTTAAAAGCAGAGAGAACATAAGCACTGATGTTCTGATTAGCAGAGCCTCAGTGACATGGTTAGGTACTACACAGGCATACACATTAGGCCACAAACTATGAGCACTGGGGTCCTAGCTAGCAGGATCCCAGTGAGACAGGCAAAACATACTGACATATAGGTTTTTATCTATGAGCACTGGGGTCCTGGCTAGCAGGATCCCAGTGACACAGTAAAAACACACTGACACACACTCACAAACAGGCCAAAAGTGGAGGTAACCATGCTAGAAAGAGGCTACTTTCTCACAATATTTCCCTCTAATCTACAATAGAGCATGCCCAAGCAATTTTCTGAACATGGTGTGGAATATCTTAAAGTGGGTGGAGATATATACTGTCAGTTTGTGAGGAGCTGATCTGGTTGGGCTGCTCTGTTCTGATGGTCCAACATTTGTTTCCCTGTGACCACTAGTCTTCTGACGCATTGCGGCTGGAGAAATGACGCAACACCCGCTTGCGGCTGCTGATAACGACACAAACTACACTGCATGGATTTCTAACACTGTGCGACCGGATTTCTCACGCACAACCACTGGGCGTCAAAGTCATCGTGAACCTGCGCGGATAACAGGTACCCTGTCCAGAAATCAACACATTGATGTCTTGCGTGAGAGAAAAACGACGCATCGCCAACCCAACCGGAGAAGAAATGATGCACGGCCTCGCTTGGGAGTTAGAAATCAACGCATCCCTTACTTTTCCAACGCACGCTCGCCTATGTGGCTTTATTTTGTACGGAAACCAGGTACTTTGTGTAAAATCAATGTTTTCCATTGTTTCCTATGGAGTAAAACTCTTATTCTCTTGAAAATTCATATTTTGACTTGTGTATGTTTGATTCTTGTTTGATTTAGATAAATATGGCCTATTTATCTAAACTGGTGTGGTGCATGTGAGAAAGTAGCCTCTTTCTAGCATGGTTACCCCCATTTTTGGCCTGTTTGTTATTGTGTTTTGACTGTGTCACTGGGATTCTGCTAGCCAGGATCCCAGTGCTTATGGTTTTTGGCCTGCTTGTCAGTATGTGTCACTTTTTTTGAAAGTATGCTTGACTGTGTCACTGGAGTCCTGCTAACCAGGACCCCAGTGCTTCTGCTCTCTCTGTTTCCAAGTTGATCACTACATACTGGTAACCCAGTATTTCACTTCAAATTGGCATACTGATCACCCCTTATAAGTCCCTAGTATATGGTACCTAGGTACCCAGGGCACTGGGGTTCCAGGGGATCCCTATGGGCTGCAGCATTACTTTTGCCATTTTCACTACACCAGGTCACTTATAAGTCACCTATATGTCAGCTCTTCCAACCCTGAAGGCTGCTTGCAAAGTACCTGTGTGTGAGGGCACCCCTGCACTAGCAGAGGTGCCCCCACGTCATCCAGGACCATTTTCCCAGACTTTCTGAGTGGGGGAATGCCATTTTGCAGATGCACTGGAAATAAGTCAATACCTATGTCCAGCTTCACAATGGTAACCCCGAATATGGCCATGTAAGATTCTAGTATTGGTTGTACAATCCCATTCACTCTGGGGTCTCCACAGTGGACCCCCAGTACTGCCATACCAGTCTTCTGAGGTTTTCCAGGCAGCCCCAGCTGCTGCCACCTCACAGACATGCTTCTGCCCTCCTGTTGCTTGACCAGCTCAAGCCCAGGAATGCAGAACAAAGGATTTCCTTTGGGAGAGTAGTGTTACACCCTCTCCCTTTGGAGATAGTTGTTACGGGCATGGGAGGGGTAGTCTCCCGGAACATCTGGTAATGTTTTGAAGGGCCCAGATGGTGCCCTACTTGCATAATTAAGTCTATACTGGTTCAGGAACCCCAGCCCCTGCTCTAGCGCGAAACTGGACAAAGGAAAGGGGAGTGACCACTCCCCTGTCCATCACCACCCCAGGGGTGGTGCCCAGAGCTCCTCCAGAGTGTCCCTGGGTTTTGCTATCTTGGATTCCATGGTGGTGGGGCACTCTGGGAGCATCTGAGTGGCCAGTGCCAGCAGGTGTTATAAGAGGCCTCAACTGATAGGTGCTTACCTGGTTAGGTGACCAATTCCTTTCAGGGTTATTTAGGGTCCCTCCTCTGGATGTTTCTTTAGATTCAGATTGCAAGACTCCAGCAGGAATCCTCTGCTTCCTTTACTTCATCTTCTATCAACGGATCAACCGCTGACTGCTCCAGGAACTCTACAAAACTGCAACAAAGAAGAAAAGACGACTTCTGCAACATTGTAACTTCAGCTCCTGCCAGCAACTCCAACAGTTTCCAGTTTGTGCATCCTCTGAGGACCCCCTGTCTTAAGTCTGCACCAGAAGAACTAAAGGAATCTGCTGTGGAGTGATGGAGTCCCTTCCCTTCTTCAGCATGCACCTCAATGCAGCGATGACCAGTGGCTTGTGTCCCCTCTCCAGACGACAGGCGTGGATCGAGCAACACAAATCGTGGACTAAAGTGAATCCGATAGTGCCAATGTCAAGATGTCCAACTTTGGTGGAGATAAGAGCTTGCCCCCCCATGCAAGACAGTACCCCGTGCACCATATGACTTGCAGTTGCCAAGGCTTGTGTGAGACCTTCCAAAAAGTTTTTCGTGCACAGGACAGCTTAGGCCCCCAGCACTCCATCCTGCGATTCACAGCTTCCTGAGTGGTTCTCCGGCGGCATGGGATCCATTTGTGTTGTGCTGCAGGGGCCTCCATTTGCACCTTCTCTGTCCCATGCTGTGGGACTCCGGTGCATGCTTCCTGTTCTTCTGAGGGCTCTCTGAGTTGCTGAGAGCCCCCTCTGTCTTCCCCTCCTGGGTAGAGGCCACCAGGTCCCTCCTGAACCTGGGCAGCGCCCTTTTGCGCTAACTGCGAACTTTGCGTGTGCCAAGGCTTGTTGGCAGAATTCAGTGACGCAAACCAGACTGCAATCATCCATCCAGCGTGGAACATCTTCTGCACCAACCAGGGTCCTGCATATGTCTTCTTGGGTGCATAACTGACTTTGTGCCTCATTATGAACACGGCATGTTCATGCTGGCGGTCTTACTACTAACCGCCAGCGCACCCCGAACCCCGCCCCCTGTATAAAGAATATTCCTGTGGGCCGGCAGGTGTAAACATTGTTTTCCGCCCGCCGGTCCACAGGAATGCCTGGCCGGGACATTGACGCACATGGAGCCGCCACCAATGCCTCTGTGTGGCAGGTGCAGCTTCACCCGTCGTGCAGATCCGCGATGGAGCACTGCACAGGGGCCCCTGCACTGCCCAGGCCAAGTGCATGGGCAGTGCAGGGGCTCCCAGGGGTGCCCCGGTGCACCCCTTCCACCAGCCTTTCCCTGGCTGGGGACTGCGGGATCATTATCCGAGGGGCAGTACCGCTGCCCTGTCGGATGATGATGCCGAAAGCCGCCAAGCTGCCTGATGGAGGCAGCCTGGCTGTGAGTGAGGGCTGCTTATGGGGGCCCTCCAAGGGTTCATTATGTGGTGGTGTGGGCCGCCATGCCAGCTGGCAAGATCATAATGACCACCTTTGTCTTCTTACCGGTGGTTCTTCTTTTGCACCTTCATCCGCTTTAGAAGGGGCTCCTGTTCTCCCCTGACTCTTCAGTGCTTCTTGGACTTGGTCCCCTTCTTCCACAGGTCCATTTTTTTGTGTCTTCATGGTATTACTGTGTCTGTTGATACAAATACTTTACACATTGCCTTTGATATAAGCCTGACTGCTTGTGCCAAGCTACCAAGGGGGTGAGCAGGGGTTGTCTTGATTGTGTAGCTTTATTGCCCTGACTAGACTGAGGGTCCCTGCTTGGACAGAGTGCAAACTGACCCCATTTCTAACAGGAGTACATCCGCACATTCGAAATCACGCTGTGCGCATGGGCATGGTCATCTTTTTTTTCATACTCTGGTCGTGGTGCTGGGTCTGTTTTTGAATCCCTTACTAATATTTTCAGTCCTCTGCCCTCCTCATGATTTCACCCCTTCTTTTCATTTATTGTATCAGTGTGTGTTTTTGTGTCTGTGTATTTTAGCGTTTTTTTTCATTTTTTTTCGTGTATTTTTGTTTATTTTCCCCTTTTCTTTCTTATTTCTTTCTTCCTCCCTTTCTTCTTTCCTGCTTTTACCTGTTTCTTTTCTTTTCCCCACCCAGCTCCATGGCAGAGCATGGTGGCGACCAGGGAATCGGTTGGCAGCAGACCCCCGAACAGCAAGCAGCAGCAGGCACCTACCTCGTGGACAGAAGCACCGCCAAAGGGTGCAGCCCCAGCCAATCTTTTGTAATGTGGGAGTGGCAGCACTGTTTTCTTACATGCAGCACCACCTCCCCTCCATGCTGGCAGCAGATGGCAGGCCTGTCAGTGAGTACCTCCTGACTGAGCATCAGCTGCTTTGGGTGGTAGCATGCAGATGTGTGTTCAGTGCATCAGCCAGATACAGCGCACCACCCAGTAGCTGATGCACCGCTGGGTGGATATCCTTAACCGGGAGCAGGACCTGCTCCACCTGCTAGACATCAAGATTCCAGGGTTCAGTGAGTATTATTATATTATTTGTTGTGTTTGTGTTCTACAATGCTAATGCGAATAGCATGCTGCTCATACAGAGGTAAGTTATGTTTAGTTTACTTTAAGAACGTTATCATTTGAACCAGTTTGAGCTAGGTGGGTGCTCAGCACTATCTAATCATACTCATTGGCGCTAGCTGTGGCTGATTATTTAAGAAGCCATTGCACTGCAGACTCCTCTGACCTCCTGTCACCATAGTGAATTAGTGATATCAGTGAGTTAGCGTTCTCTGTGAATTTCTTTATATAGCTTGTACAGTCCTATGCAATTTCACACTCATGTTTAGTAGAAGTATGCATCTATGCATTGCAAAAAGGGAGACCAAGTTTGTCCATCAAGGGAGTTGAGAAATGAGAATAGAATCAAAGATCATTCATTGCAATGTATTAGTTCCAAATGTAGTTTTGTAATGAAATTTGGAACAGGGATTTTAGGATTAGTATAGCCAACTCAACAGTAGCTGATACTAGTACCAATAGGCTATATGATGTACAATGTTACTGTGTTTGCCTGTTATAATAATTTCAAGGAGATTAACTGTACTCCTAATCTATTTTTTTGTCTTCTTTATTTCTTAGATCATCACCCAAGGGCAAGAAGAGGAGAAGAATGGGGGCGGGTCTGGGAAGCGTTGGGGAGGAGGTACCGACCACGAGCACCACTGCTGAGGGCTGTGCTCACCCCAGTAAGTCCTATTATTTATTAGTAGTATTTCCCTACCTTTTACCTCTGCCCACTAATATACTACTTTTAATTTTGCCTTTTTTTTTTTTATACTGTCTCCTTTTTTCCAACTCTCCTATCCAATTTTTGTTGAATTCCTGTTATCCCTACATTATTTTTCATTTTCCTTATTTCATGTTTTTTTTATGGTAGCTGACTTTTTCCACTCTTCTCTATATATCTTGTTGTATTGTAAGACTAAGAGCAGATTTTTGGTACTCTACTTTCTACTGTGACGAATGCAGGCCCAAGTAATCTAGTATTATAAATAGCATGCACCATGTTTGTTTGTTGAGAAGGATCTCTTGTTCTTGTCATGCTCTACCAGTTAACGAGAGAGTGGCCATGGTCATGGATCAACAATAACAGTGAGTACACACACCTACCGGACACTGTAGGGAAAAAACAAAATACACACACACATAAAACATACACATATGAGATGGCAGGCGATGGCAACACACAAACGTAACCACATACCCATATGCACACACACATACACACATGTGCACCCATACTACACACACCACAGCCAACACACATGAACAATACGCACACCAACCTGCGCACACACAGCACCAGCACAGTCCAACACAACACCACAAAATCTCACAATTACACCACAACCGGACAACACAAACGCTTTGGCAAGTTAACACATTGCACACCTCCACATAACACTACATACATACAACAACACATAAAAAACACCTGACAACCAATATACACAATCACACAGCCATACAACGAGGCATACGTCGTACCACACTAACACAACACACAACGCTTCAGACACACCCTTCATCACACACACAACAACCACACAAGGGCACACAACACCACCATTGCACATGTCAACACAAACAATACACAAATTATCAACATACATGCATGTTCCAAACACAAACCTATCCTAAACACAACACACAGCCATCACAGTGGGGCACATGGCAGGGCCACACCCACACATGCTGCCCAGACACAACAACTAGCACACCAACACACACACACATATGTCACTAACACACAAACCAAAGCAGGCAAGACCAAAACAGCCAGGTGGAAAGAAAGGCAGGACAAGCATATTACCATCAAACCAACAACTGGTTGCTCTAGAATAATAAATATAAATATAAATATATGGCAATAAATAAATATCTAAGTACAAATAGAAGGCCATTAGCGAGTCCAAAGTTCAAAGTTCACAAGTCACAAATGGCACTTCTGTGTGCCGCTACATGACTCCTGAGTGCTAGATGACCTCCACAGGGTAGGGGCATCAAGGGGGCAGAGAGGCACCTCAGGAATTGGGGGCAGAGGTGGGGTTTGGGCTTGGGTTTTGGAGGGGGGGTCTTTGGCCTTGGGCTTGGGCTTGGGAGGGGTTGACTTCTGGCAGAGGGAGAGGCATGGGTACTAGCGGGGTAGGAGAGAACTTGGAGGTGAAAGGGCTGGACTTGGGGAGGGACCTAGACTGTTTGGGGGTATCACAGAGTGAGAGAGGAATAGGAAACACAGAAAACTCAGAAAGGACCACCTTCTTAGACAGACAGGGGCAGTCATGGCAAAAAGGTTTGGGAGTAGAGGCAGAGGGAGTGGTTGTTGGAGGTGTCTTGCTGGATTTCGTGGGTACATGTGCATACGAGGAATGCTTGTGGGTGCTGGGTGTCTGTTGGGTGGGTGAGTGCGGGTGTTTATGTGTCTTGGAAGGAGGTGCTGGGAGATGGTATGCTGGATGGACGACGGTCTGTTGGGTGGTGTCTGCACGTATGGAAGATGTGCTGCATGTGGAGGTGTCTGTGGTTGTGGTGTCTGTGGGTGTGGTGACTGGGGTGGATGTCTGCAGGTGTTGACTGTGGGTAAGGTAGGAGTTGTGCTGGATCAGTAGATGTTGGTGTGGTGTCTGCAGGTGTCTCTCTGGTGTAGTGTCTGTGAAGGTGGGAGTGGTGGGGGAGTCTGTACAGGTAGTGAGTGTTGATGTGTCTGCATGTGGGTGTTGTTTGTGTGCATGCTGGGAGTGGGTCTTTTGGTGCTTGTATTTGCCCGCGATAAACTTGGATGTTGAGGTGGATGCATGTTTGTCTGTCTGTGTGCTTTGCGTGGGTTTGGGAAGAGGGGTTTGGGATTGGGAAGAGGTAGGTGGAGAGGGGATGGTAGACAAAGGGTGTCTGGCTGCCACCAGTGTGGAGGCCAAAGCCAGGAATGCATTTCTCTACTGCAATTGAGCTACCAGTCCCTGGATGGCATTCAGGACTGTAGACAGACCCACAGAGATGGACCTCAGGAGGTCAATAGCCTCCTCACCGAGGGCAGCAGGGATGTCTGCCAAGGAGTGTCCACTTGAGAAGGATTCCGAAGATGATGTGGAAGATACAGTCTTCCCAGTGGCACTCCCCTTGCCCTCCATAACTGGGTCCCACACTGTAGCTGGTAGCAGAACCAGGGTCTCATGGCCTGCAGCATCCCTTTTCGCCTGTGCTACTTCTCCTTCGCCTGCCGATGCTGATGCACACACATAGAGAAAGAGAGAGGGAGGGAAGAAGAGAGATAGGGCAAGAGAGGGTTAACATATACCTCACTGTGAGAAAGTAGTCTCTTTCTAGCATGGCTACCACCACTTTTGGCCTGTTTGTGAGTGTGTGTCAGTGTGTTTTTGCTGTGTCACTGGGATCCTGCTAGCCAGGATCCCAGTGCTCATAGATAAAATCCTATATGTCAGTGTGTTTTGCCTGTCTCACTGGGATCCTGCTAGCCAGGACCTCATTGCTTATAGTTTGTGGCCTAATGTGTGTGTTGTCAGTAGTGATTAACTGTGTCACTGAGGCTCTGCTAACCAGAACCTCAGTGTGTATGCTCTCTCTGCTTTTAAATTTGTCACTATAGGCTAGTGACTTCATTTACCAATTTCAAATGGCACGCTGGACCTCCCTTATAAGTACCTAGTAAAGGGTACCTAGGTACCCAGGGCATTGGAGTTCCAGAGATACTAATGGGCTGCAGCATTTCTTTTGCAACCCATAAGGAGCTCAGACAAACCCTTCCACAGGCCTGCCATTGCAGCTTGCTTGAAATAGTGCACACACTATTTCACAGCCATATTTACTGCACTTAAGTAACTTATAAGTCACCTATATGTCTAACCTTCATTTAATAAATATTAGGTGCACCCTTGCACTAGCAAAGGTTACTCTACATAGTTCAGGGCAAATTCCCTGGACTTTGTGAGTACAGGGATGCCATTACACACGTGCACTACACATAGGTCAATACCTATATGTAGCTTCACAATGGTAACTCTGAATATGGCCATGTGAGGTGTCTAAAATCATGGAATTGTCCCCCATTCCAAATCTGGTATTGGGGAGCCAATTCCATCCATCCTGGGGGGTCCACAATGGACCCCCAGTACTGCCAAACCAGCTCTCTCAGGCTTGCAATGCAGCTACAGCTGCTGCCACCTCACAGACAGGGTTCTGCCCTCCTGGGGTCTGAGCAGCTCAGTCCCAGGAAGGCAGAACAAAGCATTTTCTTTTTGAGCAGGGTGTTACACGCTCTCCCTTTGGAAATAGGTGTTACAGGCTGGGGAGGGATAGCCTCCCCCAGCCTCTGGAAATGCTTTGAAGGGCACATATGATGCCCACCTTGCATTTCCTTTGGGAGCATGGTGTTGCACCCTCTCCCTTTGGAAATAGGTGTTATAGGCTGGGGAGGGATAGCCTTCCCCAGCCTCTGGTAATGCTTTGAAGGGCACATATGGTGTCCTCCTTGCATAAGCCAGTCTACAGCGGGTCAAGGACCACCAGTCCCTGCTCTGGCTTGAAACTGGACAAAGGAAAGGGGAGTGATCACTCCCCTGTCCATCACCACCCCAGGGGTGGTGCCCAGAGTTCCTCCAGTGTGTCCCAGACTTCAGCCATCTTGTTTTCTAAGGTGGGGGGACACTCTGGAGGCCTCTGAGTGGCCAGTGCCAGACAGTGACATCAGAGACACCTCCTGATAGGTCCATTCCTGAAAAGGTAGCTAATCCCCCTCTCAGGGCTATTTAGGGTCTCTCCTGTGGGTTTCTCTTCAGATTATACTTGCACATTTCCAGCAGGAATCCTCTGCAACTACTACTTCATCCTCTGACCTCGGATTGACTGCAGACTGCTCCAGGAACTGCTTTAACAGCAACACAGTATCCAGAAGGGCTACCTTTCCTCTGCAATTTCAGCTCCAGCTAGCAACTGCAAAAGTTTCCATGGTGTGCACACTCTGGGGACTCCCTGTCTTCATCCTGCACGAGAAGGACCAAAGAAATCTCCTGTGGAGTGACTCAGTTACTCCCCTGCTCACGCAGGCACCTTCTAATTAACTCAGCTGTTCTCTTGGACTCCTCTCCTGGCAACAAGCATGCTCCTTGGAACACAGAGGGTGGACCCCTTCGACACAGACTGTCCTGAGGTCCTGCTGTCCCAACTTGGAGCAGGTAAGACCTTGCCTTCCTCTGAGAACGACAGTACCCCTGTGCATTGCATCTTCTTCACCCCTCGAGGCCTCTGTGCACTATTTGCAAAACTCCTTCGTGCACAGCCTGGCCCAGGTCTCCAGCACTCTATCCTGTGATACTCAACTTGCTGAGTTGCCCTCCGGCGGCGTGGGACCCTCCTTTTAGTGCTGCACCAACTGCATTTTGCACCTCCTTTGTCCCCGTGTCCTGGGACTCCTGTGGGTGCTGTCTGATCTTCTGAGGGCTCTCTGAAGTGCTGAGAGCCATCACTTCCTCCTCAGACAGAGTTGAGGTTCCCTGGTCCCTCTTGGACCCAGACAGCGCCACTGTGATGCAAAATGCGACTTTGCTAGAACCAAGGCTTGTTGGACAAATCCAGTGCCAAAACTTGCCTGCATCCAGCATCTCTTTGTGGGACATCTTTTGCATCATGCAGGAATCCGCTGACATCTTCCTTGGACACATTTCTGCAGTCTTCACCTAACTGGGGACTCTTCTTTTGCACCTTCTTCTGGGTTGGCAGGGGCTCCTGTCCTTCCTGGAACTTCTTCTGACTTTTGGACTTGGTCTCCTTCCTTTACAGATCTTCAAGTCCAGGAATCCACCATTTGTTGGTTGCAGTCTTGCTTGGTTCTTGCAATAACTCTTATTACGACTTGTAGTGTGTCCTAAGGAAACGTGCAGTAGTTTACTCCTACTTTCCTGGGCTCTGGGGTTGGGTAATTTACTTACTTTACTGTATTCCTACTCTCCCAGCGATTCTCTACACACTACACCTGTCTAGGGGGGAATTCGTGATTTGCATTCCACTTTCTTATATGGTTTATTTTGCCCCCAGACCTATTTTCTCCCATTGCATTCTATAGCATTTCCTATTGTTTGTACTATCCTATCTCTAATTACTTATCTTATTTTGGTGTCTAGTGTATATATTGTGTATAATACTTACCTCCAGAAGGAGTATTGCCTCTGAGATATTTTTGGCCTTGTGTCACCCAAATAAACTACCTTCATTTTTTGTAACACTGAGTATTGTCTTTCCTTGTGCATAAGTAGTGTGTCATCCATATAATCACCACCAAAGCTATGTGTGCAAGCACATCATGCCCTGGATAAAGTACAAATGACTCCCTGATCTCACATCAAACCACTCCATACCTCTATCACATATTGGAAGTGCAGTTGACTGAACAAAAATCATCAGGCCTGTACAGTTACAACAGCTGATCAGTCCATGTCCTTTGTAAAATGTTCATGACAGTGAAGTCTACTCCACTCACACACCACACAGCATCTGCCTGTCACATTACATGCCTGACCTAACACTCTGTACAGTAATACCAATATAGCTATCATAACTTATTTAGCCACTACAAGTTAGACTCTCATACAGGTGACATCTGATGTGTACAATACAAGTCTGGGGTTTAGCCATGTGATTAGTCAGACTCAATCTCAGAGGAAGCTCCGCTGACCCCAAATACATATATATCACAACTAATCATACATCTAAGTACACCTACAATGGCCCATATACCACATATTACACATATGCTCCATCACTGAGTGGAGTGTCACAACTGATGAACTTCAGAAACACACATATGACATCATGGCCCACATACAAAACTACCACACATGCATTTTCACCAGTAGGACTTCACAACATGATAACAACACTGTCACACACACCATTTCAGATTTGTGAATACCTGTACCTACATCCAGACAACACACATCTCAGACAGTAAATACGTGCAAGCATTATGCACACATGGATCAACATCATTGCCTTTGCACTACTACTACATACTACTACTACATAGGGCAGCCTCAGGAGAGAAAATACAACATTTAAATCACACCAACATCTCATAAGTCATGCAATACCCAATCATGTCCTAATCTGCCACTTCAGCTAGGCCAAAGGAATCAGACATGGTCCCACTCTATCAGATGTGCCCCCAAGTAACCATTGAGACATGATGTAGGCACTACCTAAGCTATGTTGCACTGTAATTGCTAGGGCATTGGCACACATGGCATATACATAACATATTGACAATGACTAGGTCTGCCTAGGCACTTACCACCTCTAGTACTATCGCATTGGCTTCAAGGTTTCATCCCCACAAGTCTAGCACTTAGAAATGCATGATGATTGCAATCAGACCAAATCAAACGTACATGTAAAAGTATCCTACTTTAGCAACCTTCACATACGCTAAAGTTAGCAGATGACCAGAATATGAGTATACAACTATCAAGCCTTTAGTCAGTCCTATACAGGCCATATCTGTGGTGGATATGTAAAGGCTGCCTCACATGGAGTCAAGATCGTTACCAGTACTTGATGTATATAGTCCCTGTGATACAATGAGAGTCACACAGTTGCTTATACGGGTGTGCTATACAGATAGGAGTGGACTGACACCTTAGAGCCACAAATGCAGATGGATGGATCAGGTCATACTCAATGTTCAGAGTAATACACAAGCTCACATCCATAGTAAAGGCAGAATGGAGTTACACATGTGCCTATGTCACTAGACCGTCTCCATAATAAAGACATGGAGATGTCCTGATATAGGAGATGTACATTCACTGACACCAAACCACCAAAACACATCTACAACTTATACTCACGCCGGGTGGTTACTACCCATTCCCACTAGTCTACATACATGTTGCATTGACTACATTGTCACAAAAGCTACAGCGAGGCAGCTAATCACATACAACCTGACCCAAGTCCCAGGATACAGTCAGTACGCACCCCCTTGTGGCTGATGTGCTGCCCTCAAACACCCATCCCCCTCAGGGTAGGCCACTGCTACAATACAGGTCATTTGGGGGGCCAGGGTCCAACAGGAACCCCTCCCTCATTGGGAGGACATCCCCAGCTGGCTCTTCATTCCAGGCCCAGGGTCTCAGGTCCTCCCACCGCTTGCAACAATGGGTGCTCCGCCAGCTGTGGATCCTCAGGGTCCGCACTTGCTTGGCGATGGCACGCCATATCCCTTTCTTCTGATCGGTGTTCGCCTGAATGGATGACTCAGACAAAAGGAGAAAGTCATGTACACTGGCACCATACCAACAGGAGTGGCCTATACACATCTGATTCACCAACTGCCCACACATTCCCATCCTCTCTGCTCACACACCTTCACTTTATGTCCTCTGCATGCATATACTTCCTCACTGGTACACTTACCCCATTCACTGTCACAAGCACTCCTATCACACTTGACTGTGGCACTGGGCTCACCTGCTCCTCTGGTGCCCAATATGGCTGTCCATACAGGGGTAGGACTCCTTTCACAAGCTTCTCTAGCTCTTCTGGGGTGAAGGCTGAGGCCCTATCACGCTGCAGAAAATGCCGTTTACGGCACCACTTACAGGACCGTCACCGCCCGTGGTCATCACCATTGTCCCAAGTCGGTCATAGGCAGCAATGTTAACCATGACAAGTTGCACAGCGTTTTAACTGCCTACTGCCATGATGACATACACCTGCGGACATAGGTCACTTCCAACTGTCCAGTGCAGCAGGACAGGCGACTGACATTTTGTGCACATATTATACATTGATGTGCCAAAACAAGTACGCCATACACATATTCGCACAAATTGCGGAGTAAGCCTATGTTGTGCCATCATGGTACTGCAAAGACATGTGACATGCATGACACAGTGACGTGATGTGGCAGTATATCTGATCATGGGCATGTTTAGATACTCAGAGGCACATAGGCGGTGGCACTGTATTGGTATATCCATTACTATTCTATTGATCAGTGCAGGACAGCTCAGTCTGCCACATACGTTATACATGTGATATGTGTCCTATATGCCTTACAGGTTCAGCAATGTGCTGCAAGGTTTGTGTC
The DNA here is from genome assembly GCF_031143425.1 of Pleurodeles waltl. Lineage (NCBI taxonomy): Eukaryota > Metazoa > Chordata > Amphibia > Caudata > Salamandridae > Pleurodeles > Pleurodeles waltl. Next base: position 577,434,717 of record NC_090448.1, read on the forward strand.
CAAAATTCTTCTGCATGCCCATAATAGTATTTGTCAGCAGTGCTACGCATGTCCTACAGTGATAGGTTTGTGCGATTTTGACATGATCGACTTACATGTGTCAAGTGCATTTCTCAAAATACATTCTCTCCTCACTACCTAGATATTCTGCCATGAGGAGATTGAGACAACCACCAGTGTACTGTCCACTAGTTGACCTTGCAACAATGAAGGACAGGCATATCATCCAGACCTATCACCTGAATCGTCAGACCAGCATGGATCTATGTACACAGTTGGAGCATGATCTCTTACCAGCCAAACACAGTCCCTATTGTATCTCCCCACAGTGCTCGTCCTGTCATGTTCCTTTCAGAATACAGTGGGCTTGACAGCAGGAAGTCACAGTCCATGTTCAGTCTTGTGTCGAAGGATGTATTGGGTGCATTGTTAAAATACCTGGGCAGCTACATTAGGTTCCCCCAATGTGCAGATTTGGCATATGTGAAGGCAGACTTTTATGACATGAGACACATCCCTCATGTGATAGGGGCCATTTATGGCACCCATGTAGCCCTGGTCCCTCCCAGTGCCAATGAACAGGTGTATAGTAACAGGAAGAACTTCCACTCCATAAATGTTCAGGTGGTGTGACTGGCAGACCAGTACATCTCACAGGTCACAGCCAAGTTTCCTAGATCTGTTCATAAGTCCTACACTTTGAAGAACAGCAATGTCCAACAAATGATGGCACAGCCACACACAGAGGGCCTGGTTCCTTGACATGTATGCATATGAAGGTATTTCATTGTTATGGCACCTGTCACCACATTCTTCCCTGTCGCTGTAGCTGTATTTTCACTGATCCTACAATTTTTAACACAGGTGACTCTGGATATCCTAACCTTCCCTGGCTGTTGACACCAGTGAGGTACCCTGCCACAGATAGAGAACTCTGTTCCAATGAGGTCCACAGGAGGAAAGAAGAACATTTGGCCTCCTGAAGACCAGATTCAGGTGTCTGGATCTATCTGGAGGTTTCCTCCTCTACTCTCCCCAAAAAAGGTATGCCAGGTAATAGTAACCTGCTACATGCTCCACAATCTAGCCCTGAGACGTCAGACACCATTGCTAGCTGATGAGGACCAGTGGCTGGTAATGCTGACATGGCAAGTGATGAGGAGGCAGAGCAGGAAGGCACAGCTCACCCTAGGACTGAACTCATCAATCAGTACTTCCAGTGACATACAGGTATGGTGAGTGTTGGTTTGCAAGTGCTATATATCCGCATTAATTGCTGACAACCGTCCTCCTAAGTTGATTCATCAGTGGAGGTGTAATGTGGGCCTATCCCTATGTGTGTCTGTTGGGGAAGGTGACTGTTTGAATAAAAGATGAACAGTAAAAGTGTCTCACCTTTGACATGTGTGCTCACTGCAGTTTCCTACATTCACATCTTCACTGGATAGACAATTATTGACTATGGGGGTCATTCTGACCCTGGCGGTCTTGGACCGCCAGGGCAAGAATGACAGAAGCACCGCCAACAGGCTGGCGGTGCTTCAATCCCTATTCTGACCGCGGCGGTAAAGCCGCGGTCGCACCGCCGGGGCCTGCGGTTTCCTGCCAATTTTCCACCGGTGGTGATAATCCTCCAGGGCAGCGCTGCAAGCAGCGCTGCCCTGGGGATTATGACCCCCTTACCGCCAGCCTGTTTCTGGCGGTTTACACCGCCAGGAAGAGGCTGGCAGTAAGGGGTGTCCTGGGGCCCCTGGGGGCCCCTGCACTGCCCATGCCACTGGCATGGGCAGTGCAGGGGCCCCCTAACAGGGCCCCGGCCTGCTTTTCACTGTCTGCATAGCAGACAGTGAAAAGCGCGACGGGTGCAACTGCACCCGTCGCACGGCCGCAACACCGCCGGCTCCATTAGGAGCCGGCTCCTGTGTTGCGGCCTCATTCCTGCTGGGCCGGCGGGCGCTAACATGGTTAGTGCCCGCCGGCCCAGCGTGAATGTTGGAATGGGGGCAGCGTTATTTTGGCCGCATAGCGGCCGCTTGGTGGTTCCCGCCTGGCGTGCCTTTGTTACCTGTGGCTTAAGGCATTCATAGTCATTCACCATTGCTAAATGATTTGAGAATTGAGGGTTATCCATGACAGATGACAGCTAAAGTGATCTGTGATGAATATTTTGTGACTGGTGATGTATAGATAATCTCTGGGGGCCCCTGATTAGGAGGTTGTTGGCATCCTTGGGGTGGTCTCCCCTAACTTTTTGCCTCTGTTTCCCAGGTTGTTGATTTGTGCTGGACTCTGTTTTTGCTGTTTTTGAAACTCCCAACACTTTTCCTGAATGGGCTGTGCCTGCCCTCTCACAATCCAGTCTCCAATCGCCTGGTGTGTGTCTGGGGCATGGCCTTGGCAACGCAGTATCTTGTGAACAACAGAAACTTTCCTTTGAAGTATGCCTACTTTAAAGGCAGAAAGGGGTATAAGTATTGGACCTAAAACCCCCGAAAATTAGATCACTTCTGGATTCAAGAGGAACCTCTGCCAAGGAGAAGAGCTGAAGAGCTGAGGAGAAGTGCTACTCCTGCCTGTGACTGTGCTTTGTTGGGCTATCCTGCAGTAGCTGCTTCTGCCTGCGAACAGGGACAAAGACTGGACGTTGTGGTATATTCCTGCTTGTGAAGAATATCCAAGGGCTTGAACTGAGCTTGCCTCCTGTTTTGTAGTCTCAGGGCCATCAAAGACTTCCTCTGCCAGCACCCGGCCTCTCTGGTGAGAAACCTGCCCTGACAAGTTTTATCCAGTCCCTGGGCCCTTGAAAGGTGAAGTTGGCAGAACAAGAGCTGAAAATCCACGCACAGAATGCAGTGCGGGGACATTTTTGATGCACTATCTGCAATGCAGCTGATAAATGACGTGCCACCAGCTTTTCGGCTGAAATTGATGCTCCACCTGCATTGAGGCTGGGAGATTGATGCATTGTGGCTGGAGAGATGACGCACAACACCGGCTTGCGGCTGCTTACTGGAGGAGGCGCCAGCCGGAGGTGGGGCAGGAGCCCTTTAATAATACATTCTCGTGCTCCCGCCTCGCGGGACGCACTTACTGGAGGAGGCGGCAGCCGGAGGTGGGGCAGGAGCCCTGTAAATACATTCTCGTGCTCCGGCCTCGCGGGACACGCTTACTGGAGGAGGTGGCAGCCAAAAGGTGGGGCAGGAGCCCTTTAAATACATTCTCGCGCTCTCGCCTCGCGGGACACACGCAGGCAGCGCCTGGGCCAAGCCCAGGCCAAGGGCGGGCCTGTCCTTCGCCCGTCATTGACTGGAATAGGCTGGGATGGACCCTCCTCTAACATTTCTCTTTCCCGTTTGGTGGTAAATCCTCTTGGAAGTTGTCAAAGGAGGTGTGGGAGATCGACATCTAAAATGGGGAAGAGAAAGATCAATCTGCAAAAGGGGGAAGGTGGGCCCAGCTCCTTATGTCAGTCTTCTATTGCCAGCTATTTATCTTCTGTGATTGGGGCTATTGAATCCGAACTAGAGCAAGTTGAAAAAAGGAATGGGGCTGTTCAAAACACTGCTCAGCAGCCCCCATTGGAACCTATTGTCCATATAATTACTAATTCAAAGGATGGGTTACTTTCATTGGCTTCTTCTATCAACATAACACAATCTACTCCATGTAATATGCCCCCATCAGTTTTACCTAATCTTTCGGTCCAAAGTGTTATTTCGCCCCTGGAACGCTCCCCGGTGCTTTCCCCACCATTGAAGAAGAGGAGGGCGGGTAAAAAGACCAGGAATATAAAAAAGACGTTAGGCTCGAAAAAGCGATCACATATTTTACCGGCAATTAGTCCCGATGAATCACTTGTTTTGGTTTCAACAAATGAACATCCTAAAAGAAATGATGCTTATAGCGACCCTTTTGATGTAATAAACACCTTACTTAAATCTTTTTGCACTACTCTAGAGGAGAAACTTACTATCATGATTACTAAAAAACTAGATTGTTTTTGTGATAAAGTGCTTAGTACCTTTGTTCAGCTACCAAATTCAGGAGTACTAAGCAAGGGAATGGCACCAAGCCGGGATGTGGCAACAAAGGTAAACCAATTACCCATATTGACATCCCACGTGCCGGTACACTTAAGGCCAGACCTTCGGTTATACCTGGCCTAGGTAATGCTGTGACCAGTTTGCCACAAGTAACTTCTAAAGAAGCCACTCTTCCCTGCCCAAAACGTCCATTATCTAATAATTCTATTAATCAAGCAGATGTCTTGCATCTACCTCCTGACTGGATTCCATATGTTTTGGTGTTATCAAATGTACCCCCTCTAGACAGTAAAAAAAAAGAAGACACCCAAGCTCTGATTAGGAAGTCTGATCACTGGCTGAAATCTAAATTTAAGGCTAAATATCATCAGAATGACAAGATCCTTACAGCACGTAGAGTGAATCAGGTTGGCCATCGAAGAAATAGGGACAACGGAGATTGTGTCGTAATTAATTTTGCTAACCCGTGTTCAGTTGATCACCTCATGGCAAATTCAGATTGTTCTTATTTCCCAGATAAAGGTATACAAATCCACTTGTTATGTCATTTTTACGACCATTCCCTTTTTCCTCAATGTACCAGTGTTGTCTCTAGCTACCACAGCTTAGCTCCTGTTAGGCCATACGCGCTTGTAAATGTTCCCACTAACAATTGTCCTTTGCCCTTTAACTCTCTTGACGAAAATAATTGACTTAAGGTTATCGCTAGTCCGGGTCACAAAAATATGTTGAGATTAACGACTGATGATGACCATGACAAACCTGTACAGGAAGTAAGAGTGAAGATTCCTGACAGCTCCCATTTAAACAATATTGATAGTTTGGTGTCACACTCGGGATCAAAGCCTCTATCCTTGATTAGTTGGGATATTGCGGGCTTCAATCTAAAAGAAACAACCCGGACTGGGTGAGTTTTATATCATCCTTTGACATAATTTGCCTACAGGAAACTTGGTCCCAAGATAAGTTTTTTTCTGGATGGGTATACAACTCTTTACCAGCCGGCAGAAACTACTCCAATGGGAAGAGCATGTGGAGGTCTATTAATGTTCATATCTTTACGTTTACCATCACTGAAGGCTTCCTTAATTAGGTCTTCTCCTTATTTTATGATTGTTTTATTATCTATTAGGGGTGTAAAGGTATTTTGATCTTAAATTTTTATAATAATGTCCCACACGGTCTCCTTAAAGGAACGTTAGAGGACGCTGTGGATTTTATTGATTCCTCTATTGAATTGCAGGATGAAGATTTTGTAGTCTTATGGGTCGGCGATTTTAATACCTCCTTATGTTGTCAGGTAATTTTAGAATTGGGTGCTATTCCTACCGAAGGCAGAGAATCATTAATTCATTTTACTCATATACCTGAAGGAGAAGCTCTGAACTCCTTCTTATGTAATTTTGATCTGGTTCATGTCAGGGAGAAAATGGCACTAGACTCTCTAAATGTTCCAACGTTTACAGGGAATGTGAAGGGGAGCACCATTGATTTTATTCTTATTGGCTCCCCAGATTATCATTTAATCTGTGATTTCAAGATAATCCCTCACTGTGCCAGTGACCACAACCCTCTGTGTATCAACCTAGACTTAATTATAGACCAGGTTCCTAGGGATAAGAGTATGAGAAGAAATACTACTTTTCACATAAACTCTGGTTTTCGTTTGAAGTGGGATAAAATAAACCCAACGATTTTTAATCAAGAAATCATAAGATCTACGTTTGACTCCATTAATATATGTTTATCTCAGCAGCCTGACTTTGACCATATCGTTCAAGAATTTGAAATACTAAGTAATGCCATTTCACATGCCCTCGTGGTGGACAGGCCTACTAGGGGCTTGCCCGGTCAGAAATGGTTTGACTCTGCATGTTCTATTGCTCAGAAAAAATTAAAAGATGCCCTTAAATCAGTTTCTTCTTCCCGTCACTTAATTAAATCTGTCAGGGCCGAGTATAAGGCCACCTTGGAAAAAAGGAAATCAGAGATAAGGTCTAAGGCATGGGAAGAGCTTCAGGCCGCGTCCGATCTGAAGGATTCCTCAAAATTCTAGAAAGTGGTCAATCATTCCTATTTTACAGATAGTAATACTAAAGATGATGATTGTTTTATTGTAGAAGAAGTGTGGTTGAACCACTTTAGGAAAGTATTTGATCCAGAAAATGATCTCCAGATCAGTGGGGATAATGTCAACAATCGGACTAATATAGACCCCTACACAAACTACTTAGATGTTTCTTTTGACCTACATGAGATCCTTGGAGCCATAAATCGCTCAAAACAAGGGAAGGCCCAGGCCCTGACGGTGTCCCCATTGACATTTTTAAATCTATGCCTAGTCTTTGGGGCCCTCTAGTAACAAACGTTTTAAGAAGTGCTGTTAAAACTAATATACTCCCTTCTTGGAAACTGGCAATTATTATCCCTATTTTTAAAAAGGGCAATAGGCAAGACCCTTCCTGCTACAGACCTATATCTCTGATTGACTCCACAGCTAAGATTCTGGGTAGTGTGATTTTATCTCGCCTGGAGGATTGGGTGCTACAGACTCAGATTCTATCACTAGTTCAATTTGGTTTTCGACCTGGTTTGGGTACAGTTGAGCAAGTATTAAACTTGCATCTCATTCTTAACAAATATGTAATTGCCAAAAGGGAGCCAATTCATATGGCTTTTATTGACTTATCCAGTGCCTTTGACTTGGTAAACAGGGAGAAGTTGTGGCAAATCATGGAAACTCTGGGATGCGACATGACTCTACTGGGTCTCATAAAGCGCCTTCATATGGATTTAAATGTGTCAGTTGAGTTTGGCCCGTCGGGCCAGCGAACCGCCCCCATTTCCTCTTTTAGGGGAGTGCGTCTGGGATGTATTTTGGCCCCCTTTCCTTTTTTGATATATATTAATGGGCTTTTGTGAGAAAGTAGCCTCTTTCTAGCCTTGTTACCCCCACATTTGGCCTGTTTGTGAGTGTATGTCAGGGTGTTTTCACTGTCTCACTGGGATCCTGCTAGCCAGGGCCCAGTGCTCATAGTGAAAACCCTATGTTTTCAGTATGTTTGTTATGTGTCACTGGGACCCTGCTAGTCAGGACCACAGTGCTCATAAGTTTGTGGCCTATATGTATGTGTTCCCTGTGTAGTGCCTAACTGTCTCACTGAGGCTCTGCTAATCAGAACCTCAGTGGTTATGCTCTCTCATTTCTTACAAATTGTCACTAACAGACTAGTGACCAATTTTACCAATTTACATTGGCTTACTGGAACACCCTTATAATTCCCTAGTATATGGTACTGAGGTACCCAGGGTATTGGGGTTCCAGGAGATCCATATGGGCTGCAGCATTTCTTTTGCCACCTATAGGGAGCTCTGACCATTCTTACACAGGCCTGCCACTGCAGCCTGAGTGAAATAATGTCCACGTTATTTCACAGCCATTTTACACTGCACTTAAGTAACTTATAAGTCACCTATATGTCTAACCTTTACCTGGTAAAGGTTAGGTGCAAAGTTACTTAGTGTGAGGGCACCCTGGCACTAGCCAAGGTGCCCCCACATTGTTCAGGGCCAATTCCCTGAACTTTGTGAGTGTGGGGACACCATTACACGCGTGCACTACATATAGGTCAATACCTATATGTAGCTTCACAATGGTAACTCCGAATATGGCCATGTAACATGTCTAAGATCATGGAATTGCCCCCTCTATGCCATCCTGGCATTGTTGGCACAATTCCATGATCCCAGTGGTCTGTAGCACAGACCCTGGTACTGCCAAACTGCCTTTCCTGGGGTTTCACTGCAGCTGCTGCTGCTGCCAACCCCTCAGACAGGTTTCTGCCCCCCTGGGATCAAGCCAGGCTTGTTCCAGGATGGCAGAACAAAGGACTTCCTCTGAGAGAGGGTGTTACACCCTCTCCCTTTGGAAAATGGTGTGAAGGCAGGGGAGGAGTAGCCTCCCCCAGCCTCTCGAAATGCTTTGATGGGCACAGATGGGCCCAATTCTGCATAAGCCAGTCTACACCGGTTCAGGGACCCCTTAGCCCTGCTCTGGCGCGAAACTGGACAAAGGAAAGGGGAGTGACCACTCCCCTGACCTGCACCTCCCCTGGGAGGTGTCCAGAGCTCCTCCAGTGTGCTCCAGACCTCTGCCATCTTGGAAACAGAGGTGCTGCTGGCACACTGGACTGCTCTGAGTGGCCAGTGCCACCAGGTGATGTCAGAGACTCCTTCTGATAGGCTCCTTCAGGTGTTAGTAGCCTATCCTCTCTCCTAGGTAGCCAAACCCTCTTTTCTGGCTATTTAGGGTCTCTGTCTCTGGGGAAACTTTAGATAACGAATGCAAGAGCTCATCCGAGTTCCTCTGCATCTCTCTCTTCACCTTCTGCCAAGGAATCGACTGCTGACCGCGCTGGAAGCCTGCAAACCTGCAACATACAAAGACGACTACTGCAACTCTGTAACGCTGATCCTGCCGCCTTCTCGACTGTTTTCCTGGTGGTGCATGCTGTGGGGGTAGTCTGCCTCCTCTATGCACTAGAAGCTCCGAAGAAATCTCCCGTGGGTCGACGGAATCTTCCCCTTGCAACCGCAGGCACCAAAAAGCTGCATTACCGGTCCCTTGGGTCTCCTCTCAGCACAACGAGCGAGGTCCCTCGAATCCAGCAACTCTGTCCAAGTGACTCCCACAGTCCAGTGACTCTTCAGTCCAAGTTTGGTGGAGGTAAGTCCTTGCCTCACCTCGCTAGACTGCATTGCTGGGAACCACGACTTTTGCAGCTACTCTGGCCCCTGTGCACTTCCGGCGGAAATCCTTTGTGCACAGCCAAGCCTGGGTCCACGGCACTCTAACCTGCATTGCACGACTTTCTAAGTTTGTCTCCGGCGACGTGGGACTCCTTTGTGCGACTTCGGGTGAGCACCATTTCACGCATCCTCGTAGTGCCTGTTTCTGGCACTTCTCTGGGTGCTACCTGCTGCTGAGAGGGCTCCTTGTCTTGCTCGACGTCCCCTCTACCTCCTGGTCCAATTTGCGACCTCCTGGTCCCTCCTGGCCTACAGCAGCGTCCAAAAACGCTAACCGCACGATTTGCAGCTCGCAAGGCTTGTTGGCATTCTTTCGGCGGGAAATTACTTTTGCACGACTCTCCACGGCGAGTGGGATCCGTCCACCAAAGGGGAAGTCTCTAGTGTAGGAGGCTGGACTGGCTTGTAGTGAGTACCAAGGGGTACTTGCACCTTGCACCAGGCCCAGTTATCCCTTATTAGTGTATAGGGTGTCTAGCAGCTTAGGCTGATAGATAATGGTAGCTTAGCAGAGCAGCTTAGGCGGAACTAGGAGACGTGTGAAGCTACTACAGTACCACTTAGTGTCATATGCACAATATCATAAGAAAACACAATACACAGTTATACTAAAAATAAAGGTACTTTATTTTTATGACAATATGCCAAAGTATCTTAGAGTGTACCCTCAGTGAGAGGATAGGAAATATACACAAGATATATATACACAATAGCAAAAATATGCAGTATAGTCTTAGAAAACAGTGCAAACAATGTATAGTTACAATAGGATGCAATGGGGAAACATAGGGATAGGGGCAACACAAACCATATACTCCAAAAGTGGAATGCGAACCACGAATGGACCCCAAACCTATGTGACCTTGTAGAGGGTCGCTGGGACTATTAGAAAATAGTGAGAGTTAGAAAAATAACCCTCCCCAAGACCCTGAAAAGTGAGTGCAAAGTGCACCAAAGTTCCCCTAAGGACAAAAGAGTCGTGTTAGAGGAATAATGCAAGAAAGACACAAACCAGCAATGCAACAACTGTGGATTTCCAATCTAGGGTACCTGTGGAACAAGGGGACCAAGTCCAAAAGTCACAAGCAAGTCGGAGATGGGCAGATGCCCAGGAAATGCCAGCTGCGGGTGCAAAGAAGCTTTGACTGGACAGAAGAAGCTGAGGTTTCTGCCGGAACGAAAAGGGCTAGAGACTTCCCCTTTGGTGGACGGATCCCTCTCGCCTTGGAGAGTTGTGCAGAAGTGTTTTCCCGCCGGAAGGACGCCAACAAGCCTTGCTACACGCAAATCGTGCGTTTGGCGTTTTTGGACGCTGCTGGGGCCCAGGAGGGACCAGGAGGTCGCAAATTGGACCTGCAGAGAGAGGGGACGTCGAGCAAAACAAAGAGCCCTCACTAAAGCAGGTAGCACCCGGAGACGTGCCAGAAACAGGCACTACAAGGATGCATGAAATGGTGCTCGCCGAAGTTGCACAAAGGAGTCCCACGTCGCCGGAGACCAACTTAGAAAGTCGTGCAATGCAGGTTAGAGTGCCGTGGACCCAGGCTTGGATGTGCACAAAGGATTTCCACCGGAAGTGCACAGGGGCCGGAGTAGCTGCAAAGTCGCGGTTCCCAGCAATGCAGCCCAGCGAGGTGAGGCAAGGACTTACCTCCACCAAACTTGGGCTGAAGAGTCACTGGACTGTGGGGGTCACTTGGACAGCGTCGCTGGATTCGAGGGACCTCGCTCGTCGTGCTGAGAGGAGACCCAAGGGACCGGTAATGCAGCTTTTTGGTGCCTGCGGTTGCAGGGGGAAGATTCCGTCGACCCACGGGAGATTTCTTTGGAGCTTCTGGTGCAGAGAGGAGGCAGACTACCCCCACAGCATGCACAAGCAGGAAAACAGTCGAGAAGGCGGCAGGATCAGCGTTACAGAGTTGCAGTAGTCGTCTTTGCTACTATGTTGCAGGTTTGCAGGCTTCCAGCGCGGTCAGCGGTCGATTCCTTATCAGAAGGTGAAGAGAGAGATGCAGAGGAACTCGGCTGAGCTCATGCATTCGTTATCTAAAGTTTCCCCAGAGACAGAGACCCTAAATAGCCAGAAAAGAGGGTTTGGCTACCTAGGAGAGAGGAAAGGCTACTAACACCTGAAGGAGCCTATCAGCAGGAGTCTCTGACGTCACCTGGTGGCACTGGCCACTCAGAGCAGTCCAGTGTGCCAGCAGCACCTCTGTTTCCAAGATGGCAGAGGTCTGGAGCATACTGGAGGAGCTCTGGACACCTCCCAGGGAAGGTGCAGGTCAGGGGAGTGGTCACTCCCCTTTCCTTTGTCCAGTTTCGCGCCAGAGCAGGGGCTAAGGGGTCCCTGAACCGGTGTAGACTGGCTTATGCAGAATTGGGCACATCTGTGCCCAACAAAGCATTTCCAGAGGCTGGGGGAGGCTACTCCTCCCCTGCCTTCACACCATTTTCCAAAGGGAGAGGGTGTCACACCCTCTCTCAGAGGAAGTTCTTTGTTCTGCCATCCTGGGCCAGGCCTGGCTGGACCCCAGGAGGGCAGCTGCCTGTCTGAGGGGTTGGCAGCAGCAGCAGCTGCAGTGAAACCCCAGGAAGGGCAGTCTGGCAGTACCAGGGTCTGTGCTACAGACCACTGAGATCATGGAATTGTACCAACAATGCCAGGATGGCATAGAGGGGGCAATTCCATGATCATAGACATGTTACATGGCCATATTCGGAGTTACCATGGTGAAGCTACATATAGGTAGTGACCTATATGTAGTGCACGCGTGTAATGGTGTCCCCGCACTCACAAAGTTCAGTGAATTGGCTCTGAACAATGTGGGGGCACCTTGGCTAGTGCCAGGGTGCCCTCACACTAAGTAACTTTGCACCTAACCTTTACCAGGTAAAGGTTAGACATATAGGTGACTTATAAGTTACTTAAGTGCAGTGTAAAATGGCTGTGAAATAACGTAGACGTTATTTCACTCAGGCTGCAGTGGCAGGCCTGTGTAAGAATTGTCAGAGCTCCCTATGGGTGGCAAAAGAAATGCTGCAGCCCATAGGGATCTCCTGGAACCCCAATACCCTGGGTACCTCAGTACCATATACTAGGGAATTATAAGGGTGTTCCAGTAAGCCAATGTAAATTGGTAAAAATGGTCACTAGCCTGTCAGTGACAATTTGGAAAGAAATGAGAGAGCATAACCACTGAGGTTCTGATTAGCAGAGCCTCAGTGAGACAGTTAGTCACTACACAGGTAACACATTCAGGCACACTTATGAGCACTGGGGCCCTGGGTTACCAGGGTCCCAGTGACACATACAACTAAAACAACATATATACAGTGAAAAATGGGGGTAACATGCCAGGCAAGATGGTACTTTCCTACATCTAGCCCTTTTCGTTCCTGCAGAAACCACAGCTTCTTCTGTCCAGTAGAAGCTTATTTGCACCCACAGCTGGCATTTCCTGGGCATATGCCCATCTCCGACTTGCTTGTGACTTTTGGACTTGGTCCCCTTGTTCCACAGGTACCCTAGATTGGAAATCCACAGTTGTTGCATTGTTGGTTTGTGTCTTTCCTGCATTATTCCTCTATCACGACTTCTTTGTCTTTGGGGGAACTTTAGTTCACTTTGCACTCACTTTTCAGGGTCTTGGGGGGGGCTAATTTTCTAACTCTCACTGTTTTCTAATAGTCCCAGCGACCCTCTACAAGGTCACATAGGTTTGGGGTCCATTCGTGGTTCGCATTCCACTTTTGGAGTATATGTTTTGTGTTGCCCCTATCCCTATGTGTCCCCATTGCATCCTATTGTAACTATACATTGTTTGCACTGTTTTCTAAGACTATACTGCATATTTTTGGTATTGTGTACATATATCTTGTGTATATTTCCTATCCTCTTACTGAGGGTACACTCTGAGATACTTTGGCATATTGTCATAAAAATAAAGTACCTTTATTTTTAGTAGAACTGTGTATTGTGTTTTCTTATGATATTGTGCATATGACACTAAGTGGTACTGTAGTAGCTTCACACGTCTCCTAGTTCAGCCTAAGCTGCTCTGCTAAGCTACCATTATCTATCAGCCTAAGCTGCTAGACACCCTATACACTAATAAGGGATAACTGGGCCTGGTGCAAGGTGCAAGTACCCCTTGGTACTCACTACAAGCCAGTCCAGCCTCCTACAGCTTTATGATTTTTTGATAAAAAATGGGAAGGATGTGCCAAAGATGGGTCAGAGATTGCTCCCAGTTTTACTATATGCAGATGATGCTGCACTTATTGCACGCACTGCAAATGGTTTACAAGGCCTGTTGGATCTTTTTTTGGACTTCATGTTGGACTTAGATCTAAAAGTAAATTATTCTAAGACATTTGTTATGACTTGTGGCCCCTGAAATACAAAATCTAAAACATTTACTGTGGGGGGCAATACCATTAATAAGGTGAGGGATTTCTGTTATCTAGGTATGCATATAAGCTCTTCTATGCTTTGGAATACTCACCTTAAATTTAAGACTCAGCAAATGTCAAGGAATACTAAAGCGATTTTTCGTTTTACCCGTAAACTTGGCCACAGACCGTCTTCTCAGATTATGTTGCTATATAATTCCAAGTGTGTCTCAGCAGCCCTATATGGGGCCGGAGTCTGGGGCTACATTAAAATGTCCACTCTCCAACGTACCGAGAATACATTTATGCGCAGACTATTGGTGGTACCTAAGTGTATAGCAAACATCATTATCCATGAGGAGGTGGGCCAATGCTTTTTAGAGGACACGGTCTCTATTGCCCCCCTTTTGCTGTGGATTAGATGTTGGACGAACCCAGTGGCAAGTCTTGTGCAGTAATGTATTACTGAATGCACACAGTTGGCTAACTCAAACAGGATCCCCTGGCTTTTGTACTTGCGATCATCTTTTGATAAGCTGGGGCTTAGGTACATGTATGAAGAACCGCAAACGCTAACTACAACTGCAAAGTCCCTGTTGAAAGCACGTTACTCTGAGCATACTTTGCACATAAGACTTCATAGCTGTTTTAACTTGAAATCTTTAGATTCTTATACCCAGATTGCTACGGCTTTACATATTGAACCTTATTTGACTTGGTTTTCATGCCCAAAAATATATTCTCTTTTAACTTTTTTTAGACTAAATTTGATTCATTTCAAGGTGGCCTTTCCCAAGCAGTGTATTTGGCAAAAAGATTTACCACCTTGCCCTTGCGATGCCAGCTCAAAGCAAAGCACTTCTCATTTTTTTTCTCTTTTGTTCTCTTTATTCCTCCCCTAGAAATACTTTCATTTTACCTATTTTACGCACTTTAAGACCAATTCATTATAAGGAAGCTTTGATATATTTCCAGAAATTACTAAATGACAAAATTTGTTTTCAGGTTTTAAATTTTATTTAAATTTTATTAGATCATCTATTGCTATTAGGAAGAAATGTTTTTATTATATTTTAAGGTATTTAACCAGCTTTTAGTATTACATTGCACGAAACTAGTAAACGATTTGATAATGAATATTGGAATATCTGTGAAAGAGGAACCTGGACAAGATCATTCTGCCATCCTTTTTTCTTGGTAACACATGTAAGATGTATTTTACTTTTTTTCTGTTTGCTTGAAATTTGATCTTAATTTGCACTTTTATGGCAATTGCCAAATAAAGTTCTTTGACTGACTGACTGACGCAGACCCCACTCAACGCGGTTTTCTTACACTGTGCGACTGGTATTTTCCACGCATCATCCCTCGGCGTCAAAGTCACCCGACTCTGCGCGGATCCAAGGTGCCCTGTTTAGAAATCGACACTTTGCTCTCTTGTGAGGGAGAAAAACGATGCATCGCCGACCCAACCAGAGAAGAAATGACACACTGCCTCCCTTGCGCATCACTGACTTTTTTCATGCTTGCCCCTGCAGCATTATTTTTGGAGCAAACCAGGTACTTTGTGAAAAAAAAAAAAATCCATTGTTTTCTATTGAGTAAGACTCTTATTCTTTTGAAAATTCATATTTTAACTTTTGTATGTTGGATTTTTGTCATTTTGGTCTTGTTTGATTTAGATAAACATTGCCTATTTTTAATGGTGTGGTGTCCATTTTGTAGTGCTTTCACTGTATTACTGTGTGTGTTGGTACAAATCCTTTACACTTTGCTTCTGAAGTTAACCCTGCCTGCTCGTGCCAAGCTACCAAGGGGCTGAATGGGGGTTAATCAGGTGTGTTTCTCCTCTGCCCTGACTGGAGTGAGGGTCCTTGCTTGGACAGGGGGTAACCTGACTGCCAACCAAAGACCCAATTTCTAACATTGGTGATAAACGGTGAGGATTGGACTTATATTTGAACTTGACATACAGTGATTAATTGTACACAACTGCTTTCAGTGCAGACCATTACGTGACCACATACAGCTTGTCTTTGCTTTTTCTCTTTTTGAATTTTTCCCTACTTCCATATTTTTGTTGATCATTTACTGACTTTTGAACTTCATTGGGAACTCTTTTTCTGCCTTGGAACTTTGCACTTTTGTTGATTCTTCATCGTGTCTCAATCCGGAGATGCATCAGTTGGAGCTGCGTTTGACTTAGGGAAACTGGAGAGCTAAACAGTTGTTCAGTGTAGGAGGCTGGCCTGGCTTGTAGTGGGTACCAAGGGTTATTTACACTCTGTACCAGGTCCAGTTATCCCTTATTAGTGTAGAAGAGGTGTTTCTAGCAGCTTAGGCTGATAGAAGGTAGCTATAGCACAGCAGCTTAGGCTGAACTAGGAGACATGCAAAGCTCCTACTATACCACTGTTGGCATATGCACAATACGATAAGAAAACACAATACACAGATATACTAAAAATAAAGGTACTTTATTTTTATGACAATATGCCAAAAGTATCTCAGTGAGTACCCTCAGTATGAGGATGCCAAATATACACAAGATATATGTACACAATACCAAAAATATGCAGTAATAGCATAAGGAAGTAATGCAAGCAGTGTAAAGTTACAATAGGTTGCAATAGGAGCACATAGGTATAGGGGCAACACAAACCATATACTCCAAAAGTGGAATGCGAACCACAAATGGACCCCAAACCTATGTGAGCTTGTAGAGGGTCGCTTGGACTGTAAGAAAACAGTGAAGGTTAGAAAAATAGCCCACCCCAAGACGCTGAAAAGTAGGTGTAATGTGCACCTATATTCCCCAGAGAGCACAGAAGTCGTGATAGGGGAATTCTGCAAGGAAGACTAACACCAGCAAAGCAACCAAAGTGGATTTCTGGACGAGATTACCTGTGGAACAAGGGGACCAAGTCCAAGAGTCGCGACAAAGTAGAGAGTGGGCAGATGCCCAGGAAATGCCAGCTGAGGGTGTAAAGAAGCTGCCACCAGATGGTAGAAGCTGTGGATTCTGCAAGAATGAAGAGGGCTAGAAACTTCCCCTTTGGAGGATGAATGTCCCACGTCGTGTAGAAGCTTGCAGAGGTGTTCCCACGCAGAAAGACCACAAACAAGCCTTGCTAGCTGCAAGGGTCACGGTTAGGGTTTTTGGATGCTGCTGTGGCCCAGGAGGGACCAGGATGTCACCACTTGGATGAGGAGACAGAGGGTGTGCCCAGCAAGTCAGGGAGCCCTCACAGAAGCAGGCAGCACCCGCAGAAGTACCAGAACAGGCACTTGGAAGAGGAGTGAATTGGAGCTCACCTGAAGACACAAAAGGGAGTCCCACGATGCCGGAGGACAACTCAGAAGGTTGTGCACTGCAGGTTAGAGTGTCAGGGACCCAGGCTTGGCTGTGCATGAAGGAAATTCTGAAAAAGTGCACAGGACCCGGGACAGCTGAAAATCACGCGGTACCCAGCAATGCAGTCTAGCGTGGGGAGGCAAGGACTTACCTCCACCAAACTTGGACTGAAGAGTCACTGGACTGTGGGAGTCACTTGGACAGAGTTGCTAAGTTCCAGCGACCACGCTCGTCATGCTGAGAGGGGACCCAGAGGACCGGTGATGCAGTCTTTTGTTGCCTGCGGTTGCAGGGGGAGGATTCCGTCGTCCCACTGGAGATTTATTCAGAGCTCCTGGTGCAGAGAGGAGGCAGGCTACCCCCAGAGCATACACCACCAGGAAACAGGCGAGAAAGCAGCAGGAGAAGCGATACAAGGTTGCAGTAGTCATCTTTGCTACTTTGTTGCGGTTTTGCAGGCGTCCTGAGCAGTCAGCAGTCGATCCTTTGGCAGAAGGTGAAGAGAGAGATGCAGAGGAACTTGGATGAGCACTTGCATTCGTTATCTAAAGAATTCCCCAATGCAGAGACCCTAAATAGCCAGAAAAGGAGGTTTGGCTACCTAGGAAGGAGGATCGGCTAGTAAAACAGGTAAGAGCCTATCAGAAGGAGTCTCTGACGTCACCTGCTGGCACTGGCCACCTAGAGCAGTCCAGTGTGCCAGCAGCACCTCTGTTTCCAAGATGGCAGAGATCTGGAGCACACTGGAGGAGCTCTGGGCACCTTCCCTGGGAGGTGCAGGTCAGGGGAGTGGTCACTCCCCTTTCCTTTGTCCAGTTTCGCACCAGAGCAGGGCTGGGTGATCCCTGAACCGGTGTAGACTGGCTTATGCAGAGATAGACACCATCTGTGCCCATCAAAGCATTTCCAGAGGCTGGGGGAGGCTGCTCCTCCCCAGCCCTGACACCTTTTTCCAAAGGGAGAGGGTGTAACACCCTCTCTCTGAGGAAGTCCTTTGTTCTGCCTTCCTGGTCCAGGCCTGGCTGGACCCCAGGAGGGCAGAAACATGTCTGAGGGGTTGGCAGCAGCATCAGCTGATGTGAAACCCCGGTAAAGGCAGTTTGGCAGTACCCGGGTCTGTGCTAGAGACTCGGGGGGATCATGGAATTCTCTCCCCAATGCCAGAATGGCATTGGGGTGACAATTCCATGATCTTAGGCATTTTACATGGCCATGTTCGGAGTTACCATTGTGACGCTATACATAGGTAGTGACCTGTGTATTGTGCACGCATGAAATGGTGTCCCCGCACTCACAAAGTCCGGAGAATTTGCCATGAACGATGTGGGGGCACCTTGGCTATTGCCAGGGTGCCCACACACTAAGTAACTTAGCACCCAACCTTCACCAGGTGAAGGTTAGACATAAAGGTGACTTATAAGTTACTTAAGTGCAGTGGTAAATGGCTGTGAAATAACGAGGACGTTATTTCACTCAGGCTGCAGTGGCATGCCTGTGTAAGAATTGTCAGAGCTCCCTATGGGTGGCAAAATAAATGCTGCAGCCCATAGGGATCTCCTGGAAGCCCAATACCCTGGGTACCTCAGTACCATATACTAGGGAATTATAAGGGTGTTCCAGTATGCCAATGTGAATTGGTGAAATTGGTCACTAGCCTGTTAGTGACAATTTAGAAAGCAGAGAGGGCATAACCATTGGGGTTCTGGTTAGTAGAGCCTCAGCGAGACAGTTAGTCATTACACAGGGAACACATATAGGGCACACTTATGAGCACTGGGGCCCTGGCTGGCAGGGTCCCAGTGACACATACACTAAGACAACATATATACAGAGAAATATGGGGGTAACATGCCAGGCAAGATGGTACTTTCCTACATTTAGTTGAGGAAGTTCTGCAAAAATCTTGCCTGTCCCATTAAGGACTCCACCAGGAAGGGGGACCTGCAGAAGGCACTGAGGGCTTGGGTAACAGCCAAAGAAACTGAGGGGCACACAGAGGAGGAGAAGGAGAGGGAGGATGAGGGTAAGGAGGTGCAATCTATACGCAACGGTATAGTCGATGGGCCTGTTATGTCCAGGGAGAGAGTCTCCAGGGCAGGTAGCAGTGTGTCATCCAAGTGTCTGATTCCTGAAGTGGTACAGGACAGACAGGCATAAAGGGATCACCAGCTGGAGTTGGAAAAGTTTAGGATACAAAGGGAGATGGAAGAAAGGAAGATGGCCATAGAGGAAAAGAAAATACTGCTGGCTCATGAGCTCAGCTTGAGGGAGCTGGATCAGAGGAGCCAGTCCAGTAGGGGTGGTGGCAGCAATATCAAAGCACAGCCTGAGAGGACGATGCATATTCCTAAATACCCTGTGAAGGATTACAAAAGGGAGGATGACATATTCTTGTGGTTCAAGGGGTATGAGGCTGGTCTCCATATGAATCTGGTCCCTGAAGCTCATTGGGGGTGGGTCTGTGGAAGCACTTTGAGGTAGAGGGGAGGGATAGTCTGACATCCTTAGGGGATCCTCAGGGCTCACCTACTCTGTCATGAAGGATGCCCTACTCACAAGGTATGGTCTCACCCTTGAGCAGTATGACAAGTTTAGGTCTTATAAGAAGAAGGAATCCCAAATATGATTGGAATGTGTTGATTCTTTTTGCAGGTCACTGGATGGTTGGGTGAAGGGCAGTAAGGTGACAACATATCAAGGGCTTTACAAATTAATTGCTTGGGAGCACTTGTACAGTTTATGTTTTCCAGAGCTGCACCAGCACCTAATTGACAGCAAGCTGACTGACCTCAGGAAGCTTGTGCAGGAAGTGGACTGCTGGGAGAGCACCAGGGTCCAGAAGAGATATGGGGGAGACCACGCCAAGGGTAGGCAGGGTCCCTCTCAGAAGAAAGGGGAGTAAGGGTAAACAGAGGGAGTTCTCAAAAGGGCCCCAAACTAGTTCCCAAGATAAAGATTCCCAGTCCCACGATGAAAAGAAGCCATGGTTCTCCAAAGGGAAACCTGTGGAAGGCAGACCCCCGCATCAGTGTTATGCTTCTGACCAGGCTGGTGGTGTGAGGGGGACCCCAAATGCCTCAAGAGTACACCGGCACCCACTGGTGCTCAGTCCCAGGGTTTGGCTGTAGCGCTTGGGGAGGAGTTGGTTCCAGATGGGTGGGAGCCAGCTGAGATGACACTTGTCTCACTAGGGGACAGTGAGATAGTCCAGAGATCCCTAGTGCCTGAGAACACTAAAAAGTAAAGGCAGTGGGGGACCATTAATAGATAGAGGGTTGAGGCTCTCAGAGACACAGGAGCCAGTGTGACTACAGTAAGGAGTCACCTAGTGTCTGAAGAGCAGATAGATCCCTGTGTACTTCACCAAGTAGTTGCAGTGAACAACTCAGAGAGCGCCTGTGCATAGTGGCACAGGTTCCCCTTGAATGGGGGGGGGTCTCAGGTTCCCTGAAAGTAGCTGTGAGTCCAACCATGCCTGGAATCCTCCAGAAATGACCTGGAGGATTCCCCTTGGAAGGAGATGGAACACAGGTCACATGCTGGGCCCGCCTGGGTTGGTATGTGTATTCACCTGGTCCATGACAGCCCCTCAGGGTGGTCAGGAGCCTTTGGAGCCTGAAACAGTGGCCCAGAGAACCGCCAAAAAGAGGAAGGGCAAGGGGCACAGGAAACCGGCCCCAGAAGTTCCCACAGTCCAGGAGGAGGCAGAGCCTGAGGGTGACATCCTGGACCCCACAGGGGAGCAGGTGGCTGAGCTGGGGGAGGTCCCTGAGCTATCACAGTGGCAGCAGTAAGGGAGTCCTACCAGGGAGGCATTCTGTGAGGCACAGAAGACATGCCCTACTCTACTGGGTTTGCAGCAGCAGGCTGCAGACCAGGAAGCTGGCAAGGAGCCAGGATCTCACCTGATTTATTGGAGGATGGCCTTCTGTATAGTGAGCATAAGGTTGCTTAGCCTGGGTTAGCCCGTGTGCTGGTGGTACCCCAGTGCTTCAGAGCCTTCCTGCTGGGGTCTGGCTCATGATGTGCCTTTAGCTGGAAATTTGGGGCAGGACAAGACCTTTGAATGGCTTTTTACCACTTTTACTGCCACTTACTGAGTAAGCACTCAGATTCTCATTGCAGGTTTTGCCAGACTTGTCAGGCAAGTGGCAAGAGTGGGGGAAATGTAAGGCTCCCCTCCACCCTTTTCCAGTGGTTAGTACTCCCTTTGAAAGGGTCAGTATTGACATTGTGAGGCCTTTGGAACCCAAGACAGCCATTGGCAACAGGTTCATCTTGGTCTTGGTGGACCATGCCACCCGGTACCCAGAAGCCATTCCTCTGAGGTGATTCACTTCCCTTGTGATAGGTCATGCATTGATGGGGGTTTACCCATATGGTGTTCCCCAAGGAAGTGGTATCTGATAGGGGTACCAACTTCATATCTACTTATATGAAGTCTCTGTGGCAGGAGTGTGGGGTAACATATAAGTTCACCACTCCTTACCACCCCCAGAGCAATGGTCTGGTTCAAAGACTCAACCGCACTTTAAAAAGCATGATCATGGGCCTGTCAGAGCCCTTGTGTTGGAAGTGGGATGTCCTCTTGCCATGCATTCTGTTCGCCTACAGGGAGGCGCCTCAAAAAGTGCTTGGATTTAGTCCTTTTGATTTACTATTTGGCCACCCTGTCAGGGGATCTTTGAGTCTGGTGAAGGAGGGCTTAGAGAAAGTACCCAGTAAACCTCCCCTGGATGTATTTAGCTACTTGCTGGCCTTCAGAAACCGACTGCCCGCTTCAGAGCTCTCACACAAGAGAACCTGGACTCAAGCCAGTCAGACATGAAACTGTGGTATGACCAGAATGCCAGTCTGGTCGAGTTTCAGCCTGGTAAAAAAGGGTGGGTAATGTCACTGTAGGAGGCTGTCCTGGTTTGTAGTGTGTATCCTAGCTACTTACACCTTATACCAACCAGGTCCAGTTATCCCTTATGAGTGAAATGTAGTCAGTGTTCTAGTAGCTTAGGCTGTTAGAGGTAGCTATAGCAGAGCAGCTTAGGCTGATCTAGGAGACATGCAAAGCTCCTGCAATACCACTATAGTTACACAGTACTTATACACAATAAAAGACAATACTCAGTGTTACCAAAAATAAAGGTACTTTATTTTAGTGGCACAAGGCCAAAAATATTTTAGAGGCAATAATCCTCCTGGAGGTGAGTATTATACACAATATATACATTAGAGACCAAAATCAGGCAAGTTAATAGTCACAGAATAGTACAAACAGTGGAAAAAACAATAGGATGCAATAGGAAGAAATAGGCCTAGGGGCAACACAAACCACATACTGAGTAGAACAGACCACAGCACACAGTATGACCAACAGTATGATATAAATATTAAGATCCGTAATGCATGAAGTTCCGTATGGACAGAAGAGGAAGACAGCACGTCGGTATTCACATCTTTCTTGAAAGTCTCTTTCTTTGTAAGCGCAGTTACATTCAGTAAAGGAGAACCTCACTCCAAACACAGCCAACACGTGTTTCGTCACACTGGTGACTTTTTCAAGGCTAGTGGCCGAAGTAACAAAGCGGTGTCAATACGTGAAGCAAAAAATAAGGTATATTCTTCGTATCTGTAGTCAGGCTGTTCGATGTGAATAAGTCATAGTGGAAAACAGTCCAAGCGGATGAAAGGTAACCGGAAGCTGGGGACCCTGATAAGTCCAGTAACAAGATTCGTCAATGGCCAGGTGCCGTAGATCTGAGTGTGTACTGGATTAAAGCAAACCACATACTAAGAAAGTGGAATGTGAATCTCAAATCACCCCCTATGCAAGTATAGTGTATAGAGGGGCACTGGGAGTGTAAGAAAACCACAAAGGTGAGTAAAATACCCCACCCAGAGCCCAGGAAAATAGGAATAAAGTGCTGTAAGTTTCCTCAGGACACACTATAAGTCATGATAAGAGTTATTGCAAGAACCAAGCAGGACTGCAAGCAACAAATTTCTGGACATGAAGACCTGTGAAGAGAGGAGACCAAGTCCAGAGGTTGCAGACGATTCCAGGAAGGACAGGAGCCCCTGCCAACCTAGAAGATGGTGCAAAAGATGATTCTCCTTTTGGAAGAAGTCTTCAGAAGAGCACCAAAGAAGATGGCTGCGGGTTCCTGCATGATGCAAAGGTTGTCCCACATCGAGATGTTGGATGCAGGCGAGTTGCAGCACTGGATTCGTCCGATAAGTCTTGGTTCAAGCAATGTCACAGTTTGCGTCAAAATGTCGCTGCCTGGACCCAAGAGGGATCTGGGGGCCTCAACTCCAACTGAGGAGGTAGAGGGGGCTCCCAACACTGGAGGGAACCCACAGATGACCAGGCAGCACCCACTGGAGTCCCAGGACACAGGGACAAAAAAGATGCAAATTATGGTTGCCACAGCACTACAAAAGAAGGTCCCATGCCACCGGAGAACAACTAATTGAGTTGAGCATCACAGGACAGAGTGCTGGGGACTTGTGCAACACTGTGCACAAAGAATTCTTGCAAATAGTGCACAGAGGAGCGAGAGATGACGTGGTGCACAGGGTTTCTGTTGCAAATCGGGAAGGCAAGCTCTTACCTCCGCCAAATTTGGGCAGCTGGAACTTAGGACAGTCTGGGTCGAAGGGGTCTACCACCTGTGTTCCAGGGAGCATGATCGTTGTCAGGAGAGGAGTCCCAGAGAACCGGTCGTAGTCTTAGAAGGTGCCTCCTGGAGCAGGGAAGTGACTCCGTCACTCCACGGGAGATTTCTTTGGTCCTTCTGGTGCAGGATGAAGACAGGGTGTCCTCAGAGCGTGCACACCTTGGAAACTGTTGCAGTTGCTGGCTGGAGCTGAAGTTGCGGAGTCACAGTAGCCTTCTTGGATGCTTTGTTGCAGTTATAGCGGTTCCCGGAGTGGTGTGCAGTTGATCTGACAGTCAGAGGATGAAGCAGGAGTTTCAGAGGATTCCTGGTGGAAACATGCAACCTGAATCTGAAGAGGAACCCTCAGGAGAGACCCTAAACAGCCCTGAGAGGGGGATTGGCTACCTAACCAGGTATGCACCTATCAGGAGGGGTCTCTAATGTCACCTGCTGGCACAGGCCACTCAGAGATCTCCAGAGTGTCCCCACACCTTGGAAAACAAGATGGCTAATGCCAGGGACACACTGGAGAAGCTCTGGGCACCACCCCTGGGGTGGTGATGGACATGGGAGTGGTCACTCCCCTTTCTTTTGTCCAGTTTTGTGCCCTGAGCCGGTGTAGACTGGCTTATGCAAGGAGGGCACCATCTGTGTCCTTCAAAGCATTTCCAGAGGCTCTAGGAGGCTGCCCTTCCCAAGCCTTTAACACCTATTTCCAAAGGGAGAGGGTGTGACACCCTCATCTCAAAGGAAAAGCTTTGTTCTGCCTTCCTGGGACTGAGCTGCTCAGACCCCAGGAGGGCAGAACCCTGTATATGAGGTTGCAGCAGCTGTAGCTGCAGTGCAAGCCTCAGAGAGCTGGCTTGGCAGTACTGGGGGTCCATGGTGGAGTCCCCAGGATGCATGAGATTGGCCCTCTAGTACCATATTTGGAATGGGGGGACAATTCCATGATCTTAGACCCCTTACATGGCCATATTCGGAGCTACCATTGTGAAGCTACATATAAATATTTAGCTTTATGTAGTGCACACGTTTAATGGTATCCCCACACTCACAAAGTCCTGGGAATAGATCAGTGTGGGGGCACCTTTGCTAGTGCAAGGGTGCTCTCCCACTTAGTAACTTTGCACCTAGCCTTCAGTAAATGAAGGTTAGACGTATAGGTGACTTCTAAGTTACTTAAGTGCATTGAAAATGGCTGTGAAATAGTGTGTGCACTAATTCACGCAGGCTGCAGTGGCAGTCCTCTGAAAGGGTTTGTCTGAGCTCCTCATGGGTGGCAAAACAAATGCTGCAGCCCATAAGGATTTCCTGGAACCCCAATGCCCTGGTAACCTTGGTAGCATATACTAGTGACTTATAAGGGGGGTCCGGTGTGCCAATTGGAACTGGTAAATTAAGTCACTAAACTAGAGTGACTAAGTTGGAAGCAGAGAGAGCATAAGCACTGAAGTTCTTGTTCGCAGAACTTCAGTGACACAGTTAAGCACTACTGAGAACATACACATTAGGCCACAAACTACGAGCACGGGGGTCCTGACCAGCAGGATCCCAGCGAGACAGGCAAAACATACTTACAAACAAGTAGAAATTGGGGGTAACATGCCAAGAAAGATGGTACTTTCCTACAGTTACCAGTGGAGCCTTGGGTACTCCAGGACAAGTGGACTGGACCATTTGAGGTGGTGGAGAGCAAAAGCAAAGTCACCGACCTGGTGGACTTGTGGACTCCCAGGAAACCCTTAATGGTCCTGCATGTGAACCGGGTCAAGCCACACTTTGAGTGGACTGAATTGTCCATGCTCATAGCGACAGATGATGGGGTGCAGGAATAGAGTGAGTCTTTTCCTGACCTCCTGTCTGCCGGATAGAAGGATGGGTCTGTGAAGGGAGTGAACCTCTCCCCCTCCCTGACCTCAGAACAACAGAGGGGCTGTCGCCAGGTATTGGGTCAGTTTGCCTCCCTGTTCTCCTTGCTCCCAGGAGTCACAGACTTGTGTACATATGATGTGGACACTGGGGACAGTCCACCCATAAAACAGAAGGTTTACAGGGTGACTGATAAGGTCAGGGCTAGCATCAAAGATGAGGTGTCTAAGATGTTATCACCAGGGGTGATTGAGTTTTCTAGTAGTCCTTGGGCAAGCCCTGTGGTCTTGGTCCCAAAGCCTGTTACTCCTGATGCCACCCTAGAACTCTGGTTCTGTGTGGACTACCGGGGTCTCAATGCGGTCACTAAAATTGACACGCACCCCATCGCCCTAGCTGAGGAGCTTATCGATTGGTTGGGAGCTGCCAAATACCTCAGCACTTTTGATTTGACATCTGGGTATTGGCAGATTGCCTTAAATGAGGGGGCCAAGGAGAGGACAGCATTTTCTACCCCAGATGGACACTTCCAGTTCAAAGTGATGCCATTTGGGATGAAAAATGCCCCTGCCACATTCCAGAGACTGGGCAACCAGGTTTTGATTGTGTTGGATGACTTCAGCGCAGCATGCCTGGATGACACTGCAGTGTTCAGTTCGACTTGGGAAGAACACTTGCAGCACCTCTGCAGAGTGTTTGGAGGCCCTACAGAAGGCTGGCCTCACTATTAAGCCAAGCAAGTGCAAAATAGGCCAGGGTTCAGTGGTGTATTTGGGACACTGGGTAGGGAGTGGCCAGGTGACACCCCTACAGCCCAAAATTGACACCATTCTGGCTTGGGAGCCTCCCAAGACCCAGGAGGAGGAGAGGGCCTTTTTAGGCCTCACTGGCTATTACAGGAGGTTTGTCAAGGGATATGGCACCATTGTTGCCCCCTTGACTCTGTTGACTTCTTAGAAGAAATCCAAGAAGATGATCTGGACCGCGGCTTGCCAGACTGCTTTTGATGCCCTGAAGGCTGCCATGTGCACAGCACCTGTATTGAAGGCACCTGACTACTCCAAGGAGTTTGTTGTGCAGACAGACACCTCAGAGCATGTTATAGGCGCAGTACTCTCACAGCTTAATGAAGAGGGCATAGCTCAACCTTAGCATTCGTAACCATTCGCAAGAGGTTACTTCCCAGGCAACGTAGGTGGAGTGCATTGAGCGTGAAGCTTTTGCTGTGGTCTGGGTGCTGAAGAAGCTAAGACCGTACTTGTTTGGGACTCTCTTTCGGGTTCAGATAGACCACAGGCCCCTTATATGGTTAATGCAGTTGAGGGGTGAGAATCCAAAATTGTTGATGTGGTCGATTTCCCTACAAGGGATGGGTTTTATGGTAGAGCACCACCCTGGTACAGAACACGCCAATGCTGATGGTCTGTCCAGAACCTTCTGCCTTAGTTATGAGAATTCCCATGGGGTTGGGTAGTTGCTCCCCACTGGGGGGTTGACACGTGTTAGACTTGGCATCCTTGGCGTGGTCTCCCCTAACTTTTTGTCTCTGTTTCCAAGGTTGTTGATGTGTGCTGGACTCTGTTTTTGCTGTTTGTGTTACTCTGGGCACGTTATCACTGCAAGTGCTCCTATGTAAAGCGTATGTGCAATTGGCTTTCCATGATTGCAATATTTGATTTACTAGTAAGTCCCCAGCACAGTGCAAAAGAGGTGCCCAGGGCCTGTAAATCAAATGCTACTAGAGGGCCTGCAGCACTGGTTGTCTTGCCACCCACATGAGTAGCCCTGTAGACATGGATCGGACCTGCCACTGAAGTGACTGTGTGTGCAGTTTTAAACTTCCAATTCGACTTGGCAAGAGTACCCACTTCCCAGGCCTGAACCTTCCCTTTTCTTACATGTAAGGCACCCCTAAGGTAGGCCTCTAGGTAGCCCTATGGGCAGGGTGTAGTATATGTTTAAGGTCGGACATATACTAATGTGTTAAATATGGCCAGACAATGAGATACTGAAAATTTGGTTTTCACTGTGCAAGGCCCATCTTTCTCATAGGTTAACATGGGGGCTGCCATTAAATATTATTGAAGTGCAGATTCCCTTTGGGAGAAGATAGAAATATGGAGTTTAGGGTCTCTGAACTCACAATTAAAAAATAATTTTTTTAGTAAAGGTTGTTTTTAGATTGTGTGTTTGAAAATGACACTTTTTGAAAGTAGGCATTTTCTTGCTGAAACCATTCTGTGACTCTGTCTGTTTGTGGATTCCCTGTCTAGGTCAGTTTGACAATTGGGCTGTTTGCACCTCTCCTCTAACAGTGACACAAAGGGAGCTGGTGTCTAGCCTGCATATCCTGATTAACCATCTGTGCTGGTAGGGAGGAGAGGAGCAGTCACTCACACCTGAAAGGGCTGTGCCTGCCCTCACACAATGCAGTCTCCAACCCCCTAGTGTGTGTCTGGGGCTTGGCCTGGGCAAAGCAGGACCTCAAAAACAAGAAAGACTTTCCTTCGAAGTTTTCCTACTTCAAAGGTAGAAAGGAGTATAAGTAGTGAAAATTAGATCACTTCTGGAATCAAGAAGAACCTCTGCCAAGGAGAAGAGCTGAAGAGCTGAAGAGCTGAGGAGAAGAGCTGTCCCTGCCTGTGCTTTACTGGGCTATCCTGCAGTTGCTGCTTCTGCCTGTGAAAGGGGACAAAGACTGGACTCTGTTGTGCATTTCTGCTTGAGAAGAATCTCCAAGGGCTTGAACTGAGCTTGCCTCTGGTTGTTGAAGTCTCAGGGCCATCAAAGACGTCCCCTGTCAGCACCTGGGCTCGCTGCTGGGACTCCTGCCCTGCCAAGTGGTGCCCTATCCAGTCCCTGGGCCTTTGAAAGGTGAAGCTGGCAGAAAAGAACTGAAAATCCACCCACTGAACACCATGCAGGGAAATTTTCTGATGCACCTTCTACGACACGGCTGATAAACGATGCACCTGCCGACTTTGTGGCTGAAATCGACACTCCACCTGCATTTGGGCTGGGAGATCGATGCAACGAGACTGGAGAAACGACCCACTTACGGAGGCTGATAATGACGCAACCCCACTCAGCGTGGTTTTCTGATACTGTGCAACTGGATTTTCCACGCATCGTCCCTGGGTGTCCAAGTCAACCTGACTCTGGGTGGATCCGAGGTGCCCTGTCTGGAAATCGATGCATTGCTCTCTTGCGAGGGACAAAAACGACGCATCGCCGACCCGACCGGAGAAGGAAATGACGAACGGCCTCACTTGCGATTAGGAATCTTTTCCGATGCATGCTCGCCTGTGTGGCTTTATTTTTAACGCTAACCAGGTACTTTGTATAACAACAGAATTGTCACTGTTTTGTAAAGATTAAGGCCCTCATTAAAACTTTGGCGGGCAGCAACCGCCGCCCGCCAAGTTGCAACCGCCGCACAGCCGCCAATGCAGCCGCACTCCTGCTGTGGCCATTTCGACATCCCCGCTGGGCCGGCGGGCGGAAACTTGGTTTCCGCCCACTGGCCCAGCGTGGAAGACGGCCACAACATGGGAGCCGGCTCCAAATGGAGCCGGCAGTGTTGCGGCGGTGAGACGGGTGTAGTTGCACCCGTCGCACTTTTCACTGTCTGCTGTGCAGACAGTGAAAAACTTCATAGGGCCCCCAGGGGCCCCTGCGACTCCCCTTTCCACCAGCCTTTTCATGGTGGTTCCTACCGCCATGAAAAGGCTGGCGGGAGGGGGACTCGTAATCCCTTCGGCAGCGCTGCAAGCAGTGCTGCCCTGGAGGATTGAATCCGCCGGGACCAACGTGACGGAAAACCGCTGGTCCCAGCGGTGCGACCGCGGCGCTCCCACCGTGGTCGTGATGTGCAAGTTTGCACCGCCAGCCTGTTGGGGCTGCAACCTCCAGAATAGCCCTGGCGGTCTTTGACCACCAGGGTTTGTAATGAGGCCCTAAGACTCTTATTTGTTTGAAAATTTATATCTTGACTTGTGTATGTTGGATTTTTGTTGTCGTGGTCTTGTTTGATTTATATAAATATTACCTATTTTTCTAAACTGGTGTGGTGTCCATTTTGTAGTGTTTTCACTGTATTACTGTTTGTGTTGGTACAAATGCTTCGCACATTGTTTCTGAAGGTAAGCCTGCCTGCTCATGCCAAGCCACCAAAGGGGTGAGCGGGGGTTAACTGAGGGTGATTCTCTTTTTTCCTGACTAGAATGAGGGTCCTTGCTTGGACAGGAGGTAACCTGACTGCCATCTGAAGCCCCCATTTCTAACAGGGAGTATTTGGGTGGTGAGGAAGCATGCAGGACACGACAACTGTGTGACATGGAAGTTGTGGATACTTACCAGAATCCGGTCCCCCAGGTATTCCAGTCAGACCCTTGGGATACAGAATGTCCAAGACCTTCTCCTCCCAAGATGTGAACTGTGGGGGAGGAGGTTGTGGCCCACCGCTAGTCTTGTGCACGGCGATCTGGTGTTGTGATGTCATGGAACACACCTTCCCCCTAAGGTTGTTCGACGTCTTCCTGATGTCCTTCCTTGCCTACCGAGTTGACCCTGTCAACTATTCTCTGCCACAGCTCCATTTTTCTAGCTATTGAGGTTTGCTGGACCTGTGCTCCAAAACATTGAGTTTGTAGCAAAGGATTGTGGGTTGCGTGGAGGTGTGGTTTATAGTGCAGCGGGTAGGTGTGTCTGGTGTTGTGTTCTGCCATAGTGGGTTCTGAGCACGGCGGTTCGCACCGCCAATGGTTTTTCACCATGAAAGAAACGCTGTGGTGATTTGTGGCTCATAATATGGTGGGTGGAATTCTGTCAGGCTGGCGTTGCTGGTGGTGAAATCATCTCTTTCCCACCCTCCTGTCTCCTGGCAATATCCGATTTGTGACTTTTTTGGCAGTCTTCATGGTGTGAGTCGTAATACGGCAGTCGGATGACGGCCAACATGGCGGTCTTTTGATGGCCGCACCCATGGTGGTCTTCCAAAAAGACCGCCAAATCGTAATGAGGCCCAATGTGTCTTTCAATGATTATTATTATACCACCCATTCATTGTTCTTCAATAATTTAGAGTCATCTTCATCATAGACTATAGCAGTGCCCCTCCATTATGAAAAGTTTTTGCTTGGCTTGACTACCTGCCTTTTCTAACTTTGTGAATCAACAAAATGCCCAGAGTGATATTTTTGATAGAATATACTATAGCTAACTGAACTGTAGTGATGTATTGCAGCTGTATGTTTTGATTAAAAAGATAAGGGGAGGTGTATCTAGCATCTAAAAAATTTATATTGTTATTTTCTTCCCACACAGAGTGCCGCCAGCTTAAGTGCCTCTGCAGGAGGTGTAGGAAAGTACCATCTTCCTTGGCATGTTACCCCCATTTTTACCTGTATGTCAGTATGTTTTTGCCTGTATCACCGGGATCCTGCTGGCCAGGACCCCAGTGCTCATAGTTTATGTCCTAATGTGTGTGTCTCTATAGTGCTTGACTGTGTCAATGAGACTCTGCTAATCAGAACCTCAGTGCTTATGCTCTCTCTGCTTTTAAATTTGTCACTGTAGGCTAGTGACTTCATTTACCAATTTCAATTGGAACACTGGACCCCCCCTTATAAGTCCCTAGTATATGGTACGTAGGTACCCAGGGCATTGGGGTTCCAGGAGATCCATATGGGCTGCAGCATTTCTTTTGCCATCCATAAGGAGCTCAGACAAACCCTTAAACAGGCCTGCCATTGCAGCCTGCGTGAAATAACTCACACGTTATTTGACAGCCATTTTCACTGCACTTAAGTAACTTATAAGTCACCTATAGGTCTAACCTTCACTGCTGAAGGTTACATGCAAAGTTGCTAAGTGTAAGGGCACCCTTGCACTAGCAAAGGTGCCCCCACATAGTTCAGGGCCATTTTCTGGGACTTTGTGAGTGCGAGACGCCATTACATGTGTGCACTACATGTAGGTCAATACCTTTATGCAGCTTCACAATGGTAACTCTGAATATGGCCATGTAAGGTGTCTAAGATCATAGAATTGTTGCCTCATTCCAAATCTGGTATTGGGGAGACAATTCCATGCATCCTGGGGGCTCCACTATTGACCCCAGTACTGCCAAACCAGCTCTCTGAGGCTTGCACTGCAGCTATAGCTCCTGCCACCTCACACACAGGGTTCTGCCCTCCTGGGGTCTTAGCAGCACAGTCTCAGGAAGGCAGAACAAAGCATTTCCTCTGACAGCAGGGTGTTACACCCTTTCCATTTGGAAATAGGTGTTATAGGCTGGGGAGGGGTAGCCTCCCCCAGCCCCCAGAAATGCTTTGAAGGGCACAGATAGTGTCCTCCTTACATAAGCCAATCTACACTGACTCAGGGACCCCTTGTCCCCTACTCTGGTGCAAAACTGGACAAAGGAAAGTGGAGTGACCACTCCCCTGTCCATCACCACCCCAGGGGTGGTGCCCAGAGCTCCTCCAGTGTCTCCCAGACTTCAGCCATTTTGCTTTGCAAGTTGTGGGGGCACTCTGGAGGGCTCTGAGTGGCCAGTGCCAGCAGGTGACGTCAGAGACCCCTCCTGATAGGTCCTTACCTGATAAGGTAGCCAATTCCCCTCTCAGGGCTATTTAGGGTCTCTTCTGTGGGTTCTCTTTAGATTCTACTTGCAGGTTTCCAACAGAAATCCTCTGCAACTACTACTTCATCCTCTGACCTCGGATCAACCGCAGCCTGCTCCAGGAACCGCTGTAACAGCAACAAAGTATCCACAAGGGATACTTTTCTTCTGCAACTTCAGCTCCAGCCAGCAACTGCAACAGTTTCCGCAGTATGCACACTCTGAGGACTCCCTGTCTTCATCCTGCACCAGAAGGACCGAAGAAATATCCCATGGGGTGACGGAGTCACTCCCCTGATCATGCAGGCACCTTCTAAGACGACGACCGGTACCCTTGGACTCCTCTCACAGTGACGAGCGTGTTCCTAAGGACACAGAGGGTGGATATCATTGACACAGATTGTTCTGAGGTGCTGCTGATGCAATTTGGAGGAGGTAAGACCTTGCTTTCCCTGAAAGCGACAGTACCCCTGTGTACTGCATCTTCTTCATCTCTTGAGGCCTCTGTGCACAAACTGCAAAATTATTTTATGCAAAGCCTGGCCCAGGTCCCCAGCACTCTGTCCTGTGATGCTCAACTCGCTGAGTTGTTGACCTCCGGTGGTGTGGGGCCCTTCTTTGTAGTGCTGCAGTAACTGCATGTTCCACCTCCTTTGTCCCCGTGTCCTGGGACTCCCATGGATGCTGCCTGGCATCCTGAAGGCTCTCTAAAGTGCTGAGAGCCCCCTCTTCCTCCTCACACAGAGTTGTTGCCCCCAGGTCCCTCCTGGGTCCAGCCAGTGCCATTTTGATGCAAAATGCACTTTTGTGGTAACCAAGGCTTGTTGGCGACTTCCAACACAAATCACATCTGCATCCTTCTTCACCTCGTAGTGTTGTAGTTTAGCAGCGATTAGATTAAGCATTAGCAGAAGACATCTTGTATTTACTAACTATTGTGAACATTTCGCGGAATACATTTTGTATTCATGGCAGCCATTTTCTCTTCCACATGCTGCCATGTGCTCACCATGCGCTCTGTCCTACCTTTCTGTTAACTACTCTTGAAAATCTGCCTAGTGACAATTTATATTTAGCATCTCCCACTTTCGCACATGCTCAGTAAGGTCTGCAGCTGTTAGTCCAGTTCAGTGTGCTACTTCAGACATTAACAAAGGGTGCTGTTCGAACTGTGGAACCATCTCATGAGGTTTAATAAACTTTGGGCCAGATGTAGAAAGATTCCAAATTGCGATTTGCAATTTGCGAGTCCCTGCGACTCGCAAATTGCAAGTCGCAATTTGGAATGCAGAAAGGTGTCTCAGACACCTTCTGCAACTCGCTATGGGGTCGCAAAGACCCACCTCATAAATATTTATGAGGTGGGTCGCAGTTTGCGACCCCATAGCGAGTCTAGGCACTCACGGGGATGGTGGCCTGCTGGAGACAGCAGACCACCATCTCCGTGACTGCTTTTAAATAAAGCAGTTTTTTTTTTCTCTTTGCAGCCCGTTTTCCTTAAAGGAAAACGAGCTGCAAATAGAAAAAAATACCGAAACCTTTTGTTTCGGTTTTTTTCAGAGTAGGCAGTGGTCCATAGGACCACTGCCTGCTCTGAAAAAATAATTTTGTGAGCATTCACAAAGGGGAAGGGGTCCCGTGGGGACCCCTTCCCCTTTGCGAATGAGTTACCATCCACTTCAAGTGGATGGTAACTGCGAGTTGATTTGCGACCGCTTTCGCGGTCACAAATCAACTTAAATCGCGGTGCGAGTTGCAAATAGGAAGGGAACACCCCTTCCTATTTGCGAGTCGGAAACACATTTTGCAAGTCGGTTCCGACTCACAAAATGTGTTTCTGCATCGCTTGAGGGCTTTTGCACCTCGCAAACGGCGTTTTTTGCCGTTTGCGAGGTGCAAAAGCCTACCTACATCTGGACCTTTGTCTTTTATTTCAGTTTCTGTGCCAACTTCTTCCCACATGGCCTGAGGACTTTGTGCAGAGAAAGGTGAACCCCTTGCACTAGTAGGCCTTGCTGAGGCTTACTTCAACAAATTGGTGCCCGAACAGGGACTCATCGGCGACTCGGACGCCCAACGGATTGGTCGCGACGAAGGATTGGACTCTCGCTGCGGACGATCAATGCCTGAGGAGACCCGAGTCTTGGCAACCACTGCGTTTTTCCCTTCTTTCTGATTTGACCATCCAGGTGGCGCCGGTCCTCGACTGAGATCCTTTTTGTTCATTCGTCATGCAGTGACCATTTGGTCGATTTTAGAACTTGGCAGTTGGAACCTGGACACCCTGTGATTGGTAAGAGCCGTTTTACTGCACTTGCTGTGCGTTTTGATGCCTTTGTTTGGTAATGTAGTTTAGCACTACTTACTGTGGCTCTCGTGTTTTGGGTGACTAGTCAATTTGTGTCCTTTGAATTGATATATAAATTGCAATTTATATAGGCCGGTAATGAGGAGAATTTTCTCCAATTTAATTTTGATTTGAACAGCACCTTAAGTGCTACTTTGATTATAATATTGCATATTCTGCACTATTTTTGGCATGCCTGTTTTTAGCGCACTTTGTAGGATGTGTTGCTTTTGTAATGGTACCAATTTGAGACAGGAAGAATCGCAACCGGCACCCCCAGAAGGGACGCCCAATAGAGATATGTATGTTAAACATGGTCTTTCTTCTATAATGTACAGCACATTATGGAATAAATACACTCGTGCGGATCCTGAGTTATGTTGGCCTATGCATGGGTCATTTGATTTGCGAAAGATTGAGTATGTGGAACAATGTATGTGTAAGCGAAAGTCTAGGCAAAATATGTATGACTGTGTACGAATGTGGGAGAAAGAAGTGCGTGGACGAGTGAAGCGTGAGCAAGTCTTGCTTGAGAGAGAGCAGCGGAAGAATGTATATGTGAAAGCTTTGGAAATGAGAAAGAAATAAATAAATGACTTGAAGGAGCTAGAAGAGAAAGAACGTAAATTACAGGTAACTGGCCAATACACCATTAGGCAACCTCTCTATCCTATCCTTAATAAACCACATGATGATTTATTGTTATTAGATCGCCCTCCACCTCCGTATGTCGTTCCTCCTGCCCCTCATGAGTTAGATAAGGTCTGAAGTTTGGAGAAACAGAAGATGCGAGACAGTCGCTCTATGTTGCCTGCTGACCGTGCGTCTGAGCTTAGATCTATTGCTCGTAAAACAATTCGTAGCGTTGTCTCTGCTTCTGAACTTTTAGACAACATGAAAGAGTGGACGGAAAAGGAGCAGCTATATTTTACTGAGGCATTTGGCTCAGAAGTTATTGAACTATATCGGAAATATTCTGATGAGTTAGAGCCCGATGATGTAGCAGCTGATCATAAGCAAATGCGTGATGGTCTTTTTGTTTTCTCCCAGGTGGCTGATGCAATCAGGCGTTTGGTGAAATTATGTGTTACAGCAGTCCGCTTGCAAGAGGAGAAAAGAGCTGTGGACGTAGTTGCACGGACATCTCAGACCGGTGGGGTGCAAGCTTCCATCTTCGGAACAGATAAGACTATGATAGTTCATGCAAAACCAATGCGGGAGGCCGCACCTTTGTATGTTCCTCCTAAAGGATTGGGTACAAGTGATGATAAAACTTCTGTTGACGCTAAGGGTTATTTTATTTATAATTGGGTGTATACTCCTTGGAATAGGGCAGATGTAATGGCACTTAAAACAGCATTACCTGACCCGCGGAAAAATCCAGTCGCCTTTTATGAGGAAGTTGAGGGAGCAATTAGTTCTTGTACTATGACTTTGGCTGACATTGATTTATTTTTTGGACTGATATTACCACCAGCTATGTGCAGAACTGTTTGTAAAATTGATGATCATGCAGTTTTTGGGGCGTCATGGAAAGAATTAGAACAGATGGACGGGGATAGGGAACCTGCGAAAAAACCATATCAGTTGATATTAGATCTTCCTGCAGCCATATTAGTTAAATTAAAAACGATTATTCCCCCTAAAATGATAGGTTGGACTGTTTTAGCGTCTTGTAAGCAAAAGGCAGATGAATCGGTTTCTCATTTCTTTACACGCTTTGAAGAAGCATTTCATGATTTTAGCGGTCAGTTATTGTCAGATGATACTGGCAGACATTTGTTTGTTGATAAATATGTCGCAAATCTGTTACCAGGAATAGATAGTCGTCTAAAAGCTAGTGAAAGTTCATGGACTACCTCTACTCCGGTTTCTCTTTTGACTATGGCTCAGTATTATGAACGTCAGGAATTAGAAGCAAAAGGTAGCGAGGATAAAAAGATTAAAGAATTAAAGACGAAGGTTATGTTGGCTCAAGCTTATGGTCCGCCTTTTAGAGGTAGTGATAGAAGTGGACGTGGATCTTATGGTTCTTCTTACACTTGTTCAAATTTGTCTGTTGATCAGTGTGCCTATTGTACGAAATTTGGGCATTGGGCTGCCGATTGTCCAGCACTACGTGTTCAGCAGTGTTCACGTGGTCGGGGACAAATGAGAAATCGCTCAGGATATTCAGGACCTAGAAGAAGCACGAATGATCATGCTAGGGTTGATGCTAATGTACGAGGGCAGGATGGGTTTAACACTTTTGATAGATGGAACCAATACCAGCTGTCTAACCATGTGCAGCCTGATTTCCAAGATTCTGCTCATGCATAGGATTGCCTAGGATGGGGTAAGGAATCAGTTGAAGTTCCAGTAGATCAGAGGGGTCCCTATGTTACAGCACGTTTTGGGCTCTACTGATCAGTTTCTGGTTGATACAGGAGCTACTCGTAGCGCCTTGTCTAAACAATTGATTCCAAGGGCTCCCATGTCTGGCTTAACCATTACATCGATAGGTTTCGATGGAACACCTTCCCCTAGCCCATTGTCACAACCACTTGCATTCCATGTTAATACATTTACTGCTCCATGCCCATTTTTGCTTTCTCCAAACACACCAGACAATATTGTGTGTCTGGATATGCTCAAGTATTTCAGGGCTACAATACGATGCTCTCCTGAAGGGGTGCGTGTTATTTTAAATGATAATCATCCTGTGATGGAAAGAGTTTGTCTTGTTAAAGAGGATATTGCATTAGCTTCACTCCCTAGTACTTTGTGGGCTACTTCAGATACTGATGTGGGACAAATGATTATTCCACCGGTACATATTAGTGTCAAGGAGGGAGCTGTATTGCCACATTTGCCTCAATACAAAATTTCACAGGAGGGCTTAGAAGCACTCACACGAATTGTGCATGATCTTATTGCAGTTGAATTTGTTGAGGAAGTTCTGTATAATGTTTGTTACAGTCCGATTCTTCCTATTCTGAAAAAGTATACTGATACTAGGATTTACCAATTCATTATTGATTTATGAGAAGTCAATAAGATTGTGATACCACAATATCCTGTGGTATCTGACATCATGACACTTCTTACTTTGGTTCCCCCGACAGCAACTACGTTCTCTGTATTAGACTTGAAGAATGCTTTCTTTTCGATCCCTATTCATCCTGACAGCCGATATTTGTTTGGTTTTATTTTGAATAAACGATCATGTAGATTTTGCAGAGTTCCTCAAGGCTATACTGAGAGTCCAAGTATTTATAGTCAAGCGTTAAAATGACAACCTGATTCTTTTGTTTTGCCTGAAGGTGTGGCTCTCATACAATATGTCGATGATATTTTGTTGGCGGCTATTACCCCTGGGCAATGTGAAAAGTGCACTTTGTCCTTACTTTCTTTTCTTCCTTCACACCATCATAAAGTGTCACGAAAGAAATTGCAATATTGTAGACCAAAGGTAACCTATTTAGGTCACCTTTTGTCTAAGGATGGCCGTGCACTTACTTCAGATCGTATTCAAGCAATTTTAGACACACCAGTACCCTCTACTCAGAAAGATGTTCTTGCATTCCTTGGTCTTACTTCTTTTTGTAGGCAATGGATATTAGGGTTTTCAAATATTGTCAAACCTTTGCTAGCACTTTTGACTAAAGATACTCCAATGCCCCTCCCATGGACAGATGAATGTGAGACTGCTTTCCGGCAGCTGCGACAAGCCCTTTGTTCAGCACCAGTGTTAGGTACTCTGGATTACATGAAGCCTTTTGCACTTTACTTACATGAGAAAGATGGATGTGCATTGTCTGTTTTAGTACAGACACATGGCGATAAGCAGCGTCCCTGTGCATATTTTTCAGCAGTACTTGACCCTGTCGCTCGAGCGTTGCCTGGGTGTTTTCGTTCAGTTGCCGCAACAGCTGTGTCAATACGTCAGAGTGAAGGGATAGTTTTGTCACATAAGCTGTTGGTGTTAGTACCCCATGCGGTTGATGCTCTTTTAAATCGAACAAAGACACAACATTTAACTAGCGCTCGTATAACAGGATATGAGTTCACATTGCTGGCTCCTCACATTACACTGAAGAGATGTGCAACACTAAATCCAGCCACTTTGTTGCCATATCCGGTCACTCAGCCTGAGTTACAAGAAACACATGCTTGTATATTCCTTACCGAAGAACAGATAAAGGGTCATATTGATTTACAAGATACGCCCCTTCCAGATGTAGACGGGGAACTGTGGGTTGATTGGTCTTGTTTGAAGTTGCCTGATGGTACAACCTCAGCTGTATATGCAATCACCACAATACACACGGTAGTGGAGACAGCTCGTATACCACAGAAGTCAGCTCAGGCAGCTGAACTAATAGCTTTGACATGAGCATGTGAGCTTAGTACTGACTTATGTGTGAACATTTATACAGACAGCCGCTATGCTTTTGGAGTGGCTCATGATTTTGGTTTGCTTTGGAAGGAGAGAGGCTTTCTCACATCCCACGGGATACAGATAATGCACGGAGAATTAGTGCATAACCTCTTGACTGCAGTGACATATCCAAAGAAACTAGCTATTGTGAAATGTAGTGCACATAAGAAAGTGACCGATAAGATAGGGCAAGGTAATGCTCTTGCAGACCGCGTAGCACGTGAGACTGCGATGCAGCGAAGTACTACTTCTACGTATGTAGTGAAGTCACAAGCTGAACGTTGGCATAATGCTAGACAAGACGTATTAGATGTACAGAAATCTGCTTCTGTGAAAGAACGTGAGCAATGGTCTGAAGAAGGAGAATTGGATGATGAGGGCTGTTGGCGGAATAAGAATTTGGATAAATGGAAATTGCCTATAGCTTTTGTACAACCTATGGTTCAGATGGCACATGTGCTGGCACATGTTGGAGCTTCAACAATAAAGAATTTGCTCACGCAAGTTTGGGAGCATCCAGAAATTTCCAGTACAGCTAAGAGAGTAGTATAGTCTTGTTTGATCTGTTTACAATACAATCCTGGAAAAGGGACACGTACTCCTGCGAGAGGGTGTGCTACACCAACTGCATCTTTTAAAGTTCTGTAAATGGATTATATTCAGCTTGAACGCTGCAACAATTTAAAGTATGCCTTGGTGGTGGTATGTGCCTTCAGTAAATGGATAGAGGCGTACCCCACAAGGGATAATACTGCCATTACCACAGCAAAGGTGCTTTTGAAATAATTTTTCCCTAGATTGGTGTTTCCAGACTTTTATGGAATGATAACGGACTCATTTTGTTGGGGAAGTTATTAAGTATGTCCTGAAAGGATTAGGGATCAAACAGAAGTTCCATGCGGTTTTCCACCCACAATCAGCAGGGTTGGTGGAAAGGTATAATGCTACTTTGAAGCTGAAGTTAGCGAAGATACAGGCTTCCACATCCTTAACTTGGCCGGATGCATTACCGTTGGCATTATTGTCTATTAGGTCAGTGCCACCCTCTTGAACAGGCCTGACCCCCTATGAAATAGTATTCGGAAGGCCAATGAATATTTGGGGAGTTCCTAAGCCAAATTCTGTATATGATGTACCTTGTGTCCTGATGAATGATTATTTGGCACAGTTGACCGACAATTTGGTTTCTATTCATCAACAGGTTCGAGAAGCACTTCCTGAGAGATCTACAGGTGAAGGCCATGAACTCCGACCTGGTGACCAGGTGATGATTAAGTCTTTTGAAAGATCAATCAGCTTGGGACCAAGGTGGCGAGGCCCAGCACAGGTGCTCCTTGCGACAAGGACAGCAGTTCGAGTGACGAACCGAAAGAATTGGGTCCATAGTACTCACTGCAAGAGAGTGCTACCTACCTTGGTGGAACCTGCTGTGCTGACCGATCATCGAGAGATTTTGACTACGGAGAAGGGCCGTGCTATATCACCTGACGAATCTGCAGAAGTCTTCCTGGACCATACGACTTCTGGAGTGTCGCAATATAATTTGAGACCGAGGAAAGAATCTGAAATTGTTTTGAAAAAAAACTGGTTGAGCTACCGCCCTGGGTTAGTGAAACGGAGAGCCAATGTGGCAAGGGGGGGGATCAGCCATGCATTAGAGTAGTGACATCCGTCTTGGCCCGTGGTGAAGAAATCAGCGGCTGCCCAGGGATAAGAGCTCCAACGATTGTTTTTAATTCATTTCTAAAAGGGTCGATTATCACTGTTGCTAAAATGAATAACAAAGTGATCATTAGTACTATGGGGTTTGTTGCTGTTTTGGTGGTTACAGCAACAATCACTTGGTTTGTTGAAAAGAAGGCTCCTGCTCGTGAGTTTTTTGTTGCCACTACTCCAGTACCAGAGGATCACTATTACTTTACGCTTCCCTTTCAGGAGCAGAAGTACCGTCAATCGTACTTCAATAATACTTTCATTCAGATGTTGCATCATACTCATAATGCTACAAATACTACTAACAGTTGGGTATGTGGAATGATACCCGTGCATCAAAAGAAAGGATGAACACCTTTCATTCCTCTTCCTTTTTCACACAATGGTTCTTGTCAAGCTTGGTACACGCTTTTGTTTGCATCTGGAAAACGTACAGAGGGCAACCTTCTTTTTCGCCTTAATAAAGTATGCTACCAAGACAAAGATGAGTATGCCCAAGCCAAAGGAACTAAATGGGAATGGGAAGAGTATCAACCGGACAATGTTTCAAAACCATATGTCTTCACAAATATAAGAGACTCTGACAAGAAAGAACAATTTGTGATTTCTGTTACAAACATTAAAGCAGATTTATGTATACGTAGCATTGGGCGAATTCCAATAGGGATAAGCGATTTTACCCTGATTGTAACTATTGAGGGTGTAAATAATAGTAGTTTTACAGCTTCACATAATACATATTTTGTTTGTGGTAACTATGGATATTACCAACTACCTATTGGGTGGTCAGGTGTGTGTTATGTATCTTTTCTATTACCCCCTGTGTTTTTGCCCCCTGCATCATATCACCGAGATTTTAAACTGTTCAATGATATCATTAACAACAGATATAAAAGGGCAATAAGTACAAATGAGGTAGACCAAACGGATACTAGCCTGCAACAATATGTTGATTTTAATTTAGGGTTATTCCCCTTTGTGGGTGCTGCGTTAAACAGTAGGAAAGTGAGACGATTGACTAGGGTTGTGGAAGCTGTTACCAATCAGGCAGCTCTGGCACTTGGGAATATTACTGAGGAGCTCCAAACTGCGAGGATTGTAGCGCTCCAAAATCGTATGGTACTAAATGTGATATTAGCTGACCGAGGTGGTGCATGTCGCATCATCAGTAGTAGTTGCTGTGTTTTCATTCCTGATCACTCACCTTCAGCATATGATGCAATATCTAAATTGCATAAAATTGCTGCAGAAATCCACACAGAGACTGTTACTTGGACTTTTTCTGGATGGTTTTGGGCTCTTGTTTCCGCCTGGGGCTGGAAACTACTGACTATCCTGTGTCTAATGATTGCAATATTTTTCACATGCTGTATCTGTATTCAGTGTGGTCCAATGTTCTGCTCCATGTGTATTACTGCTTGTATGCCGACCAAAAGAAATATTACAGAAATAAAAGCAC
Organism: Pleurodeles waltl; assembly: GCF_031143425.1. Classification (NCBI taxonomy): domain Eukaryota; kingdom Metazoa; phylum Chordata; class Amphibia; order Caudata; family Salamandridae; genus Pleurodeles; species Pleurodeles waltl. Next base: position 577,476,408 of record NC_090448.1, read on the forward strand.
AACATATGTTAGATAAGGAAATAGCTGAAATGATGAGCATAAATATACAAGATGAATATTTAGATTATCCTAGAAAGACGAATGTCTTCAGCTAATGCTGAAAGGGTCGTCTCTTGTAGTTTAGCAGCGATTAGATTAAGCATTAGCAGAAGACATCTTGTATTTAGTAACTATTGTGAACATTTCGCGGAATCCATTTTGTATTCATGGCAGCCATTTTCTCTGCCACATGCTGCCATGTTCTCACCATGTGCTCTGTCCTACCTTTCTGTTAACTACTCTTGAAAATCTGCCTAGTGACAAGTTATATTTAGCATCTCCCACTTTTGCACATGCTCAGTAAGGTCTGCAGCTGTTAGTCTTTGAAAACTGTTAGCTCCTCCTACCTGTCGACTGTGCATTTCCACATGACCTAACATGTATGCAAGTCTTGCTTCTATAATTGTCCACCTCCTTTTAGCCCCTGCGTGGGTATAAAAGGACCATGCTCTCTCAGTTCAGTGTGCTACTTCAGACATTACCAAAGGGTGCTGTTTGAACTGTGGTACCACCTCATGAGGTTAAATAAACTTTGTCTTTTATTTCAGTTTCTGTGCCAACTTCTTCCTACATGGTCTGAGGACTTTGTGCAGAGAAAGGTGAACCCCTTGCACTAGGAGGCCTTGCTGAGGCTTACTTCAACAGTGGGACATCTTTTGCAACATGCAGGAACCCGCTGGCATCTTCCTAGGGTGCATTTCTGCAGTCTTCGTCCAACCGGGGACTTTTCTTTTGCACCCTCTTCTGGGTTGGCAGGGGCTCCTGTCCTTCCTGGAACTTCTTTCAACTTCCTGATTTGGTCTCCTTCTTTTGCGGGTCTTCAGGTCCAGGAGTCCAGCAGTTGTTGTTTGCAGGCTTGGTTGGTTAATGCAATATCCCAATCACGATGTGTAGTGTGTCCTAAGGAAACTTGCAGTACTTTAGTCCTGCTTTTCTGGGCTTTGGGGTGGGGTAATTTACTTACCTTTACAGTATTCTGACTCTCCAGTGATTCTGCACAGGGGGGAATTCGTGATTCTCATTCCACTTTCTTAGTATATGGTTTGTGTTGCCCCTAGACCTATTTTCTCCCATTGCAGTCTATAGCATTTCCTATTGTTTGTACTATCCTATGTCTAATTATTGCTTTATGTTGATGTCTAATGTATGTATTGTGTATAATACTTACCTCCGGAAGGAGTATTGCCTCTCAGATATTTTTGGTATTGTGTCACCCAAATAAATACCTTTATTTTTGGTAACACTGACTATTGTCTTTACTTGTGGATAAGTAATGTGTAACTATAAGTGGTATTGCATGAGCTTTGGATGTCTCCTAGTTCAGCCTAAGCTGCTCTGCTATAGCTACCTCTATTAGCCGAAGCTGCTAGAACACTACTACTTCACTAATAAGCGATAACTGGACCTGGTATAAGGGTAGGTACCCAAGGTACCCACTACAAACCAGGCCAGCCTCTTACATTAGGAGATTCAGTTGGAGGTGGAGAATCGGCTGCAGGGACGGGAGGTGGTAGTCACATAGCTTGCTTATTGACACTAACTATTATACTCACTAGCTACAAGGCCATCATGGTGACTCATGATCATGTACCTCCTGCTTTACAAGCTACAGCAGTGGCTGAGTTATGACCTCTTCTATCTGCAACTTAGCAAAAACTCCATTAATGTACATTCAAAACGATGGGTTGATGGAAATGGCAAAGAACAGAAGGTTAAACGAAAGGATGGATGAAATGTGTGAAATGAAAAAATACATTGGTGAGTATTGGGTAAATGGATGGACGGGCAAAAGGGTTATTGAAAGAAAGGGTGGATCCTGAATGGATGGATAATCGATTGGAAATTTTAGAGAAAGACTAGAAGTGAGAAAGTTAAAGCTTAAATCATGGTGGCTATGGATGAATATAGTAGGAAGAGTGAAAGGATGACTGATTAATTGCTTTGATGAATAAACAAGGGAACCCTTCCGGAAAGGGGCATGCTGCTCACCTACTTTGCATACTTTGTTTTATGTTTATTAAAGCTATGGTTCAAATACGGGGTATTTTTTGTTGTTGTTCTAATTCCTTGACTGACTGTATTTGTTGAGCGTGGCAGATATATATCCCACCCTTCCCATTGCATTTCGCTACCCATGAACGAAGAAGTTCAGTATGTTTCAGTTTGTGACTGCACTGTTGGCTGTGCAATGTGCATCTGATTCAGTTAATGTGGCATTTACACAGTTTTCAATGCAATAAAAAAAAAACACACAAGGTGTGTTTCTCTTCACACACTCAGTCACCTTTTGTTACTCCTTTATTCTAGGGGTGGGCGGAGCTCATGGAGTTCTACTCCATGGAATTCTGCGGAGTTGGATTAAAACTCTGTGGAATTCTGCAGAGTTCCCCGTGCGGTGGAGTTGTACCTGTCCTACTGGCACTCGGGCCCAAATGCGCCTGATCTCAGCAGTGCTAAACAGGGTCGGGCTTGGATAGCCAGGCCTGACCATGCTTAACGTTTCTGATATCGTGTGCATTCCTCTAGGCAGTGAAAGCTGCCATTTCAGGCCTCTTGTGCTGACACAGCCCACCGGTCTGGAGCCTGCTGCTCTCCACACCTGCACACTTCCCTTCACAAATTTGCTACGGAGGGCCAAGCACAGCCCCTGTCTTGCACCTCCTTGCAATTGTTTCTTGTGACTTACACAAAGCCTCAGACTGCCATTTCTTTAGGGCCAGCACTAGTAGCAGCAGCAAAGCAGCTCATCATAGGTAGCCTGATATTTTTTAGCCTTGCTTGCCACTGGGCTCTAAGGCACTCTTTCAGGCCACAAACATCTCTATCTGGTGGGGGCTGCTGGACTACCACTCAGCACACAGCTGGTGCTCCCCCGGTCTCCAGCTCTCCCTGCTGGCACCATAACCCATAGCACCACTTCCTTTCCCAGGGCCTCTTAGGAGACAGATTCTTATCAAGTGGAGCTCTGACAGAAAGTTTCCTTTTTTCCAAGCACAGACCTCCCTCATATACAAATCCTGTCCATGCCCAGTGCCGGCCTGCCATGTGCACATAGAAGAGAACGTGAAACAAGGGTCTCACCTGGGTCCCAGCGTCCCTGTTGCCAATAACCCGGCTCTCTGCTGGATCTGGAGCTGGTGCAGTCCTGCAGCTTGCAGCAGCTCCACACCACCAATATCGGGCTGAGTGTGCACGGCAGCCCAGTTATGTGCCACACAGTGAAAATGCAGACTTTCTGCCCTTGTGACCTGTAACTGGGCTGCAGTGTGCACATGTTGAGCTCCGCAGCTGGAGCTAGTGGGGTTTTTGTCTGGACTCCGCACTCAGTTATGACTAGACTTCTGCCACCCCTTCTTGCTCTGACATGGCATTGCTGGAGAGCACCCTTCAGCTGATGGGCAGTATGGAGTGCCAGCTCGCAGGATAGAGCACAGCCTGGACCAGCTCCAGACCCAAATAGACAATTCCCTCTTCTAAGCCCTTTTAAAAAAAATGTGTTTGGGTGGGAGGAATGTTTTGTGGGTGGAGAGGGTGGGAAGCGAGTTAGGACTGAGTTTTATTCACTTTGGACTTTTGTTAGACTTTTAGGGAAGAGGACATTTGTTTGGGGAGAGGGGTGGCTCTGTTGTGGGTAGAAAGGGAGTTTTTTCCATTTGCAAAAAAAAAGGGATAATTTATTCTACTTCATTTATGCCTCAAAAGTTTATTTTGTGTTTTACTTTGCACTGTTGTATTTTAATGTTGTCTATTTTTTAAATCTGTCATTTACTTATACCTTTGCTCTACTGCCCTTCATAACTATAGTGACCACTAGGGAATGATTGCCTTTGCCTATTTTGCCTATAAAAACCTAGAAACACACAAACAAAATATTCTTCAGTAGAAGTGCATTTCTAACTAACCAAGTTCACTTCAATCCAAAGTTCTCCTCATACCTGAAAAGATGAAGCAAGGGCTGATACCTCAGTCATCTTACTGCAGGGTTTTCCCAAGGTAGCATCTTAACTTGAGAGGGTGGTAGTAGTAGTATCAGGCTAGTGTGCTAACAGGGAAGTCACAAGGTGCCACTCCCACCAATGCAAACTCCAACTGCAGGATTATTCAATGGGTTATCCTCTCTGTCAACTAAATGGAAAGAAAACAAAGAGCTAGTTAGGAAGACTGAGACCTGACTACCACAATGGCAGTATTTGACACACAACAAAGAAGACCTGATATGATAATAAAAACTAGGAATGTCAACTTCTTCTGAGCAATGGGAAGTTAGTATTTAATGAAAACTAAACTTAGGAAATGAAATCCTTGAGTCAGGAAAAGTAGGCTCCGAGTCAGTAGTGGTCAGACAAGGTTAAGCATCTATGCAACACAAGACCTTAGTGATGATGTTTATGGGGCCGATGTGGAATATTGCTCAGGTAATATAAGGCTATTCAGTAAGATAGTGTCACTTTCACCACATCCACCCCAACATGTATGTGATCAATTTATGGTGTAAAATGAATTCACACCTTAATAAATCACATAGACCTGGGGAAGAGGGTTAGGGGCTGAATGAATGGATAGGGAAAGAGATTTAGGAAAAAGTGTGACCACAGAAAATAAACCATTACAATGTTCATCAGGGTGCTGAGCAGCACACCATCATCAATCTGTTGTGGAAGTGAACGATAAAGAGATAAGCATAACCCAGTTGATTTAAATGCATTGCAAATGGTCATTCTGCCCCATAGAGACCCAAGGTAGTATATCTCTAAATGTTATGTTTCTAGGTTTGGAAAATACAAGCTATGGAGGACTGAAGATAACCCACCCAGATCGAATATGATTGTTTAAAGGAAAATTATACTATATTGCCAAATTGGGGGGTGCATCTCCATTCTTCTTGGAATGTCCGTCACTCTTGTGTGCCTGGCTGAATGTGTCTGGTAGATAAGCTGGAGTGTTGAGCTTGCACTAAGTTTTGTTTGTGCAGGAGAGGACAAGGAGAAGGCCTGTGTTTGAAAAACAGTAAATGTATTATAAAGAGAAGGAAAAGTACAAAAAGAAGCAAGGTAGGCTTCATGAGGGGTCAGGACTGTATCAACAAGGCTCAGAAGCAGAGCAAAAACATAAAGGGGAGTTTCATGCTTTGAGCCATTAATGCAGCAAACACATAGTCAGCAGAATTGCCCAAATCAACACACCTCTCTCCAGTTCACAGAGCTGAGTAAGTACTAGGCCTCACATTTTTCACAATCATTGTGGCTTCTCTTTGAAGTCTATAACATTCTACTTCTAGGGGGTGAGCTAGTCCCACCCTGAGTTCTTCCATCCTCCTCCTCCTGATTCTGAATAACTCAGTCCCAGTCCCAAACCAAATAAGGTAGACCTGTGGAGTGTACTGATGTTGAAGAACAAACTGAGAAATAGAATTAGAGTATTCTGTGTAGATTTGTGTTTGGTAACTGAAGTGACTCGTCTGGTGTCTGAGGAATGAGAAAAAAGTAGTGAACCCTGCAGGTACATTTCTCTAAGTTTGAAAGGCTAATCACTTTCAGGAAAAAAAGATCACCCATCAACCCTCAAACGTTGCAAATCATTGAAATCAAGTTTACAAATTTGTTAAACTCTCTCCCTCATTGTCAAACACCATATACATCACAAATCGTCACTCACAATAACTCAATATATCACCACTCATTGGTGCAATAGTTAGTAGTTACCTCTTCAAATCCAAGCACAGTGGTTGATACAAAGTTTTATATCCTCTTTGATGGTAGAAACACATTGGAATTTGGCACCGGCACTCTTTTAATCAATGATTTTCTGGAGCAGCCCTGCTGGGTGATGTAAAAAAAGGATTGGCAATGGCACGTGAGTGAGGCAGGCATTGACTCCAATGTCCTGAGGGGAATGTGTGGACTTCTCCACTGCACACAGGTCCAATTCCAATCCAGCCATATTTGTGACCAAAAAATTGGTAGGGGAGTATAAATCCGACACACTCATAATGATCCACTAACAATTTCTTTTTGCAAAGAAAGAAAGAAGTTCAAAAACAAATATTTAAAACATTATATGATGGTACTGTCATACTCAGTCTGAGAGGTATAGTTTGTCCTCAAACTCATGTTGGTGAACCACAAGTTAGTCAACAAACACATTTAATTCTGACCAATCATCCTTTTCCTCCTCCCATGGTGTTTCAGGAACGGTGTAATCGGGTGGTATGAAATGCTGGTTAACTTTGATCTTGGTAAATCTCTCTACATTTTGAGGTGAGTGACTGGTCCTTCTCACTGTTCAACTGCACCAGCAGCACTGAACACAAGCTCAGCAGAGACACTGGCTATAGGACAAGCCAGATACTTTATTACCAGCCTCCTGAGCTATGGTCATTGGCTTAGCTTCCCATATTAATACACCAATGGGTTTTGAACCATATATACCACTTTTGGGTCATCAAGATAATCCTGGAACATCCTCTGAAGTGTCATTGGTGCTGCCACTTGCTTGGCCTCTTTTGCCTTCACCTCTGCACTGGACCAAGGCCACTTGTAACCATGCGAATGCTGAGGTTAGGTCTGATTCTTCTGATGCTGTTGTTGCCGGTGTTCTTGTTGCTGGCTGTGAGACAAGATTACCCTCTCTGGAAGTTGAAAGCTGCACCTCAGATCTGCACAGTGTGAATCTAACTTCCAGCCATTCTTCTTCCAGTTCTCTGGCTTGCTTAACAATCCATCTATTGTATTTTGAAACATTCCCTTCAGAAAAAGGAATTAAAGTGGAAAGAATTTTTATGTAGCGTGGATCAAGTAGGGTGGCACAGATGTACTCTTTAGACGAGGTAATGTAATTTTGCTGTCTTGTATTGCAAGTCAAGCGAAGCCGAGGCTCTCAACAAAGGCATGTGCTTCTGAGTTTTTGTTTTTGTTTTGTTATGAACTTTTCAGGTACCTTCTTTAGCTACTCTTGTAGCAGATGCAACAACGGGATAGCTTGGTCCATCATACTGTCCTCCTTGCTACCTTCCCTCGTGAAAACCTCAAAAGGGAGCAGCATCTGTTTCATGCATTTGACTAGGCCTCCTTGGTCCGCATCCATGGTGATAGCTTTCCTCCTCTTTGAATGACACAGTCATTGATATGTCTGTACTGCTCAAACATATGTTGCAGCATACATTAGGTCAGTGGTCTTCAAACTTTTTAATGCCACGCCCCCCAATTGAAAAATAAAAATCATTGGGCCCCCCCTCAGAATTTTTCACAATTATTTTAGAAAGATGGCAATGTTTAAATAGGTCTAAACCTATTTAAACATTGCAGTTAAGTATTGTTACCTTTTTAAAACTGCAATAACATGCTTTTGCTTAAAACAAAGGCATGTTATCTGTATAATATTTCTTTTGGCCAGAGTTTGGCGCCCCCCCTGGGATCACTTGAGGCCCCCCAAGGGGGGCCCGCCCTCCAGTTTGAAGACCTCTGCATTAGGTTGAGTTCCAAGGTGTTGTCACCTCCTGTATCAGGGCTTTAACTGGTACTGTGTTAGCACGCTGAATAATCCGCAACATCTTCTATGCTTTAAAAGAATGGCTGAAATGAGTGCAGATTTATCTGCAGGTGGGTAGTGTGTTGCTGAATATGTCTTCTTTTTTTAGAAAGTCTTGCACAACCAGCTTGATACAGTGTTCCAAACACAGGACCCTGAAATAGCCACCTTCTGCCATGGTCTTGACCATTGTCCATAGCAACAAATCCAGTTCGGAGACCTGTGGGTGGTAGCCATTAAGACTCCTTGCTATTGAATTCATCCAAGATGTTTGCAGCTGTATGAGATTTCTCATTAGCAAACATGGTTACTGCTGCATGTTGCCGAACGTTCTTAAAATTTTCTTCAGGGTGAAGACATTTAGATAGCTTTTGTTTTACTGCTGCAAAAGAGAGCCAGTGTGCAGTGATGCACATGTATTTAGGAGCCTGACAACTGGTCCACATGCCTGTCGTCAAGTGGAAAGTGTGGCCAACACCTTGCTGCAAAGCTTGTCCAACCAATTATAGCACATCGTGATGCAGTGTTGGAACAGCAACTCTGGCAAAATAAGACCAACTTGGAACCTTCCATTCCAGGCAGATGGCTGCCACAACTTCTAAGAATCCACAAATGAAAAAGGGAGGAGGTCCAGCACTTACATTTTTGCCAGCTTCTCATTGTACAACCGTGCCTTTGGGTGGTTGTGGTTGGATGCCCATAACAGTAGTCTGGATTGTGTTTTTTTCTGGGGCCACTGACACAGGCAACATTTGAGAAGCAGGTAGTACTAGACACAATGTATATCATGGTGCAGCCACCGTATGCTGTGGTGTCTCCATCTGACTCTTAGGGCCTGATTTAGGAAAACTTAGCACCGCCTTTATGTCATTTTTTTATACAAAAGCGGCACAGACGTACAAAATATAATTATATATTGTAAGTTTTAGCCACTTTTGAGTAAAAAAATGACATAAAGGTGGCGTTAACTTTTCATAAATCAGGCCCTTAGTCTTCCTGTGCCAATGGGAGGTCACTCAGGCGGATGATTCTGGAGCACTGCTGAGGACAGGGATGCTTTGCTTAAGGATGTCACCCTTTCACTCCTCACCTTCCACCATGATTTGACCAGTTGTAGGTGATGTTTCCCTTCTCTCCTCACCTTACCAACTATAAGCATGTTCAGCAATTTTTAAGGTGCTCCTCCCACTGGATTGCATGTGTGTTTTTTTCATATGGGTCGTCTGGTCTCCAGTACCATAATGTGAACCAGGTGTCCCTCGATGAACACTCATATTGCAAATGAAGCATCTTGCATTGTTCTTCTACTGTTTGCTAATCGTAAAAAATATACCAAGCTGGGGTGAAGTACTTTCTTACTGGGCCATTGCCAATACATGAAGAAGAACTGGAAGTAGGTGGGTGCGTTGATTTCTCTGAAGTGCATACTTCTACTGAGGTAGGGGTTGGTGCAGGTCTCATCTGGGGCCTTACAAGTATAGGAGCTGGTGGTGCTGCCTGTGCCATATCTCTCGGAGCAGGTTGGATAGCACTGTTGAATTTCTCTGTTCCAGCTCACACAATGACCGGCTCATCATCCTCCTCATGATCACCCCCTTCCATGATGCTAAGGCTTTCTGGAACTTCTCTTTTTCCTTGCCTCTCCTGCATCTCCTGCATCTCCCAGGTGCCGCTGTGGTCCACTACATGTCCCTATCATCGTCATGAGAAGTAGTGCTTGGAGAAGATGGTGTTGTAGTACCCTTCCTTTTTCTTTATGGCAGTGGCACTAAGCTGCACAAGCGGAAGAGATTGGAGTACTGAAAGCACTGTACAGGACTTCTCAGTGGCTATACTGCGGGCGATGTGATGTCTCTTCTCTTGTGCACCCAAAAGTAACCAAGCAAGAAAAGCATGTAGTTAGTAAAACATGGCATAGTTGCAGGTTGAAACAGTACAAACAAATGCAATATTAGTGTGGTTGGTTACTTATGGAATAAATACCAATTTAATCAAATATTGTAAATCAAACCACAATACCACAACATAAAACTTCATTTCAAATCAGGCAACGCAAATGAAGATATAACTCTTTGCTTTATCCCATCCATTGTCAAAGAGATATCTGTGGTAGTCAGAGAGCGGTACATGGGTAAATGGAATTATGTTGAAAAAAAAACTGTGGTAAAAAAAAGAATTATGCTGCTGATGTGTCTGCAGTGCACTGCAGCCAGGGTGTTCAGGAGGACATGGAATTATTATACACCTAAAAAAACTGAAAGTTGGCGTACAGCTGTGCACCTATGATGGACGAATCAAGGCAAAATGCAGAATTAAATATATTAAAAGAATAAACAATTTAAAAAAAAACACAAATTAAAACATTAAAATAGAAAAACAAGAAATTAAAAAATCAATAACATATTAAAATTAAAATAACCTTTAAAAAATAAAATGAAAAATGAAAAACAAAAAATACAAATTGAAATAGAACATTGAAATAAAAATTAGAAATAAAAATGTAAATACAAAATTCAAGTAAAAAATTAAATTTAAAAAATGATCAATAATTGCCAATGTGTATGGGAGGACAAGAAGAAAAAAAAGCTATTGTGAGGAAAGGGCAAATGAGGCAGAAATGGAAGGAAATGATATAAACATTGTTCATCAGAATCATATTCTATTATAATACATGTACTACAAAGATCCCGAAGCATATAAACCTACAGGGGTATTCCATCAATCCATGGAAGCCGATGGCAACAGCACACTGGGTGGATGCACAAAACGTCATCCAGCCACATGGTCAAACAACAATAACAAGGAGGAAGGAGGTATGGGTAACAAAGAACACATGCAAGCCTTTGGCAAAGGCACACTGGCTGGTGCACAAAATGGCCTCCAGCCACATGGTCAAACAATAACAAAAAGGAGCAAGGAGGCATTGCAAGCAAAGAACACATGCAAGCCTACAGCAAGAAGACACTGGCTGGATGCACAAAATGGCTGCCAGCCACATGGTCAAACAACAAGGAGCAAGGAGTCATGGGAAAAAAGAGCACATGCAAGCCTGTGCCAAAAAGAAACTGACTGAATGCAGAAAATGTCAACCAGCGACATGGTCTAACAACAACAACAAGGAGGAAGGAGGCCTGTGGAACAAAGAAAACATGCAATCCTATGGCAAAAAGACACCGGCTGGATGCACAAAATGGCTGCCAGTTACATGGTCAAACAACAACCAACAAGAAGCAAGGAGGAATGGGGAACAAAGAGCATATGCAAGCTTACTGCAAAAAGACACTGACTGGATGCACAAAATGGCCACCAGACACATGGTCAAACAACAACAATAAGGAACAAGGAAGCATGGGGAACAGAGACCTTATGCAAGCCTATGGCAAACGAACACTGGCTGCATGCACAAAATGGCTGCCAGCAACATGGTCAAACAGCAAGAAGAACAAAAAACACATGCAAGCCTTTGGCAAAGACACACTGGCTGAATGCACAAAATGGCTACCAGCCACATGGTCAAACAACAACTGTGAACAAGTAGGCATGGAGAACAAAGAACATATGCAGGGTCTATGGACATAGACTACACAAAATAACCCCTGGCCACATGGCATGGAGAACAAACACAAATGGTTGATGATGGCAAACACACACACACACACACACACTGGCCGTAAGGAGGCATGGTGGTATCACTGAAGAAAACACCAGCATTAGTTCAGTAATGCAAATGCAAAACACAAAAATTAACTGAGCTATACAAATTTCCAAATAAGACACAACCTACTATACCTTCAAATAGTACCCAACGACATATACACTTTTTGCAACAACTAAAAATGAAATGCAAACAATAGCCAGCATTTGTAAATTAGTCCAATGCCACTCCTGTCCTAAATTAATTTTTAAAAACATATACCACAGAAACAATTATTTCATGCAGTGATGTCTATTTCTGCCGAGCCAACATGATTGATAGCCCTGTAGAAATCTAGGCCACATAGGAAAATAATACTGCAAATGTTACAAAGATGGTGAAAAGGTACTGAGGAATGCAACAATTTTCCTTTACAAAAGATGAAAAATCAATGAAATGCCATGTAAATAATACCTAGGCCCAAACTGAAAGTCAAGGCCACCCACCACGATAAAATTTTAAAATCAAATTAAATTACAAAGCATTGCTGATGCATACCCAAGCAAACAAACAACACCCCTATAGAATAGTTTTTTACTTGTGTGATTTCCCACAAACAAATTCCATAAATCCAAAATAATATCCGGGAGACAAAGAGAATGAACTGTCCACCTTGAAATCCAAGGGAAAAGTGACCAGAGGTGGACAAAGCACTGGGAGGAACAGGAAGTTGGAGTCACTTTCTCCTGTGGGAAATAAAACGCTTCTCACACTAAAAAAACCTTTGAGGGTCCTTTGGAGAAGAAAATCCACTCAATAATCTCTTTTTGATTAGATTTAGATGCATCTATAGTAGAAAATCTACTCTAGGTGCGTTCGCGCTTGCAGCACTGTTTTGGATGCTGCTGCAGCCGGAAGTAATGTGAGAGAATGTGAAGTTTCACATGCATGGCTGGAAGCAGCATGATTCAATGTGAAGTCTCATGCATATGGCAGAAAGCAGCGAGATAAAACATTACGGTGGTCATTACAACCCTGGTGGTCGGTGTTAAAGCGGCGGTTAAACCGCAAACAGGCCGGCAGTAAAATAAATGGAATTACGATCGTGGCGGAAACCGCCAACATAGACAGCCACTTTAACACTACGATCGCCAAGGCGGTACAAACAAACACCGCAGCAGTAACCGCCAACAGACAGGCGGAAGACAATGTACCGCCCACAGAATTACAACAGTACAATCCACCACCTTTTCCGGGGTGGATTCACCGCGAACAAAAACACGGTGGAAACAGGACTTTGAAGGGGAAACGCTCACCTCTACACACACCACGAGGAACCAGGACACCATTGAACCAGAACTTCAGATACTCCCAGCCTTTATCTTCCTGCTCCTCTACCAGGAGCACGAACGCCGGCGGCGAAGAACACGGTGAGTACTGCACCTACGACACAGTGTGGGGGGGAGGGAAAAAACAGTGACACACACATGCAATACGCAACACCCCCACCCTCACCCACTACAACACACACACAAATACAGCATGATACATTACAGTTACACCCTCCAACCCCCCCGGAAGGATGCAAGGACAAAAGGAAATGTGTCGAATAAATGTGAAACATTCAATTACATGAATCAAAAATATTTACATATATATACATTTACACTATAAACAACTATATACACCAAGAACACAAGTCCAAGGGATTCCACCATCATAGTCCGTGGACCACTGGGCCCAGAAGGCATGGGCGTGGCCCACACTCAATACCCGAACAAGACAGAGAGAACACTGCTGGGGCATCAGATAGAAATAAAACAGGCACCTCAAGGGTAACGGAAGGGGGGGCACCTCAGCCGGATGAGTGCACGACGCCAGATCCACGAGGGGGCTCCATGCCCACTGTTCAATCCTGGGGAGTGCAAAGCCACCGTCTCTCAAGTCTCTACAGTGGGTGGGTTGCCCACTGTTCAATCCTGTGGAGTGCAAAGCCACAGTCTCTCAAGTCTCTACAGTGGGTGGGTTGTCCACTGTTCAATCCTGGGAGTGCAAAGCCACAGTCTCTCAAATGGATAACAGTCTCCACTGGTTCTGGAAGGGGCTTGGTGCCCAGAGTGCTTCATCCTGCCAAGGACAGAGGTAGTGGATGTAACTCTCCACTGGTTCTGGAGAGGGCTTTGTGCGCAGAGTGCTTCATCCTGCCAAGGACAGAGGTAGTGGATGTGAATCTCCACTGGTTCTGGAGGGGGCTTTGTGCCCAAAGTGCTTCATCCTGCCAAGGACAGAGGTAGTGGATGTCTTTCTCCACTGGTTCTGGAGGGGGCTTTGTGCCCAGAGTGCTTCATCCTGCCAAGGACAGAGGTAGTGTATGTAACTCTCCACTGGTTCTGGAGGGGGCGTTGTGCCCAGAGTGCTTCATCCTGCCCGTGGCGGCCTCAGTAGCATTGTAATCATTGGCGCTCACTGTTCTGCAGTGGTGCTGGCGGTCTTGTCCTGGGCAGCGGGGCTGCTGGTGGCGGTCTTATCCCGGGCAGCGGGGCTTCTAGCGGTCTTGTCCTGGGCAGAGGTGCTGCTGGTGGCGGTCTTGTCCTGGGCAGCAGGGCTGCTGGTGGCGGTCTTGTCTTGGGCAGAGGGGCTGCTGGTGATGGTCTTGTCCTGAGCAGCAGGGCTGCTGGTGGCGGTCTTGTCCTGGGCAGCGGGGCTGCTGGTGGCGGTCTTGTCCTGGGCAGTGGGGCTGCTGGCGGTCTTGTCCGCCATGCTGATCTTCCCAGACTTGCCGGTTTTACTGTGCCCCTTCCCCACCTTGAATGGTGTTGCAGCTGTCTCCACACTCCCAACTATACCCCTGGGAGCAGCTTTGGTGGCTGATTTCTTTCCCCTCTGCTGCCGGGAACTGGACAACTTTTTATGCTTGACAGGTGGGGGACTGTCCGTGCTCTGGCTCCTTGCCACACTGGCTGCCCTGCTGCCTGGTGCATTCTAGAATCCGGTGACTACTGGCGCCACTGGTCCCGCCGATGTGGTGGCTGAGGTGCTAGGTTGGGACCTGGAGAGTCGGGCCCTAGGAGACTGAATGGGTGGGGGAGGTGAGGGAAAGAGGTCAAGGTTGGACAGGAAAAGTTTCTTAGGAACACTGGGATGGGTAGCTGGAGGGGGTTTTGGAGAGGAGAAAGAGGTAGTGGTTGTAGGAGGTGTACATTTGCTGACTTTGGGTGAAGGTGCATGGGCTGGAGGCTGTTGTGAGGTGGATGGCTGTTGGGTGTGTGTGTGGCTACGTTTGTGTACCTTGGGAGGTGGCCTCACAGACACACTGGGAGAGGACACAGGGGACGTGGGAAGGGTAGTGGGGTTGGTGACTGCATGTGAGCGGGGTGTGGTGGTGGGTGTGCTGGTGATGGACGTAGTGGCTGAGCATGTAGTGCATGCAGGTGTGAGTGGAGACGAGACAGGGAGGGAGGAGGGAGAGGAGGAGGAGGGGACACAGTGGAGACAGTGGATGTTGGTGTGTCTGCATGTGTCTGAGGCTTGCGTGAGTGCCTGTGGGATGTGTGGTGCTTACGTTTGCCTGAGCTTCCCTTGTGTGTTGAGGTGTGTGCATGCTGGTCTGATGGCGTGCTTGGGATAGGCTTAGGCACAGGGGTTGGGTCTGGGTGGAGGAAGTTGGAGGGGGGAGGCTAGAGACAGGGACAATGGCTGCCATCAGTGCTGAGGCCAGAGTCTTAAATGCTCGCTGAAGGGATGCCTGACCAGAGTGAATGCCCTCCAGGTATGCATTGGTTTGTTGCAACTGCCTCTCTACACCCTCGATGGCATTCAAAATGGTAGACTGCCCAACAGTGAGGGACCTGAGGAGGTCAATGGCCTCCTCACTGAGGGCAGCAGGGGTGACTGGGGCAGGGCCTGAGGTGCCTGGGGCGAAGGTGATGCCCACCCTCCTGGGTGAGCGGGCACGGGGCAAAAGCTGAGGGGCTGCTGGGAGGGCGCTGCTGGTAGAGGGGGTGGCAGCTGTACCTGTAGATGCGGGGGGCACAGATGGGCCCGCCACCGCAAGGGAGCTCCCATAAGAGGAGAAATCCGTATCGCTGGTGTCAGCTCCTGTCCCCGCCTTGGAGCTCCCCTCCCCCTCTGTCCCACTGGTGAATTTAGACTCCGTAGTGTCACCCTCCAGGGCCATGTGGGATGCAGCTCCCTCTTGCTCCGGTGCCACTGCTCCTCCGGCTGATGATGCTAATGCACACAAGAACAGGGAGACCACAAAAAGGGGGGGAAGACAGAAGAAAGACATGTTGAGTGCATGCAATACCGCTACCGTTGGCAGACACTATAGACACAGAAGCCCCCTGCACTATGCCCCGCACTTGGAGTGCACTGTTCAATCCCAGGAACATGGGTTACAAGGCTATGCCCGATTGCTGCACACATGGATGTCACAGGAGCCTGACTAGGTGTAGTTGCCACTGTACACAGGTGGGGTGGGGTGCCACAGGGACTGCCTTAAGTAGGATCCTTGACTACTAAACTCGCCCTGGCCTAGGGGAACCCACAGCCACCTCCCCCACCCAGACACCTACAATTCTTGCTGAATCAGCAGAATGAGAGTGCACTCACCCCCTTGTTGCTGCTGTGATGCCCTCAAGTGCCCATCCAACTCTGTGTACGCCACTGCCAGGATCCTGATCATCAGGGGGGTTATGGTGCGACGGGCACACCTCCCACGTTTGGAGGCCATCCCCAGCTGGGCATCCGCTGTCTTCTTGCTCCAGCGGCGAATGTCCTCCCATCTGTTCCGGCAGTGGGTGCTCCATCTGTGGTAGACCCACGGGGTCCGGACTTCCTTGCCGATGGCACTCCAAATGTCCTTCTTCTGGTGGGCGCGGACCTACAGGAATTGTACAGGGGAAAAAGAGAAGTAATTACCATCTGCACTGTCACAGTCACTGTCCCGCATCCCTACCCTTGCCATGACGCACATGCACTCACCGGCTTTTCATGCACACCTCATTCTCACCCCCCCTTCTTTCATCCCCCCTTACTCCACACAGGCATTGCCCATACAGCATCCTCACAGTGTACTTACCTGTTTGTCTGGAGTACCGTAGAGTAGCGTGTACTGGGGAAGGACCCCATCCACAAGTTTCTCCAAGTCCTCCTTGCTGAAGGCAGGGGCCCTTTCCCCAGACACAGGAGCCATTGTCTCTTCCAGACTGAGGTCACAGCAGCACTTGCAGTGTAGGTCCTCTCCTGTCGAAGATCAGGTATCAAGTGATTGAACAGAGAGAAAATGGCGGTCACGTCCGCGGCGTACATCGTCATTGGCTCCTGGGACCAATAGGGTCCAATGTTAACCAATGCAGGATTGCGCTGTGGTCTTCGACCGCCTACCGCGACGCTGTACAACACCACCACAGTTACCTCATATCCCCTTGTCCCACTTTACAGGTCAGGCAGCCGCCATTTTCATGGTCCCACATGGCATTATTTTTGACTGCGTTACACATATCTAGGCCTTGCCTAAACACTCATACAGGCAAATTTTTATTTATGAATATTTTCAGAGTAAGCTGTGTTTACTCTGAGTTGGTTGACTCTCTGCTCGCTGTTTTCCTCTATAGGCATCGTCCGCTGGGGCATGTGAGGAGATGGCGGCATCCTCCGGTGTACAGATCGCGGGTGGACCTGTCGACAATGGAGGAGCAACATGTGATCATCACCTACAGGCTTGATCGTGCCACAATCCAGGAACTGTGTGCCCAGTTGGAGCCAGACCCGATGTCAGCTATCCGCCATCCCACAGGAATTCCCCCCTCAAGTGCAGGTGCTGTCAGTACTCCATTTCCTAGCAAGTGGGTTTTTTCAAACTACAGTGGCCATAGGATCAGGGATGTCCCAGCCTATGTTTTCCAACGTGTTGTCCAGAGTGTTGCCTGCCCTGCGGAGCTACATCGTTTTCCCTCAGGTGGAGGATTTGCCTACAGTGAAAGGTGATTTCTATGCCCTGGGACATATCCCCAACATCATAGGTGCCATTGACGGGACACATGTGGCCTTGGTCCATGAATGTGCAGATGGTGTGTTTGGCAGACCAGTACATCTCACATGTTAATGCCAAATTCCCTGGCTCAGTGCATGACTCTTACATCTTGTGGAATAGCAGCATCCCTTAACTCCAGAGGCACTGGGTGTAGCTATTAGGTGAGCACATGGACCCAATACAGTGGGAATAGTTGTCTGGGTCTGTGGATGTCCCTATGAGTTAGTGTGTGTCTAACAGTTGTCCCTCGCCATTTGCAGGTGACTCTGGTTACCCCAACCTGTCATGGCTACTGACCCCAGTGAGGAATCCCAGGACAAGGGCAGAGGAACGCTACAATGAGGCATATGGGCGAACTAGGAGGATTATAGAGCGGTCCTTCGGCCTCCAGAAGGCCAGGTTCCAGTGCCTCCATATGACAGGTGGTTCCCTATCCTACTCACCAAAGAAGGTATGCCAGATCATCGTGACATGCTGTATGCTTCACAACTTGCCTTTGCGACGACAGGTGCCTTTTCTGCAGTAGGATGGTCCAGATAGAGGTCTTGTGGCAACTGTGGACCCTGTGGACAGTGAAGACGAGGAAGCAGAAGAAGAGGACATCGACAACAGGAACGCGGTGATCCTGCAAAACGTCCAGTGAGACACAGGTAAGAAGACAACACTGCCTGCTACATCTGATTTAAATCTACTACCTCTCTACTGTCTGTCATTTTCACCCAGTGTATGGTCACTGAGTTGTCACTTTCCCTTACGATTTCACAGATGTGCTTTGTTTCCTCATGGGCTACAGCTGTGTGACATAGATATGTTGACATTACATTTGAAAGAGGATTTTGCCAACGTAATTGCTAATGTCCAAAGGGGCATAGGAAGTGGAGCTGGGGAAGTTTAAGGATGGACAGGGTGACAAGGTGGGACAAAAGGATGACAATCAGGGTGGTCTCATTTCTGGTGGTGGTCTTGGCATCGTTCTCTGTCTTTGTCCTGGATCTCAGGGACCGTTTGCGGGGTGGTTCTCCCTCTGCAGGGGGTGGGGTGCTGGTGTGGTGGTCCTGTGGCGGTGCCTCCTGTCCACTAGCACCGGCGGAGGTGGTGGGCAGTTCATCGTCCATGCTAGTGTCAGGGGCCCCTTGTTGTGCCACAGTGTCCCTCCTGGTGTTCACGAGTTCCTTCAGCACCCCTACAATGGTGCCCAGGGTGAAATTGATGGATTTGAGTTCCTCCCTGAACCTCAAATACTGTTCCTCCTGTAGCCGCTGGGTCTCCTGAAACTTGGCCACTACCGTTGCCATCTTCTCCTGGGAATGGTGGTAGGCTCTCATGATGTTGTAGAGGGCCTTGTGGAGAGTGGGTTCCCTGGGCTTGTCCTCCCCCTGTTGCACAGCAGCCCTCCCAGTTCCCCTGTGCTCCAGGCCTCTGTCCCCTGAACCGTGTGCCCACTGCCACTGCCCCCAGGTCCCTGTTGTTGTTGGGGTGGTGGGTTAGCCTGGGTTCCCTGCAGTGGTGGACACACTGCTGCTTGACGTGTCCTGGGGATAGAGGTATGGGCCCGCTGGGTGGGTGCTGCGCTGGTGTTTCCAGAGGGGGGAAGATCTGTAGTGGCTTGTGCCAGTGTGAGGGGAACCGACTGTCCTGAGGTCCCAGATGGGAAGGGCTGGTCATCGAGATCCAGTTGGACAGAGCTGCGGTCATCACTGTGGGCCTCTTCTGTGGGTGGCATGGACATATCTGGACACTCCTGTCCGGTGACGTTGGGTAGGGGTCCTGCAGGGGTGTAAAAGCATGATTATTGCATCTGTGTGTGCCATGGTGTGCGATGGGTGGGTGACGGTGTACCCCAGTGCTTGCATTCCTGTGATGGACCTTGTGTGATGATGGTTTAGGGGGGTGCATGGGTATGTGCAGTGGCCATGCTTTGGTGATGGGTGTCCATGCTTTGGTGTTGCATGCAGGGCTTGGGTTTGGGATGTGTGGTTTGTGATATTGGGTCATGTGTGAGGAGTTGGAGTGATGGGGTGAGGGCGAGGGTGGGTGTATGTGATGGCATGCAGGTTGGGTGGAGGATGATGTAGTAAAGATTTGACTTACCAGAGTCCATTCCTCCAGCTACTCCCGCGAGGCCCTCAGGATGCAGTATAGCCAAGACTTGCTCCTCACATGTTGTTAGTTGTGGGGGAGGAGGTGGGCGTCCGCCGCCAGTCCTCTGAACCGAGATGTGGTGTCTTGAGACCATAGAACGCACCTTCCCCCGTAGGTCATTCCACCTCTTCCTGATGTCATCCCTGGTTCTTGGGTGCTGTCCCACTGCGTTGACCCTGTCCACGATTCTTCGCCATAGCTCCATCTTCCTAGTTCTGGAGGTGTGCTGCACCTGTGATCCGAATAGCCGTGGCTCTACCAGGATGACTTCCTCCCCCATGACCCTGAGCTCCGCCTCAGAGAATCTGGGGTGTCTTTGCGGTGCCATGGGGTGGTGTGGGTGATGTGTGGGGTGGTGTGTGTTGTGATGTGTGGGGTGATATTTAGATGTGTGTTGTGTGTGGTGCGTGAATGTTATGTGAGTGATGGTGTTGAGTGCCTGTGGATGCTAGTTAGTAGATGGTGGTGTCTCTCTCGGGCCTTCAGTCGCAATTGTTGTCGTAGGGGTTTGTGGGTGATGTGGGTGTGTGTTTTATAGCGTATTGGGTGTGTGGGTGTGGTGTGTGTATGTGTATCAGGTGTGTGTATTTCGAATTGTCCAATGTGGTAGTGTTTTGTAAATGTGTGTGTATTTTGAGCGCGGTGGTGTGTACCGGCAATAGAATACCGCGGTTGAAAGACCGCTGCGTGGATTCATGGGTCATGATAGTGTGGGTGAATTCCTGTTGGCATGACGGTGGAGGTTTTGTTATCGGCAGTTTATCACTGACCTTTGGTGATGGACTTGTGTGGGTGTCTAGATTTTGGCGGATTCCGGGCTTTGGGTCATAATGACCGTGGCGGAATTCCGCGGCCGCAGCGGTGTGTTGGCGGTCTTCTGCACGGTGGTAAAAGGCTTTTACCGCCAATGTTGTAATGACCCTCTAAGTCTCGTGTGCGCTCGCTAGTGACCCGAGTGTACTGTGGTGCTCACAAGCGAGCACCAAAACCAAATCTTGCACACACGAACAAATGCCACTCCATGCTGGAAGGTGGAATTCGGGAATTTCATGCTACTCTGCTTTGCAAGGAGTGCCCAAATTCTGAAAAATCCACCAGCGAAGCAGAGTTGTGTGCCCAGCTGTACTTATTTGCTGGAGATTCAACTCTTTGTAATCTCTACATTATCTGTACATGAAGATTCTTGTTATTGCAGATGTCTGTATGAAGACATATGAGGAACAGTCACATTTCCAAAATTACAGACACATAAGGTCATTGAAGTCAGTACCTCGGGGTTCTTTATGCAGCTGTAGTGTGGGATATGCACTATATATTTACCCAGCAAGGTAGTACTTACTAATTAGTAAGTAGAAAGTACTCCAGTTGGATAGACATTTTGCACAAAACTGTGGCCTCTTCTTGGATAGATAAACTAATCAGGATGCATTATGGCACTTTGAGAATTTCACAGAAATTAAATCTCATCTGTCACCTAGGGTTCCCAGGGGTGGGTTGGTGACAGACCAGGCCCTTCAGCAAACCCTTGCCATGCGTGGCCAAATGCTGTGCGTAGCACTGGGTTGAACTCCTACGGTGTTGGCTGCAGGCTCTGCAGGCAACCCCTGCCATGCACGGTCAAAGGCCATGTGTGGTACCAGGCCCTGCAGCCATCCTAAGCTGTGCATGACCAAAGGCCGTACCCTGCACGGTTAAGATGCCTTCGGGGCTTGGCCGCAATCTGCTGCATTAAAAGAATATAGAAATTCACTGAAAAAATCAAAGGTTATAGAGGCATTATAGTTAGGTTCTGAATTTACACGCAAAAAAACATAGAAATTAAGCTATAATAGTTATTTCAAGTAACCATAACTCAGGCCTTAAGGTAACTATAACTCAAGGCCTCACCACACACAGCTAATTACCCTACATAATACATTACTGATGACATCTTCTATGACATCATTAATATAATCACTGCAACATTTGCAACAAAATTATTGTTGAGGAAATTGTGCCTACTGGGCACATGAGTGTTAGTTAACTTACAGCACAAGTTATAGTTACTTTAAATAATTCTGAGTCTAAAAGCTGGATTTCTATGGTTTTGTGCCTGTAAATTCAGTCAGAACCTAACTATAACTTATAG
Source organism: Pleurodeles waltl (assembly GCF_031143425.1). NCBI lineage: Eukaryota > Metazoa > Chordata > Amphibia > Caudata > Salamandridae > Pleurodeles > Pleurodeles waltl. Next base: position 577,497,912 of record NC_090448.1, read on the forward strand.
GTTGTTTGTTTAACAACTCAAGTTGTATGTTTTTGTCGTACCCTTCTAAAACAATCTTAAAAAAACAAAAAAAATGTAATATTTGAAAACGTTAAAAAGTTTTATAGTTCTTGAAAACTGTTTAAAAAGGCTCTTTTCGGAGTTAACCTCTGCTTTGTCGACCTATGTTGTTTGCACCATGTTTCCCTTTTTCCCTTCTTAAAATCTCTTGTGAGATTCTTGAAAGACCAAAAGAAGGCCACAATAATCAGTGGCTGTCTCTCAAGCCTCTCACAAGAGTTTGCAAGAGCCAGGGAGAGATTGTACTCTCCTTTCACACCTCCCTCTCAGAAGATAGGCCTGCATAGTAGTGAGTGTAGAGGGACTAGTCTCTCTTTTCAGACCTTTCTCTCAGATAACAGGTGTGTGTGGTAGGGTGTGTGGATAGAGATTGTCCTCTCCACTGAGAGCTCTCTCACAAGACAGGTATGCATAGTAGGATGTATGGTGAGGGACTGGCTTCTCCTTTGAGACCTCAATCTCTATCAGTTCACTGGTGTGTGCAGTAGGGTTTGTGGATGTACTGGCCTCTCCACTTAGGCACCTCTCTTTGATGACAGGTTTGCATAGTAGGATGTGGGAAGAGGCTTAATTCTACTCACAACTTCTATGAAGCCCATGGGTGTAACTAGTAGACTCTAATAAGGACCACCTCCAATAAGACTCCTTCCTCCAGTAAAAAGTGTGCATACCAGGGTGTATTCAAAGATCACCTGCTTCTTCCTATTTGTTTCAATCCTGGGAGAGCATTGCGAGACTGTAACATTTGATTTAAAAAAGAATCAAACTTCTACTCATCACAGTACTCCTCTCTTGGACAGTTCCTCTCAATAACAAGGACCTCAGTAATGCATTTCTGCTAGTAGAGCATATTGAGAACTCATGTACATACTTCTTTTTACTCTTCACAAACATGCAAGAGACCCACAAGATCCTAACAATTAGTAAAAAACAGTATACATTTATAATCTTCACAGTAGTTATCCCTTAGACACCTCCTCTCTAACTCTAGGAGGACAGTATGCTCTTCTACTGACCAATTATATAGCTTTTTTATTTAATTTCAACAATACCTCAAATTTTTCATGGTAAATATTAATGGCTACCATTTCATTCCTAACATTCCAACAGCCAGCCAACCAGAGTGCTCATTCTCACTGGACTCATGAGAGCCTCTCACTCCTGTGAGAGCATATAGGCTCGTTGAAAAATTGGCCGAGGGGGCCAACCAACATGGCCGACCAGACGTAAACTCTCGAGGCTCTGCAGAAACTCCCCACGGCCACGCTAAGTGAGGTGTCGTGGGGGAGTTTTCTGCCTACAATGTCCCGGTGAAGGTGATGGGACACCCGGGGGTGCCGAACGACGCAGAGGCAGGGCCCCGCTGGACAAGCTGGCCACCCTGGGAGGCGAGGTGCGAAGGCTGGCCAGAGCACGGCCTGGAAGTTCTTGAGGCCTGCGGCCCCATGACAAGCCGGGGGCCGCGTAGTGCAAGCTGAGGAGAGGAGGCGGTGGCCCCCATTGGCGATTGGGGAGCCGATGGGCTCCCCTGGTGTGTCGGGTAACCGCGCAGGAGAGATGTGGCACGTCCACGCCCTGAACTACGCCGGGGCCCGGTGGGTCCTGATGCATGGTGACAACCGGGGCCCACAGCCGATGCTCCGGAGGGGGATTCACCTGTGGTCCCAGTGAGGAGAGTGAAGTCCCCTGTTTATCCGGTGGAGGGGTGAAGTGGGAATGAATGACTGACCCCAAGATGGCGCCCAAGGCCTGGCGTGAAGATTGTAGCCAAGGGACAGTGAGATCCCCCCCACTTTCCGGTGAGGGTGCCCTGAATGATGTTCTCGGCACGTGAGAAGGACCTCAGTGAGGGATCCCATGATGACAGTAAGTAGAACAGCGATAGGGGTGGTGGCAGGAGCTTCTAAGCGATAAGACCCTGGGTGGTGCCTATGCCTCGGTGGAGATTGTAAACCAACAGGGTCTCCAACTATTTTGCGCCAGCCAGAACGGGAGGGCCTGCCTCCCCACAGGAGGGAGAGATGGCGCTGACGAAGGAGGACCTTCTGTCATCCCTTCGCACCTTCAAGGTGGAATTAAGAGAGAGCCTCACAGCCGACATTAAGGCGACGTTGGATACGTTCCAAGCATACATTAATAGTAGACCGGCCTCTCTCCAAGCTGATGTGAACTCAGTTGGGACATGCACTTTGGATCTGGAAACACAGGTCCAAGAGATGCAACAAGTGCGAAGACTTGGAAAACTGCACCCGCAGAGACAACATCAGAGTGAGGGGGCTGGAGGAGTGCAGCGAGGGAGCGGACGTGGAGGCCTTTGTGATTGGCCTCTTCTCCACCCTCCTGGGTGAGGAACATCCGGCGGTATAGGTAGAGAGGTTGCACAGGGTGGAGAGCTGCGCCGCCGGTGAGGGGAAGAGGCCCAGAGACATATTGGTGAAGCTGAGCTCGTTTAAAGTTAAGGAATGTATCCTCCAAAGGGCGCGACGACAGGACTCTGTCTCATTCCAGGGGGCACAAAGAACCCTATTTCAGGATATTTCTCCAGCAACACTGGCCCATCAGCAGCAGTTCCGTCTGGTGACAGAGGGTACAGATGGACATTTCCCTTTGGTCTGGCTTTTGAGCTCCACAAAAAGGCTTGCCACTTCACGGACGTCAGGGAGGCAGCGGCCTCACTGGGAACACAGTAGAATACAGGAGAATACAGGAGTAGAGTTCAGGAGTTGGTCTCACTGCAACGGGTGATGCGCGAGGACAGGACAAGCCTTCCACTTCTGTGGATCAATGGAGACAACTGAGGAGGGGGAAGAAGACCCCTAAGAAATGAAACTCTTCGCATGGAATGTGACTGCAACAGAACCTGTGAGGGGTTAGAAGGAGACTCCCAGGTGGTCTCATGCGGGGGATTTCACTGTGCCGGGGGGATCCCCCGCTGGGGGGTGCCTGGGGCATTGTGGTTCAGGGTGGGTTCGGCCACTGGAGGGACAGGCTTGGCGTGGTCCCTCTCACACCACTGACGAGTAATGGTGGAGGACACCACTCATGACGCTGATATTGAATTCGTATGTGGTCTTGTGGAGGGGGCAGTGGTCGCATACCCCGTGTACATACCCCGTGTACACCATGAAGATCACAGGGAGGTCTGACAACCAGCGACCTGTTGTTCATCCATTTTTTCTTATTCAGAAGTGTTGTTTATGTTTGGTTGTTGTTCACTATCCCTACTTAGTGCAGGAGGGCTATCGAGGAGGCCTGTGGAACGTTCGGAGCACTTGGACGAGGGGTGGGGGGAGGGATCTGAGAATTTGCCAAGGGAATATTCTCACTCGGGCGAGGGAATTTGGGTCGCAGTGGTGCAATGTTAGAATTGTTATCATGGAATGTTAAGGGTTTTGAACTCACCTAATAAGCTGTCACAGCTTAGAAAGTACTTTGATGATCATCACTATGATATTGTGGCTTTTCAGGAAACACACCTTAAGAGGGGCGAGGGTCAGCGCCTACACCACAAACAGTACCCACAGAAAAACATTGCTTCAGCACCAACAAAGCATTGTGTGGTAGCTCTGCTATTCCACAGGTTTATTAATTTCCAGAATATAGGGTCAAAACAAGATAGGGAGGGCAGATTTCTAATGGTCAAGGGCAGCCTGCGGGGGAGGGTTTGCACGGTGGCCACTCTTTATGCTCCCAACAGTGAACAAACACATTTTCTCCTGCGCTTCCTGGAAGGGCTGGAGGGATTTGCAGAGGTAGAGATAATGCTACTGGGTGACTTTAATTTGATCTGGGATGCCACCCAGGACACAACACCCCCCCAGAGACTACCTGCACGTGCTTTTGCAAAATCACTTAAGTCGACCCTCCACAGGTTAGGGCTCTTTGATTCTTGGCGTACCCTTAAGCCCACTGAGAAGGACTATGCTTTCTTTTCCCATTCTCACAGATCCTATGCAAGGATAGACTATATATTTTTAAGTTGACCTCTTCGTCAGACTCTCCAAACATTTTATTCCGTGACTCAGCCACCCGCGATGACTTGCGGAGATCTATCAGAAAATATTTCCAACATAATAGAGTGGGAGACACTATTCCCCCCCATTCTGTGGGACGCATTCAAGGCTGTCATCAGGGGTACATGCATTTCCTTAGCATCTGCACTATATCAGTTAAAACAACAGGTGAACTGAAAGTAGCTGAGCAGGCCCATAAGCTCTCCCCTACCTTGCAGGCCCAGAGGAAAGTAACTACCATTAAAGGCAAACTGCAATCCATATACATGACTAGAGTGGAAATAGCACTGTTGAGACTTCAGAAAACGCACTACAAAAAGGGTAATAAAATAGACACACCTCTTGTTAGGCAACTACATGCCAAACAAGCCAGGGACTATATAACGCAGGTGAAGGATGATCGGGGAACATTATTCCAACGATGAGAAGGCACAAGCTTTCAGGGAGTTTTATGTGCATCTGTATGAATCAGATGAGCCGAATGCCCTTGCTCAAGAGAGCGACCTGCAACACACCCACTTTCCGCAGGTCTCCTGGGAGGATGATGACGTTCTGGCAGCCCCGTTCACCACAGACGAAGTTCAGGAGGCTATCGACTCTCTCCCACTTCATAAAGCGCCCGGTCCCTATGGGTATACTGCACATTTTCATAAATCCTTTAGTGCGCAGCTAACAGTGCATCTGACCAAATTGATCAACTATGTAAGAACGGAGAGTGCACTGTCCCCAACTATGGGAGAAGCCCTGATCACATTTATTCCCAAGGCAGGGAAGGACCCTCAATTATGTGCCTCTTATTGGCCTATTGCCCTACTCAACCTCGATGTAAAATTATATTTCACAATTCTGGCACGGAGACATGAGGAGGTGCTGCCAGATTTAATACATCCTGCTCAATCGGGGTTTATCAAGGGCCGACAAATGCACAACAATTTGAGACGAGTCATCCTCCTGATGGAAAAAGTAACAAAGAAATGGGTACCCGCACTAATGCTGGCTCTCGATGCTGAAAAAGCATTCGATAGGGTGGAGTGGTCCTTTCTGGTGGCGACTTTGCAGCGTTTTGGGCTCGGGGAACAATTCATTGCAATAGTGATGAGCAACTACTCGGGTCCCCGGTCCCAAATACTGGTAAACAGGGTGATCTCTGATTTTTTCGACTTGTCACAAGGAATGAGGTAGGGATGCCCTCTTTCCCAGTTGCTTTTTGCACTTAGTGTGGAACCTCTGGCAACACGCATTAGGGAATGTCTGGACTTTCAGAGCATCAAGTTTGGCCCCGACCACCATAAAATTTCTCTGTTTGCCGATGACATTTTGCTGTTTGTCAATGAACCCCACAGGTCCCTTTTGGCAATCCAGGAGCTGTCTCTTTTTGAGCAAGTGGCAGGCTTTAAAGTAAATAAGGGGAAATCATATATCCTTAATTTGACCACACCCACCGCTGAAATGGAACAGATAGCATCCAGGTCTCCATTTATTTGGGCTAAAAAAGAAATTACGTACCTGGGAATCAAGCTCGTTCCTAGGGTTGCCGACCTGTTTAGGGCCAACTACCCGCCCCTACTTAGGATGCTGTGAGCAGATTTTAAAAGCTGGTCGTTGCTCTGGCTCACTTGGCTGGGTTGTATCAATAGCATCAAGATGACGTTGGTCCCACACTTCCTTTATCTGTTCCAGAACCTGCCTATTGACATTCCTACAGATTTTTTTACGGGGACATGTACACTGTTCACAAGGTTTACATGGCAGGGGTCTAGGGCCAGACTGTCCCACAAGGTACTTATGCGCACCAGAGAGGAGGGTGGTTTAGCACTCCTGACCTCCTCAAGTATTATAGAGCGGCACAACTCCGTGTCATTGTTGAGTGGTCCCTCCGAGAGTCGGACAAGTTGTGGCTCCATATGGACAGGGCAGTGACGGGACGGATATTATGGGACATACTTTGGAAGCCAAAAGGGGCATGACCAAAGAATGCATACCCACCACTACCACCCTCAAGGTGTGGGACATGAGATTACAACCTTTCCCTCATCGCATACCCCCATCCATTTTAATACGGCCTTTACTCTGGGAAATTCACCGGGGCCTATTGGTAGGTGGAGGGAGAGAGGCTGTCTAAATAATCGCAGATCTGTTTCATGGGGAATAGATACGCACATTCAATAACTGCTGTAGGGACTTTCAACTGCCCCAATCCGAATACTTCCATTCCACTCAGTTAATTCATTGGGATACGCAGCCTCACATGCGAGAGGTGGCCACCAGGGAACTTCTCCCCATTGAGAGATTTGTGCAGCAGGGAGGAGTGGTGAGGGGTAGTATATACACACTGTACAAAATATTGGCCTCGGCGCAGTGTGCACATACCCCCGACACATCCCTTTCTGGGAGCAGGTGCTGGGTTTTTCGGTGGAGGAGGGTCTCTTGCATCACCTATTTCAGGATATAACCAAATACAACCGCTCGATGGGAGCCAGGGAAGCACACTATGAGCTACTTTACAATTGGTACCTCTATCCTGAGAAACTTAAAAAAATATACCCCCAGGTATCAGACAGGTGCTGGCGTGGTTGAGGAATGTTGGGGGATTTCAGGCATTTCTGGTGAGACTGCCCTTCCCATCCGCCCTTACTGGAGTGAAATCCTATCTTATTTACAAGAGATGCTGGGCTAACCTGTACCGACATCTCCCGAGCATATTCTGCTGGACCTCCGTGCCCCAGAACTGAAACATTAAATGCGGAGAGATCGCTCCTTAATGTGGCTGGCGTTGGGGGCGGTGAAGAAGGCTTTCGCGTCATATTGTAAAGAAGTGGACCCACCTCCAATAGCTCTGTGCTATACGTGGTTGTGGCATGGCCTCGCCATGGAACGTTTAGCAGATAAAATAGATGACTCTCGAAGAAGCTTCGACTACATTTGGGACCCCCTGGTTCGGTTCCTCTCAAAGGGCTTGCCTATCGCAGCTTGTAGCCCACGCCTTCAGGCTCTGCATCTTTTCCATGTGTAGGGGCTGGATCGGGAAGGGATGATGAGTGTGACTAAGGGTAACATTCCCGGGCTCAGGGAGGGGACTCATAGGCTGAAGTCCTTTCAATCCTCGTCTGTTGTGCTGAGAGGGATAAAACACTTGTTATGTTGTTAAGTTTTGTTATTACTATATTTAATGCTTTACGAATTTAGTGAACTACACCAATTGCTGGGGCGCCAGGCGTATTGAGATGTGTACTTCTCTCCTAATTATTATGCTATGACCTGGTCGGGGAGGGATGGGGGAAGCTGTAGCATATTGTGAGTGGCTTGACGCCTTTTGTAACTTGGCTTGCATACTTTGATGTATCAAAAATCCTAACCAAAACAATTTAACAAAAAAATAAATTGGGCCTCTATCAATCACAGGGCTTCTTTATGATTTTGCTCTGTTGCTGGAGTCTTGCGGTACTCTCACAAGCCCAACTGCCAAACTATACAATTATTTTTCACACCTAGGGCCTTATTTATAGAAAGTTAGCACTGTCTTTGCATCATTTTTTTACTCAAAAGCGGTGTAAACGTACAAAATATAATTATAAATGTCATGCACATCTGCACAATGGGGAAGGACAAGTCAACAGAGCACATACTACTACTACTGAATGGGACATAACTCTACATGAACTAGCTGTAAGGGACACACATGTAAATGGACACAGGCATATGCAAATACAGCTACCACAATTGAACACACTCCATGTCTGCACAAGCAAAACTCAAGTGGGCACACATCACATGAATCCATAAGCCATATCAGGGGGACAATTCTAACACCATACATGCCCACATTGAAAAACAGAAAAAGAAATACTCACCATACCAAACAGTACATAATGCCATTACACCACCATTGCATTTACATACACATACCTATACATACAACATAGTCCCTTCGCTTGGGGGACACCAGCACTGCCCACAAACTCACATACTGCTAACAACAGCACATGGAGCAGCAAGCAGGCTCAAACACACACAACTGGAGGCACACAACCAAAGTCACTTAGGAACAATATAAAGCTACAAAAGGAATTGCAGGACAAAGGTGTACCCAATAAACCAACAACTGTATAGGTTTTATTATGAAAAAAAGATTCTGAATGAAGGCCATTGACCGGTCCATGCAGTGCTGCATCATAGCACAGTATTGTGCTAAAACATGACTCCCAACTGTCAGGGAACCTCCACAGTAAGAGCCTTCAAGATGGCAGGCAGGCATCTCAGGGATTATCTTGGGGTAGGGGAATCAGATTTTGGAGGGGGGTTTGGGCTTGAGCTTGGGAGGGGTTGGCTTCTTCTTCAGGAAAGAGGTATGGCTACTTGCAGAGGTGGCAGGTGTGGCCTTGGAAGTGGAAGGGGCGGCCTGGGAGCTGGTTGGGGTCCTTCTGTCACGTAGGTTCTCAATAGGGTAATGAGGCAACTGGATTCAGGCAGTAGGATCACCCAGGCAGTGGGTACTAAGTACAGTTCCACACCAGGTGACACCTGTCGGCCTAATACGGGGTTAACGGCTACCTAGCAGCACCCCATCTCTGACCGAGATGATTGTGGCAGCCCAGCTCATGATGAAATAGACTCCCCAGGGAATCGTGGAATGTCAGATCATATCCCATTCTCTCAGTTTCCAAGCTCTCACTCAGGCAAAGATAATAGAGGCAGAATATATTTGAATAAGCATTTATTAAAATATCTGCATCCTAGATAGAAGCAGATGCATAGCAATAGTGAGAATCATAACAAGTAATAGGAGCAGGCATGTGACTAAAAAGGTAAAACACAAGAACAGTCCTATCATCACAGGAGAGTGGATCTACAACTCCTCACCTACACTAAGTATGAGCAGAGCATACTAGGCCTAATCTGCCTTTCGGGTTTCCCCCTGGGAGAACATCATCCCTCATACCTGGAGAAGAGGCCTGAGATCTAAAAAGACACCATCCCCATCTGGATCAGGGCTCGGTCGTCTAAGCAGGTAGCTGTAGCGAAGCTTGCAGCAAACAGCATACAGTTATGGTCATCTGGCTGGAATCTCCCTCTAACGTGTCTGGGACTAAGGGGTGTTTTATAATAAAACAGCTGACATTCTAAGAAATGGTCCCCACATATGAGTGTGTGTGTGTTTCTGTGAATGCAGGAGACACAGCATACCACGTTTGTCGGCAACCCTATCTGACAGTAGCCTTGGAGAAAGCACAAAGTGAACTGAATGTCCTACGAAGAACATGGTGGAGTACTAGGCGAAAGGACAATAAGATATTAAAATTAAACAAGGTCGTAATGGAAGCTATTGCTAGAAAAATAATGCAGTGCTGAATAAACCGTGGGTGGGTGAAAGTGCACAGCTGCGGGTCCAGGTAGCTAAAACAATGCGCTCAGAACATAGCTGGTCAAAGGTGATTCAAAACGAATGCAGAAAGCTCCAAACTAAGGCAGCAACCAAAGCGGTAATTATGACAAGTGCAGTAAACACAAACCATGGCAAGGACAATTTGAAAAACCACTAAGTGGCATGTGGAACCAAATTCAAAAGTCAAAGTCATTTTGGATATCGCAAATCCTATCCAGGACAATGGATGCCAGGAGATGGTCAACTTCGGCAGGTGACAAAATATCCAAGGTAGGTCCCGGAAAGACCACAGAGAACATATGTCCCACAGTCTGAGCCTCAGCCGAGGCAGCAGCATTCCGTGTCATGCCCACAGCAGAGCTAAGACCCATCAAATCCATATAGGGCAGTTTGTAAACTGCCTCTCGTAGAAAACGCACCATCAATGCACATGTCCGACGATGAGCCCTCATCGAGAACATCAATAGATCAGCATCCAGTGATAGTAAACGCTGCGTAGAAAGACAGACTTCCAGTGCACACTCAAAGAGGCACCACAGGCATCGAAACACGGGCAGCACACTGTTCAAAACTGGTTGGAATGACTAGGACCAGTCTCACTCCAGCAGTTGCAGGAGAGGTGGTCCGAAGTACTGCATCATGCATTCACGACACAGTTGCGCCGATGGTAGCACTTGCAGTCCTCCTTGCTGTGAAGTGACAGCAATTGTGCGGAAAAAGAAGCAACAGCAGGATGCCACCAATTAATGCCAAAGTGATCGGGAATCCGCCGACAACACTCCAAAAAAGTGAATGTTTGCCTGAGGGTATTAAACCAAGTATAGAGGAGAAGGTGTGAATGAAACCAGAACCAACAGCCTTAAAAAAGTGGGTGATCCCACCAGTACTAGACACATTGAATATTTGTCCCACTAGTTCACCAAAGTGTCTCGGAAAGTTGGTATTTAAAAGGGACTGAGTTTCCGCTGATGACCTCACAACTTAAAGCGCACAGGTCTCGTGGGCTGATGTGAGCTCCACATGTTTTTGGAATGATAAGGCCTTCAGTCTATTCAACTTGTCAAATTTAACATTAGAAGTAGCAACATGAGGCCAGATGTCTGTTACTCCTTGAAATTGTGCGGGGGTAAATAGGACATTCCCGCAACATGTAACAATTTTGGAGACGGAAACTACGTAAGGTATTGCGGCTCGCATCTTACAACAGCTCTCACTGTTAAGGAGCACATAGCTGCCATTGGAGAGCACCTTGAATGCTGGTCTAATTAAGGGCACTGGGACTCCCTTTAGATAAAAGGCTAAGGCCCTCATTCTGACCCTGGCGGTCGGTGATAAAGCGGCGGCCAAGCCGCCAACAGGCCGGCGGTCTAAAATATGCAATTCTGACCCTGGCGGGAACCGCCAACACAGCCCGCCAACTTAACACTCCGCCCACCACGGCGGTACAAACAAACAGCGCGGCGGTTCCCGCCAACAGCCAGGCGGCAGACAATGTACCGCCCACCCTATTACGACCCACCAATCCGCCACCTTTTCCGGGGCGGGAGCACCGCCGATAAGAACACGGCGGAAACAGACTACGAACGGGAAAACGCTCACCTCTACGCACTCCACGCGAGATTCCGGCAGTATGGAACCAGAGTTGCAGGTCATCCCCGCACTCCTATACCTGCTCATATACCAGGAGCACGCCCGGCGGCGCGGAAGACATCGGTGAGTACTGCACCTACGACACAGGGGAGGGAAAAGATTACCGGCACACACCCACCCACCCACACCCACTACAACACACACATCAATGCATTCCCACAGATCACTGTCACAACCCACAAACCACCCCCCACCGAAATAATGCAAAGACCAAAAGAAGAGATCATAAACGGGCAGATATATTGAAATATGTACACCAGTAATCCCAATAAATAAATAAACTATGTACAAAATATATACAGCTACTAAATGTAGTCCAACCACTGTCCGTGGATCACAGGGGTCCTGTGCAAAGGGGCAAGGCCCAGTCCCACGACAAGAACTCCACGGAGAGAACACTGCAGGGGCATCAGAAAGAAAATAGGACAGGCACCTCAGGGGGAAGGGAAGGGGGGGCACCTCAGCCACTTGAGTACACGACACCAGATCCACGAGGGGACTCCATGACCACTGGCCCATCCTGGGGAGAGCAAAGCCACAGTCCAAACAGTCCATACAGTGGGTGGCCTGCCCACTGGCCCATCCTGGGGAGAGCAAAGCCACAGTCCAAACAGTCCATACAGTGGGTGGCCTGCCCACTTGCCCATCCTGGGGAGAGCAAAGCCACAGTCCATACAGTCCATACAGTGGGTGGCCTGCCCACTGGCCCATCCTGGGGAGAGCAAAGCCACAGTCCAAACAGTCCATACAGTGGGTGGCCTGCCCACTTGCCCATCCTGGGGAGAGCAAAGCCACAGTCCATACAGTCCATACAGTGGGTGGCCTGCCCACTGGGCCATCCTGGGGAGAGCAAAGCCACAGTCCAAACAGTCCATACAGTGGGTGGCCTGCCCACTGGCCCATCCTGGGGAGAGCAAAGCCACAGTCCAAACAGTCCATACAGTGGGTGGCCTGCCCACTGGCCCATCCTGGGGAGAGCAAAGCCACAGTCCAAACAGTCCATACAGTGGGTGGCCTGCCCACTGGGCCATCCTGGGGAGAGCAAAGCCACAGTCCATACAGTCCATACAGTGGGTGGCCTGCCCACTGGGCCATCCTGGGCAGAGCAAAGCCACAGTCCATACAGTCCATAACAGACCCCACTGCCACTGGAGGAGGCAAGTTGGCCAGAGGACATCCTGCAGCCCTGCCCGAGATAGATCCTGCCCTGCCACGTCTGCCAAAGGGCCAGCGGTTCTTGCCTTGAAGGGCCCAGTTCAGCGGTTCTGGAGACGGCGGGGCCCAGTTCAGCGGTCCTTGCCTTGAAGGGCCCAGTTCAGCGGTTCTGGAGACGGTGGGGCCCAGTTCAGCGGTCCTTGCCTTGAAGGGCCCAGTTCAGCGGTTCTTGAGACGGCGGGGCCCAGTTCAGCGCTCCTTGCCTTGAAGGGCCCAGTTCAGCGGTTCTTGAGACGGCGGGGCCCAGCGGTGCGGTGCGTGAGACGGCGGGGCCCAGTTCAGCGCTCCTTGCCTTGAAGGGCCCAGTTCAGCGGTTCTTGAGACGGCGGGGCCCAGCGGAGCGGTGCGTGAGACGGCGGGGCCCAGTTCAGCGCTCCTTGCCTTGAAGGGCCCAGTTCAGCGGTTCTTGAGACGGCTGGGCCCAGCGGAGCGGTGCGTGAGACGGCGGGGCCCAGTTCAGCGCTCCTTGCCTTGAAGGGCCCAGTTCAGCGGTTCTTGAGACGGCGGGGCCCAGCGGAGCGGTGCGTGAGACGGCGGGGCCCAGTTCAGCGCTCCTTGCCTTGAAGGGCCCAGTTCAGCGGTTCTTGAGACGGCGGGGCCCAGCGGAGCGGTGCTTGAGACGGCGGGGCCCAGTTCAGCGGTTCTTGAGACGGCGGGGCCCAGCGGAGCGGTGCGTGAGACGGCGGGGCCCAGTTCAGCGCTCCTTGCCTTGAAGGGCCCAGTTCAGCGGTTCTTGAGACGGCGGGGCCCAGCGGAGCGGTTCTTGAGACGGCGGGGCCCAGTTCAGCGGTTCTGGAGACGGCGGGGCCCAGTTCAGCGCTCCTTGCCTTGAAGGGCCCAGTTCAGCGGTTCTTGAGACGGCGGGGCCCAGCGGAGCGGTGCGTGAGACGGCGGGGCCCAGTTCAGCGCTCCTTGCCTTGAAGGGCCCAGTTCAGCGGTTCTTGAGACGGCGGGGCCCAGCGGAGCGGTGCGTGAGACGGCGGGGCCCAGTTCAGCGCTCCTTGCCTTGAAGGGCCCAGTTCAGCGGTTCTTGAGACGGCGGGGCCCAGCGGAGCGGTGCTTGAGACGGCGGGGCCCAGTTCAGCGGTTCTTTAGACGGCGGGGCCCAGCGGAGCGGTGCGTGAGACGGCGGGGCCCAGTTCAGCGCTCCTTGCCTTGAAGGGCCCAGTTCAGCGGTTCTTGAGACGGCGGGGCCCAGCGGAGCGGTTCTTGAGACGGCGGGGCCCAGTTCAGCGGTTCTGGAGACGGCGGGGCCCAGTTCAGCGGTTCTGGAGACGGCGGCCGGTCTATGGCCAACTGCTCATTGCCTGGTGGTGCCCTCCTGGGCAGCGGGGATGGTGCTCCTTCAATGCCCACCGGGGCTGTGGGTGGTGGGGCCCTCCTGGCCAGCTGGGCTGGGTCCTCCCTGGGCAGCGGCTATGGGGGTGGTGGGCTCTCCCGGGGCAGCTGTGCCGGTTCCTCCCGGGGCAGCGGCTATGGGGGTTGTGGGCTCCTCCTGGGCAGCAGGCCTGCTGCCTGACCTCTCCGACTTGCTGCCCTTGCCCTCCTTAGTCGTGGGCCTGTGGCCCTTTCCTCCCTTTGGAGCTGTGGCTGGTGACTGTCTCTGGGTGGTGTCCGGGGAGGATGTAGAAGGCCGGCTCCTGCGGCGCCCCTTCCGCCTTCTGCTCCTCTTCCCAGGGGGTGGGCTGGCTGTCCCCTTGCTGCTGGGCGAAGATCCAGACATGCGGGCTGGCGGGCTCCAATACCCCTGCACCCTTGTCAAGGGGGCTGCAGGGCTGGTGGTGGCTGAGGTGCTCTTCTTACCCCGACGAGAAGGAGGGGGGGGGTCAGGGTCAGGAAAGAAGTTAGTAGTGGCGAGGAAGAGCTTCTTGGGACAATGGAGAGTGGTAGGTACAGTGGGAATGGGAGTGGAGGGAGAGGATGTGGTTGTAGGTGAGTCACGTTTGCTGTCTTTGGGTGCAGGTGCAGGAGGGATAGGCTGTCGTGAGGTGGATGGCTGTTGGGTGGGTGGGTGGCTGCGTTTGTGTGGTGTGGAAGAGGGGGTGACAGACACAGTGGGAGAGGACACAGGGGACGTGTAAATGGCAGTGGGGGTGGTGACTGCACGTGTGCGGACTGGAGTGGAGGGTGTGCTGGTGATGGGAACACTGGCTGATGGTGAGGTGAATGGAGGTGTGAGTGTAGACGTCACAGGGAGGGAGGAGGGAGATGAGGAGGTGGGGGTCACAGAGGTGGTAGTGACTGTTGGCATGTCTGCATCGGAATGTTGCGTGTGTGAATGTCTGCGTGATCTGTGGTGCTTATGTTTGGATGAGCTTCTCTTGGGTGTTGAGGTGTGTGCAGGCTGGTCTGATGGTGTGGGTGGGACAGGCAGAGGAACAGGAGACTGGGAGGAGGGAGTTAGTAGAGGCAGGCAGGAGACAGGGACAATGGCTGCCGTCAGTGCTGAGGCCAGAGCCTGGAACGATCGCTGATGGGCAGCCTGACCCGAATGAATGCCCTCCAGGTACGCATTGCTGCGATGAACCTCCCTCTCCACCCCCTGGATGGCATTCAAAAGGGTAGTCTGCCCAACAATGAGCGTTCGGAGTAGGTCAATGACCTCCTCACTGAGGGCAGCGGGGGTAACAGGGGCAGGGCCTGAGGTGCCTGGGGCGAAGGAGATGCCCGGCTTCCTGGCAGAGCGGGCACGGGGCGAACGCTGAGGGGCTGCTGGGAGGGCGGAGATGGTGCGCTGGGTGGCGGCTGTACCTGTAATGGCGGGGGGCACGGATGGTGCCACCCCCGCAAGGGAGCCCCCTTCCGAGGACGTGTCCGTGTCGCTGCAGGGTCCAGTCATCCCCGTCGTGGAGCTCCCCTCGCCCTCCGTCTCACTGGTCCAGTCTGACTCTGTGGCATGGCCCTCCTGGGCCATGTGAGATGCAGCTCCCTCCTGCCCCGATGCCACTTCTCCTCCGCCTGATGATGCTGATGCACACAAGCACAGAAAGACAAACAAAAAGGGGGGGGAGAGAGAAATAAAGGGATATTGATTACATGGATCTCCGGTACAGTTAGCGGACATGACAGACACAGATGCCCCCTGCACTAAGTTGCGCACTTGGGGTCCGCTACGCATTCCGTGGAACATGCCCTACACGCCTAGAGTTCACAACTGCACCCATGGATGACACGGCCCAGGGATGGCTGTACTGACAAACTACTGAGGGTGGTGGCTGGGGACACAGGGGCTTACGGGGGTGCCCAGCCTACAGATATCGCCCTGGCCTAGGGGGACCCCCAGCCCTCCTCCCCCACCCAGACACCTCCACTGCGCGACAACAGAGTAGATAATGCTTGTACTCACCCCCTTGTGTCTGCTGTGCTGCCCTCACGCGCCCATCCAAATCAGGGTAGGCCACCGCCAGGATCCGGAACATCAGGGGGCTCAGTTGACGGCAGGCAACCCGCCTACGTTGGGAGGCCATCCCCAGCAGAGACTCGGCGGTCTTCTTGGTCCCGCGGCGGATGTCCTCCCACCTGTTGCGGCAGTGGGTGCCCCGTCGATGGTGGACCCCCAGGGTCCGGACTTCCTTGGCGATGGCACGCCAAATCCCGATCTTCTCATGGGCGCGGACCTATGTGACACGTACAGGGAGGGAGAAATACCACGTTCAAGTTTGTCAGCATTTTCCTTGCCAGTGGCCCAACGCCCCCATCCCCGCCAGGCCCCCCGCCATGCCCCCCGCCAGGCCCAACATGCCCCCCATCCCCGCCATGCCCAACATGCCCCCCATCCCCGCCATGCCCCCCGCCAGGCCCAACATGCCCCCCATCCCCGCCATGCCCCCCGCCAGGCCCAACATGCCCCCCATCCCCGCCAGGCCCCCCGCCATGCCCCCCGCCAGGCCCAACATGCCCCCCATCCCCGCCAGGCCCCCCGCCATGCCCCCCGCCAGGCCCAACATGCCCCCCATCCCCGCCATGCCCCCCGCCAGGCCCAACATGCCCCCCATCCCCGCCAGGCCCCCCACCATGCCCCCCGCCAGGCCCAACATGCCCCCCATCCCCGCCATGCCCCCCGCCAGGCCCAACATGCCCCCCATCCCCGCCAGGCCCCCCGCCATGCCCCCCGCCAGGCCCAACATGCCCCCCATCCCCGCCAGGCCCCCCGCCAGGCCCCCAAGCCAGCCAGTGGCCCCAAATCCAGATTGAATTAAACTCACTTGTTGGTCTGGAGGACCGTAGAGTAGCGCATACTGGGGGAGGACCCCATCCACCAGTTTCTCCAACTCCTCTCCAGTGAAGGCAGGGGCCCTTTCCCCAGGCGCAGCAGCCATTGTCCCTTCCAGACCGAGGTCACAGCAACACTTGCAGTATAGGTCCTCTCCTGTGAAAGTTCAAGTCGCAAGTGGATAAGTAGATAGAAAATGGCGGTCACGTCCGCGGCGGTGCGTACCGCGGCGGTGCGTCCCGCCACCGCCGGTGCCCTTCGCCATTGGCTCCTGAAACCCATAGGCTTCAATGTTAACCAATGCGGCTTGGCGCCGCGGTCTTCGCCCGCCGCCCGCCGCGGTGTGCCACGCCAGCGCATTGACCTCACATCCCATTGTCACAGTTCACAGGTCAGGCAGCCGCCATTTCCAGGGCCCACATGGCTCAATTTCAACAGCGTCACACAGGCCTAGGCCTTGCATAGCCACTCAGACACGCCATTCACTGCATAGAGAATCGTTTACTGTGCTAGCTGTGAGTACGTACCTGTGGGTTGCTTGACTGTGTGCTCCATGTTGTCCTTCCTAGGCACCGTCCGCTGGGTTGGGCGAGGAGACGGATGAATCCTCCCGTGTACCGACCGCTGGTGGACCTGTCGACAATGGAAGAACGCCACATTATCCTGACCTACCGTCTTAACCGTGCCACTATCCATGAACTGTGTGCCCAGCTGGAGCCCGACCTGATGTCCCCCATCCGCCAACCCACAGGGATTCCCCCTCTGGTGCAGGTCATGTCAGTACTCCATTTCTTGGCAAGTGGGTCATTTCAGACAACCGTGGGAATTGCTTCTGGGATGTCTCAGCCCATGTTTTCGAAGGTGTTATCCAGAGTGTTGTCTGCCCTGATGAAATCCGTGAGGAGCTACATCATTTTCCCTGAGGTGGGCGAATTGGCTACAGTGAAGGGTGATTTCTACGCCCTTGGACATATTCCCAATGTAATTGGTGCCATTGATGGGACCCATGTGGCTTTGGTTCCCCCAAGAGACAGGGAGCAGGTGTACAGGAACAGAAAAAAATACCATTCAATGAACATCCAGGTGGTGTGTTTGGCTGACCAGTACATCTCGCATGTAAATGCCAAATTCCCAGGGTCAGTGCATGACGCCTACATCCTCAGGAATAGCAGCATCCCTTACGTGATGGAACAGCTACAGAGACACCGTGTATGGCTAGTGGGGGACTCTGGGTACCCCAACCTGTCGTGGCTACTGACCCCAGTAAGGAATCCCCGGACCAGGGCAGAGGAACGGTACAATGAGGCCCATGGGCGTACTAGGAGGGTGATCGAACGCACCTTTGGCCTCCTAAAGGCCAGGTTTAGGTGCCTGCATATGACAGGTGGATCCCTAATGTACTCACCTAAGAAGGTGTGTCACATCATCGTGGCCTGCTGCATGCTTCACAACCTGGCTTTGCGCCGCCAGGTGCCTTTCCTGCAGGAGGATGGTCGAGACGGTGGTGTTGTGGCAGCGGTGGAACCTGAGGAGAGTGACGAGGAGGAAGACGACGGGGCTGAAACAGACAACAGGGACAGAATCATTGAACAGTACTTCCAATAGGACACAGGTAACATTTCAAAGATAATTTAGTAAATGTTAACTACTCTCCTGCATCTCTGCTGCCTGTCTATTTGCCCCAGTGTATGATGACTGAGTTTTGGCTTTTCCCTCCCTATTTCAGATCTGGGGTCCCCACTACGAGTCCTGTGCTTCGTTTCCCCATGGACTACAGCTTTGTGGCAGCTGTTTGTTGACTTCACCATGTACAAGGACATATTTGCACTGTCATGTCAATTACAATATATTGAAATCACAGCCAGACTCCAGATATTTTGGTGCAAAATAGGTGTTTATTTAAGTGCTCAAAATGGGATGGGTGGTTTCAAGTGGGTGGGGGCTATGGTGAAGGAATGTCCATGGCAGAGTCCAGAGTAACAGTCACACAGGTGCATTGTCCAGAGGCCTGTGGAGAGATGGAGCATGGGCAGTTCAAGGATGGACAGGGTGACAATGTGGGACAGTGGGATGACATCAGGTGGTATCCATTGCTGGCGGGGGTCTTGACATACTACTCTGTCTTCTTGCGAGATCTCAGGGCCCTCTTGCGGGGTGGTTCTTCTCCTGCAGGAGGTGGGGGTCTGGTGGGCTGCTGCTGTGCGGGGGCCTCCTGTCCACTAGCGCCGGCGGAGGTGGTTGGCTGTTCTTGGTCCAGGCTAGTGGCAGGGGCCCTTGGGTGTTGTTCAGTGTCCACCCTGGTGTTGACGAGGTCCTGCAGCAGCCCTACCATGGTAACCAGGGTGGTGTTGATGGCTCTGATGTCCTCCCTGTACCCCCGATAGTGTTCCTCCTGCAGTACCTGGATCTCCTGGAACCGGGCCAGTACCGTCGCCATCGTCTCCTGGGAGCGGTTGTATGCTCCCATGATGGTGGTGAGGACCTCGTGGAGAGTGGGTTCCCTGGGCCTCTCCTCCCCCCCCTGTCGCACAGCTGCCCTCCGAGTTGCCCTGTTTCCCTGGGCCTCTGCCCCCTGGCCAGTGCGCCCACTACCACTGCCCCCAGGTCCCTGTTGTTGTTGGGGTGGTGGGTTATCCTGGGTGCCCTGTAGTGGTAGACACACCGCAGATTGACGCGCCCTGGAGACAGAGGCATGGGCCCGCTGGGTGGGAGCTGTGCTGGTGTTCCCAGAGGGGTTTGGGTCTGTAGTGGCCTGGGCCTGTGTGAGGGGAACCGACTGTCCAGAGGTCCCCGATGGTCCGGGCTGGTCATCGGTGTCCAGGTCGACAGAGCTGCTGTCATCGCTGACGGCCTCTTGGGTGGGGGGTGTGGAGAATTCTGGCCCCTCCGCCGCGGTGTGTTGACGGTCGGGTCCTGCAGGGGTATAGAGGTATGGTTATAGTTTCAATGTGTGGCATATGGGTGTATCTATGGGTTCTCGTGTCCCCAAGTGCTGGCATTCGTGTGTGGGGGCTTTGGTGAGGGTGGCTTGTGGGGGGGATGTGTATATGCATTGGGCATGCTTTGGTGATGGGTGTCCATGCTTAGTGGACGCATGCAGGCCTAGGTATTGGGATGTGTGGGTTGTGATGGTGAGACATTGGCGGGGAATAGGTGTGCTGGGGGTGGGGGTGAGGATGGTGGTGGGGGTGAGGATGGTGGTGGGGGTGAGGGTGGGGGTGAGGATGGGGGTGGGGGTGAGGGTGGGGTTCGAGGATGGGGGTGAGGGTTGGGGTATGATTTGGCATGCAGGTGGGGGGGAAGCAGTATTGAAGCTTCAACTTACCAGTATCCATTCCTCCGCCGACTCCTGCGAGGCCGTCAGGATGCAGGATGTTCAAGACTTCCTCCTCCCATGATGTGAATTGTGGGGGTTGAGGTGGGGGTCCTCCGCCAGTCTTCTGCACGGCGATGTTGTGCCTGGATACCATGGAACGCACCTTCCCCCGTAGGTCGTTCCATCGCTTCCTGATGTCTTCCCGATTTCTGGGGTGCTGTCCCACTGCGTTGACCCTGTCGACAATCCTCTGCCATAGCTCCGTCCTCCGGGCAATGCTGGTGTATTGTATCTGTGTGCCGAACAGCTGGGGCTCTACCCGAACGATTTCCTCCACCATGACCCTGAGTTCTTCGTCTGTGAAGCGGGGTTGTCTTTGGGGTGCCATGGGGTGGTGTGTATGATGTGTGGGGTGGAGTATGTGTATTTAAGTGAGTTGAGTGTGGTGGTGTGTGTTGTTTTGTGTGTGGATAGTGTGTGGGTGATGGTGTTGAGTGGCTGTGGCTGTTAGTTTGTGGATGCTGGTGTCTCGCTCTGGCCTTCTTTCAGAATTTTTTAGCGTAGGGGTTTGTGGGTGATGTGGGTGTGTGTTTTATATTGTATTGTGTGTGTGGGAGTGGTGTGTGTATGTGTATCAGGTGTGTGGGATTCAAATCGTCCAATGTGGCTGAGTTTTGTTCGTTTGTGTGTATTCTGACCGCGGCGGTGTGTCCCGCCAATGGAATACCGCGTTTGAATGACCGCCGCGTGGATTCGTGGGTCGTAATGGCATGGGCGTATTTCTGTTGGCGTGGCGGTGGAGGTTTTGTCACCTCCACTTTTCCGCCGACCGCTGGTCTGGCGGTCTGTTGTGGCGGTCGGATTTTCGGAGGTTTGCCTTCTGCGGGTCAGAATGACCGTGGCGGGTTTCCGCGACCGCGGCGGGATTATGGAGGATTTCTGACCGGCGGTAGGCGCCTTTTACCGCCGAGGTCAGAATGAGCACCTAAATTTGCAGTGCATGCCCCATGCAAGGATAGCTGTTTACAAACCACTGAATGGCTCACAGGAGTCTTGCATTCGCTACCACTAAGAAAGACCTCTTTCATGCCATTGAAGCATTTGTACAAAAAGGGTACCTCCCACACCTCGTGTATATAGTTATCTCCCAGCCTTTCATACCTGCCTACCAGAATGTGTTTCAAGCAGGATGTGAATTGGAGGGTTGAACTAGGCAGATTAATAACCCCATGTATTAACCAATCAGCAGAAGGTACCTCAGGCACAGTAAAAGGCAACTTTTCTGCTTTCTCTGTTCTCAACATAATATATGTGCTTCCTTCTTATCCACCATTTGCTGCTGTTGCGTTAAATTAAATGTTGAAAAAATCTCCCTTGCGCTCACATGTCGCCAGGGGACACGACCTGCCTTCAATGTCTGTAGTGTCTAACCTAACTGCATGATGGATCGTAGCTGACTCTGTCCATGTTTCAGAAACAACATGTCACTCGGTACTATATCTATTGCAGAGGACACAATGTTATTTAGTGTGGACAGGATGTTAATTCCATTATCTAAGATGGCTAATGCTTTCTGTAAGTTTTCTTGATCTATTTGCCTTAACCGGGCAGCCGCTTCTTGGTGGGAAAGTTTCCAAATTTCATTATATGTTTCATATATGAAGCGTTTTCTGTGTTGTCTCCTAGGGCCTAACAGGAAATCCTGTAAGTCTGTGTTATTGGACAGGAGACCAAGATGTGCTTTAACAGCATCTAATGAGGAGACCTTCATCTATTGCTGGCAAAGTTTCCCTACACTATATCTCATCACAATTCCCTAGTGCTCTAAGGATATATAGCGAGGGTCCGACCTATTTGTTCTAAATCCCCCAGAGGAGTTCACAAAACGCGTAGCGCATCCAATGGTGTCTGCAGGCCACAATAACCACCGCCAGGATGTGATAATGAAGTGTTATATGTTCCATTTTGTACCCATTCATTAAGCTGGTCTTCAGATGCATTTATATACCTTTGCCAATTGCTAAATTTAGCAGGGGTGGGAATACTGGGCGCATTCAATTCTTTAATGTTTGCTAAGCCTAAACAGCTTGTTTGTTGTACTGTTTCATTTAAGAATATCATCTGAACAGGAATCATAAAGCTCTAAATTAAGCTTTTATACACCTAAGTTACCAATTTTATGTTCCCCACACAATTTTTACATCAATTGAATTGACCCAATGTTCATAACCTACTAAGGCCAACTGGGAAACAAAGGAAGCAGAATATATCAATTTTGTATCAATTAATAATACATGGAAGTCTTCCATCACTGGCAATCTGAAATAATGCGACTCAGCTTTCATGATATTATGTCCAGAAAAATATGCAAACTTTTCAGTATATGTTTTTGAGCTGCCTGTTGGTGGAATCGGGCAGTGCTCCCATTGTGCATATCTAAAGACAGTTTTCGGGGTACTGGCTCTGTGAATGAAATGATGTCCATAAAGATTTTAACAGAACATATCTCCATTATTTCCTTTAAATTGGTACACATCATCATTTAAAAAAAACGTATAATACTGTAGATCAGACATCATTGTATGAACTGTTTTTACATCCCAATCATCAGAAATCACTCCGGTTGTAATTATATCAATCAATGAAAGTTTGAACACATAAGGAATTTGAATGATCTCTGTAGGACCATATATGTTGAATAAGACTTTATCCCATACCATCCAATTGGATATTGCCACTGCTGTGATGTTCTTTATTTACAGTTCGAGCGTCAGCCGAGCATTGTGGCCAAGCCCATAGAAATTTAGAGCATGAGTCCACAGCGACTAGAATGTATTTGTATGCACTTTCTGGTGTCAGAGCACCACAGTAATCCAAGTACGCACAATGTGAGGGTTTGTCGGAAATTAAGATGGGTGTCTGCGGTGGGAGATTAACGCTGGGGCCTTTTATTTGTTGGCAGATCTCACAGCAAAGGACATACTGCTTGGCCTGTTTGTGAAGACCTGGCCACCAGTAGTGTGATTGTAATATTGAAATTGTAGCGCCACATCAGCATAGGCAGATGCAACTCCCTCATGTGCTGTTTTTACTAGCTCTGGTCTTAAATCTTTGCTGGGAATCACTACACCTGGAATTTTAACTTCTGCGTCAAACGTGCCTCCCATCCGGTAGGAATATTTAGTGGGATAGGCTTTGGGCATAGGTGTACCCTCAGCCGTTGCTCCTTTAGCTGCTAATGTTTCATCATCCACTCTTGTTTTAGAGCCTGTCACTGCTGTGACAGAAGCCATCACTACTGCCGACTTTGCTGCTTCATCAGCCACAGTGTTGCCTTCAATGTGTATCCCAACACGTTGGTGTCCTAGTGTATGTACAACATGGACATTTGGTAGTTTTTCCTTCAGATCCGCTACCTTCCCCCACAGAAGTCTGTGTTTTATGGTATTACCTTTTGAATCTCTGAACCCATTTTGTCGCCAGTAATGCAAGTATTCATTTAAGGACTGGACACAATAGTACGAATCACAGACAATCAAAGTCATCTGCTCAGGATCCATATGTTCTTGTGCCATCACCAGAGCCCTGAGCCCCTAGAGTCTGTGTGTATGTTTTTTCTTGATGGAACTTGCCATCCGTCATGCACCCACTCATGACTGCGCAAGCAGCTGAGTATTGGTGTTTAGTGCCTACAGCAGGTTGTGCTGAACCATCGGTATACAAGATTGTTTTGTACAGTTCAATAGGTAGTGTATTTGCTGGAACAGGATATTCGTATTGTAAGAATTCTTGAGTCTGTAATTTGGAGTCAAACACAACATCAGTGGACGTCAGAGACGTTGTCCATTGAATCCAATGTGGATGTAATGCTTTAGCATTCGGAACACTTGCTTTGGTGACAGCCTCAAGGGCTGGGACCGGGGATATGACAATAAGTCATTTCCCTTGGGCCAGAGGTCTCTATTTAAGGACCACCATCTGAGCAGCAGTGAAAAAAATTTCAGTGGGAGCAAAGTGTTGTTCGGCTGTAGAATATAAATGTGATTTATATGCAGTTGGGACGGTCTCACCTTCATTAAATGTCACATAAGTGAAACCAATGGCATCAGCAATTACTCTGATGACCAAATGTTTTTCATTGTCCCTTGTGTGTAAATGTTTTGCTTCAAGCATGTCTTTTTGCAGTGCTTTGAGAATGCGTGTGTGTTCAAGTGTCCAGTGTCTGCTGGTAAAATCAGGACATATTAGGTCATATAATGGTTTTATGTGTTGTGCATAGTCTGTGATATAAGTTCTGCCAAAATTCAGAAAGCCCAACACTGATTGGAGCTTTTTTCTGTATTTGGTGGTTGTAGTTGTGCGCATTTTTCCAACATTTGGGGCGCCAGGCTCTTGCCTTCATCCGACAACTCGTATCACAGAAACAGTACACTGAGAAGGGCTATTTTTGG
Source organism: Pleurodeles waltl (assembly GCF_031143425.1). Taxonomy (NCBI): domain Eukaryota; kingdom Metazoa; phylum Chordata; class Amphibia; order Caudata; family Salamandridae; genus Pleurodeles; species Pleurodeles waltl. The sequence continues at coordinate 577,522,213 of NC_090448.1, forward strand.
TTTTTTTTAAACTAAATTTGTAGCCGATTTCGGCAAATCCTACAACAATGCGGGCAACCCTTCTTAAATGTTGTATGAGGTCATCATCCGTGAGGTAAATATCATCCACATAGGACAAAACCTCAGGGTCTACGTCATGTAATATTGATGCCACACGAGCCGAGAACATTCCAGGACCATTCTTATAGCCTTGTGGGAGTCAGCAATTTTTTTCCAGGAGCCTAAAGCACTAAAACTTGTTAAGTCCCTACTTTCAGGTGCTATGTTTTAGCAGAAAAATCCATTGGATATATCCAGAGTCGTTTTGTATTTTTTACCCACAATGTTGTTTATTAATGTTGTACTATGTGTGTTTTGTATAACATATGTTTTTGTATGACTATTTAAATGTCTGTAGTCTTAGACTATTCTATTGGAATGGTCGGGTTTAGCGACCGGGAATAATGGATTATTCATTGATGAGTCTGAGCGTTCAATGACACCCTGGTACAATAATTGTATGAGGATTTCCCTCAGCGGGGCTTTCGCCTCGTATGTGATTGAATATTGAGGTTGGGGCTGAGTAATTAATTTTCTTGGTATTATATGGTAGGGAGAATCTTTGTCCCACCCTACATGATTCCGATATATTGCAGGTGCCTGTACCACTGCCCAATCAATAGCAAAGTTTTCAACAAGCTCTTTCGGAACAGGGGGCAAGAAGGATTTTTCAATAATGTCCTCTCCATATGGGTGATCTCGGACAAATACCAGTGGACAAATAGGTGGCCAGTCTTTTTTGACCAGCAGAATATCATAAATAGAAACGACACGATCCCAGCAGTCTCTGCTTGTAGACAGTCATCAGTTGTTTTCACCTCCAGATGCTCTAGAAGATCCCGGCGAACTATTGTGAATTCTGCTGTCTGGCAGTGCAAGTGCCCACTTCCTGTTCTTTAGTAAAGCCCTCTTCTTGAGTGGCATGTCGTATTTCTTTTTAAACTGTGGTTTCTGTTGTGGAAGTTTCTCTTCCTTTTTAACAGAAGGTTCAAATGAGAATTGTGAGTCCTTTATCAGTTTCACATACTTGGTCCGCTGATCTGACCGCCCACCTCTATCACTGCTTTTTTCCGGTGAGTCTGAAAAGGGACTAGATTGGCGTTTATCAGAATACTGATATTTGTTAGGCGTTTTTAAATTATCCCTATTTCTAAGATTGTATCTTTTTTTGCAGGGTCTCTGAATGCAGGGATTCTCCCCTTTCTTTTCTATGTGTTTGCTGTTTTTTATCCCAGTGTTTTTTAGAACTCTCATGTGTTTGTTTGGCAGGATCCTCATTGGGTCTACCTTGTACTTGTGGCTTAATCGGTCTGGCTCCCAAACTATCTTGACCTATTATGGAGTAACTTTCAATGATAATTTTTGGCAGCTCTCGTTCTTGATCCTATGCCGGAATGTCACGGAACCACAATGAGCACTGTCATTGCGACTGCTTTCCCTTTAATGCTACTTCATATAAATGAAGATACAGTGGCAAAATTACCTATTGATTGCAACCCCAAATCCAGGACCATGGCTGCCCTATATTCGTCTTGAATTTTTTTTCAATACCTCCGGAAGATTGGCAAGTGTTGGTGTACCGTGTGTGGTTGTGTAGAGCGCGGCAAATACAATTCCCCATTTGTTACAGTTTTTAACTGTGGAAACCATGCCGAAGGGCAAGCACATTGTCAAAATTCTATTTTGATGCTGAGGTCCAGTATGAGGAAAAATTGCTTTCAGTGCATACATTTTTTGAGTTAACCAAAACATAATTTCCTCCCGTTTGGCGTGTACTTTACCCATGATTGAATGTACAGTAGAAGGATTGATATCTTGCGCTGCTGCATGTGCCTGACCTAGAGCAGCTTTTGCTGGGTTTGTATTTAACATTTACATGACAAATTGTACTAACAATCTGTAAGTCATTATTATTTCTGTTTACAAACGGCAGACCTCAGCTATCGCCATTGCTCCTGCGTCAGGATGTGGTGTATATGTGGCCAATAAGGGCCAGGTCGGCCAGCATTACTCAAAGGACCTAACCTAACAGGTAAAATTGTGTGTGGTAGGATGCCATCAGGCCAGTTATTATGGTCGTGATAAGATAATGGTATCTCTAAGGATGCAGAAGCTCTGTATTGTCCAGGAGGATTTGACAGTGTATAATTATGAAATGTATGTGTGTTCCCATCCACTGCTGGAAAGGTGAACCAAGAATAAAATATTTCTGTTCTATAAGCCGCATGAGCTTAAACAACAAAAGTAACTGGGCCGTTAAGCCATTTGCCTACAAATGTGCAGTAAGGGGTGTAGGAGGCTGGCCTGGCTTGTTGTGGGTACCAGAGGTACTTACACCTTGTGCCAGGTCCAGTTATCCCTTATTAGTGTAGAAGAGGTGTTTCTAGCAGCGTAGGCAGATAGAAGGTAGCTATGGTAAAGCAGCTTAGGCTGAACGAGGAGACATGTAAAGCTCCTACTATACCACTGGTGTCATATGCACAATATCATAAGAAAACACAATACACAGAAGTACTGAAAATAAAGGTACTTTATTTTTATGACAATATGCCAAAAGTATCTCAGTGAGTACCCTCAGTATGAGGATCAGTTATATACACAAGATATATGTACCCTAACCAAAATTAGGTAAGTAATAGCAAGAAAAGTAATGCAAAAAGTGTACGATCACAATAGATTGCAATAGGAGCACATAGGTATAGGGGCAACACAAACCATATACTCCAAAAGTGGAATGCGAACCACGAATGGACCCCAAACCTATGTGAGCTTGTAGAGGGTTGCTGGGACTGTAAGAAAACATTGAGGGTTAGAAAAATAGCCCACCCCAAGACCCTGAAAGGTAGGTGTAAAATGCACCTACTACCCCCAGAGAGCACAGAAGTCGTGATAGGGGGATTCTGCAGGAAGAACAAACACCAGCAATGCAACAACAGTGGATTTCCGGACCTGAGTACCTGTAAGTCAAGGGGACCAAGTCCAATAGTCGCAACAGTGTCGAGAATGGGCAGGAGCCCAGGAAAAGCCAGCTGAGGGTGCAAGGAAGCTGCCACCGGTTGGAAGAAGCTTGGAGTTCTGCAAGAAAGAAGAGAGCTAGGGACTTCTCCTTTGGAAGACGGATGTCCCACGTCACAATGAAGCTTACAGAGGTGTTCCCATGCAGAAAGACCACAAACAAGCCTTGCTATCTGCAAGGGATGCGGTAGAGGATTTTGGGTGCTGCTGTGGCCCAGGAGGGACCAGGATGTCGACACTTGGAGGAGGAGACAGAGAGGGCGCCCAGCAAGTCAGGGAGCCCTCAACGCAGCAGGCAGCACCCGCAGAAGTACCTGAACAGGCACTTGGAAGAAGAGTGAACCGGAGTCCACATGAAGTCACAAAAGGGAGACACGCGGTTAGACATACAGGTGACTTATAAGTTACTTAAGTGCAGTGGTAAATGGCTGTCAAATAACGTGGACGTTATTTCACACAGGCTGCAATGGCAGGCCTGTGTAAGAATTGTCAGAACTCCCTATGGGTATCAAAAGAAATGCTGCAGCCCATAGGGATCTCCGGGAACCCCAATACCCTGGGTACCTCAGTACCATATACTAGGGAATTATATGGGTGTACCAATATGCCAATGTGAATTGATAAATTTAGTCACTAGCCTGTTATTGACAAATTTGGAAAGCAGAGAGAGAATAAGCACTGAGGTTCTGGTTAGCAGAGCCTCAGTGAGACAGATAGGCATCACACAGGGAACACATACAGGGCACATACTTTTGAGCACTGGGGCCATGACTGGCAGGGTACCAGTGACACATAGACTAAAACAACATATATACAGTGAAATATGGGGTAACATGCCAGGCAAGATGGTACTTTCCTACACACGCCCCCAAACGAAGGGCAATAAGACTAGCCATGCCCTGATGAGTCTTCATTGTCTAAGTGGAAATATCTGGAAAGTCCATCTGCATTGGAGTGGGTGCTCCCAGGTCTATGTTCCACTGTATAGTCCATTCCCTGTAGAGATATGGACCACCTCAACAATTTAGGGTTTTCACCGTTCATTTGTTTTAGCCAAATTAGAGGTTTGTGGTCTGTCTGACCAATAAAGTGAGTGCCAAACAGGTATGGCCTTAACTTTTTCAGTGCCCAGACCACAGCAAAGGCCTCCCTCTCAATGGCAGACCAACACTTTTCTTTAGGGGTCAACCTTCTGCTGATAAAAGCAACTGGTTGATCCTGGCCCTCAGAATTCAGTTGTGATAAGACTGCCCCTACCCCTAATTCAGATGCATCAGTTTGAACAATGAATTTCTTGGAGTCACATGGGCTTTTTAGGACAGGTGCAGAGCACATGGCCTGTTTGAGCTCCTCAAAGGCTTTCTGACAGCTATCTGTCCACAATACCTTTTTAGGCATCTTCTTACTAGTGAGATCATTAAGAGGGGCTGCTATGGAGCCATAGTGTTTAATGAATCTCCTGTAATACCCAGTGAGGCCTAAGAAGGCTCTCACCTGGGTCTGTGTTGTAGGGGGAACCCAATCCATGATTGTCTGGATTTTCCCCTGCAGTGGTGCAATCTCTTCTCCACCTACCAGGTGTCCCAGTTAAACCACCTTTCCCTGCCCTATCTGGCACTTTGAGGTCTTGATAGTGAGGTCTGCCTTTTGCAGGGCCTCCAAAACTTTCCAAAGGTGGACCAGGTGCTCATCCCAGGTGGAGCTAAATACAGCTACATCATCTAGATATGCTGCACTAAAAGCCTCCAACACTTGCAGGACTGTGTTCACCAACCTCTGAAAAGTGTCAGGTGCATTTTTCAAACCAAAGGGCATCACTGTAAATTGGTAGTGCAGAATTAGTGTAGAAGAGGTGTTTCTAGCAGCATAGGATGACAGAAGGTAGGTATGGCAAAGCAGCTTAGGCTGAACTAGGAGACATGTAAAGCTCCTACTATACCACTGGTGTCAAATGCACAATATCATAAGAAAACACAATACACAGAAGTACTAAAAGTAAAGGTACTTTATTTTTATGACAATATGCCAAAAGTATCTCAGTGAGTACCCTCAGTATGAGGATAAGATATATACACAAGATATATGTTCACAAACCAAAATTATGCAGGTAATAGCAAGAAAAGTAATGCAAGCAGTGTAAAATTATAATAGATTGCAATAGGAGCACATAAGTATAGGGGCAACACAAACCATATACTCCAAAAGTGGAATGCGAACCACAAATGGACCCCAAAACTATGTGAGCTTGTAGAGCGTCGCAGGGACTGTAAGGAAACAGTGAGGGTTAGAAAAATAGCCCACCATAAGACCCTGAAAGGTAGGTGTGAAGTGCACCTACTACCCCCAGAGAGCACAGAAGTTGTGATAGGGGGATTCTGCAGGAAGAACAATCACCAGCAATGTAACAACAGTGGATTTCCAGACCTGAGTACCTGTAAAACAAGGGGACCAAGTCCAATAGTCGCGACAGTGTTGAGAGTGGGCAGGAGCCCAGGAAATGCCAGCTGAGGATGCAAGGAAGCTGCCACCTGTTGGAAGAAGCTTGGAGTTATTCAAGAAAGAAGAGGACTAGAAACTTTTCCTTTAGAGGATGGATGTCCCACATCGTGATGAAGCTTGCAGAGGTATTCCCACGCAGAAAGACTGCAGACAAACCTTGCTAGCTGCAAGGGTCGCAGTAGAGGTTTTTGGGTGCTGCTGTGGCCCAGGATGGACCAGGATGTCGCCACTTGGAGGAGGAGACAGAGGGGGCGCCCAGCAACTCAGGGATCCCTCACAGCAGCAGGCAGCACCCGCAGAAGTACCTGAACAGGCACTTGGAAGAAGAGTGAACTGGAGTCCACGCAAAGTCACAAAAGGGAGTCCCATGACGCCGGAGGACAACTCAGAAGGTTGTGCACTGCAGGTTAGAGTGTCAGGGACCCAGGCTTGGCTGTGCACAAAGGAAATCCTGGAAGAGTGCACAGGAGCCAGAGGAGCTGCAAATCACGCGGTACCCAGCAATGCAGCCTAGCGTGGGGAGGCAAGGACTTATCTCCACCAACCTTGGACTGGAGAGTCACTGGACTGAGGGAGTCACTTGGACAGAGTTGCTGAGTTCCAGGCACCACGCTCGTCATGCTGAGAGGGGACCCAGAGGACCAGTGATGCAGTCTTTTGGTGCTTGCGGTTGCAGGGGGAAGATTCCGTCAACCCAGAGGAGATTTCTTCAGAGCTCCTGGTGCAGAGATGAGGCAGGCTACCCCCAGAGCATGCACCACCTGGAAACAGTTGAGAAAGCCGGCAGGATGAAGCGATACAAGGTTGCTAATAGTCGTCTTGCTACTTTGTTGCGGTTTTGCAGGCGTCCTGAGCAGTCAGCGGTCGATCCTTTGGTAGAAGGTGAAGAGGGAGATGCAGAGGAACTCTGATGAGATCTCGCATTCGTTATCTGGTGAGATCCCCAAAGCAGAGACCCTAAATAGCCAGAAAAGGAGGTTTGGCTACCTAGGAAGGAGGATTGGCTACCAAGAGAGGTAAGGGCCTATCAGAAGGAGCCTCTGACGTCACCTGCTGGCACTGGCCACTGAGAGCAGTCCAGTGTGCCACAGACACCTCTGTTTCCAAGATGGCAGAGGTCTGAGACACACTGGAGGAGCTCTGGGCACCTCCCTTGGGAGGTGCAGGTCAGGGGAGTGGTCACTCCCCTTTCCTTTGTCCAGTTTCGCGTCAGAGCAGGGCTGGGGGAATCCCTGAACCGGTGTAGACTGGCTTATGCAGAGATGGGCGCCATCTGTGCCCATCAAAGCATTTCCAGAGGCTGGGGGAGGCTACTCCTCCCCAGCCTTCACACCTATTTCCAAAGGGAGAGGGTGTTACACCCTCTCTCAGAGGAAGTACTTTGTTCTGCCTTCCTTGGCCAGGGCTACCTGGACCCCAGGAGGGCAGAAACCTGTCTGAGGGGTTGGCAGCAGCAGCAGCTGCAGTGGAGACCCCGGAAAGGCAGTTTGGCAGTACCTGGGTTCTGTGCTAGAGACCCGGGGGATCATGGAATTGTCCCCCCAATGCCAGAATGGCATTGGGGTGGCAATTTCATGATCTTAGAAATGTTACCTGGCCATGTTCGGAGTTACCATTGTGACGCTGTACATAGGTAGTGACCTATGTACAGTGCACGCGTGTAATGGTGTCCCCGCACTCACAAAGTCCGCCAACAGCTCATCTGGTGAAGGTTCTGTACAAGGAGGAAATTATTCTTCCTCAGAAGGAGAATCATCTGTAGAGGGAAGGATAGTGGGTAGGGATTTACCCTTGCTACCACTAGCTTTAGGGAGCACTTGGTCCATTGTTCCAGGATCCAAGTTACCCTGTCCTTTTTGCTTTTTGGCCCGAGCCCTTGTCAAAGCAAAAATATGCCCAGGAATGCCCAGCATTGCGGCATGAGCCTCCAAACTTCACTTCTGCCCAAGCTGATGTCTATAAATCGTTCCCTAGTAGACAGTCTACAGGTAAATCTGAGGCAACCACAACTTCCTTTGGACCAGTAACCCCCCCCCCCAGTTGAGATTCACAACAGCCATGGGGTGGCTAAGAGTGTTGTTGTGAGCGTATGTCACTTGGTACTGCTGACCAAGTAGGTGTTGTTCAGGGTGCACCAGTTTCTCTATCACCATGGTAACACTGGCACCTGTGTCCCTGTAGACCTGAACCTAAACACCATTTATTAGAGGAAGTTGCTTGTACTTATCCATATTAAGGGGACAAGCAACCAAGGTGGCCAAATCAATGGCACCTTCAGAGACTAACACAGCTTCTGTGGTCTCCCTAACAAGACCAACACCAACTACATTACCAATAGTGAGCCCAGCTACTCCCTTGGATTGGCTATTTGTAGGTTTGCTCCCACCACCACTGCTATTACTAGGGGCACTAGAATTTGCAGTAGGGGTTGTGGTAGTGGGAGGTTTGGTGTTTTTCTTTGGACAGCTGGCTTCATTTGCACAATGGCCTTGGACTTTACACAGATAACACCAAGGCATTTTAGGTTGATAATTGGAAGAGGATTTGGACCCACCACCCCCACCAGAGGATTTTTGTGGGCCTGATGAAGACTCATTTTTACTTTTGTCCCCACCCTTGTCATAAGACTTACCATCCTTCTTCTTGCCATCCTTGTCACACCCTGTATAAACTTTTCTGTTCACTCTTGTTCTGACCCATTTGGCTGCATTCTTTCCCAATTCTTGGGGAGAGGTCAGATCTGAGTCCACTAGATATTGGTGTAACAAGTCAGACACACAGTTATTCAGAATATGCTCTCTCAGAATAAGATTATACAGGCTTTCATAGTCAGTAATTCTACTGCCATGTAACCACCCCTCAAAGGCCTTCACTGAACAGTCTACAAAGTCTGCCCAGTCTTGTGAGGACTCTTTTCTGGTGTCTCTGAACTTAATCCTGTATTGTTCAGTGGTTAAGCCAAATCCATCTAAGAGTGCATCCTTCAAAACTGCAAAATTGTTAGCATCACTTTCTCTAACAGTAAGGAGCCTATCCCTACCCTTTCCAGTGAAAGATAGCCACAATATAGCAGCCCACTGCCTTTGAGGGACCCCTGTACCATACAGGCCCTCTCAAGTGCAGCAAACCACTTGTTGATGTCATCCCCCTCCTTGTAAGGGGGGCTATCATGTGCAGATTCCTGGAATCATGCTCTCTAACAGGATTACTATCAGGAATACTGTTGCTGCCACCATGGAGTCCAAACCCCAATCTCTGTCTTTCCTTCTCCAGGTCTAGGGATTCCCTATCTAAGACCAGCTGTTGCTGTTTAAGCTTCAATATGGTCTCTTCAACCCTCAACTTCTTGAGTTCCCTTTCTAACAAGTTATCCTCAGGGTGGGTGGGTTGGGAATGCTTGGACACAGAGGACAAGTTTGAAACAACAGATGGGTGTTGAAGTAAGCCTCAGCAAGGCCTACTAGTGCAAGGGGTTCGCCCTTCTCTGCACAAAGTCCTCAGACCATATAGGAAGAAGTTGGCACAGAAACTAAAATAAAAGACAAAGTTTATTAAACCTCATGAGGTGGTACTACAGTTCAAACAGCACCCTTTGGTAATGTTTGAAGTAGCACACTGAACTAAGAGAGCCTGGTCCTTTTATACCCACGCAGGGGCTAAAAGAAGGTGGTACAATTATAGAAGCAAGACTTACGTACATGTAATGTCATATGGAAATGCACAGTCAACAGGTAGGAGGGGCTAACAGTTTCAAGGACTAGTTGACACATTACTGTCTGTTACTGTTTACTAACTGCTGCAGATCTTACTGGGCATGTGTGAAAGTGGGAGATGCTAAATATAACTTGTCACTAGACAGATTTTCAAGAGCAGTTAACAGAAAGGTAGGACAGAGCACATGGCAGAGAAAATGGCTGCCATGAATACAAAATGGATTCTGCCAAATGTTCACAATAGTTGCTAAATACAAGATCTCTTCTGCTAATGCTTAATCTAATCGCTATTAAATTACAAAAGACGACCCTTTCAGCATTAGCTGAAGACATTCGTCTTTCTGGGATAATCTAAATATTCATCTTGTATATTTATGCTCATCATTTCAGCTATTTCCTTATCTAACATGTGTTGTGCTTTCATTTCTGTAATATTTCTTTTGGTAGGCATACAAGCAGTAATACACATGGAGCAGAACATTGGACCACACTAAATACAGATACAACATGTGAAAAATATTGCAATCATTACACACAGGATAGTCAGAAGTTTCCAGCCCCAAGCGGAAACAAGAGCCCAAAACCATCCAGAAAAAGTCCAGGTACCAGTCTCTGTGTGGATTTCTGCAGCAATTTTATGCAATTTAGATATTGTATCATATACTGAAGGTGAGTGATCTGGAATAAAAACACAGCAACTACTACCAATGATGCGACATGCACCACCTCGATCAGCTAATATCACATCTAGTACCATACGATTTTGGAGCGCTACAATCCTCGCAATTTGGAGCTCCTCGGTAATATTCCCAAGTGCCAGAGCTGCATGATTGGTAACAGCTTCCACAACCCTAGTCAATCGTCTCACTTTACTACTGTTTAAGAACAACCCTAAATTAAAATCAACATATTGTTGCAGGCTAGTATCTGTTTGGTCTACCTCATTTGTACTTATTGTCCTTTTATATCTGTTTTTAATGAATTAATTGAACAGTTTCAAATCTCGGTGATATGATGCAGGGGCCAAAAACACAGGGGGTAATAGAAAAGATACATAACACACACCTGACCACCCAACAGGTAGTTGGTAATATCCATAGTTATCACAAACAAAATATGTATTATGTGAAGCTGTAAAACTACTATTATTTACACCCTCTATAGTTAAAATCAAGGTACAATCACTTATCCCTACTGGAATTTGCCCAATGCTACGTATACATAAATTTGCTTTAGTTTTTGTAACAGAAATCACAAATTGTTCTTTCTTGTCAGAGTCTCTTATATTTGTGAAGACACATGGTATTGAAACATTGTCCGGTTGATACTCTTCCTATTCCCATTTAGTTCCTTTGGCTTGGGGATACCCATCTATGTCTTGGTAGCATACTTTATTAAGGCGAAAAAGAAGTCTGCCCTCAGTACGTTTTCCAGATGCAAACAAAAGCGTATACCAAGCTTGACAAGAAACATTGTGTGAAAAAGGAAGAGGAATGAAAGGTGTTCCTCCTTTCTTTTGATGCGCAGGTATCATTCCACATACCCAACAGTTAGTAGTATTTGTAGCATTATGAGTATGATGCAACATCTGAATGAAAGTATTATTGAAGTACGATTGACGGTGCTTCTGCTCCTGATAGGGAAGCGTAAAGAAATAGTGATCCTCTGGTACTGGGGTAGTGGCAACAAAAAACTCACGAGCAGGAGCCTTCTTTTCAACAAACCAGGTGATTATTGCTATAACCACCAAAACAACAACAAACCCCATAGTACTAATGATCAGTATGTTATTCATTTTAGCAACAGTGATAATCGACCCTTTCAGAAATTAACTAAAAACAATTGTTGAAGCTCCTATCCCTGGGCAGTTGCTGATTTCTTCACCACAGGCCAAGACGGTGTCACTACTCTAATGCATGACTGATCCCCCCCCTTGCCATATTGGCTCTCCGTTTCACTAACCCAGGGCAGTAGCTCAACCAGTTTTCTCTAGCACTACGGGGTCTTTCCTCGGTCTCAAATTATATCGCGACACTTCAGAAATCGTATGGTCCGGGAAGACTTCCGCAGATTTGTCAGGTGATATAGCACGGCCTTTCTCCGTAGTCAAAATCTCTCGATGATCAGTCAGCACAGCAGGTTCCACCAAGGTAGGTAGCACTCTCTTGCAGTGAGTACTATGGACCCAATTCTTTCGGTTCGTCACTCGAACTGCTGTCCTTGTCGCAAGGAGCACCTGTTCTGGGCCTCACCACCTTGGTTCCAAGCTGCTTGATCTTTCAAAGGACTTAATCATTACCTGATCACCAGGTCGGAGTTCATGGCCTTCACCTGTAGATCTGTCAGGAAGTACTTCTCGAACCTGTTGATGAATAGAAACCAAATTGTCAGTTAACTGTGCCAAATAATCATTCATCAGGACACAAGGTACATCATATACAGAATTTGGCTTAGGAACTCCCCAAATGTCCATTGGCCTTCCAAACACTATTTCGTAAGGGGTAATGCCAATTCGAGAGTGTGGCACTGACCTAATAGACAATAATATAAATGGTAATGCATCCAGCCAAGTTAAGGATGTGGAAGCCTATATCTTTGCTAACTTCAGCTTCAAAGTAGCATTATACCTTTCCACCAACCCTGCTGACTGTGGGTGGAAAACTGCATGGAACTTCTTTTTGATCCCTAATCCTTTCAGGACATACTTAATAACTTCCCCAACAAAATGAGGTCCGTTATCATTCCATAAAAGTCTGCAAACACCAAACCTAGGGAAAAATTCTTTCAAAAGCACCTTTGCTGTGGTAATGCCAGTATTATCCTTTGTGGGGTACGCCTCTATCCATTTACTGAAGGCACATTCCACAACCAAGACATACTTTAAATTGTTGCAGCATTCAAGCTGAATATAATCCATTTGTAGAACTTCAAAAGGTGCAGTTGGTGTAGCAAACCCTCCCGCAGGAGTACATGTCCCTTTCCCAGGATTGTATTGTAAACAGATCAAACAAGACTGTACTACTCTCTTAGCTGAACTGGAAATTTCTGGATGTTCCCAAACTTGCGTAAGCAACTTCGTTATTGTTGAGGCTCCAACATGTGCCAGCCCATGTGCCATCTGAACCATAGGTTGTACAAAAGCTATAGGCATTTTCCATTTATCCATCTGCTTATTCCGCCAACAGCCCTCAAAATCCAATTCTCCTTCTTCAGACCATTGCTCGAATTCTTTCACAGAAGCAGATTTCTGTATATCTAATACGTCTTGTCTAGCATTATGCCAACTTTCAGCTTGTGACTTCACAACATACATAGAAGTAGTACTTCGCTGCATCGCAGTCTCACGTGCTACGCGGTCCGCAAGGCCATTACCTTCCCTATCTTATCGGTCACTTTCTTGTGTTCACTACATTTCACAATAGCTAGTTTCTTTGGATATGTCAATGCAGTCAAGAGGTTATGCACTAATTCTCCGTGCATTATCTGCATCCCGTGGGATGTGAGAAAGCCTCTCTCCTTCCAAAGCAAACCAAAATCATGAGCCACTCCAAAAGCATAGCGGCTGTCTGTATAAATGTTCACACATAAGTCAGTACTAAGCTCACATGCTCGTGTCAAAGCTATTAGTTCAGCTGCTTGAGCTGACTTCTGTGGTATACGAGCTGTCTCCACTACCGTGTGTATTGTGGTGATTGCATATGCAGCTGAGGTCATACCGTCAGGCAACTTCAAACAAGACCCATCAACCCACAATTCCCCGTCTACATCTGGAAGGGGTGTATCTTGTAAATCAATACGACCCTTTGTCTGTTCTTCAGTAAGGAATATACAATCATGTGTTTCTTGTGACTCAGGCTGAGTCACCGGATATGGCAACAAAGTGGCTGGATTTAGTGTTGCACATCTCTTCAGTGTAATGTGAGGAACCAGCAATGTCAATTCATATCCTGTCAGGCGAGCGCTAGTTAAATGTTGTGTCTTTGTTTGATTTAAAAGAGCATCAACCGCATGGGGTACTAACACCAACAGCTTATGTGACAAAACTATCCCTTCACTCTGACGTATTGACATAGCTGTTGCGGCAACTGAACGAAAACACCCAGGCAACGCTCGAGGGACAGGATCAAGTACTGCTGAAAAATATGCACAGGGACGCAGCTTATCACCATGTGTCTGTACTAAAACTGACAATGCATATCCATCTTTCTCATGTACGTAAAGTACAAAAGGCTTCATGTAATCTGGAGTACCTAACACTGGTGCTGAACAAAGGGCTTGTTGTAGCTGCCGGAAAGCAGTCTCACATTCATCTGTCCATGGGAGGGGCATTGGAGTATCTTTAGTCAAAAGTGCTAGCAAAGGTTAGACAATGTGTGAAAACCCTAATATCCATTGCCTACAAAAAGAAGTAAGACCAAGGAATGAACGAACATCTTTCTGAGTAGAGGGTACTGGTGTGTCTAAAATTGCTTGAATACGATCTGATGTAAGTGCACAGCCCTCCTTAGACTAAAGGTGAGCTAAATAGGTTACCTTTGGTCTACAATATTGCAATTTCTTTCGTGACACTTTATGATGGTGTGAAGCAAGAAAAGAAAGTAAGGACAAAGTGCACTTTTCACATTGCTCAGGGGTATCAGCTGCCAACAAAATATCATCGACATATTGTATGAGAGCCACACCTTCAGGCAAAACAAAAGAATCAAGTTGTCGTTTTATCGCTTGACTATAAATACTAGGACTCTCAGTATAGCCTTGAGGAACTCTGCAAAATCTACATGATCGTTTATTCAAAGTAAAACCAAACAAATATCAGCTGTCAGGATGAATAGGGATCGAAAAGAAAGCATTCTTCAAGTCTATCACAGAGAACGTAATTGCTGTTGGGGGAACCAAAGTAAGAAGTGCTGTGATGTCAGATACCACAGGATATTGTGGTATCACAATCTTATTGACTTCTCGTAAATCAAAAATGAATCGCTAAATCCTAGTATCAGTATCCTTTTTCAGAATAGGAAGAATCGGACTGTTACAAACATTATACAGAACTTCCTCAACAACTCCAACTACAATAAGATCATGCACAATTCGTATGAGTGCTTCTTCGCCCTCCTGTGAAATTTTGTATTGAGGCAAACGTGGCAATACAGCTCCCTCCTTGACACTAATATGCACCGGTGGAATAATCATTTGTCCCACATCAGTATCTGAAGTAGCCCACAAAGTACTAGGGAGTGAAGCTAATGCAATATCTTCTTTAACAAGACAAACTCTTTCCATCACAGGATGATTATCATTTAAAATAACACACACCTCTTCAGGAGAGCATCGTATTGTAGCCCTGAAATACTTGAGCATATCAAAACCCACAATATTGTCTGGTGTATTTGGAGAAAGCAAAAATGGACATGGAGCAGTAAATTTATCAACATGGAATGCAAGTGGTTGTGACAACGGGCTAGAGGAAGGTGTTCCATCGAAACCTATTGATGTAATGGTTAAGCCAGACAGGGGAACCCTTGGAATCAATTGTTTAGACAAGGCGCTACGAGTAGCTCCTGTATCAACCAGAAACTGATCAGTAGAACCCAAAACATGTGCTGTAACATAGGGACCCCTCTGATCTACTGGAACTTCAACTGATTCCTTACCCCATCCTAGGCAATCCTATGCATAAGCAAAATCTTGGAAATCAGGCTGCACATAGTTAGACATCTGGTATTGGTTCCGTCTATCAAAAGTGTTAAACCCATCCTGCCCTCGTACATTAGCATCAACCCTAGCATGATCATTCGTGCTTCTTCTAGGCCCTGAATATCCTGAGTGATTTCTCATTTGTCCCCGACCACGTGAACACTGCTGAACACGTAGTGCTGGACAATCAGCAGCCCAATGCCCACATTTCTTACAATATGCCCACTGATAAACAGACAAATTCGAATGAGTGTAAGAAGAACCATAAGATCCACGTCCACCTCTATCACTACCTCTAAAAAGTGGACCATAAGCTTGAGCCAACATAACCTTTGTCTTTAATTCTTTAATCTTTTTATCCTCGCTACCTTTTGCTTCTAATTCCTGACGTTCATAATACTGAGCCATAGTCAAAAGAGAAACCGGAGTTGAGGTAGTCCATGAACTTTCACTAGCTTTTAGACGACTAGCTATTCCTGGTAACAGATTTGCGACATATTTATCGACAAACAAATGTCTGCCCCTATCATCTGACAATAACTGGCTGCTAAAATCATGAAATGCTTCTTCAAAGTGTGTAAAGAAATCAGAGACCGATTCATCTGCCTTTTGTTTACAAGACGCTAAAACAGTCCAATCTATCTTTTTAGGGGAAATAATCGTTTTTAACTTAACTAATATGGCTGCGCGAAGAACTAGAATCAACTGATATGGCTTTTTCGCAGGTTCCCTATCCCTGTCCATCTGTTCTAATTCTTTCCATGACCCCCCAAAAACTACACGATCATCAACTTTACAAACAGTTCTCCACATATCTGGTTGTAATATCAATCGGAAAAATAAATCAATGTCAGCCAACGTCATAGTACAAGAACTAATTGCTCCCTCAACTTCCTCATAAAAGGCGGCTGGATTTTTCCGCGGGTCAGGTACTGCTGATTTAAGTGCCATTACATCTGCCCTATTCGAGGGAGTATACACCCAATTATAAATAAAATAACCCTTAGCATCAACAGAAGTTTTATCATCACTTGTACCCAATCCTTTAGGAGGAACATACAAAGGCGCGGCCTCCTGCATTGGTTTCGCGTGAACTATCATAGTCTTATCTGTTCCAAAGATGGAAGCTTGCACCCCACCGGTCTGAGATGTCCGTGCAACTACGTCCACGGCCCTTTTGTCCTCTTGCAAATGGACTGCCACAACACATCATTTCACCAAACGCCTGATTGCATCAGCCACCTGGGAGAAAACAAAAAGACCATCACGCATTTGCTTATGATCAGCTGATACATTATTGCGCTCTAACTCATCAGAATATTTCCGATATAGTTCAATAACTTCTGTGCCAAATGTCTCAGTAAAATATAGCTGCTCCTTTTCCGTCCACCCTTTCATGTTGTCTAAAAGTTCAGAAGCAGAGACAACGCTATGAATTGTTTTACGAGCAATAGATCTAAGCTCAGATGCACGGTCAGCAGGCAACATAGACCGACTGTCTCGTGTCTTCTGTTGCTCCGAACCGGAGACCTTAGCTAACTCATGAGGGCCAGAAGGAACGACATACGGAGGTGGAGGGCGATCTAGTAACAAAAAATCATTGTGTGGTTTATTAAGGATAGGATAGAGAGGTTGCCTAACGGTGTATTGGCCAGTTACCTGTAATTTACGTTCTTTCTCTTCTAGCTCCTTTAAGTCATTTCTTTCTTTCTTTCTCATTTCCAATGCTTTCACATATATAGTCTTCCGCTGCTCTTTCTCAAGCAAGGCTTGCTCACGCTTCACTCTACCACGCACTTCTTTCTCCCACATTCGTAAACAGTCAAACATATCTTGCCTAGACCTTCGCTTACACATACCTTGCTCCACATACTCAATCTTTCACAAATCAAATGATCCATGCATAGGCCAACCTAACTCAGGATCCGCACAAGTGTATTTGTTCCATAATGTGCTGTACATTATAGAAGAAAGACCATGTTTAACATACATATCTCTATTGGGCGTCCCCTCTGGGGGTGCCGGTTGCAATTCTTCCAGTCTCAAATTGGTACCATTACAAAAGCAACACATCCTACGAAGTGCGCTAAAAACAGGCATGCCAAAAAAAGTGCAGAATATGCAATATTATAATCAAAGTAGCACTTAAGTTGCTGTTCAAATCAAAATTAAATTGGAGAAAATTCTCCTCATTACCTGCCTATATAAATTGCAATTTATATATCAATTCAAAGGACACAAATTGACTAGTCACCCAAAACACGAGAGCCACAGTAAGTAGTGCTAAACTTCATTACCAAACAAAGGCATCAAAACCCACAGCAAGTGCTGTGAAACGGCTCTTACCAATCACAGGGTGCCCAGGTTCCAACTGCCAAGTTATAAAGTCGACCAAATGGTCACTCCATGACGAATTAACAAAAAGGATCTCAGTCGAGGACCGGCGCCACCTGGATGGTCAAATCAGAAAGAAGGGAAAAACGGCGTGGTTGCCAAGACTCGGGTCTCCTCAGGCATTGATCGTCCACAGCGAGATCCCAATCCTTCGCCGCGACCAATCCGTTGGGCGTCCGAGTCGCCGATGAGTCCCTGTTCGGGCGCCAATTTGTTGAAGTAAGCCTCAGCAAGGCCTACTAGTGCAAGGGGTTTGCCCTTCTCTGCACAAAGTCCTCAGACCATATAGGAAGAAGTTGGCACAGAAACTGAAATAAAAGACAAAGTTTATTAAACCTCATGAGGTGGTACTACAGTTTAAACAGCACCCTTCGGTAATGTTTGAAGTAGCACACTGAACTAAGAGAGCATGGTCCTTTTATACCCACGCAGGGGCTAAAAGAAGGTGGTACAATTATAGAAGCAAGACTTACATACATGTAACGTCATATGGAAATGCACAGTCGACAGGTAGGAGGGGCTAACAGTTTCAAGGACTAGTTGACACATTACTGTCTGTTACTGATTACTAACAGCTGCAGATCTTACTGGGCATGTGCGAAAGTGGGAGATGCTAAATATAACTTGTCACTAGACAGATTTTCAAGAGTAGTTAACAGAAAGGTAGGACAGAGCACATGGCGAGCACATGGCAGAGAAAATGGCTGCCATGAATACAAAATAGATTCCTCCAAATGTTCACAATAGTTGCTAAATATAAGATGTCTTCTGCTAATGCTTAATCTAATCGCTATTAAATTACAACAGGGGGATCTGTCCCTAACTGACTGGACCCTAGCAACTTGGCCTCTAGGAATAAAGACTTCCCTACAGTGATGGGAACCTCCATTACTACCAACATTACTGTGTGTCCTGCTAAGGGGCAGATCCTGATCAGAACCCTCCCTTCCTAAGTCAGATTGGGAACCTTCTATTAACCTCTCATTTGATGTGCCTGCTTGGGGCTCATCATTTACAATAAGCATGTTAAATAGAAACTCTTTGGTAGGGTTCTTTCCTATCACTAAACCTCTTTCTAAGCAGAGACCCCTTAGGCTCTTGTAATTCAAATTGTCATAAATTGTATTGACCATTTTTAGAGCTGACTCTACTTCAGACATGATAGCAAAAGGTTTAGAGACAGTGAGAAGGAAGAAAAAGTTTTACAACTTTTTAAAGAACAGAGAAAAAAACTTTTTCTAACTTTTAGAAAACTTTTAGAAATTTTAGAAAAAATGCAGAACTTTGTAAAACGTTTAAGAGGAGAAAAGCACAACTTTTTGGTTAGGTGTACATACACTGAACTGTTTTGTATATTATTCTCTTATGAAAAGTACACAATGAAAAAGTGGTAAGTAGTTACAAGTACTTATCCCACAGCTGCACAACCAATGTAGGAGGCTGGCCTGGCTTGTAGTGGGTACCAGAGTTACTTACACTTTCTGCCAGGTCCAGTTATTCCTTATTAGTGTAGAAGAGGTGTTTCTACCAGCTTAGGCTGATAGAAGGTAGCTATGGCAAAGCAGCTTAGGCTGAACTAGGAGACATGTAAAGCTCCTAATATACCACTGGTGTCATATGCACAATATCATAAAAAACACAATACACAGAAGTACTAAAAATAAAGGTACTTTATTTTTATGACAATATGCCAAAAGTACCTCAGTGAGTACCCTCAGTATGAGGATCAGTTATATACACAAGATATATGTACCATAACCAAAATTAGGTAAGTAATAGAAAGAAAAGTAATGCAAACAGTGTAGTATTACAATAGATTGCAAAAGGAGCACATAGGTATAGGGGCAACATAAACCATATACTCCAAAAGTGGAATGCGAACCACGAATGGACCCCAAACTTATGTGAGCTTGTAGAGGGTCGCTGGGACTGTAAGAAAACAGTGAGGGTTAGAAAAATAGCCCACCCCAAGACCCTGAAAGGTAGGTGTAAAGTGCACCTACTACCCCCAGAGAGCACAGAAGTCGTGATAGGGGGATTCTGCAGGAAGAACAAACACCAGCAATGCAACAACAGTGGATTTCCGGACCTGAGTACCTGTAAGACAAGGGGACCAAGTCCAATAGTCGCAACAGTGTCGAGAGTGGGCAGGAGCCCAGGAAATGCCAGCTGAGGGTGCAAGGAAGCTGACACCAGTTGGAAGAAGCTTGGAGTTCTGCAACAAAGAAGAGAGCTAGGGACTTATCCTTTGGAAGACGGATGTCCCACGTCATGATGAAGCTTGCAGAGGTGTTCCCATGCGGACAGACCACAAACAAGCCTTGCTAGCTGCAAGGGTCATGGTAGAGGTTTTTGGGTGCTGCTGTGGCCCAGGAGGGACCAGGATGTCGCCACTTGGAGGAGGAGACAGAGGGGGTGCCCCACAACTCAGGGAGCCCTCACAGAAGCAGGCAGCACCCGTAAAAGTACCTGAACAGGCACTTGGAAGAAAAGTGAACTGGAGTCCATGCGAAGTCACAAAAGGGAGTCCCACAACGCCAGAGGACAACTCAGAAGGATGTGCACAGCAGGAAGGAGTGTCGGGGACCCTGGCTTGGCTGTGCATGAAGGGAATCCTGGAAGAGTGCACAGGAGCCGGAGCAGCTGCAAATCATGCTGTACCCAGCAATGCAGTCTATTGTGGGGAGGCAAGGACTTACTTTCACCAAACTTTGACTGAAGAGTCGCTGGACTGTGGGAGTCACTTGGACAGAGTTGCTGAGTTCCAGGGACCACGCACGTCAGGATGAGAGGGGACCCAGAGGACCAGTGTTGCAGTCTTTTGGTGCCTGCGTCAGCAGGGGGAAGATTCCGTCGACCCACAGGAGATTTCTTCAGAGCTCCTGGTGCAGGGTGAAGGCAGGTTACCCCCAGAGCATGCACCACCTGGAAACATTCGAGAAAACCAGCAGGATGAGGCGATACAAGGTTGCTAGTAGTCGTCTTGCTACTTTGTTGCGGTTTTGAAGGCATCCTGAGCAGTCAGCGGTCGATCCTTTGGTAGAAGGTGAAGAGGGAGATGCAGAGGAACTCTGGTGAGCTCTTGCATTCGTTATCTGAATAATTCCCCAAAGCAGAGACCCTAAATAGCCAGAAAAGGAGGTTTGGCTACCAAGGAAGGAGGATTGGCTACCAAGAGAGGTAAGAGCCTATCAGAAGGAGCCTATGACGTCACCTGCTGGCACTGGCCACTCAGAGCAGTCCAGTGTGCCCCCAACACCTCTGTTTCCAAGATGGCAGAGGTATGGGACGCACTGGAGGAGCTATGGGCACCTCCCCTGGGAGGTGCAGGGGAGTGGTCACTCCCCTTTCCTTTGTCCAGTTTCACGCCAGAGCAGGGCTGGGGGATTCCTAAACCGATGTAGACTGGCTTATGCAGAGATGGGCACCATCTGTGCCCATCAAAGCATTTCCAGAGGCTGGGGGAGGCTACTCCTCCCGAGCCCTCACCCCTATTTCCAATGGGAGAGGGTGTTACACCCTCTCTCAGAGGAAATCCTTTGTTCTGCCTTCCTGGGCCAGGCCTGCCTGGACCCCAGGAGGGCAGAAACCGGTGTGAGGGGTTGGCAACAGCAGCTGCAG
Source organism: Pleurodeles waltl (assembly GCF_031143425.1). Taxonomy (NCBI): domain Eukaryota; kingdom Metazoa; phylum Chordata; class Amphibia; order Caudata; family Salamandridae; genus Pleurodeles; species Pleurodeles waltl. The sequence goes on from NC_090448.1 coordinate 577,543,188, forward strand.
TGGAGACCCCGGAAAGGCAGTTTGGCAGTACCCGGGTGCTGTGCTAGTGACCCGGGGATCATAGAATTGTACCCCCAATACCAGAATGGTATTGGGGTGACAATTCCATGATCTTAGACATGTTACCTGGCCATGTTCGAAGTTACCATTGTGACGCTACACATAGGTAGTGACCTATGGGTACTGCACGCTTTGTAATGGTGTCTCCGCACTCACAAAGTTCCGGGGAATTTGTCCTGAACGATGTGGGGGCACCTTGGCTAGTGCCAGGGTGCCCACACACTAAGTAACTTTGCACCCAACCTTCACCAGGTGAAGGTTAGACATATAGGTGACTTATAAGTTACTTAAGTGCATTGGTAAATGGCTGTGAATTAACGTGGATGTTATTTCACGCAGGCTGCAATGGCAGGCCTGTGTAAGAATTGTCAGAGCTCCCTATGGGTGGCAAAAGAAATGCTGCAGCCCATAGGGATCTCCTGGAACCCCAATACCCTGGGTACCTCAGTACCATATACTAGGGAATTATATGGGTGTACCAGTATGCCAATTTGAATTGATAAATGTAGTCACTAGCCTGTTAGTGACAAATTTGGAAAGCAGAGAGAGCATAACCACTAAGGTTCTGGTTAGCAGAGCCTCAGTGAGACAGTTAGGCATCACACAGGGAACACATAAAGGGCACATACTTATGAGCACTGGGGCCCTGTCTGGCAGGGTCCCAGTGACACATAGACTAAAACAACATATATACATTGAAATATGGGGGTAACATGCCAGGCAAGATGGTACTTTCCCAAATAGGGCCTCTCATATTTACTGCTTTTGACTATTTGTGCCTGACCAGAGTTGGTGGCGCTATGTTGCATAGGTTCTCATTAGGGTAATGAGGCTACTGGATTTGGGCGGTAGGATCACCTAGTGTAGAAGGCTGGCCTGGTTTGTAGTGAGTACCCAAGGTAATTACACCTTATACCCGGTCCACTTATCCCTTATTAGTGAAAAGTAGGCAGTGTTCTAGCAACTTATGCTGTCTAGAGGTAGCTGTAGCAGAGCAGTTTAGGCTGAACTACGAAACATATAAAGCTCCTGCAATACCACTATAGTTACACAGTACTTATAATAAAATACAATACAATAAAAGATAATACACAGTGTTACCAAAAACAAAGGTACTTTATTTTAGTGACACAAGGCCAAAAATATCTGAGAGACAATATTCCTTCTGGAGGTAAGTATTATACACAATATATACACTAGTGACCAAAATCAGGTAAGTAAACAGTCATAGAATAGTGCAAACAGTAGAAAATACCATAGAATGCAATAGGCCTGGGGGCAACACAAACCATATACTAAGAAAGTGGAATGTGAATCACGAATTCCCCCCTAGGCAAGTGTAGTGTGTAGAGGTGTGTTGGGAGTGTAAGAAAACACCAAAGGTAAATAAAGTACCCCACCAAAGATCCCAGGAAAGTAGGAGTAAAGTAGTGCAAGTTTCCTCAGGACACACTACAAGTCATGATAAGAGATATTGCAAGAACCAAACAAGACTGCTATCAACAACCAGTGGATTCCTGGACCTGAAGACCTGTGAAGAGAGGAGACCAAGTCCAGAAGTTGCAGAAGATTCTAGGAAGGACTGGAGCCCCTGCCAACCTAGATGATGGTGCAAAAGTGGATTCTCCGATTAGAAGAAGTGTACAGAAGAGCACCAAAGAAGATGGCTGAGGGATCCTGCATGGTGCAGGAGGTGTCCCAGGTCGAGATGTTGGATGCAGGCTGTTTGTGTTGCTGGATTTATCCAACAAGCCTTGGTTCAAGCAAGTTTGCGGTTTCTATCAAAATGGTGCTGCCTGGACCCAGGAGGGACCTGGGGGTCTCAACTCGGACTGAGGAGATAGAGGGGTTCTCTCAACATGGGTGTTCCAGGACACAGGGACCAACAAGATGCAAAATACGGTTGGTGCAGCCCAACAAAGGATGATCCCACGCCGCCAAAGAAAAACTCACTTGTTGTGGGTCACAGGATGGAGTGCTAGGGACCTGGGCTACATTGTGCACGAAGGATTCTTGGAAGAAGTACACAGAAGCCCAAGGAGCTGCAGAAGACACGGAGCACAGGGGTAATGTTGCAGCACGGGGAGGCAAGCTCTTACCTCCACTAAATTTGGACAGCTGGACCTTTGGACAGTCGAGTCACTTTGGTCTACCACCTGTGTTCCAGGGATAACGCTTGATGACAGGAGAGCAGTCCCAGAGTACCAGTTGTTGTGAAAAAGGGTGCCTGCTGGAGCAGGGAAGTGACTCCGTCACTCCACGGAGATTCCTTCGATCCCTCTGGTGCAGGGTGAAGACAAGGAGTCTTCAGAGTGGGCACACTGTGGAAACTGTTGTAGAGTATGGCGGAGCTGAAGTTGCAGGTCACAGGAGTGGTCCTGGATACTTTGTTGCAGTTACAGCGGCTCCTGGAGCAGTCTGCAGTTGATCGGATGGTCAGAGGCTGAAGCAGAGGACACAGAGGAGTCCTAGAGGAATCTTGCAAACCGAATCTGAAGAGACACCCACAGGAGGGACCCTAAATAGCCCGGTGGGGGGGGGATTGGCTACCTACCCAGGTAGGCACCTATCAGGAGGGGTCCCTGACGTCACATGTTGGCACTGGCCTCTCAGAGATCTCCAGAGTGTCCCCACACCTTGGAAAATAAGATGGCTAACGCCAGGGACACACTGGAGGACCTCTGGGCACCACCCCTGAGGAGGTGATGGACAGGGGAGTGGTCACTCCCCTTTCCTTTGTCCTGTTTTGCAACAGAGTAGGGACTGGGGGTCCCTTAACCAGTGTAGACTGGCTTGTGCAAGGCCGGCATCATCTGTGACCTTCAAAGCATTTCCAGAGGCTCTGGGAGGCTACCCCTCCCAAGCACGTTACACCTATTTCCAAAGGGAGAGGGTGTAACACCTTCCTCCCAAAGGAAATGCATTGTTCTGCCTTCCTGGGACTGAGCTGCTCAGACCCCAGGAGGGCAGAAGTCTGTCTGTGAGGTGGCAGCATCTGGAGTTGCAGTGCAAACCTCACAGAGTTGGGTTGGCAGTACTGGGGGTCCATGGTGGAGACCCCAGGATGCATGGGATTGCCCCCCCAATACCAGATTTGGAATGGGGGGACAATCCCATGACCTTAGACACCTTACATGGCCATATACGGAGTTACCATTGTGAAGCTATATATAAGTATTGACCTATATGTAGTGCACGTGTGCAATGGTATCCCCTCACTCATGAAGTCCGGGGAATTGGTCCTGCACAGCATGGGGGCACCTTTACTAGTGCAAGGGTGCCATCACACTTAGTAACTTTGCGCCTAGCCTTCAGTAAATAAAGGTTAGACATATAGGTGACTTATGAGTTACTTAAGTGCAGTGAAAATGGCTGTGAAATAGTGTGCAATACTTCACTCAGGCTCAGTGGCAATCCTGAAGAAAGGTTTGTTTGAGCTCTGTAGGAGGCTGACCTGGATTGTAGTGGGTACCTTGGGTACTTGCACTTTACACCTGGTCCAGTTATCCCTTGTTAGTGAATGTAGTAGTGTTCTAGCAGCTTAGGCTAATAGAGGTAGCTATAGCAGAGCAGCTTAGGCTGAACTAGGAGACATGCAAAGCTCATGCAATACCACATATAGGGCCAGATGTAGGAAAATTCCGAATTGCGACCCGCAAATTGCGAGTGGCAATTCGGAATGTTGGATGGTGTCCCTCACACCATCTGCGACTCGCAAGGGGGTCGCAAAGGCCCACCTCATGAATAATCATGAGATGGGTCGCAATTTGCGGCCCCCTTGTGAATGGCGGCCCTCACAGGGATGGTGGCCTGCTGCGGACAGCAGACCACCATGTCTGTGCTTGCTTTTTAATAAAGCAGTTTTTTGTTTGTTTGTAATGCAGCCCGTTTTCCTTAAAGGAAAACAAGATGCATTACAAAAACGAAAAATGAAACGTTTTAGTTTCATTTTTGCAGAGCAGGCAGTGGTCCATAGGATCACTACCTGCTCTTAAAAAATGTTTGCAGTGCCATTCACAAAGGGGAAGGGGTCCCATGGGGATCCCTTCCCTTCTGCGCATGGGTTACCACCCATTTCAAAAGGGTGCAAACTGCGATTGGTTTGTGACCGCAAACGCGGTCACAAAGCAATCCTGCATTGCACTGCGACTCCCAATTTGGAAGGGAACACCCCTTCCTAATTGCGACTCGCAAACCCGTTTTGCGATTCGGTAACCAGATTACTGAATCGCAAAATGGGGTTTGTGCATTGCAAAGTGCTTTTTGCACGTCGCAAACAGCAAAATTCGCTGCAAAAAGCTTTGTACAGCTGGCCCCTAGTTACACAGTACTAATACACAAGTAAAGACAATACTCAGTGTTACCAACAATAAAGGTATTTATTTGGGTGACACAGTACCAAAAATATCTTAGAGACAATTCTCCTTCTGGAGGTAAGTATTATACACAATATATACAATGGACACCAAAATTAGACATGTAAATAGTCATAAAACAATGCAAACAAAAGGAAATGCTATAGAATGCAATAGGAGAAAATAGGTCTAGGGGCAACACAAGCCATATACTAAGAAAGTGGAATTCAAATCACGAATTCCCCCCTAGACAAGTGTAGTGTGTGCAGAATCACTGGGAGAGCAAGATTACAGTAAAGGTCAGTAAATTACCCCACCCCAGAGCCCAGAAAAGCAGGAGTAAAGTACTGCAAGTTTCCTTAGGACACACTACACCTCGTGATTGGGATTTTGCAGCAGCCAACCAAGTCTGCAAGGGACAACTGCTGGATTATTGGACCTGGAGACCTGCAAAGGAAGGGGACCAAGTCCAGAAGTCGAAAAAAGTCCCAGGAAGGGCAGGAGCACCTGCCAACCCAGAAGAGGGTGCAAAAGAAGAGTCTGCGGTTAGTCAAAGACTGCAGGAATGCACCCTAGGAAGATGCCAGAAGGTTACTGCATGATTCAAAAGATGTCCCATTGTACGAAGATTGTTGCTGATGTGATTTTGTGTTGGAAGTCACCAACAAGCCTTGGCTATGATAAAAGTGGATTTTGTTTCAAAATGGTGCTGGATGGACCCAGGAGGAAAAGGGAGCTCTCAGCACTTTAGTGAGCCCTCAGGATGCCAGCCAGCACCCCAGGAGTCACAGGATCTGGGTACAAGGGAGGTGCAAAATGCAGTTGATGCAGCACAACAAAAGAAGGTCCCACCCCACCGGAGAACAACTCAGTGAGTTGAACGTCGCAGGGTGGAGTGCTGGGGACCTGGGCCAGGCTGTGCACGAAGGACTGCTGCAAAGAGTGAACTGAGGCCTCAGGAGGCGAAGAAGACACAAAACACAGGGGTACCATCATTCTCGGGGAAGGCAAGGTCTTACCTCCTCCAAATTGCATCAGCAGGACCTCAGGATAGTCTGTGTTGATGATGTCCACCCTCTGTGTCCATATGAGCACACTCTTAACCGTGAGAGGAGTCCCAGGGTACCAGTTGTCACCTTGGCATGTGCCCGCTTGGAGCAGGAGAGTGACTGTCACTCCACGGGAGATTTCTTTAGTCCTTCTGGTGCAGGATGAAGACAGGGAGTCCCCAGAGCAGGCACACCATGGAAATTGTTGCAGTTGCTGACTTGGAGCTGAGGTTGTTGAAGTAAAGTGTCTCTTGTAGACACTTTGTTGCAGTTACAGCCTTTCTTGGAGCAGACTTCAGTTGATCCGAGGTCAGAGGATGCTGAAGTTGTTGCAGAGGATTCCTGAAGGAAACTTGCAAGCAGAATCTGAAGAGAACCCACAAGAGAGACCCTAGATAGCCCTGAGAGGGGGATTGGCTACCATATCAGATATGGACCTATCAGGAGGGGTCTCTGACGTCACTTGCTGGCACTGGCCACTCAGAGCCCTCCAGAGTGCCCCCACACCTTGCAAAGCAAGATGGCTGAAGTCTGGGACACACTGGAGGGGCTCTGGCAACACCTCTGGGGTGGTGATGGACAGGGGAGTAGCCACTCCCCTTTCCTTTGTCCAGTTTTGCGTCAGAGCAGAGGACAAGGGGTCCCTGAACCAGTGTGGACTGGCTTACGCAAGGAGGGCGCCATCTGTGCCATTCAAAACATTTCCAGAGGCTGGGGAGGCTACTACTCCCCAGCCTGTAACGCCTATTTCGAAAGGAAGAGGGTGTAACGCCCTGCTCTCAGAGCAAATACTTTGTTCTGCCTTTCTGGGACTGGACTGCCCAGACCCCAGGAGGGCAGAACCCTGTCTGTGAGGTGGCAGCAGCTGTAGCTGCAGTGCAAGCCTCAGAGAGCTGGCTTGGCAGAAGGGGTCTCTGATGTCACCTGCTGGCACTGGCCACTCAGAGCCCTCCAGAGTGCCCCCACACCTTGCAAAGCAAGATGGTTGAAGTCTGGGACACACTGGAGGAGTTCTGGGCAGTGAGGGTGCTCTGGACCCCTCCGTCATCTCCCACCATCCACGCTGTGTCGGAGCTGTTTCCCTGGGCCTGACAAAGGAGAGGAGAACCCAGGACTTCAGACCGGCCCGCCAGACCTCCGGTGCCCAGGGCTCCAGACCTCCAAGATCCTGTCAATGGGCGTCTAAGATAGCGGGTCTCCGCTAAGCTGAACAGAGTCGGGCTTGGCGTGTTGGCAGGCCGCTTGCCAAGTGCAGAGCTGCTGTGTGCAGAGGGCCTGGAAGCAACCGCGGCCCCCCCACAACAGCCCCCGGCGACCGAGAGGGGCACCCGGGAGACGGGCGCCCAACGCGATTGACGAATACTACTTGGGGCCTTGGGGGGCCCCAGATGGACTAGTCCTGTGGGCGGGACAGGGGCGCTTGAGGAGCGGACACCCGCCACGGCAGACAACGGACAGATTGTGGCTGACATGGGTCGCCGAAACACACCGGGGAGAGGACCGGCGTTGGCTGGTCGTGGCTGCTAGGAGGAATGGTGGTGGGCCGTGGATCATCGGCTGGGGTGGCGGCACTCCCGGGGCCCTGACGGCAGCCGCCGACCAGGGACTTGGTTGGTGAACGCCCCACGCAGGAAGCACGTTCGGCACTGGAGACCCCACAGCTGCCCGGCTACAAGAGAGATTATACCAGGCGCCCCTCCCCCTGTTTCTGCCCACTGCTGGGGGTGCCCTGAATATGAGGGACTGCCACCCGGTGGGGCTTGGGATGGCCAGCGGCCTTGGGCCCCCGGGGCTATGCTCGCACCTATGGAGGAGCAAACGGCCCACGCTGAAGAAGGGCCGATCTGGCTGGGCCAGCCCTGGGCTTGGGAATACGGTGGGGCTAGATCGCGGGCCCCCAGTGCCCACTCGGGGAGACAGCCTCACCTTGTGACTGGACTTCATAGGGCTAGAGCAGACGGGCCCTGTGTGCGGTACATATCACCACGCCTGTGAGACTGGCCTGTGGAGCTATGGGGAAAGACAAACAGGCCAAACCCTCCTCATTTCAAGCCCGCATTGACAAGTACACCACCTCGACCGGGACAGGTGAGCGCAGGGGCGTGGGGACTCCCGCCCTCGCTGACCAGATCGAGGGGGACACCGATAAGATTCTACGCGGCATACAGTTCTCCCAGAGTTGACCTGGCACTGCTGCTCCATCAAGATCTTCAGAATGCCTCGGCGCGAATCACTGAGGCGGAAACCCATGTGTCGACTGTGGAAGATGAGGTTCGGGATCTTCAAAAGAAGGTTTCCTGCATTCTCACCAGCACACAGGAATTGCAACAATGAGCAGAAGACACAGAAAATCGCTCACTCTGGAATAACCTGCGCTTTGTGGAATTCCCGGAGGCCATCGAAGGTTCTGACCCCGTAGAGTTTCTAGAGAAATGGATCAAGACATGGGTGCCCGTGGACAAGTTGTCTGCCTGGCTTGCCGTTGAGCGCACTCATAGAGCTCTTACTGCAAAGCCTCCTCCTGGGTGGCGCCTAGGGTGTTGATCGCCCGCATCCTTAACTTTAGAGATCGAGACGCCGCGCTCCGAGAGGCACGTGCTCAACGGGACGTGCGCTATCAAAACTCAAGGATCCTGATCTTCCCGGACTACTCCCGAGAGGTCCAGGCCAAGCTGCGCACCTATGAACAGGTTAAACAGAGACTGCGAGTGATCAATTTAAAGTACATGCTCCTCTTCCTGGCCCGCCCCAAAGCTCTACATGCCGGCAGGGTACAGTTCTTCGACACATCCGAGGTGACCTGGGAGTGGGCAATGGAGGAGCGGCTGCTTCAGAGGGACGCTGGAGGGCCCCCCTCTCATCCTGAGGGGGCGTGAGAGGCGATGCCTGGGGGAGTCTCTGGGGGTCCCGACCGCTAGGGGCGCTTGCGGACTGGTTGCCGTCGACGGAGGCGAAGGTCCCGGAGAGCCTCCCGGATGGGTGGCACCGAGACTCCCTCGCTGTTGCCGCCTCGGAGGAGAGAGAACTCCCGGGACTCGACACCGCCGGGGCACCTTGCACCAGAGGAGGGGGAAAGACTGAGCCAGACCCCGCTCATTTGAGGCCCCGAGGGCGACGATCAGCTCAACATGGCTGACTAATGGAGCATATCTGAAATCTGACACAATGGAGGGGTCTCCCACTCCACACCACTATAGGAGATACCTTACCTTTTCATTGATGTGTTGGGGTCTTCTAGGGTGACAGATGCTTCTTCAGTTGGGGAGGGGAATAGGGAGGGGGGAGTTGGGAGGTACTTACTGTATTGTTGTTTGTTTCTAGTTTTCAGCTCTTGGACGCCGCATATGAGGGACGCACACAGTACACACAGACACCGGGAGGCTGCAGGGCTCACTGCCCACCGCTCAGTGTCCAGCCCCGGGTTTTTTTGCCTTCAGTGGAGGATGCCCCATCTCAAACGACACATGGCACACACGACAATAGTCTCCTGGAACTTTAATGATCTCCTTGAAAAGGTTAAGTGGACGGCAGTGCTGCGCTATGCACAGTGCCTCTGACCCTCCAGTCTCCTCCTAAAGGAGACACACTTATTGGGGTCCACATGCCTGTTCTTGACCCGCTATGGCTTTGACCAGGCTTCCACTCTGAGTACAGGTGGGGGGCTTGGGGTGTGGTGATACCACTCCACCGGGGCTGCCGCTTGGCGGTGCAACAGACTTGGGAGGACCTGCAGGGGAGGTACATGGCCCTGACGGGAAGACTGGACAGATGCAATATAAACCTAATTAGCATATATGCCCCCCCTGCTGGGCTTGAGGGGTTCTTTGACACTCTTATCGCTCTCCTTGCACAAATACCTATGGGATTCACGGCCATGGGTGGGGATATGAACGCGATGGACGTTATGGGCCCCTTGTCTGATGTCCATCGTAGATGCTCGCGAGCTCTGACCCAATTTATGCTGAACACAGGACTGGCTGATACATGGCAGGTGTGGCACCCACTACACCGACAATACACACACACTTTGGTGACGCACCATACCCAGGATCGTACATATATGATCCTCACGAGGGACACTGACCTTTCCCTAGTCACCCAGGTCCAGATACATGTGTGGGGCCTCTCCGACCATGCACCAATCTCGATGGTTATTGGCCATGCGAAGCAACACCGGAGACCTGTGTGACGTCTTAATGCCTGGTTTCTCCAGGACCTTGAAAAACAGATCAACCTTTACTTTAGCGACAATGCTGGCTCGGTCCAATCCCGTATCACTCTTTTGGTAGCGGTTAAGGCCACAGTCCGCAGTTATGCAAAAAAGTCTCCTACGACGTGAGGAGAAATAGACACAAGCCCATATCACATCCCTCAAATCTCGGGCACTCCATCTGAAGTGCGAGGCATTGAATCCCGGGGGGAGGATCGCGGGCGGGCCCTGAAGCTGGTGAGGCAAGAAATTCGAGCCCAATCCATGGAAGAGGCAAAACAGATGTGGCGGGCAACACAGGCCCGAGTCTATAGTAGGGGGGATAAAAACAGTAGGGTCCTATATTGGCTGGCCACTGGCCCCCTATAGGGGCGAGTGATTTCTGAGATTCTGAATGAGTCTGGGCAGATACGCACGACTCCGCAGGACATAGCGGAGACCTTTGCCCACTATTATGCTGCACTATACAAGGTGGCACCTAGACCTCTTGTCGAACAGCAGATGCCGTTCCTGAATGAGATAGGCATGCCAATCCTCTCGGCTCAGGTAGCAGAGGCCTTGATGACCCCATAACCTTGGAAGAAATAGGGGAGGCCATTGCGAACTTTCTCTCCGGGAAGACACCGGCCTTGATGGCTATCCGTCAGAGTACTATTCCAGGTTCCGTGACCTCCTGGTGCCCCACCTTCATGGCCTTTCCTGCTGAACTGGACCGGGCCACCATCGTGGTGTTGCCTAAATCTAAGCCGCCATCCAGGCACTGTATGGACTATTGCCCGATATCATTACTCAACACAGCTCAAGATTAACGCCAACATACTAGCCGGTTTTCTACGGCCGGTGCTGCAACACCTAATCCACTCGGATCAATGTGGCTTTATGCCCACCCACAGCGTGAGACACTGCTTACGGAGGCTTCATGTTGCCTTAGCGCATACACATGTGCTGCACGCCCCCCAGGCCCTCCTCCTAATTGATTTTGAAAAAGCATTTGATTTGGTGGACTGGAGTTATCTGGATCTTGTCCTCCGACGGGCGGGTTTGGGATCCTCTTTTCGGCGTATGGTCCATCTATTATACCAAGCACCATCTGCCTGTGTTCTCGTAAACGAGTGCCTATCGGAGGTCATACAGATCGAGAGGGTACCAGAAGGGGGTGCCCCTGTCCCCCCTCCTCTTCACTCTAGCCATCGAACCCCTTGTTCAGATGATCTGCCAGGATGCCTTCTTGGAGTGGTGGCCGTGGGAGACGGGAAAGGAGGATTGCATCGCCTTATATGCAGACGACATATTACTCTACCTGTCACACCTGGAAGTAGGCGGCCCACGGTGTAGGAAAATGGTTCCCTGTTGAAGTTACCTCCCACGTTTTGCCTAATATTGATGCTGACTTGACTAAGAAGTGTGCTGGGACCCTGCTAACCAGGCCCCAGCACCAGTGTTCTTTCACTAAAAATGTACCATTGTTTCCACAATTGGCACACCCCTGGCACACACACATACGTCCCTTGTAAAAGGTACCAGTGGTACCAAGGGCCCTGTGATCAGGGGAGGTCTGTAAGGGCTGCAGCATGTGTTGTGCCACCCTTAGGGACCCCCACCTAACACATGCACATAGCCATTGTAGATTGTGTGTGTTGGTGGGGAGAAAAAGGCAAAGTCGACATGGCATCCCACTCTGGATGCCATGCCCACAAAATACTGCTTGTGGCATAGGTAAGTCACCCCTCTAGCAGGCCTTACAGCCCTAAGTCAGGGTGCACTATACCACAGGTGGGGGCATAGCTGCATGAGCAACATGCACCTAGAGTGTCTAAGTCTGTTCTTAGACATTGTAAGTGCAGTGTGGCCATATTAAGTATATGGTCTGGAAGTTTGACAAAAACGAACTCCACAGCTCCATAATGGCTACACTGTATACTGGGAAGTTTGGTATCAAACTTCTCAGAATAATAAACCAACACTGATGCCAGTGTTGGATTTATTACAAAATGCACACAGAGGGAATCTTAGAAGATTCCCCCTGTAATTTACCCAATCCTTCAGTGCAGGACTGACTGGTCAGTGCTAGCCTGCTACTGAGACGAGTTTCTGCCCCCCTGGGGTGAGAGCCTTTGTGCTCTCTGAGGACAGAAACAAAGCCTGCACTGGGTGGAAGTGCTTAACACCTCCCCCCTGCAGGACCTGTAACACCTAGCAGTGAGCCTCAAAGGCTCAGGCTTCGTGTTACAATGCCCCAGGGCACTCCAGCTAGTGGAAATGCCCGCCCCCTGGTTACTGCCCCCAATTTTGGCAGCAAGTCCAGAGGAGATAATAAGAAAAACAAGGAGGAGTCACCCACCAGTCAGGACAGCCCCTAAGGTGTACTGAGCTGAGGTGACCCCTGCCTTTAAAAATCCTCCAACTTGATTTTGGAGGATTTCCCCAATAGGAATAGGGATGTGCCCCCTTCCTCTTGGGGAGGAGGCACAAAGAGGGTGTAGCCACCCTCCAGGACAGTAGCCATTGGCTACTGCTCCCCAGACCTAAACACACCCCTACATTTAGTATTTAGGGGCACCACAGAACCCAGGAAATTAGATTCCTGCAACCTGACCTAAAGAAGGACTGCTGACCTACAAGCCTGCAGAGACGACAGACGACAACAACTGCTTTGGCCCCAGCCCTATCGGCCTGTCTCCTGAGTCGAAAACCTGCACCCAGCAATACATCCAACAGGGACCAGCAACCTCTGAAGCCTCAGAGGACTGCCCTGACCCCCAGGACCAAGAAACTCCTGTGAGCAGCAGCTCTGCTCAATAACCTGCAACAACGTTGCAACTTTTCTTCAACTTTAAAGACCTCACTCTTCCCGCTGGAAGTGTGAGACTTCACACTCTGCATCCGATACCCCCGGCTCGAGATCCAGAGAACAAACACCACAGGGAGGACTCGCCGGAGACTGCGACCCCGTGAGGCTCCCCCTGACCTCGACTGCCTGTAACAAGGGACCCGACGCCTGGACCAAGCACTGTACCCGCAGCCCCCAGGACCTGAAGGAACCGAACCTCAGTGCAGGAGTGACCCCCAGGGGACTCTCTGCCTAGCCCAGGTGGTTGCTGGCCCGAGAAGCCCCCCCTGTGCCTGCCTGCACTGCTAGAGTGGCCCCCGGGTCCCCCCATTGAAACCTATTCAAAACCCAACACCTGCTTTGCACACTGCACCGGCCGCCCCTGTGCCGCTGAGGGTGTGTTTTGTGTGCCTACTTGTGTCCCCCCCAGTGCTCTACAAAACCCCCCTGGTCTGTCCCTGAGGACACAGGTACTTACTTGCTGGCAGACTTGAACCAGAGCACCCCTGTTCTCCATAGGCGCCTATGTGTTTTGGGCACCTCTTTGACCTCTGCACCTGACCGGCTCTGAGCTGCTGGTGTGGTAACTTTGGGGTTGCCCTGAACCCCCAACGGTGGGCTGCCTATGCCCAGGAACTGAGACTTGTAAGTGTCTTACTTACCTCACAATCTAACTAATACTTACCTCCCCAGGAACTGTTGATTTTTGCACTTACTTTCAAAATAGCTGATTGCCATTTTAACTAAAATTGTATGTGTTATCGCTTTAATTCAAAGTTCCTAACTTACCTGGGTGAAGTACCTTACATTTTATGTATTTACTTCAAATCTTGAACTTGTGGTTCTGAAAATAAATTAAGAAAATATATTTTTCTATATAAGAACTATTGGCCTGGAGTTAAGTCTTTGATTGTGTGTTCCTCATTTATTGCCTGTTTGTGTACAACAAATGCTTAACACTACCCTCTGTTAAGCCTACTGCTCGACCACACTACCACAAAATAGAGCATTAGAATTGTCTAATTTTGCCACTATCTTACCTCTAAGGGGAACCCTTGGACTCTGTGCACACTATTTCTTACTTTGAAATAGTATATACATAGCCAACTTCCTATACTAGGTGTCTCCAACTGCTACATATCTTTGGTGAGGCGTCTGGCCTCAAAATGAATGCTAGGAAGTCTCTGCTGGTACTGCTATCTGCATCTCGGGCACTGGTTGACTGGCAGACAACCATTTCTATCCGGCAATTAAGCTTCACATATCTCAGTATTAAAATCGCACTTAATCCCGACATGATCTGGGTCTTTAAGCTCAACCCGCTTTTGCGAAAAATGAAAGCGGACCTAGGGAGATGGCAGAATCTGCTGCTTAATGTGATGCAACGAATAGCACTGTACAAAATGCTGATCCTACACCGTTTTCTATATATTCTCCAGAATCTCCCCACCTGGATCCCCGGCACTGGTTTCGGGAGATGGATGCAGTAACCCTCTCCTTTGTGCTGCGGGGGGCAGGAGCTGCCTCTCTAGGACTCATGTCAACGCGGCTTGTTCGACGGTGGTCTGGCTATGTAAAACCTTTACCTTTATTATCTGGCAGTACAGATACTCACTATTAATGAATGACTTACTGGGGGGGGGGGACGACCCAGCCTTTCTACTGGAACTGTCACCGCTGGGACTCCCGTGACTCATGGATCTATTATATCTCTCTCCTATCCCCAGGGATACGCCCAAAATCACCAGCCAGGTTGTGTATGGGTGGCATGAGGCCGAAAGAGTGACGGGGTGGTGGGGCACGATTACCTGACACACCCCGCTCTGGCAGGGAGCATGGTTGCATGAGGTCGCTACTCTTTAGGAAGGTCGTCTTGGAAGGTGCCTGCTTGGAGCAGGGGAGTGACTCCACAGGAGATTTCTTCGTCCTTTCTGGTGCAGGATGAAGACAGGAAGTCCTCAGAGCATGCACACTGTGGAAACTGTTACAGTTGCTGACTTGGAGCTGAGGTTGCTGAAGAAAAGTAACTCTTTGTCGTAGTTACAGCGTTTTTTTGAGCAGGCTGCGGTTGATTCGATGTCAGATGAGTCTCAAATTGTTGCAGAGGATTCCTCGAGGAAACTTGCAAGCAGAATCTGAAGAGAACCCACAGGAGAGACCCTAAATAGCCCTGAGAGGGCTAGTGACTAATTTTACCAATTCTCATTGGCACACTGGAACACCCTTATAATTCCCTTGTATATGGTACTTAGGTACCCAGGGTATTGGGGTTCCAGGAGATCCCTATGGGCTGCAGCATTTCTTTTGCCACCCATAGGGAGCTCAGACAATTCTTACACAGGACTGCCACTGCAGCCTGAGTGAAACAACATCCACGGTATTTCACAGCCATTTTACACTGCATAGAAGTAACTTATAAGTCACCTATATGTCTAACACTCACTTTGTGAAGGTTAGGTGCCAAGTTACTTAGTGTGTGGGCACCCTGGACTAGCCAAGGTGCCCCCACATTGTTCAGGGCAAATTTCCCAGACTTTGTGAGTGCGGGGAAACCATTACACGCATGCACTACATATAGGTCAATACCTATATGTAGTGTCACCATGGTAACTCCGAACATGGCCATGTAACATGTCTAGGATCATGGAATTGTCACCCCAATACCATTCTGGTATTGGGGAGACAATTCCATGCATCCCCGGGTCTCTAGCACAGAACCCGGATACTGCCAAACTGCCTTTCCGGGGTCTCAACTGCAGCTGCTGCCAACCCCTCAGACAGGTTTCTGCCCCCCTGGGGCCTGGGCAGCCTGGTCCCAGGAAGGCAGAACAAAGGATTTCCTCTGAGAGAGGGTGTTACACCCTCTCCCTTTGGAAATAGGTGTGAAGGGCTAGGGAGGAGTAGCCTCCCCCAGCCTCTAGAAATGCTTTGATGGGCACATATGGTGCCCTCTCTGGATAAACCAGTCTACACCAGATCAGGGATCCCCCAGCCCTGCTCTGCTGTGAAACTGGACAAAGGAAAGGGGAGTGACCAGTCCCTGACCAGCACCTCCCAGGGGAGGTGCCCAGAGCTCCTCCAGTGTGTCCCAGACCTCTGCCATCTTGGATGCAGAGGTGTGAGGGCACAATAGACAGCTCTGAGTGGCCAGCAGGTGACACCAGAGACCCCTCCTGATAGGTGCCTACCTTTCTCAGTAGCCATTCCTCCTCTGTGGGCTATTTAGGGTTTCTCCTCTGGGCTATTCCTCAGATAACGAATGCAAGAGCTCAACAGAGTTCCTCTGCACTTCCCTCTTTGACTTCTGCCAAGGAAACCACAACAAATTATCAAGACGACTACCAGCAACATTGTAGCACCTAATCCTGCCGGCTTTCTCGACTGTTTCCTGGTGGTGAATGCTCTGAGGGCTGCCTGACTCACCCTGCACTGGACGCCAAGAAGAAATCTCCAGTGGGTCGACGGAATCTTCCCCATGCTAACGCAGTCACCAAACATCTGCATCACCAGTCCTCTGGGTCCCCTCTCACCCTGACGAGCGTGGTCCCTGGAACACAGGAGCTGGGTCCAAGTGTCTCCCACAGTCCAGTGGCCCTTCTGTCCAAATTTGGTGGAGGTAAGTCCTTACCTCCCCACGCTAGACAGTAATCCGGTGTACTGCGTGATCTGCAGCTGGTCGGGCTTCTGTGCACTTTTCCAAGGATTCCTTTGTGCAAAGCCTAGCCTGGGTCCCCAGCACTCCGACCTGCATTGCCCAACTCGCTGAGTTGGACTCCGACGTCGTGGGACCCTCCTTTGTGACTCTGAGTCGACCGCTGTCCTCAGATCTTCCAAGTGCCTGTTCCGGTACTTCTACGGGTGCTGCCTGCTTCTGCGGGGGCTCTCTGAGTTGCTGAGCGCCCCCTCTGTCTCCTCCTCCAAGGGGTGAAATCCTGGGCACCAGCAGCACCCAAAATCCTCAACTGCGACTCTTGCAGCTAGCAAGGCTTGTTTGTGGTGGAAACACTCCTACATCCTCCAGCACCACGCCATTGGACATCTTATGACCAAAGGAAATGTTCCTGGCTCCTTCTGTTGTTGCAGAATCTTTGGCTTCTTCCACCCGAAGGCAGCCCTTTCGCACCTTCATCTGGGGTTTAGTGGGCTCATGCCCCCCCCCCAGGACACTTGCCTGACTCTTGGAATTGGTCCCCTTCCTTCACAGGTCCTCGGGTCCAGGAATCCGTCTTCAGTGTTTTGCTGGTGGTTGTGGTTCTCGCAGAATCCCCTATCTCGACTATAGTGTCTTTTTGGGGTAGTAGGGTAACTTTACTCCTACTTTTCAGGGTCTTGGGGTGGGGTATTTTGGACACCCTTACTGTTTTCTTACAGTCCCAGCGACCCTCTACAACCTTTATTTTTAGTAACTCTGAGTATTGTGTTTTCTTGTGATAAAGTGCTATATGCTATAAGTGGTATGGTAGGAGCTTTGCATGTCTCCTAGTACAGCCTAAGCTGCTCTGCTATAGCTACCTCTATCAGTCTAAGCTGCTAGAACACCTCTATTCTACTAATAAGGGATAAGTGGACCTGGCACAAGGTGTAAGTACCACAAGGTACCCACTATAGGCCAGGTCAGCCTCCTACACCTCTATCAGCCTAAGCTGCTAGAACACTACTACATTTCACTAATAAGGGAAAACTGGACCTGGTATAAGGTGTCAGTACCCAAGGTGCCCACTACAAACCAGGCCAGTCTCCTACATTGATACAGTGGATGTTCAGCCACCTTCCCAGAAAGATGGAAGCATGCAGAAATCAACGCCCTGCTGAGGAAACCAAAGGCAGACCCAGACAACCCCAAGAACTACCGGCCGATCTCCCTCCTCCCCTTCCCAGCCAAGGTCATCAAAAAAATAGTAAACAGCCAACTATCCCGGTTCCTGGAAGACAGCATGGTTCTCGACACCTCCCAATCCGGATTCCGCAGAAACCATAGCACCGAGACTGAACTCATTGCTGCAACAGACGACATTAGGACCATGCTCGACGAAGGAGAAACAGCAGCACTCATCCTCCTAGGCCTCTCCGCAGCTTTCGACACGGTATGTGTAGGAGGCTGGACTGGCTTGTAGTGAGTACCAAGGGGTACTTGCACCTTGCACCAGGCCCAGTTATCCCTTATTAGTGTATAGAGTGTCTAGCAGCATAGGCTGATAGATAATGGTAGCTTAGCAGAGCAGCTTAGGCTGAACTAGGAGACGAGTGAAGCTCCTACAGTACCACTAATGTCACTTGCACAATATCATAAGAAAACACAATATACAGTTATACTAAAAATAAAGGTACTTTATTTTTATGACAATATGCCAAAGTATCTCAGAGTGTACCCTCAGTGGGAGGATAGGAAATATACACAAGATATATGTACACAATACCAAAAATATGCAGTATAGTCTCAGAAAACAGTGCAAACAATGTATAGTTACAATAGGATGCAATGGGGACACATAGGGATAGGGGCAACACAAACCATATTCTCCAAAAGTGGAATGCGAACCACAAATGGACCCCAAACCTATGTGACTGTGTAGAGGGTCGCTGGGACTATTAGAAAATAGTGAGGGTTAGAAATATAGCCCACCCCAAGACCCTGAAAAGTGAGTGCAAAGTGCACTAAAGTTCCCCAAAGGACATAGAAGTCGTGATAGGGGAATTCTGCAGGAAAGACACAAACCAACAATGCAGCAACGATGGATTTCCAGTAGAGGGTACCTGTGGAACAAGGGGACCAAGTCCAAAAGTCACAAGCAAGTCGGAGATGGGCAGATGCCCAGTAAATGCCAGCTGTGGGTGCAAAGAAGCTGCTACTGGACAGTAGAAGCTTAGGTTTCTGCAGGAACGACAAGGGCTAGAGACTTTCCCTTTAGAGGACGGATCCCACATGCCGTGGAGAGTCGTGCAGAAGTGTTTTCCCGCCGAAAGACCGCCAACAAGCCTTGCTAGCTGCAAATCATGCAGTAAGGGTTTTTGGATGCTGCTGTGGCCCAGGAGGGACCAGGATGTAGCCAATTGCGTCAGGGGACAGAGGGGGCGTCGAGCAAGACAAGGAGCCCTCTCAGCAGCAGGCAGCACCCGCAGAAGTGCCAGAAACAGGCACTACGAGGATGCGTGAAACAGTGCTCACCCGAAGTTGCACAAAGGAGTCCCACGTCGCCGGAGAACAACTTAGGAGGTCGTGCAATGCAGGTTAGAGTGCAGTGGACCCAGGCTGGACTGTGCACAAAGGATTTCCACCGGAAGTGCACGGAGGCCGGAGTAGCTGCAAAAGTCGCGGTTCCCAGCAATGCAGTCTGGCGTGGGGAGGCAAGGACTTACCTCCACCAAACTTGGACTGAAGAGTCACTGGACTGTGGGAGTCACTTGGACAGAGTTGCTGGATTCAAGGGACCTCACTCGTCGTGCTGAGAGGAGACCCAGGGGACCGGTGATGCAGTTCTTTGGTGCCTGCGGTTGCAGGGGGACGATTCCGTCGACCCACGGGAGATTTCTTCGGAGCTTCTAATGCAGAGAGGAGGCAGACTACCCCCACAGCATGCACCACCAGGAAAACAGTCGAGAAGGCGGCAGGATCAGCGTTACAGAGTTGCAATAGTCGTCTTTGCTACTATGTTGCAGTTTTGCAGGCTTCCAGCGCGGTCAGCAGTCGATTCCTTGGCAGAAGGTGAAGAAAGAGATGCAGAGGAACTCGGATGAGCTCTTGCATTCGTTATCTAAAGTTTCCCCAGAGACAGAGACCCTAAATAGCCAGAAAAGAGGGTTTGGCTACCTAGGAGAGAGGATAGGCTAGCAACACCTGAAGGAGCCTATCAGAAGGAGTCTCTGACGTCACCTGGTGGCACTAGCCATTCAGAGCAGTCCAGTGTGCCAGCAGCACCTCTGTTTCCAAGATGGCAGAGGTCTGGAGCACACTGGAGGAGCTCTGGACACCTCCCAGGGGAGGTGCAGGTCAGGGGAGTGGTCACTCCCCTTTCCTTTGTCCAGTTTCGCGCCAGAGCAGGGCTAAGGGGTCCCTGAACCGGTGTAGACTGGCTTATGCAGAAATGGGCACCAAATGTGCCCATGAAAGCATTTCCAGAGGCTGGGGGAGGCTACTCCTCCCCTGCCTTCACACCATTTTCCAAAGGGAGAGGGTGTAACACCCTCTCTCAGAGGAAGTCCTTTGTTCTGCCATCCTGGGACAAGCCTGGCTTGACCCCAGGAGGGCAGAAACCTGTCTGAGGGGTTGGCAGCAGCAGCAGCTGCAGTGAAACCCCAGGAAAGGCAGTTTGGCAGTACCAGGGTCTGTGCTAGAGACCACTGGGATCATGGGATTTTGCCAACTATGCCAGGATGGCATAGAGGGGGCAATTCCATGATCATAGACATGTTACATGGCCATATTCGGAGTTACCATTGTGAAGCTACATATAGGTAGTGACCTATATGTAGTGCACGCGTGTAATGGTGTCCCCGCACTCACAAAGTCCGGGGAATTGGCCCTGAACAATGTGGGGGCACCTTGGCTAGTGCCAGGGTGCCCTCACACTAAGTAACTTTGCACCTAACCTTTACCAGGTAAAGGTTAGACATATAGGTGACTTATAAGTTACTTAAGTGCAGTGTAAAATGGCTGTGAAATAACATGGACGTTATTTCACTCAGACTGCAGTGGCAGGCCTGTGTAAGAATTGTCAGAGCTCCCTATGGGTGGCAAAAGAAATGCTGCAGCCCATATGGATCTCCTGGAACCCCAATACCCTGGGTACCTTAGTACCATATACTAGGGAATTATAAGGGTGTTCCAGTAAGCCAATGTAAATTGGTCAAATTGGTCACTAGCCTGTTAGTGACAATTTGAAAGAAATGAGAGAGCATAACCACTGAGGTTCTGGATAGCAGAGCCTCAGTGAGACAGTTAGTCACTACACAGGTAACACATTCAGGCACACTTATAAGCACTGGGGCCCTGGGTGACAGGGTCCCAGTGACACATACAACTAAAACAACATATATACAGTGAAAATGGGGGTAACATGCCAGGCAAGATGGTACTTTCCTACACAACCCCCCCCCCCAAACGAAGGACAATAAGTCTAGCCATGACCTGATGAGTCTTCATTCTCTAAGTGGAAATATCTGGAGAGTCCAACTGCATTGGAGTGGCTACTCCCAGGTCTATGTTCCACTGTATAGTCCATTCCCTGTAGGGATATGGACCACCTCAACAATTTAGGATTTTCACCTTTCATTTGTTTTAGCCAAAGTAGAGGTTTGTGGTCTGTCTGAACAATGAAGTGAGTGCCAAACAGGTATGGCCTCAACTTCTTCAGAGCCCAGACCACAGCAAAGGCCTCCCTCTCTATGGCAGACCAACGCTTTTCTCTAGGGGTCAACCTCCTACTAATAAAAGCAACAGGTTGATCCTGGCACTCAGAATTAAGTTGTGATAGGACTGCCCCTACTCCTAATTCAGATGCATCAGTTTGGACATAGAATTTTTTAGAGTAACAAGGGCTTTTCAGGACAGGTGCAGAGCACATGGCCTGCTTCAGCTCCTCAAAAGCTTTCTGACAGTTTGCTGTCCATAATACCTTTTTAGGCATTTTCTCGGATGTGAGGTCATTAAGAGGGGCTGCAATGGAGCCATAGTTCTTCATGAACCTCCTGTAATACCCAGTGAGGCCTAGGAAGGCTCTCACCTGGGTCTGAGTAGTAGGGTGAACCCAATCTATGATAGTTTGGATTTTCCCCTGAAGTGGTGCAATCTGCTCCCCACCAACAAGGTGTCCCAGATAAACCACCTTTCCCTGCCCTATCTGGCACTTTGAAGCCTTGATAGTGAGGCCTGCCTTTTGCAGGGCCTCCAAAACTTTCCATAGGTGGACCAGGTGATCATCCCAGCTGGAGCTAAAGACAAGTACATCGTCCAAATATGCTGCACTGAAAGCTTCCAGCCCTTGCAGGACTGTGTTCACCAACCTCTGAAAAGTGGCAGGTGCATTTTTCAATCCAAAAGGCATTACTGTGAACTGGTAATGTCCTCCAATGGTTGAAAATGTAGTTTTAGGTTTAGCATCTTCTGATATTTTGATCTGCCAATACCCTGCAGTCAAATCAAAAGTGATTAGATACTTGGCAGATGCCAGTGTACCTATGAGCTCATCTGCCCTGGGTATAGGGTGAGCATCAGTTTTGGTTACCTGGTTGAGACCTCTGTAGTCTACACAAAACCGCATTTCCTTCTTTCCATCTTTGGAATGGGGTTTTGGTACAAGTACCACAGGAGAAGCCCATGGACTTTCAGAGTTCTCAACCACTCCCAGTTCTAACATTTTCTGCACTTCTTGCTTTATGCAGTCCCTGACATGGTCAGGTTGCCTATAGATCTTACTTTTGACAGGCAAGCTGTCTCCAGTATCTATAGTGTGCTCACACCAAGAAGTGGTACCTGGCACAGTAGAGAAGAGTTCAGAAAACTGACCCAGGAGATTTATGCAATGGTCTTTCTGCTCAGCGGTAAGACAATCAGCCAAAACTACCCCTTCCACAAGAGCATCTTGTTCTGTGGAAGAGAAGAGATCAGGTAGAGGATCACTGTCTTCTTCCTGTCCCTCATCAGTTGCCATGAGCAGGGTGAGATCATCCCTGTCATAGTAGGGTTTCAGGCGATTGACATGGAGCACCCTAAGGGGACTCCTGGCAGTGCCTAAGTCAACTAAGTAGGTGACTTCACCCTTTTTCTCAACAATTGTGTGGGGTCCACTCCATTTATCTTGGAGTGCTCTTGGGGCCACAGGCTCCAAGACCCACACTTTCTGCCCTGGTTGGTACTGAACCAAAACAGCCTTTTGGTCATGACATTGCTTCTGGAGCTCTTGGCTGGCCTGAAGGTTTTTACTGGCCTTTTTCATGTACTCACCCATCCTTGATCTGAGGCCAAGTACATAATCCACAATATCTTGTTTTGGAGCTTTTAAAGGTTGTTCCGAACCCTCCTTGACAAGTGTTAGTGGACCCCTAACAGGGTGTCCAAAGAGGAGTTCAAAGGGGCTGAAGCCCACTCCTTTCTGGGGTACCTCCCTGTAGGCAAAAAAGGAGGCATGGTAACAGGATATCCCATCTCCTGCGGAGTTTTTCAGGGAGACCCATAATCATGCATTTGAGAGTTTTGTTAAATCTTTCCACCAGTCCATCTGTTTGTGGATGATAGGGTGTAGTGAACTTGTAAGTCACACCACACTCCTTCCACATGGCCTTTAAGTATGGAGACATGAAATTGCTTCCCCTGTCTGATACTACTTCCTTTGGGAAGCCCACCCTAGAAAATATTCCCAGGAGGGCCTTTGCCACTGCAGGTGCTGTAGTGGTCCTTAAAGGAATTGCTTCAGGATAACTCTTGGCATGGTCTACTACCACCAAGATAAACCTATTGCCTGAAGCAGTAGGAGGGTCAAGGGGGCCAACTATGTCAACCCCTACCCTTTCAAAGAGAACCCCAACCACAGGCAGTAGAATAAGGGGTGCCTTTGGAGTGCCACCTGTCTTGCCACTGGCTTGACAGGTTTCATAGGACTTACAAAATTCCTTTGTGTCCTCAGACATCCTAGGCCATTGAAACAGGGGAACAAGCCTGTCCCAAGTTTTCATTTGTCCCAGATGTCCAGCTAGGGGAATGTCGTGGGCTAGAGTTAGGAGGAACTTTCTGTACTCCTGAGGAATCACTAACCTCCTGGCAGTTCCAGGTTTAGGATCCCTTGCTTCAGTGTACAAGAGGTTGTCCTCCCAGTAAACTCTGTGAGAGTCACTGACATCCCCATTAGCCTGTTTGACAGCTTGCTGTCTTAGACCCTCTAGTGTGGGACAGGTTTGCTGTGCCACACTCAGCTCCTCCCTGGCAGGCCCCCCTTCACCCAAAAGCTCAGCAGTGTCTGCTTCCAGCTCCTCTGGTGTAGGTTCTGCACAGGGTGGAAATTCTTCTTCCTCAGAAGTAGAATCCACTGTAGAGGGAGGGATAGCAGGAAGTGGTTTACTTCTACTAGCCCTAGCTTTAGGGAGCACTTGGTCCATTGTTCCAGGATCCAAGCTTCCCTGTCATTTTTGCTTTTTGGCCTGAGCCCTGGTTAAAGCAAAAATATGCCCTGGGATGCCCAGCATTTCTGCATGGGCCTCCAACTCCACATCTGACCAAGCTGATGACTCCAAATCATTTCCTAGTAGACAGTCTACAGGTAAATCTGTGGCTACCACAACTTTATTTGGACCAGTAACCCCCCCCCCCAGTTGAGATTTACAACAGCCATGGGGTGGCTAAGTGTGTTGTTGTGAGCATCGGTTACTTGGTACTGGTGACCAAGTAGGTGTTGTTCAGGGTGGACCAGTTTCTCTATGACCATAGTCACACTGGCACCAGTGTCCCTGTAGGCCTGGACCTCAACACCATTTATTAGGGGTAGCTGCTTGTACTTATCCATATTAAGGGGACAAGCAACTAAGGTGGCTAAATCAATAGCCCCCTCAGAGACTAACACAGCCTCTGTGGTCTCCCTAACCAGACCAACCCCAACTAAGTTACCAAAAGTGAGCCCAGCTACTCCATTGGATTGGCTATTAGTAGGTTTGCTCCCACCACCACTGCTATTAGTAGGGACACTAGGTGTAGCAGTAGGGGTTGTAGTGGTAGGAGGCTTGGTGCTTTTCTTTGGACAACTGGGATCTGTTGTCCAATGGCCTTTTATTTTACATAAACAGCACCATGGTTTCTTTTCCTTGTTTTGATTAGAAGAGGAGTTGGGCCCACCACCCCCACCTGAGTGTTTTTG
Source organism: Pleurodeles waltl (assembly GCF_031143425.1). Classification (NCBI taxonomy): domain Eukaryota; kingdom Metazoa; phylum Chordata; class Amphibia; order Caudata; family Salamandridae; genus Pleurodeles; species Pleurodeles waltl. Next base: position 577,567,532 of record NC_090448.1, read on the forward strand.
TGGGCCTGATGAAGACTCATTTTTAGATTTGTCCCCACCCTTGTCAGAAGACTTACCATCCTTCTTCTTGCCATCTTTGTCACCCCCTGTATGAACTTTTCTGTTCACCCTTGTTCTGACCCATTTGTCTGCCTTCTTTCCCAATTCTTTGGGAGAGGTCAGATCAGAGTCCACCAAGTACTGGTGCAACAAATCAGACACACAATTATTAAGAATATGCTCTCTCAGGATCAAGTTATACAGGCTGTCATAATCAGTAACTTTACTGCCATGTAACCACCCCTCCAAGGCCTTCACTGAATGGTCAATGAAATCCACCCAGTCTTGTGAAGACTCCTTTTTGGTCTCTCTGAACTTTATCCTGTATTGTTCAGTGGTTAAGCCATAACCATCCAGGAGTGCATTCTTAAGAACTTTGTAATCATTGGCTTCACTTTCTTTCACAGTAAGGAGCCTATCCCTACCTTTTCCACTAAATGATAGCCATAGGATAGCAGCCCACTGCCTTTGAGGGACATCCTGTACATCACAGGCCCTCTCAAGTGCAGCAAACCACTTGTTAATGTCATCCCCCTACTTATAAGGGGGAACTATCTTGTGCAGATTCCTGGAATCATGCTCTTTTGCAGGATGACTATGGGGAATACTGCTGCTGCCACCATGGGTTTCTAAACCCATCTTCTGTCTTTCCTTCTCTAGTTCTAAAGACTGTCTATCCAAATCCAGCTGTTGCTTTTTAAGCTTCAGTCTGGTTTGTTCCACCCTCAACTTATTGAGTTCCCTTTCTAACATTCTGTCATCAGGGTTGGTGGGAGGGACATTCCTAGACACAAAAGTATGATGAGAATGAACAGAAGGAGACCTGTCCCTTACAGAGGGCACTCTAACAGCTTGGCTGACAGTGTAATGTGAGAGCACACCATCTGTATGATGTGACTCAACCTCAGTACCAACTATGCTAGACTGTGTAGTAATGGGCAGGCTAGGAAGTTTCTTTCCTGAATCTTTTCCTGGGGGAGTCCCTGGATCAGATTGGGAACCTTGGCATTTCAACAGATGGGGCACTTTTAGCCTTATCTCGTTCTCTAAGCATGTTAAGTAACAATTCCAAGGAAGGATTCTTCCCTACACTCAAACCTCTCTCTATGCAGAGACTCCTTGCTCCTTTCCAGCTAAGGTAATCATATGCAAGTTTGGACAGATCAACATTTTGGCCTGTGCCAGACATTTTTAGAGAGAGTTAAAGTGATAGAAAAAGAGAAAAAAGTTTTTAGAACTTTTAGAAAGACAGAAAAAAAAAAACTTTTTAAACTTTTAAGAACTTTTTAGAAGTTTAGAAGTACTTTTCAGCACTTAGAAATGAGTGAAAAGAGGGAATGCAAAACTTTTTAGTTATGTGTACAAACACTGAACTTGTTTTGTATATTTTTCTCTTATGAAAAGTACAATGACAAGAGTGGTAAGTAGACTCAAAGCACTTATCCCACCGCTGCACAACCAATGTAGGAGGCTGGACTGGCTTGTAGTGAGTACCAAGGGGTACTTGCACCTTGCACCAGGCCCAGTTATCCCTTCTTGGTGTATAGGGTGTCTAGCAGCATAGGCTGATAGATAATGGTAGCTTAGCAGAGCAGCTTAGGCTGAACTAGGAGACGAGTGAAGCTCCTACAGTACCACTAATGTCACTTGCACAATATCATAAGAAAACACAATACACAGTTATACTAAAAATAAAGGTACTTTATTTTTATGACAATATGCCAAAGTATCTCAGAGTGTACCCTCAGTGGGAGGATAGGAAATATACAAAAGATATATGTACACAATACCAAAAATATGCAGTATAGTCTTAGAAAACAGTGCAAACAATGTATAGTTACAATAGGATGCAATGGGGACACATAGGGATAGGGGCAACACAAACCATATACTCCAAAAGTGGAATGCGAACCACAAATCAACCCCAAACCTATGTGACCTTGTAGAGGGTCGCTGGGACTATTAGAAAATAGTGAGGGTTAGAAAGATAGCCCACCCCAAGACCCTGAAAAGTGAGTGCAAAGTGCACTAAAGTTCCCCAAAGGACATAGAAGTCGTGATAGGGGAATTCTGCAGGAAAAACACAAACCAACAATGCAGCAACGAGGGATTTCCAGTCGAGGGTACCTGTGGAACAAGGGGACCAAGTCCAAAAGTCACAAGCAAGTCGGATATGGGCAGATGCCCAGGAAATGCCAGCTGTGGGTGCAAAGAAGCTACTACTGGACAGTAGAAGCTTAGGTTTCTACAGGAACGACAAGGGCTAGAGACTTCCCCTTTGGAAGACGGATCCCTCGCGCCGTGGAGAGTTGTGCAGAAGTACTTTCCCGCCAAAAGACCGCCAACAAGCCTTGCTAGCTGCAAATCATGCCGTAAGGGTTTTTGGATGCTGCTGTGGCTCAGGAGGGACCAGGATGTCGCCAATTGCTTCAGGGGACAGAGAGGGTGTCACGCAAGACGAGGAGCCCTCTCAGCAGCAGGCAGCACCCACAGAAGTGCCAGAAACAGGCACTACGAGGATGCGTGAAACGGTGCTCACCCGAAGTTGCACAAAGGAGTCCCACGTCGCCGGAGAACAACTTAGGAGGTCGTGCAATGCAGGTTAGAGTGCCGTGGACCCAGGCTGGACTGTGCACAAAGGATTTCCGCCGGAAGTGCACGGAGGCCGGAGTAGCTGCAAAAGTTGCGGTTCCCAGCAATGCAGTCTGGCGTGGGGAGGCAAGGACTTACCTCCACCAAACTTGGACTGAAGAGTCACTGGACTGTGGGAGTCACTTGGACAGAGTTGCTGGATTCAAGGGACCTCGCTCGTCGTGCTGAGAGGAGACCCAGGGGACTGGTGATGCAGTTCTTTGGTGCCTGCGGTTGCAGGGGGACGATTCCGTCGACCCACGGGAGATTTCTTCGGAGCTTCTAGTGCAGAGAGGAGGCAGACTACCCCACAGCATGCACCACCAGGAAAACAGTCGAGAAGGCGGCAGGATCAGCGTTACAGAGTTGCAGTAGTCGTCTTTGCTACTATGTTGCAGTTTTGCAGGCTTCCAGCGCGGGAAGCAGTCGATTCCTTGGCAGAAGGTGAAGAGAGAGATGCAGAGGAACTCGGATGAGCTCTTGCATTCGTTATCTAAAGTTTCCCCAGAGACAGAGACCTAAATAGCCAGAAAAGAGGGTTTGGCTACCTAGGAGAGAGGATAGGCTAGCAACACCTGAAGGAGCCTATCAGAAGGAGTCTCTGACGTCACCTGGTGGCACTGGCCACTCAGAGCAGTCCAGTGTGCCAGCAGCACCTCTGTTTCCAAGATGGCCGAGGTCTGGAGCACTGGAGGAGCTCTGGACACCTCCCAGGGGAGGTGCAGGTCAGGGGAGTGGTCACTCTCCTTTCCTTTGTCCAGTTTCGCGCCAGAGCAGGGCTAAGGGGTCCCTGAAGCGGTGTAGACTGGCTTATGCAGAAATGGGCACCAAATGTGCCCATGAAAGCATTTCCAGAGGCTGGGGGAGGCTACTCCTCCCCTGCCTTCACACCATTTTCCAAAGGGAGAGGGTGTAACACCCTCTCTCAGAGGAAGTCCTTTGTTCTGCCATCCTGGGACAAGCCTGGCTTGACCCCAGGAGGGCAGAAACCTGTCTGAGGGGTTGGCAGCAGCTTCAGTGAAACCCCAGGAAAGGCAGTTTGGCAGTACCAGGGTCTGTGCTACAGACCACTGGGATCATGGGATTGTGCCAACTATGCCAGGATGGCATAGAGGGGGCAATTCCATGATCATAGACATGTTACATGGCCATATTCGGAGTTACCATTTGGAAGCTACATATAGGTAGTGACCTATATGTAGTGCACGCGTGTAATGGTGTCCCCGCACTCACAAAGTCCGGGGAATTGGCCCTGAACAATGTGGGGGCACCTTGGCTAGTGCCAGGGTACCCTCACACTAAGTAACTTTGCACCTAACCTTTACCAGGTAAAGGTTAGACATATAGGTGACTTATAAGTTATTTAAGTGCAGTGTAAAATGGCTGTGAAATAACGTGGACGTTATTTCACTCAGGCTGCAGTGGCAGGCCTGTGTAAGAATTGTCAGAGCTCCCTATGGGTGGCAAAAGAAATGCTGCAGCCCATATGGATCTCCTGGAACCCCAATAACCTGGGTACCTCAGTACTATATACTAGGGAATTATAAGGGTGTTCCAGTAAGCCAATGTAAATTGGTAAAATTGGTCACTAGCCTGTTAGTGACAATTTGAAAGAAATGAGAGAGCATAACCACTGAGGTTCTGGATAGCAGAGCCTCAGTGAGACAGTTAGTCACTACACAGGTAACACATTCAGGCACACTTATGAGCACTGGGGCCCTGGGTGACAGGGTCCCAGTGACACATACAACTAAAACAACATATATACAGTGAAAAATGGGGGTAACATGCCAGGCAAGATGGTACTTTCCTACAGTATGTCATCACACTCTCCGCACACGCCTCCACAACGCTGGAATCCGCGACAAGGCACTCGACTGGATCTCGTCATTTCTCTCAGGCAGAACCCAGAGAGTCCGCCTCCCATCGTTCCTGTCAGAAGCCTCCAGAATCATCTCTGGCGTTCCCCAAGGATCTTCGCTCAGCCCCACACTCTTCAACGTTTATATGGCTCATCCTCGCCAACATCGCACAAATCCACCACATCAACATAGTTTCCTAAGCAGACGACACTCAGCTCATCCTCTCCCTCACGAAAGACCCTACAACTGCAAAGAACAACCTCCACAACGGACTTCATGCCATCGCCAGCTGGATGGAATCAATCCACCTCAAGTTAAACACAAACAAGACAGAAATCCTCATCTTTTTCACCAACCCCTCAACTTGGAATGACTCCTGGTGGCCCACCTCCCTAGGAACCACACTCTCACCCACCACACACGCAACCTAGGCTTCATCTTGGACTCCACACTCAGCCTGACTCAGCAGGTCAATGCCATCTCCTCTTCCTGCTACAACACTCTCCGCATGCTCCGCAAAATCTTCAAGTTGATTCCCGTCGAAACCAGGAAAACTGTCACCCACGCCCTGGTCAGCAGCCGATTGGACTACGGAAACGCCCTATATGCAGGAATAACAACCAAACTCCTAACAAAGCTGCAAAGAATCCAGAACCCATCCGCCGGCCTCATTCTGGACATTCCACGCTGCAACCACATTTCCCCCCACCTCAGAGACCTTCACTGGCTACCAGTATAAAAGAGGATCACCTTCAAACTCCTCATCCATGCACACAAGGCCCTCCACGACACAGGCCCAGCCTACCTCAACGACAGACTCACCTTCCACACCGCCACCCGCAATCTTCGCTCCGCCAGCCTCGCCCTCGCCTCTATCCCACGCATCCGCCGCACCACCACTGTAGGAAGATCCTTCTCTCACCCAGCCACCAAGACGTGGCACTCCCTACCGCTCCACCTTCGCCAGACCCAAGACCTCTTGACATTCAGGAAACGCCTCAAGACATGGCTCTACGACCAGTAGCTCCCCCCACCAGCGCCTTGAGACCCTAACGGTTGATTAGTGTGCGCTATAAATCCTTGATTGATTGATTGATTGATGTTCCAAACATCAGATTGCTGAGTTGGTATTATAGAAAAACAATACTGAGCATGTGAGCCAAAAAGAGTTGTAACATGAGAAGAAATAGCAATGTTTAGTAAAAACACATTACAAATAATTTTTTACAACACATAAAATTCAGTACACATTTGCATGGGCCTACTACTTTACAAATGTGCATGTAAGCCAGTCTGTGCATGTAAGCCAGTCTGTTTATTGAAAAAATAACTTGATAGGCATACATTTTTTAAACAATTTACAGGAATTTGTACACATTATGGACAGGATAACACATACCCAAAACTGACTTTTGTATGTCCTTTGTCATGTCAAGATGAAAAAAAAGAAGAAAAAAAATTTCTTGAAAGGGACTTTTGCAGATGAACAATGTTCAAAGGTTGTTTGTCTGGATATTGATTTTTTTGACATAAGTTCACTCTTCAAAACTACATGTGTTAATCAATTCCTTGAGAAAATTCCAAATGATGAAGACTAATTATCATAAATGCTATCGGAGTAATGATGGGAACACACAAAACTGTGACCAAATGTTTTCTGAAGCTTTTCCATATATTAATGAGATAAATGTAAATTCAACCTCAGTTTGAAACCCTTGAAGCAGGTGAAATATGAAAAGTAGGAAATGTTTTGGTTAAAACCTCAAGATCAGTACCTAGTGGTGGTGGATCCTACAGGAACTGTACAATCTGCATCCTTGTCCGCTACCCTGAGACCGATCACCACCTTCACTCTTGCTGCCCCCAAGATGGCCAAACCTGACCCACTAAAAGGGCTGGGGTCTCCTTTGCTGCAGGCACCTCACCCCTGCTCCTGTCCTCCAGCTGTGCTGAGTGAGGAGGCTATTGACCTCTTACCCAGCAACTCTGTAGACCAGACAACAAACATAAATGGCAACCAGGGCCAAATGCAGCAAATGGCTCAATTCCTGATGCCATTCATAGTTTGATGTCCGGCATGCAGAGATCGCTTCCTAAAATAGCCTACGTGTTGACCTCCCCGCTGGAGTTATTGCGATGGTGCTGGGCAGGAGGGCCTCTGCACTGCCCATGCCAAGGATTTTCTTATCATGTAAGGGTTTAGGAAACAATGAGGAATCACTATTGAAGGGGAGCTTTATGGGTGTGTCTTCCAAATACTGGTTTGTTAAGGCATGTATTAATGTTTTATGACCGAAGTCCTATCACAAAACATTAAGGGGCTTATTTGTGACATTTGTGGCATGGGGCAGCATGGGCAGTCACCTTGCTATATTTGCTTGCGTCTCAGGAAAAGGGCAGGAATGTGCCATATTTATCCAATACCGTGCATTCTTGTCCGTTTCCCTTGTGATGGCATCATTTTGGCAGCTTAGCACCAATGGAGGCACCCTTGCACTGTGGTGCAAGGGTGCCTCTGTTGTAAGCAGGATTGTTTTTTGTGCAGAAAGGGACACCTTGCTGCGTCAAAAATAATCAGGAGGAGCTTTTTCCTCTTTCTATGTGTGCTGCACAATGCAGCACACACAGAGGAAGAAACGAGGAGAAATAAAGATATTTCTCCTCATTACGCTTCTCCTGGGGAGGCGTATCTTTTTGGTGCATTCCAGGTTAGATAAATCTGGAAATGCATCAAAAACCATGGACTTTGCATGGGAACACCCACCGAACTCACATAGAACACCTCCATGGTGCAGAGTAATGCAACACAGTGATTTGTGCTGCGTTTCATTACTCCAGATTTTTTAAGCCATTCAAATCCACACAAAGGGCCAGATTACATGCCTGGCAGTCTCAAGACCGACATACTCCCAGTTATTATTTGCCGCCTTATTTCATCCTCTTCTTCCGGTCTCTGGAACCTAGGTTCTCAAACTGGGGACCGTGTCTTCAGACCATCTCTGTACCAATTAAGTTAAGCACGTCTGATAAATGCATCATACCGGAACCCAAAGATTCCAAGGATAAGGACTTCAAAGGGAACTGAAATGTCCCAAACAGGAACCCCCACTCCTGAAATCCCTACCAAAGATAAGCCAGACAATACCACCACAAGGGAAGCCATCCTGAAAAAGCTCAATGTGGTACATAATATTCTACAATGTAAAAAAACAAATACAGATCTCGGCCAGTGGAGGTGGCTGCAATTAGAAGAGAACTTAAAAACTGAAATATTGGACTCAATCAGGACAAACCAGGAATAAGTTATGTAGAGGATCATACTGTGGCGCATGGAAAACAGCTTCAGGAATCCAACCAGGTCTCTTCCTCTCTCAAACATGACATAACATCTATGGATGATTGCAGTAGGCATGGCAGTCTTAGAATATGTGGGCTTCCTGATGGTACTGAGGAACAGGCTCCTTCCTTGGTTGAGTTCTTAGCAACCTGGATCCCATACACCCTTCATATCCCTTTCCAAGGAGACTACAAATCTGAACATACACATCGGATCCCTCCCTTTCAGCGCAAACACTATTCGTAACCATGGCCAGTTCTCCGTCAACATCACACAGAGCAAATGTTGGTTTGTATGCCCCTTAGCGCCCCCTTACCGCCACCATTTGTTTGCCGTATTTAACACCATGGTGCAGAGTAGGGGCCAATAGCATAATTATTTATGACGCTATTGATGTACTTTGCAGGAGTAGCACCTAAATGTTGCCGCTGCTACTGCAGAGTACAGAGTTGCCCATTGTAAATAATGGTATGCTCCCTTTTAACGCCTGCTCTGAGCAGTGTTAAAAGTGCTGAAATAAATGGAGCAAGGAAAGCTTTTAGATTTCCTTGCGACATTTTGTCAGCCCCCCTAATGGGGAAATGCCAACCTTGCATAATTATGCCTGGTGCAGTCGTAATGTGGCATAAGGGTTTACAAAGTGGCACAATGCAACCATTGCACCACTTTATAAATATGGCATGTGATAAATGCCACCTTAACGCCACATTTGTGTCAAAATAAATGTCTCAAATGTGGTGCAAGGTGGCGCTGGCGGCTTATAAATATGCCCCTTGGTTTGCTAAAAATCTTTCTGAGTCCTTAGCAGTCAATAAGTAGAAGACCTCAGACAAAATCAAGGATCTCTTATCTTTTTGTTCCCCAGAATTTATCTTGTGGTGGGGAGGAATAGTTACCTTGAAGATGATGATTACACCATTTGCAATTTTTTTGGCCTTATGTTTCCTGTCCACCTTTCATCAACTTTTTTCTCTACAGTTTATAAAATGGCTTCGAGCTTCTTGTGGTCTGCCAAAAAGCCTGGAATGAGCGTTAAGAACCTAAGATTGCCATCTGTGTGGAGGGGAGGGGGGGGGGCTGCGGACGTTAGAACTGGTGAAATTATCAAACAGCCTTTCTTGTAGCTTGTGGTGCATGCTGGTTGGAGTCTCAATGTGGTTTAACGGTCCTCTGGATTTTAATAGAACATCACATTATCTCCCTTAATTCCTTGTATGATGTGCTTTCAATAAATACTCTAAAGGTTTCCCATTCCTGTCGTATGTTTCTCCACACTATCCGCCTCTTAAGACGGTGGACAGGTTCTCCTCTCAGACAATATTTAAATCCTCTGCCAGTACTCTATGGAATAATTCAAAAACATCAACTCTGCTTTCATCCAAAGTGCGTCCTGTTTGGAGCACCAAGGGCATTAACTTGGCGTCAGACTTGTTGGAAAGCGGTATCCCACTATCCTTTGCCTCCCTCCAGGAAAAATACTCCTTATCAAATATGGACTGTTATAACTTTTTAAAGATCAAAACAAAATTATCTAAATTAGATATGCAATCCCCACCAGGGTTTCTCCCTCTTATTCATCGGGCAACTACAGTTGGGCATGTTGCATCTAAAATATATAAATTCCTCCATAGTTCTTTGGTACCACCATCTTCAGCCATCCACACTCACCGGGTAAAGTATCTTCAGTTGCTACATCGTTCCCTATTCCGAACTCTAGTTGGCCTCTTATTTCTAAAAAACGTTCTTAGTAATAAACTGATACCTTCTTTGTCTCAGACGCGTTTTTACACTGCACATTTCTTTTACTGGACACCTCCAAAATGTTCAAGTTGAAATGAATTGACTATGATCTCTGTTGGTCTTGCAAATAACTACTTGCACCTCTGGCCATAGGTTCTTGACGTGCAAATGTCTTTCTAACTATTCATGACTGACTTATTAACATTTATGAGGTGTCCTATCGGAATGTGCCTTTCGTTCTGCTAAATCCATATTAATTAACTCCCCCACTTGATCTACCTGAGAGAGACTTGGCTCTATTAGATTTCCTTTTGACGGAGGGAGTCAAAGTAATTCTATTAGAGTGAAAAGCGCTCATTAATATATTTTTTTCATACATGGTGGGCTTGAGTTACTTAGAAGTACACGTACATGATTATCCATTTCCCCTGGCATGTCGGTCCGTTTACAATCACTGTGGCACACTCTTGATTGCTTTATGTCCACAACATAATAGCCTTTTCCTTTATATTTGTTTTCATTGCCTGCAAGAATAATATTCATCCTTGTAATATTGTTTCCTCATGGCATTCTTTCCCAGGTCTTTCCTACCTTTTATCATTCTTTCCTTCCTCTCTCTCTTTTTCTCTTTTCTTTTCCCTTTCTTTGCTTCTCTTTCTTTTGCTACTTCTGTCCATTTACTAATTTCTCTTCTTTGTATCTATTTTCTTGTTATTCCCTTGATTTGTAGTTCTATAATATTTCTGATGAACCTCAGTTTTTCTTAATTAGTTCATGCTTCTTTGTTCATTCCCTGTTAGTGACAAATGTGTTTTGTTACTATTGGCTTTTATGCTTACCCAAACCTGTGAATTCACTTTTGAATTCTGTGACTAAATATATAGGAAGCTTCCTTGCTCAATTACGGTGTTTCCTGCTAATGAGCCTCTAAATGCATTTGATTAATTTCCTGTCTGTGCATTTGGTTGCTCTTGATTGAAGACACTAGCTACACTTGATATTTTTAATCGAGTTTGGGTCTGTGATATATGTTTGTATGCCACACATATGTTTTCTTTCCTTTGTCTTTTGTAATCTATCTATATAAATGTAATAAAATACTTGGAACTAAAACAAAATAATGCAGCTATAAGGTGGAGAAAGTTTTATCAACACGCCATTTGTAAATAATAGCCGTTTATAGCCTTACGTTCTTAGTGATATCATTCTACATATAAATGGCCATAACTAGAAAATCCAATGCAGTCAAAAAATTGGAAAGAAATGATCAGATTCAAATGCAGAATTGATACTGGATGTCTTTTTAGTAGCAAAGCTTTTCATAAAACTAGGAATTGTATTGTGCTTATGTAGCTGGGGTTTTTATATTGCATTGACAAGCTTTATATTAACTTTGCGTATCTCTCCATGAACCATTGTGGCAACTTGTCATTGTCACTTTCTGCTTTTGTAGCATTTTCTAAATCTCGTTCAATACAGATGGTTTTCACTTCTACACCTTTACTTTCAAAATGAAAGGCAACAATGTAGGAATGTTTAATTGGTCATGGGAGATCTATTATTGAATACATTTGTATATGTCCTTTTTATGCCTTATGCTTTTGGCAAACCATGCTAGTCATAAAAAACTCATTTCTAATCAGAGTCTGCCCTTTTATAGACATGTCAATCTGGGGATTTTTGAAGTTTCTGCATTAGCAAAATCCTTTTTAAATATATTTCAAGGAACGCTTAGGCATGTGGTCACTTTGAAGAAAAGGGTTGTCCTTCAATTTAAAGGATTGTGAAGCCAAGGAGAAGGAAGATATCTTAAGTAGTAACATATTGCATCTTGATTGAGACATATAGAGACATGGAATGCAACAACACAAAATTTGTCACACTGGAAGATGTCCTGGGACCACATTATGCATACAGTACACTTTCCCTATTCAAAAGCTGTGCCGGGCGCAAATAGGGACAGTGCAGATATTACAAACAATGTGCTGCCCCCAGGGCAGTCGCAAACTTGCAGGGCATTTGAGTGAAATATCGAGTGGCTCCTTCAAAGCCACACCATGTTTCACACTACAGGCAGCAACCTGCATACGCTTTGAACAGATATTAGAGTGAAGGAGTGCACATCGAAGCAGATGTTAGTCTTCATCTAACAGACCTTGTAGAAGACTAGGAGGCAAAGGAGCTTTACAATTTCGTGAAGTCCATTTGGTCACACAATTAGGGCAAGTAATCACTAGTGAAGTTTAATAGGTTTATTACAAATCAGTAATCAATCCAATGTACGTGCATATTAGAATCAATTTGTAAAAGTACAAAATCAGAACTGGCAAGCTGAAACACCAGAATAAATTCAGTCTCAGTAGCATAAGTCATACAAAGATTACAGTCACAGCAGTAGAGAATCTAAGGAATAAGAATTGGCATTCCTTAAAGGTTGTCAGATTGCTCCTCCTAAACATAAATTGAATTTAGGACACCAACTTAGGATCTAAGCTAAATGGTAATAAAAGTCAAAGGGGACTCAAGAATGAAGCACAGTAGGTGTAAGCATCATGAAGTCTTCAATAGAAATCTTCTAGAAAGAAAAATGTGTACTAGAATAACGCTACTCACTCAGAGGACTTAAGGAAAGTGGAGAGGTCTGTACCTCTCAAAGTCCAAAAGAATCTGCTGTAATTTTAACAGTGTGAACACAAACGTAAAGAGGAAAATTCCGGGAGAATCCATATCCCTAGTCACATCGTCCAAAAACTTCAATTATTTCTCTTGCCCGAAAGCCGCACTTACAATACATGCTGATTCTCCCATCTCATAGAGCTTGAACGATCAAGTTAACCTTGAACAACTTCACACCAGATAGGCGATGGATAGGAGGCATAGTCTGCTCATTAAATCATCGTGTTCTTGCCTAAAATTCTCTTCTCATGCCTCTCTAACTCTAATATACAATACTTCTTTCTCTTACTAAAAGAAAACACAAATACGGACCTGCAAAGGTAGAAACATGCAGAGGGGACTTCAAAAGGAAGCAGACCTCCAAAATAAACTTCAAAGAAGGGGAGCTTGAACCCCACAAAATTGTCAACCATCAAGCAGCCAGTCGACTCTGGAAGGAGAAACTGCTCTGTAAGACATATGTCTGTGACCAGGACTAGGGTTCCAAGCCTGTAGTTTCCCAGCTGGGTGAGGGGACATCACCCAAGGACCCCAAGGCTAGCTCTCCTTGGAGCCAGGAACACCAGTGCCTGCCTGCTTACCAAGACCAGTGTGCCCTGTGAGAAAGAGAGAGTTGAAGGGAGCGAGGTCCAGTGGAGGCTCCTGGTGATTTGATCCCTGTATTGAAGGTGAGGATATGGCTCCTGCACTCATCGGGTAATTTCCCATGTGCAAGGTAAAGTTGACAACCCAAGTATGCCAGAGCAGGGCCTCTGCAAACTGAGCCATGAACACTGCTGCACTGATTGGATTGTAGCCCATGTGCAGAGTGAAGTGGGTGACCCCATATGTCAGGTGGGACCCACGTGAATATTGCTGCCATAAATATTGGGTCATAGCCTGTTTTTCAGAGTGAATTTGGTTACTATGTATGACGAGAAGTCACCAGGACAAGGCAAGGAGTGTGGCCTGTTCAAGACCATTGTTATGAGGAGGAAGCCACTGTGGTGACCCAAGCGGACCTAAGCCCCAACTAAGGACCATCACCAGGAGCCTTTGAAGCCCACCCCCTCCTGTGGGAAATATCCAAGGAACCTTACTAACATTGGAGGAGCATTTAGGACCACCCTGCCACTGCCTCTGCGGGATCATGTGTGAATGGGGTAGGCTTGGAGACTTCGGTCCCTCAGAACCTGCTTGTGAGAGTAAGAATGATTTACTGGCCGGATGCCCCAGGGAAAATTTGCATGTCATATTGCACTTTGGTGCTGGAACACTTTTGACTTAAATAAAGAGTCGGAATCAGACTCTTGAGATTCTGACTGCTAGTGGAGCTTAACTTGAATGTCGCTTATAGTGAATAGGGAACAACCGCTACCGTTGGCGAGAGAGGAGTAAGAGTCAGGAACCTGCCTATAAGACAATAGTTCCTTGAATTCAGACAACTGTGCGTATTGTTTGTGAATGTTGGATATTACTTCTTTTTCCATAAAAGCAAGTATTTGACGGGACAAATATTTATTGCTGCTGCTGAACATATATATTGAGTTGCAAGCCTGTGTTTACCCTTCTGTGTTTACCTCCCCTGAGAAGTCTTGGACTGATCGATCCATGTTACCACTGAGAATCAAGTGCTGAAGGGGTACTTGGCCCAGTTGTTTTCGACCCATAGTAGGTCAGGAACTAGTACATCAGGAGTAATAGGCCTCAACCCCAACGTTTGGGCCCAGTAACTCCTGCTTGCTCCTTGACCATTTGAATGTGGTTCTGACAATTGGTGGCAAGTGGTGGGGTGTCTAACATTTGGAAGCCTTCTACACCATTAGTTCAATAAGTCCAGTTTTTATAAACAATGTCCTCTTACATAGACAATGGGAAACACAGGGTTAGGAATAGACCTCAGCGCTATGTCCATGGATCACATGAAGGATTTATGCAGAGACAAAGTGAGGAGGGTTTCCAGGCATACAGACAGATAGGTCCCTACTAACTTAATCAGGGACTGGTTTGAGATGCTGGGTAAAAAAGATGAAGATATTGTTAACTCTACGAAGATGACCATAGTAGGAGCCCAGGAACAGAGTGCTGTGGATTCAGGATCCCTTTAGGAAACATCTATCTCACACATATGCAGTGTGTCCCCTAATGCATGTTCAAGTGTTTTACCATGTCATGCACTACCTTTAGTTTCTAGAATGTCGCAGGTATGTATACCATCTCGAAATTCTAAGATACCACTGCCACCAATTCCAGTAGTAAATCCCTTATGTGGGTTCAGTCTAGCAGAAATTCTGAGCTTGCAGCTGGTACTTCCGAAAGCTAAGACTGAGGAAGAGGAGAAAGCCAGAGTGTTCTTGCAAGAGAAGCTAATCCTAGTTTACCAGGAACCAGCGGAGAGGAGGAGGAGAGGCAAGAGAAATGGCCCAAGCAGAGAAAGTGTGAGAAAAGAAAGAGAAACAGAGAGAAAGGGAGGAGAAACAGAGGGTGGGAGAGAAAGAGAAGGAAAAGGAAAAAGAGCCGGAGAGGAAAAGGATAGCCTGTGAGAGAATGAAACTTAGGCAGTCATGACAACTTTATCTAGGATAAGTGACCCTACATCCAGTTTAGGTCAGGTTGGGGCCAACGTTCCAAGAGATCTTGTGCATATGTATTTGGAAGGTCAGAGCATCTTGGAAGGGTTTGTGAGCTTTGAGGTTGCATGTCGATTGCAGGCATTGAATGAGGTATCTAAGGCAGCTGTCTGAATGGTGTGCAACCCATTGGAAGGGACAGACATCATTTAGAGGGGATAGCTGTGGAAAACCAGATAGTCTACAAGTGAATAAAAGAGGCTCTGATTAGATTGTTTGCACTGAAGCCAGCTCATTTGCGTCAGAGATTCCAGGACTGTAAAAGAGTTAATGGGTTCTGTTTAAGACTTGGATTCATGGTGTATTGCAGGACTGGAATGCATGAGTGAGAAGCATGGTGGCAAAGGACTTTCAGTCTCTTAACAAATTGCTGGTGACATAGCGACACAAGAAAGAGTGCTCTACCCCACTTAGGTAGTACTTTTCTGATCTCACATAGATGGATCCAGAGAAGCTTGCAGTGTTGGCTGACAAGTGGTTAGCTTAAAGGGTTCACAAGGGGCTAGAACAGTACAGTTCTAAGCCAAAGGGGGAGAGGAACTCTCCAGGGATTGGTTCCAAACTGAAGAGTACGGGTCAGCCCAATTCCCATGGAATTCAAGGAGGGCCTAAGAGAATGGAGAATGGTAATGCTGTGTCAGAGGAAGGAGGCTCATGAGCAGGGAGGATAGGTAAGTTCTTCCAAGTGCAAGGAGGTGACTTGCTACAAGTGTCGCCAGGTGGTTCACTTCAAGAGGGATTGTCAGGTGAAGGTCTCTGACCCAGCAGCATCTTTGATAGTAGACAGGTTACACGTGGGTGGAGGGACCTGGACTGGTCCAATTGCCCTCAGTCTAGTAGCTATGAAAATCTGGGTGAGAGACTCAGATGATCTGAAGCATTTTCATCCTAACGCAATATAGTTTGTACAGGAAGTTAGTATCAATATGAAGAAGCTGTCTGCCCTAAGTAATACTGAAATCGTCTGCATTATGGTTCGGAGGAAGTACCTTCAGTCTGAGGGGATACTCCATGGGACCAAGTATACAGTTCAGTAGCCAGTGGAAAGGGCATGATTGATGTTAGGTAAGGGAAAAGCAAGATGCTGGATGTCTCCATTGGCAATGATTTGATTTCCCCTGGACTGGTGCCAGTAGGACTGGGGTCATTTCTGAACTGCAAGAACAGAGACAAAGTAGTTTACAGGATAGGGTAAACTCCAGGAAGGGAATTGCTATGGAAGTCACCGCTTACACTCTATAGTGAGGGGAAGATGAGGGTAGGATGAGGCTGCTGAAGTGGACCAGGTGCTGGTGTCTGGGTCGCTTCCAGAGCTAAAGGGTTTGCTAGCTGCTGGAGGGCCTACTGGGGGAGATTTCTACAAGGCACTGGAAGAGTGCCTTATACATGTGGGACTTTGGAAGAAAGCCCAGGAGCAGACCAGCAAAGTAGTGCTCAGAAAACTATGTTGGCTGGGACGATGACCTCCTTTATAATGAGACAGTGAATCTTGAGTCAGACAATTTCCTCTTGCCAATGCCCCATGAAGTGCCTTTAGCAGGACACTTAAAGATTATAAAGTCCAACCTCTGTTCTGCTGGCCATGGATGTGCAGAAACACAAAGAAGTTTTGTAGGACCTGTCCTGCTTGCCAGATGAGTAGTAGCACAGGAAAGAAAATTAAGGATCATTCATGCCTCTACCAGTTGTAGGTTGTAGGAGGCTGGCATGGTTTGTAGGGGGTACCTTGGGTATTTACACCTTATACCAGGTCCAGTTATCCCTCATTAGTGAAATATAGTAGTCTTCTGGCAGCTTAGGCTGATAGAGGTAGCTATAGCAGCACAGCTTAGGCTGAACTAGGAGACATGCAAAGCTCATACAATACCACTTATAGTTACACAGTACTTATACACAAGTAAAGACAATACTCAGTGTTATAAAAAATAAAGGTATTTATTTGGGTGACACAGTACCAAAAATGAAGCATTATACACAATATGTACACTAGACACCAAAATTAGAGAAGTAAGTAGTCATAGACCAATGCAAACAATAGGAAATGCTATAGAATGCAATGGGAGAAAATAGGTTTAGGGGTAACACAAACCATATACTAAGAAAGTAAAATGTGAATTACAAATTAAATCCCTATACAAGTGTAGTGTGTGCAGAATTGCTGGGAGAGTAAGAATACAGTAAAGGTAAGTAAATTACCCCACCCCACATCCCAGAAAAGCAGGAGTAAAGTACTGAAAGTTTCCTTAGGACATACTACACCTCGTGATTGGGATTTTGCAGTAACAAACCAAGTCTGCAAACAACAACTGGTGGATTCCTGGACCTGAAGACCTGCAAAAGAAGGGGACCAAGTCCAGAAGTTGAAAGAAGTTCTAGGAAGGACAGGAGCCCCTGCCAACCCAGAAGAGTGTGCAAAAGAAGAGTCCCTGGTTTGTCGAAGACTGCAAGAATGCACCCTAGGAAGATGCGAGCGGGTTCCTGCATGATGCAAAGGATGTCGCACAACGTGAATATGGTTGCAGATGTGATTTCCTGTTGGAAGTCACCAACAAGCCTTCGTTATGACAAAAGAGCATTTTGTGTCAAAATGGCGCTGGATGGACCCAGGAGGGACCTGTCAGCCTCAACACTGTGTGAAGAGGAAGAGGGGGCTCTCGGCACTTTAGAGAGCCCTCAGGATGTCAGGCAGCACCCATGTCAAAGGAGGTGAAAAATGCTGCCGGTGCAGAACAACAAAGAAAGGTCCCACTCCGCCGGAGAACAACTCAGCGAGTTGAGAGTCACAGGATGGAGTTCTGGGGATCTGGGCCAGGATGTGCATGACGGAAATTTGCAAATAGTGCACAGAGACCTCAGGAGGTGAAGAAGATGCAGTACACAACGGTACAGTCGCTCTCTAGGAAGGCAAGGTCTTACCTCCTCCAAATTGCATCAGCAGGACCTCAGGACAGCCCACGTTGATGGAGTCTACCCTCTGTGTCCTTAGGAGCACGCTTGTCGCTTTGAGAGGAGTCCAAGATGACCGGTCGTCGTCTTGGAAGGTGCCTGCTTGAGCAGGAGAGTGACTCCGTCACCCCACAGGAGATTTCTTCTGTCCTTCTGGTGCAGGATGAAGACAGGAAGTCCTCAGAGCATGCACACCATGGAAACTGTTGCAGTTGCTGGCTGTAGCTGAAGTTGCAGAGGAAAAGTGTCCCTTGTGGATACTTTTTTGCTGTTACAGTGGTTCCTGGAGCAGGCTGCAGTTGATCCGAGGTCAGAGGATGAAGTAGTAATTGCAGAGGATTCCTGAAGGAAACTTGTTGCCAGGTAGCACCCACGGGAGTTCCAGGACACGGGAATAAAGGAGGTGCAAAAAGCGGTTGGTGCAGCACAACAAAGGAAGGTCCCACGCCGCTGGAGAACAACTCAGCGAGTTGAGCTTCACAGGATGGATTGCTGGCGACCTGGGCCAGGCTGTCCATGAAGGAATTTTGCGAATAGTGCAGAGAGGCCTCAGGAGGTGAATAAGATGCAGTACACAGGGATACCATTGCTCTCTGGGAAAGCAAGGTCTTACCTCCTCCAGCAGGACCTCAGGACAGTCTATATCGATGGAGTCCACCCTCTGTGTCCGTAGGAGCACGCTCGTCGCTGTGAGAGGAGTCCAAGGGTACTGGTTGTCTTCTTGGAAGGTGCCTGCTTGAGCAAGGGAGTGACTCCCTCACCCCACGGAGATTTCTTCTGTCCGTCTGGTGCAGAATGAAGACAGGGAGTCCTCAGAGGGTGCACACTATGGAAACTGTTGTAGTTGCTGGCTGTAGCTAAAGCTGCAGAGGAAAAGTATCCCTTCTGGATACTTTGTTGCTGTGCAGTGGTTCCTGGAGCAGGCTGCAGTTGATCCGAGGTCAGAGGATGAAGCAGTAGTTGCAGAGGATTCTTGAAGTAAACTTGCAAACAGAATCTGAAGAGAACCCACAGGAGAGACCCTAAATAGCCCTGAGAGGGGTATTGGCTACATTATCAGGTATGGACCTATCAGAAGGGGTCTCAGACGTCAC
The DNA here is from genome assembly GCF_031143425.1 of Pleurodeles waltl. Classification (NCBI taxonomy): domain Eukaryota; kingdom Metazoa; phylum Chordata; class Amphibia; order Caudata; family Salamandridae; genus Pleurodeles; species Pleurodeles waltl. Next base: position 577,586,466 of record NC_090448.1, read on the forward strand.
TTGCTGGCACTGGCCACTCAGAGCCCTCCAGAGTGCCCCCATACCTTGCAAAGCAAGATGGCTGAAGTCGGGACACACTGGAGGAGCTCTGGGCAACACCCCTGGGGTGGTGATGGACAGGGAAGTGGTCACTCCCCTTTCCTTTGTCCAGTTTCATGCCAGAGCAGAGGATAAGGGGTCCCTGAACCGGTGTGGACTGGCTTATGCAAGGAGGGCACCATCTGTGGCATTCAAAACATTTCCAGAGCTTTGGGGAGGCTACCCCTCCACAGCCTGTAATACCTATTTCGAAAGGAAGAGGGTGTAACGCCCTGCTCTCAGAGCAAATGCTTTGTTCTGCCTTCCTGGGACTGGGCTGCCCAGACCCCAGGAGGGCAGAACCCTGTCTGTGAGGTGGCAGCAGTTGTAGCTGCAGTGCAAGCCTCAGAGAGCTGGTTTTTGCAGTATTAGGGGTCCATAGTGGAGCCCCCAGGATGCATTGCCTCCCCAACACCAGATTTGCAATACGGGGACAATTCCATGATCTTAGACATGTTACAGGGCCATATTCAGAGTTAGCACTGTGAAGCTACATATAGGTATTGACCTATATGTAGTGCACGCGTGTAATGGCGTCCCTGACTCACAAAGTACTGGAAAATGGCCCTAAACTATGTGGGGGGACCTTGGCTAGTGCAAGGGTGCCCTCTCACTTAGTAACTTTGCACCTAACCTTCAGCAAGTGAAGTTTAGACATATAGGTGACTTATAGGTTACTTGATGGTTTTGAAATAACGTGTGCGTCATTTCACGCAGGCTGCAATGGCAGGCCTGTGCAAGGGTTTGTCTGAGCTCCCTATGGTTGGCAAAAGAAATGCTGCAGCCCATACGGATCTCCTGGAACCCCAATGCCCTGATTAGCTAGGTACCATATACTAGGGACTTATAAGGTGGGTCTAGTGTGCCAATTGAAATTGATAAATTAAGTCACTAGCCTACAGTGAAAATTTTAAAAGCAGAGAGAGCATAAGCACTGAGGTTCTGGTAAGCAGAGCCTCAGTGACACAGTCAAGCACTTCTGACAACACATGCATTAGGCCAAAAACTATGAGCACTGGGATCCTGGCTAACATGATTCCAATGAGACAGGCAAAACACGCTGACATATAGGTTTTTATCTATGAACACTGGGGTCCTGGCTAGCAGGATCCCAGTGACACAGTAAAAACACACTGACACACACTCACAAACAGCCCAAAAGTGGGGGTAACCATGTTAGAAAGAGGCTACTTTCTCACACAACCCCGCCCCTCTCCCAAACGCAGGACAATAAGGCTAACCTTGGCCAGTTGAGACTTTATTGTCTAAGTAATGATACGTGGAGAGTAGATCTGCAATAGAGTGGTCACTCCCTTCATCATCCACTATATGGTTACTTCCCTGTGGAGATTGTTACCTAACCAACAGTGTGAGTGTAAATTCTCAGAGTTGGAATGAGTATGTTTTAAAGTTGGGCAGTGGGATTGGTCCACTGGGCCTATGTCAAATGCAGGAAATGCTAGACAGGGACGCTGCCTCAATAAAGCCATAGCTGGGCAAAATCTTTGTCCATATGGCTGTAAGAGAGAACAGGGTTGTTGTCTCACTTGAGTTGGAGCAGGGCAGAGCTGCTGTCCTATAAGCTCCACACTAGGACAGGGCTGCAGTCCTAAGTGTTTAGAGGTAGTATAGGGCTGCTGTACTAATGTTTCTCTGAGAGGGCTGGAGGGATGCTCCATATTTACTAAAATGGTGCAATTTTGTACATCTGCATTAGTAATTTCACAGAAAGGTACTTTTACCTCTGGGAGTCCAGCTGTGGTAGCTGAGGGCTCCTTTGGTACAGATGGTTCCACCCCAGGAGAGGTTTGTCCCACCACATGAATTGTATCTCTAGTGGCAGGGTGGGGAAGGGATACTTTGATACCCTTCTTAACCTGTTGGTGGAGAGGGTTCCAGAGATTTCAGGCCTTTGTCTCTCCTTTGCTTTTTCATTTCATCAGAAATGAGAGGAAGGAATTCCTCAGGGATACCCAGCATGGATGCATGTGTACTAAACTCTACCTCAGCCCAACCTGAGGCCTCTAGGTCATTCCATAAGAGACAATATACAAGTAAGCTAGGTGATTTCACCACCTGCTTAGGGCCGGTAACTCCACCCCAACTAAGTTGAACTACAGTTAAGGAGAGAGACTGAGTGGAGTTATAGACATCAGTAACTTGGTACTTCTGTCCAAGGAGGTGTTGTGCATGTGACACCAAGTTTGCAATCACCAAAGTGATACTGGCACCTGTGCCCCTGTAGGCCTGGTCCTCAACACCATTTACTAAGATCGACTGCCTGTACTTATCCGTGTTAGGGGGACAAGTAGCCAATGTGGCAAGGCCAATGCCACCAGGTGACAGAAACTGTCTTGGGACTGTCTACCCCATTTTCTATTATGGTCCCAAAAGTGAACCCAACTACACCTTTAGTTTGACTATTGCCAGTAGTCCCACCACTATTATCACTACTGCTAGGGGCACTAGAGTCTTATGTCTTAGTGGTAGTAGGCTCAGGGGCTTCACCTGTACAGGACTTATCCCCTGGCCAATGGCCTTTATTTCTACACACATAGCACCAAGGCCTTTTCTGATTGTGCGAAGAGTTTGAAGAAGATGAAGAAGTTTTATCCCCACCCCCAGAAGAGTGTTTTGGACCTGAAGAAGGATCTTTATGTTTACTTTTATCCTGATGCTTGTGTTGAACTTTTTCACCGTCTTTCTTCTTACCATCCTTGTCACCCCCTGTATGAACTTTTCTGTTCACCCTTGTTCTGACCCATTTGTCAGCCTTCTTTCCCAGTTCTTAGGGAGAAGTCAGATCTGAGTGCACAAGATACTGATGCAACAAGTCAGACGCACAATTATTCAAAATATGCTCTCTCAGAATCAAGTTATATAGGCTTTCATAGTCAGTCACCTTATTGCCATTTAACCACCCTTCCAGGGCCTTCACAGAACAGTCTACAAAGTCTGTCCAGTCCTGTGATGACTCCTTTATGGTCTCTCTAAACTTAAGTCTCTACTGTTCAGTGGTTAAGCCTAGACCATCCAAGAGTGAATTTTTCAGAATTTGATAGTTACCTGCATCATCCTCTCTGACAATAAGAAGTTTGTCTCTCCCCTTGTAGGAGGCTGGCCTGGCTTATAGTGGGTACCTGATGGTACTTACACCTTGTGCCAGGTCCAGTTATCCTTTATTAGTAGATTAGTAGTGTTCTAGTAGCTTAAGCTGATAGAGGAAGCTATAGCAGAGCAGCTTAGGCTGAACTAGGAGACATGCAAAGCTCCTACTATACACTCATATCATATAGCACTATATCATAAGAATCACAATACTCAGAGTTACTAAAAATAAAGGTACTTTATTTTAGTGACAATGTGTCAGAAATATCTCAGAGGATATACTCCCTTAGGAGGTAATTAAAATACACAAAATATACACAAAAAACAAAATTAGGTAAGTAAACAGTTAGAAAAGTAGTGCAAACACTATAGAATACAATAGGATGCAATAGGCCTAGGGGCAACACAAACCATATACTCTAAAAGTGGAATGCGAACCACAAATGGACCCCAGGCCTAGAGTAGTGTGTAGAGGGTCGCTGGGAGTGTAAGAAGACACTAAGGGTGTCCAAGATACCCCAACCCAAGACCCTGAAAAGTAGGAGTAAATTTACCCTACTTCCCCAGAAACACACTAAAGTCGTGATAGGAGATTCTGCAAAGGCAACAACTGACTGCAAAGCACTGAAGACGGATTCCTGGACCTGAGGACCTGTAAAGGAAGGGGGCCAAGTCCAAGAGTCACGAAAGTGTCCAGGGGGGCAGGAGCCACTAAACCCTGGATGAAGGGGCAAAATGGCTGCCTCTGGGTGGAAGAAGCTGAAGATCCTGCAACAACAGAAGATGCCAGGAACTTCTCCTTTGCATAGAAAATGTCCCACGGCGCGTTGGAAGATGCAGAGTTGTTTCCACGCAAAAAAAATCGCAAACAAGTCTTGCTAGCTGCAAAGGTCGCATTTGAAGAAAATGGGCGCTGCCCGGGCCTAGAAAGAACCAGGAGGTCGCCCCTTGGAGGAGGAGACAGAGAGGGCGCTCAGCAGCACAGAGAGCCCACGCAGAAGCAGGCAGCACCCACAGAAGCACTTGAACAGGCATTCAAGAAATCGGAGCATGGTGGTCCTCTCAACACTACAAAGGAGGGTCCCACGAAGCCGGTGTTCAACTCAGTGAGTTGAGTAATGCAGGACAGAGTGTTGGGGACCTGGTCTATGCTGTGCACAAAGGATTCCTTGCAAAAGTGCACAGCAACCTTAGCAGCTGCAGTTCACGCAGTACACAGATTACTATCTGGCGTGGGGAGGCAAGGACTTACGTCCACCAAATGTGGACAGAAGGACCACTGGACTGTTGGGGTCACTTGGATCCAGCTCCGGTGTTCCAGGGACAAAGCTCGTCGAGATGAGAGGGGACCCAGAGGACTGGTGAAGCAGTTTGGTGCCTGCGTTAGCAGGGGGAAGATTCCGTCGACCCACAGGAGATTTCTTCTTGGTTTCCAGTTCAGGGTGAAGGCAGACAGCCCTCAGAGCATGCACCACCAGGAAACAGTTGAGAAAGCCGGCAGGATTAGGCGCTACAATGTTGCTGGTAGTCGTCTTGCTACTTTGTTGTGGTTTTGCAGGCATCCTGGAGCAGTCAGCGGTCGATCCTTGGCAGAAGTCGAAGAGAGAGATGCAGAGAAACTCTGGTGAGCTCTTGCATTCGTTATCTGAAGAGAAACCCACAGGAGAAATCCTAAATAGCCCTCAGAGGAGGATTGGCCACCTAACCAGGTAAGCACCTATCAGGAGGGGTCTCTGACGTCACCTGCTGGCATTGCCAACTCAGAGGCCTCCATTGTGCCCTCACACCTTTGCATTCAAGATGACAGAGGTCTGGGACACACTGGAGGAGCTCTGGGCACCACCCCTGGGGTGGTGATGGACAGGGGAGTGGTCACTCCCCTTTCCTTTGTCCAGTTTTGCACCAGAGCAGGGGCTGGGGATCCCTGAAGTGGTGTAGACTGGTTTCTGCAAGGAGGGCACAATCTGTGCCCTTCAAAGCATTTCCAGAGGCTGGGGGAGGCTACTCCTCCCCAGCACTTAACACCTATTTCCAAAGGGAGAGGGTGTAACACCCTCTCTCAGAGGAAATTCTTTGTTCTGCCTTCCTGGGACTGGGCTGCCCAGACCCCAGGAGGGCAGAAACCTGTCTGTGGGTTGGCAGCAGCGTTAGCTGCAGAGAAAAGCCCAGAGAGCTAGTTTGGCAGTACCCGGGGTCCATGTTGGAGCACCGTGGATGCATGGGATTGGCACCCCAATGCCAGATTTGGCATGGAGGGACAATTCCATGATCTTAGACATGTTACATGGCCATATTCAGAGTTACCATTGTGAAGCTACATATAGGTATTGACCTATATGTAGTGCACACGTGTAATGGTGTCCCCTCACTCACAAAGTCCGGGGAAATTGCCAAGAACAATGTGGGGGCACCTTGGATAGTGCCAGGGGGCCCTCACACTTAGTAACTTTGCACCTAACCTTCACTAGGTAAGGATTAGACATATAGGTGACTTATAAGTTACTTAAGTGCAGTGTAAAATGGCTGTGAAATAACATGGATGTTATTTCACTCAGGCTGCAGTGGCAGTCCTGTGTAAAAATTGTCTGAGCTCCCTATGGGTGGCAAAAGAAATGCTGCAGCCCATAAAGATCTCCCGGAACCCCAATACCCTGGTTACCTAGTACCATATACTAGGGAATTATAAGGGTATTCCAGTGTGCCAATCCGAACTGTTGAAAATGGTCACTAGCCTGCAGTGACAATTTTAAAAGCAGAGAGAGCATAAGCACTGAGGTTCTGGTTAGCAGAGCCTCAGTGACACAGTCAGGCACCACACAGGGAACACATTCAGGCCACAAGCTATGAGCACTGGGGCCCTGGCTAGAAGGGTCCCAGTGAGACATATAAATCGCACTGACAAATAAGGTTTTCACTATGAGCACTGGGGTCCTGGCTAGCAGGATCCCATTGAGACAGTAAAAACACCCTGACATATACTCACAAACAGGCCAAACGTTGGGATGACAAGGCTAGAAAGAGGCTACCTTCGTACACCCCTTGCCAGAGAAGGATAACCAAAGGATAGCATCCCACTGTACATGTGGGACCCTCTGAACTTTACAGGCCCTCTCAAGTGCAGCAAACCACGTGTAGATGTCATCACCATCCTTGTAAGGAGGGACAACTTTGTGCAGATTTCTAAAGTAAAGAGAAGGTTCCCTAACATTTGAATGTCTAAAACTGCTGCTGCTACCATGGTGAACTAACCCCAAACACTGCCTCTCTTTCTCCACAGCTAGGGATTCCTTGTCTAAGGCCAACTGTTGCTGCATTGGCCTCAGTCTGGCCTCTTCCAACCTCAGCTTTCTGAGTTCCCTATCTAGGGACTGGTCCTCAGGGTTAGAAGTGTGTGAAGCCTCTGAAACAGATGTAACATGAGAGTGTGCAGAAGCAGATCTATCTCTAACAGGGGCCACTCTAGTGACCTGGCCCACGAAGGAAGGACTGTTGTTACCGGCACTTGGGGGCGGGCCAAGTCCCCCTTTAAATCACACAGCGCGCCCGCTTCGCGGGTCGCGCCCACGAAGGCAGGACTGTTCTTACCGGCACTTGGGGGCGGGGCCAAGTCCCCCTTTAAATCACACAGCGCGCCCCGCGAACCCACGAAGGAAGGACTGTTCTTACCGGCACTTGGGGGCGGGGCCAAGACCCCCTTTAAATCACACAGCGCGCCCGCTTCGCAGGACGCGCCCGGACAAAGCCCGGGCCAAGGGTGGGCCCGTCCTTCGCCCTTTCAGCGCCCGGAAGAGGCTGGGCTGGGCCACATCCCTTAATTTTTATTCCTTTTGCTGTGTCTTCTAGGGGTGTGAAGCAAGCTCTTTTTCTTTTTTCCTTTTATTCAGCATGGGGAAGCGTAAGGTGCGCTCCAGTCCCGATCCTGCTGCAGTCAAGTCCAAATCTAACAGAGTAACTCAAATTCATTCCAGTTGCGTCTCTAGAGAAATTGACAATTTAATCGAGGAAGTGGAATCTATTCTCAAGGAAAAAGAGGGCAATGCTTGCAAGAGACTGAAACCTGGAACCCTACTCCTGTTTTTAACATCCCCTAATATCTCTACCGATGCTCAGCCTCCGAGAATTCCAGTTCAAGTTCCTGCTTCTTCTAGGTTGTCGAGGCTGCCCAATTCTTCACCCCCATCTGGCTTTGTTGCCAATTCGGATGCAACTTTTCTCGATCCCATCCTTATTGGGATTCCCTTTGCAAATCGGTTCTGAGTCCTGGATCAACCAGACTTAGCGGGTGCCAAACAGCCCCCGACCCCTCCGCTTCTTAACACCAGCCGAGATCCTCCAGGAGAAGATGTTTTAACAATGGTTTCTAGCTTAAAACGAGAAGTTGGGGAGCTGAAGGGTCTACTGTCTGAGGTCCTCAAACTCCTCAAAAAATCTGATTCAACCTCTCAGTGTACCTCGATCTCAGCACCAGCTCAACCTCCCTGTCCACAGGTTCCTGCCGTATTACTAGTAGCTTCACCATTTCCACGGGAATTTAATAAGGGCCCCTCCCATAGGCCACTCCATGGAAAATATTCAGCCCCACTGGCAGCAAATCTGATACCTTCTCTTTCCAACCCCGACCAATTTGTGGCCCATCCTACTCACGTGCCCAATCAAAACTGTATCTACATGTGTAAAGTCCCCCCTCTCATATCTCACATGAGGGAAGATACTTCTTCTCTTATCAATAAGCTGTCGTATTGGATTCGCCACACCAGGGGCTGTGTCTCTATCATTCATGCCGATATTGTCTTTGCCTCACGAGTGCGCGGCTGTCCCGTTGGACGGGATACTATCAAAATCAATCTTGCTAGCCCCGCGCTAGTCAAGGGGCTTTTGCAGATGGAAGCTCGCAACTTGTTAAGAACGGACTCTGACATACATTTCAGAGAATGCTCGCCCGTTACGGGTCATAAGATCTTGTCCGTTCGCTCACCCAGGGCCAAGATAATTCCTTGTAATGTTCCAGTTTCTGCTGCTTTTCCTGGTTTGTTGTCCTTCCCTGCTGATGGGGCTGCCCTGGTTAGCAACCCTAAAGGTGCCAATACCTGAGACACCATTTTCTTAAGGGACACATCTGGTGTGGATTGACTACGCCTTCCTAATTCCTGCAACCCCAGCGCTCTACTCTTACAGGCCACGTCACCTCAAAGACTTCTACTCGGCTCGGGTGTTTCCATTCCAAGTGCTTCATCCTGCACCTCTAATGCAATTTCCAATTCAGCTTCGGATGTTGATTCTTGTATGCCTACTTGCAGCACTCTACATGCTTCAGGGAACTTATTGTCCTGGAACGTGGCTGGCATTAAGAGTAAACTGTTTGACTCTGAGTGGGGGGCTTATGTTGAATCCTTTTCCATCTGTATGTTTCAGGAAACCTGGGCAACGGATTGTGTGCATAGGCAAGGCTATTGTTCTTTTACTAAAAAGGCAATCCAGTCTCCTAGGGGAAGGGTGACCGGGGGTCTTTGTACCTGGGTTAAGTTGTCTGAGATGGGCAGGGTAAAGGAAATTGCTGTTGACTCTTGTGACATCCTAGCTATAGCAATATGGCCAAATTCTGGCACTCCTGAGTTATGTATTAATATCTATAACAGACCTGACCCTTCTAACCATCAGTCTGATACTATCCATCTGCTGCATAATCTTCTATCTGAACTTCATTCTAAATTTCGTGTCATCATTGCAGGCGACCTTAATGTTCAAATTGAACTTGACTCAGCTTTTGCCAAGTCTACTCAGGCTGAAGATGAAGTGTGGAATGTTCCCCCGCTTTTAATTCAATCTATGCCACTGACTTCTCCCCCTAGGGTGTCGCAGATAATAGATCTTGCAATTACTTATGGCCTTCGCTTAGGAAATGGACGATTTCCAAATGGCAATCCTGTTAGACCTACCTTTTTCAGAGGTTGCTATAGTATTTTTCTCGACTACGTCATCTTTGACCTATGAGTTTGGCATTTTATAATTAACGTAGAGGTGGGTTTTCATCGTACTAGTAACCATGCCCCATTACAAATTGCATGCAACGCAACTTTATTTACAGGGCATGCACCACCCAACGTTTCGGTTGATCCTAACGATTTGCTGGAATTGTCCAGCAATAGGGGTGTGGTAAAATGACCTTCGTTTTTTAAATCAAATCTGCTTAATGATAAGCTCTGCGCCTTGGATTCCTGTCACCAGCTCTTTGACGACTCTATTGCACTGTCTTCCTCAGAAATTATGTCTTCTCATGTAGCTCTTTATGCAGACCTCAAGAAGCTTTTTACTAAATCTCCCATAACCCAAAGGAAATCCTCCGTACCCAATTCCAAATGGTTCGATAAGAAGTGCCGGTTGGCCAAGAACCTTCTGTTCAAAGCTCTAAAGTTAAAGAACTGGGATTCTATTATACATGCAAGAAGAAACTATGGCGGTCATTCTGACCGCGGCGGGCCGCGGTCGCCGCCTGCCATGCGGTCACCGCCGAATGACCGCACCGCGGTCAAAAGACCGTGGCGGCCATTCTGGCTTTCCCGCTGGGCCGGCGGGCGACCGCCAAAAGGCCGCCCGCCGGCCCAGGGGGAAAGACCATGCAACGAGGAAGCCGGCTCCGAATGGAGCCGGCGGAGTTGCAGGGGTGCGACGGGTGCAGTGGCACCCGTCGCGATTTTCAGTGTCTGCAAAGCAGACACTGAAAATCTTTATGGGGCCCTGTTAGGGGGCCCCTGCACTGCCCATGCCGGTGGCATGGGCATTGCAGGGGCCCCCAGGGGCCCCACAACACCCGTTCTCCCCATCCTTTACCGCCAGGAACAGGATGGCAGGAAAGGGGTCGGAATCCCCATGGCGGCGCTGCAAGCAGCGCCGTCATGGAGGATTCCCTGGGCCAGGGGTAAACCGGCGGGAAACCGCCGGTTCTCCTTTTCTGACCGTGGCTTTACCGCCGCGGTCAGAATGGCCCAGGAAGCACCGCCAGCCTGTTGGCGGTGCTTCTGCGGTCCCTGGTCGGAATGACCCCCTATGTTTCTACTCGCAAGTTATCTAAACTCAAATATGAGGAAAATTTATGGGAGGGTCTGGCGGAGGCGGTCAGTGCTCGTGATGCCAAACTTTTTGGGATTTTGGTTTCACGTGGAGATCCTGCCCTGTCATCTACTCCCAAATGCCACATTGATCCAGAAACTTGGCTCTCCCACTTTGGGGGACTGTACGGTCCTCGGCCCGATTCTGATAATATTTCTACAGATTCTTTATTGTGCCATCCTGCTGTGCCGATTTTTACTTTAAAAGAAACAGAGTTGGCAATTTGCGCACAAAGAACAGGGAAGGCTCCCAGCCCAGACGGTATCCCCTCGGATCTGTATAAATCAGACTTACTTGTATGGACTCGGTACATCAATAGTGTATTGAATACTGTCATGGCAACTCGATCCTATTCGGTCTCGTGGAAGATGGCAATTATTGTTCCCATTCATAAAAAAGGAGATAAGAGCTCCCCAGGGAATTATAGACCCATTAGCTTATTAGATAACTTGCAGAAAATATTCTCTTTTCAGTTGCTATCCAATCTAAAACACTGGATAACGAAAAATCAGGTTTTAAGTCATCTCCAGGCTGGATTTAGGGACAAAGTCAGTACCATCGACCAGGTCTTCCGATTTACTACCATTAAGTGGAAGATCGTAGACGCAGATCATGGCCATTTATTTGTGGCCTTCGTTGATGTGAAATCTGCGTTCGACCTCGTCCCGCGTGCCAAGCTCTGGGAGGTCCTTAGCAATACTGGTGTTCCGGGTTCCATGATCAACATTATCAAGGAGCTTTACTCTGACAACTGTGCTAAAGTTCGCTGGGGTATGACCGTCGATCTGACCCCAGCTTTTCCAATAGCCCGTGGGGTGAGGCAGGGATGCATTCTTGCGCCTACCCTGTTCCTTTTGTTTATTAATGCTTGTATTCCATACCTTTCAGACTGCCATGGTGATCCCCCCAGCTTGGGTGGGCAGAAGCTCCCCTGTCTTTTGTTTGCGGACGACACTTTGCTACTCTCGCATACTGCTACAGGCCTTTCCAGACTGCTCTCTAAATTCATGGAGTTTTGTATCGACCATGGGTTGGAAATCAATTCAGCAAAAACAAAATATATGGTCTTTGGGGATACCAGGCACAAAATGAAGAGGCCTGTATATTTAGAAGGTATTCCCTTGGAAAGAGTGGGCACCTTTGATTATTTAGGCATTAAATTGGAAGACTCACATCTCTGGCATGCCCACCGCCAGAAATCTTTACTGTGCCTGAAGCAAAGGGCGGGTGGCATTGTAAGATTTGCCTCTAGATCTCCCAAATTTGCAATGTCCCCTGCCCTTGAAATATACAAATCTCAAGCCAGGGGGGGTGCTCTATACGGCGCTGAACTTTGGGGCCACTGCAACTTGGCGAATTTGGCAAGGGGAGAAAATCAGTTCTTGAAAATGCTGCTAAAAGTCCCCTCCAGCACACCATCTTTGCCCATCCGAATGGACCTAAACCTCTTCTCAATTTCACAGATTGCTGCTCTAAGGCCCCTGCTGTTTTGGATTCGGTTATGGACAACAGACGCCCTAATTCCTTTTCGTTGTGGGCTTCTTAAACTGGTGGGCCTTCCATTATCAAAATCAAATGGTGTGCCTTCGTCGAACGATCCTTCTCCCGCCTCTGCCTAGGGTCCTCTTGGCAAGATCCCACCTCTATTCCTAAAAACGCTGTGCAGCTGTTAAAGGATGCTTTTTGGCATAATGTCCAGATTACCCAATTTACCAAGTCTGTCCCGCTGTCTCTGTCTGATAATTATTTATCAGTCAAATGCCATTATGAATTTGAGCCCTTTATGGACGTAGCGTTATCTCCACTTGCACATGCCCTTTTTATTAGGTTCCGAATAGGGTCTCTCCCTTTGTGCTCCCTAACGTATAAATGGTCCAGTTCCATCAATAGATCTAAGTTCTGCCCGATGGGTTGCAAAAGCGAAGAGTCTGTTTCACATGTCTTTTTTCATTGCCATGCATACCACAAACAAAGAGCTCTTTGGATCATCCCGCTTTGCAAACATATAGGTGCAAGATCTTGTTTTCATGTTGACAGAATCTTAAAACCTGATCCATCCGTCCAGATAGTTTTACCAGTGGCAAAATTTCTCGAATCAATCTGGCGTTTTAGATTAGCAATTTTAAGGAACAAGACTGGCTAGCTGATTCTTAGACTTATTTATGTATATTTATTTAACTTGGACGTATGATTTACGCCTCTAACTTGTAGCATATAGATACTGGTTCACTATATTATTGATAATTAATGGACTTATGGAACTGGTCTTTCGTCTAGTAGAATTTTCCATTATTAAGAGGCACCCATAATGTTGCTTATTTTGCTTGGACCTTAAGTTTCTCTTAATCTTTTTTAATTCTTTTATTGTGTTTTTACCTTTAGTGTTCTCTTGCTTTTAAAAAATGTTTTTTGTTATGTGCATTGTACTTTTATGGTATGTTTTTCTTACCAAAATTAAGTCAAATGATGATGATGACCTAGCCTGTAGGGGTAAAGGGAGCCCTACTTGTGTGTGAACCCTTCCCACTACCAGTTATACTAGGTGGTTTATTGACAGATAGATCTGTGGAAGGACCCTCCCCAGGATTGTCAGTTTACTCCTCTGAGCCTTCCTGGTTGGAATCATCCTCTACCTCTTCCCCTGTCTGATCTGGACCAGTGCTGATTCCCCGGTCATCTTGGAGGAGGAGATTTAAGAGGAACTCCTTATTGGGGTTCTTCCGAATCCCTAAAGTTCTTTCAATACAGAGACCCTCAAACTTTTAAAGTTAAGATTTTCATATGTTCTTTTCACAACTCTAGGGGTAGCATCTACAGAATACATATTAAAAGAAAAAAGTTTAGGAAAAGTGAGTAAAAAGTTTGTAGAATAGCAGAGCTAACATTTTAGAGAAAAGAAGAAACCTTTTCAAGACTTTGTAAAACTTTAGCAAAGTTTAAAGAACTTTTTAGAAAGTTAGAAAACTGTTTCTAGGTATATAATATATATGCTCTAAGTATTGGAGCAAGGTTTTCTTGTGAAAAGCACAGGCAACAAAGTGGTAAAGCAATTGCAATTACTTATCCCGCCCCTGCACCACCAATGTAGGAGGCTGGCCTGGTTTATTCTAGCAGCTTAGGCTGATGAGGTATCTATAGCAGTGCACCTTAGGCTGAACTAGGAGACATACAAAGTTAATGCAATACCAATCATAGTTACACAATACACATACACAAGTAAAGACAATACTCAGTGTTATACAAAATAAAGGTATTTATTTGGGTGACACAGTACCAAAAATGTCTTAGAGGCATTACTCCTTCTGGAGGTAAGTATTATACACAATATATACACTAGACACCAAAATTAGAGAAGTAAGTAGTCATAGAGCAATGCAAACAATAGGAAATGCTATAGAATGCAATGGGAGAAAGTAGGTCTAGGGGCAGCACAAATAATATACTGAGAAAGTGGAATGTGAGTCACAAATTCCCCCTTAGACAAGTGTAGTGTGTGCAGAATCGCTGGGAGAGTAAGAATACTGTAAGATAAGTAAATTACCCCAGCCCAGAGCCCAGAAAAGCAGGAGTAAAGTACTGCAAGTTTCCATAGAACACTCTACACCTCGTGATTGGGATTTTGCAGTAACCAACCAGGTCTGCAAACAACAACTGCTGGATTCCTGGACCTGAAGACCTGCAAAAGAAGGGGATGAAATTCAGAAGTCGAAAGAAGTTCCAGGAAGGATAGGAGCCCCTGCCAACCCAGAAGAGGGTGCAAAAGAGGAGTCCCCAGTTAGTCGAAGACTGCAAGAATGCACCCTAGAAAGATGCCAGCGGGTTCTTGTATGATGCAAAGGATGTCCCACAAAATGAAGGTGGTTGCAGACATGATTTTGTGTTGGAAGTCACCAACAAGCCTTGATTACGACAAAAGTGCATTTTGTGTCAAAATGGCACTGGATGGACCTGGGGGCCTCAACTCTGTGTGAGGAGGAGGAGGGGGCTCTCAGCACTCTAGAGAGCCCTCAGGATGCCAGGCAGCATCCATGGGAGTCCCAGGACATGGTGATAATGGGGTGCAAAAAGCGGTTGGTGCAGCACAACAAAGGAACGTCCCACGCCGCTGGAGAACAACTCAGCGAGTTGAGCATCACAGGATGGATTGCTGGGGACCTGGGCTAGGCTGTCAATGAAGGAATTTTGCAAATAATGCAGAGAGGCCTCAGGAGGTGAATAAGATGCAGTACACAGGGATACCATTGCTCTCTGGGAAAGCAAGGCCTTACTTCCTCCAAATTGTGTCAGCAGGACCTCAGGACAGTCTATATCGATGAAGTCCACCCTCTGTGTTCGTAGGAGCATGCTCGTCGCTGTGAGAGGAGTTTTCTTCTGTCCTTCTGGTGCAGAATGAAGACAGGGAGTCCTTAGATGGTGCACACTATGGAAACTGTTGCAGTTGCTGGCTGTAGGTGAAGTTGCAGAGGAAAAGTATCCCTTGTGGATACTTTGTTGCTGTGCAGTGGTTCCTGGAGCAGGCTGCGGTTAATCCGAGGTCAGAGGATGAAGCAGTAGTTGCAGAGGATTCTTGAAGGAAACTTGCAAACAGAATCTGAAGAGAACCCGCAGGAGATACCTTAAATAGCCCTGAGAGGGGGATTGGTTACCTTATCAGGTATGGACCTATCAGGAGGGGTCTCAGACGTCACTTTCTGGCACTGGCCACTCAGAGCCCTCCAGAGTGCCCCCACACCTTGCAAAACAAGATGGCTGAAGTTTGGGACACACTGGAGGAGCTCTGGGCACCACCCCTGGGGTGGTGATGGACAGGGGAGTGGTCACTCCCCTTTCCTTTGTCCAGTTTCGCACCAGAGCAGGGGACAAGGGGTCCTAGAACCAGTATAGACTGGCTTATGCAAGGAGGGCAACATCTGTGCCCTTCAAAGCATTTCCAGAGCCTGGGGGAGGTTACCTCTCCCCAGCCTGTAACACCTATTTCCAAAGGGAGAGGGTGTAACACCCTGGTCTCAGAGGAAATGCTTTGTTCTGCCTTCCTGGGACTGGGCTGCCCAGACCCCAGGAGGGTAGAACCCTGTCTGTGAGGTGGCAGCAGCTGTAGCTGCAGTGCAAGCCCCAGGGAGCTGGTTTGGCAGTACTGGGGGTCCTTAGTGTATCCCCCAGGATGCATGAAATTGGCTCCCCAATACCATATTTAGAATGGGGGGACAATTCCATGATCTTAGACATGTTACATGGCCATATTTGGAGTTACCATTGTGAAGCTACATATAGGTATGACCTATATGTAATGCACAGTGTAATGGTGTTCCCGCACTCACATAGTCCCAGGAAATGGCTCTGAACTATGTGGGGGCACCTTTGCCCTCACACTTAGCAACTTTGCACCTAACTCTCAGCAAGTGAAGGTCAGACATATAGGTGACTTATAAGTTACTTAAGTGCAGTGAAAATGGCTGTGAAATAACGTGTGCACTAATTCACACAGACTGCAATGGCAGGCCTGTGGAAGGGTTTGTCTGAGCTCCCTACGGTATGGCAAAAGAAATGCTGAAGCCCATATGGATCTCCTGGAACCCCAATGCCCTGGGTACCTAGGTACCATATACCAGGGACTTATGAGGGGGGTCCAGTGTGCCAATTGAAATTGGTAAATGAAGTCACTAGCCTACAGTGACACATTTAAAAGCAGACAGAGCATAAGCACTGAGGTTCTGGTTAGCAGAGCCTCAGTGACACAGTCAAGCACTACTGACAACACTACATTAGACCACAAACTATGAGCACTGGAGTCCTGACTAGCAGGACCCCAGTGAGACAGGCAAAACACACTAACATATAGGTTTTTATCTATGAACACTGGGGTCCTGGCTAGCAGGATCCCAGTGACACAGTAAAAACACACCGGCAAACACTCACAAACAGGCCAAAAGTGGGGGTAACCATGCCAGAAGGAGGCTACTTTCTCACAGAAGTGTAGCTGTAGATATAGGTGTTCCACTTGAGCAAGTGGTATTAGACATAATTGGTCCATTTGACTGTGATATACAGGAAGCAAGCAAATGTTGGTTGTGCTGTATCAAGCCACCAGGTACCTAGAAGCTATACCTCTGGGGAACATGTCTTGACTGCAATGGTGGTAGTGAAAGTTCTCCTAGGGATCTTTTCTCGTGCTGGATTTCCAAGAAAGATTATTTCTGACTAGGGAACCAATTTCTTCTGTTTTTAGGAAGATGTGAAAACAAGCCACTTCTCCGCGGCTTACCACCTACACACGAATGGGTTGGAGAAGGGTTTAACAAGACACTGGAGAGCATGATGAGAACTCTGCCAGCAAACCTCAGGAGGAATTGGCATCTTCCCCTGTCATGTCTCTTGTTTGCCTACTAAGAGTTTTCGCAAAAGGTGGTAGGGTTCAGTCCCTTTAAGCTTCTGTATGGACACCCGGTACAAGAGCTTACTCACCTTAGTCAGAGAAGGGTGTGAAGGAACCTCAGAGTCTTCATAGAAGGACCTGATGAATTATGTGATTAGCCTCAGGACGTTTAAAGTGTAATACACGAGTCAGGCAATACATGAGTCAGGGAAAGGAAAACCTCTAGGCCAGGCATGTGCTGATGAAGGAATGGTATGGCCAGAAAGCTATGCTAACTTGGTATCAGGAAGGTCTGGAGGTGTTGGTGCTAAAGCCTATTTGACCAAGGGCTATGGAGGGCAAATGAGTGGACCATACAATGTAGTTCAGAAGATTTCTCAGGATACATGTACCACAGGGAAACCCAAAAAGATAATCCATGAGAACAGGCTGAAGCCTTACCTCTGGAGAGGTTACACAGTAAATGTCATGGCTACTGCTCAGGAACTTGAGGAAGACAGTGAGCCTCTTCCAGGCTTGCTGCTGAGGAATGGCACTGTGGAAGGGTTTCTATTAGCCCCTAAGTTAGTACCTGAGCATCAGAGGGAGTATAGACAGGTATTGTTATGGTTTTTCAACCTCTTCTTGCTGGCTCCAGGGTTGCCATAGACACATGAAAGAGTCTGCCAGTGAAGGACAGGATGTATAGAATGCCTGACCTGGTTCTGAGATACATTAGGGTGGACTTTGTCAAAATGTTAGAACTGGGGTTCTGACAAGTTTCTCAGCAGCCTTGGAGCGAAGGGAAAATCTGCAAGACCAAGTTTTGTCTGTCCTTGTCTGCCAAAGGGTGGGGATGGCCCATTCTGGTAGGCACAATGCTGCTGACAATGAAACATCTCAGCAGATAGTGCCCTCCAGAAGGAGCTCCCGAAAGAAAAAAAAACAAATGGGAAAAACCTCTGATGGTGATTAGAGACTCTTGGGAGACTGATGAGGACTGGTACTGCAGCAAGACTTAGAACATGCAGCTAGGGCTAGTGGAAATGCCAGAACCAGGAAAATAGAAAGGATCAGAAGGGAAACAACAGGAGCAAGAATTAACAGCAGGAGTGATGATACACCAACAGGAGTGAGGAGACACTAGAAGGAGTGATGACACACCAGCGGGAGCAAGGATACACCAGAAGGAGTGAAGACACACCAGCAGAATTGAGGAGTTTTGTAAGCAATAGAGAAAGACAGTTCTGCTCCTAATATACCCCAAAACAGGAAGTGACATAAAAGAAGAAGTTAGGCTGCCAAGATGAATTGGGAAATTCTGTCAAGAATATATTATAGAGCATGGTGTATTGGTTAAGTGAAAACCCTTCCTCAGGAATTCTGTGAAGAAGAAGCTACAGAGCGCAAGAATATGGCTCTCGGGAGAGGAATGCCTCCAGACCAGCTGAAAAGCAGAGACAAGAAAGGCCCTACATGGCCCCTTGCAGGATTCCCTAGGCTACAGGCAAGTGTGTAGAGCATCCGGCTGTATAACACAGGATGCAGGGCGGTAGTGGAGTGAGCTGCGGGTCGTGCTGAGACCCATGGTGTGATGGGGTTCATCGAGAGATCTCGTTGTCCATGGTTTAGTCCTGTGGTACCAGTACCAAAGCAAGGGTCTTATGACTTACAGTTCTTGTGGATTTCTGAGACCTCAATGAGGTAACCAAGAAAGATGCCCATCCAACCTCAAGGACGGATGGCCTTGTGGATTAGTGAGGTGCAGTGAAGTACTTGACCAGTGGAGACTGGCAGAATATTTCGGTATGAAATGACACGGAAAAGACTGCATTTTCTATGCCAAAGGTGCTATATGAATTCAATGTGATGTCCTTTGGGTCAAAGAATGCTCTTGTCACTTTTCAGCACCTGGGGAGCCACATCCTTGCAGGGCTAGAAGGGTACAGTGTGGCCTACCTGGATGATATTGCAGAGTTCAGCAATTCATGATAGGACAACCTAAGACACCAAGAATAGGTGTTGGTTAGGCTACAGGAGGCAAACCTGACCATCAAGTTGACCATGTGTCAGGTGGAGCCGTCCTCTGAGGTGTACCTTGGGCATGAGGTGGGGCCTGGGAAGATTCACCTGTTGGATGCCAAAATTCAATCTGATGGGGTGTGAGGTACCTACTACCCAGACCGAGGCAAGGGCCTTTCTTAGGACTCACGGGGTGTAGGAGGCTGGCCTGGTTTGTAGTGGGTACCTTGGGTACTTACACCTTATACCAGGTCCAGTTATCCCTTATTAGTGAAGTAGTAGTGTTCTAGCAGCTTAGGCTGATAGAGGTAGCTATAGCAGAGCAGCTTAGGCTGAACTAGGAGACATGCAAAGCTCCTCCAATACCACTTATAGTCGCACAGTACTTATACACCAGCAAATAGAGGGTGATTGGCTACCTTATCAGGTATGGACCTATCAGGAGGGGTCTCTGATGTCACCTGCTGGCACTAGCCACTCAGAGCCCTCCAGAGTGCCCCCACACCTTGCAAGGCAAGATGGCTGAAGTCTGGGACACACTGGAGGAGCTCTGGGCACCACCCCGGGTGGTGATGGACAGGGTAGTGGTCACTCCCCTTTCCTTTGTCCAGTTTCCCACCAGAGCAGGGGAGAAGGGGTCCATGAACATGTGTAGACAGGTTTATGCAAGGAGGGCACCATCTATGCCATTCAAAGCATTCCAGAGGCTGGGGGGCTACCCCTCCCCAGCCTGTAATGCCTATTTCCAAAGGGAGAGGGTGTAACACCCTGGTCTCAGAGGAAATGCTTTGTTCTGCCTTCCTGGGACTGGGCTGCCCAGACCCCAGGAGGGTAGAACCCTGTCTGTGAGGTGGCAGCAGCTGTAGCTGCAGTGCAAGCCCCAGGGAGCTGGTTTGGCAGTACTGGGGGTCCTTAGTGTATCCCCCAGGATGCATGAAATTGGCTCCCCAATACCATATTTAGAATGGGGGGACAATTCCATGATCTTAGACATGTTACATGGCCATATTTGGAGTTACCATTGTGAAGCTACATATAGGTATGACCTATATGTAATGCACAGTGTAATGGTGTTCCCGCACTCACATAGTCCCAGGAAATGGCTCTGAACTATGTGGGGGCACCTTTGCCCTCACACTTAGCAACTTTGCACCTAACTCTCAGCAAGTGAAGGTCAGACATATAGGTGACTTATAAGTTACTTAAGTGCAGTGAAAATGGCTGTGAAATAACGTGTGCACTATTTCACACAGACTGCAATGGCAGGCCTGTGGAAGGGTTTGTCTGAGCTCCCTACGGTATGGCAAAAAAAATGCTGAAGCCCATATGGATCTCCTGGAACCCCAATGCCCTGGGTACCTAGGTACCATATACCAGGGACTTATGAGGGGGGTCCAGTGTGCCAATTGAAATTGGTAAATGAAGTCACTAGCCTACAGTGACACATTTAAAAGCAGACAGAGCATAAGCACTGAGGTTCTGGTTAGCAGAGCCTCAGTGACACAGTCAAGCACTACTGACAACACTACATTAGACCACAAACTATGAGCACTGGAGTCCTGACTAGCAGGACCCCAGTGAGACAGGCAAAACACACTAACATATAGGTTTTTATCTATGAACACTGGGGTCCTGGCTAGCAGGATCCCAGTGACACAGTAAAAACACACCGGCAAACACTCACAAACAGGCCAAAAGTGGGGGTAACCATGCCAGAAGGAGGCTAATTTCTCACAGAAGTGTAGCTGTAGATATAGGTGTTCCACTTGAGCAAGTGGTATTAGACATAATTGGTCCATTTGACTGTGATATACAGGAAGCAAGCAAATGTTGGTTGTGCTGTATCAAGCCACCAGGTACCTAGAAGCTATACCTCTGGGGAACATGTCTTGACTGCAATGGTGGTAGTGAAAGTTCTCCTAGGGATCTTTTCTCGTGCTGGATTTCCAAGAAAGATTATTTCTGACTAGGGAACCAATTTCTTCTGTTTTTAGGAAGATGTGAAAGCAAGCCACTTCTCCGCGGCTTACCACCTACACACGAATGGGTTGGAGAAGGGTTTAACAAGACACTGGAGAGCATGATGAGAACTCTGCCAGCAAACCTCAGGAGGAATTGGCATCTTCCCCTGTCATGTCTCTTGTTTGCCTACTAAGAGTTTTCGCAAAAGGTGGTAGGGTTCAGTCCCTTTAAGCTTCTGTATGGACACCCGGTACAAGAGCTTACTCACCTTAGTCAGAGAAGGGTGTGAAGGAACCTCAGAGTCTTCATAGAAGGACCTGATGAATTATGTGATTAGCCTCAGGACGTTTAAAGTGTAATACACGAGTCAGGCAATACATGAGTCAGGGAAAGGAAAACCTCTAGGCCAGGCATGTGCTGATGAAGGAATGGTATGGCCAGAAAGCTATGCTAACTTGGTATCAGGAAGGTCTGGAGGTGTTGGTGCTAAAGCCTATTTGACCAAGGGCTATGGAGGGCAAATGAGTGGACCATACAATGTAGTTCAGAAGATTTCTCAGGATACATGTACCACAGGGAAACCCAAAAAGATAATCCATGAGAACAGGCTGAAGCCTTACCTCTGGAGAGGTTACACAGTAAATGTCATGGCTACTGCTCAGGAACTTGAGGAAGACAGTGAGCCTCTTCCAGGCTTGCTGCTGAGGAATGGCACTGTGGAAGGGTTTCTATTAGCCCCTAAGTTAGTACCTGAGCATCAGAGGGAGTATAGACAGGTATTGTTATGGTTTTTCAACCTCTTCTTGCTGGCTCCAGGGTTGCCATAGACACATGAAAGAGTCTGCCAGTGAAGGACAGGATGTATAGAATGCCTGACCTGGTTCTGAGATACATTAGGGTGGACTTTGTCAAAATGTTAGAACTGGGGTTCTGACAAGTTTCTCAGCAGCCTTGGAGCGAAGGGAAAATCTGCAAGACCAAGTTTTGTCTGTCCTTGTCTGCCAAAGGGTGGGGATGGCCCATTCTGGTAGGCACAATGCTGCTGACAATGAAACATCTCAGCAGATAGTGCCCTCCAGAAGGAGCTCCCGAAAGAAAAAAAAACAAATGGGAAAAACCTCTGATGGTGATTAGAGACTCTTGGGAGACTGATGAGGACTGGTACTGCAGCAAGACTTAGAACATGCAGCTAGGGCTAGTGGAAATGCCAGAACCAGGAAAATAGAAAGGATCAGAAGGGAAACAACAGGAGCAAGAATTAACAGCAGGAGTGATGATACACCAACAGGAGTGAGGAGACACTAGAAGGAGCGATGACACACCAGCGGGAGCAAGGATACACCAGAAGGAGTGAAGACACACCAGCAGAATTGAGGAGTTTTGTAAGCAATAGAGAAAGACAGTTCTGCTCCTTATATACCCCAAAACAGGAAGTGACATAAAAGAAGAAGTTAGGCTGCCAAGATGAATTGGGAAATTCTGTCAAGAATATATTATAGAGCATGGTGTATTGGTTAAGTGAAAACCCTTCCTCAGGAATTCTGTGAAGAAGAAGCTACAGAGCGCAAGAATATGGCTCTCGGGAGAGGAATGCCTCCAGACCAGCTGAAAAGCAGAGACAAGAAAGGCCCTACATGGCCCCTTGCAGGATTCCCTAGGCTACAGGCAAGTGTGTAGAGCATCCGGCTGTATAACACAGGATGCAGGGCGGTAGTGGAGTGAGCTGCGGGTCGTGCTGAGACCCATGGTGTGATGGGGTTCATCGAGAGATCTCGTTGTCCATGGTTTAGTCCTGTGGTACCAGTACCAAAGCAAGGGTCTTATGACTTACAGTTCTTGTGGATTTCTGAAACCTCAATGAGGTAACCAAGAAAGATGCCCATCCAACCTCAAGGACGGATGGCCTTGTGGATTAGTGAGGTGCAGTGAAGTACTTGACCAGTGGAGACTGGCAGAATATTTCGGTATGAAATGACACGGAAAAGACTGCATTTTCTATGCCAAAGGTGCTATATGAATTCAATGTGATGTCCTTTGGGTCAAAGAATGCTCTTGTCACTTTTCAGCACCTGGGGAGCCACATCCTTGCAGGGCTAGAAGGGTACAGTGTGGCCTACCTGGATGATATTGCAGAGTTCAGCAATTCATGATAGGACAACCTAAGACACCAAGAATAGGTGTTGGTTAGGCTACAGGAGGCAAACCTGACCATCAAGTTGACCATGTGTCAGGTGGAGCCGTCCTCTGAGGTGTACCTTGGGCATGAGGTGGGGCCTGGGAAGATTCACCTGTTGGATGCCAAAATTCAATCTGATGGGGTGTGAGGTACCTACTACCCAGACCGAGGCAAGGGCCTTTCTTAGGACTCACGGGGTGTAGGAGGCTGGCCTGGTTTGTAGTGGGTACCTTGGGTACTTACACCTTATACCAGGTCCAGTTATCCCTTATTAGTGAAGTAGTAGTGTTCTAGCAGCTTAGGCTGATAGAGGTAGCTATAGCAGAGCAGCTTAGGCTGAACTAGGAGACATGCAAAGCTCCTCCAATACCACTTATAGTCGCACAGTACTTATACACCAGCAAATAGAGGGTGATTGGCTACCTTATCAGGTATGGACCTATCAGGAGGGGTCTCTGATGTCACCTGCTGGCACTAGCCACTCAGAGCCCTCCAGAGTGCCCCCACACCTTGCAAGGCAAGATGGCTGAAGTCTGGGACACACTGGAGGAGCTCTGGGCACCACCCCGGGTGGTGATGGACAGGGTAGTGGTCACTCCCCTTTCCTTTGTCCAGTTTCCCACCAGAGCAGGGGAGAAGGGGTCCATGAACATGTGTAGACAGGTTTATGCAAGGAGGGCACCATCTATGCCATTCAAAGCATTCCAGAGGCTGGGGGGCTACCCCTCCCCAGCCTGTAATGCCTATTTCCAAAGGGCAAGGGTGTAACACCCTGCTCTCAGATGGAATGCTTTGTTTTGCCTTCCTGGGACTGGGTTTCCCAGACCCCAGGAGGGCAAAACCCAGTCTGTAAGGTGGCAGCAGCTGTAGCTGCAGCACAAGCCTCAAAGAGCTGGTTTGGCATTACTGGGGGTCCATGGTGGAGCCCCCAGGATGCATGGAATTGGCTCCCCAATACCAGATTTTGAATGAGGGGACAATTCCATGATCTTAGACATGTGACATTGCCATATTCGGAGTTACCATTGTGAAGCTACATATAGGTATTGACCTATATGTAGTACACCTGTGGAATGGTGTCCCCGCACTCACAAAGTCCCGGAAAATGGCCGTGAACTATGTGGGGGCACCTTTGCTAGTGCAAGGGTGCCCTCACACTTAGTAACTTTGTACCTAACCCTCAGCAAGTGAAGGTTAGACATATACGTGACTAATAAGTTACTTAAGTGAAGTGAAAATGGCTGTAAAATAGTGTGTGCACTATTACATGCAGCCTGCAATGGCAGTCCTGTGTAAGGGTTTGTCTGAGCTCCCTATGGGTGGCAAAGGAAATGCTGCAGCCCATATGGACCTCCTGGAACTCCAATGCCCTCCTACCTAGGTACCACATACTAGGGACTTATAAGGGGGAGTCCAGTGTGCCAATTGAAATTGATAAATGAAGTCACTGTCCTACAGTGACAAATTTAAAAGCAGAGAGAGCATAAGCCCTGAGGGTCTGATTAGCAGAGCCTCAGTGACACAGTTAGGCACTACAAGGCATACACAGTAGGCCACACACTATGAGCACTGGGGTCCTGGCTAACAGGATCCCAGTGTGATAGGCAAAACATACTGACACATAGGTTTTTATCTATGAGCACTGGGGTCCTGGCTAGCAGGATCCCAGTGACACAGTAAAAACACACTGACACACACTCACAAACAGGCCAAAAGTGGGGGTAACCATGCTAGAAAGAGGCTACTTTCCTACACCGGGTTGTACAGGAACTTTGTGGTGAACTAAAGAAATCTAGTTGTCCTATTGACTGTGTTGCCTCCGAGAGGCAGCCCAGAAAGATAATATGGATTGAGGAGTGTCAGAAAGCATTTGAGGAACTGAATAAGGCTCTATGCACCTTTACTGAAAGCCCCTGACTATAGTCAGCCCTTCATTGTAGAGACAAATGCCTCTGACAAGGATGTTTGAGCGGTGTTAGCCCAACTAGATGACAAAAGAAGAGAGCATCTAGTTGCCTTTATTAGAGGGAGGTTACTGCCCAGCAAACGGAACTGAGTGGCTATTGGGAAAGAGTGCTTTGCTATGTGTGGGCCTTACATAATTTCTGTCCTTACTATTTTGGCACTCTTAGAGCCTGATTTAAGGAAAGTGGCACTGTACCCAGTGCAGCACCACTTTCCTTGAGCCCCTTAGTGACCCCCTAAGCCACCATGTGTGGCTGTATATAAGATACAACACACCATGGCGGTAGTTAGGGAAACTAATGTCAACATTTTTTATGCTAGTTAGGAGCTTTGCAGTACAAGCATCAAAAATTCTGACGCTAATGCTGCAAAGCACCCAAAAGCCCATTGAAAACAATGGTATGCCTCCTTTTCAAGCCTGTTCTGAGCAGGCATTAAAAGTGCAGAAAAAACGACGTAAAGAAATCTCTTTGATTTCTTTGCGCCACTTTTTAGGCCCCCAAACAGGGAATAACCCTTTGCATACATTATGCTTTGCACAGGCATAATGTAGCACCAAGTGTTACAAAGTGGCACAATGCATGCATTGCGCCACTTTGTAAGTTTGGTGCGGTGTTTTTGGCCTCATTGGGCCACATTAGCGTAAAAAAAAAAATTATGTTAATGTGGCACAAGGAGGCACTAGGGGCTCTTAAATCATCCCCCAAGTTTGTGGATCATAAGCCACTGAAATGCTTCAAGGCCTTGAAGGGAGAAAATCTCAAGTTGTTGAGGTGGACTATTTCTTTGTTAGGGTTAGACCTTGTAGTAAGGCACAGAGCCAGATTGAGCAACAGGAATGCTGATGGACTTCCCAGTGGTTTTACCAATATGACCACCTAACCTCCCCAGGTTATGAGTTGCTTTGGGTTGTTCTGGGCTGGGAGGGTAGTCTGTTGGGAAGAAAAAGTCCCTCACAGGGTGAAGGATGAAGGATGTGCTCCTCTACCCTGAGTGCCCAAAATGTAAGGATGTCTGAATAACTGATGATGATTATTTTTTTTGTCATGGGGGAACATAGGCCATGCATGTGCACCATGACATAGACCCGTCTCACAGATTGTGGTCTTTTTCCATTGGATGGGTCGGCCCAAAGGGCTACCCTCATATTGGTGAAAGGCTACTGCCTTTACCAACAGTTTAGTGGCAGGAGCATTGTGTGGCAGCATTTGTGTAGTGGCCATAGGGTATAAATATTTTACCAGTGTCACTGGAGTGGGGCTTACAGGCTCACTTATTCAAAGTTTTACTGCTATGTGCTAACTCACCCTTGGTATACATCAGGTTGATCTGTAGTGTTGCACAGTGTATTTGTGTTATATATGGGCTGGGTGTATATGTGACTGTGAATGGTACAATACATGAAGAATGTGGTGCTACGAGTGTGTGTTTAATATGTTCATGTGTTTAATATATGTTTGTGAATATGTGAATGGCACAATACATGGAGGTTTTCGGTTCCATTTTGGGCTAACTTGAGGAACATAATGAGGTAGAGAAACCACACTAGACAGATTTATTAATTGCTGCATTCCTGTGAACTGGGTGGGACACATTAAAGGCAGGGAGAGTCAGGCTCTTCACTACACTTCAAAGGGTTCTCTTTGATTCAGTGAGAGGACACTGGGAAGGGAGCCTGGACACATCTCATGAAGGGGATGGGCTTGATAAGAAAATCATAAAGAGTAGAGCTGAAGTAACCTTTTGACACACATATTACTGTAGATGGCATTCAGGTGAGAATGTCTAGTCACTCCCATGTCCTGTGTTGTGGGCTATCAGATTTGAAGTCACTCCTGCAGTGACCGACTGCTTTCAGGAGGAAGAACTGGGCAGGGGAGAGGGCACTTTGAAAGGAGGTAGAACCCTAACATAAACTTGAAAGACTCAGACTCTAAATCGTATTTGGTGCCTGGAAATTGACCATAAAAAGGGGAGTTCGAGCTCCGCAAATTTGTCAACTGTCAGTCAGCTATTCTGGCTGCACAAGGCGGAGAAGCTTTTCAAGGCTCCTGCCTGCAACTGAGACTGGGGGTTAAGGTCTGCCAGTGTCCTAGTTGGGGACATCAACAAGGGACTCCAAGATACCTGTCTCTGGATCGAGGTGCACCATTGCCTGCCTGCTTGCCAATATCAGCCTCTCCTGTGAGGAAGAGGAGATGGAGGGAATGAAGTCCATTGGGTGATCCTGGTATGGGGGGATG
Organism: Pleurodeles waltl; assembly: GCF_031143425.1. Taxonomy (NCBI): domain Eukaryota; kingdom Metazoa; phylum Chordata; class Amphibia; order Caudata; family Salamandridae; genus Pleurodeles; species Pleurodeles waltl. Next base: position 577,613,479 of record NC_090448.1, read on the forward strand.
GCTCCTGCACCAATTGGTTTATTGCCCATGTGCAGGGTAAACACAGTGAACCCCATATGCCAGAGGAGGGCTGCTGTGAAGTGAGCCATGAACATTATTGCACTGATCGGGCTGCAGCTGTGTGCAAAGTGAAGACGGCAACCACATATGTCAGGTAGGGCCGCTGTGAAGATTGCTGTCATGCTGATCGCGCCACAGCTTGTGTGCGGAGTGAAGGTGGTGACCCCGTATGCCAAGTGGGGGCCACTTTGAGGATTGATGCTGTTTCAATCTGGCCGTAGCCCATGTAGAGTTAAGATTGTGACCCCTATAAATCTGGGCAGCCACTAAAGCAAAGAGCGTGTCTGATTGAGACTGTCACAGTGAGGAGGAAGCCACCATGGTGACACAAGTGAGCTGGATTCCAAATCAAAGAGCAGCACCAGTTGCATCGCAGCGCTCCTTCCTGTGAGGAGGGTCCCAAGAAACGTATAAGCCTCTGAGTAGCATTCAGGACTCCCGAGCTGCTGCCTCCACAGGCCCGCATGTGAGGAACTTGAGCACACTCGACTGCTGAACCCGCAGGATACATGGTAGGAACTTACAAGAGACAGCAGCAGCTGCAGCATCAACACCCACGAAGGAAGCATGCACGGAGACTCTGGTCGCTCAGATCCTGTTCATGTGGGTCAGACTTATTTACCGGACACAGCACTCCGGAAGATCTTGCCTGCCATATAGCACTTTAGAGTTCGAACATCTTTGCCTTTATTTAGAAGTCAAAGTGGAACTCCTGAGACTCAAACTACTAGTAGGGCTCATCCTGAATTTCATCTGTAGTGAATGGGGATTAACCACTACCGCTAGGGAGAGTGAAGTAGGACTCAGGAACCTGCCAATAAAATGCATATTTTGTGGATGTCATATTCTACTTTCTGCTAGTAGATTAATTCTCTTTTTTCATAAAATCAAGTATTTGACTGGTCAATTATTAATTGCTGCTGGACATATTTTGATTTGTGAGCTTGTGTCTATCACCCACGAGAATCCTTGGACTGCTCCTTTCGTGCTATCACTGAGTGTCAAGTGCTGAATTAGTACTTAGCCCAATTGTTCAGGATCTATTGTAGGTCGGCCCAGGAACTCAGAAGTAAAAGGCTTCCACTCCCACATTTAGGCCCAGTAGCTTCTATTGGCTTGCGGCCCTCTGAATGGGGTTCTGACTTTGTGCAATGCAGTTTTGAACTTTCTGACAAGTTTGTCCAATATAGATCAGGCACAAGGTAAACCATACACATTAAATCATACTGTTTGAGTTACAATTCAAATGGAAATTAGGTGAAAACATTTTGTTTTCCAACACAAACTATCTGATATTGGAAATGAATTGACAAAAACGTAATTAAACAAAAAAAATAGAAGTATATTATTGAGGTCTGAAGAAAGCAAGAGAAGAGGTGCGCTTTATCCATTTTTGTACATTCAGAAATTCCTGTTGTTTCTGAGAGTTAGAGCAAATAAATTTCAGCTCAAAGACGCAATCCCATAGAAGGCTTAACTTCATTTTGCACCAATTGAAAACAGTTGATAATGAAGCAGCCTGCATGTATGCTACTGGTATTTCTCTCTTACCCTAGTACTTTACTGATCACTGGTAACAAGATCATAAAAGGATGTAGGTACATAGCCATGAGGCTGCGAGTCAAACAAAGTTAGGCAAGCTTTTTCATAGCTGCCGTACCTTCAAGTCATTAATAGATCTCTCTCTTGAGTCAGAATCAGCAGGTTCAAATCTTTAACAAGGCTGTACTCTCAAAAGCCATGATAGGATTTCCTTCTCGGGGTCAGAAGGTACGGCTTGAAAAGTCTTTCAAAAAGCTGCAGTGCCACATGGCTTTACTAGATTCAACTGCTTGAAGTATTCACAAATTTGCCATACCTTGAGTAGTTATTAGATGATCACCTCAAGCCACACACAATTTCTTCAATCGATCTTCACAGAGCAGAAGAGGGTGGCTATGATAGGGTTGAACAGAGACAGAAAATGGGCCCAGGCACCAAAATAAAAGTGGCCCTCATTGAGAATTAGATAGCTAAAAAGTGGTTCATGTTTGCAAACTAGGGTAGTTTTTAACTTCTAAAGGCACACTGTATAGGTGTTTTGCAAGGTGTGGAAGACTGCATGGCTTTGAGCTTGATGCAGATAATGTTTGTGTAATGTCTGGTGTAGGAGGCTGGCCTGGCTTGTAGTGGGTACCAAGGGGTACTTACACTCTGTACCAGGTCCAGTTATCCCTTATTAGTGTAGAAGAAGCTGATAGAAGGTAGCTATAGCAGAGCAGCTTAGGCTGAACTAGGAGTCATGCAAAGCTCCTACTATACCACTGGTGTCATATGCACAATATCATAAGAAAACACAATACACAGATATACTAAAAATAAAGGTACTTTATTTTTATGACAATATGCCAAAAGTATCTCAGTGAGTACCCTCAGTATGAGGATGCCAAATATACACAAGATACATGTACACAATAACAAAAATATGCAGCAATAGCAAAAGGAAGTAATGCAAGCAATGTAAAGTTACAGTAGATTGCAATAGGACAACATAGGTATAGGGGCAACACAAACCATATACTCCAAAAGTGAAATGCGAACCACGAATGGATCCCAAACCTATGTGAGCTTGTAGAAGGTCGCTGGGGCTGTAAGAAAACAGTGAGGGTTAGAAAAATAGCCCACCCCAAGACCCTGAAAAGTAGGTGTAAAGTGCACATATAACCCCCAGAGAGCACAGAAGTCGTGATAGGGGGTTTCTGCAAGGAAGACCAACACCAGCAAAGCAACCAAAGTGGATTTCCGGACCTGAATACCTGTGGAACAAGGGGACTAAGTGCAAGAGTCGCGACAATGTCGAGAGTGGGCAGATGCCCAGAAAATGCCAGCTGAGGGTGCAAAGAAGCTGCCACTGGATGGTAGAAGCTGTGGATTCTGCAAGAACGAAGAGGGCTAGAAACTTCCCTTTGGAGGATGGATGTCCCACGTTGTGAAGAAGCTTACAGAGGTGTTCCCACGCAGAAAGACCGCAAACAAGCCTTGCTAGCTGCAAGGGTTGCGGTTAGGGTTTTTGGATGCTGCTGTGGCCCAGGAGGGACCAGGATGTCGCCACTTGGATGAGGAGACAGAAGAGGAACCCAGCAAGTCAGGGAGCCCTCACAGAAGCAGGCAGCACCCGCAAAAGTACCAGAAAAGGCACTTGGAAGAGGAGTGAACCGGAGTCCACCCGAAGACACAAAAGGGAGTCCCACGACGCCAGTGGACAACTCAGAAGGTTGTGCACTGCAGGTTAGAGTGTCGGGGACTCAGGCCTGGCTGTGCACGAAGGAAATCCTGGAAGAGTGCACAGGAGCCGGAGCAGCTGCAAATCACGTGGTACCCAGCAATCCAGTCTAGCGTGGGGAGGCAAGGACTTACCTCCACAAAACTTGGACTGAAGAGTCACTGGACTGTGGGAGTCACTTGGACAGAGTTGCTGAGTTCCAGGACCACGCTTGTCGTGCTGAGAGGGGACCCAGAGGACCGGTGATGCAGTATTTTGTTGCCTGCGGTTGCAGGGGGAAGATTCCGTCGTCCCACAGGAGATTTCTTCAGAGCTCCTGGTGCAGAAAGGAGGCAGTCTACCCCCAGAGCATGAACCATCAGGAAACAGGCGAGAAAGCGGGAGGATCAGCGATACAAGGATGCAGTAATCGTCTTTGCTACTTTGTTGCGGTTTTGCAGGCTTCCTGAGCAGTCAGCAGTTGATCCTTTGGCAGAAGGTGAAGAGAGAGATGCAGAGGAACTCTGATGAGCTCTTGCATTCGGTATCTGAAGAATTCCCCAAAGCAGAGACCCTAAATAGCCAGAAAAGGAGGTTTGGCTACCTAGGAAGGAGTATAGGCTAGTAAGAAAGGTAAGAGCCTATCAGAAGGAGTCTCTGACGTCACCTGCTGGCACTGGCCACTCAGAGTAGTCCAGTGTGCCAGCAACACCTCTGTTTCCAAGATGGCAGAGGTCTGGGGCACACTGGAGGAGCTCTGGGCACCTCCCCTGGAAGGTGCAGGTCAGGGGAGTGGTCACTCCCCTTTCCTTTGTCCAGTTTTGCGCCAGAGCAGGGATGGGGGATCCCTGAACCGGTGTAGACTGGCTTATGCAGAGATGGGCACCATCTGTGCCCATCAAAGCATTTCCAGAGGCTGGGGGATGCTACTCCTCCCCAGCCCTGACACCTTTTTCCAAAGGGAGAGGGTGTAACACCCTCTCTCTGTGGAAGTCATTTGTTCTGCCTTCCTGGGCCAGGCCTGGCTGGACCCCAGGAGGGCAGAGACCTGTCTGAGGGGTTGGCAGCAGCTGCAGTGAAACCCTGGGAAAGGCAGTTTGGCAGTACCCGGATCTGTGCTAGAGACTCGGGCGATCCTGGAATTGTCTCCCCAATGCCAGGATGGCATTGGGGTGACAATTCCATGATCTTAGACATGTTACATGGCCATGTTCGGAGTTACCATTGTGACGCTATACATAGGTAGTGACCTATGTATAGTGCACGCGTGTAATGGTGTCCCCGCACTCACAAAGGGGGTCATTCTGACCTTGGCGGTAAAAGGCCTATACCGCCGGTCAGAACTCCGCCATACTACCGCCGCGGCAAACCACCACGGTCATTCTGACCACCAACTGTGAATCTGCCAAAAACCCGACATCCAAGGAAGGCCGCCTCATCAGCGGGCCGCGGAAAACTGGAGATGACCAAACCTCCACCGCCACGCCAACACAAACACGCCAATGCCATTCTGACCCACGAATACACGCGGCGGTCTTTCAACCGCGGTATTCCATTGGCGGTACACACCGCTGCGCTAAAAATACACACACACCTCCAAAACACTGCCACATTGGACAATTTGAAATACACACACCTGATACACATACCAACAACACTCCCACACATCCATACAACTATAAAACACCCACCCACATCACCCACAAACCCCTACGACCGAAGATCAGAGACGAAGGAGAGAGAGATACATCACAGAATAGAGAGCTACATCACACAGAGGCACACTACACCATCACACACACCACATAGAAGCACAAAGCACCACACACCAACACACTCATCACCATATACACCACCCCACACCTCATCCACACCACCCCATGGCACCCCAAAGGCACCCACGCTTTTCGGACCAAGAACTCCGGGTCATGGTTGAGGAAATCATAAGAGTTGAACCCCAGCTCTTCGGCTCACAGGTGCAGCACACCACTATAGCCAGGAAGGCGGAGCTATGGCAGCGGATCGTGGACAGGGTCAACGCGGTGGGACAGCATCCCAGAAATCGAGACGACATCCGCAAACGCTGGAACGACTTAAGGGGAAAGGTGCGCTCGATGGTCTCGCGACACAACATCGCAGTGCAGAAGACTGGCGGGGGACCCCCACCCACTCCACCCGAATTCACAGCATAGGAGCAAGAGGTACTAAACATCCTGCATCCTGATGGCCTTGCTGGAGTACACGGAGGAATGGACTCTGGTAAGTACAATCTCAACTACTTCACCCCCCCAGCATGCTAACCCCCACCACCACCCTCACCCCCAACCCCCATCACACATCCTCCCTGAGAATGTCTCTCCAGCACAACCCTCCCAACACCAACCCCTGCATGCCACCACAAACTATGGACACCCATCACCTAAGCATGACCACTGCACAATACCCCCCCCGCAAAACACCCCCACAACACCTCCCCCAAGGGAATGACAGCACTGGGGGACAAGGGCACCCATAAATGGCACGCAATAGCACACACAGAAACAATAACCATACTCTCTTACCCCTTGCAGGACCCGAACGCCAACACACCGGCCAGGAGGGTCCAGAAATATCCATCCCCCCCCCCCCCGGAAGAGGCCCCCAGTGATGACAGCAGCCCGGTCGACCTGGAACCTGATGACCAGCCCGGACCGTCGGGGACCTCTGGACAGTCGGTTCCCCACACACAGGCCACAGCAGACCCAACCCCCTCTGGGACCAACAGCACAGCTCCCACCCAGCGGGCCCATGCCTCTGTCTCTAGGACAGGTCAATCAGCGGTGTGTCTGCCACCACAGGGCACCCAGGCTAACCCACCACCCCAACAACAACAGGGACCTGGGGGCAGTGGTAGTGGGCACACCGTCCAGGGGACAGAGGCCGGGGGAAACAGGGCAACTCGGAGGGCTGCTGTGCGACAGGGGGGGAGGAGAGGCCCAGGGAACCCACTCTCCAAGAGGCCCTCACCACCATCATGGCAGCCTACCACCACTCCCAAGAGACGATGGTGACGGTACTGGCCAGGTTCCAGGAGATCCAGGCACAGCAGGAGGAACGCTACATGGGGTTCACCAATCAACTCACCAACATCTCTACCGCTATGGGGAGCATAGTCCAGGCCCTCAACCGGATAGAAGACACGTTGCGGGACCATGTGGCACCACACAGGGCCCCTGTCACTAGCCAGGAACAGCCTACCACCTCCGCCGGCGCTAGTGGACAGGAGGCCCCACCACAACGACAGGCCACCAGAACCCCACCTCCTGCTGAAGAACAACCACCCCGCAAGAGGAGCCTGAGATCAAAAAAATCGACAGAGTAGGATGTCAAGACCCCCGCCAGCATGAGATACCCCCTGAAGTCATCCCACTGTCCCACATTGCCACCCTGTCCAACCTTGAACTGCCCCTGCTCCATCCTTCCACAGGCATATGGACAATGCACCTGTGAGACTGAGAACTGGACTCTGCCATGGCCATTACTCCACCCCCACCCATCACCGTGTTTATATCATGTACCATTATCTAGCACAAAAAATAAATCACTCAATGCACTGAAATCAAACAGGAGTCAGGCTGTATTATTTACAAATGTATAACACATTACCGATCAATTATGTTCTGTTAACTTTGTGCTGAACACATACCGAGATCAATAAGCATCAGTCCATGGGCTAACCAAGCAGAAGTCACGCAGTGGGTCATACAGCACTGAAAAGGGAAGGGAAAATCAAACATCAGTTCAAAAGAACTGGGGGGTCATAGACAAAGTTGAGAAGCAGGAGGCTTTCAGGAAAAGTAAAATGGCGTGGGTGATTCTTACCTGTGTGCTACTGATGGATAACTCTGTCCCTGTTGTCTGTGTCGTCCTCTGAGTCTTCCTCCTCTTCACTCTCCGTAGGCTCCACAGCTGCTTCAACACCACCATCTGGACCATCCTCCTGCAGGAAAGGCACCTGACGTCGCAATGCCAGATTGTGAAGCATACAGCAGGCCACGATGATCTGGCACACCTTCTTTGGTGAGTACATCAGGGATCCCCCTGTCATATGCAGGCACCTAAACCTGGCCTTCAGGAGGCCAAAGGTCCTTTCTATGATCCTCCTAGTTCGCCCATGGGCCTCATTGTACCGTTCCTCAGCCCTGGTCCGGGGATTCCTCACTGGGGTCAATAGCCAAGGCAGGTTGGGGTAACCAAAGTCACCTATTAGCCACACACGTCTCTGTAGCTGTTCCATCACATAAGGGATGCTGCTATTACGCATCACATACGCGTCATGCACTGAACCAGGGAACATGGCATTCACATGGGAGATGTACTGGTCAGCCAAACAGACCACCTGGACGTTCATAGAATGGTAACTTTTCCTGTTTCTGTACACCTGCTCATCGTCTTTTGGGGGGACTAAGGCTACATGGGTCCCATCAATGGCACCAATGATGTTAGGAATATGTCCAAGGGCATAAAAATCACCCTTCACAGTGGCCAAATCAACCTCCTCAGGGAATATGATGTAACTCCGCATGTGTTTCGTCAGGGCAGACAACACTCTAGACAAAACTTTTGAAAACATAGGCTGAGACATTCCAGATGACATGGCCACTGTTGTCTGGAATGAGCCACTTGCAAGAAAATGGAGTACTGACAGAACCTGCACCAGAGGGGGAATTCCTGTGGGTTGGCGGATGGGGGACATCAGGGCTGGCTCCAGCTGGGCACACAGTTCATGGATAGTGGCACGGTCAAGTCGGTATCGTAGTATGATGTGGCGTTCTTCCATTGTCGACAGGTCCACCAGCGGTCGGTACACGCGAGGATTCATCCTTCTCCTCGCAAGTCCCAGCGGACGGTGCCTAGGAATGACAACATGGAGCACAGAGTCAAGCTAATCACTGGTACGTTCACCACAGCTTGCATAGCACACGGTTATCTATGTTTTGAAAAGCGTGTATGTGTGGCAATGCAAGGCCTAGGCCTGTGTGTCGCAGTAGAAATTATGCCATGTGGGCCCTTGAAATGGCGGCTGCCTGACCTGTGAAGTGGGACAATGGGATGTGAGGTCAATGCGCTGGCGGAGCACACCGTGGCGGTAGGCGGTCGAAGACCGCTACACGGAGCCGCATTGGTTAACATTGAAGCCTATGGGTTTCAGGAGCCAATGACGAGGTGCGCCGGCGGTAGCGGTACGCACCGCCGCGGTACGCACCGCCGCGGGCGTGACCGCCATTTTCTATCTGCCTAATCACTCGAGACCTGATCATCCACAGGAGAGGACCTATACTGCAAGTGCTGCTGTGACCTCGGTCTGGAAGTGACAATGGCTGCTGCGACTGGGGAAAGGGCCCCTGCCTTCACGTCTGAAGAGTTCGAGAAGCTCGTGGATGGGGTCCTCCCCCAGTATGCGTTACTCTACGGTCCTCCAGACCAACAGGTAAGTACACCGGGTGCACATGGAATGGGCGATGCCTGTGTGGAGTGGGGTGGATGTAAGTTGGTGGGGTGGGGGGCGATTGAGGAGTGCAACGCACGACAGATGAGAGCATGTGCCATATGGCAAGGCTGGGGAGGGGGGGCCAATCACATCTAACATGCAGTAAGATGATGAATGTTTCCTTCCCACCCTGTACATGTCACATAGGTCAGCGCCCATCAGAAAGTCGAGATTTGGCGTGCCATCGCCAAGGAAGTCCGGGCCCTGGGGGTCCACGTCAGACGGGGCACCCACTGCCGCAAGAGGTGGGAGGACATCCGCCGCGGAACCAGGAAGACCGCCGAGTCACTGCTGGGGATGGCCTCCCAACCTAGGAGGGGTGCCAGTCGTACCCTGACCCCCCTGATGTCCCGGATCCTGGCTGTGGCCTACCCTGATTTGGATGGGCGCTTGAGAGCATCACAGCAGACACAAGGGGGTGAGTATCAGCACATTCTGCTATCTTTCTGCGCAGTGGAGGCGTCTGGGTGGGGGAGGAGGGTTGTGGGTGACATTAGGCCAGGGCGCTTTCTGTAGTGTAGTCCTCTCCCTTAGGCATGGCCCTGTGCTCCCGGCCCCCACCTCTGTAGGGTGACAAGTACAGCTATTGATGGTCCAGCCTCACACATGTGCGCGTTTGTCGTCTCTTGACCTGTTGTCTTAGTCAGAAGTACTGAGTAGTGTACCCCGAATGCGCGGCTTAGTGCATGAGGCTCCTGTGTCTGTCCTCTCCGCCAACGGTGTTGACATTGCATGCACTCAACCTGGTCTTCTTTTTTCTCCCCCCACCCTTCTTCTTCATCTTCTTTTGCATGTGTGCATTAGCATCATCAGGCGGAGGAGATTTGGCATCGGAGCACGAGGGAGCTGCAAGTCACAAGGCCCCGGTGGGCCCAGGAACAGACACCGAGGGCACCAGTGATCCGGAGGGCGAGGGGAGCACCACAACGGGGACCGGTGGTGAGAGCAGCGACACAGACACGTCCTCGGATGGGTGCTCCCTAGCGGTGGCGGCAACATCCGGGCCCCCCGCCTCTACAGGTACAGCCGCCACCCAGCGCACCAGCCCCGCCCTCCCTGCAGCCCCTCAGCCTACGCTCCGTGCCCGCTCGCCCAGGAAGGCGGGCGTCTCCTTCGCCCCAGGCACCTCAGCCCCTGCCCCTGTCACCCCTGCTGCCCTCAGTGCGGAGCTCATTGACCTTGTGAGGACGCTCATTGTTGGGCAGACTACCCTTTTGAATGCCATCCAGGGGGTAGAAAGGGAGGTGCATCAGAGCAATGCCTACCTGGAGGGCATTCATTCAGGTCAGGCTGCCCATCAACGATCGTTCACTGCTCTGGCCTCAGCACTGACGGCAGCCATTGTCCCTGTTTCCAGCCTCCCTCTTCTGACTGCCTCCAGCCTGTCTCTGTCTCCTGTTCCTCAGCCTATCCCATCCACACCATCTGACCAGCCTGCACACACCTCAACACCCAAGGGCAGCTCATCCAGACACAAGCACCACAGATCCCACAAACACTCACCCAAGCAACACCCAGATGCAGACATTCCAACAGTCACTGCCACCCCTGTGTCCCCCTCCTCCTCGTCTCCCTCCTCCCTCTCCTACAACCACATCCTCTTCCTCCACTCCCATCACCACTTCTCCTACCCTTTACCTTGGCCCTAAAAAACTTTTCCTGGCTAATCTTGACCTCTTTCCCTCCGATGACGTACCCCCTCCATCTGCAAAGAGTCCCAAGAGCACCACAGCCACCACCAGCCCAGCTTCGGGTGTCACTGTTGTGCATGGGTTCTGGAGTCCACCCTTTGCCAGCAGTGACACCTCAATCAGCAGCAAGGACACATCCAGCCCCCCCCCCGGCAAGAGGACCAGGAAACACAAGGGCCGCCGTGTGACGACTGACACGGCTGCCCCCAAGGAGCAAAGTTCGCCCACTTCACCAGCCACATCATCTAGGGGAGGCAAGGGCCCGAGAGCCCCATCTAAGGAGCGTAAGGGCAGCAGGGCGGAGAAGTCAGGCAGCAGGAGGGCGGAGCAGGTGGGCCCCACATGCCACATCCCAGCTGAAAAGGAGGACACCAAAGGGCCCAGGACTCCGTCCCCGAAGGGTCCAGAAGCATCACGGTCGGAGGGCGACTGAGCAGGGAGTCCAGGCCAGGTCTGGCTCCCTTGACCTACTGGATGTGCACCGCTGAACAGGGCCCGCCGTGCAGAAGAGCACCGCTGAACAGGGCCCGCCGTGCAGAAGAGGACCGCTCCGCTGGGCCCCGCCGTGAAGATAGGCAACGCTGAACAGGGCCCGCCGTGAAGATAGGCACCGCTGAACAGGGCCCGCCGTGCAGAAGAGCACCGCTGAACAGGGCCCGCCGTGCAGAAGAGCACCGCTGAACAGGGCCCGCCGTGCAGAAGAGGACCGCTCCGCTGGGCCCCGCCGTGAAGATAGGCACCGCTGAACAGGGCCCACCGTGCAGAAGAGGACCGCTCCGCTGGGCCCTTCATCTCAAGCACCGCTCCGCTGGGCCCTTCATCTCAAGCACCGCTCCGCTGGGCCCCGCCGTCTCAAGCACCGCTCCGCTGGGCCCTTCCTGTCAAGCACCGCTCCGCTGGGCCCCGCCGTCTCAAGCACCGCTCCGCTGGGCCCCGCCGTCTCAAGCACCGCTCCGCTGGGCCCTTTATCTCAAGCACCGCTCCGCTGGGCCCCGCCGTCTCAAGCACCGCTCCGCTGGGCCCTTCATCTCAAGCACCGCTCCGCTGGGCCCGCCGTCTCAAGCACCGCTCCGCTGGGCCCTTCATCTCAAGCACCGCTCCGCTGAGCCCCGCCGTCTCAAGCACCGCTCCGCTGGGCCCTTCATCTCAAGCACCGCTCCGCTGGGCCCTTCATCTCAAGCACCGCTCCGCTGGGCCCCGCCGTCTCAAGCATCGCTCCGCTGGGCCCTTCCTGTCAAGCACCGCTCCGCTGGGCCCCGCCGTCTCAAGCACCGCTCCGCTGGGCCCCGCCGTCTCAAGCACCGCTCCGCTGGGCCCTTCATCTCAAGCACCGCTCCGCTGGGCCCCGCCGCCTCAAGCACCGCTCCGCTGAGCCCTTCATCTCAAGCACCGCTCCGCTGGGCCCCGCCGTCTCAAGCACCGCTCCGCTGGGTCCTTCATCTCAAGCACCGCTCCGCTGGGCCCCGCCGTCTCAAGCACCGCTCCGCTGGGCCCTTCCTGTCAAGCACCGCTCCGCTGGGCCCCACCGTCTCAAGCACCGCTCCGCTGGGCCCTTCCTGTCAAGCACTGTTTATGGTTCACTGTGCCCACCATGCCTCCTCCTTGAGCAGTGGAGACTGTGATCCACCAGATGGACTGTGGCTTTGCACTCCCCAGGATGGTACAGTGGGCAAGCCACCCACTGTAGAGACTTGAGAGACTGTGGCTTTGCACTCCCCAGGATGGTACAGTGGGCAACCCACCCACTGTAGAGACTTGAGAGACTGTGGCTTTGCACTCCCCAGGATGGTACAGTGGGCAACCCACCCACTGTAGAGACTTGAGAGACTGTGGCTTTGCACTCCCCAGGATGGTACAGTGGGCAAGCCACCCACTGTAGAGACTTGAGAGACTGTGGCTTTGCACTCCCCAGGATGGTACAGTGGGCAACCCACCCACTGTAGAGACTTGAGAGACTGTGGCTTTGCACTCCCCAGGATGGTAAAGTGGGCAACCCACCCACTGTAGAGACTTGAAAGACTGTGGCTTTGCACTCCCCAGGATGGTAAAGTGGGCAACCCACCCACTGTAGAGACTTGAGAGACTGTGGCTTTGCACTCCCCTGGATACATCAATGGGCATGGTGGCCCCTTCGTGGATCTGGCGTCGTGGACTCATGTGGCTGTGGTGCCTCCCCCTTCCCTTCCCCCTGAGGTGCCTGTAGTTTTTTCATCAGATGCCCCTGCAGTGTTCTCTCCAAAGGACTCAGGTCTCCTGTGTGGGCTTTGCCCTTGTGTCGCTACACTGTAGCCCACGGACTGTTCCATTTAACTTTCATGTACAGGACTAATTGCCTCGCTTCTCCATTGCAGTGTATATAGTATCATTTTGTTATGGATATTTTGCATAGTTGACCGCTCCATATCAGAGTCTATTTTTTATATAAAATTTTCGTCCCAATTTAATTCTGTCTTTGCATTTTTAAGGGGGGTTTGGGTGGTGTCACTGTGCATTGTTGCTCTGCATTAGTGTGTACATAGTTTGGGGGGGTGGGGGTCGCATATGTGTGTGCCATGAACTTCACTCCTCCCCCCTCCCGTGTGTCGTAGGTGCAGTACTCACCGTTGTCGTCGGCGCCGGCGTTCGTACTCGTGGTAGATGAGAAGGTAGACGAGAGCAGGTAGGATGTTTAATTCGGGTTCCATGCTGTCCTCCTTCCTCGTGGAGTGTGTTTTGGTGCGCGTTTTCCCGTTCGTAGTCTGTTTCCGCCGTGTTTTTATCGGCGGGGCTCCCGCCCCGGAAAAGGTGGCGGATTGGTGAGTTGTGATACTGTGGGCGGTACATTGTCTGCCGCCTGCCTGTTGGCGGTGACCGCCACGCTGTTTGTCTGCACCGCCGCGGCGGTCGGAGTGTTAATGTGGCGGGCTGTGTTGGCGGTTCCCGCCAGGGTCAGAATTCCATTTTTTCGACCGCCGGCCTGTTGGCGGGTTGGCCGCCGCTTTATCACCGACCGCCAGGGTTAGAGTCACCCCAAAGTCCGGGGAATTTGCCCTGAACGATGTGGGGGCACCTTGGCTAGTGCCAGGGTGCCCACATACTAAGTAACTTAGCACCCAACCCTCACCAGGTGAAGGTTAGACATATAGGTGACTTATAAGTTACTTAAGTGCAGTGGTAAAAGGCTGTGAAATAACGTGGACGTTATTTCACTCAGGCTGCAGTGGCAGGCCTGTGTTAAGAATTGTCAGAGCTCCCTATGGGTGGGAAAAGAAATGCTGCAGCCCATAGGGATCTCCTGGAACCCCAATACTCTGGGTACCTCAGTACCATATACTAGGGAATTATAAGGGTGTTCCAGTATGCCGATGTGAATTGGTGAAAGTGGTCACTAGCCTGTTAGTGACAATTTAGAAAGCAGAGAGAGCATAACCACTGAGGTTCTGGTTAGCAGAGCCTCAGTGAGACAGTTAGTCATCACACAGGGAACACATACAGGGCACACTTTTGAGCACTGGGGCCCTGGCTGGCAGGGTCCCAGTGACACATACACTAAAACAACATATATACAGTGAAATATGGGGGTAACATGGCAGGCAATATGGTACTCTCCTACACAACCCCCCCCCAAACGAAGGACAATAAGACTAGCCATGACCTGATGAGTCTTCATTGTCTAAGTGGAAATATCTGGAGAGTCCATCTGCATTGGAGTGGGTACTCACAGGTCTATGTTCCACTGTATAGTCCATTCCCTGTAGAGATATGGACCACCTCAACAATTTAGGGTTTTCACCTTTCATTTGTTTTTAGCCAAAGTATAGGTGTGTGGTCTGTCTGAACAATGAAGTGAGTGCCAAACAGGTATGGCCTCAACTTCTTCAGTGCCCAGACCACAGCAAAGGCCTCCCTCTCTATGGCAGACCAACGCTTTTCTCTAGGGGTCAACCTCCTGCTGATAAAAGCAACAGGTTGATCCTGGCCCTCAGAATAGAGTTGTGATAAGACTGCCCCTACCCCTAATTCAGATGCATCAGTTTGAACAATGAATTTCTTGGAGTAACATGGGCTTTTTAGGACAGGTGCAGTGCACATGGCCTGTTTCATCTCCTCAAAAGCTTTCTGACAGCTAGCTGTCCACAATACCTTTTTAGTCATTTTCTTGGAAGTGAGGTCATTAAGTGGGGCCTCAATGGAGCCATAGTTCTTAATGAACCTCCTGTAATACCCAGTGAGGCCTAAGAAGGCTCTCACCTGGGTCTGAGTTGTAGGGGGAACCCAATCCATGATAGTTTGGATTTTCCCCTGAAGTGGTGCAATCTGTTCTCCACCTACCAGGTGTCCCAGATAAACCACTTTCCCCTGCCCTATCTGGCACTTTGAAGCCTTGATAGTGAGGCCTGCCTTTTGCAGGGCCTCCAAAACTTTCCACAGGTGGACCAGGTGATCATCCCAGGTGGAGCTAAAGACAGCTATATCGTCCAGATATGCTGCACTAAAAGCCTCCAACCCTTGCAGGACTGTAATCACCAACCTCTGAAAAGTGGCAGGTGCATTTTTCAAACCAAAGGGCATTACTGTGAATTGTTAGTGCCCTCCAATAGTCGAAAATGTAGTTTTTGCTTTAGCATCCTCTGATAACTTGATCTGCCAATACCCTGCAGTCAAATCAAAGGTGCTTAGATACTTGGCAGATGCCAGTGTATCTATGAGCTCATCTGCCCTGGGTATAGGGTGAGCATCAGTTTTAGTTACCTGGTTGAGACCTCTGTAATCTACACAAAACCTAATTTCCCTTTTTCCATCCTTGGAGTGAGGCTTTGGTACAAGCACCACAGGAGAGGCCCATGGGCTTTCAGAATGTTCAACCACTCCCAGTTCAAGCATTTTCTGAACTTCTTGTTTTATGCAGTCTCTGACATGGTCAGGCTGCCTATAGATCTTACTTTTTACAGGCATGCTGTCTCCAGTATCTATAGTGTGCTCACACCAAGACGTAGTGCCTGGCACAGTAGAAAAGAGTTCAGAAAACTGACCCAGGAGATTTATGCAGTTGTCTTTCTGCTCAGCAGTAAGACAGTCTGCCGAACCTACTCCTTCCACTAGAGCATCTTGTTCTGTGGAAGAGAAGAGATCAGGGAGAGGGTCACTCTCTTCTTCCTGTCCTTCATCTGTTGCCATGAGCAGGGTGAGATCAGCCCTGTCATAGTAGAGTTTTAGGAGATTGACATGGAGCACCCTAAGGGGACTCCTGGCAGTGCCCAGGTAAACCAAGTAGGTGACCTCTCCCTTCTTTTCAACAATGATGTGGGGTCCACTCCATTTGTCTTGGAGTGCTCTTGGGGCCACAGGCTCCAATACCCACACTTTCTGTCCTGGTTGGTACTGAATCAGAACAGCCTTCTGGTCATGCCATTGCTTTTGGAGCTCTTGGCTAGCCTGAAGGTTTTTACTTGCCTTTTTCATGTACTCAGCCATTCTGGATCTTAGGCCGAGTACATAGTCCACTATGTCTTGCTTAGGAGCTTTTAAAGGTTGTTCCCAACCCTCCTTCACAAGTGTTAGGGGACCTCTTACAGGGTGTCCAAATAGGAGTTCAAAGGGGCTGAAGCCCACTCCTTTCTGGGGTACCTCCCTGTAACCAAAAAGGAGGCAAGGTAACAGGACATCCCATCTCCTACTGAGTTTTTCAGGGAGTCCCATTATCATTCCTTTGAGAGTTTTATTAAACCTCTCTACCAGTCCATTTGTTTGTGGATGATAAGGTGTGGTGAATTTGTATGTGACACCACATTCCTTCCACATGGCCTTCAAGTATGCAGACATAAAGTTGCTACCCCTGTCTGATACAACCTCTTTTGGGAAACCCACACTGGAAAAGATTCCCAGGAGGGCTTTTGCCACTGCAGGTGCTGTAGTGGTCCTTAGAGGAATTGCTTCAGGATATCTTGTGGCATGGTCCACTACCACCAAGATAAACCTATTGCCTGAAGCAGTAGGAGGGTCAAGGGGGCCAACTATGTCAACCCCTACCCTTTCAAAGGGAACCCCAACCACAGGCAGTGGGATAAGGGGAGCCTTTGGAGTGCCACCAGTCTTGCCACTGGGTTAGCAGGTCACACAGGACTTACAAAAATCCTTTGTGTCCTCTGACATCCTAGGCCAGTGAAACAGGGGGACAAGTCTTTCCCATGTTTTAATCTGACCCAAATGTCCAGCCAAGGGAATGCCATGTGCCAGAGTTAGGAGGAACTCTCTGTACTGCAGGGGAATGACCAACCTCCTGGCTGCTCTAGGTTTTGGGTCCCTTGCCTCTGTATACAAGAGGTTGTCCTCCCAGTAAACTCCATGTGAGTCATTGACATCCCCATTTTGCTGTTTGACAGCTTGCTGTCTTAGACCCTCTAATGTGGGACAGGGTTGCTGTGCCACACTCAGCTCCTCCCTGGCGGGCCCCCCTCCACCCAAAAGCTCAGCAGTGTCTGCTGCCATCTCCTCTGGTGAAGGTTCTGCCAGGGGGGAAATTCTTCTTCCTCAGAAGTAGAATCATCTGTAGAGGGAGGGATATTGGGTATGGATTTACCCTTACTAACCCTAGCTTTAGGGAGCACTTGGTCCATTGTTCCAGGATCCAAGTCACCGTGTCCTTTTTGCTTTTTGGCCTGAGCCCTTGTCAAAGCACAAATATGCCCGGGAATGCCCAGCATTGCTTCATGAGCCTCCAACTCCACTTCTGCCCAAGCTGATGTCTCTAAATCATCCCTAGTAGACAGTCTACAGGTAAATCTGAGGCAACCACAACTTTCTTTTGACCAGTAAACCCCCCCCCCCCCCAGTTGAGATTCACAACAGCCATGGGGTGGCTAAGAGTGTTGTTATGAGCGTCTGTCACTTGGTATTGGTGACCAAGTAGGTGTTGTTCAGGGTGTACCAGTTTCTCTATTACCATGGTAACACTGGCACCTGTGTCCCTGTAGGCCTGAACCTCAACACCATTGATTAGGGGAAGTTGCTTGTACTTATCCATATTAAGGGGACAAGCAACCAAGGTGGCCAAATCAATGGCACCTTTAGAGACTAACACAGCCTCTGTGGTCTCCCTAACAAGACCAACCCCAACTAAATTACCAAAAGTGAGCCCAGCTACTCCCTTGGATTGGCTATTAGTAGGTTTGCTCCCACCACCACTGCTATTACTAAGGGCACTAGAGGTTGCAGTAGGGGTTGTGGTAATGGGAGGCTTCGTGCTTTTCTTTGGACAACTGGCATCAGTTGTCCATGGGCCTTTTACTTTACATAAATAGCACCATGGTTTCTTTACTTGATTAGAAGAGGATTTGGACCCACCACCCCCACCAGAGTGTTTTTGTGGGCCTGATGAAGACTCATTTTTAGATTTGTCCCCACCCTTGTTGGAAGACTTACCATCCTTCTTCTTGCCATCCTTGTCACCCCCTGTATGAACTTTTCTGTTCACTCTTGTTCTGACCCATTTGTCTGCCTTCTTTCCCAATTCTTGGGGAGAGGTCAGGTGTGAGTCCACGAGATATTGGTGTAACAAATCAGACACACAGTTATTCAGAATATGCTCTCTCAAGATTAGATTGTATAGGCTTTCATAGTCAGAAACTTTGCTGCCATATGACCACACCTCCAAGGCCTTCACTGAATAGTCAACAAAGTCTACCCAGGCTTGTGAGTACTCTTTTCTGGGTTCTCTGAACTTAATACTGTATTGTTTAGTGGTTAAGCCAAATCCATCCAAGAGTGCATTCTTCAAAACTGTAAAATTATTGGCATCCCTTTCTTTAACAGTAAGGAGCCTATCCCTAGCCTTTCCACTGAAATATACCCATAGGATAGCAGCCCAATGCCTTTGAGGGACCCCCTGTACCATACAGGCCCTCTCAAGTGCAGCGAACCACTTGTTAATGTCATCCCCCTCCTTGTAAGGGAGAACTATCTTATGCAGATTCCTAGAATCATGTTCTCTCACAGGATTGCTATCTGGAATACTGCTGCTGCTACCATGGGGTCCTAACCCCAACCTCTGTCTCTCTTTTTCTAAGTCTAGGGATTCCCTGTTTAGAGCCAGCTGTTGCTGTTTAGGCTTCAGTCATGACTCTTCCACTCTCAACTTATTGAGTTCCCTTTCTAACATCCTGTTATCAGGGTGGGTGGGTTGGGAATGTTTTGATACACAAGAATGATGAGAATGAACAGAGGGAGACCTGTCCCTAACAGTTGGCACTCTAGCAACCTGGCCTGCAGGAACAAAAACATCCCTACTGTGATAGGAGCTTCTATTACTTCCAGCATTGCTAGGTGGTCTGCTAAGGGGGCAGATTAGGAAGGGCACCCGCTAACACTTTTACAGGGGGCTCCCCTGAGTCAGAGTGTGAGCTATCTCCTAACTTCTCAATTGAACTGCCAGCTAAGGCCATATCATTTTCAATAAGCATGTTAGACAATAATTCTCTAGAGGGGTTCTTTCCTACCACTAAACCTCTATCAATGCGGAGACTCTTTAGGCCCTTAACGTTAAGGTGGTCATATGCTGTATTGACCAAATTAAGAGGAGTTCCTACATCAGACATGATAGAAAAAAGTTTAGGGACAGATAAAAGAGAGAAAAAGTTTTAGGACTTTTTAAAGAACAGGAAAAAAATCTTTTTCAACTTTTTGAAACTTTTTGAAAGTTTAGGAGTACTTTTCAGCACTAAGCAGATAGTGTAAGATAAGAAAAGCAAAACTTTTTAGTTAGGTGTACATACACTGAACTTGCTTTGTATATTATTCTCTTATGAAAAGTACAAAATGTTAAAGTGGTAAGTAGTTACAAGTACTTATCCCACAGCTGCACAAACAATGTAGGAGGCTGGCCTGGCTTGTAGTGGGTACCAAGGGGCACTTACACTCTGTACCAGGTCCAGTTATCCCTTATTAGTGTAGAAGAGGTGTTTCTAGCAGCTTAGGCTGATAGAAGGTAGCTATAGCAGAGCAGCTTAGGCTGAACTAGGAGACATGCAAAGCTCCTACTATACCACTGGTGTCATATGCACAATATCATAAGAAAACACAATACACAGATATACTAAAAATAAAGGTACTTTATTTTTATGACAATATGCCAAAATTATCTCAGTGAGTACCCGCAGTATGAGGATGCTAAAAATACACAAGATATTTGTACACAATACCAAAAATATGCACTAATAGCAAATGGAAGTAATGCAAGCAATGTAAAGTTACAGTAGATTGCAATAGGAGCTCATAGGTATAGGGACAACACAAACCATATACTCCAAAAGTGGAATGCGAACCACGAATGGACCCCAAACCTATGTGAGCTTGTAGAAGGTCACTGGGATTGTAAGAAAACAGTGAGGGTTAGAAAAATATCCCACCCCAAGACCCTGAAAAGTAGGTCTAAAGTGCACCTATAACCCCCAGAGAGCACAGAAGTCCTGATAGGGGGTTTCTGCAAGGAAGACCAACACCAGCAAAGCAACCAAAGTGGATTTCCGGACCTGAGTACCTTTGAAACAAGGGGACCAAGTCCAAGAGTCGCGACAATGTCGAGAGTGGGCAGATGCCCAGGAAATGCCAGCTGAGGGTGCAAAGAAGCTGCCACTGGATGGTAGAAGCTGTGGATTCTGCAAGAACGAAGAGGGCTAGAAACTTCCCCTTTGGAGGATGGATGTCCCATGTCGTGAAGAAGCTTGCAGAGGTATTCCCACGCAGAAAGCTCGCAAACAAGCCTTGCTAGCTGCAAGGGTTGTGGTTAGGGTTTTTGGATGCTGCTGTGGCCCAGGAGGAACCAGGATGTCGCCACTTGGATGAGGAGACAGAGGGGTAGTCCATTAAGTCAGGGAGCCCTCACAGAAGCAGGCAGCACCCACAGAAGTACCGGAACAGGCACTTGGAGGAGGAGTGGACCAGAGTCCACCCGAAGACACAAAAGGGAGTCCCACGACGCCGGAGGGCAACTCAGAAGGTTGTGCACTGCAGGTTAGAGTGTCGGGGACCCAGGCTTGGCTGTGCACGAAGGAAATCCTGGAAAAGTGCACAGGAGCCGGAGCAGCTGCAAATCACGTGGTACCCAGCAATGCAGTCTAGCGTGGGGAGGCAAGGACTTACCTCCACCAAACATGGACTGAAGAGTCACTGGACTGTGGGAGTCACTTGGACAGAGTTGCTGAGTTCCAGGGACCACGTTCGTCGTGCTGAGGGGGACCCAGAGGACCGGTGATGCAGTCTTTTGTTGCCTGCGGTTGCAGGGGGAAGATTCTGTCATCCCACGGGAGATTTCTTCAGAGCTCCTGGTGCAGAAAGGAGGCAAGCTACCCCCAGAGCATGCACCACCAGGAAACAGGCGAGAAAGCGGCAGGATCAGCGATACAAGGTTGCAGTAGTCGTCTTTGCTACTTTGTTGCGGTTTTGCAGGCGTCCTGAGCAGTCAGCGGTCGATCCTTTGGCAGAAGGTGAAGAGAGAGATGCAGAGGAACTCTGATGAGCTCTTGCATTCGGTATCTGAAGAATTCCCCAAAACAGAGACCCTAAATAGCCAGAAAAGGAGGTTTGGCTACCTAGGAAGGAGGATAGGCTAGTAAGAAAGGTAAGAGCCTATCAGAAGGAGTCTCTGATGTCACCTGCTGGCACTGGCTACTCAGAGCAGTCCAGTGTGCCAGCAACACCTCTGTTTCCAAGATGGCAGAGGTCTGGGGCACACTGGAGGAGCTCTGGGCACCTCCCCTGGGAGGTGCAGGTCAGGGGAGGGGTCACTCCCCTTTCCTTTGTCCAGTTTCGCACCAGAGCAGGGCTGGGGGATCCCTGAACCGGTGTAGACTGGCTTATGTTTTGATGGGCACCATCTGTGCCCATCAAAGCATTTCCAGAGGCTGGGGGAGGCTACTCCACCCCAGCCCTGACACCTTTTTCCAAAGGGAGAGGGTGTAACACCTTCTCTCTGAGGAAGTCCTTTGTTCTGCCTTCCTGGGCCAGGCCTGGCTGGACCCCAGGAGCGCAGAAACCTGTCTGAGGGGTTGGCAGCAGCAGGAGCTGCAGTGAAACCCTGGGAAAGGCAGTTTGGCAGTACCCGGGTCTGTGCTTGAGACTCGGGGATCATGGAATTGTCTCCCCAATGCCAGGATGGCATTGGGGTGACAATTCCATGATCTTAGACATGTTACATGGCCATGTTCGGAGTTACCATTGTGACGCTATACATAGTTAGTGACCTATGTATAGTGCACATGTGTAATGGTGTCCCCGCACTCACAAAGTCCGGGGACTTTGTCCTGAACGATGTGGGGGCACCATGGCTAGTGCCAGGGTGTCCACACACTAAGTAACTTAGCACCCAACCTTCACCAGGTGAAGGTTAGACATATAGGTGACTTATAAGTTACTTAAGTGCAGTGGTAAATGGCTGTGAAATAACATAGACGTTATTTCACTCAGTCTGCACTGGCAGGCCTGTGTAGGAATTGTCAGAGCTCCCTATGGGTGGGAAAAGAAATGCTGCA
This sequence comes from Pleurodeles waltl, assembly GCF_031143425.1. NCBI lineage: Eukaryota > Metazoa > Chordata > Amphibia > Caudata > Salamandridae > Pleurodeles > Pleurodeles waltl. The sequence goes on from NC_090448.1 coordinate 577,635,505, forward strand.
GCCCATAGGGACTTCCTGGAACCCCAATACCCTGGGTACCTCAGTGCCATATACTAGGGAATTATAAGGGTGTTCCAGTATGCCAATGTGAATTGGTGATAGTGGTCACTAGCCTGTTAGTGACAATTTAGAAAGCAGAGAGAGCATAACCACTGAGGTTCTGGTTAGCAGAGCCTCAGTGAGACAGTTAGTCATCACACAGGGAACACATACAGGGCACACTTTTGAGCACTGGGGCCCTGGCTGGCAGGGTCCCAGTGACACATACACTAAAACAACATATATACAGTGAAATATGGGGGTATTATGCCAGGCAAGATGGTACTTTCCTACATCTGGGAAATCAGCAGTAAAATCTGGCCCACCAGACCATGAAACAGGCCCACACACACTAAAAAACAACACACACTGGCCTATCAGACCAGCCCTTCAGGCACTGCCTGATTGCTCTACAGACCAGTCCGACCCTGTGCTTTAACAAATACAATGTGTGGATTAGAGTAGTAAAACTGTATATGCAAATCTATAATATGATACTTGAATGATTTGTGATTGTTTTCTATAGGCTACATAAATAAGACAAAACTGGATTAAACTGACAAATTAATTTTACGTTTTTCAATACATGTCTTCATTGTTATGGAATGCTCAATTACAGCTCACTATACATAGATACTGTTAGTCACTGGTAGCTACAAGTGACTTCAAATTGAGAAAATGCACTTACTGAAAGTGAAAAGACCCAGTGGCTGATGATGGCTGACCCATTGCTCTACTCTTTGCACTGTAGTGTAGTAATTCTAATAAATCAGTGGATTAAGAGGGTTGAATAAAGACCACTCTAAGTGTTTATTTAACACATCTGTTTTGAGAGACACGAGGCTAACTAATAAATAAATGAGGACGATCATTAGTATCTTTTCCACAAATCTAATCTAAGATGTCATATTCCGAAGTACCCACAACGTACGCACAAGGAACTAGGGGTGTCTGCCCGTCAAAGTTGTAAATTGAATGTGTGTGCAGCCATCTAAAAATAAATATGTCTAAAGCAACCCAATGTAACCCTGAAATGACCACAAGTGTTGCATATCGACCACGGCTGCTGATGAGTGGTGTGTTAACAAACAGATGCAAGGGAAGCGGCTGAGGAAGTAAGAGTTAGGAAATAGGCATTTGCGTGCGGGTGCTCCACTTGCCACAGATTCCAAGAAGACTCATTTTGCAAAGCATCAACAAATGTTAATTTATTTTGAGAGTTTTTTCGCTTCATTTTTAATTTCTGATTTACGTAAATTTCAATCTACTCCAGCAAAATTACTTCTTTCAGCAAATCACAGCAACCAAGCCTCTTCTACTCCCATTATCCGTATGGGTTGTTCGTCTCCGGCCCACATCAGCACGAACTTGGTGTGCTGAATCGCCCCTGATCGATTTGGACGAGGAAGGGACCTGTACCACTCGAATCTATCTATATATAAACAAATATATCCACAGACCTAGAGCACATTCTTGCAAGCAATATGTATTTTAATTTACCCACTAACATCCCTTTAAGGGAAAGTGCTCTTTTCTCAAATGAACAATTGATAACCCTGTTTTAAGAGAAGTTAATATTAAAGGCTGAATTACAGTGGTTGAGTCAGTTTTATGTGATTTTGGATGATCTTTTCCGCAGACCGAATGGTTGACGTTTGCAGTGAAATGTCATTTTTGCACTAATCAATAAGATGCTATGGCCCATATTTAAGAAAAAGTGGCGCATCGGAGATGATGCACCACTTTTTCGGCGCCCCTCTACCGGTACCCACTGACACCATGGTTGCGCCTTATTTATAATATGGCGCACCATTGCAGTCGTTAACACGTTAGAGTCAAAACTGTTGACGCTATTGTGGCACTTTGCTAAACTAGCGTCAAAAATTTGGGGTCAGATTTAGGAAACGTGGCGCTGCCCTCATTGCAGCTCCACTTTTCTTGCACCCCTCATCGCCCCACTAACGCACCATGTATGCGTCATAACTAAAATACGGCACACCATTGTGGTAGTTAGGGAACTAGCGTCCGAATGTTTGACTCTGGTTTGGAGCTTTGCAGGATTAGCGTTCAAAATGTTGACACTAAACCTGCAAAGTCCATTGAGGCCCATTGTAAACAATGGTGTGCCTACTTTTAATGCCTGTTTTGAGCAGTCCAGCCCAACCGGTGTATACTGGCATGTGTAGTACAGTGCACAACATGAGTCAACAGAACTACAAGCTACACAACACAAATTAAAAAAACATGGAGGCTCAATCACAAGCTAAGTGGTGAAGGGCAACAATGCAGGTCATCTTGCTTCCCTGCCCTGTGCCACATAGAGTGGAAGAATGCCTCGTACCAACAATTTGACACCTGTTCCTTTCTCCTGCACTGATTCACACTGGGCTGTCGAGTGCCAGGTGCAAGTATCCTGGCATCCATGTTGTAAGGATGCCTGTATTGCAAACAGGATTGTCTCTTTGACCCTATGCAGGAAGGGGCACCTTCCTGCACAAAAACAATCCTGTCAGGCTTTGTCCTCTTCCTACATGCATGGTAAAATGCAGCACACATAGAAAAAAGAATGAACGTAGGATAATAAAAGATACCACTCCTTGTTACAGCTTCCCTGGGGAGGGACAACACTTTTTGGCATTACCCGAGCCATAAAACCTTGGAAATCAGGGAATGCAACTAGACCTGTGAGTATTGCATTTGAAAATCCACCACAATGGCCATGGTATGCCCTTCTGAAACACAGTAAGACAACACATTAACATGTGTTGCCTTACCTCACTCCACATCACCATGCTCAGGAGAAGTCATGCTTTGTGGCCTTGTAGAAATGGGTCTGAAATTTGCACTGCTGTTGTGTCACAAAACATTATTTATCTGTGGTATAAGCTGTATGAACATATGTTCCATGGACTGAAACTTCATCTCAGGCATGGACACCTGACCCCTAAACAACTTGACGTTAATAATGAACACCACCTTGCACCATGAGGCCACTGTGTTTTACATGGGCCCGTTAAAATTAACATGCACTGTTATGGGAATCAAAGGCATGTGCTTGTCAAAGGAGGATCAGTTCATCTGAGATGGTGGTCAAGGTAAATGCAAGTTATGCGCATCAGAGGACCATGTGTGTTGAAACCAAAGGTGACTGGTGGCCCTGGTAGGCCCATGGTTGTGTCTGGGCCTAAATGGAGGCATGTACATGTACAAGTGAGTTGACAGTCACCCTATGCAAATACTCAAATCTGGCAAGTATAAACTCGGGTGAGTGTCAGTGCTAGCAAACTACGTAGCATGACAATTACCATAGCCTCTGATTTAGTACATAGTGCCTACTGTCAACAATGATGGACCCAAAAGTGTATTCAATCATTACAAATGAGGAGACAGAAAGAAGTACCACATGCGACATACATGCCCACACACATTCCGTCAATCTATCAATTTTTTTATGTGTAGGTTTGTGCAGGATAAGTCTAACAAAATCAGCACTGGAACACATGAATGTATGATGTGCATGGTAAACAGCATAACAAGGCAGAGTCCCATAGTGTGCAGTTGAAACCCAGGAGGCAGGATCATAAAAACATCATCAGCAGAGCCCAGTTACATGCACAGGAGTAGTGGGATGGATAATGGGAATGCAGCCACACTGGGGAGTAGGTGCAATCTGAACAATAGTGGGGTCAACATGTCAAAACACAATCACTCTAGGCATCATGTCAACCAAAGCAAATCACTTTAACACATATGGAAGAAATTTCTTCACATACGTCCATGAATGGTAGGCCCAGTGACCTGTGTAACAGTGTTGCAATATGTATATGCATATGCTAACACCGACGCAGTAAACATGAGCTAGACTCAAGTAGAATTCAAACATTTTTAATGTAAATATAAAACTTAGCCTGCATAAAACTACCTAATCTACACTACCTTAACCTACTTAAACTAAACTAAATCAAATCTAAACTATGCTATATAAACGACACTATCTTATCCTAAAAACATCTAAAACTACCTTATCTTAACTTAGCCTATACTAAACAAATAACAAGACAGGATAAGCTTCAACCCTTATCCCCTTAATACACATCTACATACCTAAAATCTTAAATCTACTGTACCTACATTACATCTACACTAACTAACCCTAAACTAAGCTAGAAAATCAGTATTTAGAAAAACAACTATATACATGATGAAGGTCATAAAGGGTGCCTGTGGCTCAGGTGGGAGGAGGTGGAGGTTTATCCACAGCCTGCTGCAGATCCTGTGGGTGCTGAATGACTGTATCCATCTTGCATTCCAGGCTAGCCACTCTGTAGTTGAGGCCGGAAATGTCCTTTAAAATAAGCTGCTCAAAGGAGCTAACTGGTCCTGTGCTCTGAAACAGGGGAATGCTAGTCCTGTGGGCTGGCTGTAGAAGTACTGGCAATAGGTTCTGCAGAACCACCGTGGTCTGCTGCAACATCCTGGGCTTTGCTAGGTTTGTCCGGTTTCGATAGGCCCTGTGGTGTGATGTGCCATTTACAGATGCCCTTTCCTCCAAAAAGTGCTTTCCCATCACCTGGTAAGCTTTAGCAACTAGCCAGATGTGGCGGTACCGTTCTGAATGGATGCAGTTGTCCCTTTTTTGCTCCAGGTTCATGTTGTCTGTTTAAACAGAATGAAAAACTGTCAGACAAAGGGTAACTAGGAATTGGTTCAATCATCACAATACTAAGTTTCAGTTTCAAACATCACATTTGGCATTTAAAAAAATATATATATTTGTAAGGTTAAAGTGAGCATCCATCTATCTAAAAGTGCTCATCTCCAAATTTTCTAAAACCAAAGTACCAAAGCTTACAAATGTTGCCCAATGCAATTGCACAATCTTGGCACAGTACAGAGTATGCATAGGAACAATGCTGTTGTGCACACTTGGGCCCGTATTTATACTCCGTTTGCGCCGAATTTGCGTCGTTTTTTTCGACGCAAATTCGGCGCAAAACTAACGCCATATTTATACTTTGGCGTTAGACGCGTCTAGCGCCAAAGTATGAAGAAAGAGCGTCATTTTTTTGCGTGAACGCCTTCCTTGCGTTAATGAGATGCAAGGAAGGCGTTCCCGTCTAAAAAAATGACGGCGACGCAAATGCGTCGTATTTATACTCCCGGGCAAAAATCACGCCCGGGAGGTGGCGGGTCAAAAAACCCCGCATTTGCGCCACTATTTAACGCCTGGGTCAGAGTAGGCGTTAAGGGGCCTGTGGGCTCAAAATGAGCCCACAGGTGCCCTCCCCTGCCCCCAGGGACCCCCCCTGCCACCCATGCCCACCCCAGGAGGACACCCAAGGATGGAGGGACCCATCCCAGTGAAGTACAGGTAAGTTCAGGTAAGTATAATTTATTTTATTTTTTTATTTTTTTTGTGGCATAGGGGGGCCTTATTTGTGCCCCCCTACATGCCACTATGCCCAATGACCATGCCCAGGGGACACAAGTCCCCTGGGCATGGCCATTGGGCAAGGGGGCATGACTCCTGTCTTTACTAAGACAGGAGTCATGAAATGGCGTCTGGGCGTCGAAAAAATGGCGCAAATCGGGTTAAGACGATTTTTTAGCGTCAACCTGACTTGCGCCATTTTAAGACGCCCTAACGTCATTTTTTCCCAACGCCGGCGCTGCCTGGTCTACGTGGTTTTTTTCCACGCACACCAGGCAGCGCTGGTCTGATTGCGCCATCTAACGCCATTCCATAAATACGGCGCCCGCATGGCGCTTCAGAATGGCGTTAGACGGCGCAACATTTTTTGACGCTAAACTGCGTTAGCGCAGTTTAGCGTCAAAAAGTATAAATATGGGCCTTGGTATGGTACACATGTCAGAATTGCTAATCATTAGTGTCCCTTTTGCATCCTGCAATAAGCATGAGTCCATTGGCATTAGCCAAAGTAAGATGAGCAATGTCTGCAAAGTACATGTATTGTGTCACAACTATGGGTAACTGATATGGCAGGGGCATATACCTGGACACATTGCTACATAGACTCAACATGTCACAGGTATTAGATCTAATAATGGAGGGTGGATAGCTAACTCTCTTCACACAGAGATGTATGAAACATCTCCTATATGAACTGATGTAAGCCCATCAGGGACCGTGCCATGGCTCTTTACATGAAGCCAATGCAAAAACATTTGTCCCTTTACACAGCCTAGTGTCTATCCCTACATGTCAGATATTAATGCCACCTTGCAGCACATCAGCACTCTGCACATCCATATGATGAGTATGTGACTGCATTCTCTATATATTTTCTTCCCAGGTATCCTATGATGTAATTAGCAATTACTTGTCGAAGTGTAATCCTGGTTGTGATACATTTTGAAGACTATCATGGGCAACACAATCAGAAGGTGAATTGGCCAATGGCATGTTGCATGATCATGCTTTGCAGACATGCCTCCGGTCAGACACACCTTGGCATCCCTGTTAGGAAGACAGGGCAAAAGTATGTTTATGTATCCACCACAGAGTATGGGGCATTAGACAATATGAGTAAGGCATTCAAGTGCATTACCATGAATGGAATGGTGACATCTGGGCCTGCTACACTTAGGGGCTTATTTACAAGCCCCTCTCTGCCGCTGGAAAGTCTCTTTTAGTGACGGTCCTGGGGTGCACACTGCAGGGCCATATTTACAAGGCCACTTAAAGCCACCATGCCTGGCTTTTCATGGCCTTGTAAACATGGACTGAGCCAACTGTAGGAAAGTCATCCTTTTTGCCCTGGTCACCCCAAGCTTTTTTGACAGATACTGGTGGTTACTGACTCTTGGCTGTGCACTGGGTACTGCTAACCAGTCCCAGGGCCAGGAGCAATACCGAGCTGCCCTGTGTCATTTTAAAGGCAGGCCTGCATTTCTGGCTACTTTTAGACTAAAGTTACATGCAAATTCGACTTTGTAATCAAAAGTACTTCCAAAGTCTTAAACTACCTTATTTTTACACTTGTCAGCTCTAAGGTGTGCCCTAGGTGCTCCCAGTGCTAGATGCTATGTAACTACAAGCAGGGACCTTATAAAAAAGTGCTTTTATAAACCCTGGTCAGGAAAAACAGCAAAGTTTGTACTTACCTCACTGTAGTGAAAGGGCTTCATGTGTTACAATGGGGAGACTTTATTTTAACAAGTTGCCGCCTTCAGCTCTGTAGTGCCCCTTACTGATTGGCCAGCCTCTGGCAGCCTGGCCATGCTGCCTTGATAAGATGTGAAGGGGCCTGGGCTGAAAACAAAGACAGTGCCTGGTGTAGGAGATCTGCCTCAGCAGATGGTGAAAACAGAATGGTGGGAGAACAGCCAAACTGGTCTTCAAAGGAGTGAAGGACATTTGGGACAGCTCAGGACCTCCTCCATTTCCTGCAAACCCGGACAACCAGGTACCCTCTTGATTAGGTTAGGAGAGGGCAGGAATGGGGTGTGTTAAAAATGTTTAGCCACACCAATGGGTGAACTCAGCCAGACCAAACCTCCAAAATTAACTTTTTGCCATTTTGAATTTTTAAAGAATGCTGCTCCCTGGGATTGATTTTTGACACACTTCCCAAGAAGTCATCATCCAAGAGGGGTGTGACCTTCCCATGGTGGAACAGATGCCACCTCTGCTTTTCACCCCAGGAGCAAGGATACATCTGGCAGAGCTGCACCCATACCTCAGATCCCTACAAGGACCAACAACAGAAGAAGAAGAAGAACTGCCCTGCTGGACCCCTGACCTGCACCTGGACACTGCACTCTGAAGGACTGCACCAGTTGCACACTTGGGCTTCACCACAAAAAGACTTTGCCTGGCTTCAACTGGTTCAAGAAGGGACTCCCTGCTTGTTACAGGTAAAAGATAGCTAACCAGAGTCCCCTTCATCAAATCCTGAAGGAACTGACCAGCTGGCCACTGTCCAGTAGTCATTTTGGAGTTTGTGCAAGGAAGTTGGAGGGCTATCCCTCATGTAGCAATTTGGAGCTTCTGGAACAGTGAGGGAGCTCTGGACTCCTAAGGGACCTTCAAAGACCTTCTGGAAGAAGATCCAGAAGTTTTGAAAAGTTTGAAGAACTTTTCGAAAAAAGTTTCATAAAGGAACTGACCCGACGCGGTGATTTAAGCTGGCTTACCTCAACCGCGACCCGGCCTGACTTGCAAGTTTGCCTGCTAAGAAGCTCTGGAGCCCCAGGCTTCCAGGATTTTACAGGGGACTCCTGGAAAGGTAATCTGATGGCGTTGATTTGAAATCGGCTTGCTGTGGAGGTTCATCTGACGTCAGAGAGAAAAAGCTCCAAAAAAGTGACAAAGTCTAGGAAAGTACCATCTTTCTTGGCATGTTACCCCCATTTTTACCTGTATGTCAGTATGTTTTTGCCTGTCTCACTGGGATCCAGCTGGTCAGGACCCCAGTGCTCATACTTAATGGCCTAATGTGTGTGGTGTGTATCATGTTTGACTGTGTCACTGAGGCTCTGCTAATCAGAACCTCAGTGCTTATGCTCTCTCTGCTTTAAATTTGTCACTATAGGCTAGTGACTTAATTTACCAATTTCAATTGCCACACTGGACCCCCATATAAGTCCCTAGTATATGGTACCTAGGAAGCCAGGACATTGGTGTTCCATGAGATCCTTATGGGCTGCAGCATTTCTTTTGAGACCCATAAGGAGCTCAGACAAACCCTTCCACAGGCCTCCCATTGCAGCCTGTGTGAAATAGTGCACACACTATTTCACAGCCATTTTCACTGCACGTAAGTAACTTATAAGTCACCTATATGTCTAACCTTCACTTGCTGAAGGTTAGGTGCAAAGTTACAAAGTGTGAGGGCACCTTTGCGCAGGGCCATTCCCAGGACTTTGTGAGTGCGGGGACACCATTACACTTGTGCACTACATATAGGTCAATACCTATATGTAGCTTCACAATGGTAACTCTGAATATGGCCATGTAAGGTGTCTAAGATCATGGAACTGTCCCCCCATTCCAAATCTGGTTTTGGAGAGCCAAATCCATGTATCCTGGGGGCTCCACCATGGTCCCCCAGTACTGCCAAACCAGCTCTCCGAGGCTTGCAATGCAGCTACAGCTGCTGCCACCTCACAGACAGGGTTCTGCCCTCCTGAGCATCTCAGTCCCAGGAAGGCAGAACAAAGCATTTTCTTTGGGAGGAGGGTGTTACACCCTCTCCCTTTGGAAATAGGTGCAGCTAGCTGGGGATGGATAGCCTACCCCAGCCTCTGGAAATGCTTTGAAGGGCACCGATGGTGCCCTCCTTACTTAAGCTAGTCTACACTGGTTCAGGGACCCCTTGTCCCTGCTCTGGCGTAAAACTGGACAAAGGAAAGGGGAGTGACCACTCTCCTGTCCATCACCACCCTAGCGGTGGTGCCCTGAGCTCCTCCAGTGTGTCCCAGACTTCAGCCATCTTGCTTTGAAAGTTGTGGGGGAACTCTGGAGGGCTCTGAGTGGCCAGTGTCAGCAGGTGACATCAGAGTCCCCTTCCGATAGGCCCTTACCTGATAAGGTAGCAAATCTCCCTCTCAGGGCTATTTAGGGTCTCTCCTTTGGGTTCCGTTCAGATTCTACTTGCAAGTATCCAGCAGGAATCCTCTGCAACTAATACTTCATCCTGTGACCTCGGATCAACCGCTGACTGATCCAGGAACTGCTGTAACAGCAACAAAGTATCCAGAAGGGCTATTTTTCCTCTGCAACTTCAGCTCCAGCCAGCAACTGCAACAGTTTCCATGGTGTGCATGCTCTGAGGACTCCCTGTCTTCACCCTGCACCAGAAGGACCAAAGAAATCTCACGTGGGGTGACGGAGTCACTCCCCTGCACATGCAGGCACCTTCTAAGTTGATGACCGATTCTCTTGGACTCCTCTCCTGGCGACGAGCGTGCTCCTTGGAACACAGAGGGTGGACCCCATCGACACAGACTGTCCTGAGGTCCTGCTGTCATAATTTGGAGAACGTAAGACCTTGCCTTCCCCCGGAACGACAGTACCCTTGAGCACCGCATCTTCTTCACCTCCTGAGGCCTCTGTGCACTATTTGCAAAATTCCTTCATGAACAGCCTGGCCCAGGTCCCCAGCACTCCGTCCTGCAACGCTCAACTCGCTGAGCTGTTTTCCAGTGGCGTGGGACCTTCCTTTGTAGTGCTGCACCAACCGCATTTTGCACCTCCTTTGTCCCCGTGTCCTGGGACTCCCGTGAGTGCTATCTGATGCTCTGAGGGCTCTCTGAAGTGCTGAGAGGCCCCTCTTCCTCCTCGCACAGAGCTGAGGCCCCCAGGTCCCTCCTGGGTCCAGATAGCGCCTAGTTTGCCAGAACCAAGGCTTGTTGGAAGAATCCAGCACCAAAACTCACCTGCATCCAACTTCACGACGTGGGACATCCATTGCATTACGCAGGAACCCGCTGACATCTTCTCGGAGTGCATTTCGTCCAACCAGGGACTCTTCTTTTGCACCCTCTTCTAGGTTGGCAGGGGCTCCTGTCCTTCCTGGAACTTCTTTCAACTTCTGGACTTGGTCTCCTTCCTTTGTAGGTCTTCAGGTCCAGGAATCCACCATTTATTGTTTGCAGACTTGGTTTGTTCTTGCAATAACTCTAATCATGAGGTGTTGTGTGTCCTAAGGAAACTTGCAGTACTTTACTTCTGCTTTTATGGGCTCTGGGGTGGGGTAATTTACTTACCTTTACTGAATTCTTACTCTCTCAGCGATTCTGCACACAATAAACTTGTCTGGGGGGAATTCGTGATTTGCATTCCACTTTCTTAGTATATGGTTTGTGTTGCCCCTTGACCTATTTTCTCCCATGATATTATATAGCATTTCCTATTGTTTGCACTATCCTCTGTCTAATTACTTGCCCTATTTTGGTGTCTAGTGTAGATAATGTGAATAATACTTACCTCCAGAAGGAGTATTGCCTCTAAGATATTTTTGGTACTGTGTCACCCAAATAAACTACCTTTATTTTTGGTAACACTGAGTATTGTCTTTACTTGTGTATAAGTACTGTGTAACTATAAGTGGTATTGCAGGAGCTTTGCATGTCTCCTAGTTAAGCCTAAGCTGATCTGCTATAGCTACCTCTATCAGCCTAAGCTCCTAGAACACTACTACATTTCACTAATAAGGGATAACTGGACCTGGTGTAAGGTGTAAGTATCCAAGGTACCCACTACAAACCAGGTCAGCCTCCTGCATTGGTGGTGCAATGGTGGCATAAGTACTCTCAATTGCTTTACCACCTTGTTACTAGTGCTTTTCACAAGAAAAGCTTGCTCCAATACTTAGAGCATGTATATAATATGTACCTAGAAGTAATTTTCTAACTTTCTAAAAAGTTCTTTAAACTTTGCAAAAGTTGTTACAAAGTTCTGAAAAGTTTTCTTCTTTTCACTCGAAAGTTAGCTCTGTTAACCTACTAACTTTTTTCTCAATTTCCTAAACTTTTTCCCTTTCAATATGTCTTCTGTAGAAGCTACCCCTAGAGTTGTGAAAACAACATATGAGAATCTTAACTTTAAACGTTTGAGGGTTCTCTGTATTGAAAGAAGTTTAGGGATTTGAAAGAACCCCAATAAGGAGTTCCTCTTCAATCGTATCCTCCAAGATGGCCAGGGACTCAGCGCTGGTCCAGATCAGACAGAGGAGGGGTGGAGGAAGATTCCAACCAAGCAGGCTAAGAGGAGCAGACTGACAATCCTTAGGAGGGTCCTTCCACTGATTTATCTGTTAACAGACCCCTGAACAACTGGAAGTGGGAAGGGTTCACACACTAGTAGGGCTCCCTTCACACCTAGAGGCCAGGTCACTAGGGTGGCTCCAGTTAGAGCTAGATCAGCCTCTGCACATTCCCAAGTTACCTCTGTTTCTGAAGCCTCCCACACATCTAACCCTGAGGACCAGTCCCTAGATAGGGAACTCAGAAAGCTGAGGTTAGAGGAGGCCAGACTGAGGTTATTGCAGCAGCATTTGGCCTTAGACAGGGAATCCCTGGCTGCAGAAAAGGTAAGACAGGGTTTTTAGGGTTAGGTCCCCATGGTGGCAGCAGCAGTTTCAGAAATTCAAATGTTAGGGAACCTTCATTTCATTCTAGGAATCTGCATAAAGTTGTCCTTCCTTACAAGGATGGTGGTGGCATATACAAGTGGTTTGCTGCACTTGAGAGGGCCTGTAAAGTTCAGAGCTTCTCTCATGTTCAGTGGGCTGCTATCCTGTGGCTATCCTTCTCTGGTAAAGGGAGAGACAGACTCCTTATTGTCAAAGAGGATGATGCAGATAATTACCAAAGTCTTAAAAGTACACTGTGAAATGATCTGGGCTTAACCACTGAACAATACAGGATAAAGTTCAGAGAGACCAGAAAGGAGTCATTGCAGGATTGGGCAGACTTTGTAGACTGTTCAGTGGAGTCCCTAGAAGGTTGGTTAAATGGCAGTAAGGTGACTGACTATGAAAGCCTGTGTAACTTAATTCTGAGAGAGCATGTATTGAATGATTGTGTGTCTGACTTGTTGCATCAGTATCTTGTGGACTCAGATCTGACCTCTCCCCAAGAACTGGGAAAGAAGGCAGAAAAATGGGTCAGAACAAGGGTGAACAGAAAGGTTCATACAGGGGGTGACAAGGACAGCAAGAAGAAGGATTGTAAGTCACATAACAAGGTGAGGACAAAGATAAAAAATCATCAGAGTCTTCATGAGGCCCACACAAGTCCTCTGGGGTGGCAGGTCCAAGTCCTCTGGGGTGGCAGGTCCAAGTCCTCTTCTCACAATAACAAGAAACCTTGGTGTTATATGTGTAAAGCCAAAGGCCATTGGGCAACTGATCCTCATTGTCCAAAAAGAAACATCAAGCCTTCCACCACCACAACCCCAACGGCAACCACTAGTGTCCCTAGTAATAGCAGTGGTGGTGGTAAGAGCACTACTAATAGCCAGTCAAAGGGTGTAGCTGGGCTCACCATTGGTAATGTAGTTGGGGTTCATCTAGTTAGGGAGATCACTGAAGCTGTTTTAGTCTCTGATGGTGGCATGGACCTAGCCACTTTAGATGATTGTCCCCTTAATATGGATAAGTACAAGCAGCTATCCCTGATTAATGGTGTTCAGGTTTGAGACACTGGTGCCATTGTCACAATGGTGATGGCCAAACTGGTTGCCCCTGAGCAGCACCTACTAGCTTACCAGTACCAAGTGACAGATGCCAGTAGCAACACTGTTAGCCACCCCATGGCTGTTGTGAATCTCAACTGGGGGGAGGGGGGTTACTGGTCCAAAGAAAGTTGTGGTAGCCACTGATTTACCTGTAGAGTGTATGCTAGGCAATGATTTGGAGACTTCAGCTTGGGCTGAAGTGGAGTTGGAGGCCCAGGGCCCATGCAGCAATGCTGGGCATTCCTGGGCACATCTGTGCTCCTACCAGGGCTCAGGCCAAGATGCAAAGAGAACAGGGAAACTTGGATCCTAGAATAATGGACCAAGTGCTCCCATCAACTAGGGGTAAGAAGGACAAATCCTTGCCCACTATCCCTCTCTCCACAGATGATTCCCCTTTTGAGGAAGGCAAATGCTCTCCCTGTGCAAAACCTACACCAGAGGAGCTGGAAGCTGATACAGCTGAGCTTTTGGGTGCAGGGTAGCCTGCCAGGGAAGAGCTGAGTGTGGCACAGCAAGCCTGTCCCACATTGGAGGGCTGCAGAGAGCAAGCTGTCAAACAGAATGGGGATGTCAATGACAGCCACAGAGTTTACTGGGAGAATAATATCCTCTATAGTGAAGCAAGGGACCCTAAACCTGGTGCCACCAGGAGACTGGTCATCCCCCCTCAGTACAGGGAATTCCTCCTAACTCTTGCTCGTGACATTCCCTCTGCTTGGCATTTGGGTCAGAGTAAAACATGGGACAGACTTGTTCCACATTATCACTGGCCACATATGTCAGAAGACACAAAGAAGTTTTGTCGCTCCTGTGTCACCTGCCAGGCCAGTGGCAAGACTGGTGGCACTGCCAGTGGTTGGGATGCCCTTTGAAAGGGTAGGGGTTGATATTGTTGGCCCTCTTGACCCTCCAACAGCTTCTGGCATTAGATTCATCCTTGTGGTGGTGGACCATGCCACAAGGTACCCAGAAGCTATCCCCTTTAGGACCACTACAGCACCTGCAGTGGCAAAAGCCCTCCTGGGAATCTTTTCCAGGGTGGGCTTCCCTAAGGAGGCTGTATCAGACAGAGGTAGTAACTTCATGTCTGCATACCTCTAGGCAATGTGGAAGGAGTGTGGTGTTACCTACAAGTTCACCGCCACTTATCATCCACAAACTAATGGATTGGTTGAGAGGTTCAATAAGGCTCTGAACGGCATGATCATGAGACTCTCTGAAAAACTCAGACGGAGATGGGACGTCCTCTTGCCATGCCCCCTTTTCACCTACAGGAAGGATAGCCCAAAAAGGAGTGGGCTACAGCCCCTTTGAACTCCTATTTGGTCACCCTGTTAGGGGTCCCCTTGTTCTTGTTAAGGAGGGTTGAGAACAACCTTCATAATCTCCAAAGCAAGACATTGAGGACTATGTACTTAACCTAAAAAGTAGAATGGCAGAGTACATGAAAAAGGCCACTAAAACCCTTCAGGCTACCAAGAGCTCCTCAAGCAATGGCATGAACAGAAGGCTGTCCTGACAGAGCACCACCCAGGACAGAAGGTGTGGGTATTGGAGCCTGTGGCCCCAAGAGCACTTCAGGACAAATGGAGTGGACCCCATCTCATTGTTGAAAAGAAAGTTGAGGTCACCTACCTGGTGGACCTGGGCATTGTCACAAGCCCCCTTAGGGTGCTTCATGTCAATTGCCTCAAATCTTACTATGATAGGGCTGACTTAACCCTGCTCATGGCCACAGAAGAGGGGCAGGAGGAAGAGAGTGAACCTCTCCCTGACCTCTTCTCCAGCACTGAAGCTGATAGCTTAGTGGAAGAAGTGGTTCTTGCAGACTGCCTTACTGCTGAGCAGAAGGAAGATTTTAGAAATCTCCTAGGTCAGTTTTCTGAACTCTTCTCACTTACACCTTGTACAGTTACTTGATATGAACATACAATTGACACTGGAGACAGTTTACCTGTCAAAAGTAAAATTTACAGGCAACCTGACCATGTCAGAGATTACATAAAAACATAGGTTCAGAAAATATTGGATCTAGGAGGTATTGAGGCGTCTGATAGCCCATGGGCCTGCCCAGTGATGCTTGTCCTCAAACCACATAGCAAAGATGGAAAGAGAGAAATGTGGTCTTGTGTGGACTATAGGGGTCTTAATACTGTAAGCAAAATTGATTCACAATTTGACCACATACCCAGGGCAGATGAGCTAATAAATACACTGGCATCTGCCAAAGTATCTAAGCACCTTTGATTTGACTGCAGGGTACTAACAGATCAAATTGCCAGAGGATGCTAAAGCAAAAACTGCATTTTCTACCTTAGGAGGGAATTATCAATTCACTGTTATGCCCTTTGGTTTGAAAAATGCACCTGCCACTTTTCAGATGCTGGTGAATAAACTCCTCCAAGGTTTGGAAGCTTTCAGTTCAGCATACTTAGATGATGTTGCTGTATTTAGCTCCACCTGGGATGACCACCTGGTCCACCTATGGAAAGTTTTGGAGGCCCTGCAAAAGGCAGGCCTAACTATCAAGGCTTCAAAGTGCCAGATAGGGCAGGGGAAAGTGGTTTATATGGGCCACCTAGTAGGTGGAGAACAGATTGAACCACTACAGGGGAAGATTCAGACCATTATGGACTGGGCTCCCCCTACTACACAGACCCAGTTCAGAGCCTTCTTAGGTCTCACTGGGTATTACAGGACGTTCATATAGAACTATGGCTCCATTGTTGCCCCTCTTAATCACCTCACCAGTAAGAAAACACCTAAAAGGGTATTGTGGACAGCTAGCTGTCAGAAGCTTTTGAGGAGCTAAAGCAGGCAATGTACTCTGCACCTGTCTTGAAGAGTCCAAACTACTCTAAAAAAATTGTTGTCCCAACAGAGGCTTCTGAAGTAGGGGTAGGGGCTGTACTATCACAACTTAACTCAGAGGGCCAGGATCAATCTGCTGCTTTCATTAGCAGGAGCTTGACCCCTAGAGAAAAGCATTGGTCTGCCATAGAGAGGGAGGCCTTTGTTGTGGTCTGGGCTTTGAAGAAGCTGAGACCCTACTTGTTTGCGACTCACTTAACTTTTCAAGCAGACCACAAACCTCTATTATGGCTTAAACAAATGAAAGGTGAAAATCCTAAATTGTTGAGGTGGTCCATTTCCCTACAGAGTATGGACGTTACAGTGGAACATAGACCTATGAGTACCCACTCCAATGCAGATGGACTCTCCAGATATTTCCACTTAGACAACGAAGACTCATCTGGGCAAGATTAGCCTTATTGTCCCTTGTTTGGGGGGGGTTGTGTAGAAAAGTACCACTTTCTTGGCATGTTACCCCCATTTTTACCTGTACGTTAGTATGTTTTTGCCTGTCTCACTGGGATCCTGCTGGCCAGGACTCCAGTGCTCATACTTTATGGCCTAACATGTATGGTGTGTATAGAGTTTGACTGTGTCACTGAGGCTCTGCTAATCAGAACCTCAGTGCTTATGCTCTCTCTGCTGTTTTTAAATTTGTCTCTATAGGCTAGTGACTTTGTTTACCAATTTCAATTGGCACACTGAACCCCCCTTATAAGTCCCTAGTTTATGGTACCTAGGTACGCAGGGCATTGGGGTTCCAGGGGACCCTTATGGGCTGCAGCATTTCTTTTGCCACCCATAAGGGGCTCAGACAAACCCTTCCACAGCCCTCCCATTGTAGCCTGCGTGAAATAGTGTACATACTATTTCACAGCCATTTTCACTGCACTTAAGTAACTTGTAAGTCACCTATATGACTAACCTTCACTTCCTGAAGGTATGGGGCAAAGTTACTAAGTGTGAGGGCACCCTTGCCCTAGCGAAGGTGCCCCCACATAGTTCAGGGCCAATTCCAGTGACTTCATGAGTGCGGGGACGTCATTACACACGTGCACTACATACAGGTCAATACCTATATGCAGCTTCACAATGGTAACTCTGAATATGGCCATATAAGGTGCCTAAGATCATGGAATTGTCCCCCCATTCCAAATATGGTATTGGGGAGCCAATTCTCTGCATCCTGGGGGCTCCACTATGGACCCCAAGTACTGCCAACCCAGCTCTCTGAGGCTTGCACTACAACTACAGCTGCTGCCACTTCACAGACAGGGTTCTGCCCTCACGGGGTCTGGGCAGCCCAGTTCCAGAAAGGCAGAATAAAACATTTCCTCTGAGAGCAGGGTTTTACACCCTCTCCTTTTGGAAATAGGTGTAACATGCTGGGGAGGGGTAGCCTCCTTGCATAAGCCAGTCTACACCGGTTCAGGGACCCCCTGTCCCTTCTCTGGTGTGAAACTGGACAAAGGAAAATGGAGTGACCACTCCCCTGTCCATCACCACCTAGGGGTAATGCCCAGAGCTCCTCCAGTGTGTCCCAGACTTTAGCCATCTTACTTTGCAAGGTGTGGGAGCACTCTGGAGGGTTCTGAGTGGCCAGTGTCAGCAGGTGGCATCAGGGACTCCTCCAGATAGGCCCTTAACTGACAAGGTAGCCAAACTCCCTCTCAGGGCTATTTAGGGTCTCTCCTGTATGTTCTCTTCAGATTCTATGTGCAAGTTTCCAGCAGGATTCCTCTGCAACTACTACTTCATCCTCTGACCTCAGATCAAATGCAGCCTGCTCCAGGAACTGCTGTAACAGCAACAAAGTATCCAGAAGGGCTACTTTTCCTCTGCAACTTCAGCCCCAGCCAGCAACTGCAACAGTTTCCACGGATTGCACGCTCTTAGGACTCCCTGTCTTCACCCTGCACCAGAAAGACTGAAGAAATCTCTTGTGGGGTGAAGGAGTCACTCCCCTGCTCACACAGGCACCTTCTAAGTCGACGACCGGTTCACTTGGACTCCTCTCCTGGCAACGAGCATGCTCCTTGGAACACAGAGGGTGGACCCCATTGACACAGACTGTCCTGAGGTCCAGCTGTCACAATTTGGAAGAGGTAAGACCTTGCTTTCCCCCAGAGCAATAGTACCCCTGTGCACTGCGTCTTCTTCACCTCCTGAGGCCTCTGTGCACTATTTGCAAAACTTCCTTTATGAGCAGCCTGGCCCAGGTCCCAGCACTCTATGCTGTGACGCTCAACTCCGGTGGCGTGGGACCTTCCTTTGTAGTGCTGCACCAACTGCATTTTCACCTTCTTTGTCCCGGTGTCCTGGGACTCCTGTGGGTGCTAACTGGTGGTCTGAGGGCTCTCTGAAGTGCTGAGAGCCCCCTCTTACTCCTCACACAGAGTTGAGGCCCCCAGGTCCCTCCGGGGTCCAGATATTACCTAGTTGATGCAAAACACGATTTTGCTGGAACCAAGGCTTGTTGGAGGAATCCAGCTCCAAAATTCACCTGCATCCAACTTCACGACGTGGGACATACATTGCATCACACAGGAACCCACTGACATCTTCCTGGGGTGCATTTGTGCAGTCTTCGTCCAACCAGGGACTCTTCTTTTGTATCCTCTTCTAGGTTGGCAGGGGCCCCTGTCCTTCCTAGAACTTATTTCGACTTCTGGACTTGGTCTCCTTCCTTTGTGGGTATTCAGGTCCAGGAATCCACCATTTGTTGTTTGTAGCCCTGACCTTCACAAATTGGCTTGATGTATTGAACCCTTATCTAAAATTCACTATGACCATGGGTGGCACAGAGCTACCCTTTCTAGATCTGCTCATTTATGAGAGGAATGGAGCACGGGGGCGTGGCCAAGCCATTAAACATGGCAGACGCGAGCTTCTAGAGCTCTGCGGAGCATCAAGATAATTCGCCTTAATTGGGGTGAGTGGGGGGCGTGCAGCTCCCCAGCAACTCGAATCGGAGCCTGGGAGGCTCAGGGACCCGAGTGAGCCGAGAGTGGACCCCACGGCGTACTGCGGCCGCGGGGTTGCGTTGCGGCCTGGAAGGCCGCCCCGGAAGTTGGTGCCCCGGGACGTGGCACTTGGGGAGCGGGGAGGTGTGTAAGAGAAGAGGCGGCTTTGTGACCGCACGGGCCGCGTTCGAGTCCTGGGCCGCGGGACAGGGCGGCCCGGAGGTGAGAGGCGGCCAGCGCTGGCGGGGCTGGCGCGACCACGCACGCAGTGCTTGAAAGCTGGGTCACAGAGCTTGGCGGCTGGGACGGAGGAGGCAGCCGGAACGGCCTGAGCTGTGTGCCAAGGTTGGAGCCCCTCCGGTCCTCCCCCCCGGCCGCAAACCACGCAGAAGAACCAGGTGGCAGGACGGGGCAGCCTAAAAGAAACAAGTGCCCTGCAACAAAGGTGCCATGCAGTACCCACATTGGAGGATCAGGCCATGAAGCAGAGCTGCCCAAAAAGTGAAGGCAATTAAAGCTGCCCTGGTTAAATTCCAAGCCTGAAGACCCCTTTTTGGCAGCTGGTGAGCCTGGCCTCGGGAGGGGAGGCGACGCCCCCTGACGACAAACAAGAAGGCGAGCATGCGGCTCGCGCAGGCCCCATATTGGGACTGGGTGTGGGCTGGAGCGGTACCCCTGAGCCCTCTGAGAACTGGGGGAGACAAGTGGCCCCTTCCCCTGCAGCTCGCCACAGCCTTGAATAGGAGAAGGTCTCCCCCATGGCGCCTGGCATTCCGGATGGAGAGGCGAGGGGAACGCGGCTGAGTGGTAGAAGATCTGGGCCTCCTTTGAACCCGTGGGAATCACTTGACCTGTATCCATGTTGATACTAAATGCATCTGCTCTATTGAGAGCACGCAACACTGCAAAGCACCCCAATGGCGAATAATTAGGTGCCGGGGGACCGAGCGGAGAGAACCACCTGGCTGGGCTGCTCGTGCTGTCGTGGAGGGGCTGCTCTCTACCCCCGGACAAGCGAGCCCAGCCTCCCGCTGGACACCTCGGGCGCCTGGTGAGCAGGGACTGCACTAAAGAACGCAGTGCAAACTAGCGGTCAGGAGCACGCGGAGTGCTGCATCGGAGGTGTTACAAGCTGCTCCCCCCCTCTACTGGGCTAGCCACCAGAGGAGAACTATAACGCGTACCGAATGAGAGCATTGGAGGCATGACTTGGAGCGGAACTGCGCGAACCCGGTGGTGAGCTACCTACCCCATCCCTCCCACTGACCCAGTTGAGACCAGACTGGAACACGACGCACATACCGCATCTGACAAAACGGTGGTCAACGACCCGAGACTGAGCAGAACCCCTCCCCCCCAAAAAAAACTGGAACATGGCCGGAACAGGACGCTTACACTCTAGCACAGGAACTGGGAAAACACAAGACTCATTAATTCAAGACAGCCAAAATCTAGACGCAGCACTCGCAGTGGTGGAGCGCATTGGAGACTCACTGGAACGTGCCCGCACGTCGTTGGAAGCCAAAATAGATAAAGTGGCGAGCGACCTCATCCTACTCCACGCAGACCACTGCAAGCTCACAGATAAAACCAAGAGGATTGAGGCCACAGTAAACGAACTATCGCCCGTGACCGCCCAATTGAAAACTGGAATGGAGGACATACAGGCCAGGGTGACAGAACTGGAACGCCGAGTCGAAGACGCAGAGGACCGCTCCAGAAGAAATAACATCCGGGTAGTGAATCTACCAGAAGGTGCTGAAGACCGAGACCCAATGGCCTACTCGGAGAACTGGCTGCGGGGGTTGGTACCGGAAGGCGAACTTACTCCCTTCTTCTCTGTGGAATGTGCACATTGCATCCCGGTTCGATCGAGGCCACCGGGCAGTGCCCTGCGTCCATTCATCATTCGGCTGCTTCACTACGCAGACAGGGGCATTATACTGAGAACAGTGAGGGCCAGTCCGCCTCCCCAAGTTCACAACGTGCAGATCATGTTATTTCCTGACTATACCTTAGCGGTACAAAGAGATAGAGCCTCTTACCTGCCTTTGAAACATGAGCTATGTTCCCTAGGCTTAACCTACTCTCTGCTATTCCCCGCCAAACTACGAGTTGTGACAGAAGATAAAACACATGTCTTCTCCACTCCAGAGGCAGCATGGGAATGGCTTGAAACATCTGGACTATCCTCTGGTGGCGCACCAGAACGAGCAGGACCGACGCCTCGGCCCGGGCTCAGCCGCACCAGAAGGGACTGGAGGAGAAACACGATTCACGCCGAATCAACGAAATACGCTCCAGATCTGGAACAACTAATCCAGGGAAGCGATTCAAACAGCTGCAACGATCAATGCGTCGCCCCTGCTCTCGGGATCAGACACAGAACTCTCACAGCTGACCAGTGACCGCCCTCTCACACCGGATCAACTATTGGAATCGGACCGGACTGGAGGGCCCTCTGTGACGCCGGCCACTGCAGACAAACTTTTTTAAGGGAACCTTGAACAATGCCTGGAGACCACGCACAGCGGGAGCCACCAAGCCAATGATGGTTGCATGGATTGACTTGAGAGATGAGAGGGCAATGTTCCTGACCGCTGAACATTTACAATGGCCAACCATCAACCAGGTACACTCCAGGTGACCTGGCCACCACTCCCGGACGCTACACTCTCCTAAGACCAGGGTATATGGAGCTCCCCCTATGTTCCCCTCTATCTCCCTTTTCTTTTATCTGCCACAACCGGACAAGAAAAGGCCCATATCTGAAGTACTCCCCCCCTTTTGTGAACTTGGCCTACCCCCAAGCTCCTACCAGTAGAGACACATAGGGGTCATTCTGACCCCGGCGGTCCGAGACCGCCGGGGCCAGGGTCGGCGGGAGCACCGCCGACAGACCGGCGGTGCCCCGCAGGGCATTCTGACCGCGGCGGTTCGGCCGCGGTAAGATGCGGAAAACCGGCGGGCTCCCGCCGGTTTTCCGCTGCCCTTGGAATCCCCCATGGCGGCGCAGCTTGCTGCGCCGCCATGGGGGATTCTGACACCCCCTACCGCCATCCTGTTCCTGGCGGTTCGCCCGCCAGGAACAGGATGGCAGTAGGGGGTGCCGCGGGGCCCCTGGGGGCCCCTGCAGTGCCCATGCCAATGACATGGGCACTGCAGGGGCCCCCGTAAGAGGGCCCCACTGTGTATTTCAGTGTCTGCAATGCAGACACTGAAATACGCGACGGGTGCAAACTGCACCCGTCGCACATACCCACTCCGCCGGCTCCATTCGGAGCCGGCTTCCTCGTGGGGAGGGGTTTCCCGCTGGGCTGGCGGGCGGCCTTCTGGCGGTCGCCCGCCAGCCCAGCGGGAAAGCCTGAATGGCCTCCGCGGTCTTTCGACCGCGGAGCGGCCATATGGCAGTTCCCGCGAGGCGGTGCCTCACTCGGAATCAGGCCCATAATGTATGGATGTGTGTTAACACGTTATCGGTTTTGTTGTTGTGTTTTGGCGGTGACCTGTTATCTATCTGCTCTGATGGCATTAGTTATGTTTTGTTCCTACCGGCCAACACTTGCCGAATCCTTGTCCTTCATTGGGGAAGGGAAAAATAATGATGAGATACTGCACGGAGGGACGGGGCGGGGAGACATGCAGGACAGTCCAAAGCTTCCAATATGGCCACATACACAGCAATCACCTGGAATGTAAGAGATATTCACACCCCCAAGTGGCGATATGCTATTTACTCCTACCTCAAACGTCACTAGATCCACATAGCACTCCTACAGGAGACACACATAGCGAGTCCCAAGAACCCCCGACTGCGCCAGCGCTGGAGAGGACAATTATACGCGACAGGACACTCAGCATATGCTAAAGGTGCGCTAATTTGGATTAGAGCTGGTACCCCCTTTGCGGCGGAAGTACAGGTCATAGATCCACAAGGTAGATTTGTGCTAGTTAAGGGAAAACTAGCAGGGCACATGGTTGTATTGGGCTCTACATATGCCCCAAACACAGACCAAACTGCCTTTCTATATAGTCTTTCTCACCAACTGGCGGGTTGGAGTGGCCTTCCGTGGCTGCTTGGGGGAACTATAATAGTGTACTTGACGTGGAGTTGGATCGCTCCTTTACCCCGCTGCCTACCTCACCGGTGGTAGCAGCCTCGAAGGGCCTGGTAAACTGGATCCAACAATGGCAACTAGTAGATGTGTGGAGGCAAAGACACAGGACAGACAGGGTTTACTGCTTTTACTCTGCTCCACACTCCCTGCATGTACGTCTTGATAGAATACTTTGCACCACGAGTTTCGCCCCGGTGGTGGTGAACTCGGAGTATCTAGGACACACACAGTCTGACCATAACCGCCTGATTGCGCGACTGTGCTGGGGATACCCCGCCCAGCTATTCCCACATGGAAGTTGAGACCGGAGCTGCTGGAAGATGCTGCTTTTCGAGCATCATCGAGCGCTGTAATCCCAGAATTATTTTAACAAAATGACGGCACGGCCTCGTCGGGCTTGATAGAGTGGGAGGCATTCAAGGTTTTCATACGAGGGCATGGTCTGGGGGGCCAGTGCAGCCTGTGCCACTCCGTTGAATGAGAACTGACTAGAGTAGAGCAGGACCTGTTACAACCAGAGAGGGAAGCAATTAACAATCAGCCAGATGACTCGAGACTATCAGTAATACGCGCCGAACATCTGTCACTACTAGAGCGCCTGCGATGCTTAAATTACACTGCACACTCCGCAAGAACCCATGCATCTGCCGATAAGGCAGGCAAGCTCCTAGCTTGGCTGATTTGAACGGGACCGTGAGAGGAAACCAATAGTGGAAATCCTCTCACAAGCGGGGGAACCAATATACACACCCCGGGAGATACAAACCGAGTTCGCGAGACACTACGAGGCACTCTACGCCTCAAGGTCAACTATAGGAGGCGATTCCGGCATGGAACTTCTTGCCGGAGTAGAGCTCCCACATTTAGAAGACAAACAGTTTGAGGCGCTTGAGGCAGCCCTCGACCTTGAGGAGATTAGATCTAGTATCCGTGAGCTTGCGTCCGGCAAAACGCCAGGCCCAGATGGACTCCCAGTTGACTTTTATAATGCCTTTGCAGTGCAACTGGCGCACAAATTGCTCAATCTTTATGAGACAGCTGAACGGGTCTGATACACCCGGACCAAAAAGGGTTTGTTCCGGCTAGAGACACCTCCCACAACATCAGAAGGTTGTTCCGAGTCATGCAATATGCGAAACGTGATTGGCCACAAGCGGGCTGCCTCGTTTTAGACCTGGAAATGGCCTTCGACTCCTTGGATTGGCCATATCTGTTCAGAGTGCTCCGACAGTTCGGTATAGGTCCATACTTCACTCGCCTAACTAAACTACTATACACTAGACCACTGGTCCGGGTGAGGTTGGGATCCGAGATATCGGAACCAATCCGGGTGTGCAGGGGCATGAGATAGGGTTGTCCTCTCTCACCATTGTTGTTCTCACTTGCTATGGAACCCTTAGGAGCGGCCTTGCATAAAGAAGGGAGTAACTGGGGTATCCCATTAGGGGACGGTATCCACATAGTCTCACTGTACGTCGACGACCTTCTCCTACACTTCTGAGACGTCACGCGAGTCCCCCCTGAAGCCAGCTCACTTCTACAACACTTTGCGCTAACATCTGGTCTGAGGGCCAATTGGTCTAAATCCTGCCTCTTTCCCTTTGAACCAGGACTCTCGGACCCGGGGCTTGTTCTTGCGGGAAACTCTGTTCCATGGCAACCTCACACATTTAGATACCTGGTTGTCCGAATCTATCACCGCGAGGAAGACATATTTGAAGGCAACCTTGAATTCTTTAGATAACGAATGCAAGAGCTCACCAGAGTTCCTCTGCATCTCCCTCGTCACCTTCTACCAAAGGATTGACCGCTGACTGCTCAGGACGCCTGCAAAACCGCAACAAAGTAGCAAGACGACTACTAGCAACCTTGTATCGCCTCATCCTGCTGGCTTTCTTGACTGTTTCCAGATGGTGCATGCTCTGGGGGTAGCCTTGCCTCCCCACGCTAGACTGCATTGCTGGGTACCCTTTGATTTGCAGCTGCTCCGGCTCCTGTGCACTGTTCCAGGATTTTCTTTGTGCACAGCCAAGCCTGGGTCCCCGCACTCCTTCCTGCAGTGCACAACCTTCTGAGTTGTCCTCCGGCGTCGTGGGACTCTCTTTTGTGACTTCAGATGGACTCCGGTTCATTTTTCTTCCAAGTGCCTGTTCAGGTACTTTTGCTGCCTGCTTCTGTGAGGGCTCCCTGAGTTGCTGGGAGCCCCCTCTGTCTCTTCCTCCAAGTGGCGACATCATGGTCCCTCCTGGGCCACAGTAGCACCCAAAAACCTCTACCGCGACCCTTGCAGCTAGGAAGGCTTATTTGCGGTCTTTCTGCGTGGGAACACCTCTGCAAGCTTGTAGGAAAGTACCATCTTGCCTGGCATGTTACCCCCATTTTTCACTGTATATATGTTGTTTTAGTTGTATGTGTCACTGGGACCCTGGTAACCCAGGGCCCCAGTGCTCATAAGTGTGCCTGAATGTGTTACCTGTGTAGTGACTAACTGTCTCACTGAGGCTCTGCTAATCAGAACCTCAGTGGTTATGGTCTCTCATTTCTTTCCAAATTGTCACTGACAGGCTAGTGACCATTTTTACCAATTTACATTGGCTTACTGGAACACCCTTATAATTCCCTAGTATATGGTACTGAGGTACCCAGGGTATTGGGGTTCCAGGAGATCCCTATGGGCTGCAGCATTTCTTTTGCCACCCATAGGGAGCTCTGACAATTCTTACACAGGCCTGCCACTGCAGCCTGAGTGAAATAACGTCCACGTTATTTCACAGCCATTTTACACTGCACTTAAGTAACTTATAAGTCACCTATATGTCTAACCTTTACCTGGTAAAGGTTAGGTGCAAAGTTACTTAGTGTGAGGGCACCCTGGCACTAGCCAAGGTGCCCCCACATTGTTCAGAGCCAATTCCCTGAACTTTGTGAGTGCGGGGACACCATTACACGCGTGCACTACATATAGGTCACTACCTATATGTAGCTTCACAATGGTAACTCCGAATATGGCCATGTAACATGTCTATGATCATGGAATTGCCCCCTCTATGCCATCCTGGCATAGTTGGCACAATCCCATGATCCCAGTGGTCTGTAGCACAGACCCTGGTACTGCCAAACTGCCCTTCCTGGGGTTTCTCTGCAGCTGCTGCTGCTGCCAACCCCTCAGACAGGCATCTGCCCTCCTGGGGTCCAGCCAGGCCTGGCCCAGGATGGCAGAACAAAGAACTCCCCCAGCCTCTGGAAATGCTTTCTTGGGCACAGATTTGCCCAATTCTGCATAAGCCAGTCTACACCGGTTCAGGGACCCCTTAGCCCCTGCTCTGGCGCGAAACTGGACAAAGGAAAGGGGAGTGACCACTCCCCTGACCTGCACCTCCCCTGGGAGGTGTCCAGAGCTCCTCCAGTGTGCTCCAGACCTCTGCCATCTTGGAAACAGAGGTGCTGCTGGCACACTGGACTGCTCTGAGTGGCCAGTGCCACCAGGTGACGTCAGAGACTCCTGCTGATAGGCTCCTTCAGGTGTTAGTAGCCTATCCTCTCTCCTAGGTAGCCAAACCCTCTTTTCTGGCTATTTAGGGTCTCTGTCTCTGGGGAAACTTCAGATAACGAATGCAAGAGCTCATCCGAGTTCCTCTGCATCTCTCTCTTCACCTTCTGATAAGGAATCCACTGCTGTCCGCGCTGGAAGCCTGGAAACCTGCAACATAGTAGCAAAGACGACTACTGCAACTCTGTAACGCTGATCCTGCCGCCTTCTCGACTGTTTTCCTGCTTGTGCATGCTGTGGGGGTAGCCTGCCTCCTTTCTGCACCAGAAGCTCCGAAGAAATCTCCCGTGGGTCGACGGAATCTTCCCCCTGCAACCGCAGGCACCAAAAAGCTGCATTACCGGTCCCTTGGGTCTCCTCTCAGCACGACGAGCGAGGTCCCTCGAATCCAGCAACTCTGTCCAAGTGACCTCCACAGTCCAGTGACTCTTCAGCCCAAGTTTGGTGGAGGTAAGTCCTTGCCTCACCTCGCTGGGCTGCATTACTGGGAACCGCGACTTTGCAGCTACTCCGGCCCCTGTGCACTTCCGGCGGAAATCCTTTGTGCACAGCCAAGCCTGAGTCCACGGCACTCTAACCTGCATTGCACGACTTTCTAAGTTTGTCTCCGGCGACGTGGGACTCCTTTGTGCAACTTCGGCGAGCACCGTTTCACGCATCCTCGTAGTGCCTGTTTCTGGCACTTCTCCGGGTGCTACCTGCTTCAGTGAGGGCTCTTTGTCTTGCTCGATGTCCCCTCTCTCTTCAGGTCCAATTTGCGACCTCCTGGTCCCTCCTGGGCCCCAGCAGCGTCCAAAAACGCAAAACGCACGATTTGCAGCTAGCAAGGCGTGTTGGCGTTCTTTCGGCAGGAAAACGCTTCTGCACAACTCTCCACGGCAAGACGGATCCGTCCACCAAAGGGGAAGTCTCTAGCCCTTTTCTTTCCTGCAGAAACCTCAGCTTCTTCTGTCCAGTAGAAGCTTCTTTGCACCCGCAGCTGGCATTTCCTGGGCATCTGCCCATCTCCGACTTGCTTGTGACTTTTGGACTTGGTCCCCTTGTTCCACAGGTACCCTAGATTGGAAATCCATAGTTGTTGCATTGCTGGTTTGTGTCCTTCC
This sequence comes from Pleurodeles waltl, assembly GCF_031143425.1. NCBI lineage: Eukaryota > Metazoa > Chordata > Amphibia > Caudata > Salamandridae > Pleurodeles > Pleurodeles waltl. The sequence goes on from NC_090448.1 coordinate 577,663,338, forward strand.
TGCATTATTCCTCTAACACGACTACTTTGTCCTTAGGGGAACTTTAGTGCACTTTGCACTCACTTTTCAGGGTCTTGGGGAGGGTTATTTTTCTAACTCTCACTATTTTCTAATAGTCCCAGCGACCCTCTACAAGGTCACATAGGTTTGGGGTCCATTCGTGGTTCGCATTCCACTTTTGGAGTATATGGTTTGTGTTGCCCCTATCCCTATGTTTCCCCATTGCATCCTATTGTAACTATACATTGTTTGCACTGTTTTCTAAGACTAGACTGCATATTTTTGCTATTGTGTATATATATCTTGTGTATATTTCCTATCCTCTCACTGAGGGTACACTCTAAGATACTTTGGCATATTGTCATAAAAATAAAGTACCTTTATTTTTAGTATAACTGTGTATTGTGTTTTCTTATGATATAGTGCATATGACACTAAGTGGTACTGTAGTAGCTTCACACGTCTCCTAGTTCAGCCTAAGCTGCTCTGCTAAGCTACCATTATCTATCAGCCTAAGCTGCTAGACACCCTATACACTAATAAGGGATAACTGGGCCTGGTGCAAGGTGCAAGTACCCCTTGGTACTCACTACAAGCCAGTCCAGCCTCCTACATTGGTTGTGCAGTGGTGGGATAAGTGCTTGAGACTGCTTACCACTCTTGTCATTGTACTTTTCATAAGAGAAAAATATACAAAACAAGGTCAGTGTATATACACATAGCCAAAAAGTTTTGCATTTCCTCTTTTCACTCTTTTCTAAGTGCTGAAAAGTACTTCTAAACTTTCAAAAAGTTCTTAAAAGTTTAAAAAGTTTTTTTTCTGTCTTTCCAAAAAGTTCTGAAAACTTTTTTCTCTTTTTCTATCACTTTAACTCTCTCTAAAAATGTCTGGCACAGGCCAAAGTGTTGATCTGTCCAAACTTGCATATGACAACCTTAGCTGGAAAAGAGCAAGGAGTCTCTGTATAGAGAGAGGTTTGAGTGTAGGGAAGAATCCTTCCTTGGAACTGTTACTTAACATGCTTAGAGAACAGGATAAGGCCATAGGTGCCCCATCTGTTGAAAAAGTACCTAATAGTTCCCAATCTGATTCAGGGACTCCCCCAGGAAAAGATTCAGGAAAGAAACTTCCTAGCCTGCCCATTACTAGACAATCTAGCATAGATGGTAATGATGATGAGCCACACCAAATAAATAGTGTTGTCTCACATCATAGCAAAAGCATTTATTCTCACCATACTGGTAGTAATGTTTCTGTAAACCAAGCTGTTAGGGTGGCTTCTGTAAGGGACAGGTCTCCTTCTGTTCATTCCCATCATAGCTCTGTTTCTAGAAATGTCCCTCCCACCAACCCTGATGACAGAATGTTAGAGAGGGAACTCAATAAGTTGAGGGTGGAACAAACCAGACTGAAGCTTAAAAAGCAACAGCTGGATTTGGATAGACAGTCTTTTGAATTAGAGAAGGAAAGACAGAAGTTGGGTTTAGATACCCATGGTGGCAGCAGCAGTATTCCCCATAGTCATCCTGCAAAAGAGCATGATTCCAGGAATCTGCACAAGATAGTTCCCCCTTATAAGGAGGGGGATGACATTAACAAGTGGTTTGCTGCACTTGAGAGGGCCTGTGTTGTACAGGATGTCCCTCAAAGGCAGTGGGCTGCTATCCTATGGCTATCATTTAGTTTAAAGGGTAGGGATAGACTCCTTACTGTGAAAGAAAATGATGCTAATAATTTCCAAGTTCTTAAGAATGCACTCCTGGATGGTTATGGCTTAACCACTGAACAGTACAGGATAAAGTTCAGAGAGACCAAAAAGGAGTCTTCACAAGACTGGGTTGATTTCATTGACCATTCAGTGAAGGCCTTGGAGGGGTGGTTACATGGCAGTAAAGTTACTGATTATGACAGCCTGTATAACTTGATCCTGAGAGAGCATATTCTTAATAATTGTGTGTCTGATTTGTTGCACCAGTACTTGGTGGACTCTGATCTGACCTCTCCCCAAGAATTGGGAAAGAAGGCAGACAAATGGGTCAGAACAAGAGTGAACAGAAAAGTTCATACAGGGGGTGACAAAGATGGCAACAAAAAGAAGGATGGTAAGTCTTCTGACAAGGGTGGGGACAAATCTAAAAATGAGTCTTCATCAGGCCCACAAAAACACTCTGGTGGGGGTGGTGGGTCCAAATCCTCCTTTAATCAGAACAAGGAAAAGAAACCATGGTGCTATTTATGTAAAATAAAAGGCCATTGGACAACAGATCCCAGTTGTCCAAAGAAAGGCACCACAGCTCCTACCACTACAACCCCTACTGCTACACCTAGTGTCCCTACTAATAGCAGTGGTGGTGGGAGCAAACCTACTAATAGCCAATCCAAGGGAGTAGCTGGGCTCACTTTTGGTAACTTAGTTGGGGTTGGTCTGATTAGGGAGACCACAGAGGCTACTTTAGTCTCTGAAGGGGCTATTGATTTAGCCACTTTGGTTGCTTGCCCCCATAACTTGGAGAAGTACAATCAACTAACCCTAATAAATGGTGTTGAGGTCCAGGCCTACAGGGACACAGGTGCCAGTGTCACAATGGTGATTGAGAAACTGGTGCACCCTGAACAACACATACTTGGACACCAGTACCAAGTAACCGATGCTCACAACATAACACAAAGCCACCCCATGGCTGTTGTAAATCTCAACTGGGGGGGGTAACTGGTCCAAAGAAAGTTGTGGAAGCTTCAGATTTACCTGTAGACTGTCTATTAGGGAATGATTTGGAGACATCAGCTTGGTCAGATGTGGAGTTGGAGGCCCATGCAGCAATGCTGGGCATCCCAGGGCATATTTTTGCTTTGACAAGGGCTCAGGCCAAAAAGCAAAAAGGACAGGGAAGCTTGGATCCTGGAACAATGGACCAAGTGCTCCCTAAATCTAGGGCTAGTAGAAGCAAACCACTTCCTACTATCCCTCCCTCTACAGTGGATTCTACTTCTGAGGAAGAAGAATTCCCTCCCTGTGCAGAACCTACACCAGAGGAGCTGGAAGCAGACACTGCTGAGCTTTTGGGTGAAGGGGGCCTGCCAGAGAGGAGCTGAGTGTGGCACAGCAAACCTGTCCCACATTAGAGGGTCTCAGACAGCAAGCTGTCAAACAGGCTAATGGGGATGTCAGTGACTCTCACAGAGTTTACTGGGAGGACAACCTCTTGTACACTGAGCATAGGGATCCTAAACCTGGAGCTGCCAGGAGATTAGTGATTCCTCAGGAGTACAGAAAGTTCCTCCTAACACTGGCACATGACATTCCCTTAGCTGGGCATCTAGGACAAATGAAAACTTGGGACAGACTTGTTCCCCTGTTTCATTGGCCTAGAATGTCTGAGGACACAAAGGAATTTTGTAAGTCCTGTGAAACCTGTCAAGCCAGTGGCAAGACAGGTGGCACCCCAAAGGCACCCCTTATCCCACTGCCTGTGGTTGGGGTTCCCTTTGAAAGGGTAGGGGTTGACATAGTTGGCCCCCTTGACCCTCCTACTGCTTCAGGCAATAGGTTTATCTTAGTGGTAGTGGACCATGCCACAAGATATCCTGAAGCTATTCCTTTAAGGACCACTACAGCACCTGCAGTGGCAAAGGCCCTCCTGGGAATATTTTCCAGGGTGGGCTTCCCAAAGGAAGTAGTATCAGACAGAGGAAGCAATTTCATGTCTGCATACTTAAAGGCCATGTGGAAGGAGTGTGGTGTAACTTACAAGTTCACAACACCCTATCATCCACACACAAATGGACTGGTGGAGAGATTTAATAAAACTCTCAAAGGCATGATTATGGGTCTCCCTGAAAAACTCCGCAGGAGATGGGATATCCTTCTACCATGCCTCCTTTTTGCCTACAGGGAGGTACCCCAGAAAGGAGTGGGCTTCAGCCCCTTTGAACTTCTTTTTGGACACCCTGTTAGGGGTCCACTCACACTTGTAAAGGAGGGTTGGGAACAACCTTTAAAAGCTCCTAAGCAGGATATTGTGGATTATGTACTTGGCCTCAGATCAAGGATGGCTGAGTACATGAAAAAGGCCAGTAAAAACCTTCAGGCCAGCCAAGAGCTCCAGAAGCAATGGCATGATCAGAAGGCTGTTTTGGTTCAGTACCAACCAGGGCAGAAAGTGTGGGTCTTGGAGCCTGTGGCCCCAAGAGCACTCCAAGATAAATGGAGTGGTCCCCACACAATTGTTGAAAAGAAGGGAGAAGTCACCTATTTAGTTGACTTAGGCACTGCCAGGAGTCCCCTTAGGGTGCTCCATGTCAACCGCCTGAAACCCTACTATGACAGGGCTGATCTCACCCTGCTCATGGCAACTGATGAGGGACAGGAAGAAGACAGTGATCCTCTACCTGATCTCTTCTCTTCCACAGAACAAGATGCTCTTGTGGAAGGTGTAGTTTTGGCTGATTGTCTTACTGCTGAGCAGAAAGACAATTGCATAAATCTCCTAGATCAATTCTCTGAACTCTTCTCTACTGTGCCAGGTACCACTTCTTGGTGTGAGCACACTATAGATACTGGAGACAGTTTACCTGTCAAAAGTAAGATCTATAGGCAGCCTGACCATGTCAGGGACTGCATAAAGCAAGAGGTCCAGAAAATGTTAGAACTAGGAGTGGTTGAGCACTCTGACAGTCCATGGGCTTCTCCTGTGGTACTGGTACCAAAACCCCATTCCAAAGATGGAAAGAAGGAAATGCGGTTTTGTGTAGACTATAGAGGTCTCAACTTGGTAACCAAAACTGATGCTCACCCTATACCCAGGGCAGATGAGCTCATAGATACACTGGCATCTGCCAAGTATCTAAGCACTTTTGATTTGACTGCAGGGTATTGGCAGATCAAATTGTCAGAAGATGCTAAACCTAAGACTGCATTTTCTACCATTGGAGGACATTACCAGTTTACTGTAATGCCTTTTGGTTTGAAAAATGCACCTGCCACTTTTCAGAGGTTGGTGAACACAGTCCTGCAAGGGCTGGAAGCTTTCAGTGCAGCATATTTGGACGATATAGCTGTCTTTAGCTCCAGCTGGGATGATCACCTGGTCCACCTATGGAAAGTTTTGGAGGCCCTGCAAAAGGCAGGCCTCACTATCAAGGCTTCAAAGTGCCAGATAGGGCAGGGTAAGGTGGTTTATCTGGGACACCTTGTTGGTGGGGAACAGATTGCACCACTTCAGGGAAAAATCCAAACAATTATTGATTGGGTTCCCCCTACCACTCAGACTCAGGTTAGAGCCTTCCTAGGCCTCACTGGGTATTACAGGAGGTTCATTAAGAACTATGGCTCCATTGCAGCCCCTCTTAATGACCTCACATCCAAGAAAATGCCTAAAAAGGTATTATGGACAGCAAACTGTCAGAAAGCTTTTGAGGAGCTGAAGCAGGCCATGTGCTCTGCACCTGTCCTGAAAAGCCCTTGTTACTCTAAAAAATTATATGTCCAAACTGATGCATCTGAATTAGGAGTAGGGGCAGTCCTATCACAACTTAATTCTGAGGGCCAGGATCAACCTGTTGCTTTTATTAGTAGGAGGTTGACACCTAGAGAAAAGCGTTGGTCTGCCATTGAGAGGGAGGCCTTTGCTGTGGTCTGGGCTCTGAAGAAGTTGAGGCCATACCTGTTTGGCACTCACTTCATTGTTCAGACAGACCACAAACCTCTACTTTGGCTAAAACAAATGAAAGGTGAAAACCCTAAATTGTTGAGGTGGTCCATATCCCTACAGGGAATGGACTATACAGTGGAACATAGACCTGGGAGTAGCCACTCCAATGCAGATGGACTCTCCAGATATTTCCACTTAGACAATGAAGACTCATCAGGTCATGGCTAGTCTTATTGTCCTTCGTTTGGGGGGGGGTTGTGTAGGAAAGTACCATCTTGCCTGGCATGTTACCCCCATTTTTCACTGTATATATGTTGTTTTAGTTGTATGTGTCACTGGGACCCTGGTAACCCAGGGCCCCAGTGCTCATAAGTGTGCCTGAATGTGTTACCTGTGTAGTGACTAACTGTCTCACTGAGGCTCTGCTAATCAGAACCTCAGTGGTTATGCTCTCTCATTTCTTTCCAAATTGTCACTGACAGGCTAGTGACCATTTTTACCAATTTACATTGGCTTACTGGAACACCCTTATAATTCCCTAGTATATGGTACTGAGGTACCCAGGGTATTGGGGTTCCAGGAGATCCCTATGGGCTGCAGCATTTCTTTTGCCACCCATAGGGAGCTCTGACAATTCTTACACAGGCCTGCCACTGCAGCCTGAGTGAAATAACGTCCACGTTATTTCACAGCCATTTTACACTGCACTTAAGTAACTTATAAGTCACCTATATGTCTAACCTTTACCTGGTAAAGGTTAGGTGCAAAGTTACTTAGTGTGAGGGCACCCTGGCACTAGCCAAGGTGCCCCCACATTGTTCAGAGCCAATTCCCTGAACTTTGTGAGTGCGGGGACACCATTACACGCGTGCACTACATATAGGTCACTACCTATATGTAGCTTCACAATGGTAACTCCGAATATGGCCATTTAACATGTCTATGATCATGGAATTGCCCCCTCTATGCCATCCTGGCATAGTTGGCACAATCCCATGATCCCAGTGGTCTGTAGCACAGACCCTGGTACTGCCAAACTGCCCTTCCTGGGGTTTCTCTGCAGCTGCTGCTGCTGCCAACCCCTCAGACAGGCATCTGCCCTCCTGGGGTCCAGCCAGGCCTGGCCCAGGATGGCAGAACAAAGAACTTCCTCTGAGAGAGGGTGTGACACCCTCTCCCTTTGGAAAATGGTGTGAAGGCAGGGGAGGAGTAGCCTCCCCCAGCCTCTGGAAATGCTTTCTTGGGCACAGATGTGCCCAATTCTGCATAAGCCAGTCTACACCGGTTCAGGGACCCCTTAGCCCCTTCTCTGGCGAAACTGGACAAAGGAAAGGGGAGTGACCACTCCCCTGACCTGCACCTCCCCTGGGAGGTGTCCAGAGCTCCTCCAGTGTGCTCCAGACCTCTGCCATCTTGGAAACAGAGGTGCTGCTGGCACACTGGACTGCTCTGAGTGGCCAGTGCCACCAGGTGACGTCAGAGACTCCTGCTGATAGGCTCCTTCAGGTGTTAGTAGCCTATCCTCTCTCCTAGGTAGCCAAACCCTCTTTTCTGGCTATTCAGGGTCTCTGTCTCTGGGGAAACTTCAGATAACGAATGCAAGAGCTCATCCGAGTTCCTCTGCATCTCTCTCTTCACCTTCTGATAAGGAATCGACTGCTGACCGCGCTGGAAGCCTGCAAACCTGCAACATAGTAGCAAAGACGACTACTGCAACTCTGTAACGCTGATCCTGCCGCCTTCTCGACTGTTTTCCTGCTTGTGCATGCTGTGGGGGTAGCCTGCCTCCTCTCTGCACCAGAAGCTCCGAAGAAATCTCCCGTGGGTCGACGGAATCTTCCCCCTGCAACCGCAGGCACCAAAAAGCTGCATTACCGGTCCCTTGGGTCTCCTCTCAGCACGACGAGCGAGGTCCCTCGAATCCAGCGACTCTGTCCAAATGACCCCCACAGTCCAGTGACTCTTCAGCCCAAGTTTGGTGGAGGTAAGTCCTTGCCTCACCTCGCTGGGAACCGCGACTTTGCAGCTACTCCGGCCCCTGTGCACTTCCGGCAGAAATCCTTTGTGCACAGCCAAGCCTGGGTCCACGGCACGCTAACCTGCATTGCACGACTTTCTAAGTTGGTCTCCGGCGACGTGGGACTCCTTTGTGCAACTTCGGCGAGCACCATTTCATGCATCCTCGTAGTGCCTGTTTCTGGCACTTCTCCGGGTGCTACCTGCTTCAGTGAGGGCTCTTTGTCTTGCTCGACGTCCCCTCTCTCTTCAGGTCCAATTTGCGACCTCCTGGTCCCTCCTGGGCCCCAGCAGTGTCCAAAAACACCAAACGCACGATTTGCAGCTAGCAAGGCGTGTTGGCGTTCTTTCGGCGGAAAAACGCTTCTGCACGACTCTCCACGGCGAGCTGGATCCGTCCACCAAAGGGAAGGTCTGTAGCCCTTTTCGTTCCTGCAGAAACCTCAGCTTCTTCTGTCCAGTAGAAGCTTCTTTGCACCCGCAGCTGGCATTTCCTGGGCATCTGCCCATCTCCGACTTGCTTGTGACTTTTGGACTTGGTCCCCTTGTTCCACAGGTACCCTAGATTGGAAATCCACAGTTGTTGCATTGCTGGTTTGTGTCTTTCCTGCATTATTCCTCTAACACGACTACTTTGTCCTTAGGGGAACTTTAGTGCACTTTGCACTCACTTTTCAGGGTCTTGGGGAGGGTTATTTTTCTAACTCTCACTATTTTCTAATAGTCCCAGCGACCCTCTACAAGGTCACATAGGTTTGGGGTCCATTCGTGGTTCGCATTCCACTTTTGGAGTTTATGGTTTGTGTTGCCCCTATCCCTATGTTTCCCCATTGCATCCTATTGTAACTGTACATTGTTTGCACTGTTTTCTAAGACTATACTGCATATTTTTGCTATTGTGTATATATATCTTGTGTATATTTCATATCCTCTCACTGAGGGTACACTCTAAGATACTTTGGCATATTGTCATAAAAATAAAGTACCTTTATTTTTAGTATAACTGTGTATTGTGTTTTCTTATGATATTGTGCATATGACACTAAGTGGTACTGTAGTAGCTTCACACGTCTCCTAGTTCAGCCTAAGCTGCTCTGCTAAGCTACCATTATCTATCAGCCTAAGCTGCTAGACACCCTATACACTAATAAGGGATAACTGGGCCTGGTGCAAGGTGCAAGTACCCCTTGGTACTCACTACAAGCCAGTCCAGCCTCCTACAAAGCTTCATCGCGACGTGGGACATCTGTCTTCCAAAGGAGAAGTCCCTAGCTCTTTTTTTTCTTGCAGACCTCCAAGCTTCTTCCAACCGGTCGCAGCTTCCTTGCACCCTCAGCTGGCATTTCCTGGGCTCCTGCCCACTCTCGACACTGTTGCGACGATTGGACTTGGTCCCCTTGTCTTGCAGGTTCTCAGGTCCGGAAATCCACTGTTGTTGCATTGCTGGTGTTTGTTCTTCCTGCAGAATCCCCCTATCACAACTTCTGTGCTCTCTGGGGGTAGTAGGTGCACTTTACACCTACCTTTCAGGGTCTTGGGGTGGGCTATTTTTCTAACCCTCACTGTTTTCTTACAGTCCCAGCAACCCTCTACAAGCTCACATGGTTTTGGGGTCCATTCGTGGTTCGCATTCCACTTTTGGAGTATATGGTTTTTGTTGCCCCTATACCTTTGTGCTCCTATTGCAATCTACTGTAATTTTACACTGCTTGCATTACTTTTCTTGTTATTACTTACCTAATTTTGGTTTGTGTACATATATCTTGTGTATATAACTTATCCTCATACTGAGGGTACTCACTGAGATACTTTTAGTATATTGTCATAAAAAATAAAGTACCTTTATTTTTAGTACTTCTGTGTATTGTGTTTTCTTATGATATTGTGCATATGACACCAGTGGTATAGTAGGAACTTTACATGTCTCCTAGTTCAGCCTAAGCTGCTTTGCCATAGCTACCTTCTATCAGCCTAAGCTGCTAGAAACACCTCTTCTACACTAATAAGGGATAACTGGACCTGGCACAAGGTGTAAGTACCACTGGTACCCACTACAAGCCAGGCCAGCTTCCTACACCACCAGACAAGGGCTGACTGGCAGTCTCTATCCTGAAGCAATACTATCTAGCGGCTCAGCTTCAGTGGATATCCAGATGGCTGGCAGATGCTCAGCTCGTGGACACAGTATCAGAGAGTAGACCTTGGTCACTCCAACAGATACAACACTTATTCCACCCACTCACACAAACGCGTCCCCACAGTAACTCTTTCTTAGGGTAGCCCACAAATGTTTCCGCCGATCACTCCGACTCACAGACTCGATAGTTTCTTTCGCACTGGCCTTGGCATTATTGGGCACACCAAGAGGTACCAGAGTCACGTCAGAATCCGAACTACGCACATGGCACGAAATAGAACTGTACACACTGGGAGATCTCTACGAAGAAACCCAACTGCTCCCCTTCACCAGGCTTCAGGAAATGGGGCTGCCACCTGGCCAGTTTTTACTATACTGCTCCTTGATAGGGGCAATGAGATCCAAATGGGGAGACATCACAGTGGCTCCTCCCACTCACTTGCTGATCCAGTACTTGCAGGTGGTGGGTCGGGGGCATCACCTGATTAGCTGGCTGGCAGATGCTTTGAGATCCCAGACTGCCCTTGAAAACAAAACACTACGTATGGCATGGAAAACAGACAATGGCGATTTGATTGCGCTAGCGCAATGGAGGTCTGCCCTTTCGGGCCACCTTAACGTGCCTCCCAACTCTCGATTTTGCTTAATGCAATATTACATAGTGCACAGAGCCTAATTCCAGCCCGCGTGAACAGATATTTCTCTCACAGAGATGCAGCTTGTCCCCGATGCCGCTAGATCGGAGCAGACTTGCTGCACATGCTGTGGTCCTGTCCTGACTTGGGCTCCTACTGGAGAGCAGTGACTGACAACCTGTCTGATTCTATAACACAACGAATACCTTTTACATGGGAAGCATGCATCCTAGGATTATTCCCCAGAAGCAAGCAGCACAGAGTAGATGTACGCTTCGCAGACTTACGACTCATTGTAGCAAAGCGATTAGTGACCCGCAGATGGAAATTATCGGACCCACCGCCGGTGCAGGCCTGAAGGTGATCTCTCGAGGTATGGGCGGGGCTGAGGGCATGGCGCTGGCGCGAGAGGAAGCCTTGGGGTTGAGACAGTTTTCATTGTCCGACAACTTTGAGGAAATGCTGCTGTGACTGCGTAATATGGGAATATGCCCATCAGAAGAGGAAGTGGAATAACATAAGCGGACGCCCCCCTGATGGGAAAACACAATCCATGGGGGAATTGAATATGAAAAGTTGGCCAGATAGACCTCGACACTGGGAATTAAAGTGACAACATCTACTTGACGTGACGCCTGGCCCAGCCCCTCCGTCAGTAAGCTGATTTGCAACAATGTGAACCCCACCCCGATTGGAAAATAATTAGATGAGTGTAATCTGTAAAAGTGTCTATTGCCGGCAATTGTTAATGTTAACCTTCCTCTTTTTTTTCCCTTTATTCAAAGTTAGCATATACAAAATTCATAATCTCTGCCTACTTAATCAAACTGTTCCAATTGAACATTTGCGTTAGAAATAACTTTAAACCAGCAAACGCTCTTGAACGACGCGTAGGCTGATGGACATTAGAAACATTACTGACTTTCCCAACCGTAATCATGTAAAAGGCCGACAATGATCAAATCCATCAAGCAACAAATACAATGCTGCAAACAATTGTAGGCAACATAACAAACGAAATGTATAGTTGACTAATTGCAAGTATATGCTATATAATATGCTGCAACAATGCATCTCATATACATCATCAGATATGTAATGAAATAGGAACACACATCATACTATGTCAAAACGAAGCAAATGCAAAAACATGAAGCAAAGTAATGATAAAAATACTAATAAACAGATTTATGAAAAAAAAAATGAGAGGAATGGAGCTCTGGCTACTGAGGTCTATCACAAACCTACGGACCGGAACAATCCTCTAAAATTCCAGAGCTTACACCCAAGGTCTTTACGAGAAAACCTACCAGTCAGACAATTCCTTCGCCTCCGACATAACTGCTCAGCTGTAATGAACTACACCAAACATGCGGAAAGATTGTCGAATAAACTTCTCGCGAGAGACTACCCCGCTCGTCTCATCTGGAGAGCAGACAAGAGTGCACGCAATAACCACAGAGACCAGCTCTTAGAACCCTTGCAAATGAGGCAAACAAAAGAAAAACAGCAAGACATTTAAGTTACCACATTTAACCCCCTATCAAACAAAATCCAAGGTCCTGAGGAATGCCCCAGACCTTCTTTGGCTTAATTTAGTGGGCAGAAACATGTTGGCCAGTAAGACGTTGGTAACTCTTCGAGTCATTATTCTCTAGAAGCGTCCCGTTGTGTTTTTAATCTTACCAACAATTACCGCTAATACATGTGTAGTAATACACAGGTAATTTTAAACCTTCCATAGTACAAATGGATCCCGTCACTATCCAGATAATCTTTATCTGCACTCCCTTCGAGTCCGCCCAGATGGTACTATCCTATCTGGTTGGGGGTAGGTGGTCATATGATGAAGCATGACACTATATAGAGTGTGAGACCACCTGGTCCGTAAGGAGACATTCCCCTTAGCCCCTTTTCACGGCTCCCGAACCACAACCACACTCAGCACACAAACAAGTCTGGGACACATTGACGGTCTAGGACAATCTAACACTATTTTGTCCCCACGTGATACCCCGTACTTTTTGAGTATTTTGAAGTGCGCTCAGGGGAGTCAGTTTGGGGTCTCAAACCTCTCTCCCCACCTTGCCCTTTGTGTTGACACTCACCAGCCATCTACATCTGCTGCAGCTAGTGGACAGGAGGACCTGCCACAGACCTAAGGGCCACCAGCACCCCTCCCCCTGCAGAAGATGAACCACCCCAAAACGTTCCCTGCGACCAAGACAGACACCAGAGACTGTTGCCAAGACCAAGACCATCACCAGGAAATGAGCCTCTCCAGAATGTCCCCCTTGTGTGCCACTGAGTCACCTTGTTCACTTTGTACTGCCATTGCTCCTCTTCCTATGGCACCATGGACACTGGACCTGTGCTACAAACAAACAGGGGTACTACACTGATGTTTTCCTCAACCATCACCCCACTCTATTGCACTATCCCTCCATTGTTGTCACTTCAATAAACACCCTTGAACACAACTGGAGTAATAGTGCTTTATCAGACAGAAAGGTGCAATGTATTGAACTGTATTATCCTGTGCAAATAACCTCTAATGTGTGAATCCATCCAACAAAATTGTTTAAGGAGTCTATAATAATCACATCAGTACACAGTTGTTCCCACACCAACATCTGCAAAAAGGGAAGGCATAAGTGACAGTCAATTGAAATGTAAAGGCAGTGATTGGCACAACACAGTTGGCACACAGCACTTAACTGAAATTGAGATATGATCAGTTCTACAGTCTTACCTGAGTATCCTTTGAAGTACTGCATTATCATATGTGTCCTGTTTTCCACATCCTCCTCCTCCTCCTAATCCTAACTGTCTTCAGTGTCCACTGCTGCCACAGGTGCATTGTCTCCCTCCCTCGTCCTGCAGGTAGGGCACATGGCTTCTGAGGGCCAAATTGTGCAGCATGCAGCAGGCCACCACAATCGGGTAGACCTTCTTAGGGCATAGCATAGGGACCCACCTGTTAAATGGAGGCACCCGAAACTGGCTTTCAGTAGACCAAATGTGTGTTCTACAGCCCTCCTGGTACGGCCATGTGCTTCATTATACCGATTTTCAGCCCCTGTTCTCAGATTCCTAATAGGAGTCAACAGCCAGGACAGGTTTGGGTAGCCAGAGTCACCTGTGAGTAGTGAGGGACACACATTAGCCATGTACAATGGAATGGAGTACAACTCCTGTTGGCATACACTGACATACATTGTGTGAAGACTCAAACTCACCTTGGAGCCACACTCTGTGCCTCTGTAGTTGTGCCATCACCTGTGGGATGCTGCTATTCCTCAATAGAAAGGCATGAACAGATCCAGGAAACTTGGCAGTGACATGGGAGATGTACTGATCAGCAAGACACATCAGCTGGACATTTATTGAGTGGAAACTCTTCCTATTACTGTAGACCTACTCATTTGCCCTGGGAGGGAACAAGGCAATATGGGTCCCGTCAATGGCCCCAATCACATGTGGTATGTGTCCCATGCTGTAGAATCCAGCCTTCACAGTGGGCTATGGATAGCAGGAATTAATCTGGCTACAATTGTTGACACAGCTCAGTAATTGTGGCCAGACGATAGGTGAGTATGATGTGCCCGTCCTCCAGTGTAGCCAAGTCCACTAGGGGTCTGTACACGGGTGCTTGCCTCCTCCTCCTCAACCTCTGCAGTGGTTGGTATCTAAGTGAGCCAAAATTGAAATGTTTGTGACTACAGGAAGTATGGACACAGAATATCACAGTACACAGAGCAGGTATGTATGTAGAAGACTGGAATTGCCTAGGTGTGTACAATCGATAGCAATGACACACATTTATTTGTCCAACATGAGTACTAGCAGTAAGAAAGGGCAACCACCTGTCCTGTATGCCGGGACTTGTGGAAGTAACAGCACTCCGCCGGCGTTTGGCGTCATGGCAGAAGGCAGTCTGTACCACCATGCAACTCCTCATTGGCTAACATGGAGCTCTAAGGAGTACAGGAACCAATGATGATCAATGCCGGCGGTGACCGTGTTCACCGCGGTGGACGTGACTGCCATTTTCTCCATACCACTTCACTTGATTCCTGATTCTCTATGGTTGAACATCTCCACTGTATGTGATGATGTGACCTGTGTCTGGAACAAGCGATGTCCCATGCTATAGGGGAAAGGGTCCCAGCCTTCACATCGAAGGAGTTGGAGAAGCTTGTGGATGGGGTCCTACCCCTGTAGGGGCAGTTGTATGGGCCGCCAGACCAACAGGTGAGTACATCATAGGTACGTTGAATGCAACATGGCTGCATGAAGATGTATTTGTGTTCTGGCAGTGTGTCATTTGGGGGCGTGTTGCCTGCATGCAATGTGTATGCAGAGGTAGGGGTCATGTGTGTGCTTAATGTGGGTCATATGCAGTATGCACACCATTCGTGTAAAAGAATGGATTGTTGAGTTAATGGTGTCCTTCTGTCTATGTCTCCTCTGCAGGTCAGCGTCCATCAAAAGAAAGGGTTGTGGCGTGCCATCGCCAAGGACGTGCGGACCCTGGGATTCCATAGCTGGCGGAGCACCCACTGCAGGAAATGGTGTGAGGACCTGAAACGAGGCCCAGAAGACTGCAGAGGCCCAGCTGGGGAGGGCCTCCCAACGATGGAGGAGTACCCGTCGGAGCCTGACCCCCCTAATGCCCCGCCTACTGGTGGTGGCCAATCCTGAGTTGGATGGGTGCTTGAGGGCAGCACAGCAGCCACAAGGGAGTGAGTACAGACTGTGCTGTTTTCATTTTTTTTGTTGCCTGGCATGGGGTTTGGGGGCAGGGTTATAGTCAGTGGATGCCCAAATATGTCGTTTATACCCCCTTTCAAGAAGAAATCCCCCCTGCCCCCTGAGGAGGCTGCCTAACATCGTCATGATGCCCCTGCCCAGTGGAGTGACTGGGCTGTCAGGAGTCAAGTTGGGCCTTGGACGTTGCCCTGTGGCCATTTGTCGACATTGGACTGGCCAATGGCCCTACTGTACATTTGTACATCTGTAAATATTTATATTTTTTCAAATTGAGGTCGCTGTTCCCACATGATTACATTGGTTGGACTGGAGGTATGTGTCCTAGCTTTGTTTGGTCCTGGGTAATGTTGCTGTTGATTTGTTCTGCAGATTGTTCTGGGTGTGTGGTATGTGTGTTTGATGTGTGTTGTGCCTGTGTGGTGGCTGTACTCACAGTCGTCGTCATCGTTGGTGCTTCTGGACTGCCATTGCATGGAACAGCATCGGCAGGACTTCCAGTTCGGGTTCCATTGCGGCCGCGGACTCCTCTGTGTCCCTAGAGGTGAGTTTCTCCTTTTGTGTGATGTGTTTCTGCTAGGCTTTTGGTGGCGGTGGTCCGGCCAGAGATCCTGGCGGTGTGCTATGTCATAATATGGTGGGCGGGTTGTTGCCTTCCGCCTACCAGAAGTTGGTCAATGGACGGACCGCACTGGCAGTTGACGTGGTACATTGGCTGTCTATGGGAGGGATTACCGCCATGCTCATAATTTGGCGGTCTTCACTGCTAGTCTGGCAAGGGTACTACTGACTTTGCTGGCGTGGCTGTCAGCTTACTGCCAATGTCATAATGAGGGCCAGAGTCCGAAAGTAAACTTTTGACCGACGCCTCCTGCTTGCTGTAGCAGAGCAGGGATCCATCGCTGTTGGCCTTAAACTTTGACTTTGCCCCGGTCAAGGTACGACCAGATATCCTGAGTGGCGTTTTTAATTTTGATACTCTAAAAAATATATATATATTTTTTAATTCATACCTCTGGTTCCCCTTATCTGATTTTTTTGTGTTTTGGTGCCAAATTAAAGACAAAAAAAATCCTATTTTTATAAATAGTTTTTGGGATTATTAAACTGTTTCCTTTTATGACGGTTTTGTGATATTTGAATGCTTTACACACTTTGGCCCTCTTCATGACTTTGGTGGAAAATCCCACTTATCGCAGCTGTGACGGCTGCCAACAAACCAGTGCAGTGACAAAAACCCGTTCTCCATATTATGACACACACACACCAATCCAACAGAATCTGCCACAAACACAAATCCGCCAGCCCAAAGGTCAGTGTTAAAGTGTTGGTACCAACACCCATACGTAACACCAACAAAACAAAGCCCACCACATTATGACCCACGAATCACCACAACGCACATTCAATGGCGCTAACCCATTGGCGGTACACATCCGTGCGCTCAGAATAGCCACTCAAATACTAAACTACACAACACTGGCCAATACCAAAAACACACCTGTGACACTAATACACACACCACACCCACCCACCCACAGAACTATAAATCACACACTCTCATTACCCACAAATCTTTATGAATATAAATTATTGCCACCACACTGACACCAAGACCACTGCGACAACTAGACACACACACCACATACACCCATACATCCCTCATGCACCCCACATCACACACCCAACCACATTACTCAACACCCTCACACCAACACACACCACACAACAACCATGTCCCCACTAGGGCACCACCGTTTCACAGAGGAGGAGTTGCGGGTCATGGTGGAGGAAATAGTCTGGGTAGAGCCACAGCTGTTTGGAGCACAGGTCCAGCAAATCTCCATTGCCAGGAAGATGGAGCTATGGTGGAGAATCATGGACAGGGTGAAAGCCATTGGACAACACCCAAAAACAAGAGATGTCATCAGGAAGAGATGGAACGACCTACGGGGGAAGGTACGTTCCGTGGCAGCAAGGCACCAGCTTGCCAGACAGGACTGGCGGTGGACCCCCACTTCCTCCCCTATAACTCACAGCATGGGAGGAGAAAGTTTTGGCAATACTGCATCCTGAGGGACTCACTGGAGTAGCCGGAGGACTGGACACTGGTGAGTTAACATTTACTACTTATCACCCCCCTTACCTGCATGCCATCTCACCCCCTCACTCCCATAACTCCACTCCATCCCACACACTGCACCTACACATCTCACTAACCCCAATGGCAAGGCCTGCATGCAATACCAATGCATGGACAGCCCACAATACATCACCACCCACATACAAAGGTAGCAGAGCAACAGCAGCTATAGAGGTGAAGCTAGGGAAGTACAATATGTCACAGACATGAAGCATAATATATCAATTACAACCCCACAGGTGCCCTAGCCAATGTTAGCGGAGAGGAGGTGCCAGGACTAACCAGTCCCCCAACAGAAGATGCCCCCAGTGATGACAGTAACTCTGGACTTCTGGATTTGGATGAACTACCCAGCCCATCAGAAACCACTGGTCAGTCAGTCACCCCAGCCCACTCACAGTCCCCCACAGAGCCTCCCCCATCAGTATCCAACACTGCAGCAGCCACCCAGCGTCCCCACACATCTGTCCCCAGGACACGTCAATCAGCAGTGTGCCCACCTGTACAGGGACCCCAGTCCAAGCCGCGCGCCCAAGAAAATTAGGGACCTGGGGTCAGTGGCAGTGGGCACACTGTTCAGGGGACAGAGCCACAGGACAACATGGACACTAGGAGGACTGCTGTGTGCCAGGGGGAGGACAGGCCCAGGGAACCGACTCTCCAGGAGGCACTCACCAATGTCCTGGGGGCCTACCAACAGTTCCAGGACACGATAGGCCAGATCCTTACCAACTTGCAGGAGAACAAGTGGCACAGGAGGAACACCATCAGGAGATCAGGGAGGACTTGCAGGCCCTCAACACCACCATGATCTCCATAGCAGGGGTGCTGGCAGACATGGCCAACATTATGAGGGAATCAACAGCACAGCAGGGGGGGCCCTACTACTAGCCTGTCTATTGACCAGCCCTCCACGCCCGCTGCAGCTAGTGGGCAGGAGACCCTGACACAGGACCCACAGGCCACCATCATCCCTCCCCCTGCAGAAGGTGAACCACCCGCAAAGGTTCCCTGCGACCCAGGCAGAAGCCAAGACCACCACCAGGAAATGAGACTCTCCTCATTGTCCCCCTTGTTTCCCACCCTGTCACCTTGTCCACTTTAAACTGCCTTTTCTCTCCTTCCTATAGCCCTTTGGACACTGGACCTGTGCTACAAATAGACTGGAACAATACCCTGAACATTCCTCTACCATTACCCCATTCCATTGCACTTTTCCCTCAATTATTTGTACTACAATAAACACCAGGGAACACAACTCGAGTGACAGTTTTATGGGTTGAAAATGTGCATTTATGGGGACAGTCACATCTAGTGCAAATGATCTGTACACTGTGATAGCATACAATCAATGGCCCGTAGCTGTCTGAAGTAATCATATCAAGACAGTGTTTGTAATATCACCAACATCTGTAAAATGACAAACCATAGGTGACAGTAAGTTGAGATGCAAAGGAAGTGAATGCAATCATGCTACAGCCACACATATAAAATCAATTGTCATAGTAATGGTCAGTTCCACTGTCTCACCTGTGTGTCATTGGAAGTATTGACATATAAATGATGTTCTGTTGTCCACACCTCATCCTCTGCCTCCTCATCCTCACTGTCCTCAGGGTTCACTGCTGCCACAGGGCCATCTCCACTCACCTCCTCCTGAAGCAAAGGCACATGTCGTCTGAGGGCCAGGTAGTGCAACATGCAGCATGCCACTACTATCTGGCAGACCTTCTCAGGTGAGTAGCACAGGGATCCACATGTCAGATGGAGGCATCTGAACCTGGCCTTCAGGAGGCCGAAGATCCTTTCAATAATTCTCCTGGTTCGCCCATGTGCATCATTTTAATGATTCTCAGCCACGGTCCTGGCATTCCTTACAGGGGTCAGTAGCCATGATAGGTTTGGGTAGCCAGAGTCACCTGCAAGTATTCAGAGACAAACATTAGCCTTACACAATGGTATGGGGTTAACACCTGCAGGCATACACTGACATACAGTGGGTGTGGGCTCTGGCTCACCTATTATCCACACCCTATGCCTCTGTAGTTGGGTCATTACATTTGGGATACTTCTATTCCTCAGAACAAAGGCATCATGTACCGACCCAGGATACTTGGCAGTGACATGGGAGATGTATTGGTCCACCAGTCACACCATTTGCACATTCATTGAGTGGAAACTCTTCTGATTCCTGAACACCTGTTGATTCTGGCGGGGGGACAAACGCAATATGTGTACCGTCAATCGCCCCAATAATATTAGGTATATGTCCCATTGCATAGAATCCTGCCTTCACAATGGCCAAATCTTCCACCTCGGGGAAAGCAATGTAGCTGCACATGTGTTTGACCAAGGCAGACAATACCCTTGCCAGCACAACTGAGAACATTGGCTGTGACATTCCTGCTGCCAACCCCACTGTCACTTGGAAAGAACCAGTTGCCAGGAAATGAAGCACTGATAAAACTTGCACAAGAGGGGGGGATCCCAGTGGGATGACAGATAGTTGATCTCCGGTCAGGCTCCAATTGGGTACACAGCTCTGTGATTGTAGCACTGTCCAGTCTATAGGTGAGTATAATTGTGCCTGTCCTCCAGTGTAGCCACAGAGGGTCTGTACACATGGGCTTGTTTCCTCCTCCGATTCATCTGCAGCAGTAGGTATCTAAGGGACACAAGAGTGAGTAGGCTATCACAGTTTGAACAATGGAACCTCCACCTCAGTGTACATACAGCATTAATGTGATGGGACAGTCGGAATAGCAATGTATGTGCAATTTTCAGCAATGACGCAGTTATGGATAATCTGAAAGTTGTCCACCACGATGAAATGGTGACTGCCGGTCCTGTATCTAAGGACAGGTGGAAGTGAGGTAACTCAGCCGACGTTGGGCGTCGAGGCGAAAGGTGGTCTTGCACCACCGTACAATTCCTCATTGGCTAATATGGGGCTCTATGGAGTACAGTGGCCAATAGGGATCAGTGGAGGCAGTGACGGTGTACACCGCCGCGGACGTGACTGCCATTTTCCATCTGTATCCTCACTTGATTCCTGACTCTCCACAGGACATCACCTAAACTGCGTGTGCTGCTGTGACCTGTGTCTGGAACCTACCATGGCCCGTGTGACCGGGACAGGGCGCCTGCCTTCACTTCGATGGAGCTGGAGCACTTGGGGGATGGGGTCCTACCCCAGTATGGACTACTGTATGGGCCTCTAGACCAACAGGTGAGTACACCTTGGGCACAATGTATATGGGAAGGGTGCATGAAGATGTGTGTGCAGGCATCATGTCATTTGGGGGGATGTCTGGTGGTAGTGTACATGGTGGGTGCTGGGCGATGTTTGTACCAATGGAGTTGGAAATGGTATTTGTGGGCCATATGTGTGACAGGCTGGATTGTCTGTGTAATGCTGTCCTCCTGTCTTTATTACCTCTGCAGGTCAGCGCCCATCAAAAGAAGGGATTGTGGTGTGCCATCGCCAAGGACGTGAAGACCCTGGGGGTCTACATCAGGCAGAGCACGCACTCAAGGAAAAGGTGTGAGGACCTAAGACGCTGGGCTGGGAAAATCACAGAGGCCCAGCTGAGGATGGCCTCCCAACGAGGAAGGGGTACCCGTGGGAACCTGACCCCCCTGATGGCCCTCATACTGTCGGTGGCCTACCTAGAATTGGATGGGCGCTTGAGGGCACCACAGCAGCCAGAAGGAGGTGAGTACAGTGGGAGTTACTACAATAATTGGTAGGTGGCATGGGATCTGGGTGATGGGTGTGAGTTAGTGGATACCCCTTAAGGCCAGGTCAGACATTGTAACGTGATCCAGCTCAAGGGTAATGGGTGTATAGCAAATTCAGGTAACCTAGCTCGGTTGCATTACATGTCAGTCAGTGCTTTGTGGGTCCCAGGAGGGGTACAGTTGGTGGTGGTTGGCCCTCACCTTGCTGTGGCATCATGCCAATTGAATGTCAGTGCAATGCATAGTGCTCAGTCCTGATACCTGTGTGTGACGGTACTGTGTATGCCAAATGTGGTGTTGCTGCTGTAATTGACCCAGTGCTCCCTTTCTCTCCCTCTTCCCCTTTTTTTCCTTCTGTCATCCTGTTCATGTGTGCATTAGCATCATCTGGCGGAGGAGCAGGGGCACCGGTGACAGAAGGAGCTGCATCCCACAGGACCCAGGAGGCAGAGTCCACCAACGCCAAAGGAACAAGTGGGACGGAGGGCGAGTGAAGCACCACGGCGGAGACTGTCTCTGACTCTGATTCCTCCTCCGATGGAAGTGCCGTGGTGGTGGCGGACAACTCTGGGACCACCCCAGCTCCAGGTACAGCTGCTACCCCTGTACCAGCACCGCCCTCCCAGTAGCTCCTCACCGAGTTGCCCGTACCCACTTACCCAGGAGGGTGGGCATCTCTTTGCCCCTAGGCACCTCAGGCCCTGCCCCAGTGAGCCCTGCTGCCCTAAGTGAGGAGGCTATTGACGTCCTGAGATTCATCTCTGTAGGGCAGTCAACCATTGGGCATGCCATCCAGGGGCTGGCAACCCAGATGCAGCAATGCAATACATTCCTGGAGGGAATCCACGGTGGATTTGCGGCCCAACAGAGATCGATTCAGGCTCTGGAGTCCTCTCGGATGGCAACCGTTGTCCTTGTTTCCTACCGTCCCCCCTCCAACTACCACTTCCCAGTCCCAGTCCCCGTCTCCTCAACCCCAACCCATCCCATACACACATGCAGACATGCATGCACACAAAACACCACACAGGATTGGCACAGACAAACACAGGCAGCACACTTCAGGCAACAAGCACTTACCGAACAGCAGTCAGTTGCACACACAACAACATCCACTGCCTCCACTGTCTCCCCCTCCTCCTCCTCCCTCACAGTCACATCCCCATTCACACCTGCATGCACTGCTTCAACAGCCACCACCAGCATCTCCACACCAAGTGGCACATACACCTCACTAGCAGACACTTCCACAACAACCATCCACGTGTCTCCTGTGTCCTCTCCCACTCTGTCTTCCCCCCTCCTAACGGACACAAACTCAGCAACTCAGGCACCCAACAGCCATCCACCTCACACCAGCACACTGCCCATGCACCTGCACCCAAGACCAGCAGATGGAGACCTCCTACAA
This sequence comes from Pleurodeles waltl, assembly GCF_031143425.1. Classification (NCBI taxonomy): domain Eukaryota; kingdom Metazoa; phylum Chordata; class Amphibia; order Caudata; family Salamandridae; genus Pleurodeles; species Pleurodeles waltl. The sequence goes on from NC_090448.1 coordinate 577,685,843, forward strand.
CCACTCCCTGTGCTTCCACTCCCATCCTCCTCCCACATCCCGCCCCACCATCCCTAAGAAGTTTTTCCTTGCCCAACTTCACCTCTTCCCTCCTCCTCAACCCCCCGTCCTGCCCGTAAGAGCAGGGTCCCAACGACCCAGCCCAGCACCTCAGCCAAACAGTCCACCAGGACAGTGGAGGCACCTCCTAGTCGTGGAGGCAAGATAGTGAAGGATCCCACTCCCCCAGCCAAGACGGGAAAGGATACTACTCCACCAGCCAGGAAAGGGAAGGATACAGCCCCACCAGCCAGGAAAGGAAAGGATCCCACTCCACCAGCCAGGAAAGGGGAGGATCCCACTGCACGAGCCAGGAAATGGAAGGATCCCACTCCAAGCGCCAGGAAAGCGAAGGATCCGACTCCACCAGCCAGGAAAGGGAAGGATCCCACTCCACCAGCCAGAAAAGGGAAGGTTCCGACTCCACCAGCCATGAAAGGAAAGGTTCCCACTCAACCACCAATGAAAGGAAAGGTCCCAACTCAACCACCTATGGAGGGAGAGATTCCCTCTCAACCACCAATGAAAGGAGAGGTTCCCAATCAACCACCAATGAAAGGCAAGAAGCCCTCACCTCCAGCTGAGACACAACAGCCCTGACCTCAAGCAGAGGCTGCCCAGGAGACACTGTAGGAGGCTGGCCTGGTTTGTAGTGGGTACCTTGGGTACTTACACCCTATACCAGGTACAGTTATCCCTTATTAGTGAAGTAGTAGAGTTCTAGCAGCTTAGGCTGATAGAGGTAACTATAGCAGAGCAGCTCAGGCTGAACTAGGAGACATGCAAAGCTCATACAATACCACTCATAGTTACACAGCACTTATACACAAGTAAAAACAGTACTCAGTGTTACAAAAAATAAAGGTATTTAGAGACAATACTCCTTCTGGAGGTAAGTATTATACACAATATATACACTAGACACCAAAATTAGACAAGTAAATAGTCATAGAACAATGCAAACAATAGGAAATGCTATAGAATGCAATGGGTGAAAATAGGTCTAGGGGCAACACAAACCATATACTAAGAAAGTGGAGTGCGAACTACAAATTCTCCCCTAGACAAGTGTAGTGTGCGCAGAATCGCTGGGAGTGTAAGAATACAGGAAAGGTAAGTAAATTACCCCACCACAGAGCCCAGAAAAGAAGGAGTAAAGTACTGCAAGTTTCCTTAGGACACACTACACCTCGTTTTTGGGATTTTGCAGCAGCCAACCAAGTCTGCAAAGAACAACTACTGGATTATTGGACCTGAAGACATGCAAAGGAAGGAGACCAAGTCCAGAAGTCGAAAGAAGTTCCCGGAAGAATAGGAGCCCCTGCCAACCCAGAAGAGGGTGTAAAAGAAGAGTCCCTGGTTAGTTGAAGACTGTAGGAATGCACCCTAGGAAGATGCTAGTAGGATCCTGCATGATGCAAAAGATGTCCCACGGCATGAAGATCATTGCAGATGTGATTTCGTATTGGAAGTCACCAACAAGCCTTGGCTACGACAAAAGTGCATTTTGCATCAAAATGGTGCTGGATGGACCCAGGAGGGACCTGGGGGCCTCAACTCCGTGTGAGGAGGGAGAGGAGGCTCTCAGCCATTTGAAGGGCCCTCAGAATACCAGCCATCACCCCCAGGAGTCACAGCATCAGGGTTCAAAGGAGGTGCAAAACACAGTTGATGTGGCACAACAAAAGAAGGTCCCACGCCACCGGAGAACAACTCAGCGAGTTGAGCATCACAGGATACAGTGCTGGGGACCTGGGCCAGGCTGTGCATAAAGGAATTTCGTAAAGAGTGCACAGAGGCCTCAGGAGGTGAAGAAGATGCAGTTCACAGGGGTACCATCGCTCTCAGGGAAGGCAAGGTATTACCTCTTCCAAATTGCATCAGCAGGACAGTCTATGTCAATAATGTCCACCCTCTGTGTCCTTAGGAGCATGTTCGTCACTGTGAGAGGAGTCCCAGAGTACTGGTGATCATCTTGGAAGACTCTGAAAAAGATCCCCTAATGTCGCATTTGCTAAGTTCGCCACCACCCTATGCGCAGAATGCAACGGCACCTCCGCAACCTCTAGTTGCACAACCAGTGGTTGCATTGCCTCCAGCTATTCTTCAGTTGGTTCCTATTCCTCCGGTGCAGCATCCTCAAGGGCCACCGGCTTTGACATCTGCTCTGCCTTTACTTCCTACAACTTTGACTACTATAGCGACTACCACTCCCGGTATTGTTTCTGACACTGCTTCTGTCTCTGCTTTGTCTCATTCTGTTTTTCCTCCTGTTCATTTGTCAACCTCTCCCTCTATCCGTCAGAGAATGACAAACACTGTGACTAGTCTTTTATCCCCTCTCTTTGGGTCATTAGCTACGACCCCAGTTTCAGAGCGTAAACAATTGCGTAGCCAATTGCCTGATGGTATGGAGAAAGAGACACTGAATTATTTGGCGCATAAATGGGTTACTGAACCAGCGAGATATGAACTAGAGTCTGTTATGGATGTCTTCCATCAGTGGGAAGAACCGAAACAGAGATACGTTTTTGAGAAAATGTGTACTTTTCTTTCTGAGGATTTAGAGGAAAATGGTTTGGAGCCCAATCCGCCTAAGTTGTGTCGTGTACGGTTCGATTTTGCGACAGGTTTGATTGTGGGTTCAGATGTCGAGAAAGCAGTTGCGATGTTATTGTCGTTTAGGACTGAAGGTGTTTCCAGGTTATTGTTTAAATATGATTCTTCTGCTAAAAAGAAAGGGAAACAGTACCCCATGAAAGAAGTTCCCCCACAGTGGAGGGAAGGGGACCCAAATGCTAATCCACCTGTCCTGCCTCATTTCCAGCGTGTATGGGTACACGTTCCATGGAAGCGAGCTGAAGTTTTAGGCCTTAAGCAGACATTGCCTGATCCCCGTAAGAATCCTACAGGGTATTACAAGGAATTGTCACAGACTGCGGGGTCTTGCATTATGAATTTAGCTGACATAGACATGTTGTTTGGGAATGTTGTTCCACAGCCTTTATGGGGAAAGATTCGCCATACAGACCATGCTCAAGAGTTAGGTGACACATGGGCTAATATTGCTGCTGCAGATGCCCGACAAATTGGTGGTGCTAAACCTGAGCCTTTAGTGACAGAGCTTCCTGGTAGGATTATTGATTACATGAAAACTATAATGCCTGCGATGCGAGTAAACTGGGATAAATTGTCTGCATGTAAGCAAAAGAAAGAAGAAACGGTATCAGATTTCTTCACCAGGTTTGAAGAAACGTTTGTGGACCACAGTGGTCAAGATATGAGCACGGAAGGTGGTCAACGTTTGTTCGTCGATAAATTTGTGCATAATCTGCTTCCTGAGTTGTGTAAAAAGTTAAAAGACTCAGAAAGTTCTTGGGCAGTTTCCTCTTCAGCACAGATATTGGCTACTGCACAGTACTACGAAAATAGAGATAAAGATGAGAGAGATAGAGTAGAGAAGAAAACAAAAGAATTGAAAACGAAGGTTCTGTTACAACAAGCGTACCCGCCACGTGGTGGTCAGAATAGTGGTGCACAGAACAACTATCAGAATAACTATCAGCCCCAACCGTTTCAGAGAAACTCGCAAAGAACCGAGTATGCTCAACCACGTATCCCAGTAGGTCCCAATCAGTGTTCATATTGAAAGGAAGAGGGTCATTTCAAGTATAGTTGCCCTGCTTTGCTACAGCGCGCAAATGGTACTTCCGGTTTAAGAGGTCGAGGTGTTCCACAAGCACCTAGAGGAAGAGGACGTGGATATGTTCCCCAGAGCGCGCGCCCATTCCTCCCTCAAAACTCAAGGAACAGATTTGATCAACAGGTTAATGCATCTGGTAGGACGGCTCAGTACTATACTGATGATTACTATACAGAGGATGAGCATTTGGACAGTAATGATTGCTAGGACAGCCATAGACAAAGAGAGGGAGTTGTTTCAGTTCCAGTAGATCAGAGTGGGCCTTATGTTAAGGTGATTGCATCAGGTGTGTCAGAACCTTTTCTGTTGGATACTGGTGCTACCAAGAGTTCTATTATGCACTCAAAACTCCCTGGCGCACCTTTGTCTGGCGAAACAAATGTATCAGAAGGGTTTTCCGGCGCCCCAGTTAGAAATCCGATTTCTAACCCTATGGGGGTGATTCTGATTCTGGCGGGCGGCGGAGGCCGCCCGCCAGAATTCCGCCCCCATTATACCGCTCCGCTGTCAGAAGACCGCGGAGGGTATTATGAGTTTTTCCCTGGGCTGGCGGGCGGTCTCCAAAAGACCGCCCACCAGCCCAGGGAAAAACTCCCTTCCCACGAGGATGCCGGCTCGTAATCGAGCCGGCGGAGTGAGAAGGTGCGACGGGTGCAGTGGCACCCGTCGCGTATTTCAGTGTCTGCAAGGCAGACACTGAAATACTTTGCGGGGCCCTCTTACGGGGGCCCCTGCCGTGCCCATGCCATTGGCATGGGCACGGCAGGGTACCCCAGGGGCCCCGCGACCCCCCCTACCGCCATCCTGTTCATGGCGGCTTTCCCGCCATGAACAGGATGGCGGTAGGGGGGGTCAGAATCCTCATGGCGGCGGAGCGCGCTCCGCCGCCATGAAGGATTCCCCCGAGCAGCGGTAAGTCGGCGGGAGCCCGCCGACTTGCCGCTTCTGACCGCGGCTGAACCGCCGCGGTCAGAATGCTCGTGGGAGCACCGCCAGCCTGTTGGCGGTGCTCCCGTGGTCGGTGGCCCTGGCGGCCACCGGCCGCCAGGGTCAGAATGACCCCCTATATCTCTTTCTGTTGGACCTTGTAAATTTGAAACACCCCTTATTTTGACGACAGGTTGTGGCGAGAACTTGTTAGGATTAGATCTGTTAAAGAGATTGTATGCGACATTGTATTGCTCTCCTTCTGGAGTGCAACTCACATTGGGTAAAAAAGTGGTTTCACCAATGTATTTGTCAAAGGACAGATTTCCACCAGAATTTTCGTCTCTTCCTAATACTCTGGGCTACTGGACCTAATGATGTAGGTCTTTTGGAAATTCAGCCATATGTGATAACATTAAAAGCCAATGTTAAAATGCCACGTATTCCCCAATACAAGATCTCTAGTGAAGGGGAAAAAGCGTTGTTGGCAATTATTCGTGATCTGATTGAGAAGGATGTAATTGAAGAGACAAGAGGCAACGTTTGCAATAGTCCTGTTTTGCCTGCCTTGAAGCATACTGACCCTACTCAGCCACCTGTTTATAGGTTTGTAATTGACCTTAGAGAGGTGAACAAAATAGTTGTGCCACAGTTTCCAGTCGTCCCCGACATCACTGCATTGTTGACAATGATTCCAGCTTCAGCCACTTGGTTTTCAGTAATAGACCTGAAAAATGCTTTCTTCAGCATCCCTATTGCAGAAGAGAGCAGGGACATTTTTGGCTTCAATTTGGGAGGACGAAGCTTCAGATTTAAGAGAGCTCCTCAAGGCTATTGTGAAAGTCCATCTATCTATAGTCAGGCTTTGAAAGCACAACTTGACACTCTTATGTTACCTGATGGCGCCACTCTCATTCAATATGTCGATGATTTGCTAGTTGCCGCAGATACTAAGGAGATCTGCAAAGAAGCAACATTGTCATTATTGCGTCATTTGTCTGATTTACACCACAAAGTGTCCCTTTCAAAGTTACAGTATTGTCAAAAAGAAGTGACCTATTTAGGTCATCTCTTTTCGAAGGAGGGAAGGCAACTGACCCCAGAGAGAATCAGGGCTGTTGCAGCAATGAGTGTGCCAAGAACACAAAGAGAAGTGCGTGCTTTCTTGGGTATTACATCATATTGCAGACAATGGATACCTAATTTTTCGTTAATAGCCAAACCCTTGGTGGCATTAACTTGTAAAGATATACCAAATCCCGTCCCATGGTCTGAAGATTGTCAGAAAAGTTTTGTCGAATTACGTGATGCATTATGTTCAGCTCCTGTGTTGGGTACCCCCAACTACAGCAAGCCTTTTACATTGTATGTCCATGAGAAAGAAGGTTGTGCGGTAGCAGTTTTGACACAACAGTTTGGAGACAGGGAGCGTCCATGCGCCTATTTCTCTTCAACCTTAGACCCAGTAGCTAAGGCACTACCGAGCTGCTTAAGAGCGGCAGCGGCAGCTGCTGTTTCTATCCAACAGTCTGCTGGTTTAGTGATGAATAACACATTAATCGTAATGGTTCCACATGCAGTGGACACGTTGTTAAACAGAACCAAGACACAGCATTTAACTAGTGCTCGATTGTCAGGTTACGAGTTGACATTGTTAGCAAGCCATGTACATATAAAAAGATGCACTACACTTAACCCAGCTACGTTATTGCCAATTGTGACGGAGTTAGATACTTCTGAACAACATGATTGTCTCCATAGAACAGAAGAAGAAACGAAAGGGAGAATAGACCTTCTGGACACTCCCATTGCAAAGAGTGATGGTACTTTGTGGGTGGATGGTTCATGCTTTAAGCTCCCGAATGGTGACACGACTGCGGCGTATGCTGTGACAACTTTGTGTACGATTGTTGAAGCTGCACGTATCCCACATAATTCAGCCCAAGCAGCTGAGTTAATAGCCCTAACAAGAGCATGTACAGTATCAAAAGGAATGAAAGTGACTATCTATACCGATAGCCAATATGCGTTTGGTGTGGCCCATAGTTTGGGGCGTTTGTGGAAGGAACGTGGGTTCCTGACCTCGCATGGAACTAAAATACAGCATGGTCAGTTGGTAAATGAGCTCCTTGATTCACTTACTCTACCGTTGCAAGTTGCGATTGTGAAGTGTAGCGCACATAAAAAGGTGACTGATGATGTTGGTCGTGGGAATGCATTTGCTGACGAGGTCGCAAAAGAAACGGCAAGGAATGTGATGAGCCGAATGTATGTCGCGGGCCCTGCAAGATGGATTGGTGATGTTGGAATGTGTGAAGACACGATAGAAAGCGTGAAATCGATTCAAGCTGAAGCCACAGAGAGAGAATTGAGTGTGTGGAGAGAAAGTACGGGTAAATTGGATGCAAATGGTTGTTGGGCCGAGTTGTCAGAACATCAAAGATGGTTGCTACCCGATGCGTATGTGCTTGCAGTAGTTACAATGGCTCATGGAATGGCTCACATCAGTGTGAAAGGGATTTGTAAGTTGTTGGCCCCAGTATGGCAAAATGCAGGAATTCCCAAGTGCGCAGAAAATGTGGTTAAAAATTGCATGGTATGCCTGAAACACAACCCTGGTAGAGGAACCCCAACTCCAGCTGGTCATTTTGCACCTCCTACGTATCCGTTTGAGGTTTTGCAGCTAGATTTCATCCACATGGAGAGGTGCAACAACTTAAAATACGTACTCGTTGTTGTTTGTGCCTTTTCAAGATGGGTGGAAGCCTATCCCGTAAAAGACAATACTGCGCCATCCACAGCCAAAGCCCTTGTGAAAGAGTTCTTCCCTAGATTCGGAATGCCGAGAATGATCTGGAGTGACAATGGAAGTGAATTTGTGGGTCAAGTGATGAAGAAAGTATGCGAAGGGCTAGGCATAAACCAAAAGTTTCACGCTGCAAATCACCCCCAATCAGCTGGATTAGTGGAGTGCTATAATGGCACTCTAAAGCTAAAATTGGCCAAGATACAAGCGAGCTCTGGTCTCAAATGGCCTGACGCTCTACCCTTAGCACTCCTATCAACCAGAATGACTGTGCATTCACGAGTGAAACTTAGTCCTTATGAAATAGTCTTCGGCCGCCCGGCCAATATATGGGGAGTGCCTAGGCCCAAGAAGTTTAGCGAGATAGAGCATCCTGTTTTGCTTGACTATCTGTATGAATTGACGGCTAAATTGCGTGTCTTACATCAACAGGTCCACGACACCCTGCCTCCGGTCTCTGAATCTCCAGGTCATCCCATTGAGCCTGGATCCTGGGTTTTAATAAAGAACTTTCACCGAACCAAAAACGAGCAGCCCAGGTGTACCGGACCGCACCTCGTTCTTCTCTCCACAAGATCAGCTGTTCGAGTAGAAGGGAAGAAACACTGGATCCATGGGACCCATTGCAAAAGGGTACCCCTACCTCTGCCATATGACCAGTGGGTCCAGGAAGGTGTCGCCGACTCAGAGACTGAAACCGTGCCACGTTTTCTGCCTTTCAGCGATGCACGAATAAAAGGAACACTCACTGAGAAAGAAAGTGATGACATTTTACAATCAGCAGTATCACCGTCAGTTCGATTGGACACTACAGAACCTGAACTCCTTTTTCAGGACCACACGATACCTGGGATTAACCGTTATAATCTACGACCAAGAATAAAGGACAAATAAAACAGTTTACTTTTCTTCCCTTTAGCAAAGTTCTCCAATATGGAAAATTATTTTTGAATGACTTTTTGCATTTTTTTTTGTTTTTTGAACCTCCATCCGGGTTCAGCTGTAGGATCGTGGCTGAAAAGACTTAGGGGGGTAGCCTATGGACACAAGGTCTACAGGTCTGGTTTGTTCTAGGGCGGCCTGGAACATTCAGAACACTCCTAAGTGAAGTAAACCAACCGCCACGAACGGCAACGGTTAGAGGATGGAATCTTTCCAAAATGGAGAACATGTTGAAAGACTGAGTTTCAAGAAGAGAATATGTGAAACGATAACCAGGAAACGTTTTTTGCTGCTGTGCATTTTTATGTTATTTAGTATACTTATGTTTTTTATAGGATATATTTTATTCTGTTTTAACGTGATATTGGCACCCACTACCTCGTCTACACCTCCTCCTTCCACTGTTTCCCCACATTCTTTTCAACTCCTCCCTAAACATGAATCTGCTAGGAGACTAGAGTTCATTAATAACTCCTTCATCCAGCTTTTGCACCAACACCAACTAGTGATAAATACAACTAACTGTTGGGTGTGTGGCCTTATGCCTCACACAGCAGATAAAGGTATCCCTTATCTGATCCTACCTTTCAGCCACAATGGTTCCGTGTGGGCATTCAGAACGATATTCATCTATGCACACTACCCCCTACGTTTTGCGGAAGACAACCCTAAGAAAGATGCTTTAGTTAAAGGCATCATAGACATGATGAAGGACAATATCTTCTACGAGATTATCCCCAGAGATGAGACAATGGCATATATAGGATGGAACATGACCGGATATGAAGCCACAATGAGTGAGAAACAGCAAGCTAAGATATCTTCCCTGATTTGGGTTGTACCCCATCAGGGTCACCTGTGTCTGCAAGGTACTGGCAAGAATCCCAGAGCTCAGCTAGGGGAAAGCGTCTGCACTGAGACATATGTCTTCGCATCTCAGACCTCCCCTCCGCTCTTGGCAGCTAAGGGTACCTATTTCATCTGCCATGATAGAGCCTTTACATGGTTGCCCCCTGACTTTTCGGGCACATGCTTCGTTTCGTTCCTGTTGCCCCCTACCTACACAGCAGCGGCAGATTACCACAAGACAAGGATAGTTAGAGGCGTCTTCAGTGAAGAAGACACTGCAGGACATGAATTTGGGGACTTCGTAAAGGGTTTTCTGCCGTTCTGGGGACAAATAAGTAACAGCAGGAGCATAAGGCAATTGATAAGAGTGGTTGAATCCACCGTGGCTGAAACCGCTGGTGCCCTTGGTAACTTGACTGCTGAGCTCCAGTCGGATCGTCTTATGACCCTTCAGAACAGGGTCGCATTAGATGTCATACTTGCAGACCGGGGTGGAGTATGTACATTGATCCAATCGAGTTGCTGTGTTTTTGTCCCAGATAACGCTCCAACAGTATACCAGGCCATCTCCAAACTGCATAGAATTTCCGAATCTATTCATTTAGATAAAGGAGATTGGTCATTAATGGGATGGTTCTGGGAACTGATATCAGCATGGGGATGGAAGATTCTGATGGTCATTGGGATGATCTTGGCCATTCTTTTCCTGTTCTGTCTATGCGTGCAGTGTGCTCCTGCGATATGTGGTTTCTGTGTTACATCATGCATAAGGAAACCTGCACCAAGAGACGAGCTAAATACTAGGATGATGTTACAGCAACATCTCAACGGCTTTAGAAACATAGACCTGGACTCAGATTAGCATGAGAATAGGTTTATTGCCTATGTAAGGGCAAAAGGAGGGTTTGTGGTTCTAAAAATTCTGGACCCATGTAATTTACTTTGCCACAGCAGTACGATTTTAGTATCAAAAGACCGATAATGACTAGTACACTAAGCATGAGCATTTTCGCTCAATTCCAGCAGCGTTTTCACCTCGAAATCGCCATTTTCTTCCTGCACTCGTGGCTCCCATTTTTAAAAGTTGCCCTCACATAGGCTTATAATACAGTCAGATTTGATTCCAAGGACACGTACACCTTGATTGACTTTTCTCTGACCTGGGCAAGCTGGAACCATTGCCTCAGGCCAAACCTGTTTGGTCAGTCCCTCTCCCAGTGGCCGAATCAGATAGCATCAAGGAACACCATGCCATAAAACCCTTATTATCGCTCACACACCCTGCCTAATCTTGCTCACACCTGCACCTGCTCTTTTCTTCTTCTTACTTTACGAGGGGGAGGTACCCGTTTTTATTGGGGGTCCACACTTATCTGATGTAAAATACTAGGCCTTGCCGGGTGATTTATTATGGGTTGGATGACATGAAATATGAGGTTTCATTATGACACTGTTTTTTCCTTTGTAGTGAAAACATGTGAATGACCAACCAAAATGTCAAGAATGTTTGCCTGAAGCTTAAAAAACTGTATATAAGGAAACCTGATTTTGCATTGACAGACAGTCTCCTGAGAACATACAAACCGTGCTGTTGTACTTCTAGGACGCTTGTTACTTGGTTGCAGCCAATAAATTCGATCTTTGACTTCACCTAGAAGACTCTGAGATTCTGTGGTCTGAATCAGGAAAGTACCCGAGGTCTTTGGGTGTACCCTGGCACCGCTGGGTTACCGGATCAGTACCGGTTCTGAAAAACCCAGTACCTCAGAGTGCTGCATAATACCGCATGTAAGGAAATAGTCAATGACAATGTCACAGACATATTTCTCTCATGGTCACACCATCCTCCATGAAGTGTTGGCTAAGTTTCAATCCCTGGGGAACATCCAGTGTCTAATAAGTTATGAAATGAAATCCGTGGGTGAATGTATAAGAACGGCCATGTTCCCCACATGGAACGCCTTACTGAATGATATGTAATACATTGCAGAACTTGATACAGGTTTATAGACATTTATTTTAGGCACACACATGGGGTACCAGATTGCCTCTTCCCTTTCTTTAGGATTGTGTTTTGACATTTTGTTTAATGGATGCGTTGCAAAAGCGATGCAATGTTGACACAAAATACTATGGGGGTCATTCTGACCTCGGCGGTAAAAGGCGCTTACCGCCAGTCAGAAGACCGTCATAACACAGCTGCGGTAAACCGCCACGGTCATTCTGACCCGCAACTGGCAAACCGCCAAAAACCCGACATCCACAAAAGTCCGCCACACCAACGGCCAGCGAAAAACTGGCAATGACCAAACCTCCACCGTCACGCCAACAGAAATACGCCCATGCCATTCTGACCCACGAATCCACGCGGCGGTCTTTCAACCGCAGTATTCCATTGGCGGTACACACCGCCGCGGTCAAAATACACACACATTTACAAAACAAAACCACATTGGACAATTTGAAATACACACACCTGATACACATACAAACAACACTCCCACACACCCAATACAATATAAAACACAAACCCACATCACCCACAAACCCCGACAAAAAAAAACGACAGAAAGCCAGAGATAGACAGCACTGCTTAGACAACACCATCACACAGAGGCAAACCACACCATCACCCACACAATATCCACGCACAGAACACCACACATCACCACACTCACCACACTCTACAACACATACACCACCCCACACCTCATCCACACCACCCTATGGCACCCCAAAGACACCCCCGGTTCTCAGACGCCGAACTCCGGGTCATGGTGGAGGAAATAGTTCGGGTAGAGCCCCAGCTCTTTGGGACACAGGTCTAGCACACCACCATTGCCAGGAAGATGGAGCTATGGCAAAGGATAGTCGACAGGGTCAACGCTGTGGGACAGCATCCACGAAATCGGGATGACATCAGGAAGCGGTGGAACGACCTACGGGGGAAGGTGCGTTCCATGGTATCAAGGCACAACATCGCGGTGCAGAAGACTGGCGGCGGACCGCCACCTACTCCCCCCGAATTTACAGCATGGGAGGAGGAAGTCTTGCACATCCTGCATCCTGAAGGCCTCGCAGGAGTATCTGGAGGAATGGACTCTGGTAAGTCAAATCTGAACTACTTCTTCCCACCCCCACCCCACCTGCATCCCAAATCATACCCCCACCCTCACCCCCACCCCCATCACACCTACTCCCTGCAAATGTCTCACCATCACAACCCACCCAACCCAACACCTAGCCCTGCATGCGTCCACAAAGCATGGACACCCATCACCAAAGCATGCCCACTGCACATACACATTTCCCCCACAAGCCACCCTCACAAAAGCCCCCACACAGGAATGCCAGCCCTGGGGTACACGGGCACCCACCCATTGACCGATATGGCACACACTGAAGCAATAACCATACCTCTATACCCCTGCAGGACCCGAACGCCACCACACCGCCCAGGAGGGTCCAGAAATGTCCATCCCACCCCCAGAAGAGGCCACCAGTGATGACAGCAGCTCTGTCTCCCTGGACCCAGATGACCAGCCAGGACCATCAGGGACCTCGGGACAGTCGGTTCCCCTCACACAGCCACTGGCCACAGCAGACCCAACCCCCTCTGGGAACACCAGCACAGCTCCCACCCAGCGGGCCCATGCCTCTGTCTCCAGGACACATCAATCAGCGGTGTGTCCACCACTACAGGGCACCCAGGTTAACCCACCACCCCAACAACAACAGGGACCTGGGGGCAGTGGTAGTGGGCACACGGTCCAGGGGACAGAGGCCCAGGGAAACAGGGGAACTGGGAGGGCTGCTGTGCGACAGGGGGGGGACAGGCCCAGGGAACCCACTCTCCACGAGGCCCTCTCCTCCATCATGGGAGCATACCACCACTCCCAGGAGACGATGGCGACGGTACTGGCCAGGTTCCAGGAGATCCAGGTCATGCAGGAGCAACAGTACATGGGGTTCAGGGAAAAACTTAGAACCATCAGTTCCGCAATGGGCACCATCGTAGGGGCACTCAACCAGATTGTCACCACATTGCGGGACCATGTGGCACCACAAAGGGCCCCTGTCACTAGCATGGACCAAGAACAGGAAACCACCTCCGCCAGCGCTAGTGGACAGGAGGCCCCCACACAACAACAGGCCACCAGAACCCCACCTCCTGCAGAAGAAGAACCACCCCGCAAGCGGGGCCTGAGATCTCGTAAGAAGACAGAGTAGGATGCCAAGACCCCCGCCAGCAAAGGATACCCCCTGATGTTATCCCACTGTCCCACATTGTCACCCTGTCCAACCTTTAACTGCCCCTGCTCCACCTTCCACAGGCATATGGACAATGTACCTGTGAGACTGAAAAGCTGGACTCTGCCATGGACATTCCTCCACCATCACCATCACTGATTTTCCATCCATGTCCCTAAATGCAGCACTTTAATAAAAACATTTATTGCACAAAAACAATCTGGAGTCTGCCTGTATTGTGAACAAATGTATTAAACATAACGCTGCCAAAATGTCCAGTTACACAGTGATGAGAACATACCACTGTCACACAGCTGTAGTCCATGGGTAAACAAAGCAGAGGTCACGCAGTGGGGGCCACATCTCTGAAATTGGAAGGGAAAGTCACAACTCAGTTAACATACACTGGGGGAATAGGACAGACAGTAGAGAGGCAGGAGACTGTAAGTAATTGTAAAATGGCGGTGTTGATTCTTACCTGTGTGTTATTGAAAATACTGTAGTATCACTCTGTCCCTGTTGTCTGTGTCGTCCTCTTCGTCTTCCTCCTCTTCACTCTCCACAGGTTCCACCGCTGCCACAACACCACCATCTGGACCATCCTCCTGCAGGAAAGGCACCTGGCGTCGCAAAGCCAGGTTCTGAAGCATACAGCAGGCCATGATGATATGACACACCTTCTTTGGTGAGTACATTAGGGATCCACCTGTCATATGCAGGCACCTAAACCTGGCCTTCAGGAGGCCGAAGGTCCGCTCGATCCCCCTCCTAGTCCACCCATGGGCCTCATTGTACCGTTCCTCTGCCCTGGTCCTGGGATTCCTCACTGGGGTCAGTAGCCATGACAGGTTGGGGTAACCAGAGTCACCAATTAGCCACACACGGTGTCTCTGTAGCTGTTCCATCACATAAGGGATGCTGCTATTTCGCATGATGTACGCGTCATGCACTGACCCACGGAACTTGGCATTTACATGGGAGATGTACTGGTCTGCCAAACAGACCACCTGGACATTCATCGAATGATAACTTTTTCTGTTCCTGTACACCTGTTCACTTCCTCTGGGGGGTACCAAAGCCACATGGGTCCCATCAATTGCACCAATGATGTTGGGAATATGGCCAAGGGCATAGAAATCACCCTTCACTGTAGCCAAATCGCCCACCTCAGGGAAAACAATGTAGCTCCGCATGTATTTCATCAGGGCAGGCAACACTCTGGACAAAACCTTAGAAAACATAGGCTGAGACATCCCAGATGAAATGGCCACTGTTGTTTGGAATGATCCACTTGCCAAAAAATGGAGTACTGACAGAACCTGCACTAGAGGGGGAATCCCTGTGGGTTGGCGGATGGGTGATATCAGGTCTGGCTCCAGCTGGGCACACAGTTCATTAATGGTGGCTCGGTCAAGTCTGTATGTGAGTAGGACATGTCGTTCTTCCATTGTCGACAGGTCCACCAGCGGTCTGTACACGGGAACAGTCCTCCATCTCCTCGCAAGTCCCAGCGGACGGTGCCTAGGAAGGACAACATGGAGCACAGAGTCAAGCAACCCACAGGTACGTTCATACACCTTGCACAGTACACGATTATCTATGCATTGAATGGCTTGTATGAGTGGCAATGCAAGACCTAGGCCTGTGTGACGCAGTAGAAATTAAGCCATGTGGGCCTTGAAATGGCGGCTGCCTGACCTGTGAAGTGTGACAATGGGATGTGAGGTCAATGCGCTGGCGTGGCACACCGTGGCGGTAGGCGGTCGAAGACCTCGGTGCTAAGCCGCATTGGTTAACATTGAATCCTATGGGTTTCATGAGCCAATGAGGAAGTGCGCTGGCGGTCGCGGTACGCACCGCCACGGTACGCACCGCCACGGCCGTGACCGCCATTTTCTATCTGCTTAATCACTCGAGACCTGATCATCCACAGGAGAGGACCTATACTGCAAGTGCTGCTGTGACCTCGGTCTGGAAGAGACAATGGCTGCTGCGACTGGGGAAAGGGCCCCTGCCTTCACTTCAGAAGAGTTGGAGACACTCGTGGATGGGGTCCTCCCCCAGTATGCGCTACTCTACGTTCCTCCAGACCAACAGGTAAGTACACTGGGACCATGTTTTGTGGGCAATGCCTGGGTTGAGTGGGGTGAATGAAAGATGGTGGGGAGGGGAGCAAATGTGGCATGCATCGCACGACAGATGAGAGCATGTGCCATATGGCAAGGTTGGGGAGGGGGGGCCACTCACATCGACCATGCAGAAAAGTGATGATATTTCTTTTCCCACCCTGTACATGTCACATAGGTCAGCGCCCATCAGAAGATCGACATTTGGTGTGCCATCGCCAAGGACGTCCGGGCCCTGGGGGTCCACAACAGACGGGGCACCCACTGCCGAAAGAGGTGGGAGGACATCCGCCGCGGGAGCGGAAAGACCGCGGAGGCACTGCTGGGGATGGCCTCCCAACCTAGGAGGGGTGCCACACGGCAATTGACCCCCCTGATGTCCCGGATCCTGGCGGTGGCCTACCCCGATTTGGATGGGCGCGTGAGGACATCACAGCAGACACAAGGGGTGAGTACCAGCAAATTCTGCTATATTAGCGCACAGTGGATGTGTCTGGGTGGGGGAGGAGGGCTGTGGCTATCTCTAGGCCAGGGCGAATTCTGTAGGCTAGGCCCCTCCGTACGGCATGGCCCTGTGCCCCCGCCCCCCACCTCTGTAGGGTGCTAAGTACAGTTATCCATGGCCCTGGGTCACCTATGTGTGCATTTGTCGTCCATAGGCTTATAGGCCAAGTCACAATAATTGAGTAGTGTACACCGAGTGCGCGGCGTAGTGCAGGGGGCTTCTGTGTCTGTCCTCTCTGCCAATGGTGTCGCCAATGCATGCACTCAACATGTCTTTCTTTCTCCCCCCCCTTTTGTTGTGGTCTTCCTGTTCATGTGTGCATTAGCATCATCAGGCGGAGGAGAAGTGGCATCGGAGCACGAGGGAGCTGCATCTCACATGGCCCCGGAGGGCCATGCAACCGACTCCGAGTTCACCAGTGAGACGGAGGGCGAGGGGAGCTCCACAACTGGGACCCGTGGAGACGTCAGCGACACAGACACATCCTCGGAAGGGAGCTCCCTTGTGGTGGCGGCAACATCCGTGCCCACCGCTACAACAGGTACAGCCGCCACCCAGCGCGCCAGCTCCGCCCTCCAAGCAGCCACTCAGCATTTGCCCCGTGCCCGCTCGGCCAGGAAGGCGGGCATCTCCTTCGCCCCAGGCACCTCAGGCCCTGCCCCAGTTACCCCTGCTGCCCTCAGTGCGGAGATCATTGACCACCTCCAGACGCTCATTGTTAGGCAGTCTACCCTTTTGAATGCCATCCAGGGGGTAGAAAGGGAGGTGCATCAGAGCAATGCATACCTGGAGGGCATTCATTCGGGTCAGGCTGCCCATCAGCGATCGTTCAACGCTCTGGCCTCAGCACTGACGGCAGCCATTGTCCCTGTCTCCTGCCTCCCCCCTCCAATTTCCTCATCCCAGTCCCACTCTCCTGTTCCTCTGCCTATCCCAGCCACACCTACAGACCAGCCTGCACACACATCAACACCCAAGGGCAGCTCATCCAGACATAAGCACCACACATCCCACAAGCATTCACACAAGCAACATCCACATGCAGACATGCCAACAGCCACTGCCTCCTCTGTGTCCCCCTCCTCCTCTTCTCCCTCCTCCCTCCCTGTGACGTCTCCACTCACACCTGCATTCACACCACCATCAGCCAGTACGTCCATCACCAGCACACCCACCAGAACACTCCGCACACGTGCAGTCACCACTCCCACTGCCATTTACTCGTCCCCTGTGTCCTCTCCCACTGTGTCTGTCACCCCCTCTTCCAAACCACACAAACGCAGCCAGCCACCCACACAACAGCCATCCACCTCACGACTGCCTCCGTCACAAGCACTTGCACCCAAAGACAGCACACTTGACTCTCCTACAACCACATCCTCTTCCTCCACTCCCCTACCCACTGCACCTACCCTTCCCACTGCTCCTAAAAAGTTTTTCCTCTCCAAAATTAACCTCTTTGCATCACCTGACCCACCCCCTCCATCTCGTAAGAGTCCAAACAGCACCTCAGCCACCACAAGCGCTGAACAGGGCCCCGCCGTGACAAGCACCGCTGAACTGGGCCCTTCAAGACAAGCACCGCTGAACAGGGCACCGCCATGACAAGCACCGCTGAACAGGGCCCCGCCGTGACAAGCACAGCTGAACTGGGCCCTTCAAGACAAGCACAGCTGAACAGGGCCCAGCCTTGACAAGCACCGCTGAACTGGGCCCTTCAAGACAAGCACCGCTGAACTGGGCCCTTCAAGACAAGCACCGCTGAACTGGGCCCCGCCATGACAAGCACCGCTGAACTGGGCCCTTCATGACAAGCACCGCTGAACAGTGCCCCGCAGTGACAAGCACCGCTGAACTGGGCCCTTCAAGACAAGCACTGCTGACCAGGGCACCGCCGTGACAAGCACCGCTGAACAGGGCCCCGCCGTGACAAGCACCGCTGAACTGGGCCCTTCAAGACAAGCACCGCTGAACAGGGCACCGCCGTGACAAGCACCAGTGAACAGGGCCCCGCCGTGACAAGCACCGCTGAACAGGGCCCCGCCGTGACAAGCACCGCTGAACTGGGCCCTTCAAGACAAGCACCGCTGAACATGGCACCGCTGAACAGGGCACCGCAGTGACAAGCACCGCTGAACAGGGCCCCGCCGTGACAAGCACCGCTGAACTGGGCCCTTCAAGACAAGCACCGCTGAACAGGGCACCGCCCTGACAAGCACCGCTGAACAGGGCCCCGCCGTGACAAGCACTGCTGAACTGGGCCCTTCATCTCAAGCACCGCTCCGCTGGGCCCTTCCTCTAAAGCACCGCTCCGCTGGGCCCTTCCTCTCAAGCACCGCTCCGCTGGGCCCTTCCTCTCAAGCACCGCTCCGCTGGGCCCTTCATCTCAAGCACCACTCCGCTGGGCACCGCCGTCTCTGAACTGCTCCGCTGGGCCCTTCCTCTCAAGCACCGCTCCGCTGGCCCCTTCCTCTCAAGCACCGCTCCGCTGGGCACCGTCGTCTCTGAACTGCTCCGCTGGGCCCTTCCTCTCAAGCACCACTCCGCTGGGCACCGCCATCTCTGAACTGCTCCGCTGGGCCCTTCCTCTCAAGCACCGCTCCGCTGGGCACCGCCGTCTCTGAACTGCTCCGCTGGGCCCTTCCTCTCAAGCACCGCTCCGCTGAGCCCTTCCTCTCAAGCACCGCTCCGCTGGGCACCGCCGTCTCTGAACTGCTCCGCTGGGCCCTTCCTCTCAAGCACCGCTCCGCTGGGCACCGCCGTCTCTGAACTGCCCCGCTGGGCCCTTCCTCTCAAGCACAGCTCCGCTGAGCCCTTCCTCTCAATCACCGCTCCGCTGGGCACCGCCGTCTCTGAACTGCTCCGCTGGGCCCTTCCTCTCAAGCACCGCTCCGCTGGGCACCGCCGTCTCTGAACTGCTCCGCTGGGCCCTTCCTCTCAAGCACCGCTCCGCTGAGCCCTTCCTCTCAAGCACCGCTCCGCTGGGCACCGCCGTCTCTGAACTGCTCCGCTGGGCCCTTCCTCTCAAGCACCGCTCCACTGGGCACCGCCATCTCTGAACTGCTCCGCTGGGCCCTTCCTCTCAAGTACCGCTCCGCTGGGCCCTTCATCTCAAGCACCGCAGGGCCATTGGCAGGGCCGGATCTGTGTCGGCCATGGCTTCACAAAGCACTCTGGCAACCATGCCTCCTCCAGAACCAGTGGAGTCTCTAATCCACTTGATGGACTGTGGCTTTGCACTCCCCAGGATGGTACAGTGGGCAAGCCACCCACTGTAGAGACTTGTGAGACTGTGGCTTTGCACTCCCCAGGATGTAACAGTGGGCAAGCCACCCACTGAAGAGACTTGTGAGACTGTAGCTTTGCACTCCCCAGGATGGTACAGTGGCCATGGAGGCCCCTCGTGGATCTGGCGTCGTGGACTCATGTGGCTGAGGTGCCCCCCCTTCCCTTCCCCCTGAGGTGCCTGTAGTTTTACTATCTGATGCCCCTGCAGTGTTCTCTCCAATGGAATCGAGTCTCGTGTGTGGGCTTTGCCCATGTGTTTAGGCCCATTGGCCCACGAACAATGGATGATAGCCAATATGGGCCGGACATTAGAGCTATGTATATATTGTTCATGTTCCAATATATTTTATTTATATATTTCATATTTCAATTACCTTCAAATATGCTATAATATACTTACATTTTAAGGATCATTTTATTTTGTCTTTGCATTCTTCCGTGGGGTTTGGGGGGTGTCACTCTGACTTGTTGCTCTGCATTGGTGTGTAGGTAGTTGGGGGGGGGGATGTCGCGTATGTGTGCGCCCGTAACCTTTTCTCCTCCCCCCTCCCCTGTGTCGTAGGTGCAGTACTCACCGTAAACTTCTGCGCCGGCGTTCGTGCTCCTGGTAGAGGAGCAGGTAGACAATAGCTGGTAGGATGTTTAATTAATTCTTCCATGCTGTCCAGATTCCTCGTGGAGTGTGTAGAGGTGAGCGTTTTCCCGTTCGTAGTCTGTTACCGCTGTGTTTTTATCGGCGGGGCTCCCGCCCCGGAAAAGGTGGCGGATTGGTGAGTTGTGATAGGGCTGTTTGTTTGCCCCGCCGTGGCGGTCGGAGTGTTAAAGTGGCGGTCTGTGTTGGCGGTTCCCGCCAGGGTCAGAATCCCATTTTTTTTATCGCCTGCCAGTTGGCGGGTTGGCCGCCACTTTAACACCGACCGCCAGGGTTGGAATGACCCCCTATGTGATCGAGGCAGGATTGTTCTACATTTGTTGACATTATGCTGTTCATTTACATAGATTCTAACCTGCAGGAAAATTCCCTCCTTAAATGTTGTGGTGAACAGTACTCACACTAATACTGTTTGTGTAATGCAAAGCAAGCATCCATAGCTGTGTGTTACGTTATGCTCATTGGGTAACTCAAGAAAGTGTGAAGCAAAACATAGCTTGAGTTGGTGTCAAGGAGGTGTGACGTGTGTTGCAGTGGGTGTTTACAATCAAAACCCATGGAGTTTGACACTGACCCAGGTTCTTAGGATCACATTAACCTAGGGCAGGGCCATAACTTTACACATCCACAGAAGAGGCTTAACCAGGTGATTCTTTATAAAGCATGCTTGTTTTTCAAATTTCCATGTGTGGCACAACGTGCGGCACTCATGGAACATGTCAAACAAAACCAAGTACTGTTTATATACATGAAGCTGCATCGGTGACTTTGATGGAACTTGATGTCAGATTGGATGAAGGCATACACATTTTCTGCTACTCCATGCATTGATCCAAAAATGTACTTTACTCATCTGAATATCCATGTGTGTTGGCTGTCAAAACACCCTGCAAGTCATATAGAACACAGACATGACACAGAGTAGATCAAGGTCATCTATTGATGTGCCTTGATGTACTTAATAGCTATAAGACCAGGATGAGCCACACAGGATGACGTGGCATGCCCTCATTGATATATCTGAGATGTTTGTGCTACCTGAGGTCCATGTTGATATGTGCATACCAACAAGTGCCAGAGACTCATGTCTAACAATCACCATATCATGTCATGGTATACACACATCTGCTGTATGATCTTGGGTCTTGAAGGCTGTGTTGAATGGGAACAGTGCCATTATACATTAGTTTTCAACTCAGATATTTGTCATCGTTTTTGTGTTCACTAAGCCAGCATGACTAGTCAATAAGGGATATGATTTATTCCAAGGAGAAATCTGTTTGATATTGTCATGCTTTACAATATGTTAAAATATTGAGGGGTTACTTATACTTTGAATGTGGTTATGCATTCACACAAGTTGTTCAGCTGTGCATTTATTCTCACATTCTGCCACTATATCCTGTAATACATCATTGCATGGTAACTTAGCTGGATTCAGCTTGCTTTTAGTCACTGCTTCCATTTAAAGGTTACATAATCAGACTCTTTGTGTTGTGTTTTAACATTCACACATGAACTGTTGTCTTTTTTGCTGCATAAGGGTAAAAATATTAGCGGTTTGAGTGATATGGCTCAAAACATTAATGGTCTAGAGTGACAGTGTTTCCCTTGCAGCATGTCATGGTGCTTTTCCAGGGCACCCAAGTAGAAGTAGGGGAAGGTAGGGGGTAGTGTGGGCTATTCCCCCCTCCAGCCTGGGGAGGACAGTCAAAGCATGGTGGGTTTTGTGGTGGTGGTTGAACATGGGTTGGGGTGGCTTGGGAAAAAAATAAAAATTAACAGATTTACCAGCTATTCCATATATATCAGTAAGAGATTATGTGCAGTTACAATCCTTTTAAGGTAACCTTAATAGAAATTGGGAAAAACAAAGAGAAGAAGGGTTCAGTTTCAGTTATTAATGAGCATGGGGGACACTAAGCCAAGCCAAGTTAGACGAGATGTGTAATATTACGGTCATTTCATGTAATGTGAATGACATTCTGAATAGGCAAAAATATTGCTCAGTAATGAACTGGTTAAGTATGTTTAATCCTGAAGTGATCTACTTGCAGGAAACCCATCCTAAAGAAAACAAACCTAAAATCTTTATCTCTATGGCCTATGCTATTTTTGCATCAGTCAGGTTTGCAGTATGGGGTGTGGCGATTTTTTAGCTAGATTAGTAGACTAGGATGTCAAGGAAATTATTAGAGACAAGAAGGTTCAATGGATCTGACTGAAAGTTCGGGTCCAAGGAGTTCCCCTAAACCTGCTCAATTATTAAGGCCCATTGTGGGATGAGGATGCTCCTTTGAAGGAAATATTTTCCCTGGCAATGCGTATGACGGACCCATGGACTGGGGGAGGTGATTTTAATTTTATTTAGGATCATAGACAGCTGAAGCCTAAAACAGCTGAGGTGATTGGTTCAATTAAAAGTAATTTGAACTTAGTGGATTCATGGCAATTTGGTCATTATGGGCAGGCACAATTTACCTGTTTTATGAGCCAATATAATACAGCCTCTCAACTGGACTACTTTTTAGTCTCAAAAGCAGCAAAATGGAAGGGGACTAGGATCTGGGCCAATCATTCTGTGGTAGGTGTCACTTTGGAGGTAGAGGGCACCAAAACCTTGAGAGTATTTTGGCAGTTTGATAGGACACTTCTGGGAAATCAGGAATGGTTAGATAGTATGCATTAATTCATCCAGGAATTCTTCATGATTAAACAGGGTACTGCTTCCCCATTATCTGTTTGGGAGCCATTTAAAGCTGCATTTAGATGGCAGGTGATTGCTTACAAGTCAGCCCAGAGGAGACTTCAGGAAATATAAGTCAAGGAATTACAAGACACTCTCGATTATGCTCACAAAGCTTTAACTAGGTGGGCGACAGAGTGTAGAGTTGATTTAAAAGTAAAATTTGATCAGGTCACACAAATGGTGTGTGACTTCTATGTTCACGAAAAGATCACTAGCTCAAAACCTTTTCAGTAAAAGCAGTGTGAAGAGAGACCACTTGTGGGAATACAGCTAGCCTGGGCAGCATGTGAGAAACAAGACTCATTGAGTATTGGGGAGATTAAAGATCCCAGCTCCAATCTAAGTCAAAAAGATGATATTAAAATAGCACAGATATTTTTGCAGCATTATAATAATATTTATGGCTACAATAAGGTCATTTCCGGATCTAGTCTTGAGGTGTTTTATAGATTATTCAGGATTCCAAGCTTGACGAGGACACAGGTAGAGGATTATTGCTAGATATTTTGCTGGAGGAGGCTGTTCTGGTGCTTCAAAGGATGCCCAATGGCAAAGCAACCACTATCGAGTCAGTGGTGGTAAGTTTTATGAAAAGAGATAAAGATCCAGTTAGTGTAAAATCTTATCGACCAATAAGTCTACTCAGTATGGGCTACAAATTATTAGCCAAGATCTGGGCATCACGTATAATTGAGGTTGGCCAGACCCTAGTCCACAAGGATCAGCGTGGGTTTTTGCCAAAGTGAACAACGGCTGTGAGCATGCAGTATTTGGTGCAGGCTATGAATTGTTTCTCTGTGCCCCGGCAGGGCTGCAATTGCAATGATTGACACAGAGAAGGCGTTCGATCTTGTGAACTGGGATGCTCTTTTCTTTGCATTGGAGAAATTTGTGTTCCCAGACCGAATGGTATCACTGCTCAAAAAACTATACCAAGGGGCAGAAAAGCAGGTCATAATTAATGCAAAGTTTGCAGGTACTGTACAGAAAAGGTGCAGCACCCCACAGGGATGCCCAATGTCCCCTATACCTTTTACGCTTTTTATTGAGCCTTTAGCTGAACCTCTACGCAGTGCCAACCACATTGTCGCCCCCCTGAAAGTTGTTTGCAGATGACTTGGTGTTATATCTAAAGGCTGTCAGGGATAAAATTAAGGAAGCACTGGATATCATTCAAGATTATACAAATTTGGAGGAGTGCAAGGTCCATCAGGTTAAAACTGAGACATTGGGGGTCATTTTAATCTCGGTGGTCTTTTGTCAAGACCGCTGAGGGACCGCCGTGCTGAAGACTGCCAGTGGTGGTGGTTTTCCGCTCTGCGTATTATGACTGTTGGCAGCTCTCCGTCCTTTTTCGGACGGAGAGCCGCCAACAGCCATACTGGCGGTCGGCCGGGAAGTGGAGGTCACAGGACGTGATTCGGTGGGTGGTGTTCTGTTGACGGTGTGGTGTCGGCGGAGCAGCCCCCATGGATCCCGTCCCCTCCCGGAGGATCGACGGACCAGGTAAGTCGATCGTCCGTTAGCGGAGGGGGTCGGGGGGTGTTGTGTGCGTGCATGGGGGTGTGCGTGTGTGTATGTAGTGGGGGGGTGAGTGCCTGTATGCTTGCGGGGGTGTTGTGAGTTTGGGAATGAGTGCGTGTATGTCTGTAGGTATGTCTGTATGGTTGTGTGTGTGTGTGTTTGAATGTGGGTGTGCGTGTCTGACTGTGTGTGTGGATGTTGGCATGTATGTCGGTGTGTGTGCGTGTATGTGTGTTGATGGTGCCTGCGTGCGTGTCGTGTGTGAATGAGTGATGTGATGTTGGGGGTCGGGTGGGGAGGGGGGTCCTGCCACCTTTGGGGGGTGGCAGAGGTGGTAGGGGGTGTAGGGGAGGGAGTCGGGGTAGGGGTGGGGGAGACCCCTATCAGTGCCAGGGAAGGAATTCCCTGGCACTGATAGTGCTTACCGCCATGGATTTCATGGCGGTTCCAAACCGCATGAAATCCATGGCGGTCAGCCGGGTCCAAATACCGCCGGCGGTATAGTGACGACCGCCGGGCTGGAGACCCAGGTCTCCAGCCCAGCGGTCGTCTCCGCCCTGGCAGGCTGAACGGAGAAGCGGCGGATGACAATGGCGGTAACCGCCATGGTCATAATTGCAAAAATGTGACCGCCAGCCGGTTGGCAGTCTTACCGCCGCTTCTCCCCCGTCCGCCAGGGTCATAATGACCCCCATTGTTTTTTAATCCTTATCCATTGGTGCTGCCACCAGCGTTAATTTAAAATTTTAATAACAATCATCCCATGCGCTATCTTGGGATCCTTGTGACGAGTAGCTACACAGATTTATTTAAATTAAACTATGAGAAAACAATAGTGAAAGGGCTTCTAGAAAAATGGTCCTTGCTGCCGCTCACGTTGATATGGAGAGTGTCATTAATTAAAAGTCTTGCCAGTGTTTTTTGTTTGCGATTCTCCCACTAAAGGTCAACAAGGCACTTTTTAAAGAATTAGATTCTCTTATAATTTAGGACCTCACTACGATTCTGACTGTGGGAACACCAGCCCGCCAGACTTGCAGTGAAGAGACCGGCATGGTGCTGGCAGTCTCCCCACCAGCCCCATTTTGAAATTTCCACTGGGTGACAGTCAGAAACCAAGGTTTCCGCCAGTCAGCCCAGTGGAAAACGTGCAGCAGCATTGGACTTGGCTCCACATGAAGCTGAGTCCAATGCCATTGCCCAGGGGGCCATCCAGTATCCTCGGTATCTTCAAAGCAGACAGTGCACATTCCGACAGTGCTGGGGAGGTGGGCCCCAGCACTGGCATCCCGCCAGCCTTTTCATAACGGTCAGACCACCATGAAAAGGCTCATGGAAAGTGGGCTTGTAACTTATGGATGCTTAATAGATTTCTTTGTGTGGGATAAACATAATTTTTTAAGTTTAAAAGTTCTGTATCATCGTAGCACATTCTAGGATGAGGAGTAAGAAGGAGAAAAGAGAACAGGGAGCTATTTCTTAGTTTTTATGCCAAGCTGTCTATTTTCACCAAAATAAAAAGATGGTTGATTAATTTATGTTCAGGCTAGGCCTGTTTTGGATAAGTGAGTCCTCCAGTTTAGCTGTGAAATGTTATGTAAAACTGTTCATGTATATGATATAAATGGTGGATTGTTAGTCTATGTTCATTTTGAATTGTCATTTTTAATGCTGGAGACCCTTCGATCTGGTGAATGAATTTATTCTTTATATTGCAATATTGACTTGCTAAATCTGCTCAGTAGAAAAAAAATGAAATATCGTTAGAGTAGTTAACCTATTGTTATATCTGAGTGCAACCCAGGAACATGGTATGAGACATCTCTGCTTGGTCCATTTCCATAATCGCCCAGTGGGCCAAGCGTGGCAGCATTGGTAGTAGATAGACAATCTTGTACTGCTATGTTTACATATTTTCTAGTGATATGTGTGTTGTGATATGTCACAATGTATTTTAGCCTGCACACATTGCTGGAGCATATGTCAACTGTATGGGTTGAACTGGGTTCCCATCCACTTACTGTGTGCCCCAGCTGACAGGCATATGACTGTGAGTTGACTCTACTATCCTTCACAAGTGTGTGGCTGTACAAATGGGTAGCTAAAAACCACAAGATTAGTATTTGGACAGTACTTACTTTTACACACACTTTTGTAAGTGTTTTGTTGTCTGACATTAATTACACTGCAAAAGAACACATTATCATGAGCTGTACATTCCCTGGCTGTTTGTAATCTGTATTCATAACGGACCTGCATTTGCCACAGGTCATTGGCAGGGCCACTATTTTTGGATTACAAGATGTTGTGCAGCCCTTTTTTTGCACATTGCTATATACCATGGTTGTGTGCCAATGAAGAGCAGATATGATTAGTTGTTTTAGTGGTTTACAGTGATTTGGAATTAGGAAAGCTTACATATTGCAAATGTTACAAAATAGCTGCAATTTTATTACCGTTTTGTCCGGTGGACAATGCATTTGTTATTGAATTGAATAGTCTCATGCATCTGGGAAGAATTTGTTCACAATTTGGTGTCTTTGTCCTGTCCTGTCCTGGGAATTGGTGCAACATTTTGATGTTGCAACCTAATCTTCTTCTTCACCCTCAGCAGGGCCTTCCTGGTCTACATTTTCCTCATTCCATGGGACATAGATACACACACAGATATTAAGTAAAATGCACAGACCAGGATGATTTTACAAACCATGGGGGAGGGGTGGTAGAGCAATCTCCCGCCGGACAAATTAAATCAGCGAAAGAGTGATTTGAGTAGTCTGAAAGTCCACTTAACCATGCTCCGGGCCCTGCTGAGGCCATGATTGTAGTTGTGCTGTGTCTCTGTCTGGGAATGTGCTTATGGGGTCATGACCCATGGCTGCAGACCATATCCTTGGTCACCTGTAAGGACAGGAGGGGAACAACCAGACCATGTTCATAATGGTTGCTGTCTCCACATTCAGTTACATACTGTTTATTTCCTGATTGACTCAATCACTTTTCACACAGTACAGGAGGTGCCCGGACATTGTTTGACCTAAATGCTCTTTAATTTTTGTTATGACTGACACTGTACTACACATACAAGTGTCCTAGCCTTGGTGTTACACTTACTATTTGTCTAACTTGTGAGTGCCAATGCCTTGGCCATGGTGAGTCACTGATGGTATGGATAATCAGTTAGCAATTGAGGTGACACTTCTGTCACACTTTTAAAATTATTTTTTTTGGGACTATTGTTGGCATTTCTGACCTGATGCATGTCGGAATGTTCAAACTTTTGTAAGTCTAGATAATGTTGTCCCATTCATTCACACATATTTGGATATGACAGTAATAGTTACTGTTGTTTATTAGTTACTGCCATGGATAGTTTATAAGTGCGTGCCATTATGCTACATGATAATCTACACATGGCACTGCACTGTGTCCACTGTGTTGAAAGTACAAAATGTGCGAAATTTGTAGGAGCTCTTTACTGTATAATGCAACTGTCAAACTGTCAGGACTACCCTGCTTCACTTATTGAGTACAGTGTTGGAAACATTTTTCTGCATGATGCATTGTAGTGGGTTTGCCACGTGCACTTGCAGACAATGGGCAGCATAGTACCAAAACAGACAAATTATGGGAATGGTGAATGCGTGGCTGGCTGGTGTATTAGCTAAACTTTGTGCATGAGAGTCTCCCTTGCTGCACACTGTGAAGCCGTGGGTGACAGTTTTTTTCCATTACAAAATGGAGCAAACACAGGATGGCAGGTGTGTTAATACAATGAGTGAGGGAATTTCCCAGTGCGCACATGAGCTGGGTATTGTCAAATATTTGGTCCTGTTTAGGTTTCACAGGTATCGGGTACATGACGTGCCTCATTGCCATGGGAGTTACCTGTGGACACACAGACTTAAAAAATGTAGGCCCTTCCTTCAACCTGGGATGGCTACACAGCATTTTACATGTTGATGCAGGGCTTAGGATCTTTAAACCATTTTGAAACACACACAGGGCTTCATTTCCAGGTTGTTGCCACAGGGCAGCACAGGGAGCCACTTAGCTGCACTGCCATACGTTAAATGAAAAGGGTGTGAATGCGTCATATTAATGCAATATGACACATTTGTGTTTCTGCTGCATGCACAAATTCACAAATTGGTGAATGGCAACAATACATGCTCCCTTGAACCATGGTGTAGATGTGTCTGCTTTATGGACTAACTTGTTTTTATGCCATAAGGGAAACCTTAATGCGTATGGACAAATAAGCTAGGCTTTTGACGCTTTGTATGCGTACTACAGAATGCAGCACACATTGAAGAGTAACTAACAAGGAAAATGAAGTTATGTTGTCCTTGTTACACCTCCCCTGAGAAGGCATACATTTTTGGAAAATGTGCAGTTGACCATGTCCTTGTACATCAGGGAATGTATCAAATGCATTTGGTGTTGCATGGGTAAGCTCAACGTGCGGCCCATGTGACACATCCTTGCTGCAGAGTAAAGTAATGTCTTTGCACTGTCTTACCTTTGTCCATATCTATGAGGCTACGCAAAGGCACACAGGGTGACTTTGTGTGGCCTCATATGTATGATTATGATACCTGCCTCACCAGAGCATCATGGAAACAGACACCTCAGCAGTACAGGCTTCTTGTACATGGGGCTCACAGTGGTTTTACAGGTCTTGACATGTGTGACTTGTCAGGTTATATTGAACATGTGCCACGTGTTAGTTTGCAAGAATAAGGCACACACCTGCTACATATACACTGTCTCAGTCACTCAACCCAAACATGACTAATTTCCGCAACATGTTTGACTTTAATGATGTGATTCATGTGCTTGAAATGTACTTACCAACCAGCAGGCCATTCCCATATCTCCTGTTCTGGAAGTACTCGTTGATGATGGAATGTCTGAAGATGGATACATCATGAGCATTCCCAGGGTACTTTGCCAGCACATTGATGGTGATCTCCAGATGGTCCACTATGGCATGTACGTTGATGTAATATGTGTGCTTCAGGTTTTGATACTGCTAAGATGCAGCAGCAGGAGGCCCTAGTTGCACATTGGTGCAGTCCATTGTCCTCAATACATGTGGAAAGCCAGCAGTGACACAGAGGCCCTGCTTGTTTTGCAGTTGTTTCTGCTGTGTGTTGGGGAACATAAGTTACTGGGATGTTAGGCTTATGATGGCATCAAGGAAGGAGGGGAGGAATGCAGAAAAGAATGCCTGAGATATTCCTGCCACTCTGGCTGTGGTGGTTTGGAGTGAGCCAGACGCCAGCATGTGTAATATTGCCATCAGCTTGGCCTGCAGAGGGATTTTGAAGGACTTCTGTGAGCCTTTAGTAGTTGATGACCTCCACCTCCCTAAGGTCAATGAGGGTAGTCCTCTGCTGGTATACTGCTCTGTTCTCCGGTGCTGTCTCTCTGGAGGTGGTGGTGGCAGGAGGGGGTGGCCATCTTCTTCTTGCTGCTCCAAGCTGGAATAGGAGTAGTTGTATGGTGAGGTTTAGTTTGCCAGAGTGTTTGGGGCATGCTCTGCTTATGTACGGCCCTGGGCACCGCACGACCCCCTCAGACCACATACGCAACCTCGGATTCATCCTGGACCCCGTTCTCACCATGACCAACCAAGTCAATGCCGTTTCGTCTTCTTGCTTCTTCACACTCCGCATGCTCCGAAAAATCTTCCACTGGATCCCCGCCGACACCAGAAAAACTGTGACCCACACCCTCATCACAAGCCGCCTGGACTACGGAAACACCCTATACGCAGGAATCACCGCAAAACTTCAGAAACGTCTTCAGCGAATACAAAACGCCTCTGCATGCCTTATCCTCGATGTACCCTGCCACAGCCACATCTCCACCCACCTGAGACACCTGCACTGGCTACCCGTCAACAAAAGCATCACCTTCAGGCTCCTCACCCACACATGCAAAGCCCTCCACAACAAGGGCCCCGAATACCTCAACCGTCGCCTCACCTTCTACACGCCCGCCCGTCAACTTCGATCCACCAGCCTTGCTCTCGCCGCCGTCCCTCGCATCCGCCGAACCACTGCAGGTGGGAAATCCTTCTCCTACCTGGCAGCCAAGATGTGGAATTCCCTCCCCGCCCACTTCAGGACCACCCAGGACCACCTCGCCTTCCGGAGGCGGCTTAAGATCTGGCTCTTCGAGCAGCGGTGACCCCCCCAGCGCCTTGAAACCCTCACGGGTGAGTAGCGCGCTGTATAAATATGATTGATTGATTGATTGATGTACCAGTACCAATGCATCATTTTTACACCTGGGTTGCTGATGCTCAGGAATTTTGACACATTTTTGAGTTGGCGTGTCATTTGCCAGCTATGCGTCACTTTCCCAAAATCTAGTATATATGGATGCCTCAGTTCTGCATGGGTTTTTAAATGGGAACACCTACCTTGAATATAATTAATGTTACCTGATGCAGCCGGTAGTTGCACTAGAAAAAACTGACGCAGGACAAGGAAAAGTGACACATTTTCCTGAATGTGTCCCTTTGTTAACATGGAACAGTTAATGCGCCATCACTGTTTAAAAAAAAAAATGACACAGCTGCAGTGCAAACTCCTTATAAATATGCCCCTGAGTGCTTAATTTGTGAAATAATGAGTGTCAGCATCCAAGAGGCCCACTGAACTCTGAATATTGCTGTATTTCATTACCCAACCGGCAGACAGAACGTCCATTTTCATTGCTTGCATTAGGTCCAAAACATTGCTTGTTATTGTCAAAAGTAAAAATTGTTCATTTAGATTGCATGATGAATCCAAATGTGAAGTGTGCAAAATCATTTGAATCCAATATCAGCCTAAAATGTTGTTATGAGCTACTGCTGCTTAAAACGCAGACTTCATTAATGTCTGCCAATTCGGGCCCATATTTATACTTTTTGACGCACAACTGCGCCAACACAGTTGTGCGTCAAACATTTTACCACCGGCTAACGCCATTCCAACGCGCCATGCGGGCGCCTTATTTATGGAATGACGTTAGCCGGCGCTGCGGACTGGTGTGCATCCAAAAAAATGACTCACACCAGGCAGCGCCGGCGTATGGGAAAATGGGGGTTGTGTGTCAAAAAATGGGGCAGGTCAGGTCTGAGGCAAAATTCAGGCCTCAAACCGGATTTGCGCCATTTTTTTTTACGCCCAACCTCCATTGGCATGACTCCTGTCTTAGCAAAGACAGGAGTCATGCCCCCTTGCCCAATGGCCATGCTCAAGGCATGGTCATTGGGCATAGTGGAATGTAGGGGGGCCCAAATCAGGCCCCCCTATGCCACAAACAAAATCTGAAAAAAATACTTACCCGAACTTACCTTTACTTCCCTGGGATGGGTCCCGCCATCCTTGGGTGTCCTCCTGGGGTGGGCAAGGGTGGCAGGGCGTGTCCCTGGGGGCAGGGGAGGGCACCTCTGGGCTCCTTCCGAGCCCACAGGTCCCTTAATGCCTGCCCAGGCATTAAAAAACGGCGCCCATCAGGCTGTGCGTCGTTTTTTAAGGCCCACACC
Organism: Pleurodeles waltl; assembly: GCF_031143425.1. Lineage (NCBI taxonomy): Eukaryota > Metazoa > Chordata > Amphibia > Caudata > Salamandridae > Pleurodeles > Pleurodeles waltl. The sequence continues at coordinate 577,717,750 of NC_090448.1, forward strand.
CTCCTGTGCGTCAAAACGACGTCAGAGTATAAATATGGGGCACAGGCCTTAAAGTCATTTTTTGGAAGGGAACACCTACCTTGCATATAATTAACGCAAGGCTGGTCCCCCCTTCAAAAAAATGACGCATATGGTGGAATTTTGACGCCCGCGGGGTCGGACGTCAAAGTATAAATATGGGGCAGAGTTTGCGCCGATTGTGCGTCAAAATTTTTGACGCACATTCGGCGCAAACAGAGTATAAATATGCCCCTCGGTGTCTGTGCCAGCGTAATTTAACTAGTCCTGCTCAATTCAATAAGATATTGTTAGTGATCATTATTAAAAAAGAAACTATCAAGGGCTGCAGACCTGCACGTAGCAGATCACTTTAAAGGTTGATTAACATGCTGTAAAATCTTCTGCATATATCAACAATCACAATGTAATGTGAGCAAAGATGATACTAGAAAAACTGCAAATGTATAGACATAACATAGATCTACTTAACTATTTGGGATGAATCTTGCAATGGTGAGGTTTACACACTTTATGAGCGTGTCACAGGGAATAAAGGGACCTCACTGCTGTTCTTGGGCGTTATTGATCTAATTTTGGGAATTTAGTCTTACTGTTATAATGTGAATTTCCTAGAATTACAGCATTATGCTAAGTCGTACAAATACGTGTCATTCGCAGTACACATTTTACTGTGAATGTGCCATTGTCTGTAATATTTTACTGCAAACGCACAGGAACAACAGAACAGGAGTGGCTGTTGTCTGTGGTCCTTTTGTTTCTTTAGCACAACATTAAACCTCATATCAAATTAAAACAAGGATGCAGTTCACTGTAAAAACAAATAGCATGAAATGCCAGATTTGCATTTCATAGAATGTTTCCAATCACTAGAATTTTGCACTTTCTCAGCTCATCTATCTCAAAAAGCAGACCCTTTCCCCAGCTTGCCATGGTTTCTCCCCATAGCCTAATCGGTCAGTCAAGATGCGATGTAAAAATTGGGATTTACTCAACTCCACTATTGCACTAGCTTTACATTTCTGACCTCCCAACGTGTTAGGATGGCCTGGAGAGTCTGCCTCCAAAACTTGGGGGCATATTTAGGAGAGTGTTGCATCACATTTGCCCCACGCGAAGTGGCACGTGCATGATGCAAGGCTCTAAATCAGATTTATGAAGCCACACAAAGTGGCCTCATAAACCTGGAATAGCGCAGACTAAAAATGGTTGCCTTTCACTACTCTGCCCTGGGTAGGCATCCCACTGGTGTTGCGGTGGGTGTTTCCATGCAAAACCTATGGATTTTGACGCACCTCCAGAGTTACAAGACCATGTTAACCTGGGGATGTGCAAAAATAATACACCTTCCCAGGGGAGGGGCAACAAGGAATTTATCCTTGTTTTAAACTCTTTCTATGTGTGCTGCATTCACCAACACACATAGGAAGAGGAACATGCCTTCTAGGATTGTTTTTGTGCCGGAAAGTGCCTCTTCCTGCACAAAAAACCCTGCCTATAGTTTGATCCTCCACCCTCAGCTCCCCCACCCTACTCAAGGGTCTTCTGCAAACCATAAAATGTGATTTCTTAAAATTGACCTCTAAACCCAAAGCTGACATAAAAGAGACATAGGCTCTAACTATTTCCCGGAGACCATTCATAGTGCGGGCCATGAGGACCGCGTCATCCGCGTACGTCAGCACAGGGATATCAATACCATTCACCTTTGGGACATCCCTACAATGCTCCATCAACAAATCAGACAATCCATTTGTATATAGAAGGAACAAAGTAGGAGCCAGAACACACCCCTGGCGCACACCCCTTGAAAGCTTAAAGGCCTCTGAGCATTCCCCATTTGGCCAAACCCTCACATTTGCAACCGTTCCAGAATGGAGATACCGGAGCAGCTCTACAATATTAGGATCCAACCCTAGCTGATTTAACCTCTCCCACAATAAAGACCGGTTCACCTTATCAAAGGCACAACTAAGGTCTATAAAAGCAAGATAGAGGGTACCTTTCCTGGCCTGCGTGTATTTACCGATCATCATCAATAAGTTAAGATATTGTTCTCGCGTACCGAGGCCTTCCCTAAAACCATACTGGCCCTGGCTTAAAATATCATTTCCTATCATCCAGGCCTCCAGACGCCTTAAAATAATCCGTCCCAGAATCTTTGCAGAAGAGTCCAGGAGGGAAATAGGGCGATAAGACTTAGGATCGTTTCAATCGCCCTTTTTAAACACTGGGACAATGCAGGCCAATCTCCAAGAGGCAGGAATGCCCACAGTAACTGCTGCATTGAGAACATTTAAGAGAATAGGTGCCCATAACTGCGGGTTAGATTTTTACAAATCCATAGGGATCTAATCCGGGCCCGGAGCTTTGTTACTAGCGCTACTCTGTATCGCATCCATAACCTCCTGAAGCGAAAACCTAATTGCTAGATTAGGAGCCATGTCATACTCGTTATCCCGGTTATTTCAAAGGGGAGTGCCCTCAAAAATTCTACAAAAGTGAATTACCCAGGCCTCCGGGGCGATGTTACAGCCAAGGCCCTCAGATGTTTCTGTCCTAAAGGAGCCTCTTTTTACCATCTTCCAAAACAGACCAGGATCCTTCAGAGTTATAGCACGCTCTAACTCTTCCCAGGCTTCATCTTTATGTTTTAGCTTGCTATCCCTCAGGGCCCTTTTATACTTCAATCTGGCTTCTTTTACGAGGACCCAATCTCTAGGATGTTTCTTAGTGGACATCTTCAGGTTTGCCCTTGCATCATAGCAGGCCTTGTCAAACCAACCACATTTGTGTTTACTGGGGTGGCTGCCTACCGAGAATAGACAGTATCTCACTGCTGCATTTACTACTGTTATTGCATCCATAACAGTTTTAGGATTAGGAGCCTCTGTCAAGAGTGTTTCCATAAATAGGTGTAGAAATCCATGTGCTTGGTGTTTTAATGAAGAGACAGCAAGTATTCTCAAATTATATCTGGTTTTGAAAAATTGGTTGATGAATATCCTCTGCTGTTCCACATTGAATTGTGAAATGAAGTATATCTACTTTCTAATCTTTTTGTATGTTTATGTTTGAGCATTGTGAAAATGTATGAGACTAGTGCATTTACTTTACCAAATACCTGCTTCCAGAGAGGTGCTGACATTGCACATTAGTACTAGAACAGACATACTGAGAAATGCTGGTAATGCAAGATTTCAAGCTACATGTAAAAATCTAATTCTTCTGCAGGCTTCAGCCGACAGGAATTGGCTTTATGTGACTCAGATTATGCACTGACAGTCACCTGCTCCACGGGGCCAGTGCACCACATTTTTTATCACTCTGTCTGTGTCTGCCAGAGCACTTTCTCCTGCGCTCTTGACAGGTAAGAAATGTTGGAAAGCGGATCATTGGGAAGAGCAGGTAAGTACCTACACTTAGCAATAAGCCACAAACCCCCACTGAGGTCCAATTAGGTCTCAATAAATTAAATCCAGCTCAACCTTTGGTAGTTTGGCAACGAGTGACAAGGCTTAACTTAGGAGACAAGTGTGTGAAGCAGTTAAAAATCACAAAACAGTAAATAAGTCAACACAAAACACAATAAAGATCCAACACCAATTTACGAACATAGATTATGGGCCAGATGTATGAAAAAAACCCTTAGCGAATCGCAAATAACGATTTTTAAGAAATCGCTATTTCTGAGTCACAAAATGCAATGTAACAAAATTGTGATTCGGAAATAGCGATTTCTTAAAAATCGCTAATGCAAATTGCGTGGCCCAAATACCGAATCGCAAAAATATTTGCGATTCGGTATTTGAAAATCGCAAATTGCAAAAATGGACACCTGGCACAGCCTGATGACATCACAAGCAGGAAGTGAGTCAACCCAGGCTGTTTCCAGGAGCCACACCCAAAGGAGCAGTGAGAGAGACACAGCTCAGCCCCAGGGAGCAAGTCTGTGAGCAAGCCAGGACTTTACATCACCATGGCCAATGCTGCTAATGGGAAGGAGAAGGGAGAGAGGAAGAGAAAGCTTAAGTTCAGTGAGCAAGAACTGGAGGTGCTCACTGAGGAGGTGGTGAGGAGCCGTGACCGGCTATTTGGGAAGAGCACACTCCAGGTCCCAAAGACTGAGAAGCGCTAACTCTGGGATGACATCCAGACCAAAATCTGCACAGTGGGGGTTGCGCAGCGCTCAGTGGAGGAGATAAGAAAGAGGTGGTACGGCCTGTGTTCCCGTGCCAAGGAGAGGGTGGCCAGCAGACTACAGGAGCCAAGGAGCACAGGAGGCGGACCATTCACCCAGACACCCTCCACCCCCATGGAAGAACTTGTGGAGTCGACACTGCTCCCAGAAGCTGTCAGTGGGGTCATTGACATAGGAACGTCCGGCACACCCAGCACCAGTAAAGGTAAGTCCAATAATGAAATGTAACCCCATATGTGTAAGTACAAATGCCCCTTAGGAAATAGCAAGTAGTGCAAACCATTGTGATAAGTACTCCATTCCACATCTTAGATGCAGCACAATAATGCCTTATGGGAGTTGTAGTCCACAACCCAGAGCTGAAAGTAGCACATAGAATGTGATTAAGTAGAGCGACACCCAGAAGAACATCCACAACATAGTGATACGATGTAAGTGTACATTTATTACCATTGTGCAACATTTGGTGATACATACATAAATGACATGCTGCACATTGTGGTTGCAGATGGCCCAGGCCCATCAGCAGCAGATTGTGCCATTGTGGGGGATGCTGAAACACAGCCTCCATCAGACTCCAACACCAGCGAGTCATTGAGAATTGCGCCAATCAGACGCAGGGCAAGGGTTGTAGCTCTCCCCGATTTGAGCCTGGACTCAGATGACATGCGGGATGAAGGCCACACTCCATTCCCAGAAGCCAGATCCACCGTAAGGCAGCAGTCCCTGCCCCAGCGTCACTCAACACTCCGCAGGAGGCCTCATGATGCAGGCACACAGCACACGGAAGTAAGTGAGGGCCCATCATTCTCGGTGGCCTGGAGGCATCAATGCTCAAAGTGCAGTGCCTGCAAAACAAAAACATGAGGGCAATGCACAGGCAGATGCAGGCACATAATACCAACATGGGGGGGCTGCAGAAGCAGTTGGAGTGTCTGAATACCAACATTTGCAAGCTGCATGAGGGACAGGTAACAGCTGCGGAGAACACCAGGGAACTGACCAATGCAGTAAAGCAACTCTGTACTGAGATAAGGCATGAGAGAGTCAGCCACCGCAGGCATGAAAGGCGATTCATGTGGATGTTCAGTGGCTTTTGTAAATCAGTCAATCGCCTAGCTACATCTACTGCCCTCATATCACGGCATGCTGTGGCCGCACAGGTGGAGGCAGCACATAGCAGTCGGGATGTAGCCCAGGGACTGGTCCAGATTACCAACGTTCTGGATACTATGCTGGCAAATCGCAGTGCTACACCCAGTGAACTTGGAGTTGGGGATACTGAGGATTCATCTAGCCTCAGCAGCCTTGCAGTGCCCACGATGGATCCTAGGCAGCGCAGTGCCAGGCACAGCCCTGCCACTGAGGCTGATACAAGAGGTGCCCGCGAGGCCACTGCGCACTCAAGTGGAATGCGTGACCGTAAAAAGTGACTTTGATGGCCACAGGGGACTAACTGCACATGTTGAATTACAGCAAACTATGAAGTCAATAGTGCAACACTATAAATGGCTCATTTATGACACATGTGTATTGTTTTGTCCTAATGACACGTATGTTACCTGAAGTCAAGGTAATAAAGGTGCTAACTACCAGAACACATGTCAGTGAGGTTGTGTTGTCATGACTTACATCTGAAATGGTTGTGCGTGATGTCAGCACGCCTTTACCTGCCCTCTGCTACACTGGTCCTGTCTGCTGGCTGTAAGGGATGTATGGGATCATCATCATCATCTGAGTCTGGCTCTGATATTTCCACAGGTATGCCCCTGGTGGTAGCTATATTGTGCAAGATCGCACATGTGGCCACTATTCTACAGGTCATGTCCGGGCTGTACTGTAGTGCCCCTCCACTTTTGTGGATGCACCAGAAGTGTCTCTTCAGCAGGCCAAAGGTGCGCTCTACCACATTGCGGGTTGTCCTGTGTGCTGACTTGTATCTCAGCTCTGCGGGTGTTGCAGGATTTAGGTAGGGCGTCATCATGTAGGTGCGCACTGCGTAGGCACTGTCTCCTGGAAGGAACAAAGGTTATAATGAGTAGCTGAGCCATCTGAAGTCACACTGCCATTAATGCACCATTGTAAAGAGGGAAAATACCTAGTAGATATCCTTCACCAAATTCCCCAGCTAGCAGTCTTGTGTGAATCCCGCTGTGGCGAAAGATGTATGAATCATGTGTGCTCCCTGGTTACCTGGTCACGAGATCAGTTATGATATAGGAGGCATTGCATATCACCTGTATATTCATTGAATGTTGGTATTTATGGTTGCGGAACACATACTCTGTGGCCGATGGTGGACAGATTGCAACATGTGTCCCATCTCTGGCACCTAGGACGTGGGGGAACTGTGCTATCTGGTAGAAATCTATTTTTGTCTGCTGTATTTCCTGTGGAGTGTGGGGGAATCTGATGTACTGGTGTATCCTACTCAGCATGGTGTTTAGAAACGCATTGAAAAATCTAGAGGAGGGCACTCTGTGATACCCCTCCAGCTGCTGCTATGACCCCTTGATAGATCCCTGAGGCAAGTAGGTGCAGGGAGCATAATACCTGCACATGGGTTTGTATGCTATTGGTCCTGTGTGTTGTGCGCTGCAGTATGGGTTATAGGTCAGCTATCAGGTCAAGTATCATGGCTGAGTTCAACCTGTACTTCTCATACATTTCCTCCTCAGTCTGGTAAAAGATGATGTGGAAAAGAGTCTGAGGTATTCTGGGCCTTTTTATATAGGTTGCACCTGGTTACCACCTGGTTTCAGTCCGTGGTAATTTGCATGTGCAAAAGGTCATTCTGCGAAAATTCGCAATTTGCGAATTTTTTATGCATTGAATTGCGATATGGTTTTGCGTGTTGCATTTTGCGTCTTGCAATTTCCGACGTGAAATACCGATTCTGTATTTGCAAGTCGCTATTCCGAAATGCTAATAGCGATTCGGTATTTCATGTCGCAAATTGCAAAATGCGACAGGCAAAACCATATCGCTTTGCAAAAAATCGCAAATTTGGCAATTCCTTGTTTTTGGCCTGCGAATGCCTTTTAGGCATCGCAGACCACATTTTTACATTCTCAAACAGCCGATTTCTGCGATTCGCACCGTTTGCAAATGCAAAATCGTTTGATACATCTGGCCCTATATTCTTCTCTTTAAAATGACACCAAAATGATTAAAATCGGATAAGGGAAACCGGAGATATGAATGTTTAAAGGATTGGGCCCTCATCACAACCCTGGCGGTCGGTGTTAAAGTGGCAGTAATACCGTCAACAGGCCGACTGTAAAAAAAAATGGAATCACGACCACGGCGGAAACCGGCAAAACATACAGCCACTTTAACACTCCGACCGCCACGGAGGTAGCAACAAACACCGCGGCGGTAACCGCTAACAACCAGGCGGAAGACAATGTACCGCCCACCCCATCACAACCCGCCCATCCGCCAGCTTTTCCGGGGCGGTACCAATGCCATCAAAAGCACGGCGGAAACAGTACTTGAAGGGAAACCACTCACCTCTCGACACTCAACGAAGAACCAGGACGCCATGGAGCCCGAGATGCAGGTCCTCCCCATGCTGGTCCACCTCCTCATCTACCAGGAGTACCAACGGACTATGGTGAGTACTGCACCTAGGAGACAGGGGAGGTGGGAGGAAAAGGAGACTGACACACACACGCAACACGCCACCCCCCACCCTCACCCTCGTCCACAACACCATACACACAAACACATGCATCAACATTACATTTACACCCCATAACCCACTGGAAGAACGCAAGGATAAATGGAATAGTGTCAAATCAGTGATATTTAGAAATAGTAAGATATACGTAAGAATTTCTAAAACAGTATTTACAAAAATATACAATATGTACATAAGGCAGTACATTGTCCACTCAAAATGTCCTTGGGCCACTGGGACAAAACTCATAGGCCAAGCCCACACTTGACTCCTGCCACAATACGGAGAGAACACTGCAGGGTCATGAGGTCAAAAACACACAGGCACCTCAGGGGGAGGGTGAAGGGGGGTGCACCTCAGCCGGAAGATGGGACAACACCACTGCTCCTGGAGGGGGCTTGTAGCAGGCTGGCCTGGCTTATAGTGGGTGCCTTGTGGTACTTACACCCTGTGCCAGGTCCAGTTATCCCTTATTAATAGAATAGAGGTGTTTCTAGCAGCTTAGGCTGATAGGGGTAGCTATGGCAAAGCAGCTTAGGCTGAACTTGGAGACATGCAAAGCTCCTACTATACCACTTATATCATATAGCACAATATCATAGGAAAACACAATACTCAGAGTTACTAAAAAATAAAGGTACTTTATTTTAGTGACAATATGCCAAAAGTATCTCAGAGGATACCCTCACTTAGGAGGTAAGTAATATACACAAATTATATCTACACAAACCCAAAACAGGTAAGTAAAAGTAAGAAAAGTAGTGCAAACAATGTAGAATCACAATAGGATGCAATAGGTAGACATAGGCTTAGGGGCAACACAAACCATATACTCCAAAGGTGGAATGCAAATCACGAATGGACCCCAGGCCTATGGTAGTTTGTAGAGGGCCGCTGGGACTGTAAGAAAACAGTAAGGGTGTCCAAAATACCCCATCCCAAGACCCTGAAAAGTAGGAATAAAGTTACCCTACTACCCCAGAAAGACAGAATAGTCGTGATAGGGGATTCTGCAAGAACCACAAGCCCCAGCAAAACACTGAAGACGGATTTCTGGACCTGAGGACCTGTAAAGGAAGGGGACCAAGTCCAAGAGTCACGCAAGTGTCCAGGGGGGGCAGGAGCCCAAAAAACCCAGGATGAACGTGCAAAAGGGCTGCCTCCGGGTAGAAGAAGCCAAAGATTCTGCAACAACGAAAGGTGCCAGGAGCTTCCCCTTTGGTGAGAATATGTCCCACGGTGTGCTGGAGGTTGCAGAAGTATTTCCACGCAGAAATGCCGCAGGGTGACAAGACAAAAAGGGGGGAGAGACAGAAGATACACTTTGTCAATGCCTGCAACAACACTACCGTTGGTGTACACAACTCATAGGGAGCAGCCCTATGCACTAGGCCATGCACTACCAGTTACTAAGATAGTCACCAGCCCATTGGGTACAATGCCTAACGCCATTAGCTGCACACTTGAAACCCACAGGACCCTGCACAGTAGTACATGCCCACTAACACTATTGGAGGTGGATTGCTTCAGAGCCTGCCCAACAAGGGACCTATCCTGTCATGTTAGCCCTGGCCTAGGGGCACCCACAGCCCACATCCCCCACCCAGGTAAACCTTAATGCGTGCACAGTCATGACTGTGAATCAATACTCAACCCCTTGTGGCTGCTGTGATGCCCTCAAGCGCCCATTCAACTCCAGATAGGCCACCGCCAGGATGCGGAACATCAGTGGGGTGAGGGTATGACGGGCACTCCTTCCTCACAGGTCCTCCCACCGTTTGTGGCAGTGGGTGCTCCGCCTGTGGAAGACCCCCAGGGTCCGCACCTCCTTGGCGATGGCATGCCAAATACCCTTTTTTTGATGGGCGCTGACCTGCATGGAAAAGACAGCAGAAAAGGGCATTAGTTAACTGTCCAGACTGTCACATTCATGGCCCACCAGATCCCTCCCATCCCCTGACACATCTACATTGACCACAAGCCCCCCCCCAAACATGTGGCTTACACACACAGCATTCCATACATTCATGGCCCATGCATCATGCTCACAGTTTACTCACCTGTTTGTGTGGAGGACCTTAGAGTAACGTGTACTGGGGTAGGACCCCATCCACCAGTTTCTCCAACTCCTCCGCAGTGAAGGCAGGGGCCCTTTTCCCAGACACATGAGCCATTGTTGCTTCCTGGCACAGGTAACAGCAGCACTTGCAGTGTAGGTCCTCTCCTGTTGAAGGTCAGGTAGCAAGTGAGTGAACAGATAGGAAATGGCGGTCACGTCCACGGCGGAGCGTATCGTCACCACCAGCGTACATCGCCATTGGCTCTTGGAACCCATAGGGCCCAATGGTAACCAATGCGAAGTTGCGCAGCGGTCAACGCCTGCCTACCGCAACGGCACACAACACCAGCGGAGTTACCTCATTTCCACTTGTCCATCCTCACAGGTCAGGCAGCTGTCATTTCAGGGGGGCACAGGCCATGGCACCTAACTTCATCACAGCAGATATTGACACATCAACTGACTCTCAGATTCACATACAGGTTCTGTAAAGTAAAAGATGCATCATTATTTCAATTGATGTGTGAATAAGACCCTCTGCTCACCGTTTTCCTCCATAGGCTTCTGCCGCTGAGGATGAATATGAGATGGCGACATCCTCCCGTGTACAGACCCTTGGTGGACCTTGCGACTATGGAGGACAGACACATTATCCTAACCTACAGAATTGATTGGGCCACAATCCAAGAACTGTGTGCCCAACTGGAACCAGACCTGATGTCAGCTATCCGCCAGCCCACAGGTATCCCCCCTTTAGTGCAGGTCCTGTCAGTGCTCCATTTCCTGGCAAGTGGTTCCTTCCAAACAACAGAGGCTATGGCATCAGGGATGTCTAACAAAAGGATGATGGACGGAGTGCTGACAATGCAAACACTCACCCCTAGTCACAGATCTGGGTTTAATCCATCGTTCTTTTGCTCACCATGCTTAAACCCATATCTGTGACTGGGGGTGAGTGTTTGAAAAGTTTCAACACTCCGTCCATCATTTTATTTTATTTTGATCAGGCATGTCTCAGCCACTGTTCTCAAACATGTTGACCAGAGTGTTGTCATCCCTGCTGGAACACATGCCCAGCTACATTTCATTCCCCAAGGTGGAGAATTTGGCCGATTTGGCCACAGTGAAAGCTGACTTTTATGTCCTGGGACATATCCCCAAAATCATTGGTGCCATAGATGGTACACATGGAGCATTTGTCCCACCCCGGAGAAATTAACAAGTGTTCAGGAATAGAAAAAGCAATCACTCTATGAATGTGCAGATTGTGTGTTTGGTGGACCAGTACATCTTCCATGCGAATGCCAGGTTTCCTGGCTCTGTGCATGATACCTTTATCTTGAGGAATAGCAGACTCCCATGTGTGATGGGCCAACTCCAGCGGCACCGGGTGTGGCCAAGGTCACCACCCAGTATACGTTTGTTTCTGGGTATGTGGTTGTCCCTAAAGGTTAGTGTGTGTCTAACAGGTATCCCTCGATATTTGCAGGTGGCTCTGGTTACCCCAACCTCTCATGGCTACTGACCCCAGTGAGGAATGCCAGGGCAAGGGCAGAGGAACGTTACAATGAGTCACATGGGCGAACAAGGAGGATCATTGAACAAACCTTTGGCCTCCTGAAGGCCAGGTTCCGGTGCCTCCATCTGACAGGTGGAGCCCTGTACTACTCAACCAGCAAGGTGTGCCAGATCATCGTTGCATGTTGCACAACCTGGGCTTGAGACGCCAGGTGCCTTTTCTGCAGGAGGATGAGCCAGGAGATGGTCATGTGGCAGCGGTGGAGGCTGTGGACAGTGAGGAAGACGAGGCAGAGGAAGAAGATGTGGACAAAAGAATTACTTCCAGTGACACACGGGTAAGACACTGTAACTTCACTTTACACTTCAGTTTTCTGTTGGACATTGTACATGGCAGCCGGATTTCCCCATGTCTATGGCCACTTACTGTACCCTTTGACATCTCTATTTTCAGATCTCTGTGGCACACTGTGGCTCCTGGTATGTTTACCGTTGCCCACTAAAGGTCATACCAATGAATAAATGACTGTATACATGATTCAATCATTTGACAGACTCAAGATTAGTGTTTGTTCCAAGGGTGTTTATTTAAGTGCTCATACGGAGGGGGGGATGTGCAATGGCCTGGGGTGATGGTGGAGGAATTTCCAGTTAGATCCAGTCTGTTTGTATCACAGGTGCATTGTCCAATGGGGCATAGGGAGGGGAGTAATGGCAGTACAAGGTGGACAACCAGGAGAGCCTTATTTCCTGGTGGGGGTCTTGGCAATGTACTCTGGCTTCTACCTGGATTGCAGGGACCGTTTGTGGGGTGGTTCTCCTTCTGTATGGGGTGGAGTGCTGATGGCCTGTTGGTCCTGTGGCGGGGCCTCCTGTTCACTAGCGCCGGCGGAGGTGGAAGGCTGTTCTTTGGTGTGGCTAGTGTCAGGGGCCTGTTGGTGTGCCACTGGCTCCCTCATGGTCTTGCCCATGTCTGTCAGCACCCCTGCAGTGGTGACCAGGATGGTGTAGATGTTTTGAGGTCCTCCCTGATCCCCTGGTACTGTCCCTCCTGCAGGCACTGGGTCACCTGCAACTTGTACAGTATCTGGCCCATGGTCTCCTGAGAATTGCGGTATGCTCCCAGGATGTTGGAGAGTGCCTCCTGGAGAGTGGGTTCCCTGGGCCTGTCCTCCCCCTGTTGCACAGCAGTGCTCCCAGATTCCCTGTTGCCCTGTGCCTCTGTCCCCTGAACCGTGTGCCCACTGCCACTGACCCCAGGTCCATGATCATCCTGTGTTTGTGGGGTTGCCTGGAGTCCCTGTAGTGGTGCACACACTGCTGATTGACATGTCCTGGGGACAGTGGCATGGGCCTGCTGGGTTGGTGCTGTGCTGGTGTTTCCTGAGGGGGAGGCTCTGTGGTGGGTTGGGACTGTGGCAGGGTAACTGACTGTCCAGCGGTCCCTGATGGGCCAGGTTGGTCATCGTGATCCTGGTGTGCAGAGCTGCTGTCATCACTGTGGGCCTCCTTGGTGGGGGGATTGGATGTTGGTGCCAACTCCTCTTCAGTGACATTGAGTAGGGGTCCTGTGGGGATCACAAAGCAGTGTTATTGTATCTGCGTGTGCCATCTTTTGCATGGGTTTGTTTCCCTGTGTGGTTGGGATAGCCCTGGCAGCTTAGGCTTGTGTGCGTGGTGATTTTGTGGGTGTGGTGATTCTCTCTAATGGGCATGCTGTGGTGATGGGTGTCCATGCAGGTCTGTGTTGGGGTCCAAGGATTGGTGTTACATGAAGGGCTTGGTTTTGGGATGGGTGGGTTGTGATGGTGGATATATGTGAGGGGGTGGGGTGAGGGTAGGGGTAGGAGTTTGTGATGGCATGCAGGTAGGGTGGGGGATATAGTAGTTAAGATTTGACTTACCAGAGTCCAGTCCTCCTGCTACTCCTGCGAGAACCTCAGGATGCATTATTGCCAAGACTTGCTCCTCCCATGTTGTTAATTGTGGGGGAGGAGGTGCGGGTCCACCGCCAGTCCTCTGTGTGGCTACCTGGTGTCTTGCAACCACGGAACACACCTTCCCCCGTAGGTTGTTCCACCTCCTCCTAATGTCATCCCTTGTCCTTGGGTCCTGTCCCACGGTGTTGACCCTGTCCACGATCCTCCGCCATAGCTCCATCTTCCTAGCAATGGACTTCTGCTGCACCTGTGATCCGAATAGCTGTGGCTCTACCCAGATGATTTCCTGCACCATGACCCTTAGCTCCTCCTCTGAATACCTGTGGTGCCTTTGGGGTGCCATGGATGATATGTGTGAGGATGTGTGGGGTGATGTGTGGGGTGATGTGTTGTGGTGTGTGGTGTGAGGTCCATGGATGGTGTATGGGTGATGGTGTTATGTGGCTCAGATTGAGTGGGTGCTCCTGGCTTGTGTCTCTCTGTGTCGGCAATCTTATTTTTCATTGAAAGGGTTCTGGGAATGTGGGTGTGTGTTTTATAGTGGTGTGAGTGTGTTGGTGTGGTGTGTGTATGTGTGTCAGGTGTGTGTATTTTGAATTGTCCAATGTCGTGTAGTTTTGTAAGTTTGTGTGTATTTTGAGCGCGGCAGTGTGTACCGCCAATAGTTTACAGCGGTTGAAAGACCGCTGCGGTGATTCGTGGGTCCTGATACTGTGGGCGTATTCCTGTTGGCGTAACAGTGTGAGTTTTGCTACTGACAATTTATCACTGACCTTTGGTCTAGCGGACTTGTGTGGGTGTCTGTATAGTGGCAGATTTCTCAGTGTGGGTCATAATACCTGTAGCGGAATACTGCTGCGGTCACCGTATGTTGGCGGCCGTCAGCACAGCCAAAGGCGGCATTTACCTCTCCTAGTGTGTCTGTGACACCTCCTCCCAAAGTACACAAAAGCAAGCACCCACCCACCCAACAGCCATCCACCTCACAACAGTATCCAGCCCATGCACCTGCACCCAAACTCAGCAGACAGACACCTACAACCACTCCCTCTTCCTCCACTCCCTCTTCCCGCCCCAGTGTCCCCAAGAAGCTTTTCCTGGCAAACATTGACCTTTTCCCTCCCACTCCTCCCACGTCCTTCCAGTCGGGCCAGGGTGGCCAGAACCCAGCCCAGCACCTCAGCCACCAAATCGTCGCCCGCTGGGGTTCCTGCAGCTATCAAAGGCTCAAAGGGGACAAAAGTCAGCCCAGCCAGTTTGCCACCAACCCCTGCCAAGGACAAAGCCATTCCACTACCTGCCAAGGTGAAGAGGGGAACAGGATCCAGCAAGGGGAAGGAGCCACAACTACCCATCAAGGCCACCTCAAAGACTCAAGCTGCCAGACCCAAGGTCACACCACCATCTGCCAAGGTGAGGTGCCAAGGTGAGGAAGGGGCAGAACAAACCAGGCAAGGCACTTCAGCCGTCTGAGGCTGCCGGTGAAGGCCTGGTGTGTACTAGCACAACTGCCAGCACTTCCACCTGCACCGCGGCCAGCACCGTCCAGCAGCCCTGCCGCTAGTACCACCACAAGCCCCGCCACCTGCACTTCCACCTGCCCAGTGGGCAGCCTTCCGAGGCTGCAGGAGAAGGGCTGGAGCCTCCCTCCACCACTGGCAGCACCGGCACCTGCACCACGGCCAGCACCACCACCTGCACCACCGCTAGCACCGCCGCAGGCCCCGCCGCAAGCACTGCCACCTGCACTGCTGACAGTAGCACCACTGGCGGCAGCAGAAGCCCCAGTGGGCAGCTGTCCGAGGCTGCAGGAGAAGGGCTGGAGCCTCGCTCCACCACTGGCAGCACCCCCAACCAGCCCCGGCATTACCAGCAGTTTGCAGCCGTAGCCGTCTTACGTATATCTGACAATTTCTAAAATATCACTGATTTGACTCTATTCCTTTTGTCCTTGCATTCTTCCAGTGGGTTACGGGGTGTAAATGTAATGTTAATGCATGTGTTTGTGTGTATGGTGTTGTGGGTGGGGTTGGGGGTGGGGATGTGGCGTGTTGCATGTGTGTGTCACTCTGTTTTACCTCCACCCCTACCCTGTCTCCTAGGTGCAGGGGAGGGCCTGCTGCTCAGGCTCCATGGCGTCCTGGTTCTTCACTGAGTGTTGAGAGGTGAGTGGTTTCCCTTCCAAGTACTGTTACCGCCATGCTTTTGATGGCATTGGTACCACCCCTGAAAAGCTGGCGGATTGGCGGGTTGTGATGGGGTGGGCGGTACATTGTCTTCCGTCTGGCTGTTGGCAGTTAACGCCACGGTGTTTGTTGCTATCGCTGTGGCAGTCGGAGTGTTAAAGTGGCTGTATGTCTTGGCGGTTTCCGCCATGGTCGTGATTCAATTTTTTTTTACCGCCGGTCTGTTGGCGGTATTACTGCTGCTTTACCACCGCCAGGGTTGTAATGAGGGCCATATTGTCTGCGACAGGAACAAATCAAACCATGGTCAATGGGAGCCCTTGCATGGGGACTCCTATTGATCTTATTTGATCCATTCCTGTCACTGGCACTAGGCCCAATCACACAAGTGTCACAGCGTGCTAATCAGCACAAGAGGGACAATGCTGGATGGTAAGAATTTTGTGGATTCCGGAAGTTTCCATCACAGAAATATGAGGCAAAAGCGTGATTTCAAGCAAAGTTTAAGGTTTGCACGGCATTGTAGATAAGAAAACCTCATGGGATTCACACAAGGCATACCACCCTGGAATTCTCTAGTTGTGTACTTTTCAGAAATGTCTGTATTTGGTAGGTTACCATGGGGGTTGGTCAAGCATGGCCCAAATCCTGCAGCTTTACCTACTGCTGATATCTCCATGTTGCATTTTAGGGTAGGCCTGGTTGGCGTGCATGGAGTAGCGCTATGAGGAACTTTGTGGAGTGAAAAAATAAAATAATTTGTGCTACACTGAGTTCCGCTAGTGGGTGGAGTTCTCCATTGCACTCATTCACATTGCATTTAATGTCAAACGCAATCCGAAGTATGTACTCACGTTCTAAGTTGCGCATGAATGAAACCACGGGTTCGCATGGGTGACCATCTTCTTTTTTACTTTATTTATGGTTCTAGGTCTGTTTTGTTATCCCACATCAATCTTTGCAATCCTCCACCCTTACACTTAATCTAACCATACTTGTTATGTATTGTATTAGCGAGTCTTTTTGTGTCTGATTATTTTTACATTGTTTTAACTTTTTTGTATTTTTTGTGACGTTTGGTATTTTTGCTTATTTTTCTCTTATGTCTTCCTTCCTTCCTTCCCCTCCTGATTCTTTTCATCTCTTCTCCACCGTACTCCACCCAGCACCATGGCAGAGTAGGAGAACAGCGGCCACCTACCTTGTGGGCGGCGGTGTCATCAAGGGCTGTAGCCTTGGCCAATCTTTAGCAAGGAGGAGGTAATAGCACTGTTTTTTTTTGTGCGATGCCACTCCCCTTCATGCTGGCAGCAAGTGGCAGGCCTGGCAGAGTTACCTCCTCTTGGAGTATCAGCAGCATTAACGCACTGCTAGGTGGATATAATCGATCGTGAGCAGGACCTGCTCGAACTGCTAGGCATTGAGATTCCGGGGCTTGGTGAGTATTATATTTTTATTCTGTTGTGTTACAAAGTGTTCTACAATGCTAACTTTTTTTTTGGAATACCATGCGGCTTCCACTCAGAGGTAAGTTACGTTTAGTTTATGATAAGAATATATTTTCTTATGTGATCTAGTTAGAGTTAGGCAGGTGCTCGGCACTACATCATCGTACTCATGAGCACTAATTTTGGCTGATTATTTAAGAAGGCATTGCAATGCAGACTCCTCTGTCCTTCTGTCTCCATAGAGAATTAGTGATATTGGTGAGTGAGCATTCTCTGTGACTTTATGTAGCTCGTACAGTCCGAAGAGGTTTCACAGTGATGCGAGTATGCATGCACTGCAAAAAAGAAAGATTGAGTTGGTTGATCAAGGGGTCTGAGAAATGAGATTAGAACAAACGATCATTCATTGTAATGCGTTAGTTCCAAATGCAATTTTTATTAAGGAAATTTGAAATAGGGTTTATAGGAGCATAGCCAACTCAATGATAATTGATTATACTACTACCACAGGTGATCTGATTTGAGTATAATATTATTGCATTTGCCAATTATATAATAATTTTGTGGAGATCAAAGGTACCACTAATGTATTTTTTAAATCTTCTTTATTTCTTACATAAGCACCTAGGGGCAAGAAGAGGGAAATTGCACCAGTGGGTCCGGCAGGAGGTGTGGAGGTGCATACCACCAGCGCTGATGCTGATGGCTCTGTTCATCCCAGTAAATCCTATTATTTAATATTATTATTATTTTCCTAACTTTTACATCTCCCCACTTTTATACTACTTTTAATTTGCCTTGTTAATTTTTCTATACTGTCTCCCTTTTTTCCAACTCCCCTATCCAAGTTTGGTTTAATTCATGTTATCCTTGCATTATCTTTTTTTTCTGTTTTCATTGACCATTTTGTATTCCACCCCTTCATTGCTCTTTAATGATTGAGTCATCATCAATCATAGGCTATAGATCTGCTACACAAGGATTTTGGTTGGCTTTACTACCTGGCTTTTTTTAACATTCCAACAAAATGCCCAGAGTAATATTTTTGACAGAAGATACTGCAGTGCTAACCAAACTGCAACAATGTATTGCGGTTGCATTTATTTGATTAAAGAAATTAAGACGGTGAGGTGTTCCTGGCATCTAAAAACTATATACTGTTTTTTTATAGCCACACCAACTAGTGGAGCTGGCTCATGTTCCACTGCTGCAGGAGCAGATGGAGCAGGGGACGTGACATTTCTTGCTTATTGACAATTACCATTACTAAATAGCTACAAGGGTTTGTCATGACTAGATTCTCGAACCCCACCCCCCGCATTGCAGCTACAGTGGTAGTTGGATTACTTATGGCCTCTTCTATCTGCAACTCAGCAAAAGCACACATAATGTATGTTAAAAATGATGGCTTGATGAAAATGTAAAAGAATGGAAGGTTAAAAGAAAGGATGGGTGAAAAGAGTGAAAGGAAAGGATGCGTGGGTAGATGAAAAAGGATGCATGGCTGTGTCGCGCCGCTGCGCGGGGCACCAGCCAAACATTTGTCTCGGGCCGCAGCACGCAGTCATAAGACGCACCATGCCCCCAGCCTGCGCTGTACCTTACGAGGCCCCAAATTGGGCATGGGGCCTCGTTCTTTTTTTAGCGCACCGTGTGTCTAGGTAGGTCTGACCCCCACACACCTGAGTATTCCTTGTTCCCTACTCTCTATGGTTCCTAGTCCATTCTGTTCTATGTGCTTTTCCCTATCTAATATGGTGTCCTTTTACTTCCTGTTGGTCGTTTCTTGTTTGTTGGTATTTAAGGGCTGTGATTCTTTCTCTCCTTGCGCTGCAACACTTTCTGTTTGGATGGTGTCTTCGCTCCTGCTCCCTTGTATTCTGGTGCAGGTTCTTGTCGGTTCCAGTGTATTTTCCTGTATTTTGTTCCTGCTGTTACCTATTCTTTTTGTTCCTGTTGCAGGATCCTATCTTTTTGGAGGTTTTTTCCCCTTTCAGTTTTTTTTTCCCTCTGGCACTACTTCTGCGGGACACGGCCTGCTCTTGGCGTACCCATTGCCAGCAGCACCGTGGCTACCAGAAAGAGTCGCCCCTGCTTGGGCCAAGGATGAACATTCAAGAACAGGATCCACGCCACTCGCTCTGCGGCCTCCAGGGTAAAGCAGCACGTAAGTCGTGACAGGCTGAGTATTGGGTAAATTGATGGATGGGTGACAGGATGATTGAAAGAAAGTGTAGATTATGGGTAATGAATGGATGGATAAATGATTGTGAATTTGGGTGAAAGACTGGATGAGAGAGGGTAAAGCTTAAATTATGGTGGCTATGGGTGTATCTAGGGGAAGAATAAAAGGATAATTGGATAATCGCTTGGATGAATAAAGAAGGGACCTCTTCGTCTGTAGAGAGATCAGTGATACCCCTCTAGTTTCCTATAGCAAAAGCTCTACCTAACTTCCTAATCCATCTGCCTTACTCTGCGGTAGAGTAAAGACAAGTGTCTTTACTTTCCTTACTGCCCAGCAAATCAATTTGTTGTAAAGAATTTATGATGGTGGGTGAGACCAGTGAGTAAAGTGGGACTAAGAAGTACCCGATTTGATTTCAAGTTTGGCGTAGGGGATACTCAGTGATGAATGTGCCAAATACAATCTAGTTAGCCCATTCCTTTCACTGTAGTACAGTGCATCATTTTCCCCGGTCTACTTACGGCAGACAGGATAAATATATTCCTGCATTTTATACATGACATGTGTGACGTATCTTATTTATTCATCTGCCTCTTTGGAGTCAAGGTAGAAACTAAGTGGAAGGCATGTGGGGAGGAGCAGGGCCATTGGAATTAAAGATAGATGATTGTCAGCTGCAGCTGACCGAGCTGCAGACAGTAGCAAAATACTTGAAGCACTGACTAGCATGTCTCCAGTTATATGGCACAACAACCTGCACCCCACAGTGCATAATGCTTTACTCATCATAAATGAGATGTAATTCATGTTTATTTTTCCACTAAATGTTTCTGTTTGGTTACAAGCAAAGCCTTTAAAAAAATTAAATCACAGATTTTAAAAAATCTAGTCAGTGCTTTGTATGTGAGGTATGTGTAGATAAACAAATAAAATTGGCCCTGTGACTCTCCTAATCATAATCTCATCAATCTCCAACATCCTGAGGGGACCAGCAATGTAGTACATCTGTGCGGCCCACTACATATTATTTGAAGAAGTGTTTGTTCAGAGCATTGTTTCAATTTGTCATTTTTATTCTTCTTTTTCTTGAAATAGCTACTCCTGCTCGATGGCCACCAACTAGAAAGGAGATAGCAGCCCATCTGCGGCAGCAGAGGATGGGGAACATCAAGGCCGAATATCAGCCACAGGTGATCCTGAAGGAGGAAGAGGTCGAAACAGCTGCCTTGGACCCAGACCCCAGCAGAGCAGAATGGCAGCCCTCAGCCTCCCGACTAGTACATTATCAGTGCCACCGCCAGCACTCAGGGTTCATGCTTGCACCTGCTGTTGCATCCTCATGCCCCAATAGAGCATTGATCAGACACATCCTGCAGCGGATGGACCGGAAGGAGAGCTGGCTCACCAGCATCGAGCAGAGCCTGCACTAGCTCCTAACCCATATTGACAGTGCCATTTTTTAAGTTCTTTTTGATTTTTTTTGTTTTAGTGGGAGGGACTTGTGGGTGGAGAGGGCAGTAATGGCCTTTGAACTTTTCTTTGGACTTTTTGGGGGCGGGTTATTTGTTCAGGAAATGGGGTGGGACTGTTCTGAGTGGAGAGGGAGGGTTTTCTATTTGTAAATAATTAAAGGGGATACTGTCTTTACTTCATTTGCATCTAAAATCTTTCTTTTGGTATTTTACAGTTCACACTCTTGTCTTTTAGTGTAGCCTGTTTTTTAATCTGCTAAAAAAAGGTGTATGTCATTTACTTTATTATACTCTGCAAATATATATTGACCACTAAGGGATGATTGCACTTGCCTATTGTGCCTACAAAAACTTAGTACACACACAAAACATCTTCTTGAATAAGAGTTAATTGCTACCCACAGTTCTTCTCTTGCTTGAATAGATGAAGTGAGGGAGTCTTCTTACTGCAGGGTTTTTCTTAAGGTGACATCTTAAGGGGGTCATAGGGGTAGTGTTAGCAGGCTGGCACACTAACAGGGAAGACAGAAGGTGCCAGTTCCATCTATTCAAACTACAACTGCATGATTAATTAAAGAATTATCCATCATTGTCATCTAGATTGAAAGAAAACAGCGGGTTTGTGGGTCGTATGTCATAAATTTAGGAAGACTGAGACCGGCCTACCACAATGACAGCATTAGACACACAACAAAGAAGACAATATGATAATACAATCTAGTAATATCAATTTCTTCTGAGCAATGGTGGGAAGCTATAAAACTAAACTTAGGAAATTAAATCATGGGTTCAGG
Organism: Pleurodeles waltl; assembly: GCF_031143425.1. NCBI lineage: Eukaryota > Metazoa > Chordata > Amphibia > Caudata > Salamandridae > Pleurodeles > Pleurodeles waltl. Next base: position 577,739,256 of record NC_090448.1, read on the forward strand.
AGAAGTGGGCTTATACGCAAGGGTGGAGAAGTGAAGAGGTGCCCGTTGGCAGCCTCTTGAGAATGCAGACAAAGCAGTCTTTGGGTGGTGCCCCGGGGCAAAAGCAGGTACTTACTCTGGGTGCAGTTATCGGTGCAGCCCACCAAGGTGCACTGCAACAAATCCCCAGCTCCCCAGGAGGTGCCAGGAGTGGGAAGAGGCCGAGGAAGCCTGCCAGTCGGGCAGGAGGGTGGTGCTTCGCAGCCAGAGCGGAGAGGCTTGCCCCGCTGGGCTGCCTTGCGTGGTCCCTAGAGTGAAGGGAGACAGAGCTGGCAGGAGCCACCTCTTCCTTCCCACACCGCTCCACATTGTCTGCCAAAGGACTGCAGCCCTGCCAGGATTTCTACCCGGGAGAACCTAGGGAGGGCTTCCCCACACCACTTGGCACCAAGGCAGCTCCGAAATAAGAGTTGGTTCACCTCCAGGACTCTGGAGGGTGAACCCTCCCCTCTCCGTTGGAGCTGTATCACTCAGGGGGCAGGATCCTAGCTGGAAGGATGGGTGGGAAAACCTCAACAGATGTCCCTGTGCTGGTCCAGCTCTAGTGCTGCACTGTATGTGGTAGGAGCGCGTGAGCTCTGTGGTGGACGGAGTACTAGTCTGATTACTGTAAATCCCATAAAGGTACCATAGACCTTGTAAATAGAGTGCAGACACGCTCCAAACTTCACATGCGAAGTGTCTTTGGTGATCTACACGGCATGACAATGGGGGTTTGTGATATGTGCCACCTGTTAGGTGCATTTCTTTTATTGTCTTGTCATTCTTGTTGATGTGCTTATTACGCTATGGGCATTCATGATAATATGTCTTCCTGATATGTGCATTTTCTTTGTGTCTGACATTTACCATTTGGGTAATGTGGTTAATGATGAGGTTGTAGCATCCATCCCAATGTGATTACCCTTTCATGAGCATTTTTGGTGATGTTTCATCTTATGTGCAATCATGATGGTTTGGCAGTTATGATTATGGCCCTCATTTTAAGATTGGTGATAAATGCCACCTACTGCTGGGGTGATGGCAGCCAAAAAACCGTCGCCGTGGCTAACATCTGTCCGCCAAATTATCACCACAGCTGGATTTCCGTCACAAGAAGGGCAGAAATCCATCTGTGGCCATGCTGGCGGATGGTGTTAAGGTGGCGTTGCTACCACCAGCAGCGCCATGCCAGTAGACTGCCACCAGCCGTATTATGCCCCATCCCGTTCCATGCCGGAAGACCCCCTGGACGTAGGTAAGTTGGGCTTCCGACAGGGGAGGAGGGTGGGGGTGTTGTGTGTGTGGGGGGGGTTGTGTGAATGAATGTGTGAATGTGTGGGTGAATGCAACTGTGTGTAGTGTTGTTTGCGTGGGTGTACGCATGTGTGAGAATGAGTGTATGAATGGAAATGTGAATGCATGCCTGCGTGTCAGTGTGAATGTGTGTACGGATGTGTGTGAGAATGAATCGATGTATGCCTGTGTGAGTGAGTGTGTGTATGTGTGTCTGCAAGTGTGCGTGAATGGAGGATTGGAAGGAGGGAGCGTGGATGGAGGGGTGTGGAGGGCGTCTGGAGAGTGTTTTGGGGGGGGTGAGCCTCCTACCAGTGACAGGGAATTCCTTCAGCCATGGTTTTTGTGAAACAAGGCGGTAGGCAGGGTCAAAATGCCACCGGTGGTACAATAGCGGCCGCCGGGCTGGAGATTATTATCTCCGGCCCGGCGGCTGCTACCGCCTTGGTGGTCGGAATGGTATATTGGCAGATTGGCTGCAGCCAACCCGCCAATGTCATAATGTGGAAGTATGTACCGCCAGCCTGTTGGCGGTACTACAACACATTATCACCGACCGCCGGGGTCATAATGACCCCCTATGTGTTTACTATGATATGTGCATTTTTTTGGCAAAAATGACAACCTGACTACGGCCTGTGTTGCAGAATAGCTAGTAACCTATATGTTTTATATGACCACTGCTGGCTTTTGCAGAATACTAGTAACTGTGTGATGTTCTGACAACTGCTTGTGTAGCAGTGTATTACTGACATGTTGTATTGGGTCTAATGATAGTTTATGCAATACAGTTTATTTTTATTTAACTCAGTGTTGTATTTATTGTGTCATGTCTGTTGTGTGTGTTGTGCAATCGTTTTACACATTGCCTCTGGGATAAGCCTGACTGCTTGTGCCAGGCTACCAAGGGGGTGAGCAGGGGTTACAATTTACTCTCCCAGACTAGAGTAGGTGGGTTCTGCCTGGCTTAGGTGCCTACTCTATCCAATCATAAAACCCATTTCTAACACGTTGCAAAAAGTCCTTCGTCCATAGAGGGACACCAGATAGTATATCCTAAGTGTTATGACTTCTAGTTTTGAAATATAGAAGATTGAATTTAACCCACCAAGTTCTAAAAATGATGATTATTAAAAGGAAAACAATACTGTATTGCCAAATTGGGTGATGCATCTCAATTTTTCTTGAAATGTCTGCTACTCAGTGCCTGTCTGAACCTGTCTGGTAGGAAAGCTGGAGTTTTGAGCTTTCCCCAAGTTTGTTCATGCAGGAGAGTACTAAGAGAAAGCCTGTGTATTGAAAAAAACAGTAGCTGAATTAAAAAGAAGGACAAAAGAAAGCAAGGTACGCTTCATGAAGAGTCAGGAGGGTACCAAGAAGACTCAGAGACAGAGCAAGAACATAAGAGGAGTTTCACGTTTGAGTTAGCAATGCAGCAAAAACATACTCAGCAGCGTTTCCAAATCAAAGTACCTGTCTCCAGTTCACAGAGCAGAGTGAGTTCTAGGCCTCAGAGTCCTGCCATTATCATGGGTTCTCTTTGAAGTCAGTACCTTTCTCCTTTCTAGCTGTTGAGGTAGTCCCGCACTGAGTCCTTCAATCTTCCTCTTCAAGATCCTGAGTAACTCCGCCCCAGTCCCAAACCGAGCAGGGCAGACCTCTGAAGTGTACTGCTGTTGAAGAACAAAGAGAGAAACAGAAATTGAGTATTTTTGTGCAGATTTGTGTTTGGTAACTAAAGTGGCTGATCTATTCTGAGGAACTAAAAAAAAGGAGCGTGCTGCTTTTTGTGAGTGTGTCACCCTCTTCTTCCTCACCTTGCACTGTGATCTGACCAGTTGTAGCTGATGTTTCTTGGCTCTCCTCATCTTCACCACTGCAATCACTTTGAGCCATGTTTTTTAGGTGCTCCTCCCACCACAGTGCATGTTTTTTTTCATATCGGTCATCTGGCCTCCAGTACCATAATGTGAACATAGCTAACCTCAACGAACACTTGTGTGGCAAATGGAGCATAGGGCAATGTTCTCCTCTTGTTTGCTAATCATAAAAAAGCCCCAAACTGGGGAGGAGCACTTTCTCGTTGGAACACTGCCAATGTGGGAAGAAGAACTGGATGTAAGTGGGTGTGCCAATTGCCTCTCTGCAGTGCATACTTCTGCTGAGGTATGGGTTGATGCGGGTCTCTGCTGGGGCCTTACAAATATGGGAGCTGGTGGTGCTGCCTTTGCCACATCCCTCGCAGTAGGTTGGATAGTAATGTCGGACTCCTCTATGTCAGCTTCCACAATAACTGGCTCACGGTCATTATCTTCCTCAGCGTCATCTCCTTCCATGACTCTAAGGCTTTCTGGAACTTTTATTTTCTCTTGCCTCTCTTGGCATGTTCGGGACTCTGCCGGGGCCCACCTCTATGTCTTATCATCATCATCAGAGGTGTGTTGGGAGAAGATGGTGGAGAAGTACCTGTTGTGTAGCTATTTTAGCAATGTTTCAGGGGCGTTGTTTTAGCTAACTAGGCCTGCAGCTGTGCACTTTCACCTGCCTACTTTTTATTCAGCATTGCTTTGTTTTTCTAGCAATTGATCCATTTGAGGTGCTGTTTTATTTCGCTCTATCTTGTTGTACTTTCACCTAGGAAAGTATTGTGTTCTTAGTAGGACATGTAGATCACTTTGTGCTTTTTCAAGACTACAGTCAGATAGGGTTTCTTGTCTCCCCTGCCCTAGCTCCAAGCTGGCTGCATGAACAATGCAGGAGGGACAAGTCCTTTGTGTGAAGGCAGAGCACAACCTCTTCAGTTGCGAGTAGGGCTGTGCACAGCTCCACCACCTCATCCTGTCAGTTGATGGCACATCCAGGCACACCTAATCTCTTCATTGTGTGGTTGTCTGGAAGGAATAAATAAAGTCCCATTCAGTCGTGTGACCCAGGGGAGGCTGCAGGCACCAAATAGCAAAGATAGGGAAATGGCATTTTTCTAAAAGAGGCATTTTCAAAATTCTAATTTCAAATCTGACTTGGAAATTGTAATACCTATTTCATAGCTACTGTTAGAAATTGGGTCTTTGGTTGACAGTGAGGTTACCCCCTGTCCAAGCAAGGACCCTCAGTCTAGTCAGGGTAAAGGAGAATCACACTCAGTTAACCCCCGATCACCCTCTTGGTAGCTTGGCATGAGCAGGCAGGCTTAACTTCAGAAGCAATGTGTAAAGTATTTGTACCAACACACACAGTAATGCAGTGAAAACACTACAAAATGGACACCACAACAGTTTAGAAAAATAGGTAATATTTATCTAAATCAACCAAGACCAAAACAACAAAAATCCAACATACACAAGTCAAGCTATACATTTTCAAAAGAATAAGAGTCTTAGGGGGTGATTCCTACTTTGGCGGGCGGCAGAGGCCGCCCGCCAAAGTACCCCCGCCAGAACACCGCTGCACGGTCAAAAGACCGCCGCGGTGATTCTGGCTTTCCCGCTGGGCTGGCGGGCGACCGCCAGAAGGCCGCCCGCCAGCCCAGCGGGAAAGCGCCTTCAACGAGGAAGCCGGCTCCGAATGGAGCCGGCGGAGTTGAAGGCGTGCGACGGGTGCAGTAGCACCCATCGCGATTTTCAGTGTCTGCTTGGCAGACACTGAAAATCTTAGTGGGGCCCTGTTAGGGGGCCCCTGCAGTGCCCATGCCAGTGGCATGGGCACTGCAGGGGCCCCCAGGGGCCCCACGACGCCCGTTACCGCCACAGGCTGGCGGTAAGGGGGTCGGAATCCCCATGGCGGCGCTGCAAGCAGCGCCGCCATGGAGGATTCCCTAGGGCAGCGGGAAACCGGCGGGACACCGCCGGTTTCCCGTTTCTGACCGCGGCTGTACAGCCGTGGTCAGAATTGCCCTGGATGCACCGCCAGCCTGTTGGCGGTGCATCCGCGGTCCCCTACCCTGGCGGTCCTTAATCCTTAGAAAACAGTGAGAATGCTGTTGCTCCACGAATTACCTGGTTGGTGTAAAATAAAAGCTGCACAGGAAAGCGGGCGTCAGAAAAGTCAGTAATGCGTCGATTCCTTACTCACAAATGAGGCCGTGCTTTGTTTCCTTCTCCGGTCGGTTCGGCGATGCGTCGTTTTTTACCCTCGCAAGAAAGTGAAGCATTGATTTCTGGATGGGGCATCTCGGATACGCGCAGAGTCGGGTGGACTTGAAAGCCCAGGACGATGCGTGGAAAATCTGATTGCACTGTGTTCGAAAACCACGCTGCATGGGATTTGCGTCATTATCAGCCTCCGTAAGCGGGTGTTACGTATCATTTCTCCAGCTGCGTTGCGTTTATTTCTTAGCCATGATGCAGGTGGAGCATTGATTTCAACTGCGAAGCCGGTGGCGCGTCGTTTATCAGCCTCGTTGCGAAAGGTGCATCGGAAATTTACCCGCACGGGGTTCTGTGTGTGTATTTTCAGTTCTTGTCTGCCAACTTCACCTTTCAAGGGCCCATGGACTGGATAGGGCACCATTTTGTAGGGCAGGAGTCTCAGCAGAGAGTCCAGGTGCTGGTAGGGGAAGTCTTTGATGGCCATGAGACTTCAACAACAGGAAGTAAGCTCAGTTCAAGCCCTTGAAGATTCTTCTCAAGCAGGAATGCACAACAAAGTTAAGTCTCTGTCCCCTTTCACAGGCAGAAGCAGCAACTGCAGGATAGCCCAACAAAGCACAGTCCCAGGCAGGGACAGCAGTTCTCCTCAGCCCTTCAGCTCTTCTCCTTGGCAGAGGTTCCTCTTGATTCCAGAAGTGATCTAATTTTCACTACTTATACTCCTTTTTTGCTTTGAAGTAGGCAAATTTCAAAGGAAAGACTCTCTTGTTTGTAAGATCCTGCCTTGCCCAGGCCAGGCCTTAGGCACACACCAGGGGGTTGGAGACTGCATTGTGTGAAGGCAAGCACAGCCCTTACAGGTGTGAGTGACCCCCTTCCCTCCCTCCCGGCACAGATGGCTCATCATGATATGCAGGCTACACCCCAGCTCCCCTTGTGTCACTGTCTAGAGGAGAAGTGCAAACAGCCCAACTGTCAAACTGACCCAGACAGGGAATGCACAAACAGGCAGAGTCACAGAATAGTTTAAGCAAGAAAATGCCTACTTTCTAAAAGTGACATATTCAAACAAACAATCTAAATACAAACTTTACTAAAGGATGTATTTTTAAATTGTGAGTTCAGAGACACTAAACTCCACATTTCTATCAGCTCCCAAAGGGAATCTGAGCTTTAATAATATTTAGAAGCAGCCCCCATGTTAACCTATGAGAGAAATAGGCCTTGCACAGTGAAAACAGAATTTGACAGTATTTCACTGTCAGGATAAAACACATTAGTATATATCCTACCTTAAACATACACTTCACCCTGCCCATGGGGCTACCTAGGGCCTACCTTAGGGGTGCCTTTCATGTAAGAAAAGGGAAGGTTTCGACCTGGCAAGTAGGTCCACTTGACAAGTCGAATTGGCAGTTTAAAACTGCACACACAGACACTGCAGTGGCAGGTCTGGGCCATGTTTACAGGGCTACAAATGTGGGTGGCACAACCAGTGCTGCAGGCCCAATAGTAGCATTTGATTTACAGGCCCTGGGCACCTCTAGTGCACTGTACTAAGGATTTACTAGTAAATCAAATATGCAAATCATGGAAAGTCAATTACACATACATTTTACAAAGAAGCACTTGCACTTTAGCACCAGATAGCAGTAGTAAAGTATCCAGAGTAACAAAAACAGCAAAAACAGAGTACAGCACACATCAACAACCTGGGGAACAGAGGCAAAAACTTAGGGGAGACCATGTCAAGGATGCCAAGTCTAACAGCTACTAAACATGAAGTGCTTAGTAAACATTGAACAGAAGCAGCAGAACCAACCTTCATTGAATGGTTAGCAGGTGTTTTTTATTATGCCATATTTGGTAAAAAAATGTGATCCAAATGAAAATGTGACATTTTGTAATCGCTTTGACAAATGGCGTTGGAAATGTGTCCAATTTATACATCACGTACAGCTCATCATTCCTTATTCTGTTAATAGTTGACTTAAATACATGTGTGAATAGCTCGGCACGGTTAGGTTCAGATCTTAGATTATGACCCAAAGCATTTCACATTCTTGGTTCTTGGCCTTCTATGGATCTGCCTCTGTAACTAATTCCATTGTAAAATTAATGATTAATCAGATTTGCAGATGCTGCAGAGTAGAGACTTCGGACCAGCGTGTAATGTGAATCCAGTTTATGCAGATAAATTGGGCCCTTGCTTCAGTATGCTTTGTGAATGGTGCAAAGGTCTTTGGATATGATCGTTGCTTCAGGTGGTCGATATTGGAGGGTTTTCAGCGAAGATTTGATATGCTGCTGCCTGACCTGGGATGGGGTGGAATGGATTGGATTTGGATAAAGTGGTTTGGATTGGAGTAGAATGTGGTTGGTTGGAGTAAATGGTGTAGATGGGTTGTGTGGATTGGATTGTAGTGGGGTGGATTGAAATGGGGTGGGATGGGGTGGATTGTATTGGGGTGTGGTGAGCTGCAGTGGGGTGGACTGGATTAGAGTTGGGTGGGTGGGGTGGATTGGATTGGAGTGGGGAATGCTGGATTGGATTGGATTAGGGTGGATTGGAGTGAGGTGGATTGTATTGAGATGGTGTGGCTTGCATTGAGGTGGGGTGGGCTGCCTTGAGGTGGAGCAAATTAGAGGGGTGGGGTGGATGGATTGGATTGCGGTGGACTAAATACGGATTGGGTGGATTGGATTGTGATGGATTAGATTGGGTAGGGTGGATTGTAGTGGGGTGGTTCGGAGTGGATTGGTTTGGCATGGGTATTTCAGATTGGATTGGAGTGGTGTGGTGTGGACTGGAGTGGACAAGGCTGGTTGGATTGGATTGGAGTGCGGTGGATTGAACTGGGATGGGGTGGATTGGATTGAGGTATAGCAGGGTGGATTGGAGTGATGTGGAGTGGCCTGGAGTGAGGTGGATTATAGTGGTATGGAGTGGATCTAAATGGGGTGGGGTTATTGGGGTAGGGAGAGGTGGAGTGGAGGGGTGGATTGGATTACAGTGGGGTAGGGTGGATTGGATTGGCGTGGGGTGGGTTGGATTTTGGTGAGCAGGGTAGATTGGAGTCGGGTGGATTGGCGTGGGGTGGATTGCATTAAGGTGAGGTGGATTGGATTGGCATGGGTTAACTGGATTGGATTGAGGTGGATTTGAGTGGTGTGGACTGGAGTAGGGTGGGTATGACTGGGGTGAATCAGATTTGGGTGGATGAGGTGTGGTGGATTGAATTAGGGTGTGGTGGATTGGGGCAGAGTGGATTGGAGTGAATTGGATTGGATTGAATCAGGTGGATTTGATTGAGTGGGTAGATTGAGGGGTGGATTGGATTGAGTGCGGTGGATTGGATTTACGTGGTTTATATAGGGGTGGGTGAAATGGATTGGCTTGGGAGGTTGGTGGGTGTGATTGGATTGGGGTGGAGTGGATTAGAATGAGATCGATTGGAGGTGGTTGTGTTGGATTTAGGCGTATTTTGGTAGAATGGACTGGAGTGGGGTGGAGTGGATTGGAGTGGGGGATTGGAGTGGAGTGGAGTGGGGTGGATTGGAGTGGAGTGGGTGGATTGGATTGGTGTGGGGTGGATTGATTGAAGACCAGTGGACTGGATTGGAGTGGGGTTGATTAAGGTGGTTTGGAGTGGGATGAATTGGACTGGAGTAGGGTGGATTAATGTGGACTGGAGTTGGATGGATTAAAATGGATTGTATTGGAGTGGAATGGGTTGGTGTGGGTGGATTGGACTGGAGTGAGGTGGATTGAGTAGTGGTGGACTTGATTGGAGGGGGTAGATTAGAGTGGGTAGATTGGGTTCGGTTGGATTGGATTGGATTAAAGTGGGGCGGGTTAGATAGGAGTGTATTGGATTGGAGTGGGGTGGATCAGACTGGAGTGGAGTGGGGTGGATTGGGCTGGAGTGGGGAGGATCAGACTGGAGTGGGTTGGACTGGGCTGGAGTGGGGTGGATTGGATTGGATTGGACTGGAGTGGATTGTGTGAGGTGGATTGGATGGATTGGGGTGGTGTAGATTGAAAGGGTGTGGTGTGGACTGGATTGGAGTGAGGTGGATTGGAGTGGGGTGGATTGGGATGGAGTGGGGTGGATTGGATGGGGGTGAGGTGGATTGGATTGGATTGGGCCAAATTGGAGTGGGGCAGATTGTTTTGGATTGGAGTGGGTTATTTGGAATTGAAGTGGAGCAGGCTGGAGTGGGGCAGGTTGGAGTTGGGCAGATTGTTTTGGATTAAAGAAGGCAGATTGGTGTGGGACAGATTGGAATGGAGTGGATTGGAGTGGAGTAGATTGAAATGGATTGGAGTGGGGCAGGTTGTTTTGGATTGAAGTGGGGCAGATTGTTTTGGATTGGAGTGGGACAGTTTGTTTTGGATTGGAGTGGGACATATTGCTTTGGTTTGGAGTTGGGGTAGACTGATGTGGGTGGATTGGAGTGGGCAGATTGCTCTGGATTGGAGTGGGGCAGATTGTTTTGGATTAAATTGAGGCAGGCTAGAGTGAGGCGGATTGATTGGGGCATATTGTTTTGGACTGTAGTGGGGCAGATTGTGTTTGAGTGGAGTGCAGCGCATGGCAGTTGGACAGATAGTTTTAGATTGGGGCAGATTGTTTTGGATTGGAGTGGGATATATTGTTTTGGATAGGAGTGGGACAGATTGGAGTGGGGCAGATTGTTTTGGATTGGGGCAGATTTTTTTGGAGTGGTGCAGACTGTTTTGGATTGGAGTGGGGCAAATTGGAGTGTGGCAGATTGGACTGGTACGGGTTGGGAGGATTTTAGTGGAGTGGGTTTTGAGTTAATTGGATTTGGGTGAGTGGTCTGAATTGGAGTGTGGTGGATTGGTATCAGGTGAGGTGCAGTGGATTAGGATGGATTGTAGTGGGGAGCCTTGGGGTGTACTACACAATTATGTGTTAAAGCATTATTTCAGAAATTACACATAATAAAGAAAAACAATGTTGCTTTGCAATATTTAGAACAAGATAATCGTCATCTTTTGAGAATGGTGCCAATGAGCAAAAAAAAAGATAAAACATGAGTGCAAAGTGAGAAAAGACTACTTGGAAAAATAAAAGAAAGTTAAATATAAAAAAATAAAACTTTGCAATTTTTTTTGTCCTCCTGGGCAAATTTTTGCCAGTCACAAGCCTTCTGTTTAAAGGGCACTAGAAGTTACAAATAACAAATTTGTACCTTAATTTGCATGATTAAGTTGAGTCATTCAGTGCTTGGTCCCTCCACCTCACAGAGGAACAGAAATTATGCTTGGCCTGCAGTGGCAAATTATGAGGCTGTAAAGAAGAGTGCCACCCATGCCAGCAAGCGAGACACATGCACTAGCGCAGGCACTCACAGGCTTGACCCTAAAAAATGGCCTGGTGGTGTCTGCAGTCTGAATCTGCCAGGGTAGCACTGCTAACAGCGCTGCCCTGGCGATTACGACCCCTGTGTCCGCCAGCTTTTGCATGGGGGTTCCACTGCCACGCAAAGGCTGGTTGAGATAGGGTGCTGGGGGCCCCTGCATTGCCCCTGCACTTGGCATGGGCAGTGCAGGGGTCCCCATGGGCAGCCTTGTCACACTTTTCACTGCCTGATTTACAGTCAGTGAAAAGTGTGGTGAGTGCTGTCGCACCCGACGCCCATCAACATTGCTGCCGGCTCTAATATGAGCCGGCGTCAATGTTGTGGGTAGTTTCCACCCACTGGCCCAGGGGAAACTCATTATAGGGCCAGCGGGTAGAATACTGAACTGGCGGTATTCCGGACGCACAAGTTTGGCGGGCTGCCTCCGCCGCCCACCAAACTTGTAATGAGGCCCTAACTGTGAAATAAAGAAATACTGAAAATGAGTAGTACAAATGACCATTTGTGACAATGTTTTAATCTGTAACTTTTTGTCACAATTGCCGACTTACAAAGGTAATACACCATTATGTCTGCTAGGCCTTTCTGGTTTTGGTGATATATAGGATTTGTATGTTTTCCAAGAATGAAAGCTACCCAGAGCCAATAGCTGAGCTGCACCGTACTGTGGTGTTTCATTGTGTACCGAGCATTGACCAGTACATAGGGTGAAATATGTAGAGGGAAAATGGGTATCAAGGGAAAACTATGGGCTAGATTTGCAAGGCCCTAGCGCCAGCAGAGCGTCACTCTCAGTTACGCTCCAGTGGCACTTTTCACTGCACCATATTTACAAGGAGGTGTTAAGCCACTTTCTGCATCAGAAGGGTGTGCAATGGGTGTCGCTGTGGGCACACCATCCATTGCTTTTGACACTGCCCATTTACAAGAAGGCGTAAATCTGAGGCAGCGCCAAAATCTAATTCCACCCCAGGGATGGTCATTAGCATGGCACAACATGGAGAAATACTTATATTCGTCCTCAATTTTTGCTGCTTCTATGTGTACTACAGCACACACAGAAGGAGCAAAATGCCATGAAATATTGTTTATATGTAGGAAGGTGTCCCTTCCTTCACGTGAACAATCATTCCAAAATGACACTTTGGTACTTCTATGTGTGCTGCATTTTGCAGCACACATGGAAGTGCCAAATAGCCATTGTAGATTGTTTATGTGCGGAAGGGATTACCTTCCTGCACATAATCAAAATAACCCCTCAATGCAGACACCCTTGTACTATGGTGCAAGGATGCCTGTGTTGGTGCAGGCAGCTTAATTCAGCGCCGACGCAGGGGGAAACACACGGGTGCGCTGTATTCCTGTAAATATGGAGCATCCCTGCATTTCGAAAGTAGTGCAGCGCTCAACTGCACAGCACCACTTTGTCGTAAATCTAGGCCTCTGTGTTTCTGAAATGGGCACAAGGTTTGGAGTTTAGGAGCAGTGGTCATTTTTACATCTCTAAATGTGTGGCTATCCATACTAACATGTGATTTATAGAGTATTTTCAAAATATCTTCTTACTCACACACTGGTTTACCTGTGAAAGGCACAAATGCAGTGAAATCCAATTGGTAATAACTGATATCCTACTATTCCATACTACCACATGTCTTCTGATACAAATTGTACCACACTTGTGGGTTTGTGCCTACAACAACAAATGACCCAAAATCCAACATGGACACATCACATTTTTCCACTCAAAACTGGCACGTTTTTTGCAAGGTGGACAGCTGTGGATTTTGAGCCCTAGCTCAGCCCACAACTAGGAAAACCTAGCAACCCTATGCATTTTTTATATTTAGATACTCGGGGAATCAAGGTGGCTTACATGCCTCTCACCATTATGTTTTTCCAGAATCCATTGAAAACCTCAAACTTTGATTAAAAAACACAGGGACAGATTTATGAAGAGTGGCGCTGCACCTAGTGCAGCACCCCTTTTCTTGCACCCCATAGCAACCCCCCAATGCCACCATTTGTGTGTCATATTTAAAATACGGCACACCATGGCGGTAGTTAGGGAACTAGTGTCATACTTTTTTATGCTAGCTCGGCACTTTGCAAGACTTGCGTAAAAAATGCTGACACTAATCCTGCAAAGCATCCAGAGGCCAATTGAAACCAACGGGAGCCTCCTTTTAATGCCTGCTCTGAGGTAAAACAAAAGATTTTAGAGTTTCTTACTATTTGCACTAAGCAAGAGACACCGAGTTTCACAAGCTTGTTTGATTTTTGGAAACAGTATAGCCCTCATCTGAGTAAAATCTTAACACTTTGGTACAAAGTAAGTAGGAAAAAACATGAGTTTACATGGCGTGAGGAGCAGCTACGTGTTTTTCATTTGGCAAATGAAATAATTCAACAGACTTTAGATTTGTGTGCAGTGCAAGAGGGAAACACTGATTTACATGTAAACCAGGAACAATTTGCCACCTTGAGTATGTGGCACAGACAGGGGAGGACAAGAGTGCCCCTGGAACTTTGGATTAGAAGACTATCTGACTTTGTGGAGCGCTGTACTCCTTTTGAAAAGCAGCTTTTGACTTGTTATTGGGCTCTAGTGAATACTAAGCAAACGACATTAAATTATAATGTAATTCTGAAACTTGAAATATCAAGCATGCAGTGGGGGATGAGTTCACCTAAATCTCACAGTATAGGACAGGCACAGGAGGCTAGTATCATACACTGGATCTGGTACATGCATGACAGGGCTAGAGTCACTGCAGCCCTACATGAACAGGTGTCACAAGCCCCTGTACAGGATGAGGAGAGGGTGCAGGGAGTACCACAGGTAAAAGAGTCACCAGGGAAATTGAGTGCACCATTTGAATTCCTGTCCCCTGAGGATAAAAAGCATGTTTGTTTGACTAATGATTCATTGAAATGCATGAGTACTAAAAGACAATGGAAAGCAGTGTTATGCAATCCAGTTACTGAAAAGTTGTTGTCTACCACAGGAGAAGGAAAAAGTAATCAATATGCATAGTTGTACAATGTGTGTCATACTTTAAAGCAAGAGCTGCTTGAGAAGTGTCCTTTTTACACTGATTCTTGGTTCACTGCCAATGGATTAGCCATTTGGGTTTCCACATGGCTTGTACATAACTGGTTCAATTCCCTTGCAGATATTAAAGCCAAAATTTCAGAGACAGAAGTGTCAACCCAGAATTCTGACTTGGTGGGGATGGCTAGGTGGGTGCACCAGAAATGTGGACATCTGGGAGAAAAAGCCACTTACAGGTGGGCAGAGATTAGAGAGATGCACATTCCCCTAGATTTGATAAAAACGGTGATTTTGCAATGTCCTATTTGTCAGCACACACAACAGCAATCTGTCCCACAAACAGTCAAAGATCAGTTGGGGAGAGGAAAGTTACCAGGAGAGATAAGGCAAATTGATCAGGTTTTAGGGGGAGTGATAGCTGCAGATTACTAAATCGAGTCTGTCCCAGCCCTTCTAACAGTGCAAGGAAAGGAAAGCTGTGGTGCAGCAGATAAAAACCTCAGTGCTAAGGTGTCAGTTGAATCCCCAAATGGCCCTCCAGAACCTGCAGAAATTATAACAAAGAGCCCCAATAATGTCCTGCTTATTATAAAACAAGGAAAGGAAGAAGAAGGGCACATTTCAGATGAAAAATGTTATTTGCAAGAAAAGTCAGACTTTTTTCTTTTGCAGATCCTACCACGACTCGCCACTCACCATGAGTGTGCTGTGTGGTCTCCCTTTGGGTGTGGGCGTGTTGGGTCGGGGGGGGAGACCGCCCACGGAACCTGAACCTGATTGATTAAAGTAGAAACCTCATGGATCCATTTTGCCCAACTGGCGCCTTCAGTTGAAGTTCTACATGGGATCAATATAAAGTTTGTCAACTTGTTTGATTACATTCTTCCACTGGAACTAAGCAACCTTGCCAGTTAACTGTCTGTGTTTTTCCGTGTGGAACCGTGACTTTCACTTACATTCCAGCAAACCTTTCAGGTGGACCGTGTACCTTTACACGAGTAGAACTCATGCTACATCAACTTGCTGTTTTAGAAACACTATTATCCCAATCAGAGTATATAAGTTTCAGTCTTTTCATTGTAGATGTATCTGATTTGAAAGGTTATGAGATCAAAATGTTAATCCACTTCCATTGCTTTACAGTGATTGTTTTTATCATTCAAATCTGATTTGCTTGTTATGTTTTTTTGTTTTTTTTGTTGTTTTTGTTTTTTGTTTTTGTTTGAAATAAGAGGTATGTAAACAATATTCATTGGTCATAGGGTGGAGATGTTATGCCATTAATTGTGTTTGACCATTGACTTTGTGTTTCACCACTGCGCATATTAGTTGCTCAATGTTCACCAGTAGCACATTACATGTTGTATGCGCTTTAGCTGCCTATTGGCTTTAACGTGGCATTAGACATTACATTTGGTATTTAGGTTAGCTGCCTATTGGCTTTAACATGGCATTACCCATTACATTCTGTATTCAGTTTAGCTGCCTATTGGCTTTAACATGGCATTAGACATTACATTTGGTGTTTAGGTTAGCTGCCTATTGGCTTTAACGTGGAGTTAGACATTGCAGTTGAGACATTGCAGATGAGCTGTGTTTTCCAAGCTGTATTTTTCGTATTGAATTCACACCAAACCCTAGCTGATAAAAGAGCGTAGATTTTGTGTTTACCTCTCAATCCAGCCTGGGACGAGTGAAGTTTGGAGACTTGGCCATTCTCCAAACTTATTTGGTTCTCACACTGAGCCAGCATTTTTGCTTTTAACGGTGGCCCTGGGTGGCAGCGAGGGGAGATCTTCCAGGACTTCAGTCAGGAGCGGACGTCAGCTGCCTGGCTCCCG